>NC_067411.1:75014462-76514063 GCF_009764475.1 Pristis pectinata
GTGAATATCAGTGTTGAGCTACTTCCAGGAAATTCTGTGTCATTAACTTTCATCTTCCATATAATAAGAGTGCAACGCTTGTGTTAAGACATTTTATGAGTCATTTCTGTACCACATTGTATTTTACTAGCTGTCATTATCATTGTGTCATTTCATTTTAAAAACACAACTACTTGGGAAGAATTTCTCACTATAGGTGTTGCATCATACATTTATCTACACAGTCCTCTGAGGCTGCTTTTATATGGCACAAAGTGTTCCCATTTGCACTTACAAAATTCACAGATCTGCATGTTCTTTAACTCTCAGACTGCATGCAGGTCCAGGCAGTTCCCATAAAACTAGGCTAGGTGATATTACAAACATTTCAGCTCACACATTGTGCTCATTTTACAACAATGCAAAGAGTTGCAAATGAAACCACATGGTATTGAGGATCACCAGGCTTACATGTGGCCTAAGCCATGGCTCTTAAAGCCAACACCACATCTTGTTTCTAAGGAGGGGAATTTGGCAGAGGCAGGAGTGGTACTTCCAGCTTTGCATTAAAACTGAAGACTGCTATCAGACATTACTCACATGCTCTCTACAAATTGGCTCCCCACAAGCTGTCAGTCTCACCTGAGGCCCTTGGCAGGCATCCCAGATAGCCATTTGTGCTCGACTTTGTGAGCTGCCTCTGAGATCATGACTGACGACTGCAGCTCAATATTACTATGTTAATATGGCAAGTCATGGTTTTAAAGAGGAAAATGGCAGTACAAATAGACTTGGTTTTAAGACGAAAATAGAGAATAATATATTTTCTTAATATATACAAAAATGAACCAGATTTAAGGAAGGGAACATAACATCAAACTTTGAAGATGACATGACAAATACAGCTGGATTGAGGCTGTGAGTGAATCTAAGGATGAATAAGCATATTAGGAGGTTGGGCAGTCAAATGATTGTTGGTGAAATGTGAAGCTTGCACTGAGGATTTAGGAGGAACAATATGAAGAGGACTAACTTAGAAAAAGAGTTAGGGGTTCCAATGCAGACATCTGACAATAAAGGATTAAAAACAATGGAGTCCTGGATTTTACAAACAGGGATAAAATGTTCCCGCTGTCTGCTTTGGAACACAGGAGTGGATGGAGTTGCAGAGAGCTCAGGGTGGGAGATTGTACATTGAACAAGGATCTTGAAACTGAGCAATTTGGATCTGTAGAGAAAGAAAGGTTGGAAAGGGCATGTCAACAGGGTAGGGAAAAACTAGTTTAACAAGTTCTGAAGAATCATTGTAACTATCTGTTAATGTTGTGTTGCTTCAAATTAAATTTCAATTTCAGAAGTCCTAAAATAATTGTTCTTCTTTTCAACAAAAAAAATTCTGATTTCTCTGTTTCTGATGCAGAATCCAATCATTCAGCCAACAGTTTAAACATTTTCATTCATTCATTGTTTTCCTCTCTTTTTATCCGCAAGTTTATTCTAACCTAATAACCTCATATTGTTCACTGTTTTCTTAATGCGATGAATTGTTGAAACCATGGTGGCAAAGAGATTAATTGGTGTTATGTCCAAAATGATATCCACCTATGTATTGTACATAAAATAAGCATCAAAACAAGACTGGATAGATTCAGTAGGTGAAGCCTTCAATCATTGTAATGGTGAATAAATGGGCAATTATTTGGAGCAGGTAATGAGCTGATACGTCTGTGGCAGGATTTTATTAGAGTGTTGTATAAATGACTGCTGTGCTGGCAAATGGCCCGAAGTGCGGTCCTGTAAAAATTAATGGTCTTTCACAGGTAATATTACCATTTGTTTACTTGACCATAAATTCACTCTTCTGCTGATGATTCCATTCTACATTCATCAACTTGCTCTGGATTGCAAACCCTCAGTGCTCACAATTTCTAGTCTTGTCACAACTGGTTCAATTCAATAGCAGAATCAGAACTTCGCCTTCATTTCCCTGTTCATGACGAAACAACAATAACCTTTGTCATTTTTTTATCCATCCAGTTTCTTCATATCTATCATCCCTTACCTTTCATGGCTTTAGTCTTTATTTATTGATGTTCTTGACTTTAAATCAAATGTACACCTAACCTCCTTTACCAGTGCTAGTTCCAAGAGTCAGACACTTCTCCCCTCAGCAACTCTTAAGTCTCCATAAAGTTCAATCTATTTAAGGTGCAATATATTTCCCAGCATTTTCAGAGTGTTTGAATGAATTCTAGAAAATGGTGGTCATCTGATCATCAAACTCCTTTCTCATCCATTAAACTTACATTCATTTGTTAGAACTTCTGTTCTTTTTTTCTTTTGCTACAATACTCATCTTGACTTGTTTGTTTCATTTGAACTCCAGAGATATTTTATGCACTTTACATTCTCCCCACAACCCAACTCTGTTATAGTATTCAAATCAAGATTTATTGTGTAAACTCAAACTTTTTTTTATTATCTTGGGCCTTGATAACTTGCATTATTTTATTCTTTTGAGCCTTGAATCTTTGCACCCACATGTGTTCCTTCAAAAATAGATGATGAAACTGTGTATCCTGCAGATCTGCAATTTCAGAGGTGATTTTGAGCTCACCAAAAAGACAGCAACTGGGTAGGTAAATGTGTGAAAAGGGAAGTGTGTGTGAGAGTGGTACTGAATTTCCGGTGAACATAATGTATTTGTTTCATTTACAATAGGGCACATTGTTAATGACTAGTATATAGGAATAGCTATCTTCACAGAGAGACTACTTTTTCTTCTATTAATGTTGTGAAATTTTTAATATCCATGAAGACAAAAAAAGTAGATTCCAGTGTTAATTCCTTCTTAGTAACTGGCACATCTGTAGTGTGTACACATGTCTTGCTACCCAAGCTGCCCTCCAACAATAAAGGTTCATGGTGACATCCTGAAAACATGGATCAATTCCCATAACACAGGAGCCACTTCTCGGTGAAGGCAGAAGTCTTGAAATTCACCTCCAGTGGGCCTGTGTAGACTTTGACTGATTGTTGAAAGGGGTACAATAGATCAAGACCTCAGACCTGGCACAAAACTCATGGGTGGATCAGGCAGCAGTGATCCCTCCCGTATGCTTCTGAGACCTGGACCATCTACAGCAAGCATCTCAACACCCTGGAAAGATACCCTCAGTGCTGCCTTTGCAAAATCCTCCAAATTCACTGATCCAACATCAGTGTCCTTCCCCCAGGTCAACATCCACTTTATTGAGGTTGCATTGGCCTCATTAGTCACCTCAGCAGTCACAAAACTAGAATGAAAACAAATCATTCTTGATTCTGAGATACTGCCTAAGTAGAAGACACCTTACAGGTCATTTAGGTTTTCTGATGAGTGCAGTTCCCCAGGACATAACAAACAACAAGCAATCTGCTGGAAGAACTTAGCAGGTTGAGTAGCATCTGTGGGGGAAAAGAGTAGTTGACATTTCGAGTCAAGACCTTGCATTAGGGCCAGGAAGGACAGATGGATGTAATGGAGAACCTTGGTAAGAATGTGGTTGAAGAACAAGGGAATGGTAGAAACTGGAGAGGGGGAAGCGGTGAGAGCGGGTCTCACAAGAACACCCTTCAAAGAGAGGAGAAAAACTTCTTCAACATCGACATGCTTTTCTAGCACTGTTCAGACACTGGCACATAAAAATGTAACAGCATTATGATCATTATGACTTTACCTGTGAACTAGAAACACTAACACCTTGTTTCAAATAAACATAGAACACAACACAGAAAATTATGTGAGTAATCTCAGATAAAAGATAAACTAAAACCTAATGCACAGCACTGGAAAAAGTCATTATTTTAAAAACAACCATCTATTTATTTTTCTCTCTTGTGTTGCATAACTGCAGTTATTCACATTATAAAAATGACAGAGGTGTTTGTAACTTAATTACATGAAACATTTTGGGAATTATTTTGGTGAAAGGGTAAAAAAAGATACTGAAAGGGTATCGTGCTGAGGGGTCATGCTTACTTGGAGATCTGGTTTCAACACATAATTTTGGATCTCTTTGCTGATCGGAATTTGAATTCGCCTGGGCATGCTAATCCCAAAGATGTGCGGTGTGGTAGGTCTATTGGCCTCTGTAAAATACCCTTGTGTATAGGTAAGTGGTACAATTTTGGGGGAGTTGATGGGAGTGGGAGCAGAATAAAATGGGATTAGTGTAGGATTAGTTGTAAATGGGTGCTTGATGATCTGCCTGTACTCAAAGGGCCAAAGTGCCTGCGTCTGTGCAGTATGACTCTAAGAGTAATTTGCAGATTTAGTAACTGTCCTATACACACTTAGACTTCCGTCCTAAGTGTGTATAGGACAGAATTTTGTAGGCAGTATATTTGAGCTCCATACACATACTTCCTCTGAGGGTGACCTTGTGAGAGGGCACATAGGTTTTAGAATGGCACTGCAGATTCTGTTGGAGATCAAGAACAGGACTTGTGTCTGAAGAGAAAGAATGGTTCCAGTCCTTCTTGTTCCTTTCACTTTTTGTAGTTGGCATTGCTCTGGCTGACTTCAACTCTTCCTGCCATCCCTGTTCACACTAAGGGGAGCCCCTAAATGCAAACCCTTGACTAAGCATACGTCATCGCTTGGCAACATCTACAGAATATCCAAAAGGAAAAGTAGCAAAACACTTCTGTCTAGAAATTGGATTGTGTAGCTCCATATTATTTTACTCTACACAATTCACTTTCAATTATAAATCAATTGTAGAGGAAAACCATGGATTTATTGTAAATAGCAGTGATTTTACTCTTGGATCCACAGTATGCTTGATGCAAAAACAACTGGTAGAGACTGGACTTGCACAGTAGGCCAAACCCAGACTGTGAGAGTTTTGTCCATGTGTGCAAGATCCATGGACCACTCACAGAGACACACCTGTGAGGCCTGTTTCAGCACTAGAGGAATTCTGGCTGAGCAATTGCCAGCCTGTGCATCTAATGCTGGGAACTCACCTCACGTAGGTCCCTTTAAGGAATATACTTAGCTGAATCTCTTAGGCACTTGCATTGTGACCCCAACCCTCCAGCCTGCAACTTTTGTCTGATACCCCCGACTGCTGTCCTCCCAGCCTGATCCTCCGAGTAATATCCTGGATTAATCTTCCAGCCCACCAACCCTCTGCTCCTAATCCCATTTGCTGACACTTTCCTTCCAATCCCAGCATGACAACCACTCCCCACTAGTCATAACAGACCAACATCCCCTCTTTCCATTCCTTATTTCCTATCCTTGGGCTTCTTTTCCTTGAAAAGCCTTCCAGTGCATGACTCCCATTCCTGGATTTACTTCATTTCATTTGGGTGTGCCATAGTAGTGGGGTGTTTGAAGGGAAAGTGTTTCCTGTTGTAAGGCTTACTCAGTGTTGCTCAGTGCCTCACACCACTGAATTTTGCATTGGTTGTATTCCATTAAAAAGTTCCTCAGCCTGCCACACAGTAACTGTCTGATGTGCCTCAACAAGTGTGATTCAAGTTTGAGACATCTCTTTACTTAACTGAACAGCATGGTAGTGTAGTGGTTAGTGTAACACTATTACAGCACCAGCGACCTGGGTTCAATTTCAGCCACTGTCTGTAAGGAGTTTGTATGTTCTCCAGTGTCTGCGTGGGTTTCCTCCGTATGCTCTGGTTTCCTCCTACATTCCAAAGATGTACAGATTAGGAAGTTGTGGGCACGCTATGTTGGCACCGGAAGCATGGCGACATTTGCGGGCTGCCCCAGAACACTCTACACAAAAGATATATTACACTATGCTTTTCGATGTACATGTGACTAATAAAGATATCTTATCTCCCTGGAACATTTACAGAATAAATGCTGATAGACTGTAAATGAAGTCTTGACAAAGTATCACAGCCTTTCTGATAAATTTAAGGTGGATTGCCATTCCTTGTGCAATCATCATCTTTTACTAAGCTAAATGTGGTTTGATCCAATGTTTCAATCCCAGTTTGGTCACTTCAGATGTTCGTTTGCACCTGAAGGAGAACTGATAAGGATCTCATTAAACTACAAAATCCTGACTAACTGAAGGTGTGCATTTAATTATTGCTTAGTCCCATCTCAGCATTAAACATGATTGACAGGTTGAGCTTGCCTGACTGAGATACCTTTGGACATAAAACTAGTGGCATTGATTTTGTGGATATTAAGGTATACTAAATCCAGTCAGTATTTTTTCAAGGACTTCCAGTGTGATTTGTGGACAGACTTACAATGATTGTTATTTTGCTTTTCTGCTTTTATTTGAATACAATAACACCTTAGAAAATATGCAACATGTGAGAAAAATGGTAGGTACAAAATTAGACAACCAGTAGGTTGCAAACTAGAGTCATTACTGCAAGCTATTGAAAGAAATTATTGTTTCCAGACACTTGATTGCTTTAACTTTTTCCACAGGGAACAGTTGGATTCATACTTCAAGTTTTAAAGTATATAATTGCCTGCCAGAATGTGGGCCTGGACTGTGCTCTTCTGGCATTAGTTGCCTGTGATTGAGAATATTGGCTGGCTCCTTGGGGCACCAAATAGCAGACCAGATTGCATACTTCTGCTGATGCTTTTGTGATGGGATTGCCTGTCTGCCCCAATATAGTCCACGATGTTGATGGGTGGGAAGTGATGTGATTGATTATCATGTCCAATATGTTTTAAAGCTGGCAATACTTCTAGTGGGCAATGAATTGGGACTATTTCTCCTAGAGTTCAGAAGACTCTAAGAAATATCTCTCGTACCTCTTTGAATTACCCTTCTTGGAAAGGATACAGGAAGGTTTCACTACCTCATTTCTTGAGGGCAGGGGTAGAGGTATTGGCAACCAGACTGTGTCACTAAGGTCTGCCTTTCATTGCTTGACCTAGACGCGCGCTTATTTTGTCATGCTTGCCCATGTCCTGTTAATGAGATGACCTAAACATACTGACAAGGCCAGGAATGGGAATTGCTGGAACCCAATGGGGCGTCCAGAGCAAACTCACGACCAAGGCCTGTTTCATATTCTTTTTCTATTCTGTGTTCTCAGCTTCAAAAAAATAACAATTTTTTTGGGGTAACTGCCAATTGGACAAGTATTTTGGCGCAAGACAAGCTGTTGGCTAGCAATAATTTTCCATTATAGAATTACTTCTAAATGAAGCGTCAAGACTGGTAGTGCTGGACAACACTGGGTAAAGAAATCTTAAAAGAGCAACGGGGAGAAGCCCAGAATACCTTTTAATGTGCTATGAATAGTTGGATAGTACTCTATCCAGATAACAATTTCTTATTTGTCTCTGAAGAGCACAGGAAAAGCCTTCGCTCCATCCGCCAGAAAAGCCAGGATCTCCCAGTGGCCAGCCATTTTAATTCCACTTCCCAGTCCCACACTGACATGTCTGTCCACGGCCTCCTCTACTGCCAAGTTGAGGCTAAATGCAGATTAGGAAACAACACCTCATATTCTGTCTTGGTAGTCTCCAACTTGACAGTAGCAACATTGATTTCTCTAACTTCCGGTAACCACTCCCCCTGTTTTTTTTTTCCTTTTCCCCCCACCTGCCTCCTTTGGTTTTCCCTTATCCCTCTGGCCCTTCACCCTTTCTCTTTCCCCTTCCCCATCCTCATGACCTGCCCTTCACCAACACCTTCCTCCCTATGGTTTCCCACCTCCTTCCCTTTATTCCATGGTCTACTGTCCTCTCCTATCTGATCCCGTCTTGTTCAGCTCTTTGCCTCTTCCAGCCATCACCTCCCAGCTTCTCATATCATTCCCACTCACTCCCCCCCACCCCCACCTACCTACTTCCCCCCTCACCTGGATTCACCAGTCACCCACCAGCTCATGCTCCTCCCCTTCCCCCCACCCTTTTATTCTGGCTTCTGCCCTCTTTCTTTCCAGTCCTGATGAAGAGTCTCTGCCCGAAATACCGATCTTTCATTTCCCTCCATAGGTGCTGCCTGACCTGCTGAGTTCCTCCAGCATTTTGAGTTTGTTGCTTCAGGAAGTGTCAACCTTGCTGAATGCCAGTTGTAGACTTCCATGGTTGTGCAGGCTGTGCATGGAACTAAAGGCAGGAGTAAAAGCAAGTCTAGAGAGGAGGAGAAAGCAGGTGTCAGGATATACTGAGTGTTTCTGGCTGCATCAGATCAATGGCATCAATATCTCCCTGGCCCTTAAGGGCCACATTGACAGGTTGGCTGGCTGTTGGATGGGAAAGCTATCAGTAGAATGGGACAGAGGTAACTAGCAAAGGTCACTGAACATGAATACAATTGGTAAAGATAACAAAGTTCACACAGTGTGTGGCGGGAAGCTCATCAAAGTTCATGAGGCACAGGGGAGCAGTTCACACATCATTTGCAAAAAAAATGAAGATGCTGAAGAACTAAAATCAAAACAGAAAATGTCAGCATGTCAAGCAGCATCTGCAGAGAGAGATAACAAGTTAATGTTTCAATTCGATGTCCTTTCTTCAGAACAGCTTTTGAAGTCATGACGTTTTAATGAAGATCATTGACCTGAAAAGCTGTTCTGATGAAAAGTTTTTAACCTAAAACATTAGCTTGTTTTTGCCTCTCCACAGGTGCTGCCTGACCCGACCTGCTGAATATTTCTCGCACTTTCTGTTTCAGGCAAAACACAAGATGCTGGAGGAACTCAGCAGGTCAGGCAGTACCTTTTGAGGGAAATGAACTACTAATCCTGATGAAGGGTCTCAACCCGAAATTTTTACTATTTCCCTCCATAGATGCTGCCTGACACACTGAATTCCTCCAGCGTTTTTTGTGTTGCTCCAGCCAGATTTCAGTATCTGCAGTCGCTTTTGTCTCCATTTTCTGTTTTAATTTTAGCTCAGATTATTTGCATCCTTAGGCTCAATGCTCATGTTTTTCTGGGTGGGGACTGGGAAATCTGAACAATCCCACACAGCCATTTGAAGAGTCCACTGGCCCAGTTCAGGCATCCTGGGACCAGCACTTAAGTGAAGCTGAAGACTGCATTTCAGACTCTGCTGAGATTCTGTGGAATTAACTATTTAAAAGCCAGAAATCTGAGTGGATCTGTTGGCTTTTGTGGAAGGTGTGGCCCAATGTATTCTCCCCTTAGTTATCATGAATGCCATTGATTTCACATCTTTTAAGTTAATTTCAAGTTATTCATATAAAACTTCATTTAAAGTTTTCTGTAAACCCAAATAACAAAAAACACATGAATTCCCACCTTTTCTTTAAATATCTTTTAATTTGGAGGTGTTTTGCTGGGTACAATCTTCTTCCAGATACACATTGGCTCTTTTATTTTCCAAACATTGACTTCAGGAATAATTTTCATTAATTTATTTTCTATGATATATGAGTGATGGGTTTAGTTTGTCAGTTTGCTAATGAATTCTTGCTTTGTTGACAATATCTAGTGTATCCATTATATAATGAAAAGCATAAGAGATTATGGGTGAGCAGTCTTTTCAAATATCATCATTGTGATTTGCTTGTGTTATAAGCAAAACACTGACAGACCCCAAACAGCCCATTTCCTTTTCCTGAGAGGTGGGTGAAGTCTTCCAACCAGATCTATACAACTTTTAAAAGAAAAGTCTTTGATCTGATCCCTTTGATAATTTTCTTTATTTTAATAAAATGAGGTACTTTAACTAAAATAGAGATCACTTCCTCCATTCTTAGCACGGTGTACATCAAAACAAACTTGAAGACAGGACTTGTATTCCAGAAATAGACCAAAGAAAAGGAACTATCAACTCCTGGATGAAAGGAGGTTTGAATTAAAGCTGTGCACTGTGCCTGCTTCACAACAGCTCAGTTTTAAATGATATTATTCTCTTATTGAAGCAATGCCATGTTATTGTTGCTTCAAGATGTATTTATAGTCTCAGGATCAAAGAACTTGGCTTTATTCACAATGCATGTGAAACCTTTCAATATAAAGTTCACGTGTTTCTTTTGTTCAGTGTTATAAACCTCTTTTTTTCTCAAATGTTCAAACTACATAATTAAGTGCACATATATATTTTAAGACATAGGCCTGGAGAGATAATGTTCATGAAAAGAACGGGAACATAAATCTTTGAATACAAGTTCAAAAAAAGGGAATGTATGGCAGGAAGGCTGGACTGCCAAGAAATAACTTTAGCTATCCAATATTTTAAAAAAAATTGTTTAATCTTAGCAAAACAACTAGAGGGAACCATAATTTAAAAATGGCCATGTTAAATTTCTGGAGCATCGATAGCTTTATCTACCTTTGCAGGGACCCAGAATTTCCTGAGAGCTTCTTCACAATAACTTTGCTAAGGAGGTAGAGTGGTAACTTCTTTACATAGAGGGTGGTGAGTACCTGGAATGAGCTGCCAGAGGAAGTGGTCGGGGCAGGTACAATTGCAACATCTAAGAAACATTTGGACAGGTACATGGAGAGGAGGGGCTTGGAGGGTTATGGGCTGAACACGGGCATCTGGGACTAGCAGGGAGGATGCTGTGGTCATCATGGACCAGTTGGTCTGAAGGGCCTGTTTCTGTGTTGTATCACTCTATGACTCTGACTCTAAAACTCCAGTGGAAATGTATGCAGATGTATGCAAGTTTTCATACTTTGTTCAGACGAAATGGTTGAATTCCTGGCCTTTTTTTCTTAATATGTATCTTTGGTGATTAAATTTATTTGGCTTCATGGATATTTGGAATGTAAGTGTGATTATTTTCCTAACTTTTATCACTGTGTCCCCTAATGTATCGATATATAAAGCATGTATACATGGTAACATCCCTTTTACTCAATCTAAGGAATGTACTTTAAGTCTGGTTACTTTGAAGAGAAGTAGATAGCTAGTAGGTCAAATTACAAATAATTCACCTCAAGTTTCATAAGAACAGGTTGAAGATTCCTCAGACTCATAAAATTCAGTATAATTATAACAAACACAGAATGAGTGGAAATGGACATGGCTGTGTTTAGCACCCTTACCTGAAAAACAGGTAATATGCAAAGTAAAACTGTAAACTCATTCTCTGCATGTGTCCACTGCTCAAATAGTACAATATTGGTTTCCTTAGTTAAAAAAGGATTTACTGGCATAGGATGCTGTCCAGAAGAGATTCACAAGGCTAATTTGTGGTTCAGAGGGTTGTCCTATTATGAACAACTGAAGAAGTTAGATCTGTACTCTTTAGAATTCAGAAGAATGAAGGATGATCTTATTGAAGCATGTAAGATCCTAAGGGGGCATGTCTAGGTAGATGTTGAAATATTTTCACTAGTGGGAGAGTCTTGAAAGAGGGGACATAGTTACAAGATAAGGGAGCAACTATTTTAAACTTTGGTGTGTAGGAAATCCTTCTCACAGAAGGTGGTGAATATTTGGAATTCTTTACTCCAGAAGGTTGTGGAGGTTAGAATACTATAAGTATTTAAAGTCGAGGTAGATAAATTCTTGACAGATTGGGGAGTTGACAAGTATGTGGAGCTGACAGAGAAGAGAAATTGGGGCCTGGGGCTGATCAGCTGTGATCATATTGAACAGTGGAGCAGGCTTGAGGACTACTCCTGCTCCTATTTTCTTGTGTTCTTGCAGTCTTCCCTAAATGTTCTGAATTTTTTTTTCTCTGGTAGCTAGAGCTGAAATAATGCAGCCTAATGGACACCAGGTGGATTTACAGAAGGAACTCTTGAGGAAACATGAAGCAGAGTTTAGAGGTGGACTTGCCCTGTAAAAATTGTGCTTTTACTGCCAGCAATGGCATTCAACTGTTTTGGGCTGATTTTCAGTTCCATCTTTAGTTGCACATAGACCTTTCTTCTTCTTCTTCTTCTTCTTCTTCTTCTTCTTCTTCTTCTTCTTCTTCTTCTTCTTCTTCTTCTTCTTCTTCTTCTTCTTCTTCTTCTTCTTCTTCTTCTTCTTCTTCTTCTTCTTCTTCTTCTTCTTCTTCTTCTTCTTCTTCTTCTTCTTCTTCTTCTTCTTCTTCTTCTTCTTCTTCTTCTTCTTCTTCTTCTTCTTCTTCTTCTTCTTCTTCTTCTTCTTCTTCTTCTTCTTCTTCTTCTTCTTCTTCTTCTTCTTCTTCTTCTTCTTCTTCTTCTTCTTCTTCTTCTTCTTCTTCTTCTTCTTCTTCTTCTTCTTCTTCTTCTTCTTCTTCTTCTTCTTCTTCTTCTTCTTCTTCTTCTTCTTCTTCTTCTTCTTCTTCTTCTTCTTCTTCTTCTTCTTCTTCTTCTTCTTCTTCTTCTTCTTCTTCTTCTTCTTCTTCTTCTTCTTCTTCTTCTTCTTCTTCTTCTTCTTCTTCTTCTTCTTCTTCTTCTTCTTCTTCTTCTTCTTCTTCTTCTTCTTCTTCTTCTTCTTCTTCTTCTTCTTCTTCTTCTTCTTCTTCTTCTTCTTCTTCTTCTTCTTCTTCTTCTTCTTCTTCTTCTTCTTCTTCTTCTTCTTCTTCTTCTTCTTCTTCTTCTTCTTCTTCTTCTTCTTCTTCTTCTTCTTCTTCTTCTTCTTCTTCTTCTTCTTCTTCTTCTTCTTCTTCTTCTTCTTCTTCTTCTTCTTCTTCTTCTTCTTCTTCTTCTTCTTCTTCAAGGGGGGTGATTAATCTCATGTGGGATCCATAGATCTGCTGCAAGTGGACAAGTGTTCTTTGACTGGGTGGGTGGATAGGTTGCTTAGAAGTTATGCTCCCCATCTGCTGTTTGCACTCGGCCTAAGTTGCCCCAGTAGTGGACACTCAAGGTGCTCAGCGCCTATCTGGATGTTCCACCTCCATTTGGGCCAAGGATTTCAATGAGTCAGTGAGGATATTAGATTCTTTTAAGGAGACTTTGAAATGTCCTTGAAGTATTTTCCACTGTGGTCCTGGAAATCTCTCGTCATTACAGAGCTTAGAGTACAATGCTTGTTTCAGGATTCTGGTGCCAGACATACAGATGATGTGACCTAACAAGTGGACCTGGTTAAGCATGATTAAAGCTTTGATACTGTGGACTTGGATTGGAAGGGAATGCTGCCATTGCTTTGCCTATCCTATGAGTGAGTTTGGAGGATTTTGTGGAGCCAGCATTGCCAGTACTTCTCTGTTACTTTGGATATGCCAGCTGTAGGTAATTCATGCCTATGAAGTGTGCAGGAGGCAGGGATCACGGCTGCTTGAGACACTGGGTGTGGGTTCATGATCTGTGATCACTCTGGAGCCGGGGGTGAATTTCATCATTAATATCTCCATACACTGAGAAGTGACCTACGTTTTCCAAGGTCTCACTGGGGCATAATGTTCTTTGGTGGGGTCGACTGCTGGAGCACCTTTGCTCTCCCAATGTTTAGGATAAGGATCATTCCCTCAAATGCTTGGGTGAAGGAGGTAATGATGACTTGGAGCTCGGCCTCCGAGTGTCCACATTTGCAAAAGTCACCTGCATATGATAACTCTATGAATGAGCTTGGAGTGTTCTTGGTTTTGAAGAGGAGGCAAAGGGGTTCAACAGTGTTTCCAGTTCACCCTGTAGACTAGTTTCACTCCTGCGGGGATCTTCTTGGAAGCTGGATGCAATATTTCAGTAAGGGAGATTGAGAAGAGGTTTGGAATGACAAAATAGCATTGTTTGAACCCCATCTGTGCTGGGACTGGGTTTGCAGTAGATTTGTTGGCTAGGATCATGGCTTGCTTATCATCATTTAACAGATGTGAAATGGTAACACATTTCTAATACTAACCAAATTTGAAAATCCTCCATTATGTCTCTCAGTTGGTAGAGAGACAGATTTTTGTGAGGTTGAGTAAGGCCATGTTTAGTGATTGATGCTGCTTCATGAACCTCTTTTAGTGGTGAAGATTATGTCCATTGATGGACATAATCCTCACTCTGACTCTGAAGAAATTATTTGGCACTGAAAGAGGTGGTTGAAAAGATCCTTGTAATGACATTCCTTGTGGAAGTCGCTGGGGAGACCCCTCTGTAATTACTGCATTTAGACTTGTCTCCTGTCTTGAAGGTGGTCTCAACTATGATGTCTCTTTGGCATGATCCCCTGGCACGATCTCTTTCTGGCAGGTGAGAGAGATGAGGCAATGAATTTAGCCCAGATGTACTTCTCAACATATTTTCAAACTTCACTCTTCCAGAGGTCTTGCTATTTGTTAGATCTCAGATAGTCTTTTCAATCCCTGCCAAGCTGTGGTTCCTCAGAAGTTGAACCAGATAGTGTGCTTTGGGATGTTGTCAATGACACTCCTATCAGAGACTGAGTCTCATTTAAGAAGTACATTGAAGTGCTCTGTCAAGTTAATATTGACTGCCTCTCCATCCTTGACAAGGTTTCCTCCATTCTTGGCTGTCATTGGGGTGAGTGCTTAAGTGTTTGGGCCAAGGGCGGTCCTGACAATGCTGAAGAATCCGTGAATCCGTGCGCATCATGGATGATGAGTAGTTCGTAATTAGTTAATACGTTCATAACTAGTAATGACTCTGTAATTACTGCATTTAGACTTGTCTCCTGTCTTGAAGGTGGTCTCAGCTATGATGTCTCTTTGGCATGATCAAATAAAGCTCCTTTTTTTAAACACTCCTGTCAACTCTCCTGGTAACGTCTGTGTTAGGGAATGGTCTATTTCCTGCTGGCCTGGCTCCTCTGCATGGAATCAACCTCAATGATTTGCCCATGCATGTAATTTTCCTGTCCAGAAGTGAGGGCCTACGGCACTGTTCCCGGAACCTGGAGTCCACTGGCATAGGTTCAGTGGTCCCTGCATCTGGAGTCCACTGGTGTGGGTTCAGTCCCTGGGTCCAGAGCAGTGCAGTGAGTTATTGCCCTTGTAATCCCCAAGCAACCTTCAACAGCTGGCAAAGGTGGAGGTGGGGATTTACTGACTGCAAAAGCTGTTACATCTCTGACATCCACAGTAATTTAAAAAATTATTCAGAATTTAAAAAACAAACAGTAAAAGGCATTCAAAGCCCATAACAAATTAAAAACATCAAAGTAAAACAGAATTTTAAAAAAGTAATCCAAAAGCAAAATACTGCAAATGCATGAATTCTGAAAAGAAAACAGAAAATGCTGAAAGCACAGTAAGTCAGGCAACATCAGTGGGGAGAGAAACAGAGTTGATGTTTCAGGTCAATGACCTACCATCAGATGTTCTAAACTTTGGGACATCCTGGAATGTTAATTCTGTTTTTTCTCATCACAGATGCTTCCTGGCATGCTGAATATCTCTAGCATCATCTTGCCTTATAATTTAGAACATGAATTTACCTAATCCTTTGTCTCCCAATCTTTTGACTTACATTCCTCATTGGAATCAATAATGTCTTGGATTTTGGCTCAGGATCAAAGAGGCAACTTTCCTGTGCAACACCAGCAAGGTCAGTGTTTTTGGGGTCTAATGTGGAGTTTGACAGAGGAGCAAACTAACAGATTCAACCTTTCAAATTTGTCAGTAAGCCCCAAGCCTCTGCCCTGGACATGTAAATCCTGGACTCACTCTGTTCAAACGGCTAAATACAGATGGTTTCATTTGGAACAGTTGGCAGTAGGCAGCAAGATCCAGCCCATAATGTTCTTAGGTTTTATAGTATTTTTTTCTCATAAGTAAAGCATTAAATCCTTGGTGAGTATCTGTAACCAATTGTGGATTCAGCTCTTCTTATTTCAGATAGCATATCCAGAACAGTTCCAAAATCTATTGTGTTAAAATCATGAAATGGCCCTAAAGTGCAATTTAAACCACTTAGTCACAGTAATCATAACATTAAACACAAAAAAGGTCCAGGGATGTCAGAATTCTTTTGGAAGACAGCTACCTTCTGAAACTAGTATTATTATACATTGAAGATAAATGCCTTTTTCAATGCAAGGAAACTGGGCCCAGTGGTAAATCAATCATATGATAAAAATTGATTGTTTCCCAAAAGGGAAAAATGTTATTGAAAATCCAATGGCTGGGGATGGTACATCATTGATCACTGTAAGTAATACTTCCTGAAACTGTTTTTAATCTTTTCACTGGGGCTTTACTGATTAGTCTATTCTCAGTGGTGAGTAATGACTGAAGTCTTCTATTTTCCAAATCAATATAGCATTTACCTTTTTGTTACAAATATACTTCATTATTTTTTGTGACCTCATATCACTTACAAAGGTAGTTCAAATACCCTGTGTAAATCAAGATTGTAGTAATACAATAGCACAGATGTTCTAGTGTGAATTGATAAGTCGGGGAAAAATTTTAACTCCTGTGAGCAAGTAGGTTTGAGAACAGACAGGGATGGTGGCTAAGTGCACCAAAAATTGCTGGCTTTTGGATTTAACTGCAACATGTTACATAATCATCTTAGCCACAGAACAGTGCTGCAGGAGTTCCTCAGGGCAGTGTCCCAAGTGCAACCACCTTCAGCTGCATCATCGATTGTTTTTCCTTCTATCATAAGGTTAGGAGTGGGTTTATTTGGTAAGGATTGCATATAGACATCATGGCATTTATGTGATGGAGAAAGGATTTTTTAATGGGGTCAGATGAAGCGTGGCAGGAGGATGTCTGCATGGACAATTTACATTGTCATGAATGTTGGGCTGAATGGCCTGTTTCTGTGCCATAAATAATATGGAAAACTTCATTATGTGTGGTTCTTTAACTGTCTTAATCTGAATTTATTTTCCATAAACAAGTAATTGTTAATGAAACAGTATCCTTTTAGAATTCCTGTGAAGTCTGGATCCCTTGCCACTCCTGCACTAGAGGGAGTTGAACTAATTGTCTGATTAATAGATTTTTGCTTTTGCACCAATTTCTGTGTTTGCACTGCCACAATTTTCATCTTTCTCATGAATCCACTATGATTCATCTGGTACGACTGACTTGAGATGATAACCTGTAATATTTGTCACCTCTATACATAGGAATTGTGAGAGGTCCATCCAGCTTGAATTCTACTGCCATAGTGATTGCATAATATAATGATAATGCATGGTTGACTAAACCTAGCTACGCTCATTGCGATAACGTTGGTGGCAGTTACTGAGAAGGATGCATTGAGATGGATAACCAGTTACGCTAATACTAGTTGAGGGTAAACACGTTATGCAAGACACTGGAAGGACAACAATACATCTCTGAATAATGCCTTTGGGTATTTAAAATATACTTGAAGTGCCAGAACAAGAACAGGGAGCCTTGATTTAATTACTTACTTGAAATAAGATTGCTTAAAAAATCACACTTACTCAGCACTGCACTTGTAATCAAGTTTTAAGGATGCACACAATGACATGCAAATGTTTATCCTACAGCCCTTCATGAATCATTAGCTAGAGCTGCTGAGATGTATTAGCATTTGCTGTGCAAAGCCCCTCTGAAGTGTCAATGTGACAACAAATGTTATAAGTTGCCATTTGAATTTATGCCCTACTTCAGTATGGACAGAGGGAGAAGCTCCACAAGAGCTGCAGGGTCAACCATGTGTTATCTATCATGCAGGAAGAAAGGAATAACATAAATTGGGAAATGCTTTTGTGGCATACATATTTGTGCCAGTTATTTGATAGAGGACAAGATATATAGAGTTTTGCCTTGGCAAATTTCCTGCAAAGTCCATCTTTTCATCTTTATTTGGAATCAGGCCTATAATCCATTCCTTCAATTGCACTTTTGCATAAACTATAAACCTTAGAAGTGCTGGAAAGTCATTTTTTAAAGGACAGGTTTATAATTCAATGTTAGTGCATTCTTTCACGTAATACATTTTGGAACACAGGAACCTAGAAATCAATTATTGATCATTTAGCCCCTCAAACGCATTGTCATTCAACGTTTTCATGAAATTAAGGGGGACACTCAGGGTAAAATACTTCTGCTGGTTGGGGAATCTGACAATGGAACAAAGACCGAAAGTTAGAATCAGACGTTGAGGACTGAAATTAGGAAACACTTCTGCGAATATCAGTTGTTAGTTTTGAATATGAGATCAACTTTGTTAACCAAAGATATTATGGGGTATGATAAAAGGCAGTTATATGGAGTCTGGTCACAGATAAACATTTGTGGTTTTCACAACAATCCAGAAGTTATTTTTCCTCTTTAGCAAATAATCAGACTTATGAAACTTCACAGACTGTTTTAGTGAGTGAATCCAAGACTTAAGGATTCTCCTCTTCTGTATCATGTACACTAGTGTACCGATGACTTTCCAATACCAATTAGCTGTTCTGTTGCTTGAAACTTTTCTCTGTAATGTAGATGTTACAATTAAGTGAATCACTTTGAGCCAGGTCAACAATTTAGTGCAAAGAACAGAATGGAGAGGAGACTAATTAGTTCTCAAGCTTATCACTTTCAAGCTCTTATCTCTTTTTTAGTGGAGAAAACTTGTCTTTCTCAAGACTTCCTAAGCTTAGGCAGATAAGTTTTGCAATGTAAACATTATAAATGAATATTCAATTCATGAGAAATTGGCCAGCGCTCCAGCTCTGAAATATTAATCATTTTACTGATAGGTTTATAACAATTAATTCAATAGGAAAACATTTAGAACATCAATGTGTGCATCTCTTGGGAAAACTACAGAGAATCAGAATATTTATACTTTTTGTTCCCCATGTCAGCATCAAACAATTCTGGCACAGTATGACAAGATAAAGAGTTAAGTTCTCACTGTTCTGTTTCAACAATATGTCTTAGCACTAACCACGGCAGAAATGAATGAATCTAGCAGAACCATCTTACAAAATAATGAAACAAAATGCTGGAAGTAGCAGAAAGGAAATATTTCAGGATGAATTTTCATCAGAACTATCTTAAAGTCTTGGATATTGATATTATGAATGCATTGTTCAATTAATGAACTAATGCAAATAATAGCTGTTTCACTTTTTTATTATTCATACCTGATAATTTCCCAAAGCTCCTTCAGGATTGAAGGCCACAATGGGTCAATACATTATCCTTATACTCTGTGAATTTGTTGTTGTTTACAGAATATAAAAGGAATAAGAAATCTCACATTGCTCATCATTGCTACTTTTATTAGCAGACCCTGTGCCATTTGTTCTATTGTATATTATACCCCAATGTATTTAATTTCCTGAGGGAGATGAATAATCACAAGTATAACTTCCAAGAAGATTAAGATCTGTGAAATTTCTCCTTGACACTCGAAGGTAATTGAGCAAAACTCCAGGATATCAATCTAACATTACAATCCCCATTAGTCAATCCTGACCAGCCGTGTTTTACACATGACAGTTTCACAATCTCAGTGGCACAGAAACTATAGTGTTCCATCTATGTCTGCACTTAGCCGTATAACCTTCAATCCTATTCTTAACTATACATTTTTCCTGCTCTTTTTTAAAGAAAATAACCAAAGTACAACTGGTTGGTTTTGTTGCCAGTGCTGTGTGTGTGTGTGTGTGTGTGTGTGTGTGTGTGTGTGTGTGTGTGTGTGTGTGTGTGTGTGTGTGTGTGTGTGTGTGTGTGTGTGTGGTTATGTTTGTGTGAATGTCTGTGTGTCTGAAAGAGAGCATATATGTAATTTGTTAAACTCTGATTTGCAGCTTAGTAATACTGACAAAAACATTATACTGTTCTCTTCACATATTGTGAAATTATGGTATTGAAATCAAGAATTTTTGGGTATCTAAAATTAATTAATTACATTAAAATGAAGGACTGATTCTGTACAACCTAAATAAACTAACTGTAATCACATACTTTACAGCTATCTGTGTTTTAAGTATTAAGATTGTGCCCTCTGTCATTGAAAATAATTTCAATTTATAACCCTTTCTTAAAAAGAACTCAAACTTCATTTCCATCCTTCACTGAGATTGCTTAAAAATTTAATTGGGTAAAATTTTGGAGCATATGCCATTGGTGGGAGATTTGCAGAATGCATGGAGAAATGACCCAGTTGAACTGTATAATTTGTACTGCATTTAGCAGGGTAGTCTGATTACAACATCATTAAAGAATATTGTGATGATTTCAGTTGTTGATTTAGAACATTTCTACAACCATTCTGTTGTCAATACAGTTATAATGAAATAGATCAATTCATCAGTTATATTCAACATGCAGAACATGTGTTTCTGACTGTTGTGTGCTATGCATGGATGGAGCATTTGGTTAGGGAATAAATCCATACACTGTATTAACATGGCCTACTAAAAAGAACAATCACATAACAGCATACCAAATTCACTGAAATGAAGGTACCTTGGAAACAGAAGTATTTTATGCACAGATTGATAATTATACAACAAGGGTTCTGTGCGAGTTTATAGGACAAAGATGAACATTGAACTCTGAACTCTAGGTGGCAGCTTTATTTCACGCTAGAAGGACTCTGCTGTTGTACTTTATTGCCACACAATCTGTTTGCAGCTATTGACATTGGCAAATAATGAATTAATGCTTTATCTTGTTTAACCTTCTCATCTTACTGAACAGGAGGTAGAAAGCTCACGCAGCAGTGGGAGGAGGTGTGGGAGAGAGTGTTGGTTTAAATGTAAAGTGGCCAACCTGTAATGAAGAGATTATTCACCTACTACATTTTGTTTGATTATACCTCATTCAAATGTTTTGCTGTCAAGAGGCTGTAAAAGTATCGGATTTTAATTTGAGTGTACGTTAGGCCAACCAGGGTCAATGCTGTTGACGCCAGTTTTTTTTTATTTGAAAGACAAGTAGTGTTAGAAATAGCATCTGATCAGATGTAACATCATTTTATATGCTTCTTAATAGCAGGTTTTATGACTCTCTACAAGTCATTTTTCAGCAATAAACCATCAATGTCAGCATCTCTATTTCATCCTCAACATGACAATAAATAAACCATTGATGGGGAAAGTCATGCACAAGGTAATGTTCTGTTTAATGAGAAGGATCATATTGTGTTGACTGTCACTGTGTGGATGATAATGCAGGTTAACACCAAATATGAGGAGATGACCATAATTAAAGGAGACTCTATTTTGTTTCAAAATAGAGACATTTTGGCAAGTTGTACAGTGTCTGTTTCCAATCCTCCTCTTGTATATTGTATTGCAAGTCATTACATTGGTTTACACATTGTTATATTTGACCAAAATTATGTGATATCTCACATCTGATGATGAATTTTTGCTCATATTTATTCCAAGGGGCAGGGAAAAGGACGAAGGGACAAAAGTAGTCTGACTTCAGAAATAGAAACAAGTCATTAAAAGATATTTGTTCAGAAAATGTTTGGAAGGCTGTTTGGATACATACACTGCACGTGTTTAGAAGTGAACAGGGCCTGTTACACCAAAGGCTCTCGATTTACAATTCATAATCCATGGCACTCTCACATTCCATCGTGTCTTTTATCATCTAAAAGTTGATCACCCTTGGTCAGTGGGCTAAAAGGGAAGTGCGTTCAGCACCAACACCAAACTGGGGAATCTGCCAAAAATTATAACATTTATCTTCAAAGTATTGTAAAGGTGACTTTGATACTGAAATGCTCTGAATCAGCAACTGAAATCAATGCAATATTCATAATGATGTCATTATCAGTCTATCCTGACAAATGCAGTATGTGACGACAATTACCTGCAGAGAACACAGCCACTCCATCCTTGCTGCAGGGATGATGGAGGAAAGAGGGAGCCTTAAAGAACTTTGTCCTTGGCAGCCACAGCATGGCAGCATATTAGGGTGCCATGGCGGTGAGGGCAAACATAGAGTGGGGTTTACTTGTCATTTGTGTACATCAGCAGACTGAGTCCCATGTTGCAGTCACAACTGACTGAGAGGAAAGGGTTCATCATTTGATGGAGATCTCTGCTGTTTATAACAGTGAGAGCCAGCAATGATATGTGAAATATTTAGGGCACTAAAACTAGTGGTGGCAGATACAGATAGCTGTGCATTGATGCATTAGAGGAGAGACTTTAAGTGACGTCTTCTAGATAATTTGCTGTGGGTTTGCACCTTGTTTTACTAGGAGTTAAAAATGAAGGTCATAGGTTGCACATTATTGTTCCATTTCTGTCAGTAAGGTAGAGATGAGTATCACATGCACTGATGATGCCATTACTTGCATGAATGACAGTGGAGCAATATCATCTGCACTATGGAGAATTATGCTTGGTACAAATCCACAATAGGCAGGATTTCAACAAGAAGCAATCACTTTTGCGTTAAAACATGTATGAAACAGCTTTTATGTGTTATTTATGCATATAAATCAGGTGCAAATAGGTGCAAATTTCCCGTTTTCTGCTTTTTTAAATGCATTTTGAACTTCCACAATATGTGCCATTTTATGGAACATTTCTCCGCCTCTCTACCTCTCTCTCCTCCTCCTTCTAAATGCTCTTGAAAATCGATGACTGCAAACAAACTTCTGCTCATCTGTCCTAAAATTTGCTTATACCAAATTTTGTTTGATTACGTTCCTGTGCAAGCACTTTGAAGGTGCTTAATAATTGCAAGTTGTAGTTCATAAGACCAGGTTAGGTAAGGAGTCTTCCTTTCACTTGTACCCAGATCCTTGATAGTTACTGCAAATACAAATTGTTTTTTCCTGTGCACTGTCACAAGTTGTTTGTTTATAGATGGAAGCTCAATGTCCGAAATGAACTGGGATGGACCATAGTTGTAAAACAAATTACAAATTTTAAAAGGATTACCTTGCTTTAAAATAGTGATCCACCAATTTGGAATAAACAAGATTAGCAACAATCAAATACTTCAGTTAGTGTAATGCTTGAAATTGAGATTAATGTGGGAAGACTATGATAAATATTTCTACTTCTAGACTTAAGCCTTATTTTCTGGCATTTTTGACAAAGGTATTGGTGCAACAGTGTCTGCTGCTAATGGAGGAACCCAAATATTATTCAGGGCTTTTATTTTCCAGTCTGCATTTCTTTACCAACATGTAGGGGAGCATCTATGAGTGGTGGAACTCAGAGAAAATCAGATAGAAGGTTTGGGTCTTTAGAAACAATAGAAGAAAGATGTATTTAATAATAGAGCTTAGCTTTGTTTCAATCAAGTTATTTTAGCACTATTTTGCAAATCGTGACACCTAAATATTTAATGACACTAAGATCACCACACATATATAAGGATAAGTATCCATCTTTATTGTTTGAGCAGTAATCTGATAGTGTGGATTGCATTCACATTATAGACCCATCAGAATCTCAAGTCATTGATATTTGTGCTATTTGAATGGATTGATCAATCCTATGCTTCAACACTATAGGCCACAAATGTCTACAATCATATGTATGTTTAACATATTTGAAAACTGGTATTTTAATGGGACAATAAGATTGTTGATAGGAAACTTGGGTTTAAACCACACAAGTAAATAAAACTTCAGTGCATTTTATGATAGTTTGGGGAATACTTTTATAAATTTTGTAATGGATCCTCAAGCTGTTGCTATCATTGAATCCCAATGTTGGCCTCTTGTCTGCATCTTGAATTCATTGCAACACTGAAATTCCTGATGTGGATACCCACTTTTAGATGACTCAATCTGTTGTTAATGATTGAATGTAAATACCAGTTGTCTAGTGGGATGAACCGATTTAATCTCATACTGAAATTCCAGCTTGTGTCTGGATACCATCTGGAGGTGAACAGGCCAAAAGAAAAATAAGCCAATAATTTAAGTACTTAATAGGTTTTCTTTCATCTACTGCAGATTTCAGCATTAACCCATTTTTCTTTTATTTTTAGCCAAGATTAAAATAATAACATGCAGCATTTTGAATGGATGTCCATAGTGATGTAACAAAATATTACTATAGATAAGTAAGAAGTAATGTAATGTAGTATTACATCTAATTTTCTAATACAGTATCGCCAAATCATGATTTGGCTGTAAAATTCAGCTTGGTAGTATCTATTGCCAGGCCATAATAGTGCCAATTAAATGCTAGTTGCTGTGTGATGCTTAATTTATGCCGTTTCTTATTGGGAAAGCTGGTAGTGAAATTAGTGTTCATTGTACAGAAAGGTATAGAACAGACAGAAGCTAATCATTGTGCAATGCCAATATGATGATTGGATGGCAGTGCTGCTTATTGGCACAGTTGTAGTACCATTGAGAATGTCTGCCCTTGACATCGGGACAGCACTTGATCAAGCGTGGCATCGGGGAGCCTTGGTCAAACTGAAGTCAATGGACATCAAGGGGGAAACATTCCAATGATTGGTGTTATTCTTCACAGAAAAGGAATTGGTTGTGATCACGAGAGGTTAATCATTCCAGCCCCTCGGCATCAAAGCTGCTTCCTCAAGGGGGTGTCTTTAGACCAAACATCTTAGGCTTTCATTCCAACATATGTGGGGCTGTTCACTGATGAATGCACATTGTTCAATTCTGTTCACATCTCTTCAGTAAATGAAATAGCCTGTGCCTGTAGGCAGCAATACCCATACAACATTCAGGTATGGGCTGATAAATGCAAGTAACATTAGAGCTGATAAATGCTAGGTGATAACCATTTCATATGAGACAGAATCTAATAATCCACTCTTGATATTAAATACCATTACCATCAATAAGTCTTCTGGGGACCACCCATATGGCTGGAAGAGAATGTCAGAGACTATGCATTGTTGAGTGATTGACTCAACTCTTGACCTCCCAAAGCCTTTTAACCATCTAAAAGGAACAAGTTAGGATGAAGACAGAATATTCTCTACTTGCCTGGATAAGTGCAGCTCCAACAACACTCCAGAAACTCAGTGCCATGCAGGACAATGCAGTCTGTTTGACTAGTACTCTATCCAACATCCTTAACATTCATTCCCTCCACTCCATCACACCAGGACAGTGGTATGTATCAAGTACAAAATCCACTGCAGTTAGTTACAAAGGTTACTCTTCCAGAACCTCCCAAAACCACAATCTCTACCATCAAGTAGGACAAAGACTTCAGGCGCATGGGAACACCACCATGCAGTCAATTTCTCTTTCTCACTTTCCATTTGATGTGTTTTAGTATTTTTAAATTTCATCTTGTTATGGTTGTTTAAAACAGATTTTGCCATCTCATCTTTACTCAATCCCCCACTATCACTTTAAAACATATCTGCCAGCTCCACTGGCCCTGAGTTTTCTGACCTCACCTGTTAATCAACAAGCTGTCCTTGCGTATTTGCTTAGCTCTGGCAGATGACCAAACAGTAATTAAACCAATTATAGCAATGCCGAATCACCAGAAATGATTGTGTGTCTCGTCCTGCTCATTTCCTGCAGGCATCCACCCCCCAATTGAAGATTATCCCCTTCTTGTGTACATATGGTCCCAAAAACCATCTGTCCTTTCTGATATCTCATTGATAGCTTTATTGTTGCAGCTGCTACAGCAGGTCAGGGGCTGGGATTTTCATAGTGATTGGATCACTTCATGATTTCTTGAATTCTATCCACCATCTGTAAGGCACAAGTAAGGAGTATTATAGAGTATTCTCACTTGTCAGGGTGGGCACAGTAGTAACAGGAGCTGGGAAAATCCAGGACGAAAGAATTTGCTCAATATCTGTACTTGAACTATCCAAAATACTCTACCACCATCATTGGTGTGTTGTGGCTGTGTTCTGTACAATCTATAAGAAAGCACCTAATGCTTTGACAAATCTTTCAAAATCTGAGAGTTCTACTACCTAGGAACATAAAGGCAGCAGGTGCATGGGAACAATCACTATCCTGGCTTTGACACCTATTGTCATCTCTTTGTACCTGGAACAAGTTCCTGTAAATCTGTACTTCACCACCTTGATGCAGCATTTAAAGAGGGTAGCATAACATCACTTTTTCAAGGGCAACTGGAAATAAGTGATAAATTCTGTCATTTGTAAACTTGATGCTGTCTTTACATAAGAAAATCAAGTACTTGTTCTAATTTGCAACAACTAAATTCAGATAATTATACAGTAATGTATGAGCTGCACATAGACACTCCTAACATATTAAACACCCCTAGCATATTATTGAAGCTGGGAGTGTTATGATTCTTCTGAGGGCTGTATTGTCAATGAATTGGATTTTAATTTTAAACTATCAGGGGCTTTTAGGAATTATGTTAGAAATGCACACTCCTGGAATTTTTCCCACCAGGACTGTATGTTGGGAAATTGCAAGCTGCTAGCCATAATTTTCTATCCACTTAAATTAGAGGATGGGAAATCTTTGGAAACATGCCTGTGATTTTCTAAGATATGCTACCGATAGTTGATGCTCTTTGCCTGAAGCATGGACTCATAAAATTGGGTCTCTTCTGTAAAACTAATACAGTAATTCTTAAGAGGGTAATTTTATTTTAAACATTTGTGGTATTGAATTACAGGTTATTAATTCTGTATGATGCATTCCTGGCCCTGATTTTCAGTGAAATGTCAATGGAAATATCAACATACAACAGACAGCAACTTTTGCATGCACATACAAAAATCTGGAAGTTGCTGAAGTCGTTGTTGAGAACAGGATCTGGTCTGATCTGGACTCCACAAGGAGTGGAAATGGATTGAATGCCTTACGCTTTTGCTGAACAATTCTGCGTAAGTTTGAACTTTTCATTTGGGTTTGAGTGGAAGGTATTGGTTGCAAAGGCTTCAGGTAAGTCTTTAAAAAGATACAAGTTTTTAGTTTTATGAATATTTATAAACCTCTATGATTAATTGTTTATTTAGATATTTTGAAGAATTAGTAGAAAAGTGTCTATTTATGTATTTAAAAGTGTTTAAATGTGTTTCAGAGGCCTTTGTTCAGAACTGTTTAAAAGAGGCATGCCTAGAAATTCATTCCCAGTTGGTAGTGAAGCAGTGCGATTTGGTAGAAGACCTGTAGATACACTGGGGATAAGAGGTGCAAAGTTTAGATCTACACAATGGATGATTTTATCTCTGGGAAGGGAGTTACCACAGATCTGTGATATGGAGACCTTCCTTCTGGGATTAGCTTGAAAGCTGCCAGTTAGCTGCTTGACCATTTCCAGGAGAATGTGTCTGCAGGTTGGTGGGAGATAATGGAGGTGGTAACGGAAAGCCCATCCACCAGCATTAGATAAAGTAGGCGGACAGCATCAAGTAAACCCAAAAGCGAGGAGCTTGAGGGAAGAGAGAACAGGAGAGCATTTGCTGTTCTGTAGGGAATGCAGCTGGATCTTTCTGATCCAACTGAGGCATTGGTTTAACATCTCATACAAAAGATGGCATATCCAACAGCGCATCACAGTGTGATAATAAAGTATTTGCCCAGATTATGATCAGCTTCCACTTCAAGAAGTGGAAGCTGATCATAAGACCCTTCTAAGTCAGAAATGAGAGAGCTACTTCTGAGCCAAGGTTGACATGGTAGCAGTGGGAACTCTTTTGAAGCAAATAACGATTCATAACATTTGAGAATAAATGGCTAGAAACAAACAAAAACTCCACAGCAGCAATGCCAAAAGTCAGGCAGGAAGGGTCATGCTTGGAATAAGAAAACTGACACAATTGACAAACTGCCTGAAGGTTCTGTCACAGGATGTGTAAGTGGAATCCTCTGGCTGAGAGGATAAGGTCATCATTCCCCTGTGCAATGCTTGATTGACAGAGGAATCCCCTGAAGATAAGACGCGCAATCAGCAGTAAATCTGCCACCAAAGATGTCAGTGCTGAGAGGCAAACTTATATGAGCAGGCCCAGCTTGCGCAAATAATTAGCAGAGGAGTCAAAGCCACAGCTGAAGGCAGAAGGACCACTGTATTAATATAATTCTGAGAAAGAAACACCTTGGAAACTGTGCCAATTTAACCAGGATTATGGAGTGGTGGAAAGAAGTTAATAACTTCTCCTGAGGCCAAAGGACAACGACTCTGGCTCATAATCATCAGGTCTTTTCACGAACAGGGAATATTGCTGCATAGCCATATTAGACATGCAGAATCATCTTTTAATTTCTCCCAAAAGCTCATGTCTCTGAAAGGAACGGGCAAATTTCAGACAGACTGAAATATAAAAAAAAGGAATGAATTTTGAAAAAAGGCTTAGGATAATTTCATTTATTCATTAAAGGGTATGTTCCCCTGGATTTGTGACAATATGTAGCAAAAGGGGATATCATTATGTTTATCTTAAGGTTTTTCTAATCCTCCATTGGAACTTCAGTGGAACATATTAGAATTTCCAGAAATGATGAAAATAGTCCCATAATCCAGAAAATCAGGACCACCCTTCTGAAGGTCTACCTCCCGAGCACACAGCATATTAACTGTGAGGAATCCAGCATCCAGAAAAATATCTGTCAACTTTCTGATTGGCTGATGTAACGACTACCTGTTAAATACTTGGTGCTTGCTCAGATTGCTGGGTCCAGGATGCAGAGTATAATGGCTAAATTACAGGCTAATATCTGGAGGTCTGGATTGCTGATGTAGAGTCATGAGTTCAAATCCTGATATTGTTTTTGGGGAACTTAAATTCAAGTAACTAGAGAATAAAATTTGGAAAATAACCAGGATTAATTAGGGTGAAGTTGACACTGCTGGAGTGTCATAAAATTCCTTCTAGTTCACTAGAGGAGGAAATTTGTTGTCCTTGCCTGGCCTGGCCAAATGTGACACTTAACTCCTGTCTGAATTGGCCTAAGTAGTCTCTCAATTCAGGGCAATTAGGTATGAACAATAAACACCAAGTTGTGAACAAATAAGATGGAATTTGGAAGTTTTATACCCACCAGCAACTCTCATAAATGCTTGATTTTTTTTTCTCTCTCAGTGAATTCACTTACATTCTTCAGGGAAAGTAATCTACCAACCTTACCTAGTGTGGTTTATATAAGGCTAATAATAAGGCACTAATAGTTGCCAGAAAACAATCTGAACAAACTTTTATGCAACAGGTCTAGATGTCCAAGACAAATTATTTCCTGCTCTTTGTACAAATTTTAGTAAATGTACAAATGTATAAGTAAACAGTAAAAAGTTAGAAATCTTCAAAGAATGAGAAGAACATATTTTGGATGCTCTTGCTATTGGAATGGTTTCAGTCCAGATGATGTGACATGAAATGCTTTCTTCCAAGATCTGTTAACTGTTGTCAGTAACTTTGTTTTGAAACTCAAGTGTTTGCTTATCATACATGTAGGGTGTTCTATAAATCTCCTTTTGATGCTGTGTCATGTGCTGATGATTCTTCTTGAAACTCTTCATGATGGGCTAAATTGTGCTGAAAGAAAGCTGGTTGGTCAAATGCAGAAGTCCAAACCTTTCTGAAGGTCAGGGGACAATGCATCTGTCCGCTCCGTCACTGGACTCTCCATTGAGTCCAATGGCAGAACAGTAATTCACTGAAGACAGGGTCTAAATGCATTTTGCATCTTGCCCTCAGCTTTATCCAGAAAGAACTGGCATAGGAACAGTGACCCCAACAACAAGTGCAGGTAAGAACTTCACTTATTGGACTTTATTTTACTGTTTTTAATAATTTGCTAGTGTTTTAATGTGTTCTAATTCATCTATTTATTAAAGTTTGAATCATTTTAATTATTGCATTATTTAAGTCTATTTAAATAACTTAAATAAATGAGGCATAATGGTTGCACAGAGCCTGCTTCACCTCACCAGACACCTGTTGGCTGTGGAGGTCAGCTCATTCAGCCCTATGCATCCAATAAAGGTATCCATGGACAGGCAGGAACTGTGGGTGCCAATCCAGGCAGTGGTCTGCATCCAGGACATCCTGGCCTGTTCTTTTCTAGGCTTAAAATGTTCTTGTAGATTGTTATAAAGCACAAGAAGGTCATTCAGATAAATACAGAGCTATGATGCCAACATCATTTCTTACCAGTGAGCTGAAATAGTGTAGAAAAGCAAATAGTCTGGCTTGTTCATTCACAAGATGTTGGGAGCACAGATAATAACACCTTATACTGTCCACCCTTTAGTTACTCCATAAATAAAGTGACACGTTGGGTCATTTGAAGTTCCACGATATCTCTGTTGGTCTGGAGTCAAATACAGGCCAGACCAACAGATTTTCTTCCTTCCTAAGAGGATATTGATTAACAAGTAGTTTATTGCAGTCCAGTAGTTAAATGGTTGCCATTACTGATTAGAGGGCTTTTAAAATTCCAGAGTTGGTTAATTAACTATGTTTAAATTTTACCACTAACTTTGTGGAATTTGAACTTCTGTTGCAAGAGGAATATTTCCAGGTCTCTGAAAACTAGCTCAGAATCTTAACCGCTCTGCTACTGTATCTCTTTTTTTTACAAATATGTTCCACATTAACAGGAGAGAGGCAGTACTTCTGTCTGGCCTCCAGCCCAAGATAAGGGAGTTTACACACTATCCAGACCCTGTTATCTCAGCCCAGCTAGTAGATCAGTGGCTCTAGTTATGAACCCTGGTTAGAGCTTTTGATATGAGAAGTCCCTTTCAATAACTAGACACTATTTCAATATCCATAGGAATTTTATATGCATCACTTGCTTGCAGTGTGCTCTTAATAATCTAAAATTATGGTAAAGAGAATAACATGAATAAAACAAATATAGAAAAACACTAAAAGCATTCTTCAGCAATATCTCTTAGTTCAATGGAGATACTAATCCATTTAAAATAAATGATTAAAATCTCTGTTAACATAACAAAGGAAAGCAGTTTAAAATCATTTTGAGGTAAAATTATGCTATGCAGTGACAATTTATTGTTTAGGAGCTACGTGACATTGCAGTTTCGGAAATGTGATGTGAACCAAGTGTTCACTTCTGAAGCGAAATGTAGGGGGCTCCACCTTGGTAAAAGGCTCTGCATGTAGGCATCTAATGATCATTGGCAACATGCATGTATGTAGGTCATGATACCACCACAATTATTTTTGAACTACATTCTCTGCCAAAACCCGACATTAACCTTATGCAGCTGAACCCACACTGTGGGATGAAGAAGCCCTTACAATGCTATTTAAAACAACCTCACAGCTGCTTGATTATTTCTCCTGATTATTACATGTTCTCTCTACTTGCCTGAGGTTTGACTCCACTCTATGATGGTCCACCTGGATTAAAGCACTTTTTTAGTCATTTAAGATATCACCCCATATCTTGTGGTCAAGGGGAAAGAGACAATCATTGGTGCTGATTTCAAAATAAAGTACAACAGAGTGTCCAGGCACTGTGGAATTGATTTCCCACATATAAAATGGTATGCTGTCTGGTGGTACCCTGTAGGGTACTGTTGTGAGAAATCCACATGGCTGTCAGTGACCCCCGACAATGACCCCCGCTGACCGGAGGACAGCATTGCTCCTCTGATCGGAAGTGATACTACTGTCAATCAAGGTGCGGCTCCACCCACCCCTCAGGTGTGTGAGTACCTTTTGCCTCTGCACTTGCCTGACCACTCTGAACTTGCCTGACCAGTACCTTTTGTCTCTGAACCTGCTTGACCATTGGCTGTGGCAGGAACCTTTGTCTTGGACTCCCACACCATTGGCTCGTTTAAATCACAACAGTGAGGCTCCACCCAGCCTCCTAGCACCATTAAAGGGGCTGCATCCACTAGCCCTTCCTCTTTTGATGACCCCAGGAGTAGTGAGACAACACTGCAGAGATCATTGGTAAGAGTGCATCACCACATGATCAGGGAGCGTTTCACTCAGACTCAGGGAGCGTTAAGGGCCAATGCTAGTGTGGGACGGGCATTGAAGTGTTATATCCTGAAGTTGTACATTGTTACTGTGTGCTTGTGTGTATTAATGTGTGTTTGTGTATTTTACCCCAGTTGCACTTCCCCTCTCGTGTTCGTGGTATCCTGTGCGTGAGTGAGCACATGTCTGTTCCCGTCCATTCTGTCCCGCGTTTGCCTTTGTGATTAAACTAGTTTTGGTCTACAAAGCTCGTGTTCAGAATCCTTGATCCTTAAGACAGTAAAGAACGATTTCACACAACAGGTACTTGTTATGTTCTAAAACAATCAGTCTGCAGGCTGAGCACAATCATTCTCATGGAAAGCAAGCCAGGAAGTAAAATGCACAGACTGTTTCTAAAATTATATTCACTTTTCAGGAATGGAGATTGAGACATGCATGTAGGATTAATTCAGAAACTTCAATGTGATAAACCCATTTCACAAAATAAAAGGAAATCATATTTTTATTATTTTATCAACTTTAACTTATTAATAATAGTAAATAATAAAAAGTAATAAAATACTTAACTTTTCATTCTTATAAAGGTAGTTTTTTCAGGACCATTGTTCATAATCACTCAAAGGTTAACAACTTTAATGGTTTTTATAATGAGAACAATGCATAAAATATTGGCGCTTCTGTCAATTTATAATATTTTTATAGCATCTGTGAAAAATGTCACTGTCCAGCTTATGAGTGGTTCTGAAGTCACAACATATGCGGATAAAAAAATAATTGACTTATATTTTTTTCTGGGATGGATTTGCCAACAAAAGCTGAGGATGGATTTTCATTCACTACTCCAAAACCTCTCTGACCCCAACTATTAATCTTATTTTGCTTAATTAGACAGAAGGAAATCAGTATAATACTTTTCTCTTGGTGAATTCATAACTTCAATTCTCTCGAAAGACCATTTAGACCAGTATGATTCAGTATGAAGTTGTTGAGTACTCTTAATCAGCATCAACTTTGCCATATAAATTACTGAAAAAATATATTTCCAGCGATTCTTGGGAATCAGTCAAGAGGACCTTGGAAATCTCCTTAAAGGGGCAGGAAGGAAGAGATGAGGAAGAATTTCATTTAAGTTCTCAAGGTGAGCTGAGGGGTCAAATGACGGATAAAGTTATCCAATATAACCTCAACAGCGCTACATTGATACACAAGAAATTCTGCAGACGCTGGAATCTGGAGCAATACACAAAAAGTGCTGGAGGAGCTCAGCCGGTCAGGCAGCATCTATGGAGGGAAATAAACAGTTGACATTTCGGGCCATCGACTGTTTATTTCCCTCCATAGATGCTGCCTGACCTTCTGTTGGGCTTTGCTGCAAAGGGGTTGGAGTACTGAAGTAAAGAAGTCTTGCTGAGCTTGTGCAGACTGGGTGAGACCTTATTTGCAGCACCATATACAGGTTGGTCTTCTTATGGAAGAATATGCTGGCCTTGCCACCTGTGCAGTGTAACTCCATTGGATTCATTCCTGGGTTGACGGGGGTTGTCCAACATAAAAAGATTGAGAAAGATTAGTCAAAACTGACTGAAGCTTGAATGGTGATCTCATTGAGACAGATTCCTTATAATAACGTGACTCCTTCATTCTGTTTTAATTTTGAGCTGGAGCTATTACGATTACATAAAGAGCATTGTATGGTACTTATGCCTACAGATCCCCAACTTTACTTAACATACCTTGCAATGTAAAGTGATTTGACACTGTATCATATTCCCTCTTAATTTGATTCGGTCTAATTCTGTGCTCTGCCTTACTCATGTGTTGACTCTCCCAATCTTTTATGCTGCTGGCTCTCCTTTCTAATGCTACATCCCAATGGAAATTCCCCTCCAAATTAATTTAAATTATCCTCACATAATTAGCAAATACTGTACCCTATTCTCCTGGAGCCCAGAGGAAGCTTCATCTATTGAGTTGCAACCCATCCAGCTTGTACAGGTCCTTCCCCTCCTTATAACTAGTCCCATTGCCCCAAAAATCTTACATCCTCCTTCCTGCACCATTTCTCGAACTGCACATCCCTTTTGTTTGAGTTCTTAACATTTTTTCCCCTTTCTTTTAGCCTTCTTTTATTTTCCAGTTACTTTTTGCTTTATCGCACAAGCATGCAAGCCAGGAAAACATTATGTTCATGCAATGAGGCCGGTATAAATGAAAGGATGGAAAATATACCCTGGTGCCAGATCTGGGATGGAATCTCTGGAAATGAAACAGGTTGTCAATCCAAGAGTCCTGAGGGGGGAATTGTAATGGAACGGCTGAGTTTATGGCTAAGCTTTGTTTTTTTAAGAACTGTTGAATTTTTATATTTTGATCGTTTTTGTAGGGTGGTTGGAAAAACAACAAGAATGCTCAAAAGGCTTGATTGAACCTTTGCTTCGGGATTTGATTCAATTTTTGCGATGAGAAAATATTTGAGAGTGAAATAAATATTCAAGTGTTTTGGGTTTGTTTCTTTTAAGTAAAGGTGAAATTTGAGGCAATCAGCATACTTGTTCCTGTTGACATCAGTTTCCAAAAGAATGGACTAAATTTTGCTCTTAGTAATGAGGAACTGCTTTTTCCATACAAACAGTTGTTGAGAGATTTGTTGTGAACCTCTTTTGCAGGTCCACTGTCAGAACCAATAAGGTTCTATCCATAGGAGATCTGAAAAGTGTATGAATAGGGCAAGCTCCCATGAGTTTCTTCACTGAAACACAGATAACAAATCAGGAAGCAAAATCATTTATTGAAGCAGTACACATATTCATAAATATGGATAGGATGAAGAGAGAGTGATAAAACAGACTTATAGAAAACTAAAATAAATGGATTCCTTTTTCAGTCTTCAACTTAATATTTTATGAAGGAACAAGCTTCTGTGCTTGTAAAATAAAAACATTCATGCCAAGGGAAGTTGTTCAGCAGTAAGTGTCACTTATTATATTTAAAAAATTATCAATTTGCATGTATAACCAAATCACACATTTGCAGTTGTTTCAATGCTCAGCCTATTGACAAGGACTGCATCAGCGCAAACTGTGCTAATGTATTTTTGACAGCAACTGCTAGGACTTGCATTTCACTGTTTGCTTGCGGGTGTCAGAAGTTGCTGTCAGATTGATCTGTAATAAGCAGAGAGCTGAATGTTTTGTATCTTCTTCACCTTCACTGGTTTCTGTTTCCTTTCTTGCTTTTGATAAGGCATTTACCATTTTTTTTCTTGACCACATCTCTTTCCTCAGCGGATGTCTCTAGTTCCAAATTACTTCTTCAACTGAAATCCTGCCTCTCACATTTCAGTTCCTCCCATGATACGTAGAACATACCTTCCAGGAAATTCAGTGCTTCTGAAATCAGTGCTTCTCATCACATTATGAGATCTACATTTAATTCTATGTCAGCATGTACAAGCTCTTGACTTCTCTCTCCAGCAGCACCAACAACAACCCTTAGTTTCACTTCATTCTTCACAGCAGCAGATGTTTAAATCAAAGGTCTTTCCCACTCCTTTCAGTTGTAAAGGATCACAAACTTCAACAACTTGGATTACAGTACTCTTTTGGGTCTTTTTCTCCCTTCACCTTCTTTAATCCATCTCTCCCTCACATTCTTACCCCTTGCCATGATCTCACTGTCTCTTCTGATTTTTCCCTCTGTAAAGCCAATCAGTTCCATCAGCAGAGGTTTCAGCTTCATCTCCCTACATCCCCATTCCAATTAATTCTGAGTCTGCCTTGATATTGAGTTCTCTTTCCATTACCTTTGCTTTCATGTCCATTTCTTTGGTCAGGGTTCTTCACTCCAGATTGTGGAAATTTCATGCAGCTTTCATTTGGTCTGGTCCAGCATCTCTAAACTGATTCATCACTGACTGCTGACATGACATTAGTTGTTTCAACTTTTCTAATCCACTAACTTACCCTGACATACTCCCTCTGACTACAACACTTCACTCACCAAGGATCAACACAAACATTGGCATCAAACTTACTGATAAGTACAGCGTTGTTGTTTTTTGGCAAACTAACCTCTACCTCACAGAGGATGAGCACCAGCTCTGACACTTCCTCATACCTGCCTTGGGAACATGGCCCATTGTTTCAGCTTGTCTTGTCCCCCAAACTTGCTTCTTTTTCCTGTAGCTCTGTCCTCCCACCCCTCATCAGTATCCTCTGACCTGCATTGGTGACACTTCTGACACACTCTGTCACTTCAACAATTTCCAGTTTTGTAGTTCAGGCTGGCTCATTTTCACCATGAATGTCCAATCCCTCCCACAACAGGATAGTCTTGGGATCCTTTGCTTTTTTCTTGAATATGGGCCCAACCAATTCCCCTTACCGCTCTTCCTCTGTTTCCTAGCTGAACTCATTCTCACAATGAACAACTTCTCCCTCCTCCTCCAAATCAAAAGTGCAGATACGGGAATATACTTGGTTTCAAGCAGTACCTATGCCTTTGTGGGATACATGGAATATTCCTTAGTTCAATCCTATTCAGACACATAAACATTCTTCCCAGTGCACTGATGACTGCTTTGGTACTTCTTCCTGCATTCATACAGAAGTTGTAAGTTTCTGCATCTTTGCTGCCACTTCACACCCTATTCTCACTTTCACCTGGTCTATCTCCGTCTCTTCCCTTCTCAACTTCTCTACCTCAATTTCAGAGAATAGATTAAAGATGAGCATCTCCTACAAGCCCACAACTCTCGCAGGTACCTTGACCACATTCCTCTGACTCTGCTTCCTGAGAAGAGACTCCATTCCATTCTCCCTCTTTCTTCAGCTCTGTTGTATCAGTACTGAAAACGTCACCTTCCTCACCAGGTCTTCTTTCTTTATCCTTAGCCGTGGTTTTCCCTCTACCGTAAGAGAGAGGACCCACAACCACATCTGATCTATTCATCTACTTCTTCTCTCACCTCTTAACCTCCTGCCGGACAAGGATAAGATTCTCCTTACCCTCACCTTCCACCCTAGATATCTTACATTCAATGGGATCATCCTCCACATTTTCTGACACCTCCAACACGATGCCACCATTTCCTCCTCTCTGTCTCATTCAGCATCCTGATGGGACCATTCCCCCTGTGAGACTCTCGTCAATGATTTCATTTCCACAAATACACACTGCCTTCCCACAGCACTTTCCCTCACAACTGCATGAGATGCTACATGTGACTCTTTCCCTTTCATCTTCTCCCATCATGTCACTGGGGAACCCAAACACTCCTTGGTAAAGCAACCACTTACTTGCATGGATGTAGTGGTGACACAGTAATTAATTTACCAGAGAGATTCATCCAGAGCCCTAGACTAACAATCCTGAGACCAGTGTTCAAGTTCCACCATAGTAACTGTGGAATTTAAATTAAGTTAGTAATCAGGAATTTGGAAATACTTAGTCAGTAGAACTAATAGCCACAAAAACTACTGGATGGTTGTTCAGGGAAGTAAATCTCACCTTATCCAATCCAGCCTGGATGTGACTCTGGACCCATCAATGAGGTTGACGTTTAAATAACCAAGCAAGCCACTCCATTCTAGGGCAACTTGGCTGGGCAGTAAATGATGCCAGATCCCTGAAAAATGAACAAATGAAGGAAACAATTTCACTAATGTACTGCATTTGGTGCTCACATTGTGATCTTCTCTACATTAAGGATATAGGATGTAAGTTAGATGACTGTTTGCAGAACATTTTTGTTCAGTCTGGAGGGGTGACCCTGAGCTCCCAGTTGTCTGTCACTTTAATTCTCCACTGCTACCCTCATATCTGTTTGACCTCTGGCACTATCCAGAAAAGCTGAAGGAAAAATATTTCATTTTCCTCATCACATTCTTCTGGACTCAGTATGGAATTCAACAATTTCAGACCATCATTCATTTCACTCTTTTATACCACATTTCCAGCATTCAGTTTGTTTCTTTTTTATATCACTTCTCTCCCCATACTAAAACTTTTGTTTGTCTCCTGCTAGTTACACCCCAGGCAAACCTTGTATTACTCACCAGACTTTATGATCCCCTTTCTGCCGGTATCACCACCACTTATGTCATTCAGTCCCTTGGTCACCTCACTTGTCCTTTTTGTTCCGTCAGTGTCTGTGCAACTTAAAACTTGTTTCATTTCTAACTTCTCTCTGTTCTGATGAAAGTTTGTTATCATTGAAAGGTTAACTTTGCTTGCCTCTCCACATATGCTGCCTGACCTGCTGAATATATCCAGCATTTTCAGAATTTCAGTACCTAGCATTTTGCTCTTGAAGCACTGATAATCTTGTTATTATCGTAGCAGAGACTGAAAAAAATCAGTTTCTTTATGTAAGTATGTTTGCATAAATAGTAAGTGAATAATAATGAAAAATAATAGAAAAATGTTTACCCCATTGTGCTTGCCTCATCAGATGCAGAGTGTATGTACTGCACAGCCTCGTTAAGACACTGGAGTAGATCTTCCACCTTCATGCCAGCATTAATGTTGAGGCTTCCTGGGTATTCCTGCATAAGTCTTGTTTTCCATCATTGGCGTCGACCTAAATCATTTGTAGCATCTTCCACCCAGCTCTTGCTGGCTTGCAGATGTCCCATTTCTGCTCAGTCCAATGGTCTTCGCCAACCTTTGCTGGCTTCCCACCTCTCAAGATAGGAAATCTGCCTGGTGAGCCTATTGTAGATCAGTATCTTTTCAAATAAATGGGAAAGATTGGCTCCCATGGGAAAGGTAGGCAGTTGTCTATCACTGAAAATATACCTGAATTCATTTCAATGACTTTAATTGATTGTGGGTGTGCTTTTAAATGTAAGAAACAAATGACTTGCCTTTTATTTACTTAAATGGTATTTTTTACATATCTTGAGTGCTGCTATGTTTTTGTGAATATTAAAAACATTCACTGACATACAATAGCCTGATGCAGGTTCTTGAGGCGAAATGTCAACAGTCCCTCCACAGATGCTGCCTGACTCATTGAGTTCCTCCAGCAAGTTGTTTTTTGGTCCCCCACTATATTGATAGCTTTGACGGCTCTTGAGTCAGAGGGGTGTCCTACTGCCTGTCATTTATTCTGTAAGTTCAGCCAGCTATCTGCTCCAAGACAGCCGATGTGCTCTACCGGACCATGCAAAGTGCTGAGATAAAACAAAAAACTGTGGAAGCACTCAACAGGTCAGATCAAATAGACTTAATCAAGGGTCATTGACTTGACATATTGACTCTGTTTCCCCCTTCATGGATGCTGCCTGACTTTCTGAGTGTTTCTGGCATTTTTTGTTTTGTTTCTAATATCCAGCATCTTTGGTTGTTTTGCTCCAGAGTGCTGTGAACCTGGCTCCCTGTGGAAGACTGCACCAGGAGCCATGATGGAACAAACACCATTACAGTGGGCAGGTGGCCAGAGCTATAGGGGTAATGGAGGATTTGCCCCCACTGATATTCAGTTGCTTCACTGTGATCAGTAAGTTAAAGATGACATTTTATATAATTAACCCTCCTGTTATGGTTGAGATGTTACTACCAAACAGGTGCTAAGTAAACATTAACTTGGCACTCATCCACTTCACTGGAAAATTGCAGAGAGATAGATAAAATGATCAGTATGGGAGAATGCATTTCATTTAAAAATTCATTGGCTGTCTTATTGGCAAGTCTGGCAATGTGCCAACCTTGTGACTTGACCTTTTATAGTTTATCTCTTTCCGTGAAGCCTGACAAGCATGAAACTGTATAGAAACATACTGCCACAAAGAGTTTACAAAACATCTGCTGCTGAGTTCACTCAGCACTTCGTGAGTGCTATTTGGTGAAGAGGAAACGCTTTATCTGACCTGCTCGATTAACCTCAACTTTTGTCCTTGTATTGATTTTCCTTAGGTATCAATGTATCTGGGGAAGGGCAAAAGGCAGGGGAATGCTGGGGCAACCATAGATTTAGACCATTGACCCAGGGACATGAGCTCAAATCCCACTAAGGAATTTCAATTTGAGTAACGAAATAAATCTGGAATTAAAAAGAAATGTTTGTCTCAGTAACAGGAGCCATGAAATATTCATATTACTATAAAGCCTATATAAGGTGGTCATAACTTGTATGAGGGCTGCTTTCTCTTATACTTTGAGGCATAGAATGTAAGACCAGAGGCATAGAGTGTAAAACCAGGGAGGTTATGTTAGAACTGTATACAAATCCATTTAGGTCTCAGCTTGGTATTTCTTCCAGTTCTGGTCACCACATTACAGGCAGGATGGAACTGCACTGGAGAGAGTGCAGACAGGATTTTTGAGGAATTTGTCAGTAGTGGAAAATTTTAGAAATGAGGACAGTTTGGGTAAGCTATGGTTCCTTTCTTTGGAAAAGAGGAGATCAAGAGCAGCCTTAATTGAGTTATTTAAAATGAGGAGGGCATCGATAGATTAGATAGGAAGGAGCTATTTAAAGTAATTGGTGAAAGAGTTAAGAGGGAAGACAAGGATAAAAACTTTCATACAGAGGGTGGTAGGAGTCTGGATCTCACTGCTGGAAAGATTGGTAGAAGTAGAAACCACCATCACATTTAAGTTTTTGTATGTGTACTTAAAGAAGTGTGACCTGCAGGGTTGCTGATCAAATGAAGGAAGGTAGGATTCGGTTGGTGGTCTTGTTCCACTGGTATGGATATAATGGACTGAATGTCCTCATTTTGTGTCATAAATTTTCTTTGATTTTATAATACTATGACTAGTACAAGACAGTGTTGAACTTGCATTGCATAATTTTCTTATTTTAACAGACCAAAAAAGTCAAGAATGATTGAGAATAGTGCCAAAACACAACAGGTTATATCAAACAGTTCAAAGTACAAATGGATGCCTAGGCTTTTTGCGGCAAGAATCAAATTCACAGTCAAATATCTTTGAAGCTCTTTAAACTGACTAATTTCATGAAAACACTGTGTGACAACAGTTAACATTTCCACATCTGATTCTTCCTTGTCCATCTATTAACATATCTATAACAGTACTTCAGTAATCCATGTTCAGGCACTATGGTCTTCTAAACTGCAGTTCCCCGGCTTATTTTTTTTTGCTCATTTATTTTGGATGGGCAATGCTAGCAAGGACAGCACTTCTTGTCCAACTCCAAATGCCCTTGAAAACAAGGTGGTGAGTAACCTGTGGTCCTTCTGGTGATGATGCTCACAAAGTGCTGTTCTGTTGGGAATTCCAATATTTGACCCAGTGATAGTGAAGAAATGGTGATATATTTCCAAGCCTGGATGGTATCTGACAATGCTGACCACTCAGGTGTAAGTGTTCCCATGTGCCTGAAGTCCTTGATGTTCTTGGTGCGCATGGTTGCAGTGTGAAAGGAGCTGACCAAGCTACTATCTGTAGCTGAAGTGCATTTCCATATTTCCTTATGATATAGGAGGCCAATCAACACACAAATCTATGCCAGTTCACAGACTATCCCATTACCCCACTAATCTTTCCTTGTAATTTTCTGCCAACATTCACAATAACCCCTCCTCTTCCCCAAATTCTAGCCTACACCAAAGGGCAACTTAGTGTGGCCAATGAACCTACCAACCTGCATATTTGTGGGATGTGCACGGAGAAATCCTGGTAGTCACAGGGAGAATGTGCAAACTCCACACCAACAGTACCCCAGGTCAAGATTGAAATGGGATTGCTGACTCCATGAGGCTGCAGGTCTACTAATTGGTCTGAATGCTGTTTGACTGTCGGATCTGGTTCTTTTCAAATCCGCAGGTTCTTCCAGGAGTCCAAGAATGAGTTGAAAACAGCTTGGTCCTTCACAAAGTTTTATTGGAAAAGTTTAAAACAAAGCAACAGTTACAGAGCATGTGGCACTAGTTTTACTACTAGGAGATGAGCTGAGACAAAAGAACTAAAAAATGAGCTAGTGGGAGAGGGAAGAGAGCAAGATAAGCAAGGGAGTGATTAACAAGAAATGACACCTTTTATACCTGAGATAAGGGGTGCTCCTCAGCTAACAATAGTCCAATCAGAAAACCTGTTAGATATCTGTGGCAAAACCAACCAATGAGAAAACACTTATTCACCTGATGGATGAGCCAATAAGCTAAAAAGTGGTTATACCTTGTACAGCCACCTGAGGTGTATTTAGCACTATGCATGTTTAAAAAACTACTTAAAACAGTCCAATCCAACATTACCTTGTTGTGAGTTTCTGGAACTGTACTCATCCAGACAAATTTAAAGAATTGCATCAAGTTTCTTGGAGATGGAAGAAAGTTTTGGGATGTCAGGAGGTGAGCCACTCTCTGCAACATGTAATACCTTTGACCTGGTCTTGAAGCCAAAGTATTTACATGACTGGTCCAGTGAAGTGTCTGGTCAATTGTAACCCCTATGTTAACAGTGAGGAATTTGACAATGGTAATACTATTGGATGTCACGGACAGATGATTAGATTCTCTTTTAGAGTCATAGTCAGAGCAATACAGCATAGATACAGGCCCTTCAGCCCAATCAGTCCATGCTGACCATGCTGCTCACCCAGCTAATCCCAATTTCCTGCATTCGGCCCATATCCCTCTTAGTCCCACCCATCCATGTACCTATCAAAGTGCTCTTAAGTGATACTATTTTACCTGACTCAACCACTTCCTCTGGCAGATCATTCCATATACTCACCACCCCCTGTGTGAAAAAAGTTGTCCCTCAGGTCCCTTTTAAATTTTTCCCCTCTCACCCTAAACCTATGCCCCAACCATGGGGAAAAGACTGTTACCATCCTCTAGATACTACATAGATACTGTTCTCTATGCCTTTCATAATCTTAAACATTTCTATAAGGTCATCCCTCATTCTCCTAAGTTCCAGGCAATAAAGACACAGCCTGACCAACTTCTCAGGCCCTCTAGTCCTGGCAACATCCCCGTAAATCTTTTCTGCACTCTTTCCATGTTAACCATGTCTTTCCAATAACAAGGTGACCAGAATTATACATAGTACTCTAAGTGCAGCCTCAACAATGACTAATACAACTGCAACATAATGTCCCAACTCCTATAATCAGTGCCCCGACTGATGAAGGTCAGCGTGCTAAACGCCTTTTCATCACCCTGTCTACCTGTGATGCTGCTTTCAATGAACTATGCACTTGGTCCCACTGTTCCATTACACCCCGTAATGCTCTACCATTCAGAGTATAAGTCCTACGTTAGGTTGACTTTCCAAATCCATCACCTCACATTATTCTGTATTAAAATTCATTTGCCACTCCTTGGTCCACTTCCCTAACTGATCAAGATTCACATGTAATCTGCGATAACCTTCTTCACTACCAGCAACACCTCCTTGTTGGAGATTGCCAGACACTTTTGTTACTTGTCAAATATTGACCCATATCCCCATACCTGAATGTTGTGTAGGATTTGCTGCATGCAAGCTTTGACTGTTTCATTTGCTGAGAAGTTCTAAATGGAATTGAATGTTGTGCTATTCTGAAAAACATTCCCACTTCTGACCTTCAGAAGGAAGGAAATGATGAAATAGCTGAAGATCTTCCATAATGACAACTATTTTCCTTCATGTGATGTACGGCTTCAACCATTGGATTTTTTTTCTTTGATGTCTATTTATTTCATTTTTACTAGAGAGGCTTGGTGCTGCACTTGGTCAATTGATGTCAAGGGGAGCTATTTTCACCTCAGCCCTAGAATTCAGTTCTTTAGTTCATGTTTGGACCAAGGTTGTTATGATGTCTGAAGCTGAGTGATCCTGGCAGAACCCAAACTGGGCATTGATGAGCAAGTTATTTGTGACTCAGTGCTGCGTATTTGCAGTTGACAATATCTTTCATCAATTTGCAGGTGGTTGAGAGTAAACTGATTCAATGGGAATTAGTCAGATGGGACTTGTTCTGCTTTTTGTGAACAAGAAATGCCTGGGCAGCTATCGTCAATGTCGGGTTGATGTCAATGTTTCCATATTCCTTTACCACATAGAAGATGGCCATTTTGACCCATCCAGTCTATGCCAGCTCATCAGAGCAATCCCCACTCCCCACTCCCCACTAATTTTCCCTGTAACATATTCTCCTCGTATTCTTACCAACTTCCCCAGATGCTACCACTCACCTACACACTAGTGCCAATTTACTGTGACCAATTAACCCACCAGCCAGCACGGCTTTAGGATATGTGAGAAACCTAAGGTAGCTGGGGAAATCCATGAAGTCATGGGGAGAAACTACAAATTTTGCACAGACATCATGAGAATGGTCACTGGAATTTTGATGTAGCAGTTCTACCAGATGCATCACTGTGTCGTCCAATTGTACAGCAACAGCTTGGTTAGAGGTGCAGCTAGTTCTGGATGACAAGTCTTTCAGAACCACTGCTGGAACATTGTCTGGTCCCATAAGTTTGCTGAATTCAGTGCCTCAGCTGTTTCTTGATACCATGTTATGTGAATCAAATGGATGAAAGGCTGGCTTCTATCATGATGGAGATCTCAGGAGACAATTGAGATGGATCATCCATTTGGCACCTGTAGCTAAACATATTTGTGAATGTTTCAGTCTTATCTTGAACACTCGCATCTGGGTGCCACCATTATTCGGGATAGGAACATTCATAGAGCTGCCTCCTCCTCCCATTAACTCTTCTATTAACCATCACCATTCATGACCAGATGTAACAGGGTTCTAGAACTTTGATCAATTCCACTGTGTGAAATTTTTTTTTTAGAGAGCGAAGTAAGTCCCATCATTTGAGTTTTCTTGCCTCCCTCATTTTTGCTTATGGCTTAGAATTGAAAACTGTCTCACACATTTAGCATCTTCTGATGCCCAAAATCACTCGATAGTGTTTTTCAGAGAACCATTTGTCAGAGCTAACCCTGACAAGCAAAGGGGTGAAAGGTTTCAGTGGGTAGACAACAATGTGGAGTTGAGGTTATAATCGGATTAGCCCTGATCTTATTAAATGGTGGAGCAGGTTTGAGTGAGGGACTGGCATACTCCTACTCCTAATTTATATGATCATATGTATGTTCAAAAATAGAATCATAGATTCAGACAAGATACAGCACAGAAACAGGCCCTTCAACTCACCAAGTCCATGACAACCATTAAATTAGATACTAAATAGAAATGCTGTAAATTAAACTAGCTTTCAACTTGAATATTCTCAGATATACACTGTAGATTGTGAAAAATTCAACCTATATCCATTTTCATCAATAGTGACCGGGCTACTCTGGAGTGTTCAGGGGATGACAAAAGGTTCGCAGTGGAACTCAGTTCTTATTTTTTTAACTTGCACTAATCAGAATGTGGAACTTGCTCAGGAAATGCAAGATCAGTATAAAGATAAACAATTCTGTAATATTCTCGCAGCATCTATGCAGGGAACAATAAAAAATTGTTCTTCATTAATTATCTGGGAGAAGTTGTAAGATCAAGAAATGACAACTTTTATATCACATTTAACGCTGCAGGGTAAAAATAATATTGCCCATCCATTCTTACATGGCCATGCCAACAATTCTTCAATTGAATTTGACCTCTTGAGCTTGCTAAACATAACTGAATCATCTGGAGAAAAAAAACGATACCTGAAGAAGTCGTAACTAAACTCATAACAGTTGTCAACGTCAGTTATTTTTGTTCAATAATAGAAAACTATACAGTTATGGCTGGAGAGGCAAACTGTTTCTTCCTTCTGCAATACTTCACTGGTTGGAGTCTTACCTCGCACAAAGGAAGATGGTGGGATGGTCTCATATTTCCTTCTCATACAGAAAGACACCATTCAATCCATTGTCTATGCTAGTTCTCAGAGCAAACTCATCAACCCCATTCCCTCACTTATTTCTCTGTAACCTATTCTCTCCCACATACCTCTCAAATTCCCCCAATTCTCCTACCAGTCCGCAACTGCAGGGGAAGTTTACAGTTGTCAGTTTACCTACCAGCACATCTTTGGGATGTGAGAGGAAATCAGAGTGCCCAGCTAAAACCCATGTGTTCACAGGGAGAATTTGCAAATTTTACAGATAGTACCAGATGCCAGGTTTGAACCCAGATTGCTGGAGCTGTGAGGAAGTAGTACTAACTGCTCTGCCACTGTGCCACTGGAATGAGATCAATATTCGCAGCCCAGGACATTATTTTGGGAGTTTCTCAGCGCAGTATCCTGGACCCAAACATCTTCAGTTGCTTCATCAATGACTCTCCTTCTATCATATGGTTAGAAGTAGGAATGTTTGCTAATGATAACACAATGTTCAATTCCATTTGCATTTCCTCAGCAAATGAAGCAGCCCATGTCTGCATGCAGTAAGATTTAGACAATACACAAGAGATTCTGCAGATGCTGGAACCTGGAGCAACACACACAAAGTGCTGGAGGAACTCAGCAGGTCAGACAGCATCTATGGAGGGAAATAAACAGTTGATGTTTCAGGTCAAGACCCTTCATTTAGACAATATTCAGCATGGGTTGATAAATGGTAAGTAATAAGTATGCCACAAAGCCACCAGCAATTGTTACCTTTATTAAGAAGTAATATAACTGCCTTCCTTTGGCATTATCATTATCGTCCCCCACCAATAATATCCTGAGGGTTACCATGACCAGAAACTTAACTAAATCATTATGCAACCTTATCTTGGGGAATGAAGCCGGTCAAGTGGAGGAAGAGTTTGTGGGGGAGCATTTTGGGGATAGTAACCAAACTCCATATATTTCAAAGTGGTTATGGAAAGAAATACAGATGGACAATAAATAAACATATAAAATTTGGGGAAGGCCAATTTTATTAGAATAAGACAGGACCTGGCTAAGGTTGACTAGAAGCACTGCAGGCAAGTCTACATCTGTACAGTGGGAAGCATTCAAAAGAGAAGTAGTCAGTGTTCAGGGCTGACATGTTCCTATAAGGGTAAAAACCAGGGGTAAAAAGTCAAGGGAACCTTGGATGTCAAAGTTATTGAGGAGCAACAAACAATCTGCTGGAGGAACTCAGCGGGTTAAGCAGCACCTGTCAGGGTGAAAGGAATTGTTGAGCTTTCAGGTCAAAACCCTGCATCAGGGCTGAGACTGAAGAGGTGAGATGGCCAGTATAAAGACGAGATGGACAGTGGTGAGACAAGTGCCCAAGGTGATTGGTGGACTGAGAAAGCATGAAAGATGACATGCAGGTCGCACCAGGAAGGGGAGGGCAGGTGGGTGGAGTTGGGAGACAGTGGCAGGTGGGTGATAGATGGAGGGAGACAGAGAGAGAAAAAAATGAGAGGCAGATGGAGAGACGTTATTGAGGGTTAGATAAAGAGAAAAAAAAGAAATATATGGCAGGTCTAGGGAACTAAAGATGAGGGAGGCGCATCAAGAGTGCAAAATGCACAGGGAGGTTTTAAAAAAGACATCAAGAAGGCAAAGAGTGCTCACAGGTTTTCACTGGTAGACAGGATTAAGGTTAATCCAAAGGCATTCTGTAATATATTATTGGTATTGATATTGGTATTGGTTTATTATTGTCACTTGTACCAAGGTACAATGAAAAACTTGTCTTGTAAGGGCAGAAGAAATAACCAGGGAGTATATAGGGCCCATTAGGGACAACAGGGACAATCTGTGTATGGAGGCAGAGGTATAGGAGTGGTTTTAAATGAATACATTTCATCAAAGTGCTAACTCCATATAGACAGCACTGGAGATCAGGAATGAACCTTAATTGCTGGAGCTGTGTGGTAGTAGCTCTATTAGCTGTGCCATTGTGCTACCCATAAGGTACAGCACAGTGGATCACGTGAGGTCATTGGGAAAAACACCCTATTTGACTATTGCTGGCAGGCACAATATGGGCATCCACCAATCTACAGAGGCTTAATAACATGCAAGATTTTATAATGAAATGGGGAAAGGTTTTTGATTCCCCTTCACTTGTAAAGAGAACTATGTGATTCTGAGAGTCATAGAATCATATAACATGGAAATAGGCCATTCAGCCCAACTCATCCATGCCAACCAGTGGGCACCCTTCTGTATTAATCCCATCTCCCAGCACTTCCATGGCTAAACGAGTCAAGTACTCATCTGGCCACTTCTTAAATGTTGTCAGTGACCCAGTTTCAACCTCTCTCCAAGGCAGTGCTTACCACTCTCTAGCTGAAGATGATCCCCCTCATATCCCCTCTAGATCTCTTCCTCCTTACCCTAAATCTATGTCCCCTGGTTTTATCTACCTCTGATATGGGGGAAAATAATTCTACGTTCTCTCCTATCTAAATCCCTCAGAATTTTATATACCTCAATCTTATAGAAGTCCTTTGGATTTACCTGAATCTTGTCTGCCTGCTTTGCCTTCCTTTCATCTCACCCCTATCTAACGTGATGGTGATAGCAACCTGAAGAAAAGTTCTGGTTGACTTGTTTCCAGAAGTTTAGGGTTTCATATCAGGTTGTAATTGTCCTGACTTCTGCTGGTTGTACATGGTACACTTCTTCAGAATGGGTCCCCCATGAATGTTCATCAATACCTCTAAGTGAAAGAGTTTGCAGAACGCCCATTTTATGCCAACCAATGGGAGGATGTGCAAGGTGGCTGTTTGGAAGTGCATCTCCTTGGCAGCAACTCTCTTCCAAGGTCACTAGTTTCTCAGGAAAATAATTTGAATAAGTATAGATTTATATATTTGCAAACTTATTCAATTGTCATAATCTGGTTACTTCAAACAAGACATTCAGACCCATGCTCATACTTCTGCATACTGTAGTACACTGAAGATATTCATACTTAAACATTCTCCTTGACTTTGAATAGACTATAAACATAAATATCTATGTAGTATGAATGCCAATATTTACTAGCTGGGCAAAATGGTCTGTTTCTCTACCACTTATTCTATATCATTCTATGAGTCAATCTATTTGCTTGGAAATTACATCACTAATAAATCACAGGGTCATAGTTTATTCCACACTGAGACAAAAGAGACAGTAGATACTAGAATCGGGAACAAAGGCAGAATTCTGGGAGACCTCAGCAGGTCAAGCTGCATCTGTGGAGTGTGTAAGTCGATGTTTTGGGTCGTGAACCTGCAATACGAATGAAGGAGAAGATTGCCAGTATATAGCAGCAGCAGTACAGGGGGTGGGTTGAGGATAGAGGCTGGAAGTTGAGAGGTGGAACCAGATGGGGAGGGGATGATGGGCAGATGGAACCAGTTGGGGGGGATGAGATGGGAAAGATGAACACAGGCAGAAGAAAACCAGGTGGGCCAGGTGAGTGGGTGTGGGAGAACACCGGGGGTGTGGTTTACCTGAAATGGGCAAATTCAATGTTCATACCTTTGGGTTGTAACCTACCCAAGCAGAATATGTGATGTTGTTCTTCCAATATGTGTTTAGCTTCTTTGTGGCAAAGGAGAAGGCCAAGGACAGACAGGATGATGTGGGAGTGGGAAGGAAGACTGAAATGATGTGCAACCAGAAGCTCAAGATGGTCATTGCAGATAGAGCGCAGGTACTCTGCAAGGCAGTCATCTAGTCTATGCTTGGTTTCATGAACACTGAATACAGTAGAACGCATTGGAAGAGGTTCAAGCAAACCTCTATCTCACTTGGAAGGCCTATTTAGGTCCCTGGATGGTGGTGAGGGAGGAAGTGAAGGCACAGGTACTACACCTCCTATGGTTGTAGGGGAAAGTGCCAGGGGATGGGGAGACATGGGTGAGGAGGTTTGAGCGGATCAGGGTGTCCGAAGAGAGTGGTCCCTACAAAAGTAGAAAAGTGGGAAGAGGGGAAGATGTGACTAGTGGTGAACATTGGAGCTGGCGGAAATGGCAGAGGATTCCATGCCCATCTTCATTTAGTACAAATACCATTAACAAGGGTAATTTTTGTTGCTTACTTAATTTATAATGAATGTTATCCACACTTTATTTATAAGTAGATGTTCAGTGATTAACATTGAAGCTCTGATGTCCTGTGTTTCAATTCTGAAAACCAGAATGTATACACCAAGGGCAGAGTATTTGATGACTAATTAAATTGATGCTGAGTGCCTCAGAAATTTGAACAGGGCTGTCAAATTTTCAGCCACAACTTTGTCATCTAGATTGAATGATTAGCACTGGATCTCACAGTATGTGGAGTTAGAGATAGAAATCTATAAACTGTGCTAGAAATACATTGTACACCACCAGCTTGATAACAATCTCCACTGTAGAATTGATTCACTTAATTTGCATTTTTTTCTCTTCTCATTTTACACCTCGTGTATAGACAGGAGGTACTACAGGCCTATTAAGCTGATGATGCCTAACAAAAATAGATTTAGTGAAATTTAAAGAAATTTAGCTTTTTCATTGTTAAGGAACAAATGTGTAAAGAAAGTAAGAAAATTGAAATAACACAGTGTGATATTTTAATTGGATTATTGTAGCAGCTGCTACCGCGATGCGAGAATAACGACACAAGTCTGCCTTGCGTGGGCCTTTTAAGCGGCATGGTTCCTGCCTTCCGAAAATGGAAATGATGTACGTGCTACGTCACCGAAATCTTTTCACGTGCGCGGGTTCTCCCCCGTCGCTCGGGGAAGACGAAGGCCCAGCGCCATCTTGGGCCCCGCCGTTCCGACGATGTGCACCCTGACCGCCGAGCCAGTTCGCCTGCATGGATGGTGAGTGATCACACAATCCCGCCACAGAACTGGCGATATGGTCCCCAGAGTTCGCGGGCTGTGCTAGCCATTGCTTAGGTGGTCGGCCTCTGCATTGCAGTGTTGGGCCTTCGACCGGTTGTTGTAGGTCTAAATGGGCCGGTTTGAGGAGGTCCGTCGTGAAGACTTCTTCCTTGCCCCCAATGTCCAAAATAAAGGTGGAACCATTATTTCTGATGACCTGGAACAGCCCCTCATATGGTCATTGCAACGGTGCCCGGGGCGTGCCCCTGCGAACGAAAACGAACTTACAGTCTTGTAGTTCCTTGGGCTCACAGGATGGGGACTGACCATGTCGCGAAGTGGGAGCTGCCGCGCCTCTTGCTCAGTCTTTCTAGGACTGCTGCGTGTTGTTCCTTTTGCCCCCTAAGGATGGGTATGAACTCCCCTGGGACGACCAGGGATGCACCGTACACGAGTTCGGCTGACGAAACATGCAGATCCTCCTTGGGGGCAGTGCGTATGCTGGGCAGAACCCAAGGAAGTTCGTCGACCCAGTTAGGACCTTTCAGGCGAGCCATCAAGGCTGATTTCAGATGGAGATGGAAACGTTCTACCAACCCCTTTGACTGAACGTGGTAGGCTGTGGTGGTGTGCAGCTGCGTTCCTGGCATGTTCGCTAATGCAGACCATAGGCTGGAGGTAAACTGGGCGCCTCTGTCTGAAGTGATGTGGGCCAGAACATCAAAGCGTGAGACCCAAGTTGTGAGCAGCGCCCGAACTGCTGTGGTGGGACTTTGATGTGTTGTTGGATTTTTGATGTCTGGCAGTGCGGACAGGTCTTGGCCCACTCACTGACCTGTTTGCGCAGGCCGTGCCAGACAAACTTGCTGGTGACTAGTCGGACAGTCGATCTGATGGATGGGTGCGCCAACCCTTGTATTGAGTCGAAAACGCGTTTCTGCCAGGCTGCAGGATCTATAGGGCGGGGCTGACCGGTTGCGATGTCGCACAGGAGGGTCCGCTGCCCTGGGCCAACAATGAAAGCTTGGAGCTGCAGGCCTGAGACTGCGGTTCTGTAGCTGGGCAGCTCGTTGTCGGCTTGCTGTGTGTCCGCCAGGGCCGTGTAGTCTACACCCAGGGACAGGCTGTGGATGGTCGGTCTGGAGAGCGCGTCAGCAATGACATTGTCCTTTCAGGAGACATGTTGGATACCCGTTGTGAACTCAGAAGTGTAGGACAAATGTTGCTGCTGGCAGGCTGACCAGGGATCGGAGATCTTAGGGAAGGTGAAAGACAATGGCCTGTGGTCAGTGAACGTGGTGAGAGGCCTGCCTTCTAAAAAGTACCGGAAATGCCGGATTGCCAGGTACAGCGCTAGTAGTTCTCGATCAAAAGCACTGTATTTGAGTTCGGGTGGCCTAAGGTGCCTGCTGAAAAATGCCAAGGGTTGCCAACAGCCTTCGATTAGTTGTTCCAGTACCCCACCGACCGCGGTGCTAGATTGCGTCCACCGTGAGGGCGGTTGGGACGTCTGTCCTGGGGTGTACCAGCATCGCGGTGTCTGCTAGGGCTTCTCTGGCCTTAATGAAGGCAGCCGTGGCCTCGTCGTCCCAGGAGATGTCCTTGCCCTTGCCAGACATCAGCGAGAACAAAGGGCGCATGATACAGGCTGCTGCGGGGATGAAACGATGGTAAAAGTTGACCATCCCAACAAACTCCTGCAGGCCTTTGACTGTGTTGGGACGGGCAAAATGGCAGATAGCATCTAACTTGGCAGGTAAGGGTGTTGCTCCCTTGCTGGTGATTCTGTGGCCGAGGAAATCGATAGAGTCAAGTCCGAATTGGCACTTAGCCGGGTTGATAGTGAAGCTGAAATTACTGAGGCGGGAGTACAGTGGACGGAGGTGGGAAAGGTGTTCTTGGCGGTTATGGCTGGCGATGAGGATGTCATCTAAATAAATGAACACCAAGTCCAGGTTGCGGCCTACCACATCTATCAGCTGCTGGAAGGTCTGCGCGGCGTTCTTAAGGCCGAATGGCATTCGAAGGAATTCAAAGAGGCCGAACGGAGTGATGAGCGCAGTTTTGGGGACGTCATCAGGGTGGACGGGGATTTGGCGGTACCCCCAGACAAGGTCCACCTTGGAGAAGATGTGGGCCCCTTGTAGGTTTGCCGTGAAGTCCTGGATATGAGGGACGGGGTAGCGGTCTGGGGTGGTGGCGTCGTTCAGCCTGCAGTAGTCGCTGCAGGGCCTCCACCCACCGGTGGTTTTGGAGAGCATGTGCAGGGGGGAGGCCCAGGGGCTGTCTGACCTGCGAACAATCCCCAGCTCCTCCATGCAGCGGAACTCCTCCTTCGCCAGGCGGAGCTTGTCTGGAGGTAGTCATCGTGCTCGGGTGTGAAGGGGTGGCCCTATCGTAGTGATGTGGTGCCACACCCCGTGTTTGGGCATCGAATTCGTGAACTGAGGTGCCAGAACCGATGGGAACTTGGCTAGGAGCTTGGTGAACTTGTTGCCAGACAGGGAAACGGAGTCCAGGCGCAGGGCTGGTAGGCTGGCTTCTCCCAGAGAGTAAGTTTGGAAGGTTCTGGAGTGCACTAGCCGTTTCCCTTGCAGGTCGACCAACAGGCTGTGGGCCTGGAGGAAGTCGGCTCCCAGGAGTGGCTGGGTGACAGCGGCAAGGGTAAAGTTCCAGGTAAAATGGCTGTTGTCGAATTGTAATTGGACTCTACGGGTACCGAAAGTCCGTATCATTGTGCTGTTTGCGGCTTTGAGGGCGGGTCCCTGTTGCCTGCTACAAGTGTCGCGGCCGGTCGGGGGTAAAATACTGACCTCTGCTCCAGTATCGACAAGGAAATGATGCCTGGACTGCTTGTCCCAAACGAATAGGAGGCTGTATTGGTGGCCAGCCACCGTAGCCACCAGCTGCAGCTGGCCCTGGCGTTTCCCTGAAACTTGCAGGGTGGGCGGCATCAACGGGCCTCCGCGCCCCACCTCTGATGGTAGAAACACAGCTGGTCGTCGTGTCATCGTCTGTGTTTCTGGGGTGTGGTTGTTCGGTTGCTGGGACTGGTTTAGGTAGGCGTTGGGCACGCGTTCTGGCGATTTGGCCGATGAACGAACTGCTCTCGCATTTGGCCTTCCACAGGACATCTGCCCGGGTGGCTACCTCACGTGGGTTGCTGAAATCGGCATTGGCCAACAGCAGGTGAATGTCGTCAGGCAGCTGTTCGAGGAAGGCCTGCTCGAACATCAGGCAGGGCTTGTGTCCCTCAGCCAAGGCCAGCATCTCGTTCATCAGGGCCAATGGAGATCTGTCCCCCAGGTCGTTGAGATGAAGCAGGCGGGTGGCGTGCTCATGACGGGAGAGGCTGAAGGTCCGAATGGGAAGGGCCTCAAAAGCCAGGTACTTGCCTTCCTCCAGAGGAGACTGGATGAAGTCTCCGACCTGGGCTGCTGTCTCCTGGTCCAGGGAGCTGACCATGTGGTAGTACCGTGTGGAGTCGGAGGTGCTCTGGCGAAGTTGGAACTGGACTCCAGCCTGGTCGAACCACACGTGGGGCCGAAGCGTCCAAAAGGTGGGCAGCTTGAGTGCCACTGCGTTGGCTGCTGCATTGTCATTCATTGTGTGGGTCCAAACTCCACTTGGACCGTTGGGGTCACCAATGTAGCGGCTGCTACCGCGATGCGAGAGTAAAGACACGAGTCTGCAAGCTGTGGAACAAGACTGATTTATTGACCCGCCTTGCACGGGCCTTTTAAGCGGCGTGGTTCCCTCCTTCCAAAAACGGAAATGATGTACATGCTACGTCATTGAAATCTTTTCGCGCGCGAGGGTTCTCCCCTGTTGCTCGGGGAAGACGAAGGCCCAGCACCATCTTTAGCCCCGCCGCTCCGACGACGCGCGCCCCGACCGCTGGCCGGTTTGCCTGCGTGGACGGTGAGTCGCCACATTATCACAATTGTCAAAATCTGGGATAGAGGAATTTCAATGAAATATGTTAACATGTTCTTTGCTAATATCAAACAACGTACTCTCAGGTCTAAACACAATTGCAAATGTTATGAGAAAATTGATTCAGAATCATTTAACTTCAGGGTAAACATGAGGATGGGTGAGTTTAATGAAGGGCAAGATTTCAAAGTCACATTACAGCAGTGACAGAGATGAATAACAAAGGGTTTTCCTACAGGCTTAGTTTAACACCAGCCAATGCTGTTTAGCAGTGAGCAGAGATGGGGGAATGACTCAAGAATATGTGGCCCTGGAATGCCGCCAGTCTTCTTGTGCCCTTCTGTGTAATGTTGCTCAGGTAGTATATATGAGAGTACCTTCAAGAATAGGGTGTATGATTTTATATACAGTGACATACCAGCCACTGTTAGCTGAATGTTGACTACCTATAAATAACAGTAAAGAACTTAGGAACATTAAATTGGTAATGAATTTGGGATATTGCTGCTTGAGGGAGTAGCAGGATAGTAATCTGCTGGGAACAGCAAGTGGATGATCCGTTTCAGCTTCTCCCTCATCGTGTGCTGTAGGGCCTGTTCCTGTGCTGCACTGTTCTATGTTCCCTGAGATCCCCACCGTCACAGAATTTTGTCTTTAGGCAACTCCTTCCTCTCAACTTATACCACCAATACACAATTTACAGGAACCCACCACATGCTTTCCAATAAATCTCTCAGATAGGCTTACCTGTGTAACCAGAGCTGAAAATGAAACTTAAGTTGGCCATCTTGTTGACATATTCGGCCATTATATAGCTATTGCAACAGGGAAATCACTAATCCTCCTTCATCTTACCACAATCCACCCCTTAATTTCACTGTTGCTTACAGCTTTACAACAAAGGTTGTGGACCACGCATTGGCACCTTGGCATGACCCATTTGCATACAGCAGCATCTAAACAGCTGAAAACACAAGAACAGTGCAATTATAATAAGCATAAAGGAAATTATCCCCTGTATGACGGAAGTCCCAATTGAACCCATTCAGGAAGTTGCCCAGTACCACAGAGACTTAGTTTCTGGCTGACGGACATCCATTGCTAACTTTCTGATATGAGTTTGCAAGTTCTGATTTGTCAGCAATACAGGTACAACAGTCAGTTCCCATAAGTGCACATGTTCCTCCTTTTTCTGCCAGGATAAAATCTAAAGCCATTCGGTTTTGCAGTGCTACAGTCCTCAAAGCTACCATTTCAGCATTCATTTCATTCAAAGCTTCAGCAGTGGCATTTGTTACCCCTTCCAGCAAGCTGGTCAAACTCTGTAACTCCATTATCACCTTCCCTGTACCATACATAAGGATTGCAATTGCAAAGAGTTCCTCCGCTCGACTGATTCCTCTCTTACTGCCCTCTGGAACTATCAAGCTAATTATAACTGAAAGCTGCATCTTAACCAAAATCAGATTTTTTTTTTAGGCATGATTTGTGAGTATATGTTTATAAAAGTCAGTCCAAGCAAAATCTGACAATGCAGATTATGCAGGCTAAGGGAACCAGTGTAGACATCGCAGCTCTCCTCACAACCTTCTTTTCCAGCTTTCACCAGATGAATTTTGTCCTTACTTGCTGTTGTCCTGTAATGACAACAGAGTAGTTTCTGTCATTATCAATTCATTCTCTTTTAGTCAACTTACCACAATCTACACAACTGGGTTTCTCGGCCCCTGTAACATGATTCAAAAGGTATTGCCGTTGCCGTTTGCTACCACTGCACCCTGCTGCAGGGCTTGGTTAGGCTAATTCATCCAGACTTTTTGTCCAGCCGAAAGAGCTTGCTCCTCCTCCACTTCCGATTGAGGTGTGATAAAGGGGTCTGATCGAATCATCCTACTCATAGGGGTGCCCAGGGCTCTGGGTCTATTGCTGAGATTATACAGTGCCAAGGGTAGCACAGAATGCCATCCCTGCAATGTACTTGTGGGGGTCAGCATATGAATCTACTGTTTTACAAAACCATTCATCCTTTCAATCAACCCAGAAGCTTGAGGATAATGGGGAATGTGAAATACCCAGGTCACACCATTTTGTACTGCCCATTCTTGAACTTGCTGCCTAGTAAACTGCTTCCGTTATCCAATTGTACTTCCACAGGTACTCCATATGCCTGGACCAGGCTCTGTATTCCTTCAATAGTGCTCCTCTGGTCTGCTCGAGCGGATGGGATTGCCATCAATACTCATGAATAGGTATCCACCACAATGATTAGGTATGTAATATTCTTGTGAGGAGGCAAGAGCCCCACATAGTCAACTTGCCATGTCTGTGTCGGCCCCTCCCCTCACTTGGTATGTCCCGTTGTCTGGGGGTTCACTGCCGTGGGTTTTATTCGCTGACGGGTTTCACACTTTACTACCTCAACCTTTACCATATTGTAGGGTACAGCTACTCATCGTCTTTTTGCTCATTCTACCGTTCCTGCCACTCCCAAGTGTCCAGACACTTCATGAGCCCACTTGCTTAATGGGGATAGATCCGCTTCTACTATTGTCGCCTTACTGATCTGCACTAGGCGATTCACTTTGTTGTTGTACACAACCATGGGTTCATCTTCCTTTTGATGGACATTTACATGGAATACTGTGATCTTTGTAGTCCAGGCTGCATCCCATAGCTCTTGCCAATACTGGGCTCCCCACATGGGCTTTCCCATTATCTTCCAGTCCTGACTCTGTCATTTAGTCATCCATACCACCAAACCACCCGCATAGGTCCACGAGACTGTGTAGATGTGGATGTTACCCTTCAAGATTGAGGTTATAGATACCAACTCTTCCAGCTGGCTAGATCCTCTGGTTCCCATCTCGGTAAGGACTTGTCGGGTGATTGGGTTCAGGGCGGCTGCCTTCCACCCCTGCACGCCGTTCTTCCACTGGGCTGTCCCATCTGTAAACCAAGTATACTGTTTCTCTTCTATCGTTGTCATCAAACTGGACCCCCCACGTTACTGGTGATTTCGTCAATGCGTGTGGAGGATTTTCCTTCTCATCCTCTGGCAACTCCGCCGCCTTTTCATGTAACTTATGAGTCACATCTGGCCCTTTCTGTGCTCTCTCTGACACGTACCATTTCCACTTTACAATTGAGGAAGTCTGCGCCCATCCAACCCGGTTCCTGGTGTCATTGGATTTTACCCACATCATAATAGGTAAATCTGGACACATTATTACTGACATGTCACCTGCCTGACTCAGTTTCCACCAAGACCCAATAACAGGCCAGCAGCCGTTTCTTATATGGTGTGTACTGGGTTGCCTGGTCTGGCAATTTCTGGAACAGAATCCCATTAACATTGATTTCTCTAACCTCCAGTAACCACACCCCTTTTTTATTTCCTCCCTGCCCCCCACACTCCTTTGTCTTCCCTTATTCCTATGGCTCCCTTCCCCCTCTTTGATGACCTGCCCATCTCCTCTCCTCACCTCCCCCATCCTTTATCCCAGGTCCACTGCCCTCTCCTACCAGATTCCTCCTTCTTTAGCCTCTTCTACCTATCACCTCTCAGCTTACTACATCCTCTCTGCCTCCCCCACTCACCTACCTTTCCCCTCTCACCTGAACTCACCTATCCCCTGCCTGTGTGTACTCCTCCCCCTCCCCCCACCTTCTTATTCTGGCCTGCCCTCTTCCTTCCTAGTCCTGATGAAGGGTCTCAGCCCGAAACATCGACTGCTTATTTATAAGATAACATACCTTTATTAGTCACATGTACTTTGAAACACTCAGTGAAATTCATCTTTTTGTGTAGAGTGTTCTGGGGGCAGCCCGCAAGTTTCGCCACACTTCCGGTGCCAACATAGCATGCCCACAACTTCCTAAACCGTACGTCTTTGGAATGTGGGAGGAAACCAGAGCACCCGGAGGAAACCCATGCAGACACATGGGGAGGATGTACAAACTCCTTACAGACAGTGGCTGGAACTGAACCCAGGTCACTGACGCTGTAATAGCGTTATGCTAACTGCTACACTACCCTGCCTGAATTTCCCTCCATAGATGCTGCCTGACCTGCTGAGTTCCTCCAGCACTTTTTGTGTATTGCTCCAGATTCCAGCATCTGCAGAATTTCTTGTGCCACATTGGCGGCGCCCTGTTTCCTCAACAAGCACCAAACAGTCACATCTTCCCGTACCGATACCTGTAATTTAAATGGCATATTGGGCCTTTGTGGTTCAGTGGCAGGGCCTGGACCACCGCCTGTTTTGCCTCTTGAAACGCCTTTTGTTGTCTAGGCCCCCATTCAAATTCAGCTCTCTTCCTGGCTATCGCATACAGAGGCCTAAGCAGGATTGTCAGATGGGGTATGTGCTGCTTCCAAAAATCCAGCAGGCCAACAAACTTCGGCACTTCTGTTTTTTTGGTGGGGGCAGCCGTGTCGAGTATCTTATTCTTAGCTTTATCTGGGATGGTTCTCTGAGCTGAGCTCCAGCTAATGCCCAAAAAACTGAACTGTCTTACTGGGCCCCTGTTCCTTCTGAGGGTTGGTGGCCCATCCACGCTGTGTCATGTGTTCCTTTAATCAAAAGAGGGCCTCGACCACCTCTCCTTCCGTGGGTCCCCTTAGTAAAATATCATTGATGTAATGTGCAACCCGGGTGCAGGAGGGTATTGATCCAGGTCCTGGGCCACCAAAGAGTGACACAAGGTTGGGCTGCGAACATACCCTTGGGGAAATCTAGTGGAGAGTAGCGGTTAGTGTGACGCTATTACAGTGCTAGCGACCCAGGTTCAATTCTGGCCGCTGTCTGTAAGGAGTTTGTACATTCTCCCCATGTGTCTGTGTGGGTTTCTTCCGGGTGCTCCAGTTTCCTCCCACATTCCAAAGACATACGGGTTAGGAAGTTTTGGACATGCTATGTTGGCGCCGGAAGCGTGGCTGCCCCCAGAACACTCTACACAAAAGATGCATTTCACTGTGTGTTTCGATGTATATGTGACTAATAAAGGTATCTTATATAAAAAATTGTGTACTGCCTCCCTTCCCAAGTGAAGGCAAACTGATCCTGCGAACTTACATCCAAAGGGATTGAGAAAAAGGCATTAGACAGGTCAATCACTGCATATCACTCATTTCCCCCTTCTGACATGCTTTCCACCAGGGTAACAATATCTGGCACTGCTAAGGCTAATGGCGGTGCATGCTTGTTTAACTGTCAATGGTCAACCGTCATGTGCCAGCTCCCATCTAATTTCCTTACTGGCCACACAGGGCTGTTATACTGTGATGTGGCTGGTCTTACCAACCTGTGTTGTTCCAATTCCCTCAGGGTCTATGTAATTTCTTTGTTTTCCCCTGGGATCCTGTACAGGTTTTGAAAAACCACCTGATTGGGTGGGGGTATGTGCGAAGGCTCCCATTTGGCCTTTCCCACTGTAAATACACTGATCTTCTCAGTCCAGAACATGAATTTGCCTACATTTGTTTGAGCGCTCATCCCCTTGAGCACATTCATTCCCAAAATTGTTTCCGGTGATTGGCACGCCTAGGCCTGGGCTCGCATTCTGGGACCATTATCCACTGATAGCGTCACCTGCACCTCTGTCACCAGTATCAGTTTCCCTCCGAGTCCCTCCACTCGTTTTTGATTTCCCTTATGGGCCTCTGGCTCCCCCGGTATCAGGGGGTGCTCAGTACCAGTATCCAATAATGCCATCAATCACTGTTGGTTTCCCTTCCCCCCAAAAATAGTAACTGAGGCATATGGCCTCAGGTTCCTTATTGGGGTTTGGGAAATCCTGTACACAAACAGGGGACCCTGGCCGTCCCCGTATAAGACAGGCTGACTGGCTTTCCATTCGCTCTTTGACTCGGTGATAGCGGTTCCCTGCTCCAGTCTCTGAATCATCTGTCCCAGCTTCTCCAGGGAGGGGTATAATGACGCATCAGGGGGGAGGAAGGTGCTACCTTTGTATCCCTCTGCTCACACTTTTCCTTCCACATGGCATGCATTGCCGCGGTAGTAATGCCATCTACCTTCACTTTCGGTGGTTTGGTGGTTCCCCGCTGATCTCTCCGAACAGCCTTTCCCCAGTCATTGCCCCCTTGCTTACGTTGGGGTGCTTCCCTAATAGGTTGCATCTTGCTCTTCCCCACTATTGCATTTTCCAAGGGTCCCATGGCAAACGCCACTTCCCTTATTGATTTTCCTAGCACAGTGATGATTAGTGTCAGCACCACCCCTCTTAACAAACTAGCAGCCAATTGTACTCACCTTGCTTGGAGTCCCTGGGTAAAAGGGGCTTCATCTGGGCCTGTCGGCTCATCCTCATATATAGTTCCTTGAATGGCCATTTTCCGCAGCAGCTGCACAACTTGTTTGGGTGTGTTCCACTCTGCAGGACTTGTGCCAGTCTATTGGGCTAGGGTAACACTGTCAAATGGCGTACACCACCCGTCTAAACAATGAACCTGTTGCTGACCCGCCCTGTATGGCTGCATTGATCCAGTGATGTGGACTTAGGGACCCTAGCAAAGCCACCTCGGCGGCTGACAGTTCAACCTCATCCCCACCTGCATCCCAGATTCAGGTCAGCCGGGGGTAAGTGACTCCCCTCGTTGCTGGCAAAACCTATCCCGCAAATTCCACAACTCTGTTCCACTGTAGTCCCGAGTGATGATCTGCTGCCACTGGGGTGCCTGCTATTCCTGGTCATCCTCATCCTCTAATTCATCTTTCAATCTGGAAACTTCTCTTTCTAAGGCATTTATTTGTTGCTCTCTATCCTTAAGTACATCCATAAACATCCAAAGTACAGCACCGGTGGGCCCCTTTTTAAATGGAGAGCCTGCTTCCCGTAACATCTGTGCCGTCTGATGAGTTATTTTCTCTGGCCCTTGAAACAACCAAGGTCCCCAGGTCTTTGGCTCATGTTTTGTTCCTATTAAATTGGCCAGAGTACTGAGACCTTCAGAGCTATCTGCACACCCAGGAATATCAACTCCTCCGGTCTATTCTCATCTTTCTTTCCCTGAACCATCGCTCACAGTGGAATCCTGCCGACTGTGCTAATTTGTCAACAGAGCTCAAGTTGCTTTTGATTCCTCTCAAGTGACCGAATCAGCAATGAAAGACTGAACTACACAAATAGTTTGATTAAGTAACTTTATTCAGCTATTAACTAAAAGAACAAAGAAATTAGTAACTCAAATAATTTTGGTTAATTCTTAGCTACAGATCTAATTTACCTTTTGTAACTATAGCTACAAACCTGGTCTAACTCAACTAAAAGAACAAAAAAAAATCAGACTTCTTTATTTGATTCTCCACTAATAAATCAAGCTCAAGGTTGCATGCAATTCATAGTAATACTTATCAGCAATTAACAATTAGCAGTGCTGCTTCTGTATTCTTAACCACTCGGTCTTTGGCCACTGGGGAGCTCCAACACTTCGATGAGACACGAAGGGGTACCAAGGTCACCAGGTACTGGTCGCGATCCAGCCCATGGAGAAGCTCCAAAACATCCCCTGAAAATACTTATTATTACACTGTTCAGGGTCTCCCTTATCTCCCCTACAACTGAATAACAACTAAATATAAGGCAAGGCCACCAATATGCAATTTACTGGAAACCACCGCTTGTTTTCCAATAAATCTCTCAGACAGGCCTACCTGTGTAACCAGAGCTGAAAATGACACTTATGTTAGCCATCTTGTTGACATATTTGGCCATTATATAGCTATTGCAACAGGGAAATCACTAATCCTCCTTCATCTTACCACAATTACCAAGCCAATTTTGGATCCAATAAGTCAGCTCACCCTGAATTCCATGTACCTTAACATTCAGGACCAGCCTAATATACAGACCACATCTATTACTGTGCCTTCATCAATCTGCTTAATTACCTCATCAGAAAACTTAATCAAGTTTTTTCCTAATAGCATGAACAGTGAATTATCCAATTTCAGATAGCCTGCTCCCCCTCTGTCTCTTCCTCTCTTCATCTGATTTACTGTGGGCCCCTCACTCACACCCTTCTTTCCAAGTGACTGTCCCCAGAACCCCCATCTTCCAGTTTGTTTCCCCTCCCCCCACCTTGTCCATCTGCTAATCACCTGCACAGTCCTCTCACTGGGTCTCCTAACCCCACTGTTTCCATCTGCCCACTATACCTCCCTGATTTGGTTCCTCTTCACCTTTCTTTCTTCTCAGATTCCATAATCTACAACCCTTTGTTGCCTCCACCTTTCACCTCTCAGACTCTATCGTTACCTCCATGCTTTCCTTCCCCATCTGCCAAATGCCCCTCTTCACCTGAATCCACGTATCGCTTGCCAGCTTTTGCCCAACCCCTCCTCTTTATCTCTTTATACTGGCTATCTATTCTTTCAGTGCAGATGAAGGAACTTGACCCTAAACATTGGCTGTACATTTCCCTCTACAGATGCTGCCTGACCTGCTGAGTTCCTGAGTTTTTTGCTCCAAACTTCTCTTATCCTCTTGTAAAGTGAATGACAGCGTAAGATTTGGACCAGAGCCAGAGACAGTAATTTCTTAAGCTGATGATTGACACCAGCTGTAGGTCTTAAGGCTTGTTTTCAGAATATTGGATCAGTATTTTGTAGATTCCTTCCAACACACCCTCAGTGACCTTTCAGAGCAGTACCAGGGGACTGGAGGTTGTGGGAAGGCAGCCGGTGTGGTGGTGGTGTACTGTAAAAGTCTTCTCCCCTGATGGGTAGCTGGGTGGTGGCTGGTCAAATTTTTGCTTGTCTGGGCAAGACTGTGGTACAGAATTGCTGCAAAAAGCACTCTCATGTGCTCCAGACTATCAATGTCCCTCTGCTTGAACTCACTCCCTTCCAAGTCCTTTTCCTTGGTGGATACAGATGAGAAGTATTCATTTAGGACCTTTTCCAAATCTCCTGGTTCCACATAGTTCACCCTTTCTGCCTCAGGAGTCCCACTCTTTCCCTGGCTACCCTCCTGTTCTTCATATACTTACATGTTTGACAAGCTCACCCTATGCAAATATGGTACCTTCCACATGACTCTGCATGTTGTTGGAGAGCTCAGCATCACAGATCCGATCCACTTATTGTGTATTCCTAATGCAGGCTACATTATGTACTACAGTTCTGGGGATCATTCAAGCAATTTCATGGTCTGTATTCTACCTGACATATTTTGGGTATGCTTTTTGCCTGTTTGCCATGAACTTTGTGTGTTGATTGTTAATGTGTCCTATTAGTAGCTAATTCAGCATCTGTGATGGATGGCTGCTAATCACTGCGTGAGAACAAATTGCATCTGCATCCAGTCCTGATGCATCTAAAAAAGTGGAGACAAATCACCTTTGATGAAGTGACTAAAGATTTTCTGTCTTCAGGGGTTCCCATAACTAACAGCAACCTGAAGGAAAGCTTACTTCAGTTGCTGACTAAAAGCCCATGAATCTGACAACTGCCTACCCATTTAAAAAAAATAAAGAGGCCAAAAGAAAGCTTTATTTAAAATAAAGAAATACCATGGCCAATGCCCTCTGCTCCAGTTTCCAAAGACTAAGTAGCCCTACCATCCGATAAATCACAGATAAGAGCATAATTTTTATCAGTTTGTCAGTTCTAAAAGCTAACAAACAGCTAGTTAAAGTTTAAACAACATGACTGATGTCTGTTGACATGGTCATGATTGAATCTGTTTGACATTTCAGAAAAACATGCTCAGTTATTTTAACAGATTCCAGAGCTACTGAATAGTTAAGCACACAAATCTCTTTAGTGTCTTCCTTTCAAAAAAAGGTTTCATAGATAAGTGTAAAAGCCTCATGGATATTTGTCAAAGGAGGTCCAGCTGGTGTGGATAAGAAGTCACTTCGATCTGCAAATATTGACACAAGCTGATGTGCTTTTATGTTGTTCAAAACATACAACTGTCAAGAGCTCAGCAAGCAAGCACAGACAGGTATAGGAACTGGTGGTAATGCTTGGATTAATGTTTGCTCTGACCTAGTGGTGTTTATATATGACTTCTATTGTCTGCAGCAAGTTGCCAATGACCTTGTTTTACAACCTTGCACCCTTGTCTATCTATGCTGTCTTTGGATAATAGTACAGGGGGTCATTCAGCTCATTGATCCCAGTTTACCATAAGAAACAATCCGAGGGAATCTCACTTATCCACTAACTTTGTTGAAGATTTTCTCTGATTTCATAATTATTTTCAATGATGTTTGCTGAAACATTTCCTGCCAAGGACAGCTACAAGGTGTAGCAACTTTACTTTTGTTCCATTTGAAAAACTATGGTCATTCTTCTCCCTTCCTCCAGCACTTTCTAAAAACATTTTGCAAAAGGCCATGGAAATTAGTTGCACATGGGTTGATGAGAGGAAGACGTTACAAAATTTGGATTAAACTGGGCAAATTACCCCATACTAGAAAGGTCCAACTCCATAAGGTCATCCTGAAAACTGTACCCTGTGGCAGGAATGTGTCAGTTGGAGTTTGATGTCATTCCAGTAACTTCCCCAAAATTTCACAGCTTTTATTTTCATTTGTTCATTAATATTCTATTGCTTTTAAAACAGAATCTTAAACTTAATTTACTTTCCTTATGTGCTTAGTACAGACTGCTGTAGATTTTGTACAATTTCTGACAGCTATTAAATTGGCCATTATCTGTTTTAGGCCAGGAATCTAATTCAGACCATCATTATGTGCATCATTTCCTCTGTATATAATGCAAAGCATAGAGATGGTCCATATCATTGTTGATTTTGAGTTTTTTTACATATTTCTTTATGATAATACCCTGCATTTGAATAATTCACACTCCCCCCCCCCCCCACCCGCATTACTGAATCGACGGCCAAGATATAATGGCCATGAATGCAAGGAAATAAACCTTTAAATCTTCAAATTAGATTTGATGATAGAATATCAAGTTAGATGTATCTTGTGATAGGAAAGCGTGTGCATGGGATAGACATCAGCATTGCCATGTCACTGAAGATCTCAAAGTAACCTCAAGCATGAAAGTGCATTTTTTAATGCTTAATTTCCTGAGACCTTATACACATGACAGATGTTATGTATATAATCAAAAGGAAGAGTATGTTTCAAGTTTTGGATTAAATCATAATGTAGCCATAGTCAGTTTTGTCTCCAGTTTTGAGCAGTGGTTTGAGTAACGTCTCAGTGCCATTTCTGAAGCAATTGTTTCATGTACCAGATGGTGAAGCAAAGCCATTTCAATATGCATAAGACCTCATTTCTCAAACAACTCATGTTTTTGTCTAAATCTACAGATTTTTTCTCTTGTCAGATGCTTCACTGAATCCACACTTCTTCAATTTCATTTTTGAAAGGATCTGGAAGTCTAATGGAGTGAAATACAAATTCTGTTTCTTATAAGTAAAGCAATTTAAATCACTAGATTATAAAGGATTCTTTTGATTTGCAGAGTGTGATAACATGGGGAATTTGTGTTATTGTGCTGTTTGTTTACCCATTTATCACCTTTCATAGACATTGAACTGCCCAGGGATAGAATTCCCAGCAGATTTCTTCCATTCTTGTGCTGTGATATGTATAGAAGAACAATGGAAGCTTTGCTAGAAATTTGAATGACGCATGCAAATTAGGGTAAAACCAGCATTTATGGTTCTTCTCTAATTACCCTTGAATAGATTTAGTGGCCTGTCTTCTTGAAAAGGTGCAACTTAGATAGTGAAGAATTTCAGTGAATTTAAGTAGGAGGTTGCAGGGCCTTGATTTGTTGTTGATGACAGAATTGTGATGCAGTTCCAAGTATGGATCATGTGAGACTTAGAAATTATGGCATTCCAGATGCCTGCATCTTTGTCCTTCTAGGCATCAGAGTGGTGAGTTTCAAAGGTACCATAGAATAAACCTGGGCAAGTTACTTCACAGTATTTTTTAAATGGTATGCATTGTGGTGGTGTGGAGAGTGAGTGATTAAGCTCATGGATTGGTTGTGAATCAAATAAGATGCTTTGTTCCAGGTGGCATTAGGCTTCCTGAATGCTGATGGAGCTGTAGCCACTGAGGAAAGTTGAGAGTGTTCCACCCCAGTGCTACCTTTAGTCTTTTATATTCTGGAAAGCCTTTTGGGAGTCATTTAGGAAATTACTTTTGCACAATAAACATCTGCTAACGTGTTCTTGTACCACAATATTAATGAAGCTGGACCCAGTTAACTTTTGGCCAATAGCATGTCCTAGGATATTGTTCGTGAATCATTTTGACAGTACTGAATACACAGGGGATGTAATTTGAATTTTGGTGGTAGTAGGCATTTTTCAGACTAAGGGGAATGTTGTCCCAGTCTGGCTGCATGCAGGCATGTGGGCACATATTGGTTCCTATTGAGGAGTTGTGAATAGTTTCAGTGGCAACTGATCTGGGATTTCTCCTTAAATCCACAGGAGAATCACTTGGAATGTTTTCTCTTCCCCATGCCGAGACTGTTACCTCATACATCTCCATCGATTCCATCCTTGGCCCTTCCCATTACCCACCATAGACTGATTAATAACATCATCCAAAAACTGTGTCAAGATCAACACATTGCTGGTCCCACACAGTTCTACCTCACTATCACTTCTCTGGAGACCCCTTCACTGATTCTAAATTGTCAGACTCCTGAACAGCCATCCTGTACTTGACAAGCAGAAATTTAATCCAGTAAAATATTGGGAATCTAAATCATTGTCCAGTGCTCTTCCCTGGTCAATGATTCCTTAACTTTTCCTGACTATTTTCATCATCAGCTGCAGTCTCAGTGTCAGCTTCTACTCTTTACTTACACCTGTATCATTGCCCAATCTGCTCCTGCCCTTACCCCTTCTAGACTTACTATTCCAACCCTTTCCTGGCCATCCTCCCATCTTCCACGGTATATAACCTTGATCTTATACAAAATTCCACCACACATTCTTTTTCACACTTCATTCTGTCCACCCATCAATCTAATGGTCATCAACGTACATTGACTCTGCATTTAGCAAAGTTTCACTTTTAAAGTTCTCATCCTTGTTTTCAAGTCCTAGCATGGCCTTGCTTCTCCTTAATTTTATAACCTGTTCCAACCCTACAATCCTGTATTATTACAAGTTGTTAGACATTGTGAACAAGCTTTGTGGAGAAAAGAATCCTGTGCTTAACTGCTCTGTGATTTTCAAGGAGCTTTCACATTAATGACTCATTAAACACAAAGTTCAGTCTGGCAATTAACACTTATTACCCTATTAACAGTGTGATAATTGTTTATTGCTTCTAAACAACTAGAACGTGTAGCTAGGTGTCTTCAATAATTGAAGAAAGATTTTTAAAATATAAAATTTGCACAATTACTTTTATTTTTAATTTAATTTTTCCCTAATTTTCCAGTGTACAGAAGTGTAAGTGTACCTTTGAAAAATGAGTGTACCAGGTGGTATGAGTGTTGATACTTTTTTGTGCTGAGCATCACCATTAGTTGAGAATTTACTGTCTTCAGTAAAACATATTCTGTAGATAGAGCAATTTTGTTGATGCTTGGGGAGTAGCAGGACTGAGATCCAGATAAAAGAAATGGAGAGTATGGTTCACTCAATGAGTATTGAAGAATTGCAGGCAGCGGATGTGGAGGATACATTTGCAATTTAGAAAGATAGGAGAAGACTCAGCATTTTCTCTGTATATGGAACAGATGTAAGGATATCCTAGAAGTCTTCTCAAGAGAGGAACTGTGGGTAGAGATCAGGAACAAAAGGTCATTTGCTGGGAGTGTATTACAGTCCTCATAATAGTCAACAAGAAATTGTTGACTATTAGGAGGTCTAATCCCAAGACCTGAAATGTTAACTGTTTCTCTTACCACAGATACTGCCTGACCTGCATAGTGTCTCCAGCATTTTCTGTTATTATATCACACCACAGTTGATGAGAATTTTTTTGAATAAGGTCTCATTTCTTGAGGAACTGATGCTTTATTAATATAAATAAAGCTGCAAAACCAGAGCAAAAGAATATTGCTATCATTCTCATCAGGCTTGTCTTGTTCTCTACCGAGAAGGGCAAATTTTTTTCTGGCTTTTATTCATCTATCTTTGATAGCAAACTCTCAGCGTAATACCCCAGAACAGTAAAAACATGTAACTGCCTCTAAGCCCGCTCTAATGTCAAGATTTATCACACTTTGCTAAAATGCATGCCTTTGTTATGTTTGGTATTCTTAGCACTTGAGTCAAGTAAAACAGCAATGAAATATAATGGGGCTGGAGAAACGGGAGTTTGCAAATCTCCATAATAATCCACCCAGATAAACAGGTTCCTTGGAGAATGACTTTCCACTGGCTGGACTATAGCAGAAACTGTATAATCTGTTAAATAGGCCCTTTAAACAAATGATTAGCAGATTAGCATTTGTATGGAATGAGTGTAACAAGCAATCCAAACCATGAAATGCATTATACCTACACTGAAAAGAAAATGATCATTGCTGTCAAAATATACAGCAGAACCTGGAAACCTAAAACAGAAAATTTGTAAACATTCAGCAGGTCAAGCGAAAACAAGCTAATGCTTTTGACTTGAACTTGATTATCACTAATATACATTTGAAAGAATATGACGACACATCAAAACCTGATAATTATTAATCTTAGAAATTGTGGTGGACATGGAGGAATTATACTCTGTGTTGTAATAGTGGTGTGATGCAGTTTTAATTCCCACTCTCAGCTCTACTTCTATTGAAAACAAAAACAATTAAGAAAAGGTAGGGTTGAATTAGCAAACGCACAATGTTTCAGAACAATTGCCTGCAGAAATTTTGATAGAAGCCCAGAAGCAGAAATGAGTTCTGGATTGAAGTGAAAGTATTCTGTACTTTTGGGACTTGGGGCCATTGTGTGCTAAAAGTTACACTTATATAAATATTCTTTGTAGGGACAGAGTGGAGAATGTTCCACATCACAGACAGCATATCCAATTACTAACATAAGAACGAAGATTTCTCAATGCGTTAAGCAAAAAGTTCCATGCATAACTGATAAAATGTTTATTAAATTGATTCTAAGGTACAATTTCAAACAATATATAGAGTTTCATAATCTGTCATATTAGTTCAGGCCCTTGATTACTTCACTGCTTTGTCGCTGCCAACTATCCACCATTCACATATTTTCCTGCTGAAGCAACAGGAAGTAAGTTGGAACATTGAGCGAATGTCCACAGTGAAAATCAAAATGGGCCTAGACTTGGTCTTCTGCAGACAATTTGGATATTATTATTTGGATCACTGACTTTGACAGATAGATTGGCGTAAGGTACCTATAACCCTTAGTGATCTGAGAGTTAAAGCAAAGTTTACAATTTACATTAAAGATGTTAAGGCTGAACTGCAGAAAGTAATTATAATCCACAATGATCTGTATGAAAAGAATTAGGATAAGATTACAATTTAGATTAAAGTTGGCTTTATAAAAATCTGAAAGTCAAGTCACTGAAGACTAATTGTGGCTGAGCTGTCAATCAAGGAAACTGCTGTGGTGAGATCATAAAGTGGCAATGGGCGTCACAGAACATAGAATATTACAGCACAGTACAGGCTCTTCAGCCCACGATGTGCTGACATTTTATCCTGCTCTTATATCTATCTAACCCTTCCCTCCCACATAGTCCTCCATTTCTCTATAATTATGTGGCTATCTAAGAGTCTCTTAAATGTCCCTAATGTACTTGCCCCCACAAACTCTGCCGGCAGTGTGTTCCACACACCTATCACACTCTGTGTAAAAAACATACCTCTGATGTCCCCCTTACACCTTCCTCCAATCCTCTTAATTATGCCCCCTCATGTTAGTCATTTTTGTCCTGGGAAAAAGTCTCTGACTGTCCACTCAATCTATGCCTTTTATCATCTTGTACACCTCTATCAAGTCACCTCTCATTCTCCTTTTCTTCAAAGAAAAAAGCCCTAGCTCACTCAACCTATCCTCATAAGACATGCTCTCCAATCCAGACAGCATCCTGGTAAATCTCCTGTGCACCCTCTCTAAAGCTTCCACATCCTTCCTATAATGAGGTGACCAGAACTGAACACAATACTCCAAGTGTGGTCTAACCACAGTTCTATAAAGCTGCAACATTATCTCATGGCTCTTGAACTCAATACCCCGACTAATGAAGGCCAGCACACCATACACCTACTTAGCAACCCGATTGACCTGCGCAGCAACCTTGAGGGATCTATGGATGTGACTCCAACATCCCTCTGTTCCTCCACACTGCTAAGAGCCCTGCTATTAACCTTATATTCTGCCTTCAAATTTGATCTTCCAAAGTGCATCTCTTCACAATTTTCTGGGTTGAACTCCATCTGCCACTTCTCAGCCCAGGTCTGCATCCTATCAATGTCCTTCTGTAATCTACAGCAACCTTCTACATTATCCACAACACTACCAACCTTTGTGTCATCAGTAAACTTACCAACCCACCCTTCCACATCCTCATCCAAGTCATTTATAAAAATCACAAAGAGCAGGGGTCCCAGAACAGATCCCTGTGGAACACCACTGGTCACTGACCTCCAGGCAGAATATGCTCCAACTACCACCATCCTATGGGCAAGCCAATTCTGAATCCACACAGCCATGTTTCCCTGGATCCCATGCCTCTGAATGAGCATTCCATGAGGAACTTTATCAAACACCTTACTAAAATCCATGTACACTACATCCACTGCTCGACCATCATCAATGTGCTTTGTCACATCCTCAAAGAATTCAGTCAGGTTTGTGAGGCACAACATCCCCCTCACATAGCCATGCTGACTGTACCTAATCAGCCTATGCTTCTCCAAATGCCCATAAATCCTGTCTCTAAGAATCTTCTCCAGTAATTTGCCCATCACTGAAGTAAGAAACTCAATCTCACTCATTCTTTTCTCAGGGTTATTTGGTCAATTAAGTCTGGATCTTTTGAAGAGCAATCAGTTAGCTTCACTTTCCCCATTTGCCTGTAATTTTTTTTCTCTCTTCTGGTATACCTGGAATGGGGAAATCTTATGAGGAGAGGATGGATATGCCAGGCTTGTATCCACTGAAGATTAGAGTATGAAGGGATTTGATTAAAGCATGTAAGATCCTGAGCAGCATTGATGGGATGGATGTAGAAAGGATGCTTCCTCTTGAAGAGGAGTCTAGAACTGCAGTCATTCTTTAAAAGTAAGAAGTTGCTCATTAAGACAGAGATGGGACAAATGTTTAGTCTCAGGTGGTTGCGGACTTTTGGAACTCACTTTCTCTAAGGACGGTGGCAGCAGAGTCTGGAAGTTTTTATGTCAAAAGTAGGTAGATTCTTCATAATCAAGGAGGTGAAAGACTACCATGGGTGGATGGAAATGCAGAGCTGAGGGTTATAATCAAATCAGCTGGGACCTTGTTAAGTGGCAGAGCAACCTTGTTAAGTGGCAGAGCAGGGTCCAGAGGCCAAGTCTCCTATTCCTGCTGCTAATCCGTGTGTTCATCTGTTTGTGTTTTGCAGTTTCCTCTTGAGTTCTGTTATTGAATCCACATCTACTGCCCAGACAATACAATCCAAATACTAACCAGGTGCTATGTGAAATATTTTGGTTCTTTTGCCAAAAACCTTAAATGTATGTCCACTGGTTATTGACCCTCCAGCAAATGAAAGGTGTTTTTCTTTAGGTTCTAAGAACCTAGAACATGGAACAGTACAACACAGGCAAAGGCCCTTTGGCCCACAGTGTCTGTGCCGACCATGATGCCAATTTAAACTATTCCCATACCGCTGCATATGGTCCTCATCTCTCCATCCTCAGCCTGTTCATGTGCCTCTATAAATGCCTCTTGAACATTGTTGTTGTATTTGTTTCCACCACTTCCACTGGCAACACATTCCAGGCACCAATCACTGTCTGCATAAAAAATCTTGTCTCATAAATCTTCCACCCCCCACCCCCCACCCCAAAGCTAGACCCTCTAGGACCTGACATTTTCACCCTGAGAAGAAGAATCTGACTATCTACAGCAACACCTCCAGCATGATTACTCTCAGCACTGGTGTCCAACAAGGCTGCGTCCTCAGCCCTCTACTCCCTATATACTCATGACTGTGTAGCCAGATTCTACTCTAACTCCATCTACAAGTTTGCAGATGATACCACCGTAGTAGGCCGTATCTCAAATAAAGATGAGTCAGAGTACAGGAAGGAGATAGAGAGCTTACTGACATGGTATCATGACAACAACCTTTCCCTCAATGTCAGCAAAGCAAAAGAGCTGGTCATTGACTTCAGGAAAGGGGACGGTGTACATGCTCCTGTCTACATCAATGGTACTGAGGTTGAGAGGGTTGAGAGCTTCAAGTTCCTCGGAGTGAATATCACTAATAGCCTGTCCTGATCCAACCACGTAGATGCCGTGGCCAAGAAGGCTCACCAGTGCCACTACTTCCTCAGGAGGCTAAAGAAATTTGGCATGTCCCCTCTGACAATCACCAATTTTTATCGATGCATGATAGAAAGCATCCTATCTGGATGCATCACGGCTTGGAATGGCAACTACCCTGCCCAGGACTGCAAGAAACTGTAGGACGTTGTGGACACAACCCAGCGTATCACGGAAACCAGCCTCCCCTCCATGGATTCTATACCTCTCGCTGCCTTGGTGAAGCAGCCAGCATAATCAAAGACCCCACCCACCCGGGTCATCCTCTCTTCTCCCCTCTCCCTTCAGGCAGAAGATACAGGAGCCTGAGGGCACATACCACCAAGGCTCAAGGACAGCTTCTATCCCATGGTGATAAGACTATTGAACGGTTCCCTTATAAAATGAGATGGACTCTTGACCTCACAATCTACCTTGTTTGACCTTGCACCTTATTGTCTACCTGCAATGCACTTCCCTGTAGCTGTGACACTTTACTCTGTATTCTGTTATTGTTTTTACCCTGTACTACCTCAATGTACTCTGTACTACCTCAATGCACTGTGTAATGAATTGATCTGTACGAATGATATGCAAGACTAGGTTTTCACAGTGCCTCGATACAAGTGACAATAACAAACCAATACCAATATGCCTCTCATAATTCTATCAAATTGCCCCTCAGCCTCTGATGCTCCAGAGAAAATGATCCAAGATTGTCCAACCTCTCCTTATAGCTAGTATTCTCTAATCCAAGCAATATCCTGATGAACCTTTTCTGTACCCTCTCCAAAGCCTCCACATCCTTCCTATAATGTGGTGACCAAAACTGCACAAAATTTTCCAAATGCCACTTTGCCAAAGTTTTATACAGCTGCAAACCCTTTGTCTAAACCTATTAAATTTTTAACCTCTGTATCAAATCCCTTTTTAGATCTCCTTACTCTAAGCAAAGGAGCCACACCTTCTCCAGTTGATCTATGTAACTGTCATCCCTTATTCTTGGAATCATTCTAAAATATCCCCCCTGCAGCTTAACCAAACTCTTCAAGATCATTTTAAGTGTGATAACCAAAAAAGGACATAATACTTCGCCTCGGGCCAAACTGCAAGCTTTACGTGGGTTTCGTATCAATTTTATGGCCTTTGACTCCATGGCTCAACTTATAACCCCAGGGTTTTGTATATTCTAACTGTATTCTTAACTGACCTCAAATATTTCTGAACAAACACTCCTTTAAGATTGTGTCATATGGTGTATATTGTTTCTCATCATTCTTCCTACAAAATGTACTATTTGCTTTACTGCATTAAATTTCATTTGCCTTGTGCCAGTCAATTTCAGTCATACCCACACCTCAGGGACTGCAGTGGTTCAAGAACGCAGCTCACTACCACCTCCTCGAGGGTATCTAGGGATGGGCAATTATATGCTGGCTCAGCCTGTGAAGCCACATCCCCAGAATGAATACCAGAAAATGGATGACCAAGTCCTCTTGAGAATCAAAAGAATGCATACACTGGAAATCCAAAATAAAAATTGAAAATGCTGGAAACACACAACAGGTCAGGCAGGATCTATGGAAAGAGGAACAGAGCTAATGTTCCATGTTAAAGATCGTTCAGGAAAGAGAGAAAACATACTTATTTTCTGATTGTTTCCAGCATTTTCTTTTAATCATCTTGATCTATTATTATCTGGACCTGGAGCCAGATTGTCAGTCAGGTAATTAGTTGAAGTTGGGTGGAGATTGTGGTGTCCATCAGGTCACTGGTTCAGAGGGGACAAGTGAGGTGTCTACATCATGGAGGGGTGGGAGGTGTGGTTCCTGAAAGATTAAAGGCAAGTATTTGACTTTCCTTAGAGGAGTCTCAATCTGGTGCTGTACAATGGATACTCCCAATAAAACTTGGCCTAATTTCTCCTGAAATGTTCCAAAAGGAGAGATGCATATGAAATGACACAGTTTGATGTGTGTGTCTGGTCAAATTTCTGGAATGATGCAAAGTGATCCAAAAATGGTCATTATCATGTTTCATTCAATGGTAAATACATTTTAAATTGTGTAATATTGAAGCAAGCTGAGCTAGGCTATCTAATTTCTAGGTTAAAATCATTAACTTGCTTCTGTTCCAACAAAGGTTTTGTTGTTTAAACTTAAACTTGAATAATAAGTCAAGTCTTTCTGTTAACTGTGGGAATCAGATGGATATGGACCAATTGTCACATTTACCCCATCTTATTAGATTTAGCTGTCCAGCTATGTACTTGATGTATCACCAGTAACCAAAATATTTTGAAAATAACAATGTACGTGCACTCTAGTTTAGTTCTAGCTATTGACAGCAGATGGTTGGCCAACAAGCATGGAGACAAATTGGCACTTGGTACATAGATTGATGTATTTTGCTCTCAGTTTTTTTGAAAAAGGCGTGAGTTCATTGTAAACCTACAATGTGCATTTGAAAAATAAAACTGTATTCATATGCTGTGTTGGCCTCTGGTATTTTGAGGCTTTGTATTTGGTTCCAGACTACTTACATCAAATGGTCTTTCATAGGAAGAGAACAAAACTTCACAAAAAACCACAGATGTCCTTTTTAACTAAATGATATCAAATTCTGTTAAAAGGAAAGCCAGACTATTCCTTGGGGATTTAAACCTTCAAATGGCACAAACTTTTCTCAAAAATCTACCTTTCACCAACTTTAGGTTTTTTAAAAAATTGAATACAGGTGTCTTGCATTAGTTTACTTTGCAAAAATAAGGGCTGCAGCTTTTATATTTATCCAGTCTGAGAAGCACTTGCACTGAAGTGAATTGATCTGTGAGAATTCTTCCAAGTGTGAAAACATTCTAGCAAAACAGCATTGGGTGAGGGGCCAGTATCAAGTTTTGTTCAAGACCTCAGGGGCATGATATTCTAACATGTGCAACATGTAATACGTCATGTTTGTTAGAGTTGGCAACCCCAGCCTTGCTCAGGTAATTGCACACAATCTGAATGGCAGGCCCTAAGACACATGTGAAATGTGCCATGACCTCACTGTGGCAGGAGCTCTTAAAGTGATGTTTCCCATCAAGAATGTATTTAACTGATGGGTTCTAGATTAAATTCCATTAAAACATTGCATTGCATGATTGAACTTCCATCCAAAGCATTCAAGTAAGACTAGAGAAGTAACAGCTTGACAGAATTCAAGAACTCAAATGGAAGTGATTACGATTTTTTAAAAATCCTATTATAAACACTTACAAATCTGGGCCTTCTCTTCACTGAGAGACATCATTACAGCTTCCATTTTCTCAGGAAGGTTCTAATTAAGCTTGCCTCTGCACTACTATAGGCTGTAAATGTATACTGTGTCAAGATTCAGGTCAATTACCCTAAACATATAAAGCATGAAAATTAGGAGCATGTGAGCAAGAGTGCAATTTTGCAAAGGAGTCTGAGTGTGTATGCATTCCCTCTGTACTTTTTAGTATTGCGTGCTCTCCCTTTTTGTATCAATGTCAGCATCAACACTCTTGGGTCAGATATGTGCACTGCAAAACTCCATCTACATTACTTAAATGGTGCATCTTAATCTCAATTGTAGATCAAGCAACTGTTGCATGGCAGATGTTTATGGCATGTCTGTATGGGAAAGCAATAAAGTTGCAAGTATTACTGAATAAACTTTCTTTGTAAACTTATGCCTACTAATGCAATGAGTCATCCTAAGCTTGTTTAATTTAGAACTCATACAGCAGAAATTCTTCTGTTGGCCAGGATTTAGACTATGAATTCATAAATAATAGGACAATTGATGCCACTTTAGCCTAGTTTCCTTCCTAAGATAACATTAACTTTAAATCCAGTTTATTTTGCATTCAAGCATGCCCTTCATGTTGTTCGTTACCTCTTTAAAGATGGTTTAAATGCTACAATGTTATTAATTTTCATCTGAGTAATTTTGATCAAATAATGATCTGTGAATTCTATTGCTAAAATGAGGATAATATATCATACAAACATTTTCTACTTCCAGGTTGGGCTTACACCTTCTAATCCGGCAAGGGACTGCAATGGCTACTCCTGCTTCTTTTGTGCTTTTATACCTATAATTAATACCATGGAATTAAAGCATTTATAGATCTATTAATGTATGGTACATTCAAGCATAAAGCCAAACATATTTTCAATTAATGATGGAGCATTCTATTATAGACAATCCTTCTGAAGTGAAACTGGTAAGTTATTTGCCGACAGTTTGAATTTTCAATGAGTAGATTTGTGCCACTTTCCATGTTACATGATATATCATGGAGTTCTGATGAAAGCTTATTGATCTGAAACAATGGCTTGGATTTTCCTGAGAAATGCCAACAGTTTCATTTGTAACGGCCAGGTTCCCCATGTTATAAAGTTCAGGTCCCCTGTGTAATTCTGTCAGAAAGTGGAAATTTTAAACACCCTGCCACTGTCATTCTGACTGCACTCTTGATGTTGATCTGCAGCAGTGGATTACCAACTTCCTGCAGTTGGCCAGTAGTTAGACCTGGTGTAGGTTCAGCAACTCCATTCATTTTAGTTGAAAGGAAGATCTGAGAGGCAGAGCACTAAGCTTCAAATAATTTTCGGGTATTTAATAAATGTAATTATATGTTTTCTATCATTCTTCAGGCATTCAAAAACATTTAAGCTCTATGATATCTTTGACAGCTGATTCACCCCAGGGACAGGGTTTCACCAATTGTCAAAGCATTTCTGTGGCATTATCCTTTTGAAGGTCTTGCTTTGTGCATGGATTCACCACTCAGATTGGATCTGACTTCACTACAAAATATTGCAGTAAAAAGGATCTGAGGGTTCCAGTCTATGAAACACAAAAGGCTGGTGTGCAGATTCAGTAACTTGGGAGGTTGATGGAATGTTGGTCTTTATTGCAAGGAATATGGAGCAAAAAGTAGGGAACTCTTGATGCAACTTTGCAGGGTGCTGCTGAATAAGGCGTGGCCCATTTCAAGTGAAGCTAAAGAGGAATTTCTTTTCTCAGTGTCCTGTGACTCTGGGAATCTCTACTGAAAACAGTTGTGAAGCAGAGTTATTTGAATATGTGCAGTGCAGTGTTAGACAGGCATGTGAATCTCAAGGGAGTTAAGGGTTATGGGTAGAGAGGAGGGAAGTAATGTTGAGGCCAGGGTTAGAACAATCACAATCTTATTGAATGGTGGAACAGTCTTGAAGGGTTGACTGACCATCACTTCCTGTTTCTTCAATTCTTATGTTCCTGTTCATCCAGAATGCTCTCACAAGGGGATCTGCTGAAGGCAAAAGAGGATGGGTGAGCAATTTGGTGCACCCAGGAAACACTGGGCTGCTAGCTTTGTTTCTCCCTCCACAGGTGCTGACTTGCTGAATATTTCTCTGATGTTCTGTTTTTATTTCATACAGGGCACCTTGGTTGGCATGGATGAGTTGGGCCAAAGGGCCTGCTTCCATGCTGAATCTATAATCTCTATCCAGCATCATGGCCTTTTGCTTTCATGTTATTGAAAAATGTGCAACAACTTCCACTTCCCACTGGAAACTAAATGTATTCATTGTGATCATTGCCTCTGGTTCCAAGCAAGGCAGCTGGTTCTACTAATCTTTGAAGCATCCTTCCTGTTTATTCAAGTGGTCAAGCACATCAGCCATTATTGAGGCACTTATGAAAGCATCTTTAGAATAGGAAAGTACTGTAAGAGAAGACATACAGCACTGATTTAGGCTGTTTGCCCATCACATATGCATTGACCATCAAGCACCCATCTACACTAATCCCAATTCTTTCCCTCTTGCACCCCCATCAACTAACCCCCCCCCTCACCCCCCCACCCCACCACCTCCTGCCATTCACCTAGAGGCTTTAATTCAATTAAGGATTTCAAAAGTGAATTCACAATAAATAGACAGAATTCCAGATAATAATTTTGTCTTTCAGTTTTAATAAATTACTTCAAGTGGTCCAGTCATGGGAACAAGTGCTGACAGTTATGAATTCTTTAGAGAGTTTTATTTACAAGGAGATGTTATATAAAGCATTACACTCAGTTCTGTTCAATTAGTGTGGAATTACAAAAGCAGTCTCAGCCAAACAGTGCAGTTATTCAAATTATTTTTGCTCGGAGGGATTTGGTGGTTATTTATTGACAATTGCTTACGTCAAAGGGAAAAAATGCCTTATTTGTGTTCTGGGCTTTCTATCATTTACTGATACCACATGTTAATGGTCCCTTACATATCTTATAATGGGGTAAATGTACTGTTGGCTAGGGATGTGGTTGAAATTTCATTTGTGGCTAATACGTTTTAGCAATATTCATGCAGCTGTCTTTGGAAAGTCTTCAAGGAATACAGCATAAAAATCATTTTATTACTTATTCTAATGCAGGAAGCTAATTAAACAGCAGTTTGCTAATTGGAAGTACTCAAAAGGCTACTGTTTGAGATATTGGGTGGACTTAAATCATATATAATGATAGAAGACACTAACAGTAATCAATCCCTTTTCTTTTCAGATTGCAGCATAGGGAAGGATTTTCATAAGCAGTATTCCATAAAACAAGATGGATGGCCAATCTGAGATACTGGATTAGAGAGAACCACTATTCATTGAAGTTTTCTTAAAATCCCACTCCCACCCTGGGAACTTTCCATTGCCCCCGGAATGGAAAGTTCCCAGGTCATTTATCAATTTATCAATTAGTCACTTAACAGTCTCTCAAATAGAAATTAACATTTCAGATCATAATTACTATTCCTGTTTTTATTTTCTGTGCAGTAGTTGTTGGTACAATTTCTGCTGTTATCATTTTGACCTCCTTTGGATCCATCTTATGTTTCTTTACCTGTCTATTTCCAAATCCTTAGCCTGACATCATCAATCCTTCTGTCATGTCATCACTCCTGCCTTTCACCCATTCCCTTTGATTCTTTCCTTCTTCTCCCATACTTTTGATCATTTTAATAGATACATGGATGAGAGAGGTCTGGAGGGGTATGGGCTGGGGGCAGGTAAATGGGACTAGCCAAATAATGTTTTGGCACAGATTAGAAGGGCCGAATGGCCTGTTTTCTGTGCTGTAGTTTTTCTATGGTTCTATGGTTCTAACTGCTCCCAGTACTAATGAATGTTCAAAGACCTTAAACATCAGCTATTTCCCTCCACAGACACTGCTTGACTGTGGAGCTTTTCCAGCATGTTTGCTGTCAATTATAAAGCTCTGGTTCAGCTCCAGCTGGAGTACCATGAGAAATAAAGCACTGCAGATGCTGGAATCTAGATGAAAAACACGATGATGCTGGAGGAACTCAGCAGGCCGGGCACTGGGGGATGGGTCAAAGGTGGGCATCAGTAGGTTTGTAGAAGACTGACGCCCACAGCTACCTCAATTACAGCTCCTCCCACCCTGCCTCTTGCAAGGACATAATCTCTTTTTCTCAATTTCTCTGCCTCCGCTACATCTGCTCCCATGATGAGGCTTTCCACTCCAGGACATCCGAGATGTCCAACTCCTTTTCTAACCGGGGTTTCTCCCCGACTGTGGTCGAGAGAGCTCACACCTGTATCTCTGCCATTTCCCGCACCTCAGCTCTCACGCCCACCCCTCCCAGACCCAACAGGGAAAGGGTCCCCCTTGTCTTCACATTTCATCCTACCAGCCTACGTATCCAACACATCATTTTCTGCCACTTCAGCCATCTCCAACGGGACCCCACCACCAAGCATATCTTCCCCTCCCCACCCCTTTCTGCCTCTTGCAGGGAACACTCTCTCCATGACTTCCTAGATCACTCATTCTCCACCCCGCACCCATCCCACTCCCACGCTGGGAACTTTCCATTGCCCCCGCCATAGGTGCAACACCTGCCCCTACACCACCTCCATCACCTCCATCCAGGGACCCAAACAGTCCTTTCAGGTGAGACAGAGATTCACCTGCACCTCCTTTTCCTAGCCTACCTCTCTTTTTTTCTACCTTTTTTTTCCTTTCTCTCCTTACCTTTGGCCCATCCCCTCGTGGATTTTGTCCACCTATCACTGCTCTGCTTTTCTCTCCTATATATTGGGCTTCTCTTTTTCCTACATTCAGTCCTGAAGAAGGGTCCTGACCTGAAATGTTGACTGCCTGCTTTTCTCCACGGATGCTGCCTGGTCTGCTGAGTTCCTCCAGCATCACAGTGTTTTTCAGCTAGAGTACCCTGAAATTTCAGGGGACTACACTTTAGGAAGGATGTTAAGGTATTGGAAAATACACAGAATGGACGTATTATAATGGTTCCAGAAATAACAGCACAGAACCTAGTGTTTGTTCCCCTTGCTGTAGAGAACATGCAAAGGAGATTCATTAGAGCAGTTTAAAATTATGAAGGATGTACAAAGAGCAGTTGAAGAGAAACAGTTCTTAGTGACTGAAATGCCAAGTAACCTGAGTACACAGATGCAAGGCAATTGGTAAAAAAAATCAGAGGTGGCGTGAAGATAAATTTTATGAACAATATTATAATGTGGATATATTGACAGATACAGTTTCAATAATTGTCCTAAAACAGGGTATAAATAGCTGGGAGGAAAAAAATTCAGCAATATAGAGAAAGATAGGGACATTGGGGTTAGTTGTGTGTAGACCTGATGAACTGAATAGTCTTCTGGGTAGTACCACTTTATCATTACAATTTCTTTAAAAGAAACAAGTTAGATTTTTTTGCTTGATTTTTATGTAAATGTTTATCGCATCATCAGATTATAATAAATTTCTCATAGGAGTTGTTTTGTCGAGTATGTTTCTACTAAATAAGATCAAAGAAGCAATTTATTATTTGCACCCGGCTTGCCTTGTCAAACCCATTTTAATCTCAAGGAAGGGCCCAACCATCACTTTGTTTCCTTCAATAGCATCTTCATTGCCAGAGAACCTAAGGGTCATCAATATTTGGAACGTGCACCAAGATTACTTCAGTTGTATCTCCCAGCCCTGACCTCTACCATCAGAAAGGATCACATGAGGAAAGATATTATCTCATACTCACAACAGATTAGGATTTATTGCTTGTCCTTATTTTAAGTTCCTTTTCAATGTTTTAATACTCATTAGCCTAAAAATTTTTCATGCCCTGGAAACTCATGCAGAGGGAACTTGTGCCACAGGTAAGGAATTTCTTTATCTGCAATACGTGCAAAATATTGTACAAGAAAGCATTCATACGCCAGACCTTCTGCAAGGTTGTACATGATAATCAAATTATTTCCAATGTCACTGGAGAAACACAGTGTCCAAAGACTACTGTGGGGTGAATCTGAGGCAACTTGGTATTGTTATTCGTATTGGTATTGGTTGGTATTGGTTTATTATTGTCATTTGTACCGAGGTACAGTGAAAAACTTGTCTTGCATACCCTTCATACAAATCAATTCAGTACACAGTGCATTGAGGTAGTACAGGGTAAAAACAATAACAGAATACAGAGTAATGTATCACAGATACAGAGGAAGTGCAGTGCAGGTAGACAATAAGGTACAAGGTCATAACAAGGTAGATTGTGAGGTCAAAGGTCCATCTCATTGTATAAGGGAACTGTTCAATATTCTTATCACAGTGGGATAGAAGCTGACCTTGAGACTGGTGGTATGTGCCTGATGGGAGAGGGGAGAATGTCCTAGGTGGGTGGGGTCTTTGATTATGCTGGCTTCTTCACCAAGCCAGTGAGAGGTATAGCCCAAGTCCATGGAGGGGAGGCAGGTTTTGTGATGTGCCAGGCTGTGTCCACAACTGTGTCATGATGCATCCAGATAGGATGCTTTCTATGGTGCATCAATAATAGTTTGTGAGTGTCAAAGGGGATATGCCAAATTTCTTTAGCCTCCTGAGGAAGTAGAGGTGCTGGTGAGCTTTCTTGGCCATGGCATCTACGTGGTTGGACCAGGACAGGCTGTTGGTGATGTTCACTCCTAGGAACTTGAAGCTCTCAGTCTTCTTGGCCTCAGCACCATTGATGTAGACAGGTGCATATTCACTGCCCCCTTTCCTGAAGTCAATGACCAACTCTTTAGTTTTGCTGTCACGACACCATGAAACTAAGCTCTCTATCTCCTTCCTGTACTCTGACTCGTTGTTATTTGAGATATGGCCCACTTTGATGATATCATCTGCAAACTTGTAGATGGAGTTAGAGCAGAATCTGGCCACGCAATCATGAGTATATAGGGAGTAGAGTAGAGGGCTGAGGATGCAGCCTTGTGGGGCACCAGTGTTGAGAATGATCGCGCGGGAGGTGTTGATGTCTATCCTCACTGATTGTGCTCTGTTGGTCAGAAAGTCAAGGATCCAGTTGCAGAAGGAGGTGTTGAGTCCCAGGTCTCGGAGTCTGGTGAGGAGTTTGCTTGGAATTATAGTATTGAAGGCAGAGCTGTTGTCAACAAACAATAGTCTTACGTAGGTATCTTTACTGTCCAGATGTTCCAGAGATGAGTGTAGGGCCACGGAGATGGCATCCACTGTAGACCTGTTTTGGTGGTAGGCAAATCGCAGTGGGTCAAGGTTTCTCGGGAGGCTGGAGTTAATGAGTGCCATGACCAGCCTCTCGAAGCACTTCATGATTGCAAATGTCAGAGCACCGTTGCTAGTCATTAAGGCATGTTACATTGTTTTTCTTAGGTACTAGGATGATAGAGGTCTTCTTAAAACAGGTGAGAACCTGAGATTGAAGCAGGGAGAGGTTAAATATGTCTGCAGATACCTCCACCAGTTGATCAGCACAATATCTGAGGAGATGGCCAGGGACACTATCCAGGCCAGATGCTTTCCACGGGTTCACTCTCCGGAAGACTGATCTTACATCCTTAATAGTGAGCACGAGTTCAGTTGCATTGGAGGCTATGAGGGTGAGTGATGATATACCAATCCTCTTCTGTTCAAAACGTGCATAGAATGCATTAAGCTCATTGAGAAAGGATGCGCTGTTGTTAGCAATGCTGCCTGACTTCGTTTTGTAGCCCGTTATAGCATGTAAGCCCTGCCATAACTGATGGCTGGTCTGGGACTCGATTTTGGATTGGTATTGTCTCTTGTCATCTCTGATCGCTTTACAAAGGTCATATCTTGATTTCTTGTAAAGGTCAGGGTCACCTGATTTGAATGCTGGAGTCCTTGACTTCAGTAGAGAGTGAATCTCCCAGTTCATCCATGGTCTCCGGTTTGGGAACACCCGTATAGTCCTCTTTGGTACACAGTCCTCAACACACTTGCTGATAAAGTCCATGATGTGGAGACATACTCATCTAGGCTGGCAGCTGAGTCTTTGAACATGGACCAGTCCCCTGACTCGAAGCAGTCGTGTAGAAGCTCATCTATTTCCTCAGCCCAGCACTGTTCGACTTTCTATACTGGATACTCCTGTTTCGGTTTCTATTTGTCTGCAGGGAGAAGGAGCACAGCCTGGTGGTCTTATTTACCAAAGTGAGGGCAAGGGGTAGCTTGGATGGCATCTTTGATGGTTGTATAACAATGGTCAGGGGTGTTTGGGCCCCTAGTGGGATAGGAGACATGCTGGTAGTACTTTGGTAACATACTCTTGAGGTTGGCCTGGTTGAAGTCACCTGCAATAATGAAGAGGGTCTCAGGTTATCCTGTTTCAAGGCTGTTGACCACAGAGTATAGTTCATTGAGTGCAGAATTCATCTCCATCAGGGGTGGGATGTTGACTGTTTTGCAACTTTTACTACAAGAGGCAGGTCAGGACTTGGAACAGGCACCACGCAGTTCCTTCTCAACGATGGGTCTTTGTGGAATTTGAGATACACATTCATGGTGAGAATATGGGTAGCCTGACACCAATCCCCTTCCATAAATGAAAGCTAGAAATTCCATTGCACAGCACTTTTCTTTTACTAAGCTGCTTGGTGCACTTGAAGCTGAAGGAGAATAAGTAATAAACAATCTGCAGTCCCGGGCAGCACAGACTGGGATATTATATAGTAATCTTCAGTACTAAAACTATTGGGCATGGCAGCAACATCAATTGGTGTCCAATATTTGACATAACTGCTGTAAATTTTAACACACATGGGCTTTGGAAACAACATGGACCTCAATTGCAACTTCTGAGGGAATAAAATCTTCTGGAACACACGTGTAGTGCCTACTCTGGCCTGAGCTGCTGTCGAGTAGTCCGCTATTAAAGGTAAACATTGAACATTCAGGGTGGACTTGAGTCAAGGCCTTCTGCTTTCCTCTGTGGGTGAGGAACCAAGGTCTTCATTCGTTGTCCTTGTCCAGAGATGCACAAAGCTCACTTCCATCTCCAACAACCATACAGTGCAAAACTTAACCTAGCGTCTTCCCACCACTTGAGTCAGTTGTTATCACTGTGATAGGTGATTTGCAATTTTCTAGCATGTCTTTCTAAACACTGGAAAATTACAACTCTTTTATTTGCTTGGTGCCTTGTGCATTGTAGGTAGTACAGTCTCTCTTTGCCCACTTCTTTTGCTGCAACTGGAATGGGTCCTCTTTATAGTGTCATTTTAGCATTTGTTTACAGTCCTTTTGTGTTAAAAGTCAGGACCGGGAGAGTGGTGAGAGTAGAGCACTGTCAGGATCATTGCTTGTAAGGAGGCAGGGAAGGGAACTTCATTTTTCACCTGCTGTGTAATACATATTTCTTTACATTAAAGAGAGCTTTGCATTCTTATCATGCAAAGTTATACTTATATGACTAAGAATGCAATCTAGTACATGTGGAGTAGATTTCCACCACGAGTTAGTTTCTTTCTAAAGAAATCTTCCTGACTGTGGAACTATTGAAGACACAGGCAAATGACTTAAAATATCTCCAACCCTATCTTCCAAATTACACTTGGTTGAATACAAGTTGTAATTGGAGCTGTATCAATTCACCTTCCTCAATATCTATATTGTTATGTAGCCGCACGCGACGCGTTGCTAAAAGGAAAACTCGGAGACGTGGAGGCTGAACCAGAGCACACTTTACTGTAACAAGCAAAACACGCGCACGCGCCAAAGTACCCAAGAGCCTCTCCGGCGGACGTGATGTAAGATTCCTGCTGGAAGGCCCGCCCCGCAGTTAGTCTATGACGCGCTCTTGCGCGTCTGCCCGTGGCTGCCAATGGCGGTTCGAGTCCCGTGAGTACGGGCCTCTACAGTTATTCAATTCTGAGCATGAACCTGTCTGAACATAGGTACCACTACAGGAGCATTGACTGCTAATGCAAAGCAATTATTTAGCAGCTCTGCTATAATATGAGAATCAGCTTGAACTTGCCATCTGGAATCTTTAGTGCACTTATTCAATCCTAGTCTTCTGACTTAATAAAAGAAAAGATTTTGCTGTTCCCGCCATAATCACAATATCTTTTTCAGAGATCTCTTGGCTAATTTTACTATTTTTGTCGTTAGTTTTTTTTCTCTGTCCTCACAAGTTAAATTCCTTACATGCATCAAATACCATCTGTAAATTCCCCAACCATAACAAGATTCCCCAATTATGTGTTTTTTTAAAACCACTGGGACAAGTTGGCTTCATTATGTTTGGGAATAGTTTTATATAAAGCCTTTTTGTTCTCCATTCCATTTCCTATCCAGTAGAGTCACCCAGTCTGTCACTCCTTCAACTATTTGTGTAAAAGCTAGTTCTTTAAGGCTGTGACAAGGCCTAGGCTGATTGCAGTCTTGCAATGGCAGATAAAATTAAACCACTAACAGTCCTGGCTCAATGTTTCCTCACATGGAAGTTTGCTCCAGATATACTGACATTGGCAGTCAATGCTCCTGTTGATGGTGCCTAAGTTCAAAGTCAAAGTCAGTTTATTGTCATTCGTACACATACAGCAGCATCACAGGCATGTAGCATCATATAAGCAGCATTCGCAAGAAAAAGATAAATTAAACATAAATTATACAAAATTTTTGCAAGAAGGGACACAACTAGAACAAAAAAAAAGTCCATTTTAGTGCAAAGTGGCCAAAGTGGTTATCATGCTGCTAAATTGTAATGGTTAGGGTTTTGCTAGTTGGTTCAAGAACCGAATGGTTGAAGGGAAATAGCTGTTCTAGAACCTGGTGGTGTGGGTCTTCAGGCTTCTGTATCTCCTGTCCAATGATAGCTGAGAAAAGATGGCATGGCCAGGATGGTGGGGATCATTGATGATGGATGTTGCCTTTATGAGGCAGCGCCTCCTGTAGATACTACCAATGGTGGGGAGGATGTGCCCGTGATGTATTGGGCAGAGTTCACTACTCTCTGCAGCTTCTTAGGTTCCTGCGCATTCGAATTGCCGTACTAGACCATGATGCAACCAGTCAGGATACTTTCAACAGGACATCTGTAGAAATTTGTTAAAATGTTCGGTGACAAGTGAACCTCCTTAACCTCAAAGTAAAGATGCTGGCACGCTTTCCTTATGATTGCATCTATGTGCTGGGTCCAAGACAGGTTATCAGATATGTTAATGCCTAGCAAAGATGTTGACTCTCTCCACTGCCGATCCCCAATGTAGACTGGCGCACGTTCACCCTCCTTCCCCTTCCCGAAGTCAACAATCAGTTCTTTCGTTTTGCTGACATTAAGTGAGACCTTGTGGTTGTGGCACCACTCAGCCAGGTGTCCTATCACGCTCTGGTACGTTGACTCATTATCACCTGTGATTTATTCAACAACAGTAGAGTCATCAGCGAATTTGAAGATGGTATTGGAACTGTGCTTAATCACACAGTCATGTGTGTATAGAGAGTAGAGCAGGGGGCTAAGCACACAGCCTTGAGGTGCACCTATTTTGATGATCAGCAAGGAGGAGATGTACTTATCAATCCTCACTGATTGAGGTCTGCTGATGAGGAAGTTGAGTATCCAGTTGCAGAGGGAGGTAAAGAGGCCCAGGTCTTGAAGCTTGATGATGAGTTTGGATGGGAAAATCGTGTTGAACGCCAAGCTGTAGTCGATGAACAGCAGCCTGATGTATGTGTTCCTGTTGTCCAGATGGTCCAGAGCAGAGTGAAGAGCCAGAGAAATTGCATCTGCTGTTGACCTGTTGTGGTGGTAGGCAAATTGGAGTGGATCCTGGTCATCTCTGAGGCAGGAGTTAATTCATGTCATAACAAAACTCTCAAAGCACTTTGTTACAGTTGATGTAAGTGCTACCAGATGGTAGTCACTGAGGCAGGTCACCATGCTCTTCAAGCACTGGTACAATAGATGCCTTTTTGAAGCAGGTGGGAACCTCAGACCACAGAAGCGAAAGATTGAATATATCCGTACATACTTCAGCCAGTTGGTCTGTACAGATCTTTAGTACTTGGCCAGGTACGACATCTGGACCAGATGTCTTTCCTGGATGCACCCTCTTGAAGGGTGCCTGGACATCAGCCTCAGAGACTGAAATAGCAGGGTGATCCAGAGATGTGGGGGCTCGTGTGGGTGTGTCATAGTTCTCCCTATCAAAACATGCATAAAAGACATTGAGATAATCTGGGAATGATGGCTTATTGCCACTTATGCTAATGGATCTCACCTTGTTGGAAGTCATATTGTGCAAGCTCTGCCACAGCTGTTGAGCGTCCACCTGTGATTCCAGTTTAGTCCAAAATTGCCTCTTTGTGCTTGCAGTGGCCTTCCAGAGCTTATACCTGGACTTCTTATATGACTCTGGGTCGCCAGCCCTGAATGCCATTGATCCAGCCCTCAGCAGGTTATGAATCTCCTGGTGCATCCAGGATTTCTCGTTGGGGAAGACTCGGAATGTTTTTTGTGGGTACACACTCAACCATGCATGTGCTTATGAAGTTGGTGATGACTGTGGCATATTCATTTAGGTCCGCTGACAAATCCTTGAACATGGTCCAGTCCACCGACTTGAAGCAATCCCAAATTTGCTCCTCCGCCTCTGCCATCCAGCTCTTCGGAGTCCTCTTCACTGATGCTATGCTCTTGTCTCTGACTGTACACAGGTGGAAGAAGCACAGCTAGGTGGTTGGATTTACCAAAGTGTGGGTGAAGGATGGAGCAGTATGCATTCTTGACGGTGGTATAGCAGTGGTCGAGTGTATTGGGTCCTCTAGTGTTGCAGGTGATGTGTTGATAGTAGTTAGACAGAGACTTCTTCAAGCTAGCCTGATTAAAGTGTCTCGCCAAGATGTGACAGGCGTTGGGGCACACCACTTTTTTCTTATTGATTACAGCACTTAGTTCCTCAAGTGCTAGCTTGATGCAGACAGGTGCATGCTCAGAATTGAGTAACAATGTAATTTTGGACATATTAGAGAAGCTGAATTAATATAGCTCCAAGTATGACTTGTATTCATCAAAGAGTAATTTGGGAGATAGGATTGGAATTCTTTTGAGTCCCTTGCTTGTGCCTTCAACATGCCTCACCAACATTCAATGTTAAGAAACAATTTGATTTCAACATAAGTCACAGCTAGTTTTCCTACTGCACCAAATGGTTCTCTATTAGACCATTTAATGCTTGAAGGTTGATGTCGCCTATAATGTAAATGGCACATTTTCCAGCAATTTGTAAAATAGATATGTTCTTCCTCAGTAGGAGTCCCTGTACGTGAGACCCATAACAGAGTTCCAAATATATTCAGCTACTGTTGATGTGCCAATATCTCTTGCTATAGGAAGCAAATAGTCCAATAAACAATGCTACAATTCTTCTTTGTTGTCCTATTCTATCTATCCCTGGAGTTATATTCTATAATGTGTCATTTAAATCTAGCCACGTCTCAGCTGTAACATCTAAGATTTCAGCAACGGACTGTGATTTTAGTTTATTTTTAAGTCTTCATGCATGAGCATTAAAGTATTTCAGGGTTCAGCGAGATAATTCTGGACACTGTTCCTTACCCTTAGATTTATCCAATCTAAACCTTGCCTCAATTAATTTAAACCATGCTCATAGCCAATATCTTCACACCAGAAAGCTAATATGAATGACAGAACCAAAGATTGTTGCTGCCTATAGCAGGCACTAGAAGGCACCAGAGTGATAGCACCAAAACTATTTTCAAATAATCTTCCAAATCTGGAAGAAAGGACAAACTAATATCAGTATCCTCACCCTGTCAACACCTCCAGCTTTGAAATCCTAATTTTGCTCCATCTGCTGCAATAGACAGTATATGTACAGCAATGGACTCCCAAAACAGACACTATTCTGATCTCTGTCACGTGTGGAAACTACCAGGTGGACAGAGGAAATAATTCAAGGATGTTCTCAGAGCCACCTTGAAAAATTGCAACATCACACTCACTGCATTCAGTGACCTATGACCTCTCAGGGTAGAGGAGGAGATTTTGGGATGGCACTAGCAACCTCAAGCATATGCACTGGAGCAACTGGGAGGCCATCATAAATAGTGGAAGAAGAGCACCACCTCACAAATTGCCCACCCTCCTATCCCATTGGGCACTTCCTGCCCCACTTTTGGCATACTCTATAGGTCCCATATTGGCCTCACCAGTCATAGAACATAGAACACTCCAGCACAGTACAGGCCCCTTCGGCCCACAATGTTGTGCCGACATTTTATTCTGCTCTAAGATCTATCTAACCCTTTCCTCCCACATAGCTCCCCATTTCTCTATCATGCATGTGTCTATCTAAGAGCCTCTTAAATGTCCCTAATGAATCCCCCCCCCCCCCACAACCTCTGCAGGCAGTGCGTTCCACACACCCACCACCCTCTGTGTAAAAAACTTAACCCTGACATCCCCCTTATACCTTCCTCTAATCATCTTAAAATTATGTCCCCTCACGTTAGCCATTGTCACCCTGGGAAAAAGTCTCTGACTGTCCACTCGATCTATGCCTCTTATCATCTTGTACATCTCAGAACCTCCAGAACTGGAGTGGAAACATTGATCCTAAGGAACCACCTCAGAAGACTTGGTATGGAACTGTTACCCACTGTTTCTTTCTCTCTCTCAGAGATAATTCTGAAGTCTTTTTTACAGAACTCCAAAGTACTAAAAGGTTAGTGCTGACCTCATTTTCTCTCTTATCCCTTAGTAAATGAACCAATTTCCACCAATCATCTGCTCCTGCTGCTTCTTAATTGAGTTCTTGTGATCTCTCCACACAAAGGTTAAGTATAATTCTCATTTACACTGCTTGTTTACTGGACAAACTTATCTCAGTATTTAAATACTTCACAAATTATATTATACACATAATGGTATTTAGATGATAAACAGACAACCCAATCAATGCTACTGAAAAAAAAGCAGTCGTTTAACCTACACACTCACCAAACCACAAGCTCCTTGCGTTCAATTCCCAAAGCAACTGATTGCTCACTCTGTTTAACCTCACTGTGCTGAAAATTTGCTCTGACACAATCTCAATTCCTAGTCAGGGTGTTGAGATCTCAGAGATAAATCCCAGTGTAAATATTATAGGAAATTTTTAACAGATGGATAGTCCATGATGTGATAGATTTGTTTGGCATGTGGGAGGAGTGAGTTCTCTTGTTTCAATGAGAAGCATTTAACGTATTAATGTTAATTGTCTGGAGCCTGCAGTTGCTTGTAAAAAAATGGGTTGACATAAATTTTAAGATTTACCACTCAACTTTTTATTATCTTTCCTCTTTCTCTATAGAATACTTAATCATTGTTATGTGATGGGATTGCTATAGTAGGATATGTTTGAATAAATTGAATCTGAAAATTCAATTTTTAATCCTGTTTCATTTGCCAAGGTCTCAGGTTTTTTTTAGATCTTTCTAATGCCACAGCCAGTTATCTCAAGACTCCATTAAACTTCCTTTGGAATTGAATAATTTTGCTCTAGAAATCATGCAATGCATGTTTTTTGATGCATATGAATGGAAATGCAATAGGAATAGCAAGACACTAATGGTATTTAATGTAATTTGCACAATGTGATGTTCAAGTGTTGACTTCAATGTTCTTGACTAACTCATAGATGCCACTGGATGCACACCAGTTATGCAAGACACATTTTGACCTTGCTGCTGTAGCAATGGAGCAGACATAACATACTGAGGAAAAAGAATTGCCTTGACTATGAAAGAAGATGATTATGAAGTTAGGAATTCTGCCACTAAAGTCCTTCATGGAATCATCTCTGATGGTCAAGATGCCCCTGGTGTTCCAGGTAAAGCTATTGTTTTCTTGGGAGCACCCTGATTGCATTGATGGTTTTCTGGATTTTCAGCTCTGATGTCATAATGTCTAATCAAACATTGGGACTTAAGTGTCCAAATCCCAAAGTTGGTATCAGTTACATGGAGTATTGCTGGCGATTTGACTGAAATTTTCCAGCATATTTCAGGCTATTTATTTTCAGTCCTCTTTTGTTTTGTATCAGTTGAAAATTACAATTGAAGAGAAAACAAAATACCCAATGATTCTTAAGTACAAAGTGCTTCCCACTTCTCGGCTCAGATTTTTGCTGTTTTTCATGCAAGATTTGATCTAAGCCACTTCTAGTCTTTTAGTCCTGTATTTCCCCAAAGCAGAGGAAATTATGTAATTGAGCTACGTAAATGTTAGCTAGGTTGCCTAATGGATATACATTTTTTTTCTGTTTTCCAAGGAGAAGCAATGATCAAGTGAAGGAGCTTGGGTGCCGTTTAACTTGGGTACAGCAATGTAGTTACAGAATTGAAAGAGGTTCCTGGTGGTAAAGTTGAAAGTCATTATATTTAAAAGACACATATGCATTGGTCCAGATATTATTGGGATAATCAAAAAAACATCAGGGGCAGGAGGAAATGATGATTTATACAAACACCTTTTGTCAAAATTCAAAAAATATTTAGAAATTTTAATCCCTTTAGAGAGATTAATAGAGACACACACAAAAATGCTGAATATATAAAGTGATCCAGGAAGGAAGCAACAGGAATACTTCTATTGATCCAGTTAAACCCAAGATCAATGGTGAGAACAATGAATTAGATAAATGACTTTGCCTGTGTAGAAGTAGGAACTCTGTATGGTGGTCTGTAACAAAAACAAATAAAGCGAAGAGTGGGGAAGTACGCATGACAGATTGTATGTGTAATTTCCTGAATTTTCCAGGCGGGGCTCCAGACCAGAATAATAGCCTTCTTCTCCTCTGCCTGATTACCACAGTTGGGAATTGTTGGGGCACATAGTTTAAGGGGCTAACACAGCAGTTTTAAAATGCTGCCCAAACCCCTTGAGGAATCTATTTTGGACTCAAATACATGAACTGTTCACGTAATAAGTGTGTGAGGAGTAATTTCTAGTTTGATATTATGATATTTACCTAAATTTAAGAGGATGTTGGAAAATGTCCCAGACATTATATTTCACAATAAGTATTTTATATTGTTGCAGTATTAGGTGGTTGATAACAGTAACTTCAAGAAAGCTTTACAACTCATTCATGTTATAAACCCAAATCTACTGGAAGAGTTCAAATATTTCCCAAGCATGCATTGGTGATTTAAGATGGGAATTCCTTTTGATTCCAATGGGCCTTTTTTGGCCTTGTATAGGTCCCAGATGGTTCCTTTGAGACTTCTTTATGGTTTTCTAACTTTCTTTTATATTAATGATGAATACATAAGCCAATCTGGGAGAGAAAGTAAAGCACAAACTGTGCGTAAGTTGTAACCTGCAGGTTGGCTTCCTGCATCCAGAGATTACTGCGCTGAGAGATTAGAATTCACATAGTTCAAAACCATATGTTTTTGTCAGAGAAATTATGTTAGGGTAAGGCTTGTGTTCAGTGCAATTCCATCTGGCTTTTTGTCAAAAGCATATAATCCATGTTAGCTGCCGACATTTCTCAGAGGGCCTTATAATTACTTGGAATTTTGTTTAATCAGTTGCAGTCTGGCACACAATTAGAGATGGATTATAAAATTTGTCAGTGCTCAATTTAGTTGAAATTATGAGATGAATGGGATGCAATAATGTGTAGTGTAAATGAAAGGAGCTATCAGAAATTTAGATGAAATAAACCTTCGCAAGATCTAACTTAGCTTTGCAATACAATACTTGGTTTTAAAGTATCTTGATACACAGGAGGCAGTTTTGGATCATTTTATGTTCAGAACTGTAACTTACTCAACTGTAGAAGAACAATCAAATGCATGTTTCACATCAGAGAAATTCTGCTACTTAACTTTTAAAACATGAGTTTTCAAAAGAAACAAAAGATGCATTTACAGGAAGTCTCATTTTACCCAATTGTTTATTCATAATTTGTATCATTATTTCATATTGCTTAAATTCAGCATCTGTATTTCCCATGGTAAAAAAGGAATTCTATGAATAGAATTCTTTAAATGCTTTTGTGGAATTAGATATAATATTAGATACAAAATTATCCATTCAGGAGAAGTTTAGGGCAGGGGCATTTAAATATTACAATTGCTATTAATACCATTAATAATACATAGATTTATCGAGTGATCAAACCAAAAATGTTAAGAGTGCCTCAATAAAAATTTAATATAAATGTCAGGTAAGAGCCAGAGAAGGTAAAACAACACTTTTAAAGGCAATTTATTAATTAAACCTATCACAGCAAAACCATAATATGCATAAAAGCACAATGTACCATCATAAATTTTACAAGTTATTTAGCAAAAGTTAATAACAGCAATTACAACACATTTGAATCCATCATAATAGTCAAATTCTTTCGCAAGCTAGTTGAATAAAATGACAGACTAAAATAACTTACAGTACTTATTTTTGTATAATGTATTACAGCATATTTGGTAAAGTACATTCTAAATGAAATATATAAAAGGTAAAGGTATTTAGCCATCTTATTCTGCAAGATGGTTGCAAAAGGATGGTTATAAATTCTTCTTTAAAGAAGAATATACTAATACGTCTCAAAATTCTTGCATACTCGGTGCACAAGATGAATGTTGCAGTGAGGCCATGGTGACTATTTTGTTTGAAAATCCCTTTGCTGTAAACTTAAGTTTGGGGTTTTGGGATGACCAACAGATAGAGGACGAGCATCAGATCTTGGGAGGGTGGGAGAATGGGCTTTCAGAGAGAAGCAGGTCCTGGTTTGGATGCTGTGAGGGCAGTCTTCAAAGATATTGGAGCCGGTGATCAAGTAAAATGCCAGAAAGATTGGGGATTTGATGAGTGGGGGCTCCATGGAAGATCAGAAGCATGGACTGTTTGGGCAGTCGGATAGGGTGGAGATTGGTGAAATGTTAGAGAGAGGTGATGGCCAAGAGAAATGGAATGAATTGCTCTTTTGGGGAACAGAGGGTTGGGAATACAGTGATTCAGAGTCGAGGCTTGAGCCTTGAGGGGTAAGGAGGGAGATGGGTGAGGGCACGGTGGGGGAGGGAGCTGAGGGATCTCAGCTATATATGGTCCAATCTTTATTCAATTTATTCATTTTCCAGGATGTGGTCATTATTGACAGGACCAGCATTTATTGTCAAATTTACAAGGGTCTTGATTCAGTGCTGGAGATGAAAACCAAAACTACAGATATTAGAGATCTGAAATGTAAAAAAAACAAAATATGCTAGGAACAGGTAAGACAGCATCTGAGGAAAGAGGAGGAGAGTTAATGTTTCAGGTTGAATACCCCTTCTCAGAATGAGTAAAAGATAACTGTCAATGGTCAATCCTGGAAGTCCAAGTCCCATGACCTGCTCCAAAAGGACTGTTGTGTAGGCACCACTGTTACTCTGGAGTCCAGTGGCGTGATCTGAAAAGAGACTGCATCTGGGCAACACACCAATGAGTGTCATCCTTGAGACATCTGTGGTAGCCTTTGACAGACAGCAAATTTGGGGTGGGCCATCCCAGGCTGTAGAAGCTACAATTGATTTTATTTTTTTGTCAATTTCTCTGACTTTCTGAAGGGAGAGAGAGCAAGAGAGAGAGATAAAGATTTTCTTTAATAAAAAATATTATTTTTAAAAGTTTATGGAAGTAAAGTTAACTAAAAACAAATTTTAAAAATACATAAATAAGTAAAAACTGTCCTCCAAGAAATTCTTGACATCCGACAAACTCCATTTGCTGAAAATGCAGAAAAATACACAAGAGACACAAAGATCAAAATACAATGTGTCCTCTTAGTTCAGAGGTTCCTCACAGACTGCTTCTCCAGAGCCTTCAATAATCATTGTTACAGCCCAGAGAGTACTTACCTAGATGATGTAATCCTTAAAGAAGGACCAGCCTCAAAGTTACAATTACTATTTACAGTCTTCTTGTTCTTCTTAGGCAGTCCTTTGGGACTGAGAATGCCTTGCTTCCACTCCAGTTCTGTGGGTTCTGGGGTGATGGATGAGGTCAATGTGGGATCCATACATTCTGCTACAGGTAAGACAGGAGGAGGGGTTGGGAGTTAGTGCATTCCCTTTCTTGTTTTCACTTAGCTTCCACATGCTCCTGGCAAAAAGACGAGGTTCTTGGTGCCATCCCAAATGCCCCTCCTCCATTTTGATAAATCATGGGCCAGGGATTCCCGTGAATGATTGGGCCTGCTACACTTTTCCAAGGACGCTTTGAGAACACCTTGAACCATTTCCTCAGTCCTCCCGGTAATCTCTTGCTACTTCAGAGCTTGAAGTAAGTTGCCTATTTTGGTTGTCTGGAGTCAAGCATGTGAATAATGTTGTTGCCCAATGGAACCAACCAGGTGTAAACATCCCTAATGCTGCAGATATTGGGCTGGGACAGGACATTGGTTTGCCTGTTCTGCCAGAGGATTTGGAAGGTTTTTGTGGAGACAGCACTGGTAATTGTGTTTTGAGTTGGTTGTTATGGGTAGTCCATCTGTGAAGTGTATAGGTTAGCATGGTTAACTACTACCAGGTGGACCATGACATTTGAATCAAGTTTGAGGCCTGGATCTTCAGTCTTTGGCTCAGATAGCCAAAGAATGTGCTAAAACACTGAAGGCAATATAAAAACAGAAAGTGCTGGAAACACTCAGCAAGTCAGGCAGCATCATCTATGAAGAAAACTACAGGAGTTACTATTTCAGGCCGAAGACCCTTTGTCAGAATTGAAAAAGAAAGATAATGAGTTAGATTTAAGCTGCAGGGAGAGTGAGGGAGGGATGGATAGGACAAAGGGAGTATCTCTGAAATAGTGAGACCAGTAGGACCAGTACAGATGATATGGTTGATGGGTTTAATGTGAGTGGAAGGGGTTAAAAAATGAAAAAAAAACTGGAAAAAAAGCTATGAGATGAGATGAGATAAGATAAGATAAAATATCTTTAATAATCACATGTACATCGAAACACACAGTGAAATGCATCTTTTGTGTAGAGTGTTCTGGGGGCAGCCCACAAGTGTTGCCATGCTTCCGGTGCCAACATAGCATGCCCACAACTTCCTGACCAATATGTCTTTGGAATGTGGGAGGAAACTGGAGCACCTGGAAGAAACCCACACAGACACAGGGAGAACGTACAAACTCCTTATGGACAGCAGCCGGAATTGAACCCAGGTCACTGGCGCTGTAATAGCATAACGCTAACTGCTACACTACCTGGATATTGAGAACACAGACAAAGCAACATGTAAGGGTATGACATACAGGGCTGTAGGACGTGCCCAACAGGTCAGACTGTGCTAATGGAGAGATAGGAGCTGAGCCAATACCACAGATGGATGACTGGCAGCAGAAATTGCCAGTTCTGATGCAGATAGAGGAAGTGAGTTACCTGAAGTTGTAGAATTTGACACTGAGTTTGGAATGCTGCCATATGCCCAGATGGAAGATGGGGTGCTCTTCCATGTTTACATTAGGCTTCATTATAAAGTACAGGAGGCCACAGACATGTAGGGCAAGTTGGCAGTGGGATGGGGAATTAAAGTGGCAGGAAGCAGGGAGCTCTGAGTTGCCCATGTGGACTGAACAAAGATATTCTGAAAAGTGGTGTTGGTTTCTCCATTGTTGAGGAAACCACATTGTGAACACTGAATGCTATATATGATATCAGAAGAAATGTAATTGATTTGCAGCTTCACCTGGAGAAGTTGCTTAGGCCCTTGGATGGTGGGAAGGGAAGTAGTGAGAATACAGTTGTTGCATGGGAAAATCATAGGAAATCACCTAAAGGTGATGGATTTCACCTTCAATGTCTGCATTCCCGAGTAATAGAGAGTTGTCCACCATTTCTAGAGTCTGACCTTGGACTTTTATTGACCAGGGATGGTGTAATCCAACAGGGACAGGTAGGTAGGGGACCTTTCTCTTGAACATGTTTAGTGTAAGGCCTTATCTCTCATCTGTTTCAGTGAGGAGTCAATGGTATCTTGGAGCTTGGCCTCCAGGTTTGCATAATTCCAGGTTTGATGCTTGAGGCTGGAGCAGAGGGGATGTTGATTGAATAATTTCTCATAAATCCTGTAGAGGGAAGCTTGTTGGAGGTGAAATGCAGCAAGAAAAATTGAGTAAAGGATTGGGGTCATAGGACTTCCTTCGTTGACCCCATCTCTGGTGGGATTGGGTTTATGGTGGACCCATTGGTGAGAATCATGGCTTTTGTGTCAACATATAACAAAGGTAGAATAGAGATGAATTTCTGATGCCAGTCAAATTTGAAAAGGTTTCTCCACAGTCGCTCTCAATTTGCAGAGTACAATACTTTAGTAAGGTCAAAAAGAGCCAAGTGTCATACTTGGTGCTGCTCCCTGGTTGGTGTTGTCACCTGATGTAGACCATGCCCATTGTGCCCCTAGGTGGACAGAATCCACACAGTAATTTAGGGAGCAGCTGTTTGACCACTGCGAGGAGGTGGTTCGGGAGGATCTTTCTGATGTCTTCCTCTATTGCAGATAGCAGGAAGACCACTCTATAGTTAATCAATGGCCATCTCCTATTTTGAAATGGTGGCCCCTGATTCTAGACTCTCCAACCAAGGAAAACATCATAAGAAATTTATGCTTCAATGACATCACTTCTTATTCTTCTAAACTCTGGAGACAAAGGCCCATTCTGCCTAATAGCTCCACATGACAAACTCTATCCCAGGAATCAATCCAGGATATACTCAATGCATTCCCTCCATCCTAAGCATATCCTTCCTTAGATTATAGAGTCAATATTCCAGATGTTGACTCAACAGGACCCTATACGTATGCAGGAAAACTCTCTACTCTTGTACTCAAATCTCTTGCATTAAATGCCAACATATATTTGTCTTCCTAAGTTCTTGCTTTATCCACACATTAAGTTTTAGCAACTGGTGTGCAAGAACATCCAGGTTTCTCTGCACAAAGACCTTTCAATCTTTCGCCATTCAAAAATATTCTGCTTTTCTATTTTTATACTGGAGACCCTCACATTTTTTTTACATTATATTTCATCTTTCATGTTTTAATCCATTCACCTGCCTATATCCCACTGAAGCATCTCTGCATCTTCCTCACAACTCATAGTGCCATTCAGCTTTGTATCATGAGAAAACATGGATATCTTAGACCCTTCATTGAAATGATTGATATTGATTATGAACATTTGAGACTTGAGCATCAAATAATGCAGCACCCATTGCACAGTCTCCCAGTCCTCAGTATGTGTGAGTGCAGGGACTCCCCCGGATTACCAATGACCTGGTTTACGGAAATCCGACTTTACACAAATTTTTCCATACATTTTTAAAGCATTTTTCAAGTTGGTAACAATAATAATAAAATGTTTAATGGTATTCATTAATGACTGGATACAGTATATATTCCATTAGTTTCATTATGGGTAGCGTTTGGGTGATTATTGAATGAAATTAAAGAATTATAGCAAGTCTACGTAGAGTGATACAATATGGGCTATTGTAGAAAAAGGACATTTCTGACTTACAGAGAAATAGGCATATGGGACACTTCCTTGGAATGAAACCTTCATGTAACCCAAGGACTGCCTGTATATTACCCCCAATTTGACATGCTCTAATTTTGTTTAGTAAATACGTGTTAGCTTACTGAAGGCCTTCTAACAAGACAAGTACACCACATCAACTGATTCACCCATAACAATTCTGCTAGTTACAGCCTCAAAAAACTCCAACATTGGATTTCCCTTTCATAAATCCAGGTTAACTCTGGCCAATCCTATCATCATTTTCTAAATGTCCTGTTACGACTCCCTTCATTATGGATTCTAGTTGTTTCCTTACTACTGATGTCAGGCTACAGAAACATTACTTCAAGAAAATCACCATCAAAGATCTCAAGAACCCTACAATGAAAATTCCTCTTGGACACTGCTTCAGACACAACCTTGAAACCCCATCAACGTGAGCTGCAAAGTGCCCACTGTGATTGGACTACCCTAAATCTACAATTAACAACTGCCAAGAGATTCTTAGCTTCTCCAAGAGAAAATACCAGGACAGGTTGTATGAGGCTGACCAGGAGATCCAGGAGCTAATTAGCCACAAATGGAAAACATTCTTGGATTGGAACTTCTGTTATGCTTCAAGGGAAAAAAATCTGTACAGATGCAACATAAAGCTCTTGACCTGTTTTCAGCTTTTTGCTCTCTTAGGCAGTCCCTTGGGCTTGAGCATTATTTGCTTCCCCTCTGGTTTTGTTCACTCTGAGATGGCTGATGAGATAGTGTAGGTTCTTCCGCCAATGAGGCAGGTGGAAACTCCTGAGGTGGGTAGTTTGTGAGGTGGTGCACTCCTTCCACCACTTTAAGCCAGGCTTCTGTGTGCTCCTGATGCATTGCCTCAATGCCATCCTGAATGCTCCTCCACTTTGAGTAGTCATGGGCCAGAGGTTCCCAGCAGTTAGTGAGGATTTTGCACTTCAAGAAAATTTTGAGAACATTCTTGACTATTTTCCTCTGTCCACCTGGTAACCTCTTCCCACAACCAGAGTTGGGCATACAAATAATGTGGCCTTCCCAACATGGACAACTGAGAATAAAATTAGATCTCCAGAGTTGGGGATGTTGACCTGGGAGTGGACACTGATGTTGGTCACTTATCCTTCCAATGAATTTAGAGGATTTTGCAGATACAGGGTAGGTGATTTTTTTTCAGTGCCTTGAGAAGTCTGCTTTAGGTAGTCAGATATCAGAAGCAGATAGAGGGGTAAGTATCACTGCTGCATGGTAGATCATGAGGTTTGTGCTAGGCCTGAGGTCTCGGTCTCCAGGCACTCTCTACCTCAATTGAGAAAGGGTTCTGCTGCCCCACTTGAGGTGGTGGTGAATTCTCACAGATAGCCTATCAACTCCCAGCCTACAGGAGCCATAAAGTGTCCACAGCTGATGGACTGCCCTGAAGTCCACCTTAATTGACACCTGTGAAGGGATCCTTGGCTTCTTTACTAAGAAGAAACATAACTTGTTTGATGAGAATGGTCAGGAAATTGAGGAGACAATCAACCTCAAACATAAAATGCTTCTGGATTAGAAACTCCATCTTTATTCATGGGAAAAGAAACAGCCCTGCAGGTACCTGAAAAGCAGACGTCAAGCAGAAAACCCAGCTTCTCCTCACTGTGTTCCTAGCGTTGTGCACTAGAAGTAAGTGGTCAATATGGATTTTATGGAATCTATTGTCCATTTTTACTAGATAATTCCTTGTCCCATACATTCCAACAATCGTCCTGATATCCCACCTCTTCATTACTGAGATGTTGGGCGGTTCCTGTACAAGAGCTCCATCATGCAGGCTGAAGCATTTCCAATTGCGGTTTGAGACATGACACTTACACTGGCTCTTCACTCAGTCTTCCTCTCCCAACTGCGATGGACAAAACTCAACTTTATTCTGAGTCTTCTATTCTGTAACATTTCAGCAGGAAGACATCCTGTGCTGGAGTGAGGTGTGGCTTTGACAGCTTAAAAAGAATGCTGCAAGCTGACACTTCATGTTCAATTGACTCTCCATAAACTGCTCCTTCGATGCCTCCTCTGCTGTGTGAATGGCCCTTTCCACTTCTTTTTAAGCTGAGTGGTACAGAGAACAGTGCTTTGTCCTGTTGCTCTCCATAAACTGTCCAAACTGGAAGTATCTGAACTATCAATCATTGGCTGATAAGACTTCTCCAAGTAGACCATGTGTGGCAAAAATGGATGTTAGTTCTTTAATCATACAGTTCATTATACTGCAGAAGTCTCCAGCCACTTCAAATCGCTGTCAATTGCCACTGAAATTGGTCATTTCATGTTTTTCAGAACAGTCAATATGAACCTATAGGAACAATCTTGCTTGCCACTTCTATCCCTCTTTGGCCCATCTCTACATTTATGTTGCAGCCATTGTGGAAATGGTGGATTCCAAACCCAGTACAAGGAGCAGAACTTTGTGGTCAATAAATAGGGTAAATAGTCCTCTGAGCAAGAATTAGTGAAATCCTGTTACTCTGAATATAAGCAGCAACACCTCCCTCCCAATTTGAGCATTCCCAAGGCTTCTCATGTCCACTCCCTGTGATATGACCAATGACTGTCCAACTCCATGGTTGGAAGCATCACCAGTCAGTTTCAAAACAAGGTTGTACCAAAAGTGACCCGTTGCTGAGGCTTTCCTTACAGAGTTCACAGTGTTTTGCTGATCCTTACTCCAGTGCAATGGTCTATTTTTCTTCAATAGTTGGGGAAGTAATGTGGGCACCCTGACAGGATTGGGTAGAAATTTGAATCATATCAAAAAATGTTTCCTGGCTTGATGATGGCCTCAGTTTCTTCTGCTGTTGGCTGGAGCCCATTTTCATTTATTCACAGATTCAAATAAATTAGCTTCTTCTGGATGAAAGCACATTTGCTTTACTTAAACTTAACACAATTCTAAACACTTCCTCGGGTATCTGAAGGTTCTCCAAGGCTGTTGCAAGTGCCGTATCATCCTGATTGCACAGACCGTGCTGGAGCCCCTGGAGCTTCTTATCCATTATTGCCTCCAACACTTTTGGTGCATTTTTTACCTCAAACAGTAGCTTGGTTTATAAGTACAAACCCTTGAGGATATTAATTGTCAAGAAATGCTGTCTGTTTTCTTCTACATGAAGCTGGAAATTGGCATGAAAAAGATCCAGCTTCATAAAAACTGTTTCCCTGCCAGCATGACACACAAGTCTAGGGAAGGCAGGAGATCAGGCAAAGGGGATCATTTGTCATCTACTGCTCTGCTCAGGCTCACTATGAAAACTTCACAGAGCCACATGGTTTTATTCATCTTGGGGACCGCTATGATGGATGACACCACTCACTTTGTGCCATTTTCACCAACTGCAGGATCGTAGAATCACAAAACCCCATGCTGCTCAAATTTGCTTAGCTCTCCTTGTACCTGCACTTTCAATACACAGGGTTCAGGTTTTAAATGGATGAATTTAGCATCTGGTTTTGTACATGTTAAAGATGAATCCTCCTCAGTGCTTTTACATGAATCCTTAAACATTCCTTTATAATCTTCAGGGACTGGTTGAGGTACATTTACACCAAAAGCAGATTTTCCCAATCAATCCTCAAATTTTTTAACCAAACTTTTCCCAGCAAGGTCAGTCTATTAACATGATCAGCTACATTAATCAGTAGCCATGTCTTCTGCCATTATAAAGGATGAAAGTAGATAGAGAGGAACTATGACAGGAAAGTCAGTAACCCAAGGACAAACATTTAAGACAATTGGCTAAATATCCAAGAGTAGATTAGGAAAATATTTATTTAACTCAGCAAGATGTCATGATTGGTAAGTGAGCAGCTTGAATGTTGGGTCAAAACAAATCCAATAGTAAGTTCTAGAAGGGAAGCTGATAAATTTGAGGAAAAAAAGGAAAGTTATGGGTAAAAAAACTGGGCAGTGGAAGTAAATCTTTCAAAGAGAAGTGTTAGAGAGCTGGCATCATCACAAAGGGCCAAATAGCCCAATTTTAAACTGTTTGATTCAATAAATAATTGCCTTCAAAGAAATTCTAGGATATTTATCATTAGCAACCCAGTCATAACCAGAGATTGTTGTCAAGTACAAATTAAATCTCTCAGTTACATTCCACATAGAGATAAAGATGGGGAAATCTGGAGCACTGGGATGTGCTGCTTCAAGACCTAACAATTGTCATTTGAGATATTGTGTTGCACTGCATGATCATACTCAGGAAATTTTGCTGCAGGGTCTTTTTTGTAACCGTTTTGTCTGCACAAACAGCAATTCCATTGGTAGTTTTGTTAAATGATCCCACCAGGGGAATACAATACTCCCAGCAAAACACTGACAGATCTAACTAGGCTTGCTGAACAGATCATAAAATGGGAATCATCATGGGGTACAACTCAGTTTTTTTTTATCTAAGGGACTAACATGGACATAAAAATATGATATTACCATCTTTGTAGGGATTTCCTCCTACTTGCAAGCAGCACAACTTCCTGGCAACCTAAAAGTCAAAATCAGATTGACCCATGAGACTTGTCTGCTCTAGAATCAATAGCCTGTATTTGTTTTTTTTTCTTTTCAGACTCTGCACACAGATATTTGGAAGCTAAGATGACATACTCACACAGTCTTTCCTTTCTTTATTTATCAACTAGTTCAAATCTGATACTGCTAATAGCCTCTCCCTTGAGTGATTTATTTTGTTTTCAGTATTTCAGGCCCAGTTTCAGAAATACAATGAGGAAATGTCTTAACGTTTTCTCAAGCCAAACAAAGCCCTTTTATGTAACTGATTCAGAGTATGGTACTTAATAATACCTTTTCCATTATAATATTTTTAGACATTGGATACATCTGGAAAAATATTCAAGCGGATAATTAGATTGCTTTAGAAATGTGTCTGTTGTGGTTTCCTGGATCCCAGAGAAGGCAGCTCTTTATGAAACCCTTGGCTGCTGTCTCCACAAAAATCTGCTTTGTAAATCGGCCCACACTAAAGCATGTGGAAAGCATTTTTTGGCTGAAACTGGAAACCATTCATGTGGCTTTGGGATTGTGGAAACTTCAGCTGCCAACATCAATACAACTCTGTACTACAAACCAAAATGGTCGTTTAGACATATGTATTTTCATACTTGCAAATGCGCTGAGGTCAAATATTTTTAATCATGCAATCTTTTTCTCTTTTAGTGAAGCATCAGATTTCACAACTTTGTGCCCAGGAAATTAGACTGTGGCACAATAAACACAAATCATTCAGTCTGACAGAGCATATTAGGTTCAAAACCTAAGTAATGAATGTAATTGCTCTCCAAGGCTCTGGTTCAAGGTAACTGTTGATTTTGTTCAGTTGGTTTAAATCAGTGCTAGAAGGTCTTAACATGAAAAGATCTCGCTTAAACAAACAGGTTAGGTCGCATTACATCTGTACCATTAGATCCCTTAGGTATAAATAAAGAACACAAGCTAACATTTAAAAGGATTGCGTTTGCCTGAGCATTGCGGGCAGTAATTACAAATGTCTACCTCTTTTGTCAGAGCTGGCATAACCTTTCCTTCTGGTAAAGTGATGACAGCTCCTGGATGAACAAAAATAATGTTTCCATTCAGGATGAAATGCATCCAGCTTTCTGCAGATGTTTTCCCATCCTGATTGCAATTGTGGCAGTGCATTCTGATCAATGGTCTGAGAAATGTTCTAGTGTTTGGTTGGTAACCTTTGCAATTGGGGTTCATGACCTGACTACTGAGCCTAAATTAGGACCATATTAAATTTTAAAAAATCCCTTCATTTCAACTCTTTGGTGCATTTTATTAATATAAACTTCTAATGTTTTGTTTTCTGTGCACGTGGATGGAATCACAGAATATGATCCTCAAAGGACGGTGCAGCCCTGACATAATGTGGATATCATCATATCTCCTGAAATGGTCATATTTACTTCATTGCAATATAGAGGGCAAAGTCTGTGGTCTACTATGTATGGGTACACTATGTTGTGGTGTTCTTTTGTTTTATTTACTTTATTGGATTGTGCTAGATTTACAAAGAGCAAATGGGACTAGGTTAGATAGGCATCTCAGTCAGCATGAACAAATTGGGCCGAAGGACCTGTTTCCGTGCTGTATTACTCTATGACTCTAAGAGAGAATAATAGATTAAATGATTGGTCAAACATGTGGCAAAAGGATTCTAATATAGGCAAACGTGGAGTCATGAGTATCATTCCCTGTACCCCAGTGAGTTAATGTTTGTAGATTTGTCACCCAGTGAGAATCAACGTGTGGAACTGTACCCCAGTAAGAATCAATGTCTGTAGAACTGTTCCCCCATCGGAGTCAGTGCACATGGGACTGTCCCCCAGGGAGAGTTGGTGTATGTGCATCTGCCTCCTACAATGCATGGTTACATGGGTTTTTATGGCTCTAATATTTTTAACCTATTCTCCATGCTCAGCTGTGCCCTGGTTATTCCAGAGTCACACAGAGGCAGTAATACTCCCAGCAGAACAAAATAGACCTTTATTTGTGAAAGTCTCTCAGACAATGGCAGTACTGAGGAGGGACTAATAGGTTCTGGAAAAAGATTGGCAATCAAGCCCTGGGGATCTGTTCTACAAATTGTGCCCATGGTATACAGTGGTGGAGATTGAAGGAAGAGACCACATATGAACATTGGAGAAATCTATTCAAATTGTGTGTGTGTGTGTGTGTGTGTGTGTGTGTGTGTGTGTGTGTGTGTGTGTGTGTGTGTGTGTGTGTGTGTGTGTGTAGATACTTGAATATTGATGAGGTAATCTGTTGGGTGAAGGCATAGGGATATGGAGCCATATTGTGGAAGCGGAACCCAGGTGCAGATCTTTAAAGGAAGGGGGTTTCCAAAATAGGTAAATGTTAATTTTGCTTAAAACATGAGTAGCTTGTAATGCTAGTATTAATGTTGTCCCCTGACACCTGTGTTGTTTCGAGGTTGTGCCACGTTAGAAAAGCTTCCATGAAAAAAGAAAAAAAAGGATGAAATCATGAAATGCAACGGTATGTGTCAATATACTGAATAAGGCAGCCTTTCATTGGCAAGTCAGTGAGGAGGGATCATCAACTTATACTTGACCCTAAGAGGTGATTGTCTAGTGTGAAATTCTTTGCCAGTGAGAGGCGATGAGGCAAAGAACAGCACATTCTTAAGGGAAAATTGTTTACATATTTGAAACAGGGCAAGATTCAAGACAGGGCAGTGGAACTGTTCCAGGATTCTTGTAGCAAAGGGTCAGCATGAGCATGATTGATGAATGGTCTCCTTCTGTTCGTAAAATCCAGTGGGCAGGTGCTCACTGCTGAGAGTAGATGGAGGAATCCAGTAGTTCTGGAGAACAGGTGTTGTGTTACTTGGCTAAAGTGAGAGAGATGTCTGAGGGGATGGTGGAACATTGTGTTGAATTCCAATATGAGGAGGTCCTGGAGGACAACCCTGGGGTATATAACATTGGAAAAGCATGGAAGTTGGGAGTAACAGAATGTGGAAGTACCTGGAATAATCTTTCCAGGACCCAGAATAACAATGTTATTGGACCTGTCATCTTGCTTCCTGACTGGCAGTAGAGATACATCTTAATGAGTTTCCCTTTCACTTATGCTTCTCTTGGACTACATGTCAAGTTAATTCTGTGTAAGATGCCAGATCATATTCTTTTCAACTTGTAGAACTGTAGATTGGGAGACAAAAATGAAAGGTGTTGTTATTAATTTCTGTTTATTTAGTTCCTAATTTTTAAGTTTTTATGAGCTTTGATGTGTTTTTATCTAATTTTATATTTATATTTTATACTTATTATGATACAGAAGAAGGCTTTTTAGCCCAATAGGTCTATGCTATCTCCTAGCAGAGTAATCCCATTAGTCTAATTCCCTCTGTTATTTCACTGTACCACTGCAAATTATTCTCTCTCATGTACCTATCAATTCCCTTTTGATTCTTTTTGCTCTTACTAACAATAAGGGGTAATTTATAGTCACCACTTAACCTACCGAGCACACCTTGGGGATGTGGGAGGAAACCAGAGTACCCAGCAGAAACTTACATGGTCATCGGGAGAATGTACAAACGCCATTCAGATAGCACCCGGGATTGGACTCAAACCCATGTTCCTGGAACTGTGAAGCAAAAGCACTAACTGCTGCACACTGTGCCACATCATGCCATCTCATGGGTGGTTAAAATGTCATTACTATGGTGGGCCAGAACCTGCCTCATTCCAAATCAGCTGAGAATGCCTTTGATAGCCAATTAAACCTCACCCTAAGCTGAGTCAAATCTGTCAAGGAACATCCTGAAATTATTCTTAATTATTTTAATTATTATTAAATTTACTTAATTTTTGATATTTTTATATTCCTCTGAATTAGGATATTTAGAAAAAAAAACTGTTAGGAATTCCTCACAGGGGTGTGGGCTGTGCCTGCTACCAAAGCTGTCCAGTGGGTTTCTTTGTTGAGGGTAGAAATTTCTTTTAAGGCTAAGTTTACAGCCAGGAATTCACATGCCAACTGTGGGAGAATGGGAGAAGAGTTATATTATTCAGCCTGAACTTCATGCCAGCAGTGAACAACATGTGCTCTCACTGACATATGCAATAAGTGCAAGCTTACTTTCTCACTGGCATCAGCCTGCTTCTTAAAGCAACCGGACCCCAGTTGGTAAGCTACTGAACGGTGAGGCGGTCTTGTGTGATAAAATGTCATCACAGAGGTGGGCCTAGAACATGCCTCATCCCGGCATAGATGAAAACACTTCTGATAGCCAACCAAGCCTTAGCCCTGAGCTCTACGTGGTTGAGCAGAGTGACCAAAATGTCTCTAAACAATAGCTGATCAGTTCTAAGCCATCACGTTCACGCAGGAATCCCAAACTTGGTGATTCTTCTGAAGTAAAATGCAATATTTCCTATCAAATTCCAGCCTACTTGAGTGACAGTGGAGACTTTGCAGAATTAGAGCAACAATTCTAGAAATCGGTTGGAATGTGAAAGCTGGTGATAGATGACTTACTTGTGAATTTCCCAACTATTAGGGCAGAAAACTCCTTCCTGTTTAGCTTCATTTCCAGGAAATTCAGAGCTATAATTTACATTTGGAAATATTACTGAATATAGAGTGCAAAACATCTATTAGTGGATTTATTTTTAAAAATATTGGTAAAATTACTTTTGCAGAGTCAAGAGTCATATTATATTAATATTTTGATATAAGGGTGGAGATGGCAACTTCTGCTTTAAAGCTTTTGCTTTCTCTGTCATTAATATAACTATGGTGTTGAGCTGGCAAAGCCAATATAAAATATACACTGATAAATGCAAGCAAAGCACTTAATATGATCTCTAAAATAATTTCATATATTACTCACAGCTATAGTATAGGCTTTGCTGAAAAAGACAGTATTTGTAAACAGATACACACACAGGCACATGTGCATGTGCATGTGCGCACACACACACGTGCATGCGCACACACAGACACAGACACACGTGCGCACGCACGCACACACACACACACACACACACACACACACACACACACACACACACACACACACACACACACACACACACACACACACACACCTTTTGCAGCCCCATGAATCTCACTGAGGCCTCACTCCTACAGCCATTTCATGGGATGTAGTGATCTGCAAGGTAATAAAGCCTCAGATTGTAGAAGCTGAGACCCAGCCCTCAGAACATTCCGATAACTTATTGACAGCTCAAGTTTTAATAGGTCTTTCGACTATTTCTAAATGTTCTGACAACCACAAATATCCAAAAATATTTGATCTAGATTTAAGTAATTAAAAAATTTATGAGTATTAGAACACATTTAACTGATGTATTTTAATTAAAACATTCATATAAATTTAACACTAAACATTCACATATTTTCTAGTCATGTTTGGAGACTTCAAACAAATGAATGGGTCTACCCTAGATACTCCCAGAGGCTGGCATAAAGCTGAGGGGCCAAATAAATGTAACTGTGCACCTGGCACCTCAACTCAGCACCTTGCAAGCACTTCCTTTCTGAACCACTGCAAAAGGCTGTATGTTCAGCTCAATAACTCTCGTACTTAATGGTGTGAATACACTTTTAATATCATGGTTATTAATGGATGGTGAACAATCTCTCTTGCCAGAGACACGTTTATGTTTGGAGTTTTGATCTTTGATTTATTGCTTGGAATTCTTAAAAAATGAGCTCCAGACCTGATGACAAATTCCATCTCCAGGAAATATTCTTCTGTAGCATTGCCCAATTCTGCCTCTACCTCTTCTCATCTGCCGCATGTTATCCATTTGTATTTTCAGATCTCTCCATGAACTTGCGCCTTTTATCTCTGTAACGTCTTGCTTCTCTGCAAGCTCCTGAGATCACTGTGCTCCTTCAGCTCTGGCCTCTTACAAATCTCAGAGGTTCATTGGTCCACTATTGGTGGCCACTCCATCAAAAGATTAGATCAAAAGCTCTGGAGTTACAATATTAAAGACATTGCTGTTCTGTTGATGTCTGAGGTTGAGTGCTTGAAGGGACATTTTAAACAAGGTTGGAAAATGTTGATACATTTCAACTGCTGAAAATTTAACTAAAATCTTGTTACTGTGAAAATAGTTTTCTGTTGTCAGAATTATTGTCAACCCATTTAATTGTCATCAGGAAACACCTTGCAGGATTAGGGATAAATATGCAAACCAATTTAAAATCATGGTTCATTTTCTCCTTCCTGGCACACTATCAATAATCAAACATTTCCACAGTAATTAAATCTTTACAAGCTGGAAATCAAAAAAATGTCATACTTTCTTGCATGATATATTTGCACCAGTGAGAACTTCTTACCAGTTAATAAGGGGCTGGATTTTAAGATCAAAGGGGAGGATGATGGTGGTAAGAGGACAGAAGGACCATGTTGCTGAGATGTCCATCAGAAAGCAGACCTGATGTTTCTTTCAGAAGTTTGTTGGAACCTCTTTTACTACGTTAACCAATTATCTCCAGATTTCCTGATCAATTAGACTGAGTATCTGTACTATTAGTGTGCACTAATTTCCATCTCCTTCAAACATGCCTCTTTGTCCCAACATTTCATAACCTGTCTTCAAATCTGTTTTGCTGCATTCCCACATAATGCTTTGGGACATTATTTTTATTCTTGATTCTAAAGTTTGCTGCAAAATATAGATATGGAGGAGGGGGGCAAAAATGGATTGCAGATGCACCAAGCGCTTAGTGATTCAAGTCCATTTGACATGCCAGGGTTGTAAAAACCCATTGGAACATTCCTTGGTGATGGAAGGGATGCTCCCAAAAATGACAGGAGAAATGCATGGCAAGGTGGCCCCATTAGAACATAAGAAACAGAAGCAGGAAGTGGCCAATCATTCCTTCCAGTTCCTGTGCCATTCCAGATTCCTTGATTCCTTTAATTTCTAAAAGTTTATCAATCTGTCAGCAACTGAGCCTCCATAGCCCTTTGGGTAGAGAATCTTAAAGGTTCACTACTGGATAAGTGAAGACATTTCCTCTTATTTCAGTTCTAAATGGCCAACCTCATACCTTGAGACTGTGGTGGGGAGAAATTATCTCAAAGCACAGTTCTAGATCACTGTGCAGGTAATACAGGAGGGAGCATCACCTGTGAGTCTGGGTGATTGTGAAAGGAAACACCTTGGATGTCAAGACTTGATGGGCTAGATGGCTTCCTACTATGTCGTCAGGAAATATGAAAGTCCCTCTCTTCCATAATCAACAGGGCTCTCAAAATCTGCTTCATTTCCCACATTTCTAATCTCCACTCACCCTGTATCCCCTCATACAGAGCAGGGATAGGGTTCCCTGTATCCTCACATTCCACCCCTCCAGACTCCCCATTCAATAGATCATACTCTGTATTTTCTGCCACTTTCAACATAATGCTGCGACTGGACACACATTCTTCTGCCCCCTCTCATTTTAACATTCCAAAGGGACCATTCTGTCCACAGCTCCCTTGTTCAACTTCTTTTCCACCAACGACCACTCACCCTTCCCATGCAACCACAGGAAGGCAATACCTGCCTTATTACTTCTTCTCTTCCCACTTCCTAGGGACCCAAACTGTCCTTTCAGGTGAACAAATGATCCTCTTGCACTTCTTTTGATTTACTTTGCTGCATTTAGTACTCATTATGCTATGTCAGACCTGCTGAGTATTCCCGGCATTCTACTATGCTTCAAATATCCAGCAACAACGGTTTTCTGTCTCATTGTTTCTCTCTCCTCTGTTTCCATTCATCTACCTCTATTTATGCCAGATAGATCAACTATAATTAACAAGCCTTCACTACACTCTTGCAGACAGAATCAACACCATCCATGCTGTCTGGATTCTCTTGGCCTCTATACCCTAACACAGATTTCCCTTTGATCTCTCCATTGTTCCCCTTTATCTGTAACTTAAAACGTGTTTACTTTCTAACTTTCCTTAGTTCTGATGAAAAGATATTGGCCCAAAACTCTAACTCTGTTTCTCTCTCAACAGTTGCTGTCATATATGTTGTGTATCTCCAGTACTTTTTTGTTCTGATTTGAGTTTCATTTGCAACTGCCAGGATTATCACTGACACCCCTGCCCCAACCCAACGCATAAGATTGTAGTTGGGAAGTGGATGCTCAGCTTCCTGGTCTACTTCCTCTAAGCTGCTGTGTTATCATGTTCCCTGAGAATGCCAAGTGAATCAAGGGTGATAAGCCTTGGTAATGACAGAAATGATCTCTCATATACACCCAGGAAATATTTGCTCTCCATCCAATGTCTTAACTGATGAAATCCTTTGTCAAGTCCAAGGTATTCTGTAAATATTCTGACCAATGGGTCTCTGCAGTTTCTTATTGTATAACTGCCTTGAATTTTCTGGATAGGTTTGATAGAATCACATTTGCTTGTAGGAATCCCACTCATCCTAAAAAACTGAATTAAATATGTTGTGTCTTCAGGGTTCAGGCAGAAATCCAATTTTGGCCCTATGTTTGGGCCTAGGCATTTGACAACCCAAATTAATGAAAAAAACCATCAATTATTATATTGGTATAAGCCTGGACAGAAGTAAAGTATTTTTCTAGTGGTATCTACTTAAACAGGATTTCTCAGTACTTGAATGATTTTCATAACTTTTCTAACTAGGCTGTAATAATATCCAACTGATAATAGTCTAAAGCTGGTCAATATTCTTCATCAAATTTCTTCTTGCACTTTCTTAGTCTCTTTCTCTCATAATTTTAATGATGATACAGTTGTTATTGTCCTATTGGATTCCACAACAGAGTTAAATAATTCACAAGCAATAAGATCACCAAGATAGATATTCCCATTAGTCCTGTTTCTGCCACTATTATGATATAATCTCAAAATTTGTTGATATTGCTTTTACTGCTTTAGTTATTTAAAAGTGGTTAGGAACAAAGCATATTTTGAGTCATTTGTAGGTTAATATTCAATAAAATATGTGGCTATTTCACAATGATTAATTTTCATGAACATTATTATTCTCCAATTAGTTGCCATATAAAATTAAACCAGATAGAACCACAAACTCTACATTATGAAAAAAAAACTTATTAGAGAAAATAACAGTTATATGGGAGTGATTTTGCAGCTTGTAATCTCATTTCTGGTTTAAGTGATATGCTTAAATGCCATTCTTGTGATTTATGACAGCAATGATAAAGCACACCATGAGAAACCAGGAGTAAAGACTGTCCCACACATACTCTGACTGACAATAGCTGGCAGGAGGATGGACCTCTGGCACCACAAGAACTTGTAGCGGTTGCTACTGCGAAATAAAACAAGACGCTAGTCGGAGGATTGTCGAACAGAAGTGGTTTTTTTTCCCGCCTTGCGCGGGCCCTTTAAGGGAGACTGTTCCCGCCCAAAGCAACCGGCAATGACGTAAGTACTACGTCATCAAGACTTTCCCGCGCGCGGGTTCTCCCCGTCGCTCGGGAAAGACGAGGCCCGCCGCCATCTTGGGCCTCGTCGCTCCGACGCCGCGCGACCCGACTGCCGAGCTGGTTCGCCCGACTAAACGGTGAGTCGCCACACAACCCCCCCCAGAACTGGCGATACAGTCCCTAAGGTCCGAGGGCTGTGCCAGCTGCCACTTAGGGGGCCGGCCTCTGCGTCGCGGCGTTGCAACCTCGACAGGTTGTTGCAGATCCAAATGGGCCGGTTTGAGGCAGTCCGCCGTGAAAACCTGTTCCCTGCCTCCAATGTCCAAAATAAAGGTGGATCCATTATTCCGTATGACTCGGAACGGTCCCTCATATGGTCGTTGCAATGGCGCCCGAGGTGTGCCCCTGAGAACGAAAACAAACTTACAGTCCCGTAGTTCCTTGGGCTGGCAGGATGGGGCTTGACCGTGCCGTGAGGTGGGAATCGGGGCCAAGTTGCCAAGCTTCTCGCGCAGTCTTTGTAGGACTGCTGGGGGTTGTTCCCCTTGGTCCCGAAGGGCAGGTATGAAATCCCCGGGGACAACTAGGGGCACCCCGTACACAAGCTCAGCTGACGAAGTGCGGAGGTCTTCTTTGGGGGCAGTGCGTATGCCGAGCAGGACCCAAGGCAGCTCGTCAACCCAGTTAGGACCCTTCAGGCGGGCCATCAAGGCTGATTTCAGATGGCGGTGAAAACGTTCCACCAACCCGTTTGATTGAGGATGGTAGGCCGTGGTCGTGTGCAGCTGCGTCTCTAGCAGGTTCGCTAATGCAGCCCAGAGACTGGAAGTGAATTGGGTGCCTCTGTCTGAAGTGATGTGGGCCGGAACACCAAAACAGGAGACCCAAGTTATGAGCAGCGCCCGGGCGCAGGAATCAGTTGTGATGTCAGTCAGGGGGGTTGCCTCAGGCCACCTCGTGAACCGGTCCACGATGGTAAGGAGGTACCGGGCTCCTCTTGAAACCGGCAGAGGGCCCACGAGGTCGACGTGTATGTGGTCGAACCTCCTACGGGTGGGCTCGAACTGCTGTGGTGGGACCTCGGTGTGTCGCTGGATTTTTGACGTCTGGCAGTGCGGACAAGTCCTGGCCCACTCACTGACCTGTTTGCGCAGGCCATGCCAGACAAACTTGCTGGCGACCAGTCGGACAGTAGATCTGATGGACGGGTGCGCCAACCCATGTACCGAGTCAAAAACGCGTCTCCGCCAGGCTGCAGGGACTATAGGGCGGGGCTGACCAGTCGCAACGTCGCAAAGTAGGGTCCGCTGACCTGGACCAACCAAGAAATCTCGGAGCTGCAGACCCGAGACTGCGGTTCTGTAGCTGGGCAGTTCGTCGTCGGCTTGCTGTGCGTCAGCTAGGGCCGCGTAGTCGACACCCAAGGATGGGTTGTGGATGGTTGGTCTGGAAAGTGCATCAGCAACGACATTATCCTTTTCGGAGACATGTTGGATGTCAGTTGTGAATTCGGAAATGTAGGATAAATGTCTCTGCTGACGAGCTGACGAGGGATCGGAGACTTTGGAGAAGGCAAAGGACAGAGGCTTATGATCGGTGAAAGCGGTGAAAGGCCTGCCTTCTAGAAAGTATCGGAAATGCCGGACCGCCAGATACAGTGCTAGAAGTTCCCGATCAAAAGTGCTGTACTTCAGTTCGGGCGGTCTAAGGTGCTTGCTGAAAAATGCCAAGGGTTGCCAGCGGCCTTCGAGTAGCTGTTCCAGTACCCCACCCACCGCGGTGTTGGATGCGTCCACCGTGAGGGCAGTCGGGACGTCAGTCCTAGGGTGTACAAGCATCGTGGTGTCTGCCAGGGCGTCTTTGGCCTTAACGAAAGCAGCCGCAGCCTCGTCAGTCCAGGTGATGTCCTTGCCCTTACCAGCCAGCAGCGAGAACAGAGGGCGCATGATACGGGCTGCTGCAGGGATGAAACGATGGTAAAAGTTGACCATCCCAAGGAATTCCTGTAGGCCTTTGACTGTGTCGGGGCGGGCAAAATGGCGGATAGCGTCCACCTTGGCGGGTAGGGGTGTTGCCCCGTCGCTGGTGATTTTGTGGCCGAGGAAATCGATAGAGTCAAGTCCGAATTGGCACTTGGATGGGTTGATCGTGAGGCCGAAATCGCGGAGGCGGGAATACAGCTGGCAGAGGTGGGAAAGGTGTTCCTGGCGGTTACGGCTGGCGATCAGTATGTCGTCTAAGTAAATGAACACTAAGTCCAGGTCTCGGCCTACCGCGTCCATCAACCGCTGGAAGGTCTGCGCGGCGTTCTTAAGGCCGAACGGCATCCGAAGGAATTCGAACAGGCCGAATGGGGTGATAATCGCAGTCTTGGGGACGTCATCCGGATGGACCGGGATTTGGTGGTATCCCCGAACGAGGTCCACTTTGGAAAAGATGCGGGCCCCGTGTAAGTTTGCTGCGAAGTCCTGGATGTGAGGGATGGGATAGCGGTCCGGGGTGGTAGCGTCATTCAGCCTGCGGTAGTTGCCGCAGGGCCTCCACCCTCCGGTGGCTTTGGAGACCATGTGCAGGGGGGAGGCCCAGGGGCTGTCTGACCTGCGAACAATCCCCAGCTCCTCCATGTGACGGAACTCTTCCTTTGCCAGGCGGAGCTTGTCTGGAGGTAATCGTCGTGCTTGGGCATGAAGGGGTGGCCCTGTAGTAATGATGTGGTGTCGTACCCCGTGTTTGGGCCTAGAATTTGTAAACGAAGGTGCCAAAATTGATGGGAATTCGGCTAGGAGCTTGGCGAAATCGTCGCCAGGAAGGGAAATGGAGTCCAGGCGCGGGGCTGGTGTGCTGATTTCTCCCAGGGGATAGGTCTGGAAGGTGCTAGAGTGGACTAACCGCTTCCCTCGCAGGTCGACTAACAGGTTGTGGGCCCGAAGGAAATCAGCTCCTAGGAGTGGTCGGGCGACTGTGGCAAGGGTAAAGGTCCAGGTAAAATGGCTGCCGCCGAATTGTAATTGAAGTGTACGGGTGCCGAAAGACCATATCGTTGTACCGTTGGCAGCATTGAGTAGAGGACCGGGTGGCCTGTTACGAGTGTCGCGGCTGGTCGGGGGCAAAATACTGACCTCTGCTCCAGTATCAACGAGGAAACGCCGTCCAGATTTCTTGTCCTGAACGAATAGGAGGCTCTGTCGGCGGCTAGCCGCCGTAGCCATCAGCGGCGGCTGGCCCTGGCGTTTCCCTGAAACTTGCAGGGTGGGCGGCATCGACGGGCCTCCGCACCCCACCTCTGATGGTAGAAGCACAGCTGGTCACCCGTGTCGTCGTCTGCGTTCCTGGGGTGTGGTTGCTCCGTTGCTGGGGCCGGGCGAGGCGGGCGTTGGGCTCGCGGCCTGGTGATTTGACTGACGGACGAGCCGCTCTCGCGCTTGGCCCTCCACAGGACATCTGCCCGGGCAGCCACCTCACGGGGGTTGCTGAAGTCGGCGTCAGCGAACAACAGGTGGATGTCATCGGGGAGCTGTTCGAGGAAGGCCTGTTCGAACATCAGGCATGGCTTGTGTCCCTCGGCCAATGCCAGCATCTCATTCATTAGGGCGGATGGGGATCTGTCCCCCAGGCCGTCCAGATGAAGCAGGCGGGCAGCGCGCTCACGACGGGAGAGGCCGAAGGTCCGAATCAAAAGGTCTTTGAAAGCCGGGTACTTATCTTCCTCTGGAGGTGACTGGATGAAGTCTCCAACCTGGGCAGCTGTCTCTTGGTCCAGAGAGCTAACCACATGGTAGTACTTCGTGGAGTCGGAGGTGATCTGCCGAAGGTGGAATTGTGCTTTGGCCTGGTCAAACCAGATGCTGGGCCGAAGTGACCAAAAGGTGGGCAGCTTGAAGGCCACTGCGTCGGCTGCTGTGCTGTCAGCCATTGCGCGGGTCCAAAATCCGTTTGGACCGTCGGGGTCACCAATGTAGCGGTTGCTACCACGAAATAAAACAAGACGCTAGTCGGAGGATTGTCGAACAGAAGTGTTTTTTTTTCCCACCTTGTGCGGGCCCTTTAAGGGAGACTGTTCCCGCCCAAAGCAACCGGCAATGACGTAAGTACTACGTCATCAAGACTTTCCCACGCGCGGGCTCTCCCCGTCGCTCGGGAAAGACGAGGCCCGCCGCCATCTTGGGCCTCGTCGCTCCGACGCCGCGCGACCCAACTGCTGAGCCGGTTCGCCCGACTAAACGGTGAGTCGCCACAAACTGTACATTGTTACCCAATCAGTCTTAATGCTAAATGGTTGGGTCACTTTGTTTATGAAGCAACTTAAACAAGTTTGTAGGGATAGACCCTACCAGAATATGAAAGTTGGTTTTATGGGATTAGTTCTGTCTAACTCACTATTGACTTTAAGAAATATAAACTTAGCTAGGTTATTCTGATCAGTTCTGAATATGCAAACAGTTTCATTGCCCTTAATTTCTAACAGATGCTTGTCAAAATTGATTGACACATTGGAAGAGACTTGAACGAACCTTTTATCCCTTCTTCAGTGAATGTTGGAAACTATGAAATTTAAGATACAAAAACTGCCATATTTGCCTCTAAGGTAATGACTTTGGAAGTTGAGATGTCAGCAGAGGTATGTTCACTTAGTCCACAGGAAGCTGGGCAGTTGTCAGCAACTAAAACAGAAAATGAGTTCCTTTATTATATTTTATGTATTCAATTTTAATCTTTGCTGCTTGAGTGGTAATCTGGCAAAGTGGATCATGGGTTTGTTATAGAACTGAGAAGATTTTTATTTCATTCTTTTCTCTAATAGACAAGCAATCTGCCCCTCCAGATTACGTCCATGAGATGAACATGAAAGTGTATCCCTAGAGCCTAGACAGAACAAGCTAAAACAGTATGAGTTCAAGCCGAACAAAATTAATTCATGCTACTTAGACTGTAAAAATAACAGTTTCACATTCATCCAACAGTAACCTGTAATTCTTATCGTAATGGTATTTAATTTCAGGCCTTTGAACACAGTGTGAATCTGAGACACAACAGCACTGAACCAGTCAGAGTGCAATGTCCCCTTCCTGTGGTTATTCTTTAATTCTGTGTTAATTGATTCAGGGTTATTAAGTTATTAAAATACGTACAGACTTCCTTTTCTTTAGCACCTTCCACATACTCAGGATGCTCAAAATACCTGTCTAATTTTTTAAATTGTTTCCTAGTTTATTGTAGGAAATAAGATAATTCAGTTAGGTGCAGGTAGATATAGTCTGTTGAATGCGGAGGTCAGCAGGGTGGATAATGAGGATGCGAAGCCCAGTCATGGTTCCATGAGGGAGGGGATGTGCTGAGAGCAAGTCTACAGAAATGGAATAGATAAGGAGGAGAGTTATGTCATCCCTGGTGAAGGGTAACACTTGGCTGAGAGAGAAGGAAGCTCTGGTGTAGAAACTGGCTTTATCAGAATAGATGCAACAAACATGGTGCAATTGGGAGAAAAGGCTGGAGTCCTTTTAGGAAGCAGGCTGACAGGTAGTGTAGCCAAGGTAACTGTCTGTGTCAAAGGCCTTATAGTGGAAACTAAAGTACAGCTATTTACATCAATACAGTGAACAGGCAGGATTGATGCTGGAATTTCCCAATGCCCTCCAATCTAACTGGAAATAGTGACGAATACTCTCTATGTTGTAAATGTTAAATGTTGGTAGAAAACCAATACAAAGATTAGATCATTGCTGAGGATGTATTATATGAATATACTGAGAATATGTTTCATATCACATGTGATGGAGAATGCCTAAAAGAAACAAAGGGTTTCCTTGTAGCTGAGCCTCCTCTGCCAACATAAATTTGCAAGAATTGTGATGGAAGCTGCATCTCAGGGTGGAGCTAGAAAATTCAGGCCAAAATAATGACAAAGTCCCTTCATTTTCAATGTCCTCATGGTCATCTAAAGGGAACACTTTCCCCTACAAATATTATACAAAGCTTAACGTATCAGTAGCGTTTGGTGGTTCTGGGCCTGTACTCGATGGAGTTCAGAAGGATGAGGGGGTCCTCATTAAAACCTGCCGAATACTGAAAGGCCTGGATAGAGTAGACATGGAGAGGATGTTTTCATTAGGAGGAGAGTCTGGGATCTTAGGTCACAGCCTCAGAATGAAGGGACATCCCTTTAGAACTGAGATGAGGAAGAATTGCTTCAGCCAGAGCATGGTGAATCTGTGGAATTCGTTACCACAGAGGGCAGTGGAGACCAAGTTATTTGGTGTATTTAAGGCAAAGATTGATAAGTTTTTTATTGGTGGGGGGGTTAAGGGTTACGGAGAGAAGGCAGGAGAATTGGGTTGAGAAAAAAAATCAGCTGCGATTGAATGGTAGAGCACACATGATTGGCTGAATGGCCTAATTCTGCTCCTATGTCTTATGGTATTATGGTATAAAACAGTCCAGGAAAGACTTCCAGTCCTATCACTGACTTCCAAAATGAGTTGATGAGGAACTAATCTCCAAAAAGCTAGGCAGAGGCAGAACTCAGTTTGCATATGAGACCACAGAGCTGTTAAGGCTGTATGATGATAATAAATAGTAATTATTTGTACATGTTGAACTTGGAACTACTTCATATGCCTCCTCTTCATATAGATAGAGAGCTGAATAACATGGTGTCATGACAACAACCTTTCCCTCAACATCAGCAAAACAAAAGAGCTGTTTGTTGACTTCAGGAAGGGTGTGGTGCACATGCTCCTGCCTACATCAATGGTGCTGAGGTCGAGAGGGTTGAGAGCTTCAAGTTCCTCGGAGAGAACATCACCAATAGCCTGTCCTAATCCAACCATGTTGATGCCATGACCAAGAAAGATCACCAGTGCCTCTACTTCCTCAGGAGGCTAAAGAAATTTGGTATGTCCCCGTCGATTCTTACCAATTTTTATCGATGTACCATAGAAAGCATCCTATCTGGATGTATCACAACTTGGTATGGCAACTGCTCTGCCCCTGACAGCAAGAAACTGCAGAGAGTTGTTGTAGTGCGAAAGGTCATGGCTGTCACGTGACACCACTGAGCACTGGTCGAAAGTGACACCACAGTCAATCAAGGTCTAGCTCCACCCACCCATTAGTGCACACTCTTGATCATTGGCTTCTGTACACACCTTTGTACCTGGCCATGACCTATTGGACCTTTTGAATCACCTGGGCTGGCTCCACCCAGCTCTCCAGCACTATAACCAATGCCACATGTGCGTGATTCTCCCTCTTTTGATTGCTGCAGGAGTCAAAACCATGCCACAGGGACCATTGGTAAGAGTGTGCACTTCCACAGGGGTTAGGAGTATCTTGAGTAGATTCCTAGTAGCGTAGAGCCGATGTTTGCACAGATTCAGGGGGTTCAGGCATCGTATCATTTTTTTCCCTGATCATTTGTAACCAGTTTGTTTTGTGTGTGTGTGTGTGTGTGTGTGTGTGTGTGTGTGTGTGTGTGTGTGTGTGTGTGTGTGTGTGTGTGTGTGTGTGTGTATACCTCACCCCCATTGCGATCTCCCCCATGTTCGCGATCACCTGCGTGTGTGTGCGAGTCTGCATCCGTTCCTATTCATTCTGTTTCCGCATTTGTCTTTGTGAATAAACCATTTTTAAAACTTCGAAGAATGTGCCCAGAGTCCCTGGCCTTTGAGTCCTCAAAGAACCTTTTCTCACAACAGTTGTGGACAGAGCTCAGCACATCACAGAAACCAGCCTCCCCTCCACAGAGTGTCTATATTTCTCATTGCCTCGGTAAAGCAGCCAGGATAATCAAAGACCCCACCCACCCCGGACATCCTCTCTTATCCCCTCTCCCATTGGGCAGAAGAGAAAAAAAGCCTGAAAGTACGTACCACCAGGCTCAAGGACAGCTTCTATCCCACTGTTAATTTAATTTAATTTTAATTTTATTTACAGCGTGGTAACAGGCCCTTCCGGCCCAACGAGCCCGCGCCGCCCATTTTAAACCCAAATTAACCTACCCGTACATCTTTGCAATGTGGGAGGAAACCGGAGCACCCGGAGGAAACCCACGCAGGCACGAGAGAATGTACAAACTCCTTACAGACAGCAACGGGAATCGAACCCCGATCGCAGGTGCTGTAATAACGTTGCGCTAACCGCTACACTACCGTCAATGGTTCCCTAGTATAAGATAGACTCTTGATCTCACAATCTACTTCATTATGACCTTGCATCTTATTGTCTACCTGCACTGTGCTTTCTCTGTAGCTGTTACACTTTATTTTGCATTCTGTTATTGTTTTACCTTGTACTACTGTCGAAGTGAATTGATCAGTATGAATGGTATGCAAGACAAGTTTTTCACTGTATCTTGGTACATGTGACAATAATAAACCAACTCTAATTCCAATTCTTGTGAAGGCATGACATTAGTTTGTTTAAAGATTTACGACCTTTGGATGCCAACAAACCCATATTTAAAGTTAAATATCTCTTAAGAAATAATTGACCAAAGCTCTCATCAACATTCCCAACCTAATACATGTCAAAGTAATATACACTTATATGTGCAGTTTGTGATTAAGCTCATCCAATCCCACCAACATATTCCCACAAATCTAATTACCATGAGCCTAGGAGGATTGATTAATACACCAAAACAGTCACCTACTTTCACTATTATTACCCTGACATTTAAAAACATGTTGTCATTCTGTAGATTTACTTTGTAACCTGTTTTGTTTAATTGATGTAAACCTTCTGCCAAAATCAGACGTGAGATAATGCTTACACCAGTTTGAGTCTTACCCAGCAGGTGTGTTTTTTTAAAGGAATCCTTTGCCCTGTGCCAAACCTGAAACCAGCAGGTCTACTTCACAAACAGCAGTACAATGGAGTTGTTCATCAAGTTGTTCCAGAGTAAATATATCAGCATGATAATGCCACTGCATGCTCTATGAGGGCATATGTGTTTTATTATGTTTGTACATACAATTATTGTTTACGTTTTTAATTAACTAAATTTATTTCACAACTGTTAGAATTCTGAAGATTTATATTTCCACATTCGTTCATTTAAGGAGTTTCCCACCAGACCATCCTTTATTCTTTACCATTGACGACAATAAAAAATGTTAGATGAGGACAGGTTTATATTTCGAGCTCCAGTGTCCTATGGGGACAATAAATATTACAAGACTACAAGTGCTCCAAAACCCATTGATAGTTTAGTCATGCACATAGTACCAATCAGTCATGCAGATAAAAACTGTTTTCTATATGGAGTTCATTTCTGGATAAACTTTGTATTCACTTATCATCAGCAGAAGGAGACCCCCAGAGCTAATCCAAGCAACATGAGTCCAATGTCGCGACAAGAAGACACAAAAAATGCTTGTAAACACAAAAAATGCTTACGTACTTATTGCAGCTGGGGACTGTTTTGGGGAGAAATAAGAGCAAATGTTCTTGGAAATATTCAAAATGGTGATGCAAAGCAAAAGGAGATGATGGTGGGAATAGCGAAGAAGCCAAGGATGAGCTGAGGTGAGAATATGAATATTACCAGACCTCCAAAAATCTGTGTTTGTATTACTACATGTACCTACATGTACCTATAATGATCTGTCAGTTTATTTTTGTCTTGCAAACTGCTGCTCCTGGAGGTTCTACAGATAACAATCTTTTAATGTAGTTCATAGCAACTGTTAATTTGCATTATACTGTTATTGGCAAAGTCATAGATGTTGTCACTGAAATGTAAACAAGTAGCCAGGAGAGACTGCTCCCTTTGTGTCAGACACGCACATAAAACATTAATTAATCTCAGATACGGACTGAAAATCTCTAAACCTAATCCTAACCCCTAACTGCTGAACATGCTACACAGCTGCATTAGTGTATTACATTCTATCTCTGAAATGCATATAACAGTGCAATTAATTTTTTAAGCAAATTATAATGCACAGATGTGACTATAGCAAGCCGTTGGTAAGACCTGCCAAGGCTGTACTTCTAGACATAATGTCTTGTGAAGGAAACCACACATGCTGACATCCAAACATTTGTAGAACCCTGTGTGTCTGAGCATCTCCATGCATGCAAGAAATAGGCCACACAGCCCCTCCACCATTCAATAAGAACATGGCTCATCTTTCCTGAACCAACCCCATATCCATTGATTCCCTTAATTTCTAAAATTCTATGAATCACTTGAATAGTAACTGAGCTTCCACAGTCTTCTTGGGCAGAAAATGCTAACAATTCACCACCCTCTGGGTGAAACATTTTCTTTTTATCTCATTTCTGAGTAGCTGACCCCTTATTTTGAGACAGTGACTCTTGATTCCTTAACCTATACTGTCAAACCCCATATTTCTTTTCATTTTTCCATGAGGTCACTTCTAACATTTCTAAAAGTGTATACGCCACTCTACTTAATCTCTCCTCGTACAACGCACCCAGAATCCTAGGAATCAAACTGATGAACTTTTGCTGAACTCCTTCTATCACAAGAATATTCTTCCTTAAGTTGGGAGACCAGATCTGTACTACCAGGCCTCTATAATTAAATGAGCAAAATTTCTCTACTCAAATCCTCTTGCAATGAAGACAAAGTTACCTTAATGCTTGATGTACCTACATGATAACTTTTGGAGATTTGTGTACAAGCTCGCCAATCCCCTCCGAATACCAACACCTTTCAATATCTCACTATTAAAATTTTCTCTGCCTTTCTATTTTTTGTACCAGATGTACAATCTTCAATCAATGCCAGAATGTTACTCCCAATATTGTTAAATATTGTTCAATAATATCTCGTGCAAATCCTTATTGAAGGCCTCTGAAGGTCCAAATTACTCACATAAACTGATTCATCTGTTATTTTTCCAGTTACAACATCAAAAAAACTTCAACAGATCTATCAAGTATGATTTCCTTTTCATAAATCTATGTTGGATCTGCACAAACCTAGTATAATTTTCCAAGTGCGCTGTTACCATTTCCTTGCTAATAGTTTTCAGCATTTCCCTACTACTCATGTCAGGGTAATTGGCTTCGAGCTCCCTGTTTTCTCTCTCCCTCTTCTTAAATATTGGAGCTACATTTGTTATCTTCTGATCTGTGGGAACCATAGTAGAATCTATGGAATTTTAGAAGTTGACAACCCACAAATGCATTTCTTAAAACCTTAAGATGATACAGGCCACTGGATTCTATGGATATACCACATTTAAGTACCATTTCCATTACTTCTTTTTACTGATATTAATTTTTCCGAACTCATTCACACTAGACCTATGGTTCTCCATTGTTTCCGGAACATTTTCGGTCAGACACAAATTATTTGTTTAACTTCTTTGCCATTTCCTTATTCCCCAACAAAATTTCTCCTGTTTCAGACTTTGGTTAATCATTTCCTTTTAAAATGTCTATAGAAGCTCTGACAATATAGTTTTATGTTTCTTGCTAGCCTTCTCTTATATTCTACTCCCTTTTCTCCTCAATGCTTTTTTCCTCCTTCTCTGAATTCTGAAATTTTCCAATCATTAATTAACCCCTTCCCATTAATAATAGTAGGGCCAAACTGTTCCCTTGTTCATGCTTCCACATCCTGATCTGGAAAACCATCTCTTACTTTGACACTATCACTGCTCATTTTGGTTTGTTTTGTCCAGTGCATATATAGAGTAAGCTCCCATGTGGTTATTGTATTACCGCTGTTACACTCACTTCCAATATCCTGATTTATACTATGCCCTGGATTACCACAACTGTTCAGAGGCCTAAATACAATTCTCATCAATGTATTTCCTTCTTGCTATTTCTAAGCTCCACCCAACTGATTCCACTTCTTGATTTTCTAAGCTGTGATCATTCCTCTCCACAGCCTCTTTCCCATACTTTAACATGAAGGCTACCTGCCTACTATTCAATCTTATCCATCTCTTCCAAAAGTAGTATCCTGAAATATTTAATTCCCAACCTTGGTCACTTACTAACCATGTCTGTGTAATGGCTATTAGATTACAACCACTTATTTCGATGTATGCCATTAATTCACCTATCATGCTACAAATGTTGCATACATTCAGATGAATTGCCTTTAAGTTTACTTGTTCTTTTCCCTATTCTAAGACTAATTGGGGAAACATTTTTTTGCATTCTATGAGATCCATATGGTTGTATGCATGTGATTGGGTTTTCTGTTAAATTTGTTTATGTGGCTCAAGCTACACAATGAACAACTATTGTCTAATAACTGTCACACGTTCCCTCAATTGGTAAATCAATGCCAAATGCATTCATTAGTTTCCATGACCATTTATGATTTCCCAGGAACTCATTAAATCCAGATCTTTGGCTAAGGTTTGGTCTCCCCTTGTTTTTCTGGATTTGTATCTAAATTTCTGATTGTACATTAATGAAGTGCCTTAGGATGTTTAAGGATACTATAGGAGCTTTTGCTATTATACTAAAAAATGTTAGAGAACTGTATTTATTTAGCATTCCATCAGGAAAATGCTCATTTGTATATTTTCCCAAAGTTATTGATAACATGTTTAAAATAAATAAAGACCAAGACAATACATGGGAATTGTATGAAAAGAAATCTGCTGCTGCATTAACAGATGATATTAAGTTCAAATGTGAGACAGGTTTATAATATAACAGGTTAATTTGATGATGATGAGGTGGTGTCCACCCCAAACAGTGGCAAAGTTCTGTCGCATATTCAAATATGGTAACTTACACCAAAGTAAGTGAAGACACCTAACAGAACATAACGCATTCATTATGCAGTCGGAAAGTTGGTATTATATGAATTATTTGATGTTTTTAATAAAAAGAGAACTATTAGCACATACAATTTTCTTAGTGAGGATATTTTACATTATATTGACAATAAATTCCAAAAACTAGATAACCTACTGATTGGGCTAAATAACTTCGGTAATTTGATACATATCAGTAAAAATACACCAAAATAGTAGGAATATCCATAATCTTAAAATAAATGTTTTGAAGCTGTTTCTTAGTGCAGATTTGGTTTCCTGAACCAATGGGAGAAAAGGAGTGCAGAAACCTCTGTGGGATGGTCCAATTTCAATAAGAATATTTCATGATCAGTTTATATCTAGAATTAATATGTCATCTTTATGTGAACCGACATGATGTTGATTAATTGAAAGGATTCAACTTTTTCTCTTGAAAGGCCAATATGGAAGCACATTAGAGGAGGAAAAAAAGTCAAAACACAGTGAAAGACCATGCCTCAGTTTAATGAGACATCACTTGATGTACCATTGGATGGAGGAATGAACAAGTTACACTTACTAAGTGATAGGTAAAATAAGTTTGCTTTTGTGACCAATAAAGTCTGGTTAGGGAAAAGCAAAGACCATAGCAGCTGGAAATATGAAATAAAAACAGAAAATGCTAGGGACACTGAGAAACTGCAGGGAGGTGGTGTGTCCAACCTTATCAAAGGCTGGTCAAGAGGACAAAGAATGATAGGTCACTGTCATCACAATTGGGTAGAATGTCATGACATTGCTGTGTTTGTGCAATTGATAGCACTCTGCATCTGTGGGGAAAAAAATTCAGGCACAAACCTGTATGTCTACTCATTCCAGCTACCACTGCGGATGCCTTCATAACTCAGTACTGCTGAGATGTATCATCTATTGAATCATAGAAATTTATGGCACAAAAGAAGACCATTCAGCCTATCATTTCCATGTTGTTTGCCATGTCATGGATATCAATGGAGGGAACTGTAGGCAAAAAGACTGGGTGCGATTGTGCTTGCACTATTATTGTAACTTGTGGTCAGTAGACCCAGCAAGGAGTAGATCTCCTCATAAAAGATTGCAGATTTCAGCCACCACTGCAGGTGACAATCTTAAACTCTGGAAACACTACCTTCGCAAGAGGTGAAGTAAGCTGTACCCTATGCTACTAGCTCAGCACTTGCTGCGTTCAGCCCCTCTATTGCTGCTTTCTGTGCCTGCCACTGGCCAATCCCTCCACATCACATCTTGCTGTTTATAGTCATACCTTTCCCTGTCTGAAGTCACCGACATCACCTTTGTTTTAATGGCAAATTTGTTGAAACAAAGGAAACTGGAAAAGGAGGATTAATTTCAAATTGCAGCCATCATTTCATGAGCAACATTATTTAAGCATTATAGTTAAGAACTGCCTCTACAGGGTGGTTTGTTCAGAGGGTTCAATAATCGTCACCACTACACTGAATTGGTAATTGTTTTATTATTGTCATATATACTGAGATGCAGTAAAGAACCTTGTTTTGCCATCCATCAGATCATTTCAAAACATAAGTTCATCGAGGTAATACTAAGGGAAAAGCATTAACAGAATATTGTGTTAAAGTTAAGTTATAGAGAAAGTGCAGTGCAGGTAGACAATAAGGTGCAAGGGCCATGGTGAGGTAAGTTGTGAGATCAAGAGTTCATCTTTATCATATATGAGGTCCATTCAAGTGTTTTATAACAGTGGGATAGAAGCTGTCCTTGAACCTGGTGGTGCATGCTCTCAAGCTTTTGTATCTCCTGCCCGATGGAAGGGGGGAGAGGAGAGAATGACCAGGGTGGAAGGAGTCAATGATTATGTTGGCTGCTTTCCCGAGGCAGTGGGAAGTGCAAACAGAGTCATTGGAGGGGAGGCTGGTTTTCGTTATGGACTGAGCTGTGTCCTGTGATGGACTTTGTAAATGTGAGACATAACAAGTACCCAACCCACCTCCTGGCTGTGATGGGGAATAAAAGTTTGTGAGATAAAAATTCCACACATCAAATCTATGAAGAATAGTTTCAGGTAAAGATGTCATTTAGGGAAAGTCTGACTGTTGCTAAAATGAAATTGCTGTACTTTTCTGAAGTGATGAGGAGAACACTTGACTCCATACATTCTATCAAGGGCTTCTTTTTTAATATTTTAAATTGTAGCTTAGTGTAGAAAAATGACAACAAAATGTTATTTTATCTCTAGCATTCAATTGGGCACATATAACATATCTAATGTTCCTCAGCATTTCAGAAATGTTACCCATTTTTAAACGTGAAAAAATTCAAGCGCACAGCCTTGTATTAGCAATTCATCCACAAAGATTTATCAGCTGCTTGCCAAACCATGGCCGACATTTCTGACAGAGGCTTGTTGGAAGTAAATGAGGCGGCAGCAAAGTGAGGAGGAAAGAGCTGACACAAAGGATATGGGAAGTGATTCCCATGACTTTTTGAGCAATCAACATCCAAAATAAAGGAATATTAGATACGCACTTCAACTACAGAGTGTTTCAAAAGCCTTGTGAAGAAGAATGAGAGCTTTTTTCTGTTTATAGAACATGGAGGATACAACAGTTTCAGGGTAAGTCAGGAAGGTTTTGTCCTTAACCTGCTAATTTTATGAACCTAAATATCATCGTTGTAATGTCATCAGACAATTCTTCTCAATGCCCTTTCAGATAAGATTCCAGGGATCAGTCTTGAATATGGCATCACCCTTTTGGTCATATTTCTCATCAATGTACTGTCTGAAAGTACTTTGGTATTGGTGTTTACAATAAGAGGTAAGCAATCAACAGAATATTCTTTATTGAAGGCAGCAAAGTCTCAACTAAATGTTGGTGGCTAGGTCAACAACGTATCAAAAGTCATACCATTTGGTGCACTGTTCTTAAAAGTAACTTTACATCCATGTACATTACAATCAATAGCCCTTACACTCTCACTCCCTTTGAAGTAATTGCTCTCTATTGTTTTACATCATTGAGTTTTTAGAATTTTACAATGTAGCCAGAAAAAGGACAAATACAGTTCCATTTTCATTTAATTTTCCAATTTACACTCATCTTTTATCCCATTGAGAGTTGTTAAATTAAGCAATTTTCATCATGTTTGCATTCAGGTGTTTTCTTATGGGAATTAAAACAAATAGATGATCTATTTTGAGTTTAGTTTAAGTTCTGTATAACATATTCTGAAGTATTTGGAATGTGTTCATTTACATTTGGAGATCTCACTTCCTTTATGAAAATGTCAATAGTTCACAAAACGTGTAGCTTTTAGTCCAATTGATAGTTACCTAACTTCGTTACACAGACTCTCCATAAGCAGGTTGGAAGAATGATGATTTGTTTTTAAATACAAAAAAATGCCCCAGAATCACAATAAATGTTAATGAATCCCAATAGTTATATAAATCATAGCAGTTCCATCCTTTCCAGAATATAAATGGCAGGTTTATGAGTAATCATTAGGCTAATAGCATAGGAGGTATTAAATCTTACATTAAAAGTGACTTATAGCGCACAAATTAACTACATGTAAAATGGTAGGAATGGTATCTTGCCTTACTTTAGTTAGTGCACCCATTAATTAGTGATTTAATTAACACTTAGTCAGTTTGCACTAATCTATTATCACTGGTTATAATTTAATGTGATTTGGAAGTTACTATGCTAAAAGTAGCATTACAATCTAAAGAAGTATCTTGCTGTAAGTGGAAAATATACTGTATCATTATAGTGCAGGAGACAACCCTCAGCATAATATTTATAGATCTCTAATCCTGGATGTAGATACTGATCTTTGTTACTGAATATGTTATTCTCCAATCAACTGATGAGCATAAGGTAATGCAATTATCAGTGGTTTGTACTATTCAAACAATCGTCAGGAAGGGCTTGGATAGAGCAGGCAGGGAGACAGAACTTGCTCTGATAGAAGGGTCAGCAACGGAATAATTGGCAGTAGAACTAGAAAAGAAATGAGGAGAAATATTTTCATACAAAATTTTATTAAGTTGAGCATATTAACCATGCATAATTACAAGAGTTGTGTGTGAGCAGTGAACTTACCTGCCCAACGTCTGGTCATTTGGGATCACTGCAGTAAGTAGTGCGACAGTACAGGGTGACTAATGAGATGGACCGACACAGGAGCAAGCACCGCACTTCCCCAACCCTGGGCTGGAGATCCTGACACAGAGGTGGACACCCAGCAAGAGGATCAGAGATCGCAGGTTCAATCCTCCACCAAATGGGGAGTAGTCCCATTTGAAAAATAATCAGAAATTCATTGCTATGTTGTCTTATACATAATAACCCAGAAGGAGGCCATAAGACTCATCAGATCCGTGCTAGCTCTCAGGGGAACAATTCCATAGTCCCATTCTCCCCTCCTTATTACCTTGTACCCTGCAATTTTTTCTCTCTCATACATGCCCATCAACTCTTCTTTGGTGCTTTTTGCCATTAAGCTATGCTGAAGGGTAACAGACAGTGACCAATTAACCTAACAGCATGTCTTTGGGACAGGGGGGCAACTGGTGCAAGCAGAGGAAACCCTTGTGCTCAGAGAAAATTGTGCAAATTCCATATAGACGGCACCTGAGGTCAGGATGGAACCCAGGTTGCTGGAGCTGGGCACCAATTGCTGAACCAATGTGCCACACTTCCTGGGAAATGCCAGCAGTTCTGTGCCAGCCTACCTTAAGAGGGTGTTTGGGACTAGCATAGAAATCCTGGAAGTGCTGGTCTGAGGAAATAGATGAGCTGCTTTGAGTCAGTGGACTGGTCCATGTTCAAAGACTCAGCTGCCAGCCTAGATGAGTATGTCGCCACCATTACGGACTTCATCAGCAAGTGTGTTGAGGACTGTGTACCAAAGAGGACAATACACGTGTTCCCAAACAGGAAACCATGGATGAACAGGGACATCTGCTTCCTACTGAAGTCGAGGGCTGCAGCATTCAAATGAAGTGACTCTGACCTTGACAAGAAATCAAGATACGACCTCTGTAAAGCTATCAGAGATGCCAAGAGACAATGCCAGTCCAAAATAGAGTCCCAGACTAGCTGTTAGTTGTGGCAGGGTTTACATGCTATAACGGGGTACGAAACGAAGTCGGGCAGCATCACCAACAACAGCGCATCCCTTCCTGATGAGCTTAATGCATTCTATGCATGTTTTGAACAGAAGGGGATTGGTTTGTCACCACCAGCCCCAACAGCCTCCAATACACCTGAACCCATGGTCACCGTTGAGGATGTAGGATCAGTCTTCCAGAGAGTGAACCCGCGGAAAGCATCTGACCTGGATGGTGTCCCTGGCCGTGTCCCCAGATATTGCGCTGATCAGCTGGCGGGGGTATTTGCAGACATACTTAATCTCTTCCAGCTTCAACCTGAGGTTTTGACCTGTTTTAAGAAGACCACTATCATCCCGATACCAAAGCAAAACAAGGTAACATGCCTTAATGACTACTGACCGGTGGCTCTCTTGACCTCACAATCTACCTTTGTTATGACCTTGCACCTTATTGTCTACCTGCACTGCACTTCCTCTGTAGCTGTGACACTTTACTTTGTATTCTGTTATTGTTTTTACCCTGTACTACTTCAATGCACTGTGCAAAGAATTGATCTGTAAGACCGGTATGCAAGACAAGTTTTTCACTGTACCTCGGTACAAGTGACAATAGTAAACCAATACCAATCCTGAACTTGCTGGCTACACTTCAGCAAATGGTTTCCTGACAGGGTTCCACATGACAGGGTCCATGTGGACTCCACATGGGACTTGGTGACTTCCCAAGTACATACCATGCAGAATCTGCCTGGTGAACCTACAACAGTTTAGATTAAACTGAGGTCCAAACAGCCCAATCACTTGAATGGAAAGGAACAGCTGTGAAGAAATTTGGAGCAATTTACATGTTCTTTCTTAATTAATACGGTTTGGTTTAATATTTTTAATCATTTAAGAATGCTTGAAGTGTTTTCAAGTGAGTCAATTGCTTTAATTTTTTTAAATTATGCTTGTATTCTTTAATTGATTGACTTGTAATGCTTTTGAATGCTTCTGAATATCAGGGACAGCTGTGACAGCCAATGAAGCTGTGAGCTTGGCTTGTGAGTGGCAACACTCTCTCAGCCATTTCATTGGCCAAGCACTGCATTATGCTGGGTCCTTTTGCTGTGCAGCACCTTGCCACTTTGTACCTTACCAGCAGTGTCAACATGTGGAATTCACAAAGGTAAATACAAACTTTTACCATATGTCAGTACCAAGCATGGTCTTTCCAACGATAGTGCAAGTAAAGTTTGTTGCTTTAAGGAGCACTTAAGCATGCCTATTTTCCTCCTTTGGGCCAGCTTCATGCTTGTGGCCAATGATGTTTTGTTGTCGTGAATTTGCTGCAAACGTGTGTGCAATATAATGCCCCTGAGCTAATTTTAAGGTGACAGTTATGTTGTGTATCGATTTTGTGTGTGAGTTAACCCAGTATATAGCAATCCTGATTTTCTCCACCCAAACCTTGAGCTGGATTGCTAAACAATAGAGCACTGTGCAGTCATATCGAAGATACCAGCTGTTAAATGAAAGACCACTTCCATACAGGAGGGTATGAAAGCAAACACATGGCCAAGTTGTCCTAATGCTGGAGATAACTTTTCCTCCTCAGCCTAAACATTAATAAACAGGTCGTGCATCTGTTGCTGTTTGTGAGATATTGGTGGCAAAGGAAGTCACTGGTACTTACTTACTTAACAGCAATCATTGTGCCAAATATAACTCATTCACCCAGGTTTCTCTTGCGACATGTCAGAGGTTCCAAATAATTAAGTGGCAACAAATCCAGGCACCTGCACACATGAATTCCAGTGTGGAAGGTATTCCATGATGGTGGCCATTGTATGGTTCAAAAATGTAAAATCTGCTAAAAATCCTTAATAACGCTCCAAGAATTTAAAACATTAAACACAACCAAGATAATTAAAGAAAAACGCAATAATCTTGTTCTTTCTTTTCCCACAGATTTACAATCCCCATTGAAATCTATAGGTCTTACATCCTGTGCCAGATCTAAAGCAGTGCAAGATACAGGATGTAGCTTCCTAGTGTAAATGGCGAGAAGTTTCAGCAAGTGTAGGCTCCACTGAAGCAGACCAATAGGTTCAGCACTCCAAATCTGTCAGTGAGGCTGAAACATCTGCATTTGACAAAGCAGATATGGACGTCCTGAATTTACTGTTACTTAAAAGGCTAAACATTGGCAGTTTCATTCAGAACTGTTGGCATTAACTAGTAGGACCTGGACCATTACACATTACAGTTAATAGAAAAGGCAGAAAAGGCTACAATGGCAGTTAGTGTGATACAATGGATCATTAAAATTCCAATCAATAGGAATTGGGTTTTGTTCCAAATGAAATGATTTATTGTTTCCCATTACCACAATTTTATTTATAAATCTCTCACTTGACACAGATTTATTAAAGCTGAAGATATGTGTGAAAATATGAAAGATGTATTGCTCGTCTAAGAGCCTCATTGTGTACCATTTGTCCTCAGAGCTCACTGTTTTAGCAGTAGTTCCATCTACTATCAGCTTTGTAGCACCACACTTCCAATAATCAGCAGCTGATTTTAGGGATTAAAGAAAACAAGATGTTGATAAAGCTGGGTAAAAAAATAGCCATATATAAATTCAACTGTTCTTTAATCTGCCTGAGTTTTCGTCATCCTCCTAAAAAAAGTGATTAGTGTCAGCCGTTATCGAATTACATTTTAATTTTCATTGTGCAGCAGAAGACCCTGAAAGTATATTGGGATGCACTCAGCATGGATTAATAAAGGGATATCCGTGGCCAAAGGCCAAAATCCCGTGTCTGAGAAGGAAATAAACACATCCTCATTTCATCCCTGTAGCCTTACTGCTTTCATTCCATTCTTACTTCTTCAAAATATTCCCAACCAGAAAAAATAATCTCTGACAACTGCAAAGGATGACTGCAAGAATATCCCAGATTAGACCAGATTTTCTGATAGCTTCCTTCACAACATTGAGCAGGCTTTTATTTGAAACAGAGAGGTTTTTAATATAGGACTAGGATAAAAATGGAAACCTAGCCAATAATTCCCTTGTGTAAGTTCATTTCTGGATAGTCAGCTGCTCTTTTCATTAAGAACAAGTATATATTTCCCTGAACAAAAAAGAAATCTGGAATATGAAGGCTTCGATTGAAAAGTGGACAAATTTTTCTCCCAGCAAATATTAAAACATTGGGATTGGAACCTCCAGTTAATTTCTTTTTAGCAAGCACTAGTTAATGGTGCTGCTGCCCCTGGGCTAGGGTTGTTGAAGGTAAAGTTCAATTTAGCCAGCCCCACTGGTCATTGGCCAACTGCTCGTCCTGAAGAGGGTGAAAATCCATGCAGAGACATCCAAGATTACAGTACAGCTCACATAGTACTCAGGATGTGAGCACGGATACCCAGGATTGAGTATAACACCAAGGAATGAGTACGGATACAATCAGTGCATTAACAAATCATTATAGCATTGTCAACATAGAGTTACTTTACAGACAGTGCTGCTATGCCAGGATCCTGGCATAAAGCTCTACCCTCACTGCTGCTATGCACTACTATGCTGGGAACTTGGCTGAGGTTTCAGGCCTCTATTAGCGCTCCTGCAATGATGAAACTTTTGGAGTGGACTCAATGTGGAGTAAGTTACTCAGGCAACATGTAGAGGCTGCCTGTGAAGGACAAGGTTGGGCAAACTGGAGCAAGAGGTGTAGACATGGTGAGACAGCAGCTTCTGTCACATCCACCAGGAGAGACTTTAGGATCTGGGCCCTATCAACACATGACCAGCCATTGCCTGCACTCACCATGCAAACTAGGGTGCAGCCCTGAGCTCCACATGGAGCAACCACATTACTTGTCTCGGCCCGTCCAACACTGGCCCTCACAGTAAACCTCTACACATCACTTCAATGGTTCAGTCTACACCAGGTTGTGTGGCGATGGGATCACTGTTTATTGCTTCAGGAGTGTCAGTTTCCCAGCAACTCACAGCCTGAGTAACAGTCTTTAATTTATGAGGAGGTATGTACCTGTGAGTGTTTAGACTCCAGGACCAAGGGTGCTTAAGGAATAAATACTCTTCTGAAGTAGCACTAAAAGTCAAAAGTCGAGTTTATTGTCATATGCACAAGTACATGTATGCACAGGTGCAATGAAAAACTCACTTGCAGCAGCATCAGAGGCACATAGAATCAGATGCACAACATTCACAAGAAAAACATAAATTAGACATTAATTAATTAAGTATATTTTGTACACTTAACTTGGAGCTATATTGCTTCTAGCTAGCTTAGAGTTGGTTGTGACAGTGGTGCGTTTGAGTGCATCAGGGTCATTGATCTTGAATATGTGTCTGCACTGGCAATGGAACTGTGGGTGCTTGCAATGATTATACTTAAAACAGAGAGAATCCTTTGGAATCTGGACAGACACAATTCAGCCTGAAACCAGGAAGCTCCTGACAGCGATGTTTGCGCTGTCATAGACTTTGCCACGGCAGTCAACACAAAATCAGTAAGCTAATGAGGACTTTGACTTTCTTACACTCGATTTTCACTGCATCCAAATCCCTCAGAATTTGAAGAAGTTTCCTTAATCTCTCTCCTCAGCCTCCTGTGCTATAGGATAAACTTCCCTAGTCTCTCAACATAAGGGATGCCGCTGATCCTCGGTGCCATTCTGGCAACTGTCCTCTGCACCTTCTCCATGACTTTGATGTATTTGCTAATTATCCAAAATTAGACAGAACCCTCTGTCTTTAATCATAACCTGCATGCTTTTGTCCTCTATGACTCCATTCATAAAGCCAAGGAACCCACATTTTGAACTGATTTTTTTGACTTGTACTACCACCTTCAAAAATTTATGTGGATGAACCTCCCCCCCAAGTGTTCTTCAATCCCAACCCCTTTATGATAGTACACTTTTGTGTACATTGCCTTTCCTTATTCTTCCTCCCAAAGTGCATCATGATATTCAGTATTTATCAATACAAAATATCACTTGCCATGCCTCTACCCATTTTACCAGCAGTATTGTGATTCACTGATTCTATACTGATTTTGCTTTGTTTGTACTGAAATGCAACACTTAAAGGTTAAAATGCATTACATATTTAAAATGAATTATCTCTTTCCTTTTCTCACCTTCATTTGTTAACTGGCAGAAATGGACAGCTCATTTAAGAGATAGCTCTGATTTGTCAGCTGCGTATAATAAAACAATAATAAATGTCTTCTTCGCTGATTAAATGCAGAGGCCTCAGACTGGGGTCAGCTATTTAATTGAATTGCAGGCATTGCCTTTTTTGATGTAGACGCTGCAGATAAATGGATGCTTTTTTCTGTTCAAAAATGTATCTTAATGAAAATAAGTTATATGTACTATTCAGTGCATCGTTACTGCAACAATTCAATCCAAATGTCTGTAAACATTAATCAGCATTGCTTCATTTATCACATCAGTTTGACTATATCTGCTGATCAGTGATTTACTGACTGGTATAAAATTTACCAGTCTGTTGGCTAATAAATATTATTGAAAAACTGCCAGCTTTGGTTGGAATTTAATGCACTTTTGTGTGATGCATTGGAGATTTTTGACTGATTTTTCAGAGAATATTGCAGAAAAACAAAGCTTTTTTTTTGTTTTAGAAAAAATGCATCAACATGTGATTATGAAAAGTGGTTGAAATGCTTATGATGTGCTTCCTCTTTCTACAAAGCCTGTAAATGAAATATGTCTCAAGAAAACTAAACAGCCTACACCCATGATAATGGGAAATCTCTAGTTGTGTGCACTCAAGAGTTATCTGACCACCTTTTGGGTTATGAATATAGACAAAAAAAGCAGGATAGACACAAGAAATTGGTCAGGACCTTAAAGATTAATGCACTTTACTTCATTACCTCAGCTAACACAATAACCTAACAGTGATCCATGTGTACAAACTTGTGATGGAGCAATGCTGTGAAGGTGCCAGTGAGATTGTGGGGCAGTGATATTCTTAAGTGCAATATGTAAAACATCAAATCCCAGGCGATCTAGTTCAAACCATGAGATGGTGCCAAAATCACAGGTAAAGCAACTTAAAAATGACACCTAAAGTAATGCAGAGGCTTTGGGGTAGATTTACCCTTCAGTGGAGCACACACTTCCAACAACCAATGGAGCGTCACATAGAAGTGGGGAACCAGAGCAATGGGTTCCATATCGAGTCATTGAGCAATACAGCATGGATACAGGCCCTTTGGCCCAACCAGTCTATGCAGACCACAGTGCTAACCCAACTAGTCCCAATTTCCTGTGTTTGGCCCATATCCCTCTAAGCCCTGCCCCTCCACATACTTATCCAAGTGCTTCTTGAATGATACTATTTTACCTGCCTCAACCACTTCCTCTGGCAGCACATTCCATGTACTCACCACCCTCTGCGTGAAAAAGTTGCCCCTCAGGTCCCTTTTAAATCTTTCTCCTCTCACCCTGTGACCCTAGTTTTGGACTCCCCTACCCTGGGAAAAAGACTGTTACTGTCCACCCGATCTATACCTCTCATAATTTTAAACATTTCTATAAGGTCGCCCCCTCATTCTCCTATGTTCCAAAGAATAAAGATCTAACCTGGTCAACATCTCCCTATAACTCAGGCCCTCTAGTCCTGGCAACATCCTCATAAATCTTTTCTGCACTCTTTCCAGTTTAACCACGTCTTTCCTATAACAGGGTGAACAAAGCTGTACACAGTGCTCCAAGTGCAGCCTCACCAATGACTTGTATGACTGCAACATAATGTCCCAACTCCTATACTCAGTGTCCTGACTGATGAAGGCCAGCATGAAGGCCAGTGCCTTTTTCACTACCCTATCTACCTGTGACATTGCCTTCAATGAACTATGCACTTGTACTCTTAGGTCCCTCTGTTTCCTTACACTCCCTAGTGCCCTACTGTTTATAGTACACGTCCTACAGTGGTTTGACGTTCCAAAATGCATCACCTCACACTTATCTGTACTGAAATCCATTTGCCACTCCTTGGCCCACTTCCCTAACTGATCAAGATCCCCCTGTAATCTATGATAACCTTTTTCACTATCAACAACACCTCCTAATTTTGTGTCATCCACAAACTTACTGATCAAGCCTTGTGCACTCACATCCAAATTATTTATATAAATAACTAATAACAAGGGTCCCAACACTGACCCCTACGACACACCACTAGTCACAGGCCTCCATTCCGATAAACAATCTTCAACCACCACCCTCTGCTTCCTACCTCTGAGCCAATTTTGAATCCACATAACTAGCTCTCACTGGATTCCATGGGACCTAAGCTTTCAGACCAGCCTGCCATGCAGGACCTTGTCGAAGGCCTTGCTAAAGTCCAAATAGACAACATCCACTGCCCTACCCTCATCTATCATTTTGGTTACCTCTTCAAGAATACTCTAAAAGGTTCATCAAGCACAACTTTCCATGCACAAAGCCATGCTGACTCCTCCCAATCAGACTCTGTCTATCCAAATTCTGGTAGATCCTGTCCCTCAGAATTCCCTCGAATAACTTCCCCACCACTGATGTCAGGCTGACTGGCCTGTAGTCACTGGCTTGTTTTTGCTACCCTTCTTAAACAATGGAAAAACGTTAGCCACCTTCTAGTCTTCAGGAACTTCATCAGTGGCTAATGATGAAGCAAATATCTCCAGGAGGGCCTCTCACAAAGTCCAAGGATGCACTCCAGGATCCTGGGGATTTATTCACCTTAATGCACTGTAAGGCTGCAAGTACCTTCTCCCTGGCAATACGAATGTCCTCCAAAACATCTCCACTGGTTTCCCTTATCTTTTGAGCAACCATGATTTTCTCCTCAGTAAACACTGAGAAATATTCATTAAAAATCCCACCCATCTCCTGCAGCTTGAGACATAGGCAGCCCTGCTAACCTCTAAGGGGACCTACTCTCTCCCTAGCCACCCTTTTACTCTTAATATATCTATAGAACCTCTTGGGATTTTCCATAACCTTGCCTGCCAGATCCATCTCTTACCCTCTCTTTACCCTCTTAATTTCCTCTTAAGAGTATTCCTAATCCTTTTATAGTCATCAAGGGATTCACTTGTCTTAACCTCTTAAACCCAATGTATGCTTCCTTCTTTTTCTTGGCCAGAGCCTCAATATGTCTCGTCAGGCAAATCTCCGGAAATTTGACAGGTTTACCCTTCATCCTAACAGGAACATGCTGCTCTTAGACTCTTGACATCTCACTCTTAAAAGCTTCCTATTTGTCATTCATTCCTTTCCCTTCAAATAGGCTCTCCCAACTGAGCTCTGCTAGATCCTGCCTAATTCCCCCAAAATTAGCCCTGCTCCAGTTTAGGACCCTAACCTGTGGACCTGTCCTATCTTTTTCCATCACTAAAAACTAATAGAGTTATGGTCACTGGAGACAAAGTGCTCCCTGACTGTCACCTCAGTTACTTGCCCTGCCTCATTCCTCAAGAGAAGGTCCAGTATTGCACCCTTGTGAGTAGTGCCCTTTACATATATACTTAAGAAATTTTCTTGGACACATTTCAAAAATTCCACCCCTTCCTGGTCCTTAACACTCTTGGTGGCCCGGTCAATACTAGGGAAATTGAAATCTCCCACTAATACAACCCTATTTTTCTTATAAATATAAGCAATTTCTCTACACACCTGCTCCTCAAGTTCCGGCTGACTATTGGGGGTCTATAATACAGCCGTAATTAGAGTGACCCTCCCCTTTTTGTTTCTAAGTTCTACCCATATGGCTTCACTGGACGATCCCCCAAGAATGTCACCTCCAAGTACTGCTCTTCAGGAGCTATCTATGAGGTAGATAACCTTGGGACCACATGGGAAGTATCAAGCGGTCTAAAGTAAGTAGAAGGCATTATCTGAAAGTCCAAAAATATGCTATGTGCTGTAATTAATTGGGTGAATTGGAGGGGTGAAGAAATATTTCCTTGTCAACAGATAATGAAATGGGATTGGATTGGTCTCTTGTAATGGAGGTACTAACCTCCAGCAGGAAATTACTTATCACTCTCCAATGATAAGAAAGATTCTTGATTCCTGGCATGAAAGACTAGATTTTGTGATTTTTCTTCCCCCCATGTTTGATTTGACTCATGTTTATGAACATGGATTCTTATTGTAATCACCTATTATTTTGTTTTCTTCAATGACAGTAATGGGATTTGTTTCATTTCAATAGCATCTGCTCTTCGTCAGAAATATACCCTGAGGTTGAACTGTTTTGAAATAATATCCCTGTGGAAAATAAATAGACCATATTTCACAGTGGCTGCTGTAGCAACCTGCTGAAGATTTTGCTCCACCATTCACTCAAAGGAACCTCCAAACACTTTGATAACTGTTATGACAAGGAAGAAACTATATACATGTCTGATTGAGTTGACAGTAAAATATAGCAACATTATGGTGCATTGCCCATGAAACTGCCATTTCAACAGTATTCTTCCTTTCTGATACAGTAATGAGGAAAAGCATCTTCCATGGCTGATTGATGTAATACTAAACATGTGTTAATGGCTATGTAAAATCAGTTTATTTTCAAGTGCACTTGTAGTCCAATAGTGTAACATGACTATTCTACCCCATTAAATGAGTGGAAACTCTGAATGATCAACTTTGATGTAATGTAGAACTCTTAACAAAGTAACTTACACAGATCTCTCAACATGTCACAAATACTTTTAGTGAGTCACACATGAAGTCCTTACCTTAATCATCATTTTCATTTGTAAATTGGGTCATTATAGCATAATCAATTAGTTATTCTCAGTGTTGTAACTAATATAATCTCCAAGTTTTATAAATATATAATTATTTCAAATTTGAATTATCAAAATAATTATAATTCAGTATAGGTGTGTATGTTCAATAAGGAAATGTCAAGGGCAAAGCAACAAAAAGTGAGTTAAATCATAACAGATTTCATTCAACTGTTGTAACTAAATTAATTTGTGTAATCGGAGTACAAAAACAAATCCTCTTTAAAGTTTAGATTGCCATTTTTCAGTAAAATTTAAAACTACATTGAGCCTGATGGCAGGTTTATTTTTTTAAAGATTTTATACACAGTGGAAAGTCAAGGACAGAAACTAGACTCAGGCACAAGAAAGATTTGATCTTATTACTTCATTCATAATAAATCAAAGTATTGAGAGTAGTGAGTGGCACCTAAGCATAAACACAATGGTGTTGGAAAAGTAAATATTTAATGATATGAACAGTTAAATCACTCTGTTGGCTGGGTATTTCCCATTCCCCTGATTTGCTACGGCTGCAAAGGCTGTTTGTATCAGACTAAATAGTATTTGAACTTGGCACTGATTCAGAACCTGTTCTTTGCTCAGTTCTGTCCCATGCCTCCTAACTTCCATCCCCACAGGAACAAATATTAGAAAGCTGGTGTCCAGTTTATAATGGACACTGCTGGCTGAAAGTGGCAACCTTTGATACCAGTGCCTCATGGTAGAGGGCAGGCACAGTAGTGTAGCGGTTAGCGTAACGCTTTACAGCCCCAGCGACCCGGGTTCAATTCCGGCCACTGTCTGTAAGGAGTTTGTACATTCTCCCTGTGTCTGCGCGGGTTTCCTCCGGGTGCTCCGGTTTCCTCCCACATTCCAAAGATGTACGGGTTCGGAAGTTGTGGGCATGCTATGTCGGCACTGGAAGCGTGGCGACACTTGCGGGCTGCCCGCAGCACACTCTAAGCGAAGATGTATTTCACTGTGTGTTTCGATATACATGTGACAAATAAAGATATCTTATCTTATTGTATCTTTTACCCATTATATCTATCATAAATTAACAAGTGGGCCAAACAATACCGATTAGATATATTTAGATTTAGTCCTATTTTAAGAGATTCTCTTTTTCAATGAGTTGGCACATTTTTATGGAAAACCCTTTTATATTTATTAGTCCAGGGATCTTGTTTTGAAACTATTTCCTTTTTAAATATATAAAGCAAAATTTGAAAAATATTTCTATCTTCTTCATCAGATGCTAGTCCAATAATAATATGCAGTTGGCCAAGCCCTCTTTGTTAGTGTTTTCTCTGTTTCGGATATGAAACTAATCTCCCACAAAAGGTCATGCACAGAACTTTGAATTAATTCCCCTCTTTTCATGGCAGTCTCAGGAGTTGGCATCTTTTCAGCTGTCCATTCTAAACTGAGTGATCCAGGTGAAGTGTACTAAAACACACCAACTGCTCCACTTTTGGTTAAATCAGCAAACTGACAATAAATGAAAGTTTTATTGAGAAAGAGAGAACACACACTGATTAAATCACATTATTTCGTAGTTGGAATGATTTGATTTTAATTTCTAACCAATCAGTCTGTTAAATAAAAGGACACTGACCCATGATTTACTTAAAGTGGCAACTTGTTCTACAAATAGTTAAGGGACCATATACTGTGACTACCATACCACACACAGCAATGATTAGGATACAGTTTAACATAAATACACTTGGTTTTTCTTGAAACAACTGAAGAGTCCCTTGATTTGTGCAGATTCATTTGTTAACACACAAATGTAATGTACTCTTTTCCCGTTTGTTTTACTGCATAAAACACACACATATCAATTCTTTGGCCTGGATATTAACAGAGATAGCATGTATAGGCAGGGAAGGTGGGCAGGGGCTGTGCGTGTATAGAAGTGCATGCAGAATTTTGATGGGAATCCTGGTGGGTCTGTGTTTCCCCAAAGTTTGAACTCTGCCTTCTCCTTGGTGGAAGCACTGCTCAGATGTCAGCCTGATGATAAGACATGGATTCCAGTTGGGTGGGAAGGAATCCAGACCTGGATGCAACAGCAGATATGTGCAGTCCCTAGCTCAGGAAGATCCAACCACTGACCACTGGAAGGAAGATTACAAGCTTGATGGTGGAGTGATGCTATTACCATGGGGAGTGTGGTGTGGCATCTGAAGGAGAGCTGTGCATGTAACTTAAAGGGACCCAACCTATGTTAATTTCCAACCAGTTCCTGTTTCTGCACAGGGTAGTCCAACCCAAATGAAAATCCTGAAGTACCATCCAGATGTCCATTGGTCATCATTGAGCACACCCAGGTTCCTCTGTGAGTTACTCATTGGATGCACAGAGGAACCCAGATTGAATATCTTGCACTTCACAAGTCATTCTATAAGTCCCCAAATTTACTTTATCCAATGTTTTATATTTCATTGAAACTAGATTGCATAATGCACAAAAGTGTGGCAATTTCCAGGATAAATAAGAATAATTTTGACATCTGCAGTTGTGTAATTATTGCTTGGTATAATTATTATTATCAAAATTACCTTCTTGCATAGAATTTATTTCAATTTAAATTTAATGTGTACATCAGCAGGAGGGGAAATCAATCAAAGCGTTTAACAGGCTTCTGTGTGGGTAATTTAACCAAATCTCTGCTAGTTCTGAATGATATTGTAATATTTAACTGTAAATATTATAGAAAAAGAAAGATTGGTTTATGATAAATAAGTAGATAAGATAAAATATCTTTATTAGTCACATGTACATCGAAACATACAGTGAAATACATCTTTTTGCGTAGGGTGTTCTGGGGGCAGCCCGCAAGTGTTGCCATGTTTCCGGTGCCAACATAGCATGCCCACAACTTCCTAACCTGTACGTCTTTGGAATGTGGGAGGAAACCGGAGCACCCGGAGGAAACCCACGCAGACACGGGGAGAACGTACAAACTCCTTATACAGACAGTGGCCGGATTTGAACCCAGGTTGCTGGGGCTGTAAAGCGTTACGCTAACCGCTACACTACCGTGCCTGCCTCGTTTGCTGATCTGCCTCATGAACCATCTGTAATCTGTTAAATGCTTGGGAATTCCCCAACATCAGTGTGAAGCTGACAAACTTGTAACTTTTCTGATGTAAGCAGCAGCAACTCAAAATAAATCTCACCAAATCAAGATGTTTTTAAGTCTAGAGCAGTTGCCGAATAAAATGAATTGTAAAAGAGTCAGTTTTTAACAATCAAGAATGAAAATTCTATCATCTCACATGACTTGTCGGGCATATGAATACTTCAACAATTTCTGCAGCCTTTATGAAGAGGAATAATTCAGCAGTATTTGTCTTATTCATTATTTGAATTTATTATTACAATGAGGGTCCAGGGGGCTTACTTCCTAATAGAACTGCATCCAGCAGCAGTTACCTTCTAACAAGAGTCTGAAGGAATTGCTCCCTTATAGCTTTAAAGTTGAAAACCATCAATTAAAGCTGTAAGTGCAAAATATATGGTTTCAACATGAAAATGTTACCACTCAGTTTATATACCATTCTGATAAATAAGAGATTAGTAGCATATATCTTAATGTACATATTTTAGTAAGTTGTATTTATGACAACTGGTACCCTCCATCTGACACACTCCATCAGTAGATCACAAAAAACACAGAATCTGGATCATAGGAAATATGATCTCTTACAAAACATGCTATGAAAATATTTTAGGAGAAATTTTACACATTTTTTCCACAGTAATTTCACCCAAAAGGTGAAGACAATAGGTAAAATAGAAGAATCAGATTCTGAGTTATGAGAAAGAAATGAGTTTTCAATGTTGTTATAAATTAATGAGCCTCTATATAATCTTCCTTTAATCCTGCCAGTGTCATTAGAACACAATGTAAATATACTGACGTAGAATGCTATTCAATGCCGCACAAATCGGTTACAACTCATGCACTACATTTATTACTTCCATTCAGTAAATGCCAGTTTAGTGACTCTTGTTTCCTCCCTATAAAACATAACAAACACAGACGAGGACAAGGGAAGGGAATTTAAGTAAATCTGAAGTGTTTTGTTGACTGTACAGAATCCTGACCATCCCTTCATCGGGTGTGTCCGACCACTTTACTGGTGCTCATCAATGACCTGAGTTGATACTCTCAAGTAAATAAGATGATATCATGGAGAATGACATATGGCACACCTGTGCTCCTCAACAAGTGCCAATCAGATGAAAAGAGCTACCAATATTAGTTCTGTTTGGTGGTCAGATTAACAGAAAGAAAATTATTTGGTAATCCTTTTACTTATATAATATGTCTGGGTAGGTACATTCTAATATGACTCACATTTACTTTGATTTCTTTTTGGCTTTCTAAAGTATAATGGCTGGCCTCTGTCTATTTTTGAGAAAAGGTATTAGAATCAGTAATGTACTTTAGAAAGTTAGAGTACATGCCCTGAAATAAATGTCCAAATAATATTCAGTTTGGGAGTTGTTAGTTTGTACAACTTTTCAGTTGCATTTATGCCCGCAACAGAACCATCTTTCTTTAGTGAATACATTTATTTTCATCTGCTAGGGTACAATATATGGATTCTTCATCTAGTTCCATCATGAGACTTATGAATGTCAGGAATGTAAGGAACGAGAGAAAAGAGGACATCATTCTAAGTATTCAAGATTTGCAGGGATAGGGGTTAATAAAACCATAATAAATTATTGGACAACAAAACAAACTCTATAACCAGGGCACATGGTTTCAGACGCAATGGAAGGCACATGAACAGGCAATTTAGACTTAAGCACTTCATGTATGGCAATGAATATGTGGAACAAAGTGTCCAGGGAGATTCAAAGATTTATTCTTCAAATTTTAATTTGGCTAATTTGCAACAGGATTCTAATGTTAAGGATGATTTTTTTGCCAATAATTAAAGCAATCAAATGCGTTACTGTATAGCATGTAAAAATGCTTAATCCATTCTTTCATACAACAAGATAAAGTGTTGCTTTCATAGTCTACCCCCCAAAAAATCTCATCCTTGCTGGAACTTACCCCAGCTGTGAACTAACTAATCCCATATGGTAGGGCAGTAGGGGTTGGTGTGGCAGGTGACCCCATCACTCCAAACAGTGATCTTTTACTGAGAAATGAACAAGCATGTAATTGTGAAATAAAACATAAAATATTACAAACACTGAGAAGGTTAGGCAGCATCCATGGAGAAAGAAATATTGTTAACGTTTCAGTTCAATGATCCTTCAGCAGAAAGCAAGTAATTGTTTTACTTTCCTATCAAACACAACTCTTTTGTAAAAATTGTTAAATTCATTTAAAAGATGTTTAAGCTGCACTATAATTGCTTGCCACTAGAACCGGTATCTTTGACTGAAGGATATGTCCTACAGTCATTTGCTACACTATATTTACTTCAAAAAAACCATTGTAATACATATCAAAAACTGCTTAAAGCTGTGCAGGCCCTGTCAGATGTGGCAGATGGGATAAATTGTGACCTTTTTTTTACTCCAAACTCCATACAGTTCTCTGCTGGTGACATTTAGACTTTTGATGTTTTGTATGTGCACAGAAAATTCTGGGTAAAAAGCCTTTGATTTCTTTCTCAAAGGTTATTGCTGTCTATCTTGCTTTGTGCATTTCTGCACCATATAACAGAATGACAATGTCTTCACCAACAACAAATTCAATTTATTTACTCATTATCTTAACAGATTTAATTAATCAATATGTGTTGAACATATTTTGAAATTTGGTGGAAAAAAATAGAAATAACCTAAGAGAAAATATTTATTCTTGTAACATGGAAGGTTTGAATCACTTTTCTGTAACGTGAAGTCCAACAGTGAACTGCTTTCATAAGGCACCAAGGTCACAAAGATAACTAAGGATGAGAAAGGCCATTTGGTCCACCCAGGCAGATCTAAAAATTGCAACATCTAATTATTTCCTTAATTATCTCCAGGGTATTTGCTCCCAATAACCTATCAGATAATTTATTCCATATGTTTGTCATTTTGTTATGTGTTCTTTTTTGAAAAAACATCCTGATAACTATCCTTAAGCTTCTAGTTCTTGGTTAGATCCTGTGAGACCTATTTTGATTCTGCGAAGTAATTTAAAGTAATATTTCAGGTTTACTTTCTTGATTCCCTTTTTCTTCTTCACAGTCTCATCTTATGTGTGTGATGACAAGTTGAGCTTAGAGGTCTAGTGGATGGAATGCTAAAACATTGGGCAATCATGGACCATGGTTAGGTCTACAAGCATGCATGGAGCTTGCCTTAACTTCTATGTTGCAAAGGTTGGATTCTAAGCTCTTAAAGGTTGGAACTGTACTTTCCTGTGCTTCTTGACAGTGCAGGTGGACTTGCTTCCAGGCCTGCCCATTAAGGTCCTCATTTAAATTCTCACTCTTATATACCTTCACCTTGCAGTAAGCTGACACCTGCATTATTCTTGACCCCTCCCCTGCCTTGCAAGTCATTCATGTCTGCCATCTCATCACATGCAGATCCTAATTCAAATCTACCTTCCTAGTATCAATATATGAATGGGTGGATGTGGGTAGAATATCAAGTAACAGTATTTATTCATCTTCACCATCTGCTGCCTGCTGCTGTTTCAACACTGGGTAACACATCCAATGGATATCTGCGAGAAGAAATACACAAGGATAGGGTTGTAGTATGGGGAGGGTATTACATCTACTCCTGACACATGAACCTTGTATAAAATTGAGTGTGGAATGAGGGGAAAGTAAGGGATATGAGAAGCAGGATTAGGTCTGAGGCTTCCATCATCTCCAGTGGTTTCAGTCCCTCACTATTTCATTACTGCAGGAGTTCCAGGTTCCCAGCACAGCCAAAGCAGACATCCTTTTTAAAATATAGGAGTAGGGTCTAGAGCTGGCCATGGATGTGGAAAATGTAGCCTGGACAATAGCTGGCACCATTTCCTCTGTGTGGAATAGGGCATGCAGCGAGTTCCTCCTTCTCTATTTAGCTCCTGCTGCCTCAGGTTTTGCACCATCTTCTCCTTCAAAAGAAGCAGAGTTTGTCGTTGAGTGATGTGCAAGGTGTTTGGTTAATGACCTTCTCATGACTAAATAATGTGTACATCCTGTGTGATATGGGGTGTGAGGGTTGCAGTATTCTAAGTGTGCAAGGGAGTGATGAAACAAATGAATATTCATCATTAAGAAGAGATTTTTCATGTGTGTATGATGGATGTTTGATGAATTAAGCATTGTCCAGGCTTGTGGTGTTGCTGGTGGCTGATGTCATCTGGAGTTTGGTCTTAATTGTTGTGTAAGGTCATTGAATGTTTTGAGGGACTGCATCCAGGCCATTGACTGCTATGGCTATCTGCTCCTACTTCCTATTGGCTGTCTTTCTGGAGAGTAACATTTCTGTTTTAAATAGGCTATATTTTATTTTTAACCAGAAACCCCTGATACTAGATCCTTCATTCCTAATTATGTGCTTTACCTAGATACTGGCCTTTTGCACCCAGATCTCTCTACATCTCAGAGCTCTGCAATCTCACACTATTTAGGTAAATGCTTTTCATTTAGTCTTCCTGCCAAAATAGACAATTTCACATTTTCACACATTGTATGCCATTGTCATATCTTTGCCCACTCACTTATCCCTTTGTAGTCTCCTTATGTCCTCTTCACAACTTACTTTCCTACATTTCCTAAATATCATTATTTAGCATATTTAGCACTCATACGTCTGTGCCTTCATCCAGGCCATTTATATAAATTGTAAATGAGGCCTTAGCACTGATCTATCAATATTTCAACCATTCAGAGAAAAATAACCGAAAAAAATAGTGCATGTATATTTTATGCATATCTGTACCATCTATAATATTTAAGCAACCTAGCAAATTTGAGAAGTTATTAAGTCTTAGAACAGCTGGACAATATTGTTATGAAATGCCCCTCCAAAAGTAATGCAGCTGCCAGAAATCTGATATAAAACAGAAAATGCTGTAAATACTCAACAGGTCAGGCAGTGTACATGGAGAGAGAAACGGAGTTAATGAAAAGAGAAAAAAAGGGGCAAAGGGAAGGTTAATGATTGCTGAAGGGAAGGTCAATAATCGAAGACCAGAATGCTGCAAAGACGAGATACAAGATGACTGGCAGCACCTGCTTCATGTGTTGACAGGCCACATGGAATCAAAGTACACCTTCATCACTTCCTGATGGAAAGTGCTATCTCCCTCTCTGTTTGTTGCCAGCACAGCTCTCCGCTAGCACAGCTTTCCTCCATCGAGGGTTGCTACCAAAGAAAAATCCCTGGGCTGGAGAAGAACTATGCAACTAAATAAAGAAGTGGATACTTCATCCAAGAAGGGGTAGCCTAGAGACTCACACTGAGCAGCTGCTCTGCTTTCCTCAACCCTTCCAAACCAGTCCTCAAAGATAGTCTCTGCAAGTCACTTCAGTGGTTAGCTCCACACCAAGCTTTGTGGTGATGGGATCACTATTTCATTACTGCAGGAGTTCCAGGTTCCCAGCACAGCCTGAGCAGACATCCCTTTTAAAATATAGGAGGGGTGGGGTCTGTAGCTGTGTGTGTGTGTGTGTGTGTGTGTGTGTGTGTGTGTGTGTGTGTGTGTGTGTGTGTGTGTGTGTGTGTGTGTGTGTGTCTGTCTGTCTGTCTGTCTGTGTGTTCAGGCCCCAGGATCAAGCACACTTCTTTGAATCAGTGCTCTGTGGGATAGTTCCCTATGCAAGGTAGCAATGTATTGTGAAGTTAAGGTCTGAACATAATGAAATGTAGTAGTTACTAAATATATTTCCACATGTGCAACATTTATACTGAGAGCTACTGACAAAAATGAAGCAGCCAATGGCTGTCATTGACAGACACAGTATATTTATGCATATTGACATACACCATGATGGGGAAAAAGAATAAGCTGCAGAAATGAATTCCAAAATCACCATGTTCCAATCCCTATTATTCATACCCGTGAATTTGCTGGTCATGATGTTACATACAATTATCTTATATTTTCAGGTCAAAGTCGTCTCTCTAAGAGAAGGATTAATTTATATAAAATAGAGGTTAATGCCTGTTTAAAATAGCAGAAATAGGAATTAAATCCAAGTGCATTAAACAATCACTTCACTCACAGTAATTTGTAGGCCGTAACGTTTAAAAGCTAAACCAGCATTTAATCAGAGGTGGGAATTTAAAACAGATTGTCGATCCCCACACATGAAATAGCTCATTACATTTGAGAATATTATTGCTAATATCTTAGGAAGGAAACACTTGGAAGCCTAAGGGTTTTATAGAAAGTGGAGAAAGCACAGAGAGTATAAAATGACAGAATTTTAAAGTGTAGGTGGAGACCACTTGATTTTACAATGTTTTTTTGGAAAAAAAAGACAATGAATTTAGTTACAATTTTTTGCCCTTTTATCAAAGATTTCCAAGTTCCAACATAGAAATCAGTAACCCATACCACATAGATAGTAATTAGAGGGAACAACACCCAGCAATTCATCAAATACAAGGGAGTTTGAACAGCTAAGGGGATAAACACGGCCTAGGAAAGATGTCAATGCATAGCCAGTTCACCTCTGAGCTCAGTTTAGATGGATTACTGAACTTTGTGCAGTGGGGTAAAACAGATGATTGTGAGTTAGCAGCATGTTTTACATTTTTACTTCCTTTGAAGTCAAATGCCCAGTAGGCCATTTCCTTTTCTTTGGTAGCTACTAAGTAAAATATCCGACAGTGTCAACTACGCCCATATTCTGCCATTCTCTCTTGATATTGTTCCAAAGGTATTTTGAAATGTTTTAATAAGTTAAATTCTGTAATGCCTGTTTGGCCTGGAGTGTTATTATTCACCTCTCAACCATTCTTTGACTGAAGTATACTTTTAGTAACTATTTTTTTAAAAAAAGGATTTTAAAGAAAAATTGACATTCTTCCTGTGGTCATATTGATTTATTTTTAGAGGAATAAGAACACTGAACATCATCAGTAGTCTTTAACTCATTCTTCTAGTCAGCACTATGCTTTGCTCATTTACTTTTTCATTGAATTTAGCAGAAGAAGGGATGTTTTGATATTTGTAAGACATTTAGTGTGATGGGTTATTAATATGATTAACACACAAATGATGTGTATTTCTTTACTGTTGAATTGGTACATATTGGTGTGTATTTTTAGTCCTTGCGTTGAAGCTCTGATGATGTTTTTCCAAGTCAACAGCAACTTTTTCCCCCTTCCACCTTCACAAGCTAAGCTATTAAGATCGACCAGGTGTCCAGAAAAAAATTCTAACAAACGGTCTCTGACCTGAAATTTTAACCCTGTTTCTCTTTTTACAGGTGCTGCCTGACCTCCTGAGTATTTCCAGCATTTTCTATTTTTAGTCCATAATTAGTCTGTGGCTGACTTTGCCACTGATTCTGCCCAATTCTACAATATGACCATTTGCAGAAAATTATAGAATCAATTCTATGTGAAATGGTTCGAAGATATTAGAATACACTTTTGTTTGCTGTGGACTGAAATTTCTACAGAACTTTGCTGCCCTTAATTTTACTTCAAAGCTTGATTCCTCCTTGAGTTCTTTGAATGGAAATATGCATTCAACCTAATCCTGTTGACTTTCATAAGTCAATAAGATCAGTTCTACACAATGTTGTCTTTCACGCACTCTTGCCTAAAACTCATCACATGGTCTTTTTTTCATTAGATAAGGCTATTAAGTGATGCATCATGTTTCAAACATCCCCCATTAGTAACATCCCCGGCTGTTCTTGATACGCTGCAGCAGAGGAACTGGCGACAGAAAGCTCCTCTTTACAGTGGCATGTAATTGGCAGAATATCTAGTGGGCACATGCTTGAACTTGGTGTGATGGAACTAATGGCTTTGTCATGGAATTAGCAAGGCAGAGTTTACCATTTTTGATTATGGCTGTTTAATATTATAGAATGATTTAAGAATATTATACTTTCCTCTTTTATAGCACAATGCTCAATTGCAATTAAATGGCTACTTAAATATGTAATAACTATCTTCTCCATACAGAACAAGGAGATCCTTTGACTAATCTCTTTCCATATTGTTCTTTCTAATCAGCTAACATAGGAGAAGTTTTGCTCTATTTGATTTGACTTTTGTGTTAGCAAGTGGGAATCAGGATTTGGCTCATGTTGATGATTGCTTTCTTCTTGAACCACCTCGATGATGGACTCAGCCGTGATGACTACAGAATCAATTAGCTGGAGAGTACTGATTCTGGAAGCACTCACATTTGAAAGTAGGAAATAAGGCAAATATTGTCCATGGAATTGTGTTTGGTATCTGGACAATGCCTTCAGGTGCTGAAGAGAGAATATTAGGAGTGAAACTTGATCAGAAGCAACTAAAAATGATGATATGATTACAGATGTTACTACAAAATCAAAGGCAGATATTCCAAAGTATACTGTTGCTGAATTGCACTCAGTCTCCATTTGGTATTTGTGTGTACAGGCTAGTGAGACAGGCGATTATCTCTACTAAAATTGATGGATGAAAATTTTTCCTGAGTCTACTAACCTCTGATCTGAGTTTGCAATATGTCCTTCTGAAGATCTATAACAATATAAAACTGCAAAACCCAACCTTCAATGTTTTGAGAGCTTTTGGTATCATTGTTCACAGTAAGTCATTGAGTGAAGATACATTCTGGCACATAATTGTGCAAATATGAAGTTCAATATAATTTTGATTTCATTGCAAAGTTGGCCTCTAAACAGGAATAATTTTTGAATAGATTTAAAAGGGAAGCACTTGCCTTTTTTTTCCCATGACACTCCAAAGGTTTGTGGTGCAATAGAATGGAAAGTAATTTTGCCTGAGGAATCAATCACAAATGTTTGCAACTGAGTCTGCATATGCTAAATAATACTAATTGCTAGTGAGTAATTTAAACAAAATACCACAACTACTAATTAGAATACTTCCAACTTCTTCAAATATTTATAATGTACTTTATGTTAATTTTGACTCTTTAATGAAAACTCTGTTTGAAGCTTGATATGTGTCTAGTTTAATGTTTAGATTCATTACAGTTATTAATTATTAACATTCTAGTTAATCCAAAACAAATCTTATGCATATCCCAAGGTTACTACAATTTATAGCAGTCTAATGAAAAAATAAAGTCATAAATAATGCAGTTATTAATTTAGTTACATTTATAGGCAATACTTCGAGGTTTGTTAAGAGGCATAAATTATTGGCTGTTTATCATATGAGAGATCTGCCCTCAGTGTGACACTGTTGCTCAAGAACAAACTTTTGTTGTACATTGAAATGAGGTGAATTTCATTGTGGTTGTTCCGGTGCAACTGTAAGATGAAGAATAAAAGGACGAGCAAGGAAGAGACTAGGGAAGAGGTGGTTGGCTCTCAAATAGAGAAAGCTTGTAGACAGTGCGAGAGGGAGGATAGGCAGGTGATAGAGAAGAGACGTGCTCAGACCGGCAGTTTGAGATGTGTCTATTTTAATGCAAGGAGTATTGTGAACAAAGTGGATGAGCTTAGAATGTGGATCAGTACTTGGAGCTATGATGTGGCGGCCATTACGGAGATTTGGATGGCTCAGGGACAGGAATGGTTACTTCAAGTGCCAGGTTTTAGATGTTTCAGAAAGGACAGGGAGGGAGGCAAAAGAGGGTGGGGCGTGGCACTGTTGATCAGAGATAGTGTCACAGCTGCAGAAAGGGTGGACGCCATGGAAGGATTGTCTACGGAGTCTCTGTGGGTGGAGGTTAGGAACAGGAAGGGGTCAATAACTTTACTGGGTGTTTTTTATAGGCCGCCCAATAGTAACAGGGATATTGAGGAGCAGATAGGGAAACAGATCCTGGAAAGGTGTGAGAATAACAGAGTTGTCGTGATGGGAGATTTTAATTTTCCAAATATTGATTGGCATCTCCCTAGAGCAAGGGGTTTAGATGGGGTGGAGTTTGTTAGGTGTGTTCAGGAAGGATTCTTGACACAACATGTAGATAAGCCTACAAGAGGAGAGACTCTACTTGATTTGGTATTGGGAAATGAACCTGGTCAGGTGTCAGATCTCTCAGTGGGAGAGCATTTTGGAGATAGTGATCATAATTCTATCTCCTTTACAATAGTATTGGAGAAAGATAGGAACAGAAGTTAGAAAAGCATTTAATTGGAGTAAGGGGAATTATGAGGCTCTCAGGCAGGAAATTGGAAGCTTAAATTGGGAACAGATGTTCTCAGGGAAAAGTACGGAAGAAATGTGGCAAATGTTCAGGGGATAATTGTGTGGAGTTCTGCATAGTATATTCCAATGAGACAGGGAAGTTATGATAGGGTACAGGCCGTGGTGTACAAAGGCTGTAATAAATCTAGTCAAGAAGAAAAGAAAAGCTTACAAAAGGCTCAGAGAGCTAGGTAATGTTAGAGATCTGGAAGCTTATAAGGCTAACAGGAAGGAGCTTAAGAAGGAAATTAGGATAGCCAGAAGGGGCCATGAGAAGGCCTTGGTGGGAAGGATTAAGGAAAACCCAAGGCATTCTACAAGTATGTGAAGAGCAAAAGGATAAAACGTGAAAGAATAGGACCTATCAAGTGTAACAGTGGGAAAGTGTGTATGGATCTGGAGGAAATAGCAGAGGTACTTTACTTCAGTATTCACTATGGAAAGGGATCTTGGTGATTGTAGTGATGACTTGCAACAGACTGAAAAGCTTGAACATGTAGATATTAAGAAAGAGGATGTGCTGGAGCTTTTGGAATACCAAGACTGGATGAGAGGTACCCCAGGCTACTGTGGGAGGCAGGGAGGAGATTGCTGAACCTCTGGTGATGATCTTTGCATCATCAATGGGGACGGGAAAGGTTCCAGAGGATTGGAAGGTTGCAGGTGTTGTCCCTTTATTCAAGAAAGGGAGTAGAGATAGCCCAAGAAATTATAGACCAGTGAGTCTTACTTCAGTGGTTGGTAAGTTGTTGAAGAAGATCCTGAGAGGCAGGATTTATGAATATTTGGAGAGGTACAATATGACTAGAAATAGTCAGCATGGCTTTGTCAAGGGCAGGTCCTGCCTTACGAGACTGATTGAATTTTTTGAGGATGTGACTAAACATATTGATGAAGGAAGAGCAGTAGATGTAGTGTATATGGATTTCAGCAAGGCATTTGATAAGGTACCCCATACAAGGCTTATTGAGAAAGTAAGGAGACATGGGATCCAAGGAGACATTGCTTTGTGGATCCAGAACTGGCTTGCCCACAGAAGGCAAAGAATGATTGTTGATGGGTCACATTCTGCATGGATGTCAATGACAATGGTGTGCCTCAGGGATCTGTTCTGGGACCCTTATTCTTCGTGATTTTTATAAATGACCTGGATGAGGAAGTGGAGGGATTGGTTAGTAAGTTTTCTGATGACACAAAGGTTGGAGGTGTGGATAGTGTTGGGGGCTGTTAGGGGTTACAGCGGGACATAGATAGGATGCAAAACTGGGCTGAAAAGTGGCAGATGGAGTTCAACCCAGATAAATGTGAAGTGGTTCATTTTGGTAGGTCAAATATGATGGCAGAATATAGTATTAATGGTAAGACTCTTGGCAGTGTGGAGGATCAGAGGGATCTTGGGGTCCGAGTCCATAGGATGCCCAAAGCAGCTGCACAGGTTGACTCAGTGGTTAAGAAGGCATATGGTGTATTGTCCTTCATCAATCATGGAATTGAATTTAGGAGCCGAGAGGTAATGTTGCAGCTATATAGGACCCTGGTCAGACCCCATTTGGAATACTATGCTCAGTTCTGGTCACCTCGCTACAAGAAGGACGTGGAAGCCATAGGAAGGGTGTAGAAGAGATTTACAAGGATGTTGCCTAGATTGGGGAGTATGCCTTATGAAAACAGGTTGAGTGAACTCGGTCTTTTCTTTTTGGAGCGACAGAGGATGAGAGGTGACCTGATAGAGGTGTATAAGATGATAAGAGGCATTGATCGTGTGAATTCAGAGGCTTCTTCCCAGGGCTGAAATGGTTGCCATAAGAAGACACAGGTTTAAGGTGCTGGGGAGTAGGTACAGAGGAGATGTCAGGGGTAAGTTTTTTACTCAGACTGGTGAGTGCGTGGAATGGGCTGCCAGAAATGGTGGTGGAGGCGGAGACGATAGGGTCTTTTAAGAGACTTTTGGATAGGTACATGGAGATGAGAAAAATAGAGGGCTATGGGTAAGCCTAGTAATTTCTAAGGTAGGGACATGTTCGATACAGTTTTGTGGGCCGAAGGGCCTGTATTGTACTGTAGGTTTTCTATGTTTCTATTATGGTTATTGTAGTAACACAACAAAAATAGTCTTAGACGTTACACTGTGGGCTTTACTGACCACTTTTGCTCTATGTACCCTGTTTAATATTTTGCTTTAAGTGAATGGAATGGAATTGTAAGTTGGAGAATCTAGTGTGCAGTCAATGCACTTCTACTTATTTCATGCTACTGCCAAAGATGAATTTCTGCCTTGATGTACTGAAACCTCAGTACTCTGCAGATGTTGCACTGCATCCTTTCCCTCTATCACACACTCCACATTTAGGTCTGAAGTCACTTTGGGCAGGGATCAAAAAGTGAAAATAATATCCAGTAAGTGAGTCTGACTATTTCTACTTGATAATCAACAGCATCACTGTTATCAGATCTGTCACCATCAAAATTCCGAGGGTCACCTTTGATCAGAAACTGAACTGGAAAAGCCAAATAAATTCAATGGCTACAAGACCAGGTCAGAGGCTGGGTACTCTGCGGCAAAGGATTCATCTTCTGACACTCCAAAGCCTCTTCTCCAGCTTTAAGATACAGGGAAGAAATGTGATGGAATACTGTCTATTTTTCCTGAATTACTGCAGCTTCAATAATATTCAAGGAATTCAACACTATGCAGGACAAAGCAGGCTGTTTGATTGGCAACCAATGTAACCCCCAATACTTTGGGTCAGTCCAGGATAAGCATCCTGTGGCTGCTTGGTGTACCATCCACAAAATATACCGAAGCATCTCATCAAAACTTCTTTGTCAATATGCTCCAACCCAAGACTTCGTTACCTCGAGGGACAAGGGCTGCAGGCACAAAGGTTTGCCACCACCCTCTTCATGTCCATTCAACCAACTAGGAAATATATTGCAATGCCTTTGTTATTAATGGCTTATAGCACTGCAACATCCTGCCCAACAGAACACCATCACCATAAAACCCATATGGATCGAGATGGCAGTTCATCATCACTGGGATGTGTAGTAAATAATGGCCTTGCCATAACACACCCCATAAATGAATAATGAAGACGTGACAACTCTTTGTATTGTATCAGTATTTCCTGTACCAAGGAAATGATTGTTTCTAAAATAAAAATAAGCATTGTGGTGTTATAATTTGCATTGAAAATTAAATTTTCAGACCTTTTAATGACTTCCATTGAAACCAATCCTCCAGATCAAAGATTTTTCCTGAAGCCAAACTTACTTACTGGTAACATCTGAGCCCTAGGTTGAATCTTGAAATTATATTGGTGTAGAATAAAGATTAATGTGAATATCTTTTGTTTAACTCCACACATTTTCTCTCATGGCAATAAAACCCATTTCACCTTGGTCATAATATAAAATGATATCTTTATGTCACAGATATCTCACCCCTAATCCATTACTACATCTATCAGTTTCTGTGCCTGGCACTTACGTCCTGAGTTTAATGCAATAAAACATCCCAACTAAAATTGGATACAATATCATGTAAGGGTATATTAGGCCAGGTGACTCCTCGGCTGATCAAACAAATAGGATTTTTGGAGAATCTTAAAGGAAAAGAAAGAAGAAGAGGTTCCAAAGACTTGGGGTGGAAGTTCTTGATCTGGGAATGTCCATCATGGAAGTATTAAAATTGAGGCTGTGGAAAAACTTTGAGTTGGAGGATTGAAGAGATTTCAGAGCACGACAGAGATAGAGAAGGTTACAGACCTAGGAGGGATGGAGATCACTGATGAATATGAAAAGATCAATGAAATTTCAGATCAGGAACAAAAAATGGGAAATGCCTGAATGGGATTTGATGGCAGCTTGGAAGATGATACTCTTACTTCTCCAGTAAATTACCAGGACTTGGATCCCTCTAGGTTGTCTTGGTCATATGTTCAGATTACCTTGCCTCAATCATGTCTGCTGCTGTGCCTGCTCCTTCTTGGTTTCCAACACTTTGTCACCCAGACAGAATCCTTGAGGCGCAGAATTGTTGTTGATCTGATCCATGATTATCACGGGCGTATGGCTACAACTGGCAAATTCCTTGGATAACCACTGGCGTCCAAGACTACAAGTAGAACTTGATGCAGCTGTGGAGTCTGTGATCCCTGGCTCCAGGTTGTTTGTACCCAGTTGCCTATTGCATTGAAGCAGATCTGACAATCTTTAACCCATGACTGTGCAAATCTGGATAGTGAATCTCCATACATTCTTTCCCATTTCTTCCAGTGTGTGTGTGTTGCATTGATACAAATAACTCCAATACATAGTCCTGCTCAGACAACACTCTCAGTGGCTCTGTCAGATCTAAATTATTAAGTACTGTGGTTGATACTTTATTCTTGCTAGACCTCAATTCAGCTGGTAACTGACTTTGAGTAACATCACCATGTTTATTTTCCTCAGCTGTGACTGCTCCATCCTCTGGGTTTATTGGCAGAGTTGGTTCTAATGAAGTACAGGCTTCTGCTTAGACCTGTGTTTTCAATTCTCAGAAAACAGAAAAATCCGCTAGAGTTCCTAACAAGACAGGCATTTCTCTGATGGGAGAACGACAACAGATATAATGAGTTTTATAATATTAACTTTGGAGGAAGTCACTGTACTCACCACTCCTTGATTCTTTGTCCAGTGATGTCAATTTCAGGCTCTTTGAGTGGAGTCAGATTGCTGAATGGCTCCTTTCTTCTTCTTGGGATATCCCTTAGGATCAAAGGTGACTGACTTCCATTCCACATCTGTGAGTTCGGGGGTGGTTGATGGGGCCAATATGGAAATCACGGATTCTTCCAAGGGACGGAGGGTGCCTGACAGGATGGGCAGGCAGGATGTCTGGGAGGTGATCTGCTGCTTCCACCATTTATGTTAGGCTTCTGTATGTATCCAAGGTTCTTGGTGCCTTCCTGAAGGCTCCTTCGCCACTTCAAGTGTTCATGGACCACAATCAGCGGGAATGTTGCACTTTTTTCCCCCAAGGACAATTTGAGAACAATTTAACACTTTTCCTCTGTCCGCCTAGTAATTTCTTCTGTGACAGAGCTCAGACCAGAGCCTGATCTCCAGTCACCTTGCTCCCTCCTTGACATGGTTTTAGGGTTATCATGGACTTGTTTCTAGCACTTGCATGCTATATTATCCAATAAGCTAATAGACAGCGCAGAAATTGAAAACACACGGAGCAGAGATAATATCGCACAAGTAAACGGCTTCAGAAACTGATTTAAAAAGGCTCATACATTGAGTGAAACCATTTTAGGAATTGTAACTGAGTACATAGATTGCTAGAAGCAAAATACAACAGCTGTTAGAAATCTGAAGTAAAAACAGGAAATGCTGGAAATATTTAGCAAGTTAAGAACTAGCAATAGAAAGGGAAAGTTAGTGAACACTTCAGTTTGTTGTGCTGAAAAATTTTTCTCTTTGCAGAGGCCACCAGACTTTCTGAGTATTTCCAGCATTTTTTATTTTGTGACAGAGGTTTCCAGGTGCGTTTTCACTTTTAACCCTGCAAAGCACCTTGCTTTGATTCATCATCATCTCACTGCTTTGAATTCTGTCTGGGTAAATCACCCTTTAAGGGATTCCTCCCATCCAACTCTTATAGGTAGCAGAGTAATTGTACCATGATTAAGGAAGCGAGAAATTTTCTGGGAAAATGTCCGAAGTTATTACCAACCTGCAATTCCCTATTTCTGCCTTATAAATTCTAGTTACTGTATGTGCTTGGAGAAAACACTTGGATGATGTACGTTGCTTATTTATACATTGCTTATTTATAAGAAAAGAATACACATGTTCTATGTCACAATGACTAATTCTTGTATTATTTGCATTATGACAATGCATTTTAAAATATTATTAAAATATAATTTTAAAATGTCTGGACCAAATATTATAACAAAAAACAAACTATTGTTTGAAAACATTAACTCTATCTTAGGATTCTTCCATTGCCTGTAAATCACTTAAACTAGAATCAGGAACCCTTAATTTACTGACTATTATGTAATTCATACTAATGTCCTCGAACTATTGCCAATAAAAGTGTTAACGTTATCAAGTGAGGAGCTAAGCCACCTTCACCAGATCAAGGGCAGTAGCAGCATTACCTAAGCTTGACCATGCTCTTTTGGTCCCCTCAGTCTGGGTTTCGAGCCATATTTAATGCAGTGAGCGGGATAATCAAACAAAAGAAGATTACTGAAGCATTAATTTATTCTTTTTAATTCAAATCCATTTAACACAACATCTATATCATACCTTGATTAAAGATTTCTTTTAACTGCTTATCTGGGTTCAGAAATAAATTAAGCAAAAAGGGAAAACAAAATCAAAAGTATGGCAATTGTAGGCATTTTATGAAAATAGATGTCTTAAGGACTATCATAAACCAACTGGGAAGCATGGTGAAAGATAACAGAATTACAATCCTCAGAAAATCCATACAGCTGACAGTAAATTGCATTTACTGGAGATAAACTTCCAATGCAATGCAAGTAATGGAACCTTGTGTCGATATTTACAGTAACAGACTCGGCTCAAGGGTATAATATCTTCAGCTGTTCAATATCAACACTTCTGCACGTGACAGTAACAGAAGGGGGTAAATAGTAAACCTCTTAGTCACAGAGATAAATAAGATCAACATTCACTGGATGTCCTGCTTTCTGTACCACAGGATTATATTAAAAATACATAATAAAGCACCCAAGAGTGTTTTTGGATTTAGGAAGCTCTGTTAAAGTGATGGCATGCATGGATTGTAATACCGATTTTTAATAACATTAAAAACAGATCCTGAGTCAATTTTTTATTGGTGTAAATATAATGACCTTTTTTTTAATGGTCATTACCTTAAATCATTCCTCCCTGGTATTGATGAAAACCTTATTAAATTAATGCAAGAGTGGTGTGAGTCGGGGGAGTTATGAGAGGCAGGGCCCTTTTTTGTTACAATTTATACATTTTCCAGGATCTGGATATGACCGGCAAGACCAGCATTTTTTGCCTGTCCCTGATTGCCCATGAACTGAATGGTTCACTTGGCCACATCAGAGGGCATTGGAAAGTCTACCACATTGGTGTGTCTGTAGTCACATATAGACCACATGGTCTGAGGACTTTAGTGAACTAGGTGGGATCTTATGACAGTCTGGTAGTGACTAATAATGTTTTTTTTAATCTCAGATCATTAACTGAATTTAAAAACCACAGTGGAATTTAGAGGAAGGCCTTTCAACAATGAGTCCAGGGTTACTGGCCTTGTAAACATTGCACCATCACCAAGTGCAGCACCACTGTCTGAAGTTAAGTGAATTTGGGGGCAGTGGGGAAAGCATTTTACTCTTCCTGTCCCACAAATGCACTTGCATTCTCCCCAGATCTATCACTGATATATTACACTCTATCCCTACTCACTGGCCTTTAATTACCTAGCTTGTCACTGTTGTCCTTCCTTAATAAAGGTCCCTCACAGAATTTTCCAAATGTGTTGTTTGAGTGTTCGTGAAACCCTGAAAATTTTCTTCATGTGCTAAAGGGCCCCTTTACGTAGTTCCAGGAGCACGTGAACGTGAAAAGAGGATGTTGCTTTAAATAGGACTTGAAATTGGCAACAACGCTCTGTCAATGCTCTTGATGTTAGGGGAGAATATAAGGACAAGTACTAACCACTAAAATGCTGTGTAGTTTCCTTAATGAGAACATGTAACTTAAGTAATCAAACCTTTAACAAACATCTGAGGAATTATTCTTAACACAGGCTACAATTTCTTTATGGAGCTTGATACCTCACACTACTCTGGGCCTAAATTAACATTTCAGCTCAAGTCTCCAAGTTGGCTACCACAAATGATCAATAGTGTCTGAGAGCACAGATGAAAATCACACCCATAAATAATTAAAAATAAGCATTCTAGCCACTTTAGGAAGTGAAAGTGCCCAGAAATTTACCGCCACTGGCAGCATTAAACACACTATATAATAGTATCAGCAATTTGTACTCTGCTTATGGTATCCATCCCATTACCTTCAAAAGAACAAATTTTGGAGACAGAGCATAACATATTGTTACTACTATATAGAGCATTTCACACTATCAACAGGGAATTAATATTAAGGTTGAGATGCATTCTTTATATCTTAAATTGGGCCTGTTGGATACAATGCAAAATTATCTAAATGTTGTTTATCGGATATTTTCAAGAGCAATATTTTCAATTCCATTCTGTTTGTAGTCGGGAACAGAATGGCTCAAACATCTTTGTAGTTTTTCTCCCTAATTAAATGAATTTCATTATATTTACTTGCCATATTCATGCCTTTTTCAAAAAAAATCTTATTTTTGTGGGTATTATTTGGCTGAGTAGTTGTTACTTGCTATTGCTAGTCTGATTTTGGCCAGAAGTAAATGATTTTCTATGTAGAACAGGTACAAATTCCAGTTTAAGAAACCCGAAGGCTTGAAGTCAGACGAAAATCAGAGGACTGTAACGTGTATGAAAGATAATGGTAGTCACACTTTTGCTTCCATGGGCAATATATAATCTACAAAGTAACATCTTCAAAAAGATTTTTTTCACATGTTCACATAAAAATGATTTTCATGTGAAGAAACTAAAAAATACATAGAAAATACTTGGAAAAATTATTACTTTTAAAGGAGTGCAGTTCTACCAGATTTTAAAAGTATAATGCATTCAGATGGGAAAAAAATCAAAGTAACCACATCAAAGGACTTTGTCCTTTATGGGCTAAATCAAAACCAGACAGTTTTCTCATCCTTATTTGAAACATCACCAGTCACTGCTGTAACCAACATGTTTCCACCCCCGCCATCAGCAAATGTAATTACTCTTGAGGTAACTTTTTCACGCAATGCACAGTGGAATACTTAACTAATGTGGAAGTCCTTTGTTCAAGAGTAGCACACCTCTGCTGTTTGTTTATCTAAGGGTATCAATTATTTAATATGTTATGAAGTATAATACCTAACTAAATTTTATGTGTAGTTGCAGAAGTGTTTTGGTCTTTGCCAGTAGATGCCAAATGGGAGAGAATACTAAAGATGGACAATAAAATACAAGTGCCCATCAAAAGGCAGCATGCAGTTAAGAATGTGATCACTTACAAACAAATCTGTACTCATCTTTTCTTTAAGCAAGCAGCATGCATTAAATATTTCTTTCAGTGCAATTTATCTGATTTGGAAGATTACACTAGAGGTTTGTTAAAAGCTAAGCTACTTACAGCAGATGTTGGAGGGGTTTTAAATTATAAATTCACCATGAAAGTAAACACAATAAAAAATGTAATAAAATATTAGTGGATGATGTTAGTGGAATTGTCTTCCACTACCCGTAAAACAACTTGCATGATTGACTAGTGAATCCCAGTCCTGTGTGTATTTAAATATTAATCTCTTGTATTTAATAAATGTTCAGAGTCCCTCGTGTTATTTCCAATGTGAATGCTTACCATAGGGAAAAGAAAACACTTAAAGTTAGATGTGAGATTGCCTCACTTGCTCTTCATTGTTCTGGGTCATTAACATTGATAGGTTCTTGGTCAAAGACCACAAATGCACAATAGGAATTACCTCAAATATCTTCTCATCTGCAGATCAGCTATTCATCTCTCGGTTTCTGTTCAAATGCAGAGACAATATTTGATAATCCCTTATCCTCAGTTAAGAATCCCTCTGTGAATCATCATGTATTAAGTGGTACTCTGTTTACCAAAGATATCTAAGTGTGCTATTATTTACCAGCACCAACTGATCTTGGTCAGTCTGATTCATTGATATGCCATGCAATGAAATACCAGTCCTTAGAAATTTGTCACCGGTCAATCACACTAAATGTGTTATTAAGTATTGTCAACATGCTATATCTTGCCTTCAGAGCAAAGTACAACACTGTCATTATTGCACAGTGCATTTAGCACTACCAAACGGTGAATTTCTAGGCACAAACCATTTAGCATAGTTTCTTAAAAAGCCGTTGGAGGGGCATGTACATTAATAATTTTTTAGCTCTCATTTTTTCTTTCCATTTGATATTGACATAATCTTTAGAGATATCTAAAAAGAGGGAAGAAATCAGGACCATTTCTGTGCATCGCAATTTCCATTTGCATGGGGTAAAATGTTAAACCTATTGGATTTCTGGTCTGCTTTCCTTATAACTCTGGAAATTGGGTAGATATCTAGGGATGCCAAATTTCTGTCTGACTTGGGGACCTCCAAGATTATATTTTGGCTTCTTCCAACACCATGGGATAGTGAAGATAGCACTGACAACTTCTGCTGGCTCCCTCAGTTTTTCTTGTTCACACGTGGATTGTGAGGCATTGTCAAGATTAGCATCTATAGCTATGCCTAACGGCTTTTGCATTGCGTGCCTTGCACTTTAGAGGGCAGTTAAAAGTCAGCCGTGTTGCTGTGTGGGTCAAGTCACGTCAAGGCCAGAGACAGGTATACACTAAACAAAATATACCCATTGTAGTACCTTATTTACGCTGTGGCAACAGTTGTATGAAAATAAATTATGAAAGCCTGTCCTTCAATAATTAATAACATGGGCCTTCATGAAGACTTTATTGAAGTCAATAGCCAATCTTCTGCAGTATTACCATTTATTTTGGCTTGCAAAGCAGAATAAAATCAACTCTTAGAAGATACTGGTTCAGATCAACTGCCAAAATATTGCATATAAATTATCTTCTGGATAAACAGCCAGTCATTTTAAAGCCTATTTAGTACCATGTATAAATTCTGTCATTGGAAAACAATTAAACTCTATAATTTATTTTCCCAAATATATGTCTCAAAACTGGTCCTAATTTGAGCAATGATGATTTAACTATTGAAGGCCAACCTAAGACTTACCTTTGTGACCTCATTGAACCTCTTCCAACACACAATGGAATGGTGGAGATCACAATTATGTCTTCTGCTAGCTCCCTTGAGTTTTCTCATTCAGCGTCCATTGTCAAGACCAACATCTTATTGCTATTCCTAACTGCCCTTTCACTGAGTGCCTTTCTAAGTCATTTCAGAGGGCAGTTAAGAGTCAATCATGTTCCTGTGTGAGTCAGTCACACCAAGACCAGAGAGATGTCCTTCCCTAAAGGACATCAGTGAAACAGAAGATCCAGTAGTTTCACAGTTAGCATTTTATTTTTGAATCAATGTATTTAATTGACTGAATTTGAGCTCCCCACTCTGCAGTGGGGTACAATAATCATGCCCCCATATCCTGATGGTACCAAATAGTCTGAACTCCCGCATCCCACACTCTGGGATCTTCCACTCTTCAGTATTTCCAAAGGATCCCTCCTCAGCATTTGGAATCGTTTCTGACTATTTTATCCTGGTCATTGCACCTTCAGGTATTCTTGCAGAAAATTAAGGCTTCTTTTTAAATTATTTGCAGCTTTTCTTCTACAGTTGAGTTTGTCTCCTTTCCAATGTCAGGAACACAATATCAAGGAATTGGCCTTGTTTTCTTTGATTTTAGGATCCTTACCATTGACATAAACAGATCAACCCAATTCTGTCAGTTATAGCATTGCTTTTATTTTGAAATTTGATCTTGGAAAGAACTGAGTCCAAGGCTGTTAATAATTCTTTTCATTTTTATTCAAGTATATCACAGTTGTACAGTGCAGCATTTGGATGTTGAAAGCTGGTGGGCGTTCTGTAAAATCCAGTCCTGGGAGGTTTAATTTTTTTTCACCAATGTTATGATCTTGTATTTTCAAAGGAATGTTTCAATGTCATGGGCTGAACAATAAACTGAGCAAGCTACTAACAATGAATCTTTGATCTCATTTTTAGAATAAAAGGAAGCAAGTTGTCAAGATATTAAAGTGAAAATATTTGTGATCATTTTAAACATATGGACATCATAATTATTTCAGTTGATATATGCAGAATATTAGACATTACCTCAGTTTGTTTGAAATTAGTTTTACAAATAAATACACAAACATAACTGAAAGTAGACTGAAGTTATTAGCAGTATTGAGGCTCTGATGTCAACCTACCTAGAATATTGTGTACAGTTCCATTCTCCCTGCCTAAGGAAATATATACTTGTGATAGAGGGAGTCCAACAAAGGTTCACCAGATTGATTCCTGGAATGATAGATTGTCTGTGAAGAAAGATTAAGCTGACTGGATCAGTGCTTCTTAGAGAGTAAAAGAATGAGAGGAGATTTCATTGAAACAAAAATATTCTTACAGAGTTTAACAGAGTAGATGTGAAGATGACGTTTCACATGCCTGGGATATACAATACCAGAGATCACAGTCTCAAAATAAAGAGTTAGTCATTCAGGACAGAGATGATAAAAAAATCTTCAACTAAAGAGTGGTGAATCATTGTAATTCTCTGCCTATATGGGTGGTGGAGACTCAGTTGTTGTGTCTGTTCATGTTAGAGATCTATAGGTGTTTGGAAATTAAGTGAATCAACAAATAGTACAGGAAGGTGGTAATGAGGTAAAGGACTAGTCATGATCTTATTGATTGGTGGAACGAGTGATAGGGGCCTACTGGTGCTTCTATTTCTTATTTCAATTAGTCATTTACACAATGATCTATGTATCTCTGTCTGCATATCTACTTAACAATCATTTATCTTTTTATCTAACTACCTACCTGTTAAAAACATTTTAAATGTCTGCTCATTTCTTGCCCACTTTTATGTCACATATTTCCTATTGCAGGTTGCTAAGACTATTTCTATAATGGAAACTTGCTTTATTAAAAACTTCATTTAGAAGTGAGTAAAAGTTTGGTTGAAGTGATAAATTCCAGTGAAGGACTTTATGGAACAGAGAGGAGAAGTGGACAGCTTTAGGGAGAAATTGAGCAGAAAGCATGGCAACAGGAGGTGGGGTGAAAAAAGTGTGGGGACATAAAAGGCCAGAGTTGGAGAGCTACAGTTCTGAAAGAGGCATATGGAGACATGAAACCATGAATGGATTTGGAAGCAAAATTTAACCAATGTAGAGATGTATCAGGAAATCATAAACCACTGCTGCCAAATGTTGGCCCTCCCCCAAATCCCTATCCAATTCTGTCAAACTTACACTCTAACCCTCCAATCAATGCTGACAGATGCCGGTCAGCAGACCACACATTCAGATTTCAAGTTTACCTTCCATGCTTCCTTCAAAACATTTTTCCTTCCTGATAGTTTGCCTGGTCTAAAGGCTATTTCTGTGTTCCAAACACCCCTCAGCTTCATTGGCACTCATTTTTTGATAAATACATAGATATATAGACAGATGGACAGATGTAGTGTGAATGTCCAGAATCCTTACCTTAGTTCATTCACACCCCAAGACTATGGGCCCACAAAATCCCACTAGTATCCTGTCAATGCAGTCAATCCTAGGATTGCTTTCATTACAGTGAAATACTGTACTGTCCATCCAATACAGGTAAACACTATTTCTTTCCTCAGTGTTACAAACTGTAAGAGTCAGTTAATTTTTGCAGGAGTTCTCCCCATAATCAGCTTAAATTTGGCAGAAGATCTGTGGAAATCCTGGTGAAGCTATACAAATTAAATTAACGGTCTGGAGCAAAGTGCCCATTTACTGTGAAAGCTCTCAGAAATAGTGTAGGTGGGTGTCTGCCATTTTCTTGGGAATTCTTCTAATCTTCCAGCAGTGAAAGATCAGCCGAACCCCCTGAAATTTTAAGGCTGTTACTTATTATCATTTCATATTAAATATTGTCTTTATATTTTTTAACAAAAGGCTTCCATCTGGTTACAAGGTGGTCTTAATCCTTTCCATCATTTTGCAATGAGTACTGCCAGATGTTGCATTCATGAAATTTGGGTTTCAGATTTCTTTCTGTATGCCTATAAAAAACATCCTGACCTTTGGAGTTAATTCGTAAATACATTTGTATTCATTGCATAAATGAGGTTTCTGTTGCACATCCACCAAAGGCCGGCCGGCAGAGCTGGAACAGCTCCAAGGCGTTCAGTTTCTGCAGGCTTGATACCACCATTTGTTTGTTGTATAAAGGAACAAAAATAGGAAGGCCAATGTCCAAGTATAAGTCGGATGCATGTACCTGCAACCTGCACTGCTAGCCTATGTCACTGGCACAATCAATCATAGGTATTTGTATTTGTGACCCATTGGTCCATTCTGCAAGAAATCCAGGAAAAGAAAGTTACAGCAAAAGGTCATAAGTATGTCCAAACCAGGACTCAACATGGAACCACTGGATGGGCCTCAAGGCCTTCATACAATTGACTGGGGCCTAGGAATCATCTAAAATTGCCAGTTGCTGGAGTTCTACTGAGCCAAGGCCAAGGAAGGTCCTGCCTTGGCAATTCCAGTTCACAGTCACATCCTCTGTAATGCCATGACAAGTTAAACCAAGTTTCCCAACCAGCTGATCTCACCTGGAACCCACTTCAGCAAATCTGATTTGCAGTTATATCTCCAGGCTTCAAGCCTCAGCCCAATGGTCTTTGGCCAGAATAACATCCTTCAAGCCCATGCAAGATGTGTGTCCATTTCTTTAGCATAATTTCCAAAAACTGATTATTCATCACATATTTAAAGTCATACAGCTTAAGAATATGCCTTTCAATCCACTATATCCATGCCAACCATCAACTTCCTATCAACACGAATTCCATTTACCAGTTCTCAGTCCATAGCCTTCTATGCCTTGGCAATTCAAGGGCACATAGAACACAGAACATAGAAAAACTACAGCACAATTCAGGCCTTTTGGCCCACAAAGCTGTGCTGAACATGTCCCTACCCTAGAAATTACTAGGCTTGCCCATAGCCCTCTATTTTACTCAGCTCCATGTACCTATCTAATAGTCTCTTGAAAGACCCTATTGTATCCGCCTCCACCACCGTTTCCGGCAGCCCATTCCATGCACTCACCACTCTCTGAGTAAAAAACTTACCCCTGACATCTGGGTACTTCTTAAATGTTGTAAGAGTATCTGCTTCCATCACCCGCTCAGGCACTACATTCCATATTCCAAACACTGGATGAAAAAAATTCTTCCTCAGATCCCCTCTAAACCTCCTGCCCCTTACCTAAAGCCTATAGTTTTAGACCCCTCTACTATGAGGAAAAAATTCTTATTATCCACCCTATCTACCCTTCACAACATCAACATCATCAATTTGTGTGTCATCTGTGAACTTGCTTATCACACCTCCTATATTCACATCCAAATCATTAAGATATAGGAAAAACAGAAGGGGCACCAGTACTGATCCCAATGGTAAACCACTGGTCATTGGCTTCCAATCATAACAACATCCCTCCACCATCACCTTCTGTCTTCTATTACAAAGCCAATTTTGGATCCAATTTGCCTAGGTCCCATGGGTGCTAACCTTTTCAACCATGTGGGACCTTGTCAATGACATTATGAAATCCATGTAGATGATACACTATACACTATGTTACTTCTTTGTTCCATCTATGTTCCACTATGTTCCATCTATACACTATGCTACTTCTTTGAAAAACTCAATCGAATTGGTCAAGCAGTATCTCCTTCTATCAAAGTCATGCTGACTATCTTTGATTAATTCCTGCCTTTCCAAGTGTAGATTAGATAAGATATCTTTATTATTCACATGTACATCGAAACACACAGTGAAATACATCTTTTTGCATCGAGTGTTCTGGGAGCAGCCTGCAAGTGCCGCTATGCTTCCAGCACCAACATACAATCTTGTTCCTCAGAACTTGTTCCGATAACTTCCCTGCCAATAACATGAGATTTACTGGTCTGCAATAAACTGGCCTTCTTGAATAAAGTTACCATATTTGCTGCCCTCCAGTCATATGTCACCTCACCTTAATGGCCAGAGACCATTTAAATATCTTTGTTGGGGCCCTGGCAATCTCCTTGCTTGTCTCCTATAGCAGCCTGGTATACATCTCATAGGCCCTGGGGAATTATCCACCTTTAAGCCCCTCAGATATCTAACACCTCTGCATTTTTAATGATAATGTGTCCTAGAACTTCACTACCAACCTCCTTGAATTTCCAAACTGCAATGTCCTTTAGCGAATATAGATGAGAAATATTAATTTATGACAGCACCCACGTCCTGTGACCTGCTTCAGTGATTGCCCCTTTGGTCCCCTCTTTGCCCTCCCCTTTGCTCTTCTAATTGTTTTCTAAGTATCCCCTACAGTTTCTATACTCCTGAAGGGTCTTCTCTTTACTCTGTTTTCCTTATCTGTTATGTGCTTACTTTTTTTTTATATATCCAGCCTTCAATAGGCCTTGATATCCAGGGTTCTTTGGACTTGCTCTCCTTACCTTTCATCCTTATGGGATCACATTAGCCCTGAATTCTCACTATTTCACTTTTAAATGATTCTGACTTCTTGGATGTAGACACTGCCAGTATCTGCTCCCAGTCTACTTTCACCAAGTCCTGTCTTATATTAAAATTGGCCTCTCCCAGTTTAAGACCTTAATTCCCAAACCATGTCCAAAGCTATCTTGAAACTTACAGAGTTATAGTCACCATCTCCACAATGCTTTCCCACGGACACTCCAACCATCTGCTTGGCTACATTCCCCACGATTGCCCTCAGCACTGCTCCTTCTCTGGTAGGACTATCTATGTACTGGCTCACAAAGCTCTTCTGGACACATTTTAAAAATTCTACCCCCTCTAATCCTATCACTCAAATGCAATCCCAGTTAATGTTGGGGAAGTTGAAATCCTCTAATACTATAAACCTATTATATTTATCTTCACCGTGATTTACTACATGTCTGCTCCTCTACCTCCAGCTGACTGTTAGAAGGCTTGTGTACATTCACAACAAAATGATTGATCCATTTTTGGTTTCAATATTCTACTCTCATGCCTTTATTTGAAGAGTCTTCTGAGATATCATCCCTTATTACCACAGTAATGAACTCCTGTAGCAATATTGTTATTTTACCTCCTCTTTTACAGCGCCACCCTGATCATGCCTGAAGATTCTGTACCCTGGTCCTGCCTAATAGCAACAATACCATATTCCCATGTGCTGATCAACACCCTCAGTTCACCAGCTTTATTAATCAGACTCCTTGCACTGAAATAGACACAATTTCATCTCACATTCCTCCTATATGCCTTATCAAGCTCATGTTTGTTCTGCCTACTGGATTGACTTTGTTTTCTTTCTATATTCAACGGCACCTCCTCTCAATTGTACATCAACTCTGTGTCACACTCACCTGTCAAATCAGTTTAAGCCCTCCCCAGTCCAGATGAAGGATCAACCCAAAATGTTGACTGTCCATTTCCCTCCATAGATGCTACCTGACCTGTTGAGTTCCTCCAGCGCCTCTTGTGTTGCTCCAGATTCTAACATCTGCTGTATCCTGTGTCTGCCCAACAGCACTAGAAAGCCCCTCCACACAGATTATTCAGTTGTACAGTTCCGACCTTCCACAGAAGTTATCCTAGTGATCCAGAAATCTGAACTCTGCCCTATTACACCATCCCTTTAACTACACATTGATCTGAACTATCCTCCTATTCCTCTACTCACCAGAATGTGTCATTAGAAGTAATCTAGAGATTACAACATTAGAGGTCCCGCTCTTTAATCTGTGAAATAGCTCCCTAAATCCATATTGCAGGACCTTGTCCCTCTGGCACAGTGGTGCAACCAGTAGAGGCATTGGTTCAGGTATGACCTCCTGGTTCTGCCTGTGTGGAGTTCGCATATTCTCCCTGTGAATGCGTCGGTTTCCTCCAGATGGTCCAATTTCCTCCCATATCCTAAACGTGCAGGTTGGTGGGTGAACTGGCCACTGTAAAATGCACCTCGTGTGTCAGTATATGGCAGAATTTGGGGGAGCTGAAGAGAAAGTGCGGAGAATTAAAAATCGGGTTTAATATAGAATTAGTGTAAATGGGTGGTGATGGTAGGTTTGGACGATGGGACAAAAGACCATTCTGTATGTATCTATAACTCTTTTTATCTATGTCTAAGTACCAGTGTTAAGGACCATGACCTCCGGCTGTTTACCTTCCCCCTTTAGAATCCCCCTGTAACTGCTTTCTGACACCCTTAACCCTGACACTAGGGAGCCAATATTCATGTCTCTGGCCTTAGAAGCACCTGTCTATTCCCCTCGCTATCAAGTCTCTTACCACTGTTGTCTTTGGACTCTTGCTCTTCCCATATGTGCTGCTGAGCTACCCACAGTATCATGATCTTGGATCTGGCTGGATCCTCAGAGATACGTTCACCTGCACCATTTTCAAACATGGAGAAATGGTCTAGATTAAGATGTGATCAGAGGTTTCCCTGAACAACTGCTTGCTATCCTTCTTCTGTCTGCTGGTCAATTATTCCTTCTCAGAATGCCTTTCCTTAACTGTGAGGTGAGCACCTTTAAAAATGTGCTATCCACAAAACCTTCAGCTTCACAGATAGAACATAGAACATAGAACAGTACAGCACAATACAGGCCCTTTGGCCCACAATGTTGTGCCGACCTTTAAATCACGCCTAAGACTAACTAACCCCTTCCTCCCACATAGCCCTCTATTTTAAATTCCTCCATATGCTTATCCAGTAATATCTTGAATTTGACATATGTACCTGCCTCCACCACCGCCCCAGGCAGCGCATTCCATGCCCCAACCAGTCTCTGGGTAAAAAACCTTTCTCTGATATCTCCCTTGAACTTCCCACCCATCACTTTAAAGCCATGCCCTCTTGTATTGAGCATTGGTGCCCTGGGAAAGAGGCGCTGGCTGTCCACTCTATCACAATGCCTCCAGCTGGTGCTCAAGCTCCAAATCCCGGTGCTCAAGCCAATCAAACTGAAGGCACCTTCAACAGATGTGATCATCCAGATCGTAAGGAGTTTCTCAGAATTTCCACATGCAACACATGGGACTAAGCTCTGTTGACAGACTTTTAAGTTAGAAAGGCCCCTTAAAATATAATCCAATCCCTGTTTCTGCAATTTATTTGAGCTGTAAAAGTGAAAATACTTACCAACCACCTATCTGACTGACCTTCCAACTAAAGGCCAGGGTTGAGAACTTCCCAAACCTTCCTTGCCAAAACATTCTCACTCACTAGAGCTGCACTCTGAGACGTATGAATCTTTATGCCATCATCAGCAAGGGTTTGTATAATACCTCCATTTATTAATCTTTGTGGCTTTTTCAAATCAGGTTGGTGAATTGATTCTGATTTGTGCTATGTTTCAGTGCTTTCATAACATTCTGAACTCATGTCTATTGAGATCTAATTTGAGACCAATAAACTCATTCCACGCGACTCTCATGACTGCCTGCTGTCAGGAAAAAGACTCGATTAGATGGATTATTTATTGCTGGCCCAGAAATAATAAATGACACTTGAATGCTTCTGGCTATTAATTCTCTGCATAATAATATTAAGAAATAAATACTGCTTGACACCATCAAGGAAATACATAAAAATCTGATAGTCATAAAACTCCTACACCTGTTAAATTAAATAGATTGTATCGGTAGCATAGCGGTTAGCATGTTGCTATTACAGCGCCAGCGACCTGGCTTCAATTCCGGCCACTGTCTGTAAGGGGTTTGTACATTCTCCCCGTGTCTGCGTGGGTTTCCTCCGGGTGCTCTGGTTTCCTCCCACATTCCAAAGACACATGAGTTTGGAAGTTGTGGGCATGCTGTGTTGGCGGTGGAAGCGTGGCAACACTTGTGGGCTGCCCCCAGAACACTCCATGCAAAAGATAAGATAAGATATCTTTTTAGTCACATGTACATCGAAACACACAGTGGAATGCATTTTTTGCATAGAATGTATTTCACTGTGTGTTTTGATGTACATATGACTAATAAAGGTATCTTATCTTACCTAGGTATCTTTGTCTTATAAATCACACCAACCAAAATAGTTTATTATATTAAATTACATTCTCTAAATTAGTTAACTGTTGAAGAATCTAACACAGATGGGACATTTAGTGCGGGGTTATCCATCTGTATACAGTCCCAATTCTCTCTGTATATCAGCACTTCCCAGGTTATATGGTCTTAAAGGACATTGTATTCTAAAATGATACGACCTCATTCCCTGTGAATAAATCCTGAAGGTGCTGCTTATCCAGTGGGGAAAACTAGGTGATGCAATGCATATTACTGGTTATCTTATGTCAGTCTACCAAGTCAAGGGATCATATTTATAGTTCATACAGCAAAAGGTATTACATATTCAAATAGTACTGTGTTGACAAAATTTATAACTTGAGAATGTTTGAAAAGAATGTATTCTGATCAGCAGTTGAATGTCATGATTTTGAAACAACATGGACCAAAAAGCTGAATTCTGGAGGTGAGGTGAGAGTAATTGTCCTGAACACCAAGGCTTAAATTCTTCAAAAGAACTGAAAGGCTCACTCACTTTATCAGAAATGCCAATGATCCATACATAACCAGATTGGAATTGAGCTGCTATCTTGCACCATTCCTGCTTTAACAGTTACCAGGCTTATACTAAATGATCTGCATGCAGTATCCTTAAATTTGCATATATTTGGGTCTGAACAGGAGTTCCATCATTTCACAATATATGTTGGTTACTATGACTAATTTTCACATTTAGCCTATAATCATGAGCATACAATCTCCCAATGTATTTGATGACTTTATTACATCATCAGATTGAATTTGTTTCAGTTATATCCTCATTGCCTGTACAAATTATGTCTAGCATCTGGATACCCCCCACAGAGCAAGTGTCCATTCACTGAGAAGACTCTCAAAGATAGTGTGGATCTCTGCCATTTGCCTGGGAATTCCTGGGAACCCTGTTGGTGCCTAGTCTTTAGTGAAATAACATAGTGTTCTGAGCATGCTCTAAAAGCTGTGTTTGATTAATTCAAGGTTTATCTGAACCTGTACACCTGTGCACAATGATACACACAATGATAAAATAAACCATGCTGTTAAGTCATTTACATGTATTACCATTATGAAGTTAAGGTGAAAAGCAATTTCCACAAAACTTGAGCTTACTTTCATAACTCCAACCATTTTCTTTGAACAAACAGAAGGGAACAATCGATTCTATCTCTTTCAATTTGAAGATAAACATATTTCCAGAACAAAGGATTAATTCTATCCACGTAATTTATTTTCCCAAGGAGAACAGTAGAGAAGATTAGAGAATATCGTAGCAAAAATAATCAGATGTCCGATTTTTCAAAAAAATCAGAGGGGCCATTAAATGTGAATAAGATGAAATGTACTTTGACATTCTGGGTAAAAGATAATTGAAACATACTCTAGCTGCTGAGCAGCCTATACCTGTTTTCAAGTTCTATGCAAACACATGAACTTGGGAACAGAAGGGACAGACAGGTTGAATTACTATTGAGAGGCTGTAATTAAACACGTCATTCTGACTGTTTTGTCTCTTCAAAACTGAAGGTTGTACAACACAATCTATAATATGAGCTCAAGAAAGTTGTTATAGTTTAAATATGTGTTATTAAATAGTATTTTAAAATGGATAATGTAGTTTTGTTCATTCGCAAATTTCTATTTAAAAGTTTAATATTTCCAAGCTTTCTATTTAGCTATTGATATAGCAAATGAAAATTAAGGTGTATTTTCTTAAATTATATTTATCTGCACTTAGACCAAAGGGAGTTAGCAGGACAAAGGGAGGACAGAGAAGAAAATGCTCTGGTTTATTAAAGATCAGTATTGAAAATGACAGACCAAGCACAAAGGTTGAAACTCATTTCAGGAGCATGGGGTGAATATAAAATGCTTTTTAAAGGCAAATCTGGTCCTTCATTATCAGCCAGAGGAATTTTCCTTTCAACTTAACATTTATTGTCATTGTCATTATTATTACCTGTGATATTACTTGTCACATCACCCTCTTGTGGATTGGGCTGCATTAAAAGGACATCACACATCTATGTGACAAGGAGCAAAGGATGTGGAGATGTACAAATGCCACAAACACCCAATATAATGTTCAGGCAAAAAATTTTTGTCATTAGATTTTCCTGAAAATATTTAAATTTTGCATTCAAATCAATTCAAATCTGTCTGTCTGAACTGTGCTGGATGTTTATAATATGTACAGTATGTCTTTAAATGAGACCAATAACATTCAATCTCTTAACCCTCCTGATAATCAAACTGCCCCTAAAAACATGTACATTATAACTGAATTGGGCATGTGCACAATTTCAGATTGTATCACTTGTTGACAGCTTTGGGTATTGTATCGCCTTTTCTGTCAATTTTGCATTGGATTTCAGTGCATTTTAAATTGTTTCCATATTCCTTTATGTTTCCTTACAAAAATTTATTGTTCTTGAAATAAACCCGGAGCTTACACATTAATGTCAGGATCAGGCAAGGGATGGGTAGAGAGAATAGGGTTCTAAGTTGGTATGGTTAGTATTGGGATAAACTATTTTCGTTTTTGGAATGTGCTTTGACTTTAATTAATTTCACTCCAGCTATTCATTATTAAAAACTGCTTAAAGCTCTTAGTTTTAATTATTTATTAATTGCCCATGGATGTCACTGCCAAGACCAGCATTTGCTCACCCGCAACCCCCCCCTCCCCCACCGCCACCATCACCCTAATTGTCCTTGAGGAAGTGATGGTGAGCCACCTTTTTGAACCAGTGCAGTTCATGAATTATTGGGTAGGGATTTCCAGGATTTGAACACAGCAAAGAATAATACCTGAACCTGCGGTCACCGCTGAGGACATAAGATCAGTCTTCCGGAGAGTGAACCCCTGGAAAGTATTTGGCCCAGATGGTGTCCCTGGCCGTGTCCTCAGATATTGCACTGATCAGCTGGTCGGGGTACTTGTAGACATATTTAACCTCTCCCTGCTTCAATCTCAGGTTCCCACCTGTTTTAAGAAGACCACTGTCATCCCAGTACCTAAGAAAAACAAAGTAACATGCCTTAATGTCTACCGACTGGTGGCTCTGTCATCCACCATAATGAAGTGCTTCAAGAGGCTGGTCATGGCACACATTAACTCCAGCCTCCCGAGAAACCTCGATCCACTGCAGTTCGCCTACCGCCGAAACAGGTCTACAGTGGACACCATCTCCCTGGCCCTACACTCAGCTCTGGAGCATCTGGACAGTAAAGGCACCTACGTCAGACTATTGTTTATTGACTGCAGCTCTGTCTTCAATACTATAATTCCAAGCAATATCATCACCAAACTCCGAGACCTGGTACTCAACACCAGCCTCTGCAACTGGATCCTTGACTTTCTGATCACCAGACTGCAATCAGTGAGGATAGGCAGCAACACCTCCAGCACGATTATTCTCAACACTGGTGCCCCACAGGGCTGCATCCTCAGCCCTCCACTTTACTCCCTATATACTCATGACTGCATGGCCAGATTCCGCTCTAACTCCATCTACAAGTTAGCAGAGGATGCCACCATTGTAGGCCGTATCTCAAATAACGATGAGTCGGAGTATGGGAAGGAGATAGAGAGCTTAGTGACATGGTGTCATGAAAACAACCTTTCCCTCAATTTCAGCAAAACAAAAGAGCTGGTATTGACTTCAGGAAAGGGGGTGGTGCACATGCACCTGTCTACATCAATGGTGCTAAGGTTGAGAGCTTCAAGTTCCTAGTGAACATTACCAATAGCCTGTCCAGGTCCAACCACGTAGACACCAAGGCCAAGAAAGCTCACCAGCGCCTTTACTTCCTCAGGAGGCTAAAGAAATTTGGCACATCCCCTTTGAAACTCACCAACTTTTATCAATGCACCATAGAAAGTATCCTATCTGGATGCATCACGGCTTGGTAGGGCAACTGCTCTGCCCAGGACCACGAGAAACTGCAGAGAGTTGTGGACACAGCCCAGTACATCATGGAAACCATCTTCCTGTCCATGGACTCTGTCTACACTTTTCACTGCCTTGGTGAAGCAGCCAGCATAATCAAAGACCCCACTCACCTGGGACATTCTCTCTTCTCCCCTCTCCCATCAGGCAGAAGATACAGGAGCCTGAGAGCACATACCAGCAGGCTTAAGAACAGCTTCTATCCTGCTGTAATAAGACTATTGAATGGTTCCCTTATACAATAAGGTGGACTCTTAACCTCACAATCTACCTTGTTAAGACCTTGCAACTTATTGTCTACCTGCACTACACTTCCTCTGTAGCTGTGACACTTTACTCTGTATCCTGGTATTGTTTTGCCCTGTGCTACCTCAATGCACTGTGTAATAAATTGATCTGTACGAACGGTATGCAAGACAAATTTTTCACTGTACCTCGGTACAAGTGATAATAATAATCCAATACAATACTAATACAAGGAACTATGAAACACTTCCATATCATAATGGAACATGATCTGGGGAAAAAAACACTGGTGAAGGTGTCCTGGTTCATCTGTTGCCCTACTCCTTGTAAGTGATGGAGGTCAGAGATTTGGGTGGAACTACAGGGGAAGCCCTGGTGAGTTGCTGCAGTACACACTGCAGCCATTTGTGCCAGTAGCAAAGGAAATGAAAGGGGAGAGAAACATTTCCAATCAGAGTTTCTCTCACCACAGATGCTGCCTGCCCTGCTGAATATTTCCAGCATTCACAGTTTCTCTTCACTGAGAAATAAGCCTTGAGCAGCAAGTTTGATAAAGTAGTTGATGCGAAGATTATGGGTGTATTTTAGATGAGGCTTGAGAAACGTATTGGAAACAAGGAAGTAGACGAATGTAGATGAGGAAAGATGGGAGGAGGCTCAAGTGGTGCATAAGTACCAGCATGGATTTATTGGGTCAAATGGCTTGTTCCTATGCTGTAAGAATCTGATATGTCCAGCGGAGGTAGAGTTTAATGCCACAGGGTGTTCAGACAAGGTGTCATTCACCTAAAGTTATATCAGAAGGTCAGAGGCCAAGGGATCCGGGGAAGCTTGGCTGTGTGGATTAGGAATTGGCTTGCATGTAGAAAGCAGAGGGCTGTGGTGGAAGGAGTGCCCTCGGATTGGAGGGCAGTGACTAGTGGTGTCCCGCAGGGATCGGTTCTGGGACCTCTACTTTTTTGTGATATTTATAAATGACTTAGATGAGGGGGCGGAGGGCTGGGTTAGTAAGTTTGCGGGCGACGCTAAGATCGGCGGTGTTGTGGATAGTGTGGAGGGCTGTCGGAGCTTACAGAGGGATATTGATAGGATGCAGAGCTGGGCTGACAAGTGGCAGATGGAGTTCAATCCGGAGAAGTGTGAGGTGGTACACTTTGGAAGGACAAATTCCAGGGCAGAGTACAGGGTAAATGGCAAGGTACTTGGCAGTGCGGAGGAGCAGAGGGATCTGGGGTTCATATTCACAGTTCATTGAAAGTTGCCTCACAGGTGGAAAGAGCAGTTAAGAAGGCCTATGGGATGTTGGCTTTCATAAATCTCGGGATTGAGTTTAAGAGCTGCGAGGTGATGATGCAGCTTTACAAAACTCTAGTTAGGCCACACTTAGAGTACTGTGTTCAGTTCTGGTCGCTGCATTATAGGAAGGATGTGGAGGCGTTGGAGAGGGTGCAGAGGAGATTTACCAGGATGCTGCCTGGATTAGAGCGTATGGAATATGAGGAGAGGCTTAAGGTGCTAGGGCTTTATTCACTGGAAAAGAGGAGGATGAGAGGAGACATGATAGAGGTATATAAAATATTGAGAGGAATAGATAGAGTAGACAGTCAGCGCCTCCTTCCCAGGGCACCAATGCTCAAGATGAGGGCATGGCTTTAAGGTTATGGGTGGGAGGTTCAGGGGAGATGTCAGGGGGACGTTTTTCACCCAGAGAGTGGTTGGTGCATGGAATGCACTGCCTGTGGTGGTGGTGGAGGCAGATACATTGGACAGGTTCAAGAGCTTGTTGGATAGGCATATGGAGGAACGTGAGATAGAGGGATATGCAGGAGGAAGAGGTTAGATAGTGTGAGGGTGGTTTGATGGACGGCACAACATGGTGGGCCGAAGGGCCTGTTCTGTGCTGTATGGTTCTATGGTTCTATGGTTCTATGGTTGAGGAGTCAGATATTTAAGTTATGTATAACATGATGACTCTTTTGAGAAAAATAATAATCTAGTTTAGCAGAAAATTGTGGTAGGTGATACCTGCATAACATAGAAAGGCCTAGTTGGTTTGTGTCTCTGGAATGTCCAGAAGACACTGGAAATACTACTGACTGCATGGGCTCATGCTCAAGGTTTCCAACATTAAGGAACTGCTGTAGATATGTATTTACTTTGGGTTTCTGGAATGGACATTTAAGAGATAGGCTCTCTGCAGGCAGTGGGATGGCCAGGGAGGGAAATTATTGTTAGCTGAACAAGAGCATCCTGAGAGCATTGAGCAGATAAATGGGGACTTAGCACCGAATACCTGAAACAATGGCAAAAACTCCAGAGAGATCTGTCAGGAGCAGTTCTATGGCACTGAGGATTAGGTGCCTGCCAAAGTGAAAGATGTGAATTGCAGAGGCACCTTAGTAAATAAGTGATCCTGAGTAGGCAGGTGATTCAGTAATAAAAATAGGGTTTCCACTGTAACCATGGCAGTGAATCTTGAATAGTAATGGTGAAAGGACGATAATGGAGCAGATGAAAATACTTCCAGGTAACAGGGAAAGGATGATAATGGAGCAGATGAAGATGAAGTGGGAAAATAGAAGTTGCAATTATTGTTGAACAAATGGCATCAGAAAATTAAAGTTGGGACATTAATTTTAGAACTTTGAGAACTAAAAGGCAGATTGGTGATTTTATGACTGCAACATTGATGATTATTTCTGATATTACAAGGAAGAAAGAAAAGAAGGCGTAAAGTCAATGAAAAAATACAAAAAAGTCTGGAGCAACGTGGAACAATAAAAGTGGCAAAAACATTTTTTTTTACATAGTGAGAGTGGTTAGGATCTGGAAAACTTTCCAGTGGAGTAGTGGAGGCAGATTCATTTGTAGTGTTCAAAAGGGACCTGGATCATTATCGGAAATGAATGAATTTGAAGGTCTATGGGGAGAGAGCAGCGGAACAAGATGCACTGGATCATTCTTACATAGAGCTGCTCAAATTCAATGGGTCAAAATTGCTGTGCTGAAATCCTGCTGGAATTCTGTAGTTATGTGAACATAGAGATCAATTTCATTCCCTTGAAAGTTCAGGTACAAGACTTAAAAGAAAGGAGATATATTTCCTGTATTATAAGTAGCAGCATATGTTCTTATGATAAACCTCTGTGCGGGTTTGTGTACCTAATTAAACAGATGTGCAATCCTCAGGAAGTTTCCAGCATGGATTTACCAGAATTAAATCATGGATGAGATATTATGGTTATCATGAGGTAGTTGTGAGACTGAATTAGTCTCCAGTGGAGGAGATAAGGCTATAATGAAATTTATTAGAGGTTTCAAAAGAAAATGCTGGGCCATGAGTCATTGAGTCATAGGATTATGCAGCATTGAAACAGGTCCTTCAGCATTTAGAAGAATGAGGAGTGACCTCGTTAAGAAGAATGAGATTCTGTAGGTGAATGACAGGGTAGGTTTCCACTGGTGGGAGAGTCTCAGACAATGGGACATAATTACAAAATAAGGGTGTGGTCATTTAAGACTGACGTGCATAAGAATTGCTTCTAGTAGAGGGTGGTGAAACTCTGGAATTCTCGACCCTGAAGGATTGTGGAGACTAGATCACTGGAGGTATTTAAAGAGGAGGGAGATAAATTTTTGAAAGATCAGGGCATTGAGGGCTATGGGGAAGTGGCACGGAAGAGGAGTTGGGCAGATCAGCTACGGTCATAGTGGAACAGGCTTAAGGAAACAGGTGGTTTGGTCTTGTTCCTATTTACTTGTGTTTCTGCATTCATCCCAGCGACGCTGCATCGACCATCAAGCACCAATTACACAGATTCACTTTTTCTCCTCACATTGCCATCATCTTACTCTGCAGGCTCTACCTACACATAAGGGAAAATTAACAGTTACCAAATAACTGAAAACTCACACGTCTTTGGGATGTTGGAGGAAACTGGACCACCCAGAGGAAACCCAAGCCATCATAGAGAGAAAGTGCAAACTCCAAACAGACAGCATTGGAGGTCAGGATCAAACCTGGGTCACTGGAGCTGTGAAGCAGCAGTTCCACTAGCTCAATGAATCATCAATTTAAAGTTTCCATTCCGAGGTGAACAGCTGCAAAAAAATCCTTAATTTGAGGTTGAAGTGTTTTGCCACAGGAGGTAATTAAGGTTTATAATTCCTGAAATAAAAGTAAATACAGAGTAGGACATGGAATTAGTTTTAATTGCTCCACCAAAGAAATAATGTAGATTTGGCAAATATCTCCCATCAAAGCATTAAATGTCAATGTTTTTATAGAAGTGGTGTGTACTTTATGGATGGATTTCAACTTAAGGAAAGAGTAAAGTCCTCACTGAGAAATATAGCGGAGAGATGACATAAGCGAGACCAAAAGGAAAGCAAAAAAAGAGCGGGAAAAAGTCATAAGAAAACTAGGAAAGTGATAAGGAATTGATCAGAAGGTTAAAGAGAATGCAAGTTAAAAGCAGCCAGAGGTAAGTTAAATTTAAATATATGTAAATAAAATGTTTTGAATAGTATTTCTGATGCAAAGGCACAAATTGCTCTAGTTTCCAGCAAAATTTGTTGAAATGAAACCAACATTTAAAGTGTGGGAAATGTTTAATATTAACAATACTCAATACAGGATATGTAAAAGGTAAACAGAAAGATTAAGGGGAGGCTTGAAGAAAAGATGGCAGGGAATGCAAAGGAAAATTAAAAGGCTTTTTAAATGTACATAATGATTTTAATGAAAGGAAGTTAAAAATAAGTAAACTTTAATTAGTAATAATAAAGTAATGCAGGGTAGAAGGGAAAATAGCAGAAATGAATTGGAACCAAAAGATACACAAGACCAGACACGAGAAAATAGTAGAATTCAAAGAGTAAAAACATTAAATGCCATGCATCATATTATAAGAGGAAAGACAAGGAGTAAATGACAGAACATTTAAACAAAATCTTTCAATCTTTCTCGTATTGTGGTGGAGGACCATGAGGGTTTGCCAGGGTTATACCATATTTCAAAAAGGATAACTTTAAATTAGTTAGCCAAATATCTGTGGAGGGTATGATTTTAGGGGTATGATATTGAATACTATTGATATTCATTTGGAAAAAAATCCAATTCATGACAGTAAGCAAGGATTTGTAAAGGTAGGCTATGTCTAACACATCTAATAGAATTCTTTCAGAAAATAATGGAATATATTGACAGAGTTATAGGGAGAGGTTGGGCAGTCTGGGACTTTATTTCTCAGAGTGTAGGAGACTGAGAGGTGATCTTATAGAGGTGTATAAAGTCATGAGGGGCATAGATAGGGTGAATACATTCAGTTTTTTCCCAGGGTTGGGGAATCAAGAACTAGAGGGCATAGGTTTAAGGTGAGAAGAGAAAGATTTAATAGGAACTTGAGAGGCAACTTTTTTTACACAGAGGGTGGTACCTATATGGATTGAGCTGCCAGAGGAAGTGGTTGAGGCAGGTACAATAACAATTTTTAAAAGACAGTTGGACATGGATTGGAAAGGTTTAGAAGGTTATGGGCTAAATGCTGGCAAATGGGACTAGCTTGAATGGGGTATCTTGGTTGGCATGGACCAGCTGGGCTGAAGGGCCTGTTTCCATTCTGTACAACTCAAGACTGTATGAGAAGCAGTCTGGTATTCAATAAGATTAAGACTGATGACTAACCTCGGGACCACTTTCTTGCAACAAGCCCATATCCCTCAATACTTGTAACATCCAAAGATTCACTACTCAATGGGTGAAGACATTTCTTCTCATCTCAGTGCTAAATAGACAACCTCTCCTTTTAAGACTCCCAATTGTAGACACCCTCGCCAGAGAAAGCATCGTTCTTGTACCCACCTTGGCAAGCTTGTTAAGAATATTTTTTTCATTTCAATGCAGATACCACTCATTCTTTTAAACACTCGGCATTAAAGGTCCAAACTGTTTTATCTCTCCTCACAGGGCAGAGCTATCCATCCTGATAATCAACCTGGTGAAAATTAGTTGCAAGAATATTCTTCCCTAAAAGAAGACCAGGTCTTTATACAATATTCCAGGTGCAGTCTTACTCAAATAATTGCTGAGGATATTTTTACTCCTGTATTTAAATCCTTTTGCAAATTGCCTTCCTAATCACTTGCCATACCTGTACATCAGCTTTCAGTGATTCAAGCACAAGGACACTAAGATTCCTCAGAATACCAACAGCTCTCAATGTCTCACCATTTAACAAGTGCTCTGCTTTTCTAGAGCAACAAACAATCTGTTGGAAGAACTCAGCGGGTCAAGCAGCATCTGTGGGAGGAAAGGAAATGATGATGTTTCAGTTCCAAACCCTGCATCAGGACCTGCATCAGACCTGCAACAGACAATGGTTTATGTTGTACAGGATCTTGTCCATTGTGAACTGGAAGATATTCAGTGAGGACCAGATTCTATATATCAGATCCTGTATGTCAAGTTAGTGTAAGAATACAGACTCTTACATATATTTATGGTGAGATTTTGCTGGTTTTTCTTCATCAACATTTAACTGGATATGTGTGTGCAACAAAGCTAATGTACTGAAAATCTTGCTAACTTTATGTACAAGTCTTGAGATGTTGGCAATTAATGTCATTCACTGTCAAGTGCCTGACTGAGAATCACTGTGGGGACTGTCATGTCAGCTTTGGGCTCTACCACAATTAGGATTATCCATTCACTAAGACTCATTTTCAACAAGACTTGCTTTTACTCCAGCTTGGCTAGCTCTTCTGCCTCCCGAGAGGAGATATTAAAAATGGATAGAATCGTGATGGGGTTGGGAATGGGGGGAAGGTTGATGGGGGAGATGATTGTGAAGCAGGTTGGAGATTGGGGTTGAACTGAAGTTCAGGGAGGAGATGAGGGAAGCGATCAGGGAGAAGATCAGATGACAATAAAGAAATATTTGAGCAAGTGTGGCTTAAAGAGCTCTGGTAAAACTGAAGTCAGTGGGCATCAGCTGGAGAACATTTCAATGGTTGGAGTCATGTCAATGTCTGTGGTTTTTGGAGGTCAGTCATCCCTAGGACATCACCATTTTCAGACCATGGGTTTATAAGTAGCATTCACATAACCAAAGTGTCAGGTAATTACCATCTCCAACAAGAAAGACTCTAACATCCTACCCTGGACATATAATGGCACTGAATCCCCCACAACTAATATCCTGAGAGCTGCGATTGACAAGAAACTCAACTGGACCAGCCACATAAATACTGCAGCGAGGAGTGAGTCATAGCTGAGTATCCAGCTGTGGGTGATTCACTTCAGAAACCCAAAAACCTTCCCACCATCTACCTGACAAAATCCGGAGCATGACGGAATCATTTCTGCTTGCCTGGTTAAATGCAGCTTCAAACCCCCTCAAGAAATTTGACACCATCCAAGTCAAAGCAAGTCACTTGGTTGGTACCTTGTTCACCACCCTAAACATTCACTCTCTCCACCACCATCACATAGTGGTTGCAGTGAGTGCCATCTACAAAATGCACAGTGATTAGTCACCTGGGCTACTCCAACAGCACTTCCCAGATCACCAAGAAGGACAACAGCATCAGGCCCACGTCCACACCACCAATTGTGGGTTCCCCTCCAAATCGCACACCACTCTGATCACTCTCCGGTCCTTCAACATCACAGGGTCTAACTCCTGGAATCTACGCCAACAGTCTTGTGGGAACATCTTCTCCAAAAGAATCAAGTGATTCAAGAAGGCAGTTCATCGTCATTTTCCCTAGTCAATTATGGATGGACAACAAATGTTTGCCTTGCCAGTGATGCTTGGGACCTGAAAGATAAAACAAACTTCACGGGGAAAGGCTAAATAACCATTTATATGCCTGAGGTAGATGGTTAAAGTGGAAGGAGATTGAGGGTGAGCCAGTGCCAAAAACTAGATAGGCAGTGATGGAGGCAGAGGTCTGTGCAGGGATACAGAATATTGGAACTCAGTGGAGCCTAATTGCAGTGTTAGGGGAGGTGATGCTTTGAGCCATTGCTCAGGATGTTAAGGGAAGACAAGAACTTACCTTAAGGGAGAACAATCCACCCTGAAATAACCTTAGCTGCAAGATGACACTTCAATGGAGACTTTAAATAATGATAAAGCAAAATTAGATCTGCTTCTGCAGTCAAGGTCCACCACATTCACGAACTGTATTGTCATGTTGAAAAAATCATGCAGGTGCTGTCAATCATGCAGTGTATGTTGATTGACATCCAGAGATACCCAGCAGTCTGCATGCATATGTACATTGTAACACATGGAAAAGTCCACAGTAATTTACACAATCACACTTCAGGTGATCAGGTTTCTGAAAGAAAAATATTATACATTGTGTAATGCACGTATTTGTTGCAGTTACAGTAGAATTTCTAGGCCCATAAATTTCAGATCGTCACAAGATGAATGAGATTTGGAGAAGTGTACAATGCAGAAAGTTATTAAGATGTGGGATTGGGAGCAGGATCCACAATAGCTTTGAAGTGGAAAGTGAATAAATATTTGAGAAACGAATATTAAAAAGGCAAGGGTAGATTGCAAGGGAGAAGGCAAGGATTAATTGGGTAGATAATTCAAGGAGCTGGCCCAGGCTGAATGGCATCATATGTGCTGTTAGTATTTTATGATTCTACAAATACAAAACCTAAACTGAGTTATGTTTAACCTTCCTCAACTTGGAAATGCAGGAGGTGGTCTCTAAGTACTTCATCATGCTAAGTAAATAAACCTTAGCCATATTAAGTGGGATTTCTTTATTTAACTTCAATGCATACAAACCCAGAATGCCAGATTCTCCTTTGAATATCTGTGCAGCGCTCTCAAGTAAAACCTTATTTATGCAGTGAACACACTCAACACAAACATAATTATTTTTGAGAAACAAAAATCTGCAGTAGCTGAAATCTGAAATAATATCAGAAAATGCTGTAAATACCCAGCAGTTCAGTCAGGATCTGTGAGAGAGAGACAGAGCCAACATGTCAGGTTGATGATTTTTCATCAGAACTGGTTGGTCCTGATTTAAGTTGGTCAACAGAAATTGTTGAATGCATTGTGGAATTTTTAAGACTAGTTTCATGTTGGAGTGATCTAGAGTGTCAAGATGCATTCACTTATCCCATGGAAAGTTGCTGAGACCCCAGACCAACTCATTCCTCATGGTGAAGCCAATCCATGAAGATCGTGCTTCAATTCTGGTTTGCCCATTCAGAGGTTGTGTCTACCACTTTGTCCTTTGAACTGCCCATCTCCTGCCAGTTGCACTTCACTGAGGGTAATAACATCAATACCGAAATATCTGAGGTCCTGTGCTATGATGGCAGAGCAGCAATTAGGTATTAACCTTTGGGGCAACCCAAGTCCCAAGCAGACTATTTAGGAGTGGAAGTTGACTGCACGATTTTTCTTAAGATAGGATGCTCATTGCACATCATCTATCACATGGGCTTGACAAAGCAAGGACTCGATCTTACGGCAAAGAGGTCCAAGATGATCTAGTGTAGCCTGGCTACTAAACAAACTAAGGGCAGAAAATGGCCCCTTGCCTGGCGCAGGTAGGCCCAAGCTTCAGTCAATATTAGACTTGCAGGTCTATTTTGACATTCTGGTGTTTCCAGATCCTAATTCTGCTTCCCTAGGCCACCACAAATCCAGCACTGATACTAAGGCAATGATGAGAGGCAATGAGGAAGGGTCTTAGACCAACACCGACTTAGTGCATTTCTGCAGAGACTGGAGAAATCCATGAGAGAAATAATTAAAGTGAAAGGGAATTAGAAGTGGGGACTTGACTCAATATGACTGCAGGGCTGCTTTGCGTTAATGGCAATGGAGATGAGAGTTGTGGCAAATGTGGCTTTTGCATGTGGGTATTGGGAACATAGGTGGAAGCAGTGAATATTACAATAATGAATGCATCTCTGGCAGCAATGGATGTTGTTGGCAGTGCATTTCCTACTCCTCCTCCTTCTCATCTTGGTCATTCTATAGCACCAGAGGCCTGTTGCTTTGCTGCTGGTTCCTCTTGATGACACACACTTCATGACTGCACAATGTTGCACAGAGCACCACTCAATGTACCTGTTCTGGAGACTCTGGCTGATGCACAATGCAGGGTGCCTCTAGGCATATCCAACCAATTGGACCACATCTTTAACATGTCATTGGTCTACTCATTTGCTGATCACGTAGCTTTCATTATATTCCTCTCCAGCCTCATTCCTCAGGTTTCTGAAGAGTGTCGTCCGTTACCTTTTAAGTGAGTAACCCTTGTTCCCAAACACCCTGCTGGAAGGTCTGCTATAATTTAGACTGATCAGAGAGGAGGGGCTGCCTCAGGATGGAAGTTTGAAGACAGTTGCCTTGGAATCTGGTGCACGCTTGCAGGAAGATCATTTTGTGGTTAACACCAGCTGCAGATTGTTGGGGATAGAAGCCCTTGCAGTTTGCAAACATTCCTGGATGATCTGCAGGCATCTTAATTGCCATGTGGGTGCAGTAGACGACATCCTGTGTCCATAGGAAAGCAGCTAGACTCACTAACCCAATACCTACCCATTCCGATGGTTTCATCACATGAAAGATGTACATGACAGGATGGATGTTGAGAGCTTATTTTCTCTTGTGGGAGAATCTACAGATAGATGTTACTGTTTAATAAAAAGGGGTCACCCACATGACAAACGAGGTTAATGTTTTTCTCTCAAAAGGGTCATGAGTCTTTGGAACTTTCATTCTGAAAGATGAGTGGAAGCAGCGTCTTTGAATATTTTAAGGTCGAGACAAATAGATTCTTCATGAGCAAGGAGGTGAAAGGTTACTAGGAATAGGTGAGATGCAGGGTTGAGGTTACAATCTGTTCCGCTGTGATCATACTAAATGACAGAGCAGCTTGATAGGCTGAGTGGCCTACTCGTGCTCCTAATTTGTATATATGTACTATGTTTGTATGACTTGTAGTCATGGCAAACATGTTGTTAGTCACCTGCCTTATATTTTTGACTATTACCAACTACAAGATCCTGCAACTGTCTCCACTAGGCTCTGGAGGACCCAGAATCTCTGGGTGAATATGTTGAGGTCACTCGTGAGTTTGACATAATTTTAAAGGATGGCCAACGTGTCCACTTAGCAGAGACACAAGAGAGTGCAGATCCTGGAATCTGGAGCAACAAACAATCTGCTGGAGCAACTCAGCGGGTCAAGTAGTATCTGATGGAGAAAAGGAATTGTCGACATTTCAGTCCTGATTCAGGGTCTCATCCCAAAACATCGACGATTCCTTTCCTCCCTCAAATGCTGCTTGACCTGCTGAGTTCCTCCAGCAGATTGTTTGATGTCCACTTAGTAGCAGGTCTTGATCCAGTAGGCAACAAGTAGCTGCCACCACTTCAATCTACACCCTAAACCTTCTGAGACGCTGGTGATCTGATATGTTGTGAAAGCTTATCCTCTGTACCATGAGACCTGAACTACCCTGCTGATGATCTATATCCATTGGAGCTGCAGGTCCATGAACAGCAGGCTGTAATTGGTACAGGTTCTGCTGTAAGAACCAAAGCGAAGTATTTACTTACTATCTGCCACCTTCTTTGATTCCTGGATTTTCCTCCTCATCCCTGAGTGTATCTCTTTAACTGTTCTTTTACTTTAATACACATATAACAAGTTATAAAATACATTTGAAATACAGTGAACGGTTCTGGTCTCCACAATATAAGAAGAATATTGAGGAACTGGAGAAAGTATAAAAAATTACTGGAATGATACAAGGTGAGAGATTATCAACAAACAGGCTGCGGATAGACATATAATAATAACTGTTTTTCCTTCCTGGGGATTAGAAATATCAAACACTTATCATGTTATTAATATATAGAAACTAGCACATCAGAATGTATTTTCTACTCATCACAGTGAACTTTCTGTGCCAAACTTTGCATTGCACTTCACGAGTGACACTTCTGCATTTCACGTTTATGATTGCTACCGGTTTGACCCTTAGAAATCAGTATTAATCAAAAATCAATTTGTATGGAATGAAGAAAGCAGAATAGTCAGGATAGCTAGAAACTGACCAAAGAGGTGAAAACAAGTGGTTGAACAAAAAGGTGAAAGCAAAGAGGTTTACCAAGTGAAAACGATGATTCATTGAATGTACAATGAGGAAACAAAAATCACTCAGAATAAAGATTTTTTTTGAATCACCAGTCTCGAATTCTTCTAACATTCTAACACCCTGCAGAATGGTAGGTATCTGAAGCTCTTCCAATTTTCTACTCATTAAAATTATTGATAGAAAACAGAAGGACCATGAATCAGGTGCTCTGATATGTGCACCAGGAGCATCCCCCTTTAAGTGTTGATTTAGTGGCACCAGTTTCCTCTGTCTGGAAGACATACTAGTAGTGGAAAATGCTTTTCATTTGATTGGGAACATCGTTACTATGATAAGTGGATACTGTAATGATTGCAATAAAGCAGGAGCATCATTACATCTGCAAGGGTCAAAAGCTAGCAAGGGCCTAACAATCCTCTGTTTACCATGGAAACAGAAGGGTTTGATACCCTGCATGCTATAGTCATTGAAAAGCAAAACAAAAACTTCAGATACTATAAATCTGAAATAGAAACAGAAAATGCTAGAACCATTCAGCAGGTCAAGCAGCTACGATGAAACGAGAATCAACCTGTAACATTAACTTTGTTTTTTTGCTTCACGGATGCTGCCAGGCCTGCTAAACATTTCAAGCACTTTCTGTTTTCATACTTGCATCTGCTGTTGTATCTGTATAATTGCTCCATTTGAGGGATACTTTCTTCGGCAAAGAACAATCTTCAATTATTCAAGAATGCAATTATTCAGAGAGATACAAAGCAGATAATTTTTAACTGATGTCTGCCTGTTTCTTGTGAGTTAACAATTGTGAAAGGGGAACACCTGGACCAATATGATAGTGTAGCGGTTAGCGTAACACTATTAAAGCGCCAATGACTCATATTCAACTCCGGCCACTGTCTGTAAGGAGTTTGTACGTTCTCCCCATGTCTGGGTGGGTTTCCTCCGGGTGCTCCAGTTTCCTCCCACATTCCACAGACATACGGGTTAGGAAGTTGTGGGCATGCTCTGCTGGTACCGGAAGTGTGGCGACACTTGCAAGCTGTGTCCAGAACACTTTACACAAAAGATGTATTTCACTGTGTTTTTCGATGTACATGTAACTAATAAAGATATTTTATCTTATCTTATAAATGAACAATTTTCACACATATCTTTCAGTGATTGATGCGGACTGTAGAGTTTTGGATGCTATTTTCGAGTGGAGCATGATCCTTGCACTCCTTACTCTTTTGTACAAGGTATAGAGTGAATTAATTAGAAATATTAAAAGGACTGTTGGTTAGGCCTATCAGAAATCACCCCAAATAATTTGTGATTTATTTTTGTGTGATATAAGGTCGAAATTCAACTTCAGTGTGTGAGGATGGATTAGTTCCTCTCTCTACATGGTATGTAATACTCCTTTCCAGTTTTGAAGGGATGTATAATGGAGGACCAATCAATTACCTAGCATTTGACATTTTCCCACCCCTTCCGCAAGGTGAAATTGTAGCCCTTGCCTTTCCCCCCAACCTCCCACCATCCAAGAATAGCAGGAGTACCCCCATTGGACACCCGCGAAGGCATCTGTAATTAGCTCACCTTCCTATCCAGGGTCAAATCTTATATTGGAAGTTAGTCATGTTCCTGCCCACTACAACTAGCTCACCATGGAGAGCACTTATTGTTTAATAGTTGCGTTTAATTGAGGCCAAACCCACAATAGTTTGATCCTCCAGTTGTTGCCTCTGAGGTGGCTAATTGACTGCTGCAGCAGCATCACTCCCATTTCCAGGAACATTTTCAGCAGTAGATAAGTTCTCAGGAGAAGAAAGGAAATGGTAAATACTTCAGTGCGTTCAGTATTATTTGTGTGCAGAGTTAAAAAACAATTTTTCTTAGCAGCTCCAAAGCCTACTGTAATAATTATAAGAAAATATGTGTTCTTTCTTTCTGTGGTTGAAAATGTGGTTAGTTTCAGGTTAACTATACTCTTGTTTGAAAATATTTAGGCAATCACGACTGATACCTACATTCACTTGAAATGACATTTCTACAAATGCAAAATAATTGGTGCTCATACATAAGAATGAAATTTATAGCTTTATGTGTAATGTAATTGAGAGAAGTTTTTGTTGTGGCTCGAGATATTTTTGGAATCCAGATGCACTCACCTGCTAACCTTTCCCAGTGTGGTTGTTGGTGGAGGCTTGTTGACGCTAACTATAATTGCCTCCCCTATTTCAGCAATCTGAAGAGCTTTCTCACTGAAGTAGGCCTTTCTCCACCCACACTCTCCATTAACACTATAATTTCTTCAAAATTCTACAGTTAGATTCATTCAATGAACATTATTATTGGTGCTTCAGTATCTGTTAAAGGCTTATGAGATGATTCAGGACCATTATTTAAAGTTCTTCCTGATTAACAGCACAATTGTATCTTTGTTGTAAGCTGCAACAATCAACAATCAGTCTCTGTGATGTACTGGAAAATCATAAGTACTCCAAACTAACAGTGTTGTTTATTAAATAAAGAAAAGTATACTGTGTCTGGACAGCACTTTTCCACAGAAGCAGACAGATTCTCTTGAGCATTCCCTATTTAAAGAATACTTCAACAACAGTTAGTCACGTGAGATAAGCATCTGATGGGCTTCATGGTCAATGTGTGTCCAACTCTTAATAGTGGCAGGTCTTTAACACCTCTGCTGTAGTAGTATGCCTGTCTTCTTTTGGCCATCTTAATTGTCTTTCCTCATTACTTTGCACTTCTGGCATCTCTGTTGCATGAAAAGCATATGCATGTCTGTCAGTGAGCTTCATGGCCTCATTTGCAAACTTTATGGTATTAAAAGGTCCTCACCCTTGTGACCAATGGGTTACATGTGCTGGCGTTCCGGCTGCTGTCTGTAAGGAGTTTGTACGTTCTCCTTATGACTCCGTGGGTTTCCTCTGGGTGCTCCGGTTTCCTCCCACATTCCAAAGGCGTACGGGTTAGAAAGTTGTGGGCATGCTATGTTGGCACCTGAAGCATGGTGACGCTTGCGGGCTGCCCCCAGAACATTCTACGCAAAAGATGCATTTCACTGTGTGTTTCGATGTACATGTGACTAATAAAGATATTTTATCTATCTTATCTTATCTTACCTGAATAGAATGTAAACCTTTCCTTCTGCTCTCTGCATTTTTTACACAAGATACTTGCCCAATAAATCCAGTGACTTGGGTAGCATTAGTTGTTCCATCGTCTACTCTCTCAATTAAATTATTGTTCCTTGCTGGGGGTCCAAGTGTTATATAAACTGGGAGTGATCAGACCCAGCATTGAACATTCTTTGTCCAAATTTCATAGTTAGAGCAACCATCACTTCATGTCATTTTCTTTCTCTCAGATATTGAAAAACAGTTAGTATTTCTATTCAACAACAAGAGTACTTTATTAAATAGAAGAAAAGCTTACTGTATCAGGGCAACATTTTTTACTGTGGCTTTCTGGTTAGAATCAGACAAACTCTGGAACTTTCCACACCAAATATTATTGCAATAGCAACCAGTTGGTCTTATCATATGATCCTTAAAGAGGTACAGCGTTTAGTTCATGAAACATGGAACTTATGACATATAAGTTACTTTCTTTCAAGTGTGTTTAAAAATAAGAAAAAACATGAATTCCCATTTGAGACACAATTATCACATGGAAAGCAAATTAAATCTTTTTAAGCTATATTGGTGCCCCAGTAGGAATATTTGGATGAAAACATCTCTACAGCTGTGGTTGTAACAATAGTCATTGCATTTCAAAATAATTTGCTATGTGCAGCAAATTTTAAAGTTTTTGATGTGCTAAGGCATTTATTTGTTTGAATCTCAAACATGCCATTGTGGGGAAAGGAACAAAGTTAGGAGGGCAAATCAGAAGCTCAACCTTGAGATCTCTCAGATGCCAAATTTAAAGGTAAACTGGGGGCATCAGAAGAAATGTTGGGGCAGCTGTTCGTCTGAGACAGGGTAATGTGGAAAAAATACAGGTGTGGGAAAGGAAGTGGGTAGTTTGTATTGGCAGGGTAATAAAAGGAATCCAAAAGCAATCAAATTATAGAAATAAGTCAATTCTTATATTTTTCTACTCAGGAACTTGTGCAGGTGTGAGGCCAAGGTTTAGATTATGACCTGTAAAATATGCTCTATATTTAAGGAGTATTTTCAAGGGATAAAGGCCTGTATAGCAGCAAATAATAGGAAGTATTTGAAACGTATTGGCAATGAATGTGATATCTTCAACAAAGAAAGATATCCACATTTCTTTGCAGAAATGTTTGAAAAAAAAAACCTGAAAGAGGTTTGAAAGAGATAAGTTTTAGGGGGGATATAGACAGCTGGATAGGGGAAGGTGGGTTGTCAAATTTGGCAATTGGACCCTAGACTTCGGTTGGCTAATGGAGCAGGTACCAATGGGATTACTGTGATAGCAGATGGCAAGGCTATAAAAAATCTAGTTGATGGATACAATTTTTAGTTTGAGTTGCGGGGTAAGAGGAAACCAATATAGTTTAGTGGCGACAGGAGTAATAAGAAGGAAAGATAGTGTGGAATAAGATAAAAGTAGCAGTTTTAGTTGAGCTTGTGTATATAGAATGTGGAGATTGGGAACTGAGCTAAGAGACCAGTAGAGTTAGTGAAATGATTATACTTTTTAAAATGTTTTCTTCCAAACTAAATGCATTAATTGGAAAATGAGTAAACTTTTCTAATGATTTCCTCCATATGCTGTAAGTAGTGTGAAGTATTTCACCTCACCCATTATCTGCCAGATGCAGCAAAGAACTAAGGTTCCCCTGTTGTTCTTTCCTGTCTCTATCACTGTCACTGCCATATTGAATAAAGTTCCTGTAAAAATTAGCAATGACTGGAATATATTTGTATCAAGACTTTTAAAGGATAATTATAGAATTCACTAGGCTCTATAACAGATCAGGGCACATTCAATTCTTATTAATAATGCAATGTGTGTTATTGTGTACAAAGGGTAAAGATTTTCACTTACCATCAAGAACAAAAAAATCAATTCAATCACTCCTGCCCTATAAAGCTTTTGACACCCTAGTATCTGATAACTAATACCAAGATCAAATATGGAGTTGGGTATGACTATTGGTCGAATATAGGCTATTCTTTGGTAGTTTCTTATGATTACTTTACAGCAATTAAAATTATTTAGATCCTGTATTCCTGAAATGAAAATGTTAAACCCTTGTCTCAGAGCTTTGCTTGATAGTACTTACTGGATTTTCAGGTGCAGAAACCAGACTCAACACCATTCTATGACGTGGTGAAAGTGTGAATTCTTATAAGAATGAAGCCTAGAATTGATTGCATGCAATTTAAATGGATGAATAGGTTAATGCTTTCACTAAAATAACTGATAAATGAATGCCATTCAACAGGGTGAACAGTTATCCACTAATATCAGCAACAGCAGTATCTAGACTTGTTAGTACCATAAAGCCATTAAAAACCCATTGGCAGGATGCTACTTTTAATCGCAAGCTGTTTTATTGCCTCTTGCAAGAATGTCTAAGCATTGATATACACTAGACCATAATGTTACTGTGAGCAGGCAATTATACATCTCCCTGCTTCTGATCATATGGGATATTTCTTCCTGATAGACAGATGGAGAGCCATCTGCAAACCAATAAATCTGTCTACTGCACATGCACATTTGAGACTTAACCAGTCTATGATCCTCAATAGCATTTAACCAAGTGAAGTTGATCTAGGGGAGTTGCATAAATGGATTATCACTGGTATTGTGCTGATTAATTGAGAACATTCTAAGGCACAGAATTTATGTCAATTTGGAAAGGTAAGGACTGATTAGGGAGAGTCAGTGGGGCTTGGTGAGGGGGTAATCCTATCTCGCTAATTTGATTTGACTGTTTTGAGGAGATAACAAAGGAGACTAATGAAGGTAAAGTGGTAGATATTGTCTATGTGGACTTTAGCAAGGTATTGGACAATGTCCCACAAAGTCTAGAAGGTTAAGGCACATGGGATGCAAGATGAGCTGGCTAATTAGATTCAAAATCAGCTTGGTAATAGGAGGCAGAGGGTAGTGGTGGAAGGATGCTTTTTTCTGATTGGTAGTCTGTGATTAATGGTGTACCAAAGGGATTGGTCCTAGGGTCCTGCTGTTTGTGATATATATTAACAATTTGCATGTGAATGCAGGAGGTGGTAGATTTGTGGATGACATGAAAATGGGTGACATTGTGGATAGCCAGGAAGGTTGTCTACAACTTTAGTGGGATGAAGATGAGATGGAGATTTGGACAAACCATTTGCAGATGGAATTTAATCCTGACAAGTATGTGGTGATGCATTTTGGGAAGTCAAACAGGGGTAGGACATCTACAGTAAATGGTAGGGCACTAAGGAATGTTGATAACTAGAGATAACCCAAGGATCCAAATCCATAGTTCCCTGAAAGTGGAAATGCAGACTGATAGGGTGGTGAAGAAGGCACATGGAATGCTTGCCTACATAGGTAGGGGCATAGAATATAAAAGCTGGGACATTATTTTGCAACTTTACAAAACACTGGTTAGGCCAAACGTGAAGTATTGTGTGCAGTTCTGGTCACCACATTATAGGGAGGATGTGATTGCGCTGGAGAGAGTGCATAGGAGATTCACTAGGATATTGCTTGGATTGGAGGACTTTAGTTATGGGGTGAGATAAAACAGGCTGGGTTTATAATCCCTGGAACAAAGGAAGCTAAGGGGTGACCTGTTAGAAGTATATAAGATTATGAGAGGCATAGATATGGTAGATAGTCAAAATCTTTTTCCCATGTTAGGGGTATCAAAAACAAATGGACATGGATTTAAGGAGTTTTGAAGGATATCTGAGGGGGATGTTTTATTACACAGAGATCAGTTGATATTTGGAACACGCTGTCAGAGGAGGTGGTGGAACCAGATACAATCTATAGAACCATAAAACCATAGAACAATACAGCACAGTACAGGCCCTTCGGCCCACTATGTTGTGCCGACCTTCAAACCACTCCTAAGACTAACTAACCCCTTCCTCCCACATATCCCTCTATCTTAAATTCCTCCATATGCTTATTTAACAATCTTTTGAACTTGACCAACATATCAGCCTCCACCACCACCCCAGGCAGCGCATTCCATGCACCAACCACTCTCTGGATGAAAAACCTCCCTCTGACGTCTCCTTTGAACTTCCCCCACCCCCCCATTACCTTAAAGCCATGCCCTCTTGTATTGAGCATCGGTGCCCTGGGAAAGAGGCGCTGGCTGTCCACTCTATCTATTCCTCTTAATATTTTGTATACCTCTATCATGTCTCCCCTCATCCTCCTTCGCTCCAATGAGTAAAGCCCTAGCTCCTTTAGTTAAATCACTATGTTTAAGAGGCATTTGGACAGACACTTAAATAGGTGAGGCATAGAAGGATACTGCCCTCAAGCAGGTAAATGACAAAAAGGTTGGCATAGAGGTGGTGGGCTAAAGGTCCCATTTTTGTGCTGTACATCTCCATGATTCTGACTGTAAGAGGACAGATTAATGAAGTCCCTCTGGGATAGTTCATTGCTGACTCAATTCATTGTGCACTTGAAACTCAGATTCTCCTTCCCCTTAGCTAGAAGATGCTCTCATAGTTTGTAGGTGTTATCATTTTTGGTAATTACTAAAATTAAATAAAATTTTTAGTGGCACAAAGTGAACTGTATTTGAAAGTGTATGCAGGTTTAGGGAAGAAACCCACATCCATTGGCTCCATCGTCCTTGTGCTACCTGCTAGGGTGGCATGGTAGTGTAGCGGTTAGCATAACGCTATTACAGCGCCAGTGACCGGGGTTCAATTCCCACCACTGTCTGTAAGGAGTTTGTACGTTTTTCCCGTATCTGCATGGGTTTCCTCCGGGTGCTCCAGTTTCCTCCCACATTCCAAAGACGTACGGGTTAGGAAGTTGTAGGCATGCTATGTTGACGCCAGAAGCATGGCAACACTTGCAGGCTGTCCCCAGAACACTCTATGCAAAAAGATTCATTTCACTGTGCGTTTCGATGTACATGTGACTAATAAATAAATATCTTATTAAATAATATGATCGCTATATGTATTTAGCATTACTCCCTTTGTGGCTGTGAACCTCAGCAGAGAATCAGTAGTTATAATGCCCCGAAAGCCAGCCTACATTATTTAAGGACAGACTGCATCTCTTATAGAAAACTTGTAATGTGGGAAAAGCAATTTTCAGGAATGGTTACAGAACTCATTCTAATGTAGACAGGGGTATAATTGTGGCACAGTAATTTACAAAGCTACACTGGAGGCATTGGTGGAGAAGGTGGCGAGATGGAGAGATGAACGATATTAATGGAAAAAGGAGGTCCTCTCACCAGAGTCAAAAGCAAAGAGAGCAGATAGCCATGCTTTCATTGCCAGGGACCAAGCCCGAAGATCTGGAAGCAAACTCCCTATGGTTAAATGACCTTGTGTTCTTGGTCAAGCTTCCAATTTCATATCTTACCAACTGCATCACTATTCTGGGTAATTGTTTAATTTACCAGATGACCAACCAAAAATCTCAGTCAGCACTCATTTCTAACATTTATCTACATTCAGCTTACCTTTACAGATTTAACACTGCTGCATGCCTCACATCACATCTCACAGCTTACACACTTTATCAGCAAATAGTGTTCCAAATCCAACACCTCAATGGCAAAGTAGGCAAGTGAAGAGGGCTCACTTCTGAATGGCTGCAATGTTGGATGAACACTGCAGTGAAGAGTGGATTTTTGATGTCTTGATATACAGTACACTTGGCATCAGATTATCTTCTGCCAAGGATGTGGATCTCAGCAGATTTTCCCCATTAACTCTGTTTCTCTGCCTAAAGATGCTGCTTGAACTGTTCAGCATTTCCAGCATTTTCTGTTTTATTTCAGATTTTAAGTTTCCAGCAATTACACATTTGAATAACTCCAACCTTTTTGTGTTTAAATCCTGTGGTTATAAACATCAGGAATTCATGAGCCTTTGTGAATTTTTTCTGTTCCCAACCATGCCATATTAAAGGCAAGGATCCCTCACCCATCCTGCCCCTTTCCAGGCTCTTTGGACTCCTCTGCTTCAGACTTTTCACCATTTAGAGCATTTTGACCCAAAATAAACATATCCTACATTTAACAATGATGAAATTCTTTTGCAATGGTATTGCCCAATCACTTAATCTATTAATATCTCTTTGCAATCTAATGGTACCATCTTTGCCGCTTATAAAGCTAACTATTTTTGTCACGTCAACAGAATTATATGCATGGCTTTCTATCCCTTCACCAAAGTCATTTAGGAATACCATGAATGGTTGGAGCCCCAACACAAACCCTTGTGGGACTTCACTAATCACAGTGAGTCTGTTTGAGTCCATGCTTAATAACTATTTTGCAATTCTCCTGTCAATTCAAGCTGTCTCTACCCAATCAGTTCTTCACATGTTTTGAAAATGATATAATTTCATAATCATTTGTGATGATTTTATTATCATAGATGTAATTACACCTGCCTTGTGACAGAACAAACAACTCACATAGTGCATCAAATAATATTATGAATAATTCAATGTTTCTTGACCTGGATGTTAAGCACCAGGAGTAGCAAAAGATTCCTAAAAGCATTTATATGAAATCCCATTGCTCACAAATAGATGAGGTGAGCTTCTAACCACATATCCATTCTAATATTAAGACCAAATTCTTCCATCCCTAATCTACCCCAACTAATATGCCTCTTAAAACCTTTGTTACCTCCCGGTGTATTTATGCTAATTCACTTCTGCCCAACCTTTCATTCTCTACCCTCTGTAAATCTGAGGCCATCCACACCTCTGTTCTTCCCTAACTGGCACTAACCCAGTTCACCCATCAGCCCTATGCTCACTGGCCTGCAGTGGCTCCTGATTAAGTTATGCCCTAATTTTAAAATTCTCCTCTAATTTTCAAATCATTCCTTGGCTTCAGCCTCCCTTTTTCTGTCATCACTTCCAAATCTTTGAGTTCATCAGCACTCCTCCAATTCTTGTCTATCAAGCCTCTCCCTTTTAACATTTGCATCTGTCTTCATTTCACAAGGACTTAATGTTCTGGATTTCATTCCCTATATGTTCCCATCCTCTTGTTCTTTTGCCTCCTGACACTCTGTAAAATCAATATTTTTGACCTTATCTATCCTAATAGATCTTAAAGTGGCTCAGTGTCAGATTTTGTTTGACAACACTAACACTCCTATGAAGCATTTTGAAGTTTTTGAAGACACAATGTACTATTGCTGTTTGTAGTAGATTATTCTGAACCTCCTTTACGCATTGCATAAGGGGTTTGTGTACATCAGCTAGGACCTCCAAAGTTAACGCCATTTTTTGGCATGGAAAAAGTCTCATGATTTGCAAAACAGTGGTGGTTTTGGGTCCATCTAATGTGGCCCCATTTTCCACTGATGAAGTTGGAAACTTAAGTTGCAATGACGTAGTTGAAGTAAAACCAGGTAAAGCCCACCCCAGGAAGATGGAAGCTACTTCAATTTTTAAAACAAAATGACACACAATTTTCACGAGTACAGTCTTTATTTGAACAACTGACTAAGGTTCACAGCCAGATGCAGATCAGCCTGCTTTGGTCAAACACACCTGTGCAGACTGCAGGAAGGGTCCCACAAAGGAGTTAAGTTGAGGAGTATGGACACTGGGTAGGTCCTGCCCCAGCAGACTGTGGGTAGCCTTTAGGAGTGTCCTGAAAGAAAGGGCCATTTATTCATGACCATTTTACAATGGGCATTTACAGAAGAGATACAGCACCTGAAAGCAATGATTTGTTAAGTAGTGTCACTTTAAATGGTAGCAGTAATCTCCCATGGGAAAAAGGCAGCAGTTTCATTGTATTAAAATAAGGCAAGTTGACTTTATTCTATTCTGCAGATAATTTTCTGACATTCAAGCTTGTAGGTTGACAGCAAATCCCTCTGATATTTAATAGGCAATGGAGTTGGTAGGGCATCAGCTTCAGAGAGGTTCATTTAAAGGGCCTGTTAAGAAGATTCAGTTTGCAATTTCAAGGTTATTTCTGGTCCATTTACCTACCTATTTTTCTTCTGCTCAAACTTAGATTTTCATGAGCCTTTTGTAATATATTTTTCTGCTTTTTATCTTTTCCTTTTGGCTCCACTGATGCCCCAGTGGGTTACCAATCCCACTGAGACTTTTGGAGGATGAAGATGATGAGGAACAAAAGGATTCTAAGAAAGCCCAGAGGCACACGTGATGAGCTGTGCCCACTTCCCCCTACTCAAGGACAAGATCTGCACATCCATAGTTAACTCCGTGCTATAATTTTTTTTCAAACACTGACCCATGGACATTGATTGCCATTATCAACATTATCATTCCAGTGAAATTTGTGCTATTTAGAAATGATTTCTGCCAATACTAAATATTTCCCCTTGGATTAAAAACAATCTTGTGTTGCTTCTATTAATGCAGTTCTATCATTTCTATGGAGAAATCCTTGTTTTATATTGTGTTCATTGCAAGCAACCATTATTATTAGTTTTTGTTACTGTCTTCTGTAATATAAGGAGCAGATTCACGCCCATCCTGTTTATGGCATCTGTACCAAATTAATATTATTAATCCTTTTCTCCATTTACTTGCAAACTCAAATTGGACTATTTCAATTTTTTTGTCTTCCATCACTTTCTTAATTTATGAATTCTATTAAACATATCCAATTATAATTTCTGCTTGTCTGTCTGTTTATTCTTATAGGAAGTCCCATATTCCTGAAATTTAAATCAATATTCATTTTCTAGAGCCACTTCTTATCTTAAATGATTTAACTTGCAGCGAAGTGAGGGGAGGTAATGGAGAAAACAAAGGGAATGCCTCCGATAATGTGGAGACCGAGAGATACACAGCAACAAATGTGGTGTTGGTGCCAGCTGTGAGGATGCTGAAAGTCTGTTAATTTCAATAGATCCGTATTCTACAAAGTGACTACTCGATCTACATTTGGTTTCTCCAAAGTAGAGGAGGCCATATTGTACAATAAATTGGAAGAAGTGAAAGTGGGTCATCTTTTCACCTGGAAGTATTATTTGGATCTCTGTATAGCTCTAAGGAAAGATGTGAAAGGCAACTGCTGCATCTCTTGTGTTTCTCCATGTGTGTGTGTGTTGGTGGAGATGAAAGAATGAACCAGGGAGTCACAGAGGGAGCAATTCCTTCAGAATAGCGAAAGCAGAGTGGGGAAAATCCGTCTGGTGGCATCTTCTCGAAGGTGGCAGAAATTCTAAAGTCTGTTGAATGTGGTGGCTGGTGGGGTGCAGGGTGGGGGCGAGAGGAACCCTTTCCTTCCTCTGGATGAGAGGAAGGCAGAAGTACTGGAAATAGAAGAACCCCAGTCCTAATAACCATGGTTGCACAGTTTCAATATTTGTTTCACTTAGTCCTCTATTCTCATTCATCTCTTCCTCTTTACATCCCCTCCAGACAGATTAGCTGTGATCAACAAGCATTCAGCACCCTATCTCAGTTGGCACCACGCCTCTGTCACTCAGTCTCTTGATCTCCACCCTGTCACACTCACTCCTTTTGGTCACTCCACCCCTCTCTTTCTCTACACTCCAAAAAATGATTATCTGAAACATCTGAGCTTTTTCAAGCTCAGCTGAAAGATCATTGTCCTGAAATGTTAGCACTGCTTCTCAGTTCCAAAAGCTGCCTGATTAGCTGAAGCATCTCCACCATTTTCCGTTTTTATTGCAGAGTTGCAGTACCATTTGTTTTTAGTTTTGACTCCTCTACACAGCCATTGTTAGTGATGCCAATGAATGAATATTTAAGATATCATATGAGGTTCCTCTCATTGCTATTTTAATTCAAGTTACTTTTAACTGGATTAACTCATTTGTTAAATGAACAGACTAAGATTCTCATAATAGTGCATCAAAGTGATAATTATATGAAATCATGTTCTCTGCGAGGAACCTTGACTACTAAGAGACCATATTAATAAATTATGGTACATTTCCCAAAACATTGCAACTAGTTCCAGTTATCCAGTAAATAATGTTGTTGGACCAGAATCAACAAGCAAGTCACTTATTAGTCCAGTGATTACTTCCTTGTGTTGCAACAGTAGCACATCTACCCTCCACTTAAGACCTATATTAGGGAAGCATATGTTGGATCATCACCAGTTGACTTTTAGTCACAGTGTATCATTCAGCTCTGAAAATTAGTTCAATTGCACATGTGCAAATTTGTGGCATGAGTTGCACTGGAAGTCATTTTATTAATGGCATTAATACATGTGTAGCTAACACAACACGGATGTACGGATTGGCAGATCATGTTAGTCAGTGTGCAGTGCTGACTTGGCAGCACTATTGGAGCTCAAAGTTTAGTTAACATCTCTTAAAATCTGAACTCTCACAGCTAAATAAGTTCCACAAAAGGAAGGATACCCCTTCAGTTCTATTTAAGGAGATGATCAACCATTCTGAGGTTTGTTAGCATTCTAATTTCCACTGGGTGTAAAGAGCATAAGTAGCTGGTTATTTCTAAAGAGCTTTAAAATTCCTAAAATCCACAGGATGTGGTTTGTCTGGTGCTGAAATAATTTGCCTTGATTTTAAGGTTTCACCACAGACAATTGCTTCCAAGCTGTACTGATCGGAAATCTCCTTGGAATATAGCATGACTAGTGTAGTGTAGATTGGTATCACAGTTGGTGTGGCCAAGTTGGGTCGAAGGTCCCATTTCTGTGATGCACAACTTTATGAGTGAATGATAGCAGGGCAGGGCTTGCAAAGCTGGAAATGCTACCAGAAAAATGAAGAGGGGAAGAAGGGCTCTCAGTCAAAGGCTGTATCATCTCGGGGTGCAGTATGCCCAAAGTACCATCCTACCCAGGCCTTGGTAAGGAACATTATTTGAGATGTCCTCACTAAAATCTCCCACCTCTGCTAGAGGCATGCAAGAACTACATTGACAGCAGCCTTCAAGGTTTCCATAGCTAGCAAATTTAAATCTTGGCTCCTTCCAGCCTAAAGCTCAAGATCTTCATACATAGTGTCACCAGATTTGCCACCTGATCTTGCACTCTCTGAGGTTTCAGGCACCCTACCTTCAAAGCCACGTGAGAGCAGATTTCATTCCTATTGGGCAGAGGCCAGGAGAAGGGGCGAGCTCTTGTCTTTGCAATGATTGCAAACATTGACAATTGACTGCATGCCTATTGGTTTTTACAGGCACCACATCTAAATTCTGAGATGAAAAGGGATTCGAACATTTAGATGGTTTATGCCTGGAATCCTGGCAGCAACCAGAGTGTTTTCATTTTGCAGCAAAATCCTGTGATACTAAAAATGGATACTGAGCATCAAGGGAATTCACTGAAGATACCGTTTGTTTGCTCAAAACCCATATGGGCATCAGGCATACAATGAAAAGTCCTACTCCCTCACGAAATGCAGTAAACTGTTAGTTAGCTGAAATAATGGTACTGCTGTCTGGGCCAATCTGAAGGAGCCCCATCATCGTCAACAATGTGGTTGTCAAGAATCATCAGCAGAACACACAACCTCATCGCTGTGAGGGCTCAACCGCAAGGTGAGCCACAGAACAGCAGCAGGAGCAGGTGGAGGAAGAATAAGAGGAGAGAGAAAGGGATGAGGTGATCTGGACAGCAACCTTCAGATTTGTTGACTGTAAGCAACTCGCCCAACTGCAACCTCAGCAGTCCTGAAGAAGGGTCCTGACCCAAAACGTTGACCACCTGCTTTTCTCCACAGATGCTGCCTGGCCTGCTGAGTTCCTCCAGCCTCATCGTGTTTTTCATCTAGATTCCAGCATCTGCGGTCCTTTGTTTCTCTGCAATCTCAGTATATACCAACTAATTCCTCACCAGCACATTACCTGCCTTCGGTTACATATTGTAGCCTCATCAAAGCATCTGTTTGAGCACAATACAAATCTCAGCACAAAATAAATGTACCAAACAAAATTCACCGGTCAAAGCTTACAAAACAGCATACAAATATCGACGAATCAAACACGTGCATTTCCTCAGTGTTTTGCTCCCATGTCTCTATGCCTCAAGTGGCCACTGCAAGGCTGCCAATTTTCAATGGGAGAAATTAAAATGGTTTTGGAGGATATCTTGGAACTGTGAAGTGCCAGTGATGGAAGCATCAATGCAGTCATCCTGACAGAGGACAGCAAAGCCAATGCCACCTTGTAAGCTACAGCATAAGTGGGAGGATGGGGGCCAAGGGCTGTGATATCTACTTGTCCCTTTTGAATATCAGTGTCAATGGCAACTCTCTCTGCAGCAAATTGAACTTGTGCAAGAACAGTCTGACCTTAAATGGCTACAACCTGATTGTGCACAATGGAAGTTTGAGCTCCTGCTGCAACACATGGAGTTTACTGCCGAGAAATTGGTCTTCAGACGCTGCTTGGATATGTTTTCGAATGTGATGATGGAGTTATCCACCAATTCCATGATGGTAAGGATGGACTTCTAGCTCAGTACACCTGAGGTAAACTCCTCCATGCTCTGTGACATTGCAACCATTGGCTTCCCAATGCACCAAGTATTTCACAGTGCAGTCCCTTCTCTAGTCTGCTCCGTCAAAGTCTTATCTGTGTCCTTTGCTACAAAATCTATCCACCACCCTGCCTCCTGCGAGATATTGTGCTCTGCAATATGAACGCCAGTGCTGGAGGAATGGAACCAATGGGATTTCTCCCTGGGAGCTGGCAAGGACCTGATGGGCCACATGGCCTCCTTCTGTGTCATTGTAAGTATAAAATAAGATCTCAGCATATGGAACTCATACCTTCAAGTTTTCCTCAAAATTAGGGCATTATCTGTGCAGGTGGCTGCAAGTGTGACAAATGAGTGAACATGTTTCTTCATTTTTACTGTCTTTTTATTCTTCATTTTGTACTTTCAGAACTGCCTGGTCAGATTGCAACTTGTGAATTTCTGAAAGGAACAGGGGTAGCGTTGTGCTGAGCAGAGGAAGGAAAGGAAGAGGAGAAAGATTACATCATCTATAGCACCTAAATCAATAGAGAGCCTGTGATGGTGGGTGTGAAATGGGAGAAACAGGACTATGTAAGGAGAGCCCATAAGCTTTTCTATCATTTCAGCCTCACCACCACCAATTATGGTTCCATTGGTGGTGAGCACAATTTCCTCCATGGGGTAAGGCAACCACATCTGTAATCCTGTGATTAGCTACTGCTGCCTCTGATTGTGTGCCACTTTGACAGAATGCCTGATGTTTTCAGGTTTTACCCCGGCATTGATTTTGTTGACTGTTTGTTATAGAATGCTTCTTGTGGACAGATCATATCTCTTCATCTCTCCACCTCCTTCAACAAGGCTAGTGCACATTTGAAAATCCTGTTTTCCAACATGGTGCCATTATTACATCTTTCCTACCTCAGAATGAGTTCCACAGTAACTTAAAAGAGATAAGATATCTTTATTAGCCGCATGTACATCGAAACACACAGTGAAATGCATCTTTTGCATAGAATGTTCTGGGGCAGCCAGCAAGTGTCGCCACGCTTCCGGCGCCAACATAGCATGCCCACAACTTCTGAACCCATGCATCTTTGGAATGTGGGAGGAAACTGGAGCACTCAGAGGAAACCCACGCAGACACAGGGAGAACGTACAAACTCCCTACAGACAGTGGCCAGAATTGAACCAGGGTCGCTGGTGCTGTAAAGAGCATTACGCTAACCACTACGCTACCGTGCCAAATCCTCCAACCACAATGCTTCTCCCCTTTAATGTTATGCAGCTACCTTTAAATGGAGTGAGGGCTTCATGATATAGGTTCCTTGTTGAAGGACAGAGCCACTCAGCAATACAATTAGCACTGGCTGCATGGTGCAATCATGTTAATTAATGGGCAAATGAACAAGGTACACATCCTGCACCCTGCATTGCAGTCCCAGATTTCAATTTATATTGCAGGCTTGGTTCCTAGAAATCTCATTCCAAATCAGAATACAGCTAGGCATATCCTTATGATTGAAAGAAGGAAACAAGGCAAAAGAAAATCTTTATAGCTAATTAGAAATTTCACACACAAGCAAGAGGAAGTGTTTTAGAAGATTAAGGAATTCAGCTTACTAGTAAAAATGGATATATCATAAATAACCAAAGACAAAAGAAACCATTGGAGTAGTTAAGAGATGTCTGCCAAAGAAATGTTATTATTGTAGCAATAGAAAAGCATTTTCAATTATGTCACACGCCGAAAGATGGTGTGGGGCTACTGAGGCATGGTTTATGATTGATTCAAACAGATCTTCAGATTTTAACAAATCAGTGAAATAATTACTTTAGATCAGTTTACTCTGCTGCAGACAAAATTTTTATGTTCAGGCTATGAGATGTCCTTTATTATGTAACTTTATTAAAATGGAGAGCTGCATTAGCATGTGTAGAACAAAAAAATCTCAAAATAGATAATACACCAGGTCTAGATGACATCCACCAAAGGATGACTAAAGAGGTGGGCAGATGCTTGTGAGTGCCCTGCCCACAATCTCCAATAACCCTACAGTGTTCTGGTTAACGTTCTTTGAGTGGAAGGTAGTCCATGTACTTCCGACTTTCAAAGAAGGGAAAAAATTAGGGATTCAGGACCTGAAAATTACAGGCTCAATAGCCTGATTTTTCATTAGACGTTTGTGAAAGTTAGTGAAAAACCAAAAAAGAAAATTTGCTGATGCTGGAAAACTGAAATATAAATGGAAAATACTATAAATACTCAGCACGTCAGGCCACATGTGTGAGAAGAGAAACAGAGCTAACATTTCAGGTCGAATATCCTTTGTCAGAACTGGGAAGGAGACAAAAGTAGCTCGGTAAGCTGCAGAGAAGGTGGGGGAGGGGAGATGTCCCTGATGGGTTAAACCGGGATGACGGTGGGGTAAGCTATAAACAAGGTTATCTGGTTGCTGTAGATTGCAACAAGATATTGATAGAGTGCAGACCTGGGCTGAGAAGTGGCAGATGGAGTTCAACCCGGAAAAGTGTGAAGTGATACACTTCAGGAGATCGAATTTGAAGGCAGAATACAAGGTCAATGGCAGGACTCTTAGCAGTGTGGAGGAACAGAGGGATCTTGGGGTCCAGATCCATAGATCCCTCAAGGTCACCGCACAGGTCGATAGGGTTGTTAAGAAGTCATATGGCGTGTTGGCCTTCATTAGTTGGGATATTGAGTTCAAGAACCACGAGGTAACATTGCAGCTCTATAGAACTCTGATTAGACCACACTTGGAGTATTGTGTTCAGTTCTGGTCACCTCATTAGAGGAAGGATGTGGAAGCTTTAGAGAAGGTACAGAGGAGATTTACCAGGATACTGCCTGGACTGGAGAGCATGTCTTATGAGGATAGGTTGAGTGAGCTAGGGCTTTTCTCTTTGGAGAGAAGGAGGATGAGAGGTGACTTGATAGAGGTGTACAAGATGATAAGAAGCATAGATTGAGTGGACAGTCAGAGATTTTTTCCCAGGGCGAAAATGGCTAACACTAGGGGGCATAATTTTAAGGTGATTGGAGGAAGATGTCGGAGGTAAGTTTTTTACACAGAGAGTGGTGGGTGTGTGGAGTGCACTGCCAGCAGAGGTTGTGGGGGGAGCTACATTAGGGACATTTAAGAGACTCTTACATAGACACATGAATGATAAAGAAATGGAGGGCTATGAGGGAGGGAAGGGTTTGATAGAAATGAGAGCAGGATAAATTTTGGCACAACATCGTAGGCCAAAGGGCCTGTACTGTGCTTTAATGTTCTATGTTCTATGGTCAATGAGTGAATGGGAGTGGTGAGAGAGTGAGAACATAGATAAAAGAATGCAGAGCAGGAAGACATGTCTAGCAGGTCAGGCTGTCCATGTCCTCCACTCCCAGAGGAAAAAAAGGGGGAAAAAAGGGGTAAAAGCTGGCTCAGTATCACAGATGGACCACTCATACAGACAGAAATCAAATTACCTCAAGTTGTAGAATTCAATATTAAGTTCAGAAGGCTACAACATGCCCGGACAGAAGATGAAGAGTTGTTCCTCAAGCTTGTGTTGGGTCTCATTGAAACAGTAAATTACAAACCAATAGGTCAGAATGAGAGTGGGACGGGAATTAAAAGTGGCAGACAGCAGGAAGCTCAGGGTCAAGAAAGTATCTGTAATGATGCACTTAGTAATCTCTTGGATAGCCAAAGAGGTTAGAGGTATGCAGCATGACCTCCTAAACATATGTACACAAGCAAAGCAAACATTAGCGATCAAACTAACTGTTGTTTTCGGGAAGGTATTTTGTTGCCAACAGCACATGTAAGTTTCCATCCTAATACTCTGATAGCTCATCTATTGATAACAAGAGTAATGAAAGATTTGACAATATGATGTATGTTTGGAGAAGGTTAAGTGTGCACTGTAGTTAAGGATGCTGAACTGTCTGCAGCCAAGTGTTTGCATATTACTGATTGGCATTTGAATTAAGTGTTTAAAGGTGACCATATTTTATGTAGTTATTAAACTTTAAAACATGAATACATTTATTTGCATAGTAATGTGTATTTGAGCATCTGGTTTAATTAAAGGACACAAATAATGATTTTTTTTCAACCAAGGAGTAGACACTTACCATCTAATGTCAAGTGTTTGGTTTTAATCATGGATTTTATATCACTGTGACCTAGATCACTGCCTATGACACATGAGATAGTGTGTTGTCTTTTCCTGGAAGATGTAGCAGCATTTGATGGATGTTTTCTCATCCCTAACCTCATTACTACCAGCTTCCCATCCATCTAATGAAATGCTGTGATAGAGTGAGCCAAAGTACCATAAATCATGTTAGCCTTGAAGCCCTGAGCAGATTCATTAGAAACACCAGCTATATATCTATTCAAAAGAAAAGAAAATAAACACATTTATAAAGAGGGCACTTGCTCCACCATTCTTACTCTCTGCCTTGTTTTATTTACAGAATGCTGTTTAATTTTATTTGCGTCACTTGACATGATCCACATTGGAATATGCGAAGCTGAGAGCATTATGACCTGAAGTAGACCACATGGTCAGCCAAAACAAATTAGTGCATTGGCCACAGGGTGAGAGAGATTTACAAAGATGAGATGACTTTGATATCAGAAACAGTATTAGAAAGCGTGAATAAGTTAAAAAACATCCATCAATTATTTATTGCCTGTTTTCAGTCAGTTATTAACAGCCCAAGAGCTCTCAGCCAAACTCTTCAATTTTACAATGGTAACAGCCTTGTCAAAGTAATTTGCTCTCAGCTATCGCTAAATGATCAGTATGAACAGGGAGCTGGCTTCAATGAACAGATCTCTGTGACTCGCATGAGTGCTTTGCTTGCTGGAACAGATTCATTATTTTTAGATGACTTCGTTTCCCCCCCTCAGGACCCTTTAGTGCACAGCTGAATGTCAGCCTGATTGAGATCCTGAACGCATTTTCAAAAGAAAGCTGTTACATTTCATAAGTTTTATTCATAGACAATGATGAGCTAGCCCAGAGATAACCTACTTTATCAATAGGAGATTGTGATCATGCTTCTTGGCAAAGGCATTGATGAGGAAGGGGGAGATAATAGAGCTTAGGTGACAAGATAAAAAGAAAAATGAAATATCTGCCTGAATGCTAAGGACAGATTATTTCTCTTATAAAAATGTAGCAAATTAACATATCCAGATTTGGATGACTTGAAATGACTGTCTCGTGTAATATTCTGTCACCTTGGTACAGATCCTCACATTTATCATTGGAACTGGTATATCATTAGAGTGTAAGTGAGTATAAATCAAGAAACCAAAGCTGTGGCAATCTCAGTACAAAAAGCAGCATCAGTAGTGTGAAAAATAACTGAAAAAGGGGTAGCTTATAGTTAATTCCCACTTCAAACAAGAATGAATGTTTCTCTATTAATTATTATTGGATGAAATTAGCATTACTGAACAAAGTATGAGTCAGGGAATGATGCCGTTCAGGTCTGGCCTACAGATGGCCAAACCATCCATATTATAACCTGACTTTTATTTTCAAACATCATCAAGTTTCCACTGATAAATTCAGTAGAGCAGTCAATATACCTTCTTGTCCTTATTAAAATGCAGCACATGAAAGCAATTATTGATATTGACAAAACAGAATAAATAAAATACATTTTAGGACCATTTTAATTTAGAAGAGTGTATTTATATTGTAAGGATAGGCTGATTGGTTTATATCCATTATCTTGGGGATCTGAACATCACTAGCAATGCCAGCATTTATTGCCCATCCCTCAATTGAGAAGGTGATGATAAGTCGCCTTCTTAAACTGCTTATCCTTAAGTTCCCATGATGCCATTGGGAAGGAAGGTTGAGGATTTAGATCCACAGATGATAAACAACCAGCCGTAAGGACATTGTGCAATTTGGAGAGGAGCCTCTAGGTGGTAACGTTCCTATGTGACCTCTGCCCACACTTTCTTGGTAGTAAGTGTCTCAGGTTTTGGAGGTGTTGGAATAGCTTGGACAAATGCATTTTGTAGATGATGCACACTGCAGTATTGGGTGTCAGTGACAGAGGGAATTAATGTTTTGTGTGATGAATGGGGTACCAATCAAACAGGCTGTTTTGTCTTAAATGGCGTTGAACTTGTTGAATGTTATTGGAACTGAATACATCCAGGTAATTAGAGGGTTTTCCATCATACTCCTGACTTGTGCCTTGTAGATTATGGAAAAGCTTTGAGGAGTCAAGAAATGAGTCACTTGCCACAAGATACCCAGCCTCTGATCTGCACTTGGAGCCATGATACCTTCTGAGTGGTCCAGTAGTGTTTCTGGACAATAGTCACTCACAGGATGTTGATGGTGGAGGACTTGGTGATGGGTAGATAGTTAGGCAGTCTTCCATTGAAGGTGGTCATTGCTTGGTACTCCTGTGGCATGATCAGTACTGTCCACTTATAAGCGCATGCCTGAATGTTGTCTAGTTCTTGCTGCTTAGGGGTCTGGACTGTTTAGATTGTTGCCATATTTAACATATTGTTCTGACATTCCTTTGTGCTTTAATGTAATGGAATTTGATAATACCAAGTAACATTGAAAACGTCATAAGAATACATTAAACATTTGTCCTCAAATACTCCCAACAGTTATTTCAAGCCTTAAATGTGATTAAAATTCATTTGCCAGAAACGAATTTTTACTGCTCAGTCTAAAAGACTTTTCCCCTTTCATGTCCCAGAATACAATGGCTAGAAATACAAACAGCGATGAGTCAGAGTACAGGAAGGAGATAGAGAGCTTAGTGGAATGGTGTCATGACAACAACCTTTCCCTCAATATCAACAAAACAAAAGAGCTGGTCATTGACTTCAGGAAAGGGGGCAGTGTACAGGCACCCGTCTACATAAGTGGTGCTGAGGTCAAGAGGGTTGAGAGCTTCAAGTTCCTGGGAGTGAACATCACCAACAACCTGTCCTGGTCAAATCATGTAGATGCCACAGCCGAGAAAGCTCACCAGCACCTCTACTTCCTCAGGAGGCTAAAGAAATTTGGTTTGTCCCCTTTGACTCTCACCAACTTTTACCAATGCACCATAGAAAGCATCCTATCTGGATGTATCACGGCTTGGTATGGCAACTGCTCTGCCCAGGACAGCAAGAAGCTGCAGAGAGTTGTGGACACAGCCCAGCACATCACAGACACCAGCCTCCCCTCCTTGGACTCTGTCTTTACCTCTCGTTGTCTTGGTGTAGCAGCCAGCATAATCAAAGACCCCACCCACCCGGGACACTCTCTCTTCTCTCCTCTTCCATCGGGTAGAAGATACAGGTGCCTGAGGGCATGTACCACCAGACTTAAGGACAGCTTCTACTCCACTGTGATAAGACTACTGAACGGTTCCCTTATACAATGAGATGGACTATGACCTCATGTCACTTGTTGTGACCTTGCACCTTATTGCACTGCACTTTTTCTGTAGCTGTGACACTTTACTCTGTACTGCTACTGTTTTTACCTGTACTACATCAACACACTTTGTACTAACTCAATGTAACTGCACTGTGTAATGAATTGACCTGCACGATCGGTTTGTAAGACAAGCTTTTCACTGTACCTTGGTACAAGTGACAATAATAAACCAATACCAATACCAATTCAACCATATGTTTTTTAACCCACCAGTGAACTGAATTGAAACATGACATTGATAAGTATTTCCTAATGTGCACAGCACATCATGCAGCTTTGAATCTTACACTTCTGTATGTGTGTTGTATCTACAGATAGAGGCCCTTGGACCAACTGTACTGCCATCACTTGTGAATACCCTAATTGCTCATCTCCTCTGCTAGCACTAACCTTGCACATAACTCTCGAAATTGGTTGCTGGGTGTGGTTATTGCTGGGTGTGGTTACTGCATGTAATAAAGCCTCTGGAATTGTCCCATTTACATGCCAAACATGCATGAAAATCAGTGCCCATAGTCCCAGATGAAAGGGGCATGGATTATCATGCAGCACCATTTTATGTGCGTATCTATCTTCAGCATAACTTCTCAGCCAGTATTTCAAAATGATGATGGTTACAAGATCAAAGGTGGCACTTATCTAACAACATTTTAAACATGTTCACCACAGTTGCAAACTTTGTAATTTCACAATGGGTAGGTCATTCCAATACATATGTGGATAGTAATTATCCTGAACTATCGTGGGTAACATTTAGCTCTATCTTCATGCAATTAACTACCAAACTCTTCAGCATTATGCCATGTTCATTCATTGTCTGAGACTGATGCCTGCATACACTGTATTCTCTGTCATGTCAGCAATTATATCACCAGAGGAGCTGTTGCTCAAGTCAAAACTAAAAGCTAATAATTTTAGTTTTCTCTATCTTGTACATTATTTCCAGAATTGTGAACATTGCATGATGCTAAATAAAACAAACAAAAAGAAACTGCCCTTTGAACCTATTCTACAACTCAGAGGTTGATTTGCATTTCAGCTCCATTTTACCCACCTTTTGACACCCTTACCTAACACAAATTTATTCGTCTCAGGCTTGGAAATAGCCCTTTAGGTTAGAGTACCCCAGAATTTAGTGAGAAAAAGTACCTCCTGACTTCATTTATAATTTGACTTTTTACTGTGAATTCCTCCACATGAATAACTTGTTTCTCTCTATGTATTCTATTGAATCCCTTTACAATTTCATGCTCCTGAACTGGATCCTTGCACCTCTCCTCAACGTTTGAGTCTATACAATCTGTCCTCATATTTTGCTTTTTAGGCCATGATAGCATTCTGGTAATCTGTGTTGTGCTCTTTCAAAACCAATATATCTTCACTGAGGTTCAATGCCCAATACTGACTACAATATTCCAGGAGTGTTTTGAAAAAATGTTCTGTAAACTGCAGCATAGCTTCCTCAATTTTGAACTGAGATAAAGGCTAAAGCTCCATTTGTCTTTCTGATGACTTTTTACGCCTGTGCACTGGCTTTTAGTGATTTGTATACGGACACCCATATTTCCTTGCTCTTCCAGTTTCCAGACATGTATCATTAAGAAAAAAAACAACAGGCCTTTTCAATGTAGAATGGATAATGTTAAATTTCCACTACCTTGAACTACACCCACTTACATAATCTCTCTGTGATCCTTTGCAACTTTCAGCTTTCATGAATGCAATCAACCATGTGTCAATATTGTTCCCCAAAATGAAATTGAACTGAGAGGTCTATTATTTCCTAATTTCTCCTTGCCTCTCTTCTTAGGTAATAGAGCAAAATGTAGAACTTTCTAATTCCTGAATCTGAAGGTATTACTAAAATATGATAACTTCTACAGCTCAGCATCATATTCATAAGAGTCACAATTTCCATTAATGCTCCATTACAATTTTCTTGCATATTAAATGGACTAAATTCATTCTGATGACTTACCTTTTGATTTTGCTATCTTCCACCATTATGGAAAAATAATGTCAAGTACTCATTTAATAACAGCACCATTTCCTATGTTATCCCTAACATTTTCACTTGCAACTACTTCAGTGGGCCCATGTTCCCATAAAACACTGCCTTTTCTCAATATATTTATAAAAGCTTTGCTGTTAACTTCAATATCCACTGCAATATTTTTTAAATGTAATTTTTGTATCCCTTTATGCTTTGCTTCCCTTTGTTCCTTTTTATTGCTCTCCTGTCAACTGAATTTTCACCTTCTCTTGCGCTAGTGTTAGTTTTTTAATCTGACACTTCCACTTTGTTGTCTTTGTTTGTATAATACCAATGGTTCTTTAAATACTTTCACTCTTAACTTATTAACATCTTCAGTTGTGAACCTTTTTTCAGAAGCAAAAAGGTAACTAGAAACAGCATGCCTGTAACAGTGGTGCATAAATAACAAAATAACATTACCAAATGCTCTTCCTTTCCAGTTAAGACATCTCTTTAATTTTCTCTTGAGAGTGTTTTTCTGTAGTTCTTCCGTTTTTACAGTTCACTTAAGAGTAGGATTTGCAAGTGTATTTTTTTACCTCTGATTGGAGAATGAAAAGAAGAAAGTAACTACTTTGAGAGCAGTAGCCCTCAGTTCATGAGGCAGATTTCCACTGAAATAAGAAGGAAATAAGGATACAAGACAAGCAGTTCTGTGAGTGTACAATAAATAGCATACACTGAATGAATATATTTAATAACATAAGAAATAGAAGGCCATTCTATTTGTTGGCCATTTGGTCATTGTACCAGCTCTGCCGTCTACTAAGCAATGTTTTTCCTCAGCACCACTTTTCTGTACTAACTCCTCATCCTTTGTTTTCCCTAATATCCAAAAAGCTATCTATCTCTATCTTGAATATACTCACTGGCTGAACTCATATGACTCTCTTGACTTGAGAATTCCAATGATTCTCTGTCCTCTGGGTCATGAAATGTCTTAATATCTCAGTTTCAAATGGCTGACCTGTTATTCAGAGATTGTGACTCCTGGTTCTGGATGGGCCAGCCAGGGGAAACATCATCCCTGTGTCTACACTGTCAGAGATTGTGATCCTAAGTCAGGAGGATTGCACATTCTGCAAGATCCCTTCACCAACTGGTCACCAAGCATTTGGTCACCAGTCCTAATGGCTCCTGATGTGGCTCATTGTCAAATTTTGTGTGATGACACTGTAGTGAAGGATTTTGAACATTTTAACTACACATGAATGCAAAAATGATGTTGTTTAAATTCAATGTTCAAAAAGGGCAATTTAATTTACCCAGTAAATTATGGATCATAAAAACAGAAAATGCTGGAAATACTCAGCAAGTCAAATAGCAACTGTATAAAAGTTCTAAAGTATTTTCTATTCTAATTTCAGGTTTACAGCATCTACAGTTTCTGATTTTCAGAAATTAGGTAGCTTATCCAGAGTGATAGGAAAGACAGAGGAAGCTGAGCAAAAAGTCAGATAACAGAACATTTAGAAATGGAAAATACAATAAGTTTCAAGTTGAGTTTATTGTCATATGCACAAGTATGTGTATGCACAGGTGCAATGAAGAACTTACTGGCAGCAGCATCACAAGCACATAGCATTAAAGACAAAACATTCGAAATAAAAATATAAATTATACAAAAATTATATAGGAGAGAACACAATTAAAACAAAAATAAGGCCATTGTAGTGCAAAGTGGTCAAATTAGCCATAGTATTACTATAATGAAGTAGTGATTGGGGTTATGCAGGTTGATTCAAGAACTAAATGGTTGAACAGAAGTAGCTGTTCTTGAACCTGGTGGTGTGGGACTTCAGGCTTCGGAACTCTTGCCCAATGTAGCTGCAAGAAGGTGGCATTGCCTGGATGGTGGGAATCTTTGATGATAAATATTTCCTTCTTCAGGCAATGCTTCGTGTAGATATTTTTGATGGTAGGGAGGGATGTGCCTGTGATGTATCAGGCAGAGTCCACTACTCTCTGCAGCTTCTTACATTCCTGCACATTCAAATTCCCATACTACACCATAATGCACCCTGTCAGGTTACTTTCAAAGTGCATCTGTTAAGGTTTGTTAGAATGTTCAGTGACATGCCAAATCTCCTTAACCTTCTAAGAAAGTGAAGATGCTAGAGCATCTTTCTTGTGATTGCATCTAAGTGCTGGGCCCAGGATAGATCATCCGTTATGTTAATGGCCAGGAATTTAAAGCTGCTGACCTTCTCCTCCACTGATCCCCCAGTGTAGACTGGTGCATGTCCGCCATTCTTCCCCTTCCTGAAGTTCAATGATTGAGCGCAAGGTCTTTACTGACATTGAGCCCAGCACCTCTTAACCAAGTGTCTTATCTCGCTCTTGTACACTGATCACCGCCTGTGATTCGTCCAACAACAGTACTGTTGTCAGCAAATTTGCATATGGCATTGGAGCTGCAGCCATATGTATAAAGAGTAGAGCAAGGGTCTAAGCATGCAGCCTTGAGATGCGTCTGTGTTAATGGACAGCGAGGAGATGTTGTTACCAATCCTCACTGATTAGATAAGATATCTTTATTAGTCACATGTACATCGGAACACACAGTGAAATGCATCTTAACGTAGTGTTCTGGGGGCAGCCCGCAAGTGTCAGCACACTTTCGGCGCCAACATAGCATGCCCACAACTTCCTAACCCGTACGTCTTTGGAATGTAGGAGGAAACTGGAGCACCCAGAGCAGACACGGGGAGAATGTACAAACTTCTTACAGACAGTGGCCGGATTTGAACCCGGTCACTGGCGCTACACTACCGTGCCTGCCCATTGCAGATTGAGGTCTGCTGATGAGGAAGTCAAGGATCCAGTTGCAAAGGGAGGTACAGATGCCCAGGTCTTGAAACTTGGTCATAAATTTGAATGGGACGATTGTGCTGAATGCCAAGCTGTAGTCAATGAACAGACGTACGTGTTCCTGATGTCCAGATGGTCCAGAATAGAGTGAACAGCCAAAATAATCGCATCTGCTGTTGACCTGCAAAGGCAGAAAAAGTGGGCAACATAGATTTCCAAATTGAAGGTCAACTTAAAACAACCTTTTTAAGTTCTTCAAAATGAGTAAATAGATGAATAAACAAGAGCAATGCAGTTGGCATGGAATCATGGACTTTCAAAGGCTATGTAAGAAAGGAGGACAAAGGTTAGGGCAATCGATACAGACCGGATATCATCTAGGTTCAGACATGTTACAAAGTACAAATTCAAGTTCAAGTTCATTGTCATAAACATACATACACAGGGTATAAATGCCATGGAAAATTAGCTTTTTGCAGCAGCAGCACAGTACTTTACAAACATGACAAACATAAGTTAACATAAACTTAGATTAACAAAGTTATACATAACTTACACAACAAAATAAACATAACAACAGCAGTGCAAGTTAAGAGAAAAAAAAGAAATATAGTCTGAGGTAGTGTTAGGGTTTTTCAGGTCAGTTCAAGAATCTGTTGGCAGTGGGTAAGAAGCTGTTGTTGAACATTTTGGTGATAGTGATCATAATTCTATCTCCTTTATGTTAGCACTGGAGAGGGATAGGAACAGACAGGCTAGAAAGGTATTTACTTGGAATAAAGGGAATTATGAAGCTCTCAGGCAGGAAATTGGAAGATTAAATTGGGAACAGATGTTCTCTGGGAAAAGTACAGAAGATAAGTGGCAAATATTCAGGGGGTATTTGTGTGGAGCTCTGCATAGACATGTTCCGATGAGACAGGGGAGTCATTATAGGATACAGGAACCGTGGTGTACGAAGGCTATAATAAATCTAGTCAAAAGGAAAAGAAAAGCATACAAAAGGTACAGAGAGCTAGGTAATGTTAGAGATCTGGAAGAGTACAAGGCTAAAAGGAAGGAATTTAAGAAAGAGATTAGGAGAGCCAGAAGGGGAAATGAGAAGGCCTTGGCGGGCAGGATTAAGGAAAACCCCAAGGCGTTCTACAAGTATGTGAAGAGTAAGAGGATGAGATGCGAAAGGATAGGGCCTATCAAGTGCAGCAGTGGGACAGTGTGTACGGATCCAGAAGAAATAGCGGAGGTACTTAATGAATACTTTACGTCAGTATTCACCACAGAAAAATATCTGGGGGATTGTAGTAGGGACTTGCAGCGGCCTGAAAAGCTTGAGCATGTAGACATTAGAAAAGAGGTGGTGCTGAAACTTTTGAAAAGCATCAAGTCAGATAAGTCGCCGGGACCGGATGAGATGTACCCCAGGTTGCTGTGGGAGGTGAGGGAGGAGATTGCTGACCCTCTGACGATGATCTTTGCATCGTCAATGGAGACGGGAGAGGTCCTGGAAGATTGGAGGGTTGCGGATGTTGTTCCCTTAGTCAAGAAGGGGGGTAGGGATAGCCCAGGGAATTATATACTGGTGAGTCCTACCTCAGTGGTTGGTAAGCTGATGGAGAAGATCCTAAGAGGCAGGATTTATGAACATTTGGAGAGGTATAATATGATTAGGAATAGTCAGCATGGCTTTGTTAAGGGCAGGTCCTGTCTTACGACCCTGACTGAATTTTTTGAGGATGTGACTAAGCACATTGATGAGGGGAGAGCAGTAGATGCAGCGTATATGGATTTCAGCAAGGCGTTTGATAAGGTACCCCATGTGAGGCTTATGGAGAAGGTGAGGAGACATGGGATCCAAGGGGACATTGCAGTGTGGATCCAGAACTGGCTGGCCCACAGAAGACAAAGAGTAGTTGTTGAAGGGTCATATTCTGTGTGGAGGTTGGTGACCAGTGGTGTACCTCAGGGATTTGTACTGGGGCCCTTACTTTTTGTGATTTTTATAAATGACCTGGATGAGGAAGTGGAGGGGTGGGTTAGTAAGTTTGTGGATGACACGAAGGTTGGGGATGTTGTGGATAGTTTGGAGGGCTGTCAGAGGTTACAGAGGGACATAGATAGGATGCAGAGTTGTGCTGAAAAGTGGCAGATGCAGTTCAACCCAGATAAGTGTGAAGTGGTTCATTTTGGTAGGTCAAATATGTTGGCGGAATATAGTCTTAATGGTAGGACTCTTGGCAGTGTGGAGGATCAGAGGGATCTTGGGGTCTGAGTCCATAGGACGCTCAAAGTGGTTGCACAGGTTGACTCTGTGGTTAAGAAGGCATATGGTGTATTGTCCTTCATCAATCGGGGAATTGAATTTAGGAGCCGTGAGATATTGTTGCAGCTTTATAGGTCCCTGGTCAGACCCCACTTGGAGTATTGTGCTCAGTTCTGGTCACCTCACTGCAGGAAAAATGTGGAAGCCATAGAGAGGGTGCAGAGGAGATTTACAAGAAAGCTGCCTGGAATGCGGCGCATGCCTTATGAAAGCAGGTTGAGGGAACTCGGCCTTTTCTCCTTGGAGAGACAGAGGATGAGGGGGTCCTGATAGAGGTGTATAAGATGATGAGAGGTATTGATAGGGTAGATAGTCAGAAGCTTTTCCCCAGGGCTGAATTGGTGGCCACAAGAGGACATAGGTTTATGGTGCTGGGGAGTAGATACAGAGGAGATGTCAGGGGTAAGTTTTTTACTCAGAGAGTGGTGAGTGCGTGGAATGGGCTGCCAGAAACAGTGGTGGAGGCAGCTACGATAGGGTCTTTCAAGAGACTGTTAGATAGGTACATGGAGCTGAGTAAAATAGAGGGCTATGGGTAAGCCTAGTAATTTCTAGGGTAGAGACATGTTCGGCACAGCTTTGTGGGCCAAAGTTTCTGAATTGTGCTGTAGTTTTTCTATGTTTCTAACCTTGAGGTGTGGCTCTTCAGGCTCCTGTACTTCCTACCTGATGGTGGCAATGAGAAGAGGGCACAGCCCGGATGGTGGGGGTGCCTGATTATGGATGTTGCCTCCACTACTCTCTGAAGCCTTTTGTATTATGGTGCACTGGCGTTTCCATGGGAGTTAGGAGGACCTTCTTGGACTGGCAAAATGAGGGAAGTTGTGTTGTGCTGGGAATATCGTCATACAGAAATGATTTTGCAACAATAACCTATAGAGTCAAAATCTGAAAATGTTACCAAGCCACAGATATAGCAAGTTCAATGAAAACCAGATCTAAATACAGGAAGACAAAAATAATCCTGAATAATGGGCGTTGCAAAGAAAAACAGATTCAACATTGGATGCCTCAAATAAGAAAGGTAAGAATATAAATTGAGCAGCGAAGTAAAGAAATTTGTGAATAGAGATGGATGAATTAATAATAGTAGGCACACAAATTGAAAAATACATCAATAGTGCAAAGCATCAGTTCAGTTCAAGAGGAATGGAACACAGAAATAGGAAAGTAATTTCAAACATTGATGAAACCTGTTAATTTGGGGAGCTGTGTAGTTCTGGCCTTGTCGTTCCTGTCTTCCAGCTCTTTGATGGAGCAGTCCAATTAGTCCCATTCTCTTGGTCTGTCCAAGATGTAAATGATTCAAGTATTTATCAAATCATATTTTGAATGTCACTATTGAAGAATCTGCATCATGATCACAATAATTCATTTTGTAAAAAAATGTTGCTTTGTGCCACTTCAGATTCTGTAGCAAGCCACCTTTGTTACCCTTCTGTCAGTGGAACTAGTTCTCCTTATTTACTCCATCAAGACTGTTCATGATTTTGGAAAAAGATTGCTCTTGATCAAATCTCCACTTAATCTTCTCTGCTGTAGGGACACTCATCCTTACCTTCTCAAATCTCCATAAAATAAAGCCACGTATTATACCATTCTAATAAATCTCTTCTGTAATCTTATTAATGTCATGTGCAGCACCTTGAGTTGGACACGTTTCTTTAGCTGAGAGCAAAACAAGTGTACTTGTGTACTGAGATCCTTTTAACAAAGCCAAGATGCTTAACAACTTTCTTAACTTGCCCTGCCACCCTCAGAGATTTGTATACAAATGTTCCCAGGCCAATCTGTTCTTGAATCCCTTTTAAAATTATACTATTTAGTTTGTATAACCTCACCACATTCTTCCTATCGAAATGATTACTTACCACTTCTTTCCATTAAATTTCATAGGATCAATGTATCTGCTTCTGAAGTCTATTTCTATCCTTCTCATTGCTTACTGCAATTCCAAACTTCATGTCTTAAGCAGACGATGTAATTACCCTCTTATACTTGTCCAGATCATTTCCATGTATCAAAAGAATAATAATCCTAATTTAGGCTCTGGGTAACAGCACTGTATAAGTTTGCAGCCTTAAAACTAACTGTTCTCTCATTTACGCTTGCAATCCTTTGGGTAATTTTGCAACAGTGCTGCCACCATCCCTTGGCATTTAGTTCTGCTAACATCTATATTGTCGTAATGTTTCACATGACTTCTGAAAATCCAACCATGACATCAACCGCACTTCCTCATCAACTCTCTCTATCAAAGAATTCAGTTGTTAGTCAGATGAAAATTACGGTTAGCAAATCCAAGATGAAATTTAATTTATTAGCCAAAATTTTTTAAATGCTAGTTAATTTTGTCTGAGATTATTGTCGCCAAATGTTTCCTTGCAACCAATATTAGTCTCATTGGTTATAGTTGCTTAGTTTGCTTTTCACCATCTTTTTAACAGGTGTAACATTTGGCCTCTTTCAAGTCTTGTGGTGCCACCCATGTCATAGAGTCATAGATGTGTTAAGTCATTCAGCATACAAACATCAGCTCCCCATGTCCAGGCCGAACATCAAGTACTGTATCTGTCAACACTAATCCTATTTCCCAACACTCGACCCATTGCCCTCTACATCTTGGGTTTCAAGTGCTCATCTAAGTACTTAAATGTTGTGAGGGCCTCCACCACCCATTCAGCAGCGCATTCCAGATTCCAACCACACTTTGAGTAAGACAAATCTTTTCTTAAATCCCTTGTAAATCTCCTACTTTTCACCTTAAAATCTATGCCCACAAAAGCAAAATCCACCCTCCAGCATCACCTTCTGTCCCTATCACTAAATTAAATTTGGATCCAATTTGACAAATTGCCTTGGATCCTATCAGCCCTTCCCTCATGGCCCAATCTCCCATGTGTGATCTTTGTGAAGTCCATGTGGACTACATCAACCACACTACCCTCATCAAAACACTTCATCACCCCTTCAAAAATATAGTCATATCATTCAGACAGGATGTCCCATAAATAAAAGTACGCTGATTATCCCTGATCAAACATTGCATCTCAAAGTGTAGATTATTCTTGTCCCTCAGAATTATTTCCAATAATTTCCTTATGAATGATGTTAGACTCGCCAGCCTGCAATTACCTTACTTATCCCTGATGCCTTTCTTCAGTTTCCAACTTTACTTCCCTCAACATCCTAGGATGCATCTAATACAGACCAAATGAATTTTTAAACTTGAGAACTGCTGGATTTATGTCCCTCTCTTTATCTATTATGGTTAATATAACTGAACATAGTGTCTCCTCCTTTGCTGCTTCACTGGTAACATTCTCTATTGTGGCAAACCAAGTACTCATTTAATACCTCAGCCATGCCTTCTAGCTTCACCAGAATATTTGAGTCCCTAATCAGTCTCATCCTTCCTTTGACTACTGTTTTATTATTTATATAACTCAAAATGGGATCTCTTATGTTAGCTACTCATTTATTCTCATACTCTGCCTTTGCTTCTCTCATTCTTTTCCTTCGATCTCCTTTGCACTATTTTTTTGTTCAGCATGGTTCTCTAGTTATCTTGAACCTTGCATTTTCCATAATCTTTCTTTAACCGTGATATCCTCAATCAGCCATGGAACTCCAGTTTATTTAGTCCTTCCATTTTTCTCCTGAGAATATTTCTGCTCCAATGTAACCATCTCATCCCCGCACAGTTACTGTTTTGTTTATTAATCTTGGTTCCAGTTGGAGACACAAGTGATTGCAGTTGCTGGAATCTGGAGCGAAAAACAAACTGCTGGAGAAACTTAGCAGGTCAAGTGGCATCTGTGGAGGGAAATGGACAGTCATCATTTCGGATCAAGACCTTTCATCAGGACTGATTCCAATTGATTTGGTGAAATTATTTTTCAATTCATTGAAGTATCTTCCTCCACTTCTGTGTTTTAACATTTGATTATTCCTTTTTCTTTCACTGTTGCTATTCATTCTTGGTCAAATGATCATGGTTTCCCAGGTAAACCACCCACCTCCCCCCCACCCCCAATGAAAGATGTTCCACTTATTCTTTGCCATTACTCAGTTTAGATCTAATATTGCTTCCTTCTCTGGATTAGCTGGAAGCAGTCTTTTGAAACTCAAAAAACTGCAGATGCTGGAAATCTGAAATAAAAACAGAAAATACTGAAAACGCTCAGCAGATCAGGCAGCATCTGGAAAGAGAAAAGTTAATGTTTCAGATCCAGAACCCTTTGTTGAGACCGAGAAAAAGAGGCAGAAGAGTTAATTTTCAGGAGTGGAGAAGATAACGGAGGAGTAGTGGAACAAGGGGTATATCTCACATAGGGTGAGATGAATTCCCTACCTAGTTCACCTATTTTGTTTCTTGGTCCCTCGTTATCACTATTCTTAACCTTAGTATGTTTTTGTAATTTGCCTGCAATTTTGATATTCGCCTTGTCCCCATCATTGAGATATTGACATATTGGAGAAATACATAACATATTAACAACAATGTAACCCAAACTATGAGAATATATTTAGTAGGAATAATTGAGCAGAGTGGGGCTTCGTTGCCTCCTTCTTTTCCTGTTCCATTATAACACTACTAGTTTCTTCCTTCTCAAGGACATAGCCCTTACCTCACTACACACCCCAATCTTTCACAACTCCTTGACCTTCCAATCCAGCTTGACTTCCTCTCAGATAAACTCCCAACTTCCCAAAATGGCTTTCTTGGCAACTTCCAAAAAGTCCATTGATATATTTTTCACTTCCTCCTTACAAAGAATTATCCCCACAGCATCACTTATTTTCATGGTATTAATTTTTCCAGTCTCCTCCCTGTTCCATCCATTACACCCACCACTGATCCCTTGCAATCAAGAATCACCCCCCTCTAGGCCACTCCCTGTAGGATGTCTGTTCCCTAAAACCTAAGGCCTCTCTGATATGTAATCCTATTGATTACAGTATCATAATAATCTTGACAGAAACCTGACACACACCTTATCCCTTATTAGTTTCCTTCTATTACATTCCCATCGAAAGATTCAATTCCCAAATCCACCAGTATGAAGAAAGGTAAAATTCCTCATGAAACCAATTATTTTTTCCAGAAAACTGACCTTGCTGTTGATGTGTGCAAGTTCTAAGTTATAATTATTAAAGTTGCAGATTTAATCACTATATTCCAAATGTTATCTATAACTCCAGATTCAAAGAGGTTGATCCACAATTTGCAAACCAGCTTTCCAAAATATAATTAACATAAAAGCTAACATTCTAAAAAACTTTCAAAAACCTTCTTATTTCTATTACAGTTTTGATCTGGTCTGTTTTATTGTCTTTCTGCTGGACGCACTATTCATTGAACAAATAAAGGAAAATACAGAATTGTTTTTAGAAATGAATGGTGAATAATGCAGATGTAACAATCAGATTTTTACTGTTAAATTATGCTGATTCACCACATTATTTAAGTTCCTCCTCCTCCTTAGAATGTCAAGGTCAATATCCTAACCAGATGCTTTAATTCATTTTGTGATGGTGCTAAGAAGCGTAAGTAGCAATTCAGGTACCCTGCTGGCATAGCCAGCTGGTAGTCAAACATATTTAGTCACAGCGAAGCAGGACATGGATTCATGGCTGTGATTCTCTGGACAATGATATTTTGGTCTGTTTTGTATTGTCAAGTGAGGCATAGAACAGATGTTGCACAGTTGTGTTAGGAAAACTCTTCAGACAAATCATCTGCTCATACACCTCACAGCAGCTAGTTCCAATGCTCTCGAGGAGGTTACTTGCTCAGTCTGTCACTCAGGGAGCTTTGCCCATGAGCACTGCCTATCAGAAGATCCAGTGCACAGACTGCACAATGTTTTTATTTTATGTGCACAGCTAGTAATGATGAGTGAAGCCAGAAAATTCCTCCAATAATTACTTCTGAAAATTAATGCATGTAATTTCTTTTCCAGGCAACTCTCTTCTCTCTAAAATGACTTAAACTGGTGTCTATTTCAATGTGAGTATAACAACAGTAACTAAAATTGGGAACTTTTGGAAAGGTACAAAGATGTCACAGAAATGTTTCCTCATAGTTGAATCCTCTCCTTTGGCTGTCTGTCAGGATTGAGGAAGGCTTAATTCCACTCCATTCCTGTGGGTTCTGAGGTAACTGATGAGGCCATATATGCACTGCCTCATATCAGTAATTTTTCTCAATGCAAGGACCAGGATGTTGCTTCTGAGTTCTTCAGCTGAGGGGCCTGACTTGCACTATGTTTTACCACTTCTTGCTGTTTTCAGCTTTCCCTCTTTTATGTTTCAGACTTGATCATCACCCTGCCCTGATTGAAAGCCAAACTCAACTGAGATATCAGCACGGTGGGACACAGTTGAGATGGAATGAACCCTGGGAATTCTCAAACATTGACTCCAAATGCCATGAAGTCTCAACGCTTCAGGTCAAACATAGACAAGGAAAGCTCCTGCCAAATACCATCTACTGTTCTGCTTCATCTAATGATCAGTATTCTCCATGACTAGCACTGAGAATACACACTGAGGATATCAAGGGCACAGGATGGAGTATGGGCTGTGGGTTTCTATGTCCATCAGCAGGACTAATTCATTAGCAAGATCTTCCACTAGGCTGAACTGTATAGCTGCTGGAATGATCCTCTGGAAAGGTGCAAAAAGCAAGGAGAGAGTAGGGACAGAACTCCAGCAGAGTTCTGGTCCTCCTAACAAGATGCTTGAAACACAGTTTTGTTGTTGTAAAAACCATGTATTGTCAGAGATCAGCACAAGACCTCATGACAATACCTCAAAGTCAGGCTGATTATAGAAGATTATGTAATTATCCCAGTGGGGGACCACAGGTATATTTACATCATCCACACGTTAACTGTTGGAGTGACCACTATCTAATTTGCTTTATCTCCATCAGCCCAGTCACAAAATAACAGCAACAACAGAAACGCTGCTGCAAGAAAATCAATGCGGTAACAAGGACCTGCAAAGAAAGCACTTGTCGTCAGATAGTATCTCACAGGTGACCTGATGGCCCACAACCAACAGGAGCCGCAGAGCATCCAGAGTGCCTGGACTGTCTGAAGACCTCCACAATTAGCATCAATGAAGAAATAAGGACTGGTTAGATGAGAATAACCAGGAAATCCAGGAGATAATTAACCACAACACCACCCTCTGATGATAAAACAACGGTACCCACATTCCCATATCTCGGGAAGGCCGTCATTAGTGATGAACTTCACCATTGACTTCTGTGTTTGAATCAATATCTCAAGCCCAGCACAAAAGGCATTGTGTACCTAGAACAAGCACCTCAAACCACTTGGAGAAGTTCCATCAAGGCATTCTTGGATAGGAAACATCAGCATGATCAAGAGAAAGGAAATGTTTTACAGTCACCTGAAAACTGATGTCCAGCAGAAAATCCGGGAAGTACAGAAGAAATAGCAATTAGAAAGAGCACAGGAAACGTAGCAGCTTTCTGACAGATTCTTCAAGATCATCCATGGTGAAAGCACCCAAGGTCTCACCCCGATGAGAGCACTTATCAACAGTCAGTGTTCACTGCAAGAAGCTCCTTGAGGAACACTTCAACTGTGAAACTATCTCCTTGACTCAATTCCACAGCACACTCTCTGGTCCAACCACACCCCACTTCAGAATGACAAGGGGTTGAAAAGGCCAAATGTCAACTGAAAAATACTTCAGGGATCATGCTGCAGTTCTAAAATTTAGCAGAGAGGGACATCAGTCATAAATGCAGGGCTTCATCTCCCAGTCTGGGAAGTGGAAAATATGCTGGGCAATCTCAGAGATGCCATAATCATCACTGTGTTCAAGCAAGGAATCAAATCTGACCCCGATAACTACAGAGAGTTCTCCCTGCTGACTACCAAAGGGAAAGTCTTACTCAACCACCTCAGTCCCTTAGCCAAAGAGCCACAGTGCAGTTTCTGTCCTTCTAGAGGCATGGTGGAGATAATCTTCACCACACAACATCCCAAGAGAAATGTAAGGAGTAGCATTAGCCACTATATATGGCCTTTCTTGACCTCCTTAAAGCCCTTATGTCCATCAATCTAGAAGGAGCATGGAGAATCTTTCTCACAATTGATTATCCTCAGACATTCCTATGGTGTAGAAACTGTGATCTTGACCAATGGCCCAGACAGACTCAATCTCAGTGGAGACCAGCATCAAATTTCTCAGTCTTTTTCATCATAAAACTCCATCTCACCACCAACGTGCTTCCTCCTGAAGTGGAGCTAACCTGCAAGAGAAATGGGATTCATTTCACTCCCGTTCCAGAACCAAGGTCACCCCAACTTCACTCTCTGAGCTCCAGGACACATGCACAGAGGAAAAAATTCAAGTCTAAATCGACTCATTCTCTGAGGAAATGGACATTACACTTAATATCTGCAAATTAAAGGTCCTCTACCTACACTGTGATCTGACAACAAATATTCATGATGATACACTGCAAAGCATGGACCACTTCCCATATCTTGAGAGCCAACTCTGAGCGAAGGCAGACATTGGTGACGAAATTGTTGAAGATCAAGATCTCAGTCTGGTATAATGCTCATGGTTTATTAGGCAGCAATGATCCTTGCCCTTCTTTTCACTTCAGAGACATGGAATACCTACAGGAGACATGTCGAAGCACTGCAGACTTATTGTGTTCTCCTCAAGATCTTCAGAATCTGCAAACAAGATTGACAAACCAATGCCAGCATCCCCTCCCAGACCAATATCCCCAGTACTGAGGCCCTAATTATATTCAGTCAGTCCAAAGGGCAGGCAATGTCATTCACAAGCCCCACTCCAAACAAGTAAAACAGGCAGTCCATTCCAATCTCTGTCATAGTGAGAGATTACCAGGATGACAGAGGAAGTGATTCAAGGATGTTTTCAAAGCCTCCTTTAAAAAATGCCACATCCCCACCAATTTATGGGAACCCCTCAGCCACTCAAAATGGAGATACATCATTCAGGACCACACTGGGATCCTCAAGTCCCTTCATCACGGGTATACAGAAGCCCACCATAAATGGTGGTTGGACAATCTCCTAAACCATCCATAGTGTCTCTGAAGCTCCCTCGCACGTCCACCTCTTCCCAGATGTAGGAGATGAGCATCTACAGTTCCACATTGCCTCTTCAGCCACCTCAGGACCCATAGAATTGCAGTGGAGGCATCCAAGAGAGCACATAAGCCAATTGAAAGATTGGGGATAATAAACTGGTATGGACAGAGGATTGGTTAATGGACAGAAATCAGGGAATAGGAATAAATGATTCATTTTTAAATTGGAAGGCTGTGATAGTGGAGTGGCAGAGTGACTGGTGATAGGATACAGCTGTTCACAACCTATTCAATGATTTGGATGGAGAGACCAAGTACAAGATGTCCATGTTTGTTGATGATACAAAGCTGGACAGCTGCATGGGCTGTGAGGAGGACACTATGAGACTTCAGGGGGTTACAAGCAGGCTAGGTTAACAGAAAACAATATGGTAGATGGAATGCAGTATGGAAAATGTGACTCATCCATTTTGTTTAAAAAAAGAAAATCAGAAAATGTTTTAAGTAGTGAGAAATTGAAAAATGTTTGTGTTCAAGGCACCTGGGCTTCTTTGTACAAGAATCACAAAAAATGAAAGGTCCAGGAATAGAAAGCAATTAGGAAGACACATGGGATGTTGATCCTTATTGTAAGCTGATCTGAGTACAAAATTCAACTTATTGCAATTATATAGGGCCTTGGTGAGAGAGGATGAAGAATATTCTGTAAAGGGATGTCTCTCTCTGCCTAAGGAACAATGCACTTTCCTTACATGATGCACCTTCCTTAGAGGATGCATCTTCCTTGGAGGATTTACCTTCCTTAGAAGGAATGTGTGAACATTCATCAAACTAATTTCAGTGATGAGGTCTATGTCCTATGAGGAAAGATTCAGCAGACAGAGACTACATCCTCTAGAATATAGAAAAATGTCAAAAGATCTCATTTAAACATAGCAAATCTATAGGGGGCATGACAGGATGATGTCTTCCATGACTGAATGACTGGAGCCAAAGGTCAAAGTTTCAAAATACTGGGTAAGCCATTCAGGACTGAGATGGGAAGAAACTTCCTCATCCAGACGGTGCTGAATTTTTGGAATTCTTTGCCAAAGGGCTGTGGATGTTTAGTTTCTGAGTACATTTGAGACAGGGATCAATAAATGTTAAGTATTAAGGGATTCAAGAGATATGGGATTATGCAAGAAGGTGGCACTGAGATTTTTAAAGATGATCTTATTGAAGGTTGGAGCAGGTACATGGGGTTGAATGACCTCTACCTTCTATTTCACATGTTCTTGTGTTTCACCAGGACCACTTAGCTCCAGATATCACCACAGCCTTGATCCAAACATGGACCAAAGATTTGAATTCTAGAAGTGAGGTGAGACTGACAGTCCTTGACATCAAAGCAGTATTTGACTGAATGTAGCATTAAGGCACCCTGGTAAAACCACTCCAGTGGTCTGAGTCATATCTCACACATAGAAAGGTGGTTGTTGTTCCGGGAGAGTTATCATCTCAACAGCAGGACATTACAGCAGGTGTTCCTCAGGGTAATGACTGAGGCCCATCTATCCTCAGCAGCCTCATCAATGACCTTCCTTCCGTCATAACATCAGAAGTGAGAACGTTCACTGACGATTATGTAATGTTCAATTCTATTCACAACTCCTCGGCAAATGACGCCGCCTTTGTCTGCACGGAGCAGGACTGAGAAGACATTCAGGCTTGGGCTGATAATGGCAAGTAATATTCACACCACAAGAGTGCCAGACAATTACCATCGGCAACAAGAGAAAGTCTAGCCACCTTCCCTTTACATTCAATGGCATTACCATTGCTGAGATCCCAGCATCAATATCCTGGCGATCAACATTGACTGGACCAAATGCTTAAGTACTGTGGCTACAAGAGCAGTTCAGAGACTGGTTATCCTGCAGCAACGGACTCTTCTCCCAACACCCTAAGGCCTTTCACCTACGTAGGAGGCACAAGTCATGGGATACCTGGCACTTGCCTGGATGAGTGCAGTACCAACAACAAGAAGCTCAACACTATCCAGGATAATGCAGCTCCCGTGATTGGCACCCATTCAACCACCTGAAAGAGGACCCTAGTAGGGATGGCAGTAGAGCAGCAATGTCAGGAGTTTCCTGTAGTAATTGGGAAGACCCAGGATCAGTTCATCCCAAAGAAGAAGCGTTCTAAAGGGAGGATGAGGCAACCGTGGCTGACAAGGGAAGTCAAGGACAGCATAAAAGCAAATGAGAGGGCATACAATATTGCAAAAACTAGCGGGAAGCTAAATGATTGCGAAGCTTTTAAAAACCAACAGAAGACAACTAAAAAAGCAATAACATTTGAATGGCTGAATCCCAGCTCCAATAATCTTAATGGCTTGATACAACTGTATCTCCTCGTGAGAGGCACCATGCTTAAAGAACTTAAAGAAATTCATCTAATACATTTTTCTGGGTATCTTTATTCTACAGGTATAACTAGTGATGTGCAGATTATCCTGACATACCCTTTGTGGATTCAACATTTCTTTCTACATTACTTTATTGTGCAGGCACTCTCACTTCAAGGGGAGATTGGTGAAGCCATCTCCTGCCGGTCGCTTCCTATGATGGGCCGGGGGCTCCTCTGGGTCCCTGGTGCACAGAACCTGCCCCCTAGCATGTGTCTCATTGATCAGGGCTCACATGGGCAAGAGGCATGGCAGCCTCTTCTCCTTGATGGCAGGCAGAGTACCTGTTACTACAATATGATTGCCATGAGGAGTGTGCCTTTAAGGGCTGCTGGTCTTCTCTGGTTACTACACATCAAAGTGCAGGGAGATGGATGGAAATGGATGAGGTCCTGCTCAGGAATCCTACAGGTCCTATTTTGTCAGTTATTACTGGGTGTAAATTAAATTAGCACAGTTTCAAACTGGACTCAATTAGGCGTGAGCTGCTAGATGCTGTATTAAAGATAGTTGCAACACATTGATCTCACATTGATCATCTTCTCCTTAAAATTCCACTCTTCAACTCCCATGTCTATGCTCATCTCTTTCTGGGTATGTGGATCAACACTTCTTTCAGGCCTCCTCCCTTGCCTCTTTTTCCTGAGATCTATTCCCAGTCATCAAACTGAAACATTTCCCTCTCTGTAAATGTTGCCTGATCTGCTGACTATTTCCAGTACTTTCTGCTTTTATTTTGATGACTATTCTTTATCTCTCGCTACACAATGCTAGTTGGATAATGAAGGATGATTGCAAAGTTAAGCATATAATCTTTCCTTTGATCTGCATCAATCAAAATCTTGAGTCCATTTGGGGTGGGGGCAATGGGTCAGTTTCCAGGCCAATTCTTCTTAATTTATCTGAGCATTATGTTCTGGATGGCTTGATGATGAGTGTCATTGAGTGCTCTGTTGCTAGGTTTACTGGATACTTTGTGGTAGACTTGGGCAGTGAATTTGTATGCACTTAAGTGACTTCTGTGCACAGTCTTATTCTGATGATCATCCCCTTTTAATTGCAGGACTTTAAAGGTTAAACCTCTTAAGCAGGAAACCCATATGAGAACCTGTATCATGATCTTCTGGAGGGAGGCCTCATTAAAACCACTGAGTACACTTTGGAACTAAATGGAGGATGTTGCAGGCAGAATCTATGAAAAGAGACAATGAATTTTCTGATCTTCAGCTCAATGATCTTTCTATAAAGAGTTTACTTTAGAGTCGGTGCCAACTGTATGAAACATGTACATCAGGATCAGTGGTAATAACAGTCCACTAAAATAAATACAAAATCAGCTGAAGATCTGTTGGATGTTTGTGTCTGTTATTACCTGCCTGTGATTCATTGAGGAATAATGATATCCTGGGCCCTACACCACTAATTAGTATAATTAGTGCTGTTGTTAAACAGTGGCAGTAGTCACAGCATGAAGGGGTTCTGCTTTATTAAGGCTGTTAATGAAAGAGGAACTGAGTGGAAATAAGCAACTATGGAGGAAACTGAAAAGTGGCCAACAATTTCAATCTTAAAGTCAAATTTGATTTAATCAGAATAAAATGTAATTTAGGTAACATGGGAACATTTCAAACACAGTGTAATTAACTTCAACAGAGTAAACGATTCCAGATTTGCAGCCACACACCATGATCAGAAGCAAATATATAGAGGGCTATCAAGGGAGGGGGAATGGAAGAAGTGCTGCAGAAATCTAATCTAGAGGGACATATTTAAGAAAGGACTAATCAAAATGGACAAGACCAGTGAATTGGACTGAAGAAGCTTGATTCAGATCACTTGAGGTTTTGAATTCAGGATGCAGGTAATAATTTGATATTTCTAATAAGACTCAATGTACAATTGCTGAAGGAAATCAAAACACTGTGTACATAATAAGGAATACCAGCAGTTAAAACTTGCAACTGCATTAACTGATGTCACTGCCAAGTTGTCCTATTCAAGACACTGGAAGTAATAGCTGTGTTATCAACCAACACAAGCAATCTTTAATGTAATATGCCTTTTGTAGCTACCATTGGGCAGGAGGTACAGAAGCTTGAAGTCCCACATTACCAAGTTCAGGAACAGCTCCTTCCCTTCAACCATTTGGTTCTTGAACCAACTGGCAAAACCCTAGTCAATACAGTTTAGCAACACTATGACCACTTTGCACTAAAATGGGCTTCGTTTTTTTTGTTCTAATTGTTGTAAAATTGTGTATAATTTGTCTTTCTTGTGAATGCTGCTTATATGATGCTATGTGCCTGTGATGCTGCTGCAAGTAAGTAAGTTTTTCATTGTACATGTGCACATGACAATAAATGTGATTTTGATTTTATTACTTTTGCAGTCTGCTTATTGTTGACTTGTTTAATGTACAGTTAGTGTTCTGGGCCTTGATTACTTTATTCCCTGTAATTCTATGATAAAACTTTTTTCAGGTATCTCCTTGGCAAATAAACTTTACTATCTATTAGAATATTGTACTTTCAGATGTGAAACTTGGCTTCAGATTCACTTTTACCAGATGAGATAAAACGAATCCTTACTAATCACTTACAAGTGTTGTAAAGTGGGCATTTTCACTCCCAGTACAGTCCAGTGCAATATGAGGCAAATTATTAACACACATTCAGGTGAACAAAGTATAATTTATCCTAAAAGTGCTAGAATAATATTGTTTAAGATATTGATCAGATCTCTTCTGGAATAATAATTACTCATCTGCTCTCTTAATTGTAAGATCATCCTTATTACCATCAAGGATTTATCAAAGCGAAGAAGAGAGAGACTTGCAAATAGGCCAACATGTGCTGAAGAATGTTTGTTGAAGTAGTGCCCAATGGGAAGTCTGCACCAGTTTTGTGCAAAGTCTCCAGGCTTGGATATTCTCTCACACACAATACCCAAGTGTCACATGCAAAAAAAGAAGATAACTTATACAACTAAACTTTCACAAAGACCTTTCTCTGTGACATTTTGCTAACGTTGACAGTGGAACCCATGAAGGAAATGGGTTGGGGACTGGATTAGGGGTGATGCAGGTAAGATAACCAGAGGGAAAGACTCTGGTGGGGACAGGATTGCAAGACTGAGTGGGAGATTCAAGATGGGATCAGAACATTGTGGCTTCTAGAATGGGGGGGGGAATGGTTGAGGATATCTTTCTTGAATACACACAGCATCTGAAACACCACAGCCCTCTTGGGCAGAGCAATCCAAAGATTCATCTCCGTCCTTATTTACTTATGCCCTATTTTGAAGCTATGACCTCAGTTCTAGACAACCAAACCAGGTGAAACATCATGCCTAAAAATACTCTGTCAAGCACCCTGAGAATTTTTGCATCTTTCAGTAAGATCACCTCTCATTCTTTCAAACTCTAGCCATATGTACCCAGTCTGCTTAATCTTTTCTCATTGACTTCAGAGGGTGAATAGCTGGGCCTTATCACAATTCCAGTCATAGTCTCCCAACCCAAAAATGTTTCTTTCTGCCAATTAACTAATTGTCAATCCAAGCCAGTATATTACCCCCAGTGCCTTGTGTTCTAATCTTATTAAATAACTTCTTGCATTGCACCTCAAAGACCTCCTAAAAGTCAAAATATAACACATCATCTGGTTCACCCCTGTCAATTCTGCTGGTTACAACCTCAAAAACTCTAACTGATTTGTCAAACATGATTTTCCTTTTGTAAATCCTGTTAATTTCTAAGAACACTTTGAAACAGGACTTTTTTTTTCAGATCTACCCAATTATTTTCTCTGAATATCTTGAAAACTTTGATTATTTCATCCTTTAATCTGTTAAATCTCTTGGAATACCAGAGACACAAGAAATTCTGCAGATGCTGGATGTATCTGGAGCAATACCAACTAGGTCAGTGCAATCTCACCTCCAGGCTGAACCCTTGCATTCCAGATATCAGCCTAGTCAGTCTATCTGTGCCCACCCCCAAGGCCAATATATCTTCTTTCTAAGATGTGGTGCCCAGAAATGAACACAAAGGACCAAATTGGGCTGGACCCAATCCATCACTCAGAATCACTGTGTACCATCCCCAGATGCTATCAGTTGCCTGAGCCTGATACAGAGGAATGAGTTTGCTATTCCTCTACACCTTTAGGTTGTGGCTGGTGGTGGGAGTAATTGTGGCAAGATCCTGATGGAGCCTTGGGCAGTGTAATACCTCCCTAAAAGCCCCTGATGGGCTTTGGCAAGTCTTGGAACAGAGCTTTACGTTCTATCAGAGTGGTGAGACATTTTAACATCTTTAAAATATCTCTGATATGTGGAGAAATTTTAAAAATATTAATATTTAAGTTAATTTTAAATTAAAAGAATTAAAAATTAAAACTTAGTTCATTACAAACATTTAGAAATAATAAAAAAAAAGTGGAATAATTAAAAAAGAAGTTTATCTTCCTAATTAGCAGGGCCACAATCCCCAGTGAAATCCATGATGTCGCAGATCTAATACTCGGTCCAACCTGGTGCAGGATCAGAGAGGCAATTCCCCAATGTGGCGCTGTGGAATCCCAGCAAGATTTGTCTCCACCTTTAGACTCAATGTGGAGTCCATCGATGGAGTGTAGTGACAGATACAGCACCATCTGCCACTTGGTAAACACTGGACTTCTGTGTACAACAACACATGGACAGATGTCCAGAGCCCTACTGATGTTTAAGTGGCTGAACACTGGTCATTCTGATCATAGTCATTAACTCCAACCAGCAAAATCTGGCCCATCAATTTAGGTGAGTCCTAACCAGGGCTTTATGGTTATGTAATATAACTTCTTTCCTCATACCTTTGTTGAGACTTAGACATTTCATCATCCTTCATGTTCTGTATCTGTCCATGATATTTCATTGCTCTACATGCTTGGGCCATCAAATCAATTAAGACTCCATTCTTTCGACATTACACATTTTAGTAAGTTTTATTCCTTTTTGATCCAACATTTCATCCTTGCCTATGATGAAATCTATTTGCCACCTAATCCATTAATGTTTATTTGTAATCCACACTGCTTATAAGTTTATCTATTTCTATTTCATCTACAAATTTGGATATGTGACTCACTTAAGCTGTTAATAAATACAGTGAATAGTTAAAGATCCAACACAAGCAACAGTAGTCTCAAATTTTCGAGAATATTAAGGGAGTTGCTCAAGTTGATTCAAACAAAGTTTTGTGCGATTCTTTGAGAAGGCGGGTAGCGATGAATGCTGAGTGAAAAAGAGGATTTGTTGCGCATAATGACCTTGCCCAAGAAAATATTATGCTCATCACTAACTATGGTGGGAACTGTTGTGTATTAGCATTTCACATTGGGGAAAAAAGGAAAGCTGTGCCCTTTCATGTGTTGGCCTCTGCTCATTAGTAACCCTCTTACCTGTAAGTCAGAAGGTTGTGATTTAAAGCTCCACTCCAGAGATTTGAGAACATAATCCAGGCTGACACCAGATCACTGCAAGAATGCTGCACTGTGGGAGGTGGTGTCTCTCAGATTAAATAACAAACAAAGACCTTGACTGACCTGTCAGGTGGATGTTAAAAAGATCTCATTGTTCGAAGAAAAGGAGTGTTTTCCTGGTGTACTCGCCAAAATTTATCCCACAGACAATTTGCTCCAATGGCTAAAATAGTCCTTACCTTAATTCATGTCTTGCTGTTTGTGAGACCTCATTGTTCAGGGATAGACTGCAATGCCTCTCCATGGGCTGGATCATCTGACCTGCCAGCTGGCAGTTACAAGACTCACCATTGTTCCTGGTGGAAGTATTGGCAGAGAAGCTTCCTAATGATCAAGCCAGCCAGCTTCCCATCGCCCACTCATCAATGAAACTGGCCCCTCCCTGTGCCTCTGGGAGGTGGAATTTCTCGGCATTTGATGAGCAGCTCAACCATTCAGTGATCCAGCTCTGCTGAGGCTGAGTAAAAACCTAGCTGTTCCCTGGCTCTCTGGCTCATTCTGGGATGGGGTGGGATGTGTTGGGAGAACAGGGTGTGAATTTTGTAAATACCGTGTGCCCAAACAATTGTTTGTCTAGAACACTGGTCAACAAGAGAGAGTGCCCTGCTCTTTGCTGTTCTCTTTTCAGCTGCCACAGCCTGGCCAGGAGAAAGGCCTCTGAAAGCAGGAAGGCATAGGGTGGGGTGAAGGTGAGGGTAGCTGTTGAGTAAGAGGTTCTGCTGATTCCAAATCTGAAGAGAGAGGAATGTTTGTTAGGCAGTCAACATACTTATAAAGTTTCTCATGTAAGTCAACATCTCCCAAAATAGAAGAAAATAATCTGTGATCTTAAATATTTCATTTTAGTAGATCGTTTTCCAAAAAGTACAAACATATCATGTTAAGAAGTTTAGATTAAAGAGGTCACTTCCGTCTTGCTCTTCTGGCGAGGAGCCGAACCTGCTGAGAACATATTAGAAATTTAATGGTCACGGGCCCCATGATTTTCCGCCCATTTAAATTAATAGTTGAAAAATCATGCTCAACATGTGCCTGAATTTCCACCATGTAATACCAGTAGGCGAAACTCCTGCCAGGAGCATGAAATTGGAAATTACCCCTTAAATCTGAAGTAATCTCAGCAGAAATGCATAACAGTTTTTGGAAAGAAAATAACTGAGGGACTGAAGTTGGTAGGGAATCTATTAGAAGGATACTTCAATACATGGAAGTTTAAAGTGCACTTCAACTAATACTGCAAATGTCAACTGATAGTAAATTGTTCAAACACCTTGAATGGTAAGGCACATTGTTTTTATTTGGATGCATTTTAAAGGTAACAACTAGCATCAGGTTTTCCGGAAAGAAATCAAACCCAAAGGTTGAAGAATCGGGACTACAGCGTTCCAATTTAACATTCATTACAAGCTCCTTATAAATAGTTCTCTATGCTGAGAGAGTGGGTGTAGGAAATTATTGGACTGAAACATTTCATAGTCTATTAGTTTCCTTTCAATTGACCTGGGCAAATGTATTTGTTATTCCTCCACTGTGTTCTCAATCTCAATTAAATATATAGAAGAACGATAAACTTGAGGTAACTGTTCAAATCAACTTTTAATTACCTTAAATGAAATAAGTAATTTTTTGGTATATTGTTAACGGGGGAACCACTCTGGGATATTGGGTCAAAGTTTGCCAACGTTTTGGAAACTCCCTGAGGACTTCACCCACGAGTCCCAGGCTACTCAAACATATTGCTGAAGTTATAGGTGCCTCCTGAAGAAAATGAGTACTAGTTCATGGCCACCTCACTAAGGGATTTCTCAGTCTGGAGGAGGAATGGGGAGAGGATGTGGAGATCAGGCAGAGCAGTACCTGCTGTTGCAGGAGAGAAGGGCAAGAGGAACAAAAGAAGGAAGTGGGTTCTTTTACCCCTACAGGATATCCCTCCTCCTCTAAACCTCTTCTGCCAGGGCCCTCTGTACCCTGTCTGACCACCTGTGCTGCCTGTCTTTCTGCCTCACAGTAAGCGTGAAATATCCATTGTGTCTCTGCCAGCACATTGCTACCCCTTCATGGATGCGGGAGCCTGGAGTTTTCCTATGTTCCATCACAAAAAATTGCTTCTAATTCGAGCTCAAATACTAAAACCCCAGCAGTTAGATTTTCACAATGCAGGGCAAGTTTAAAGCATGTTATTCACAAATTAGTTCCAAATTTGTGGCCAATATCAAATAGGTCTATCTTATTAACACACTATCCATTAGTACCAAATCAGCTCCTCTTGTGCTTTGTTTTAAACTTGGAAATGCAACTTAACCTTAGACAAGTTTAAAACAAAACTTTATGCAGTTGACTTTGCATGCCCCTTTATTCTCACCAACATACCACTTCAGGATTCAAACTCTGAATCTGACCAGCTTCTAGTCCCTAACCACAAGTCACTGTAGACAAAAACAACAACTTGAAACACTTACAGCAGTCAACAGCGAGATGGGAAAGGTAGACTTGGACTGGGCCTCAGCAGTCTAACCACCAACGATGTTGTGTTCATCAACAGCCCATCTGCAATGGTAACCATTGCTAATTTGATGGGAAAAGGGTTGTTCTTTCTATTGCCATTTCTGTGCCAATCAGCATAATGTGAATGATGGTGTTCATGGAAAAGTGAACACTCTCAAGTTTTTTTTAAGAACTTTCTTCAAGTTCTTTAGTTTAATATGTTCCTTTTGCAGAAAGATGTTCCCCTCTGGAACCTGGCATGAAAGACAGTGCAGAAATTCTCCAAAGCAATGCCATGTGATTCAAAATGCATAAAAGATGTTTGTATCTGGCAGTGATTTGGAAAATAATTCAACAGACAAGCAGAAAAACATGCTATATTACGTGAACATAAAAATAAGTGAGCCATGGAGAATCCTCCTTCAAAAAATTGCCCAAAATTTGGTTGTTCCTAATGGGATCAAGTTGCAGACTCAACCTCCAAAAACTTTTGTCCCTTTTGGTTCACAATCCTAAATCATACTGTGCTACTCAGAGGGACAACTCACATCTCTGCATGATATCATATGATGAGCTTTAAGTTCTCAAGGCCTTGATTCTGCTTTTGTTATTCAATGATGAGAGACAAACTGTAAGCCAACTTCTCTGGAGTATGCAGTAGTCTGTGACACATCTACACACAAATTAATTATTATACTACTATTACAGATCACAGCTGATCTTTCCGAACAGAGGTTTTGTTTTTCTTTCTTCCAAACACTTCCTTGCCTGAGCACCTTCTCCTTGCATGATACTGATAGATAAATCGAATCAGACACAAATGATCTTTCTCTTTCACAGATCCTATTTAAAAAATAACTTTGATATACATATGTGTTATTTTTGCCTCTAGAGGGTGCTGCATCAAAGTCAGCACTTTTAACATGCTGAGATGCACAGAAGATTAAATTTTAATCTTGTATAAGGATTGAATTTTCAAATATCAGTGTTACTGGGACTGTGTCCCAAAGATGACTAACTTGGAAATAACGCTGTTTAGATGATAAAGTGAGAGAAAGTTAGTGAGAATACATTGATACAATAGGATGAAAGCAACCAAAACTATGCAGCATTGAGTCCAATGCAACAACATAAATGAATCATGATGAACAATAACATTGTCTTACTCTCTTCTATCCCATGAATCATCAACAACATAAGGAGAATCATTATTATCTGACACAGCAGTGTTAACAACTGAATTTCACCCTCATGTCACACAAACTGCCTGACAAAATTGGGTGAGGTTTTCCATTTTCGAACGAGTCTGTTGACTCCTGACAAAAAGCCAAATTGGCGCAGATCATCTCTTCAAGTACCTGCTCCTGCTAACTAATCATGAAGTGGATGACAGTGAATTCAGAGAGAGTGAGGTTCAATCATAGCATTCTAGAGTCCTGATCAGAAGATCATGGATTCAAGATCCATTCAAGGCATAAGCACAAAATCTCAGCTGGCAATCAAATCAGTAATGAAAGGGCTGCATTGACGAGGTTTGACATCTTTTTATGAGAAATTAATATTTGTTCTTAAATCTATGATTCATAGATTCATATCGTTATACTGCACAGAAACAGGTCTTTTGGCTCAACTCATCCATGCCAACCAAAGTGTCTATCTATGCAAATCCTATCTGCCTGTGTTTGGTCCATATCCCTCTAAACCTTTCCTCTCCATGTCCCTGTCCAAATATATAAATGCTGTAATTGTACCTGCCTCTACCACCTCCTTTGACAGCTTGTTCCATATACCCACCAGGCTCTGTGAGGAAAACTTGCCCCTCAGGTCCCCTTTAAATTGTTCCCCTCTCATCTTAAACATATGCTCTCTAACTTTAAACTCCCTGACCCCAGGAAAAAGATTGTGACTACCTATCCTGTTTCTGCCCCTCATAAATTTTATAAACCTCTATATGGTCACCCCTCAGCCTCCTTTGCTTCGGGGAAAACAGTCCAAGCCTATCAAATCTCTCCTTATAACTCAAGCCCTCCCATCCAGCCAACATTCCTGTGAATCCTTTCTGCACCCTTTCTAGGTTAATCACATCCTTCCTACAGCATGGTGACCAAAACTACACACAATGCTCCAAGTGTGGCCGAACCAACGATTTGTACAGCTGTAACATGACGCCCCACTTCCTATATTCAATGCCACGGCCAATGAAGACAAGTACACCATCTGTGGGTAATAAACACACTGCTGGAGGAACTCAGCGGGTCAGGCAGCATCTGTGGAGGGAAGTGGACAGTCAATGTTTCAGGTTGAGACCCTTCATCTGGACTGAAAAAGCAGGGTGGAGATAGCCAGTGTAGAGGTGGGGCAAAACCTGGCAAATGATAGGTGGATCCAGGTGAGGAAAGGTGATTAGCAGATGGAGTCTGATGGGACAGAGAAAGGTGGAGGTAGCAACAGAGGCTGGCAGGTGATAGGCGAAGGCAACAAAGGGCTGCAGGTTTTGGAAATTGATAAGAAAGGAAGGTGATGAGGAACCAAATCATATAGCGGTTAGCGTAACACTATTACAGCGCCAGCAACCTGGCTGCAATTCTGGCCACTGTCGGTAAGGAGTTTGTACGTTCTCCCCATGACTGCGTGGGTTTCCTCCGGGTGCTCCAGTTTCCTCCCACATTCCAAAGACGTACGGGTTAGGAAGTTGTGGGCATGCTATGTTGGTGCCAGAAGCGTGGTGACACTTGTGGGTTGCCCCCAGCACACTCTACGCAAAAGATTGGTATTGGTTTATTATTGTCACTTGTACTGAGGTACAGTGAAAAAGTTGTATAGCATACCATTCGTACAGATCAATTCATTACACTGTGCTTTGAGGTGGTACAGGGTAAAAACAATAACAGAGTACAGAGTAAAGTGTCACAGCTACAGGGAAGGTGCAGGGAAAATGCCAAAAGATACAGTTCACTGTGTGTTTCAAAGTACATGTGACTAATAAAGATACCTTATCTCAGTGGGCAGTTGGGAACAGTGGGGGAAGATCCCAGTCTGCATGTGACGGGCAGATAGAGTAGGTGGAGGAGGGGAAAGAAATTGGGGGCTGGGGGGATGGTTGGATGTGTGCAGGTGGACCTGGGTAGATCAGAAAGAGAGAGAAAGGGACAGAGAGGGAGTGGGTTACCTGAAACTGGGGAATCATGCTGTCAGGTTGAAGAATACCCAGGCACTAGCTTGTTTGAGTTTTTTGAGGAGGTACCTAAGAAGATCGGGTTGTAGACGACCCAGGCGGAATATGAGGTGCTGTTCCTCTAGTTTGTGTTTGCCTTCACCCTGACAGTGGAGGGCCTGAGGACAGACCGGTCAGTGTGGGAATGGGGAGGGGAATTAAAATGTCTAGTGTGTAAGTGATCACTCACCTCCTTATTAATGCATGAAGTATCATGCAAAGAGTTCCTAGAAGAGCCTGCGATAAAATAGCATAACTTAAAGCAAAATAAATCATTGGTAATTATTAATGTAAAAAAGGCACCTGATATGTGACAACCATTGTGTTGTTGCTATGATGATTTGAGGATTTCTAAATACCTTGAAGCAAGATCATACAGTAATGTCATAATAACTAAGCAGTTAATTAGGTAGAAAGGATGACAGAACTAAATGTTAAAACTGGTGAAAAACTGAGTGAAAAGCTGAAACTGTAATTTTTTTTCTGTTATTTTCTATTTACCACCCACAAAAGGAAATTGAACTGGTACCATTTATTTCTTGTTTGAGCTTAGCTAATGAGTTTACAGAGAAACATGCAGCAGTTTTCCACTGGGGAAAATTAACAGGGCCAGGTAGAAATAAGGTGACGTGCTGAGCTGAGCTAATTCAGTTGTGGAGCAGCAAAATTCTTTGGCAAAGCATCTGCTCAGCCTGGATTATGCCACATTAGTTACACTAACTGATTCAGTGCTGGCAGTAGTGGGATGGCTAACAGGCAGCTGAACTCTGACTGGAGATGAAGCATCCAACCCATGAACCAACATTGGGTCTTTATGCTATCCACTGCACTAAACAGCTTGAACAGTTGAAAAAGCAGCAAACAATTGGAAAAAAAACATGATTCAGCTCTACATTGTTCCTTGTGACAAATTCAAAATCACAAAGTTTAGGTATCTAAACAAATTGCTATGTACAGTTTCAATAAGACAGTGATTTATATATACCGTATTTCTCCATTAAACTACAACAATGGAAAATGTGTTGAAATATGGCTGTGTTTGTGAATTAGACCTAATAAAAGTTCTGCTGTACTTAATTTCCTAATTTCCTGCTCTCCATAGATGAATTAATCTCCTTGGCCATTACTTGACTGGTTAAGTGGGTGTTAAGCCACTTAAGAGATTCAAAACGAGTGATATTGCAGGCAAGTCCTGATTGACCATGTTTGTGTCAGTAAATCTACCAAAATCCTATCAAAGGGAATCAGTCATTGTTAAACAGAAGCATTTTTTTATTGTTATGAAAACTTAAAGTTTTAAACTTAAACTCTAATTTTTAAAAATTGTAAATATTCTCTGAAAGATTAAATAATAAAACTTTGTAAAGAATAGAATGAAATAAGGGTAAAAATTACATAAGAAATAACAGAAAAGAAAAACAAAGCAACAGCACACAGAGAGAGAATGCATTAGGGGTAATTACAACAGCACACAGACAGAGAGTGCAGCAGGGGTAATTCCAAACTTCCCTGCAGCTGATGAATGGAAACTGATATCGTGGGCAAAATCATATCTTCCCAATAAACCTCATTAATAGAGCTGACTGCGTGTTAAATATTGTGTTTTCCTGTTTATTTATGCTATCTAAACAATGCATGGTATCACATGTGCACAATGGGCAAATGACAAAGGTCCAGATGGAGCACCATCAGGAGACCAGGACACAGGTGCTCTTCTCTGTTCCACCTGCTTCTCCTCTAATCCCAATGGGCTTTCACACAGCCCTTCTTCTCATTACAATCGCATATTCACCTGATGCTGTTGCTCTCACAGCAAGCAGAATAAGCATTCAACTTTTATCTGTGAACAAAAGGAAAATGTTTCCTTCTTCCAGGGCAAGTTGTCATCTTTCTCGCAACTTGTTGTCTTTCTCTCTTTCTGCCTCTCTCTGTCTCACCAGCCTTACCAATCAGTGCTGCAAATCTGGGCAACATCTTCCAGGACCAAACAGCAACAAACTCCCCCACTTCCAGCCGGACAGCAAGGAGAAAGCTAAGTTGGGAACTGGCCAGTTCTCATGTGGCCTCATACAATTGCTTAATCGAAAGAAGGAAGAGGCATTGGAGATAATAAGGACAAGCAGCAACTGGCGAATTAGGCGTGCTGAGACTAGCAGTTGATTACACAAGTCTGTCTGGCTATTTCTCTTAATTTTTTCTGTTTTTGTTCCTTTGTTTTTTTACGTAAATTGTCTCCTGGGTGGAGTGCTGCTACTTGTCTGCTGCTGCATAACCTCGTCAGATTCTTGTTCCTTGCTTGCCCCCGTATTTTAGTTTGGTCGTCCACACTGTGACTAGGGCGTTATTCACTGGACATAAAGGAAATATTCCTTAAGAGGATGCACCATCCCTCAACCCATCTCTCTCAAGCACCAGCAGGGATATAGTGATTCAATGGTCTCTGCACAGAGAGAATCTAAATTATTGAACGAGGGCTGGTGAGGGTGGAAGTATAGCCAGCAGATAGCTGGCTAGACTGTGAGCTAGAGCCTTGGTTCTCTAAAGAGGATAGAGCTGCTGGTCTTAACAGTTTTCCACTGTTCAATCAAAAGAACAATTGTGCTAAGGCCCATGGTGTTGGGAACCCAGCCCAAGAGTTGCTGCATCATGTCCTAAGAGAATAGAAACAGTCATATCCACCTTTGTGACACAAAGCGCCAGGATTTTATTTGTATATGTTGGCAATTCCACACAGAGTTGCTGGCAATTCTTGGCATAAGTGCTAATAAATTAGGGCAGGCACGGTAGTGCAGAGGTTAGTGTAAAGCTTTGCAGCGCCAGCAACTCGGGTTCAAATCCAGCTGCCGTCTGTAAGGAATTTATACGTTCTCCCCGTGTGTCTGCGTGGGTTTCCTCTGGGGGCTCTGGGTTCCTCCCGCATTCCATTACGTACGGGTTAGGAAGTTGTGGGCATGCTATGTCGGCGCTGGAAGCGTGGCAACACTTGCAGGCTGCCCCCAGAACACTACGCAAAAGGATGTATTTCACCGTGTGTTTCGCTGTACATGTGACTAATAAAGATATCTTATCTTATCTTAAATGTCCAGACCCCCCAGCAAATGTGATCCCATTGATTTTAAAAGGGAAGTATTAGGTAAGGGAGACATAAGAGGCTTCAGGTGCTGGAATCTGGAGCAACAAACAATCTGCTGGAGGAACTCAGTGGTTTGACCAACTGTGGGAGGAAAGGAATTGTCGATGTTTCGGGTTGAAACACTACCTCAGGACTGAGAGTGGAGAGACGAGATGGCCAGTATAAAGAGGAGAATGGTAGTGGTGAAAAAGGAGTCCAAGGTGATTGGTGGACTGAGGAGGGGAGTAAGATGACAGGCAAGTTGTGCCAGGTAGGGGAGGGGATGTGGAGCTGGGAGACAGTGGTAGGGGAATTATAGAGGTAGACAAAGAGAGAAAGAACAAAAATATGGAGAGGCAGATGGAGCAAAGTAGGGGAGAGGAGTATAAAGATTTTGTAAGTTCTTTTATATGGAAAAAAATGTCTTTTTGTATTATAATTATTTAAACATGTTGTATTTTAAATGATTTTCTCAAGTAATATTTATTTTTTTTAGTTATTTATTTTCTTTTCAATTTTTTAGAAATGTTTTGAATGTCAAGAACATACATAAAAACTCCAGCACTTTGGCTGCCAGCAAGGCAGAGGTGGGGCTTTGTCAGCTGTCAAAATCTTGCAGAGAGGTTTTGTGGACAGGACTTTCCCCATACAAGACTCTTCACCATGTTGCTTGGGGACTTGTCATTCAACTCCAGGATTGTCTGTGCACAAATTGGCTATCCTTTTCTTATATTAAAAAATAACTTTCTCTTCAAAAGTGTTTCATTAACTGAAAAGTGCCTTGATGCATCCTGTGAGGAATGTAAAAGATGCCGATAGAAATACAAGTCTTTCTTTGTTTCTTTCTTGTTGTGCTGGAAACATAATGATTTGGGAAGTTCCCCGCCTACTTGTCAGTGATTCCTCCCTCTCTTTGCCCTTTACATTGTCATTCTCCCAGGTTCCACTTGACTATTTATTTGTAAGTCCCCTGTTATTACTATTCTAAACTTCTCACATCCTTCTGCTATTTGCCTGTAAGTTTTCTCCCTCATCTCCTTCTTACATTTTGAGATTCTTTGAACTCCCAAGAACTATATCTTTCTCTTTAAAGCTTTATATCTGAAGAGGCTTCTAATTATTTATGTAAATAATATGAGTCAAATTGTAATGAAGTGATATTGAATATTTAGTTTGTTGCCGCAGTATCCAATGAAGTATTTGACAGAACAAACTAAGTTAGTTTTATTGTACAAAAGATTTGGCAAAACATTCCAATTTTATGAAATTGCTACAAGGAAAGGTCAACCAAACTGAATATGTCTATGCCCTAAATTCAGCTAATCTTTGTTAGGCTTCAAATTCTAGTAAAGTAAATAGCTTTCGAGATTTGCCTGTATACTTAGGATATAAGAACCTGCAGGAATAATGTTTAAGCATTCAGAAATTCTGTTTTCAGTTATAAATGCTAAATCATTGTAACACTCAAATGCCTTGCTGGAAATATTTCATAATTTTCAGAAAAGGAGAGTGCTCCTGGTAGGCTCAACTCACCAAGGAATCCAATCATCTTTAATGTCTCCAGAATTGCTGGTGTATTCCTTTTGTTCTAGTAAGAGTTGGTCCTGTCAATTTTTATGTTGCAAAAAAAACGTATCAACAAAAAATTCTTTCGTGTTTTATGTGTTACTTGTGACATGTAGCACAACATATCTAAACAACAGACATTAAACAGATTACACTGTTAATGGAAGTTAGTGACAATATAATGAATATGAGGATATAAGTAATTTCTTTACACACTTCAAAGTGACAATGGGATCAGACTACTCATGCTTTAGTAAATAAACAGAAATTTCAGGGACTTCAGAGACAGCTTTGAAGGTTATAATGACCTATGAAATTATATCAGAATAATAGTGTTATAATGGCACTGAGGTAGATCAGCCATGATCTTGATGAATGGCGTAGCTGGTTCAAAGGGTGAAATGGCCTACTCTTGCTCCTAATTCTTATGATCCTATTACAGGCAACTATCTTTCAAAAATGAAGACATTAGACATTCACAGTCAAATCTGAGTCTGGCCTCCTTCTGTACCAGTATAAGATAAGGTTGTGGGAAAGCTGTGTGAGGAGTTGTGAGAAGGCCATAAGTGTAAGCAAAGGTATCGAGGGGTTGTTTTAAGAAGAAAAGTTGAGGAGGCTGGCCTTTACACATTGGAGTTTGTAAGAATGAGAGGTGAACCTACTGAAGTATTTAAGTTCTTGAGGAGGCTTGACATTAGCTGCTGGGAGATGTTTCCCCTCACAGGGTAACATGGAGCTAGAGGACAGTACAGTGGCATATCAGGTAGTGCTGCTGCATCAGAGTGCCTGTGAACCAGGTTAGATCCTGAACTTGGGAGCTGTCTGTTTGGAGTTTACACATCGTGAATGTATGTGTCTCACCCAGCTGCTCCAGTTTTCTCCCACTGCCCAAAGATCAACTAGTTTGTAGGTTAATTGGCTATTTTAAATTACCAGCAATGTAGATGGAGAGTAGGAGAATCAGTGTGCAATTTAAAGAGAATAAGTTACAGGAAAACCTGAGTTGAGCTAGCATGAACTTGATGGGCCAAATGGCCTCCTTCCATTAGGAAATATAAAAAAAATATGAAATATTGCTTCAGTTTAAATGGACACCTAGTTAATATGGACAAGGAAAGGAATGTCTTCTGTCAGGGGGTTGGGAATCTTCAGAATTCTCTGCCTGAAAGAGGTGTGAAGACTAAATCATTAAATATTCAAAGTAGACATAGTTTTTGTTCAGTGGGAGAGTCAAATCTTATAGAGAACAGGTGGGAGGTGGGGCTGTGGCCAAGGCCTGATCAGCCATGAACTTGCAGAGTGATAGAGCATCCTCACGGAGCAGTAGGGTCAACTCCTGCTGCTATTATTCATGGTCTTACTAACTCCCTATATACCAAGGACAGTGTAGTTATTTGCCATGTTTAATTACCTTGCTGTGGCCTTGCACCTTATTGTCTGCCTGCACTACACTTTATCTGTAACTGTAACACCTTATTCTGCATTTTATTGCAACAGAATGCTGGAGGAATTCAGCAGGTCAGGCAGCATCTATGGAGGGAAATGAACAGTCAGCGTTTCGGGCCAAGACCCTTCTTCAGGACCGGAAAGAAAGAGGGGAGATAGCCAGTATAAAAGGGTGAGGGGAGGAGGTGGAGCAAAAGCTGGCAGGTGATTGGTGGATCCAGGTGAGGGGGATGATAGGCAATTAAGGGAGTGGGAGAGTGGGAATGACGTAAGAAGCTGGGAGGTGATAGGTGGAAGAGACAAAGAGCTGAAGAAGATAAAATCTGATAGGAGAGGACAGTGGACCACGGAATAAAGGGAAGGAGGTGATGAGGGGAACCGGAGGGAGGAATGAGTGGGGGATGGGCAGATAGAGGGGGCAGGGGAGGGGAAAGAGAAGGGGTGATGGGGCTGGTGGGATTACACTCCCCTGTGACCCCTTTTTTTTAAATCCCACTGGCCCCTTCACCCCTTCTCTTTCCTCTCTGATACATGCCCCTGATCAGATTGATGGCTTCATGTATTGGATACTGTGACATGACACCACATGATGGTGGTCATTGGCTCTGCAGTAGTGCCGACACCTGAAGGTAAAGCAGCTGCACGGTAGGCAATTGAAACTGATGCATTGCAGATGGAGGAAAGGTGGAGGATTTCCCCTTTTGCCTGCACCAAGAACTCTTCAACAGCTTTTCATTGGTAAGTGATTCAGCTCCACTGCTCTGTTCAATATATGTCCCAGTCCTTCAGTCCCAGAACAAGCTTCATCTGCTCAAAGACTGTCACTGATTTTCATTAGGATCTCCCAGCACTAATGAGGCACTTGCTAAGTACAAAAGTCTTGGAAAAATTATCACTTGATGGACTGGAACAGAAAGCTACAGACTAATTACTATCCCTGGTGTCTGTTTAAAGTTTTATTTTACCTGGCAGGAAATTATTCCTTTCTCCTTCCAACAATATCTCACTTTCCATTAAATGCAAATTATATCATTTGCCTTAATAACTCTTTGGGTTAGCTGTTATCATACTGTGCACACATGTACGTATGTGTGGGTGCTTGTCTGTGAGAGATAGTGGGGGTTATGCAGAAAGAAAATAAACAAAGGTGCCTGCAGCTTCATCTCCAATGCTCTTCCTAATGATTAGTATTTTGGAGGCATCTTCAGTTGATGACAGCATTTAAATTGTACTAGGACCTCTTCCTCTACATTGTGTTTTGTGCCATATTCTCCTGGTAAGGGAGCAGCTTTCAATTACGTGTGCCATGTGGAAGTACTCTGAATATTTGTGAGACAACCTAGTGCTCAGTGCAAACCTAGAGGAAGAAACATGAAGTGTAGCTAAGGTGAGAACAGGAACTGTCTGGTAGGATGGTTTTGAGTAAGTGGCATCCCATTGTGATTGAAGGAGAGGATTATCTGATAACAAACCTATGAAGTGATTTGTGATATTTTACAATGTTGAAAGCACTGAATAAATGCAAGCTGGAGTCACAGAGCGTGGAAACCACTCTTTGTTCCACCACATTCTTGCCAACAATCAAGTATCCATCTACAATATTCCCATTTTTCTTCTTGTGTCCATCTACTTCAACCCCTACCCCACCTCCAATTCTCCTGCAACTCACCAACCCACTTACACTAAGAGCAATTTGCAGAGGCCAATGAAGCTACTAACCAGCACACCTTTGGTAATTGGTTTATTATTGTCACATGTACCGAGGTACAGTGGAAAAACTTTGTTTTGCATGCCATCCATACAAATCATTTCAGCACATCAGTGCATTGAAGTAGTACAAGGGAAAAGCAATGCATAATATTGTGTTACATTTACAGAGAAAGTGCAGTGCAGGCAGACAATAAGGTGCAAGGCCATGATGAGGTAGATTGTAAGGTCAAGAGTCCATCTTATCATATAAGAGGTCCATTCAATAGTCTTATACTAGTGGGATAGAAGCTGTCCTTGAGCCTGGTGGTATGTGCTTTCAGGCTTTTGTATCTTCTGCTCAATGGGAGGGACAAGAAGAAAGAATGCTGAGGTGGGAGGGGTCTTTGATTATCTTAGCTGCTTTACCAAGGCAGTGAGAAGTGTAGACAGAGTCCATTGAGGGGCAGCTGGTTTTTATGATGCGCTGAGCTATGTCCATAACTCCCTGCAGTTTCTTGCAGAAACGGGAAACAGGAGCACCTGGGGGAGAAAACCCATACAGTCACAGGGAGGATATGCAAAGTCCACATAGACAACACTCAAGGTCAAGATCAAATATTGGTCACTGGAACTGTGAAGCTACCGCTGTGGAGCTGTGCCTAGTTATTGGTTGTAAGGTTGTTGAGAGCAGTGTTGGAATGCCTGAAGTAAAACAAGCTATGCAGAGGGTAAGGAATTTTAATCTTATCTTGGGGTTCTTGTTCCTGTGATGCAACTAGGTTCCAGGAGCTATGCACTTGCCCGTGTTCATGGCATTGACTGATTTAATAGACCAGCCAACAGAAGGGAAGCGGGCCTTATTCCTGTGTCTCACTTGCATTAATGTCATCACTGAAGACCTGATGTGAAGGCACAGCTGCCATTGGTAACACAAAGCAAAAAAATCAGGGAAATGAATGATGTCAGAAATTGAGAAGCATGGGTCTCTTGGGAGGTTGTAGGACTGGACAATGCCACAGTGATTGGGATAGAGCACCAAAGTTAAATTTTAACACTGAAGCTATGCACAATGCCATTCAATGTGGATCTGACAGCAGAGGGGAGATGGCTGAATAAAGTTTGATTTGAGTTAGGTTCTGGGCAAAGGAGTTTTGAATCTGCTCAAGTTTATGAAAGGTGCATGGTGGAAGGCTAGCCAAGACTGTATGTAAATAGTTGAAATTATCGGTTAGTAATTTAACATGGATGGCAGTTTCAACAGCAGATGAGCTGAAGCCCCCTTTAGCAACTCCCTCCCACCTTTTTTTCATCCCCCTCTCCCTCTCTGAGCTCCCCCATCACCCACTTTCCTTTCCCCAATACCCCCACACCCCACCTACATGATTCTGGTTCCAAGTACCATTCACTTCTCCCCTAATGGTTCCCGTTCTGACCTTCTTTGCTTATCAGAGTCCAATACTGATATCCCTTTGTCTTCCTGCTTATCTCCCTCCAGCAGCTGTCTCCAATCCTCACACTCTAGTGTAGAGGTTAGCACAAGGCTATTAACAGTGTCAGCGACCCAGGTTCAATTCCTGCCACTGTCTATAAGGAGTTTGTACGTTCCCCCTGTGACTGAGTGGGTTTCCTCCGGGTGCTCTGGTTTCCTCCCACACGGGTCAGGAAGTTGTGGACATGCTATGTTGGCGCTGGAAGCATGGCGACACTTGCAGTCTGCCCCCAGAGCACTCTACACAAAAGGTGCATTTCACTGTGTGTTTTGATGTACATGTGACTAATAAGGAAATCTCATCTATCTGTCTCTCCATAAATTTTTTCCCTCTCTCTCTTTATCTGGCTCCATCTATCATTCACCTGCCACCGTCTCCCAACTCCAGCCCCGCTCACTTCCCCTACCTGGCATTACCTGCCTGTCATCCTACACCTCTCCTCAGTCCACCAATTACCTTGATCTCCTGCCTCACCACTCCCCTTCCTCTTCATACTGGCAACCTTGCCTCTCCATCCCCAGTCCTGATGCAGGGTTTTGACCCAAAACGTTGACAATTCCTTTCACTCCACAGATGTTGCTCAAACCACGGAGTTCCTCCAGCAGATCATTTGTTGCTCCCATTAACAACAATACACAATCTCCACAACCTGGAGTTCTGCCTGGTGGTGTCGCAGCTGATTGTTCACCACCACAATCGACTTTGCTGTGTTTCCTGCATTCCGCTAACTTCCTTGCAGTACAGCTAATAGGTTGCAGTCTAATTCAGTCTCAGCATTCCATTCCAGACCTGTCCAGCTCTTGCCCTGGAAAAGTTATAGTTACACAAGTAAGAAGTTCAACACCATGCGCTTATAAACACAAGGACAAGCTAGAAACAGCTCAGCAGAAGTTCTGGCACAATATGTATTAACTAATTCCCTTGCAATTCCTTCTTTTGGCTGCAGTTAATCAAGTCATGCCACAAATTTACTTACCTGCTTCCCAGTAAAATTTCATTAATCACACCGGTACATAAATCAGATAAACAAGTCGGCAGATCTTAAACTCTGCAGGAAGGTGCGACCTACATGACGGTTTGTACAATATTTCACAGGGTGCTTGTGTGGTTTCCTGTTAAAGCTCCACAGGACTGGAAGCACCATTAGCTCCTAAAATCTACACTTGCCAGTGAATGACACCTCGAAAAAAAACACTAAAGCAGAACAAATGTTCTGGGAAAGAATATTCGTAAATGGGAAAGAAATTAAGAAAGAAAAGGTTAAACAAAAAAAAATTGACTTGGTATTTAACGCCAAACCTCTATAACACACCATTTATAAGGGGCACCATAATTCAGAGAGGATGTCAAAAGTTCAGGTAAGGCGCAGAGGAAATTTAGAAGCATAGACTGCCATAGTACCAGCGATGAAGAACTCGGCTATCTGGAGAAACTAACAAAGCTGTCATTACAGCTTTTAACACAGAGAGGTATTCACAATTTTGAAGCATTTGGAGACAGAATGAACTATTTCCATTCACAGAGGGATCAGAAACTAGTGGGCAAGGATTTATGGTATAGTACCAAAGGGATGCAAAGGAGAATTACTTTTACACAATAAGTTGTTTTGATCTGGAATGCACTGCCTGGAAGGTGGAAGTAGATTCAATAATAACTTTCACAGGGAACTGGTTAAACACATGAATAGGAAATGCAGGATAGGGATATGGGAAACTAACAGGGATCTTGGACTCAATAGTTCTTTTAAAGAGTCACCATAGGCAAGTTGGGATGAATGGGCTCCTATGCTGCATGAAACTACGATTAGATACATCTTGAATAGCTTTATAAAGGAAAATTCTAAAGATTGTGGTGAGGTTCATAGTTGAGGCAAAATCACTAAATAATATAAAATGATTACACACCTTAAGTATCAAGAGCATATCATTTCTGTTTCTAATTGTGAAAAAGAGCACAGCTGAACAAATTTCTCATTTGCAATTATCTAGAAAGAATTGTGGAGTATTCCGATGCAGCAACATTAAACAGTAAATTAATCCCCTGAAGTATCAGCAGAAAGTCAAACAAATGACAGAATGACATAGATGAAAAAAATCTCACTAAACAGGCAAAAGAAAAGGAAGGGGCCATTGTGTTCAGAGACATACTATCATGAGTCACTTTGGCTGGGCTATCCTTTGATTATACATTCATTTGAGAATGACTGAAAACCCGTCCCTTTTATGAGTTGTGATAGAACTCTCATTGTGAATTACAAATCATTATTTGCCAATTCAGGTTGAAAACCTTTTTCACTACCAATGATAAGAAAAAATATGCAAATTAACACATTTCCTTAAAGCTATATACTACATATCAAAGGATATCAGTATTCAAACACAGCATGAAATAGTTCCAATCAGCTTTTGCAATCAAATCAAGATGTCTAAATTCCATGCTTCAATTTGACCCCTGTCCCATTACTGTGACCTTAGACCAGCTTTCCCAAATGTTAAAATGCTCTGGGCAAAAAATGTGTTTGGATTTCCATGAGTTGAGAGGATAAGGAAACTGTAGCATTTGATTCGTGCTCCTCATTCTGAACCTTATCACTATATTTTAATGGCACAACAATTATGTATTGTTCATCTAATTAAAAAATAATCCAACTGATTGAAAATAGACAAATTTTACTATTTCCCTGATCAAAGCATTCCCTGATTTATGAAAACATAACAGTACATGCATTAATCAGTATCACATAAATAATAACACTCAAACTAGACTTTTGAATATTTATGGAACCTAATACAATGTAATAGTACTTCTTTAATTTTGATTTCTGAATTTTAGGGCCTTTATCTGTGTTTCTACATTGCAGATTCAGTGGAACGATATATCCAATTGTATTCCTGATGATAAAGCAAAGCACTGGGCCAAATCTTGATGCCAGTGGCTCATTGTCTATTTCTGCCGCTGATCTACTGAATCAGTACTGATTTACCTTTTCTGAATCCGCCAGTATGGACTTGCTGCCTAAAGCCAACCTAGTCCTAAACAGTGAAGTTCTGCATGGCAGGAGACTTAGCACAAAGCAATAATGTCACATTCCATGCTTGCTCGAATGTGTCAAGGAACTGGAATATTTCTGAATACCTCTGACATACAGTAATATTTAAACTGTTAAAAATCAATGAAACAATAAAAATGAATAAATACAACTTAAAATTGTAAAACAATTAAGAAACAAGGACATTTTAAACAATGAAAAATCATTAAATAAATTAAATTCATTTAAAAAATCTAAATTACCTAATGCATTCCCTTGTCTCTTGCACCCATTTCACCCCATTAAAGTGAATGTACACAAAGTAGACTCAATGGGCAGAATTCCTAGAAGTCACGAAAAGGTCATGTGAAATCCTCATGGGTCACAATAATTAAAGGTTCATGAAAGAATGGCCTGCAAGTCTGGGACATTAGCATCTCTTGTTGCCTATCAGACAGAATTACCTGCAGTTTGGCATGGAATTTTTGGGATTTCACAGCAACTTCTGGCCGAGTGACTTCAAACCATAGCCTGTGAAATTCAGTGGCTCCCAATTAATTGTTTCCAGTGACAGTCATTGCATAGAATCAGATCCCACCAGAGCCCATGGGCATCAAGGGAACTATAAGAGAAAAGCAAGGGAATAGATTGCAATGGATTGACTTGATAATTTTGAGGATAGCAATGGATGTGGTTGTTGACTGGATGACTAGGGCACTCCACCTGTGGCCTTGTCCTCCAATCTGCCTTTCTTTGGTAGTAACCCATTATATTCCCTTGGTGTTCTTCTGTATTCATCGTACTGCACAAGCAAAGCTATCTATGTAAATCAGCAACAATAAATGTGTTGACCTGTAAGTGAATGCTGGTATGTAAGTAGCACAGCTCTGTCTTAATAAGTGTTGTTTTCATTATATTATTAACGGCAGATTTACAAAGCATTGCTTTGGACAATTAAAATTTATTTATATTTCATAATAAAAGAAGCAAAAGAAAACTGCCAACTTGTATAACAAGAGCATGAACAAGCTGTTGTGTAATTTGTCATTCTCTGCTTAATCCTTACATTTGGTTTTAATTTAGTCTAAAGACCTCCAAAGCCAGGTTTGGTATCCTCACTCCAAAGCTGGTTTAGATTATACGCAGCAACTTTTTAAGCACATCAGCAATGAGAACGAGCTGTTCTGTTGCTAAATGGCGCAGCTTTGTTCTTGATTGTGGAAAATCTCGGTTTAACTGCCCTGTAATTTGTTGCAGATCGCTACTGCACCAGCTGCTGCCCTGGCAAATGATTAAACACACCCAAACAGCATTTTTTCACACAAATAACATGAGTGTGCCAAGACCACAAAACTCATGGAAAATTCCTTTCATTCTCTTATGGATCAAGGAAAGAAGAAGAATTATAGCTCAATAAAACCTGTGGCTTACTAAGTAAACACTTCCAATGTTTTTAAATAAAATTTATCATAATCAGTGGTTTATCTTCAGAAGGGAAAATAGCCACCCTGCAAAAGTATTGTTTATATCCTCATCTGGATTTCTCTTATCCCAATTCATGCTATATGTACATGTATAGAAGCATCATGGTACACATAATCTGAAACTACACTATTTTATCATGATTGACAAAAAAATGCCCAACATAATGGAATCTTTTAATTTGGATATTTCAAGTCTGGTATCTTTGAGCAACAGCTGGTGTTAATAGTGTCAAATCCAGACATTGTGGATTAACACTGGACTTAAAGACTTAATTGGTCCACATGTTTGTTGCTGGTTCATGGAAATCTTGTATAATATCATTAAATAAAATGAGCTTCCTCAAGGAAGCCAAACCCCAAGAATGTCAGTTGAAGACCATTGTGAAAGAACTTGTAAAAATAATTTGCATGTCTACAGCACCTTTCATTACATCAAGATGTCTCAAATTGGTTTTACAAGGAAGTACTTTTACTGTGCGTAAAATACTACAGCCAATTTACACATTGCAAGGTCTCACAAACAGTAATATGATGGTCATCACTTTAGTAATGTTGGTAGGAGGGTAAAATTTTGTCATTGGGAGAATTGCCTTCCTCTCTGTTATCTCTATGAAAGAACTCATGTGTAGGCTGAAAAATAACTTGCAGATTTTGGAAAATTATTTTTGATTCTTTGACCTGATTGGGTTATAAGAATTCTAAGGAAAGCTCTCCTGTTAGTTTACGTAATGACTAGATGCTTCTTGCTAGGAAGAAAGGGCCCAAATTTGACCCATCAATCTTTGCTGAGTAATCCAGGGTGGAGTTAAAATTCGTCTATAACTTCTCCTGTACATTTCACACAAGTTGCTTGCATTGTCAGGATTCATGTAGAAGATCTCTGCCCATGCTGGAAAAGTATGTTGGTATATATCATTGCTGATTGAGCTTTGACAGCTCCTTACAGTTTTCAACATTGAAGGTTAAGGTTTACATATTAGGACTGACCAAAATGGCGGAAAGCCAGAAACATCTTAAGATTCAGATACAAGCAAAGAATCAACATCAGTGGGGGGTGGGGGTGGAGGAGGGTGGTTGGAAGCAAAAGGATTGGATACAAATGGCTTTATTACATGTAGTTTAGTGGAATGTTGTTACATGGAACAAACAATTTCATGAGAATGTTTTAATTTCCTTGTGTATGAATAATTATTTGTTGCAATACTTTAGTAATATTGGACCAATAGTACATATAAAGAAAAATCCTAATATCAGCAGACAAAACAATGTAGCCAGAGGTCCCAACGTTTCGCCTAGGGCTGTGTCTTTTCAATTTCCTCTTTGCAATTTTTTTTACAGAACATTATTACTTCACTTGAACTTTATGAGTGCTGTTCTTTTGTCTTCGGGACTGTGTGGCTAACACTCTTGGGAACTGAGCACATTTGGTACTTTCTTTCCTACTCATTCCCTGAAATTGCTCAGAATAATGTGTTCACAAATGCCAGCAAGTCATGAACACAGATATAAAAGTCCATAGAGTTTCATCTTTCCTAAAATGCAGAATAGCCTTTGAGTCCTTGCTTTTCTGCAAGAAAAGAGTTTAGGTTGAACTATCAGTTGCCTATCTCTTTCTTGTTGCTTGTTGTTGCATTCTCAGATTCTACTGAGTACGGGGAAATAAAGAACTGCAGATTCTGGAATCTAGATGTCCTGAAGAAGGGTCCTGACCCAAAATGCTCACCACCAGCTTTTCTCCACAGATGCCGCCTGGCCTGCAGAGTTCCTCCAGCATCATAGTGTTTTTCTACTGAGCCCACCCTTATTAAGCCCAAAATTGCTATCCTCTCTAAAAATTGATAATATTCATGAATACATGCTTAACTATTTGGTTTCATATTCAAATTTTTATCATTTCTACTGGCTCCATGATTCTCATGCAAACATCGGGATTTGGAATTGAGACAGCAATATGAACCCAATATTTCATCCTTGGACAGAATGTTTCATATTGGCAGCTTGTTATGAGCAGCAGATAGCACAGTAAAATAATGGGGAGAGTTAAAAAGGGCTCCTTATTTGGAATGGTTAAGGCAAAGAGTTGCCAATATGTTCTTATAAAAAGAGGACGATTATGGGCATCCTTTAATCTGTTTTGTGCTACACTTGAACACACTACGAGATAGGTTTTTCCAATGTATTAAGTATTGTGTGTATATATAAAAATATATATATAAAATATATGTAAATATATATATAAACATTTACATATGAACCACATCACACTATCAAAAGAATAAGCCCTCTCCATTAATTTAAATGTGGTTACTGAAGTAATGAGAACCAGGCTTGCTAAATCTAATTTGGATGTATCTCCATGCATTTGGTTTGAGTTAGTTAAATTACTGCAAACCCCATTTATGATGTATGCGAAATCTGGTTGTTGTTGGAGACTAGCGATATCTGTTGGACATATCAGAGATTAATTACATGTGGAACTTCATGTCTGTTTCCACATATAACCAAACCTATAGGCATAAAACAGGAAACAGAAAACAGAAATAAATAACTTAAGGATAACTTCATAGCAGTATGAGAGGAATAGTGAGTCAGGATACTCAACAGCTCTTAAATCATTTTCAATTTGCTCATGGAGCCAAGACTGCAGTCAAATTTTACCACATTGTAGATAACTAAAAAGCTAAATTTGCAAGAATTTGTTCCCTGCGACCCTATGGGTTTCCTCTGGGTGTTCTGTTTTCCTCCCACATCATGTGCAGGTTGGTAGGTTAATTGGCCACTGTAAATGGCCACCACAAGTGTGCAGGTGAGTGGCAGAATCTGGGGAAAGCTGTTGAGAATGTGGGGAGAATAGAAAATGGGGTTAATGTAGGATTAGTGTAACTGGATGGTTGATGGTTGACACGGACTCATTGGGCTGGAGGGCTTGATTCCATCCTGTATCTCTCTCTATGCCAAACTTGAATTAGTTTACCTTGTACCATATTTTGGGAGCACCCATTCTAATTTTAATATAGTTACAAAGTTCTCTGGAAAGTAGGTGTGGTGTAGAAGCAAGAGGTACATGGAAAACTTAAAGATCTTCTTCCTGTAGGAGGATGCAGGCATGGACCTGGCCCAGCAGGTCTCCTTTCACGTGTCCTGAAGCAGGTCTCAACTGTCTAGTGAAATATGTTTCTGTATGAGTGTCAATGCAGTTTGTAGGACATGAATTCATGAATTAATTTGACAGAAGTAATATCCATTCATGCACTGAATTTTATTTGATATCACTACACATTTCCAGAAGCCTCCATGTATCATTATGTCACAAGCTCAGAGGATCCAGAACTAAGATGGCATCCTACAAGGACTGTGCAGTGAGGACAATCAGGTTATGGATTAAATGAAAATTTTTAAAAAACTGCAGATACTGGAAATCTGAAAGAAAAATGTTTGGAAGAGCTCAGCAGGGCAGTCAGCATCTATAGAAAGATAAACAGTTAATGTTTCAGGTCTGAGACCCTTTGCCAGAACTGAGAAAAAGCTCACTTGATGGTTGATTAAATTATTTTGTGTGCTGCACAAAAGTGTGCTATGCGGAAGTATTTCTAAACCCATGATTTTTGTTTCTTCTATGGTCAAGTCCAGGGAACATTTAATTTAATTTTATTTTTAAAGGACGTGTGATCTCATGAATTTTGCAATCAATATTAATTTAGTGAGGCAATTACCTTTTTATTCTTGATGTGTCTCAATCGTTCCCTTGTTACATTGATTTATGCTTTGGAAATGCTAGAATTAGAGGCACTGATGTGTAGTACTTTACTACAGTAATGAAGGATCTTGGGTCTTCACATTTTTTATCTTTGTCTTGTAACAACCTCTCTGTTTCTGTTTTTCTGTTCCTTTTTGTTTATTTGACTTTCAAATTTGTTATTCACCTTTCTCATGTTTGTCTGTTATGTCCTTTTAATTTACTTGAGGCTTAAAGGAAATGGGAGGCAGCACATACCAGGGGTAAACCATTGGAATAGTGTTACAATATGCATGCATAAAAGAGTTCAGAATGGGTGGACTTTAGCAAGAAAGATCTAAAGAAGTGTAACAGTGGGGAGACAGGAGACTAAAGGCTGGCCTGTAGGAGAGAGAAGCAGACAAGGCAGAGGCAGTGAGGAGATGTGTTTAGATGTAGAAGTGATAAATGGAATAAAGTATTGCAGTGATGCTCCCAGAAGACTTGGTGATCATTTGGTTTTGACAGGTACTTGTGGGCAGGTCAAGGAGATCTGGCAAGAGACTGCACAGTTGGTATAAGCTGGATAGAATTACTCAGAGTGGAAGTGGGGAGATGATAAGGAGGAAAAGTTCTGGGAACATTGAGAGGGGAGATTGGAAATTAATGCAGCAAGAGGTAGGCTGAGTACATAATGCACAAGGAGCACCTGAGGAGGATGTGGAGAGAAATGGGGATAAGCATGTGCTCAATTCCCAGAGAGATACCCAGTACAACAGAGGTCTGTGGAAGGCAAGGTGCAGGTTACAATACTGGCACCGGGTGAGAGTACAGTGAGAATGTTGCTGAAAAAATTTTGCGGTGTCAACCTGTATTAAACATGAGGAAGATGAGAGAGAATGAATAAAAATCAATAATTCGCGTGGTACCATAACTACTAAGCAGTCAAATCCACTGAAGGTTTCTTATTACAAAAATAACTTTGTTTATATGGTCTTATTTACTGTAATATTGAAATCACTTCATAATGCTCATTGAGGTTCTGAGAAACAAAACTGTTGAAGGTACTGATGCATGTTAGTATTTCTCCATGGCCTTATATGTTGAATACCATCAGCATTCTTGGAGTCAGACAATTAGGGCAGTGTGGGGATTTCTTAAAGAAGTGGCATACATTGATATCTTGAAAAAGAAAATCGATGAATATTTGCAGAAGCATTTACCATATTTTAAAAATTTGTTAGAACATTAGTCAGTTGGCCTGGAAAAATGAAGGAATTTAAATTCAGATGTGATCAACTACAATTGTCTTCTGCATGCAGGATCATGATAATTGTTCTTTTACCACACTAAATAAATTAAACTTTAATAGCTTCAAAATGATGGGCAGAATGACAACAACTTTAGCAACTGAGAAGAGACAGTATTCAGAGCAGAAAGCTATCTACATTAAATAGCAGCAGTCTGAGGATCACTGGATTATAGCCACATCCCTTACTAAAATTTGTATTTACTTTGAGGAAAATGTTGACATCAATAAAGCTTAACAAGCTCGTTTGAGGAAATTTAGTTTCCTTTTAAGTTTCTGTTTTATGTTTCCATATGTACAAACCATCAGTAAACCACAGATCAAACTGGCAATCATCTTGAGTCCATCTGTGTCCAGTTCTCCCCTCTCACTAATGTGTTTGGCATTTACTGTGGCTTAGATATCTGGATAATATAAAAACTGACACACTTTTGGTAGATAATTTTGATTTAATCCAACTCAGATCGAAATGAAGTTATGTTATGTAAATAATGAGGTTTTCCCATACCTATTAAAAAAAGAGCCTTATTACTTAATTATTTCTTTTACAGTTGGCCCTGTAGAAACAGCTGATTTAAATTAGGTGGCTTTGGCCTATTCTACCACAGTGTTCATTTCAATGTAAAATTTACTGTACATAGATGCAATCTTGAGGATAAGTTAATAAGACAGTGAAACTGTTATTATGAAGGCATAGTCTTTATGTCCAGGAAGAACAAGGGACTGGGTGCACCAACACCTATAAGTTATCCACCAAGTCACACAGACAAAGGTAGCCATTAGGATTTGGAAATATATTGCCAGTGCTTTGTTGCCCAATCTAAATCCTGGAACACAATTCCCTCTAATATTTTGGACGTACCACCAAAAAGGCTGCAGCAGTTCCAGAAGATGGCTCACCAGTACCTTCTCAGGGGCAATTAGGGATGGACAATAAGCACCAGTCTTCACACCGATTTCCCAGATCCCAAAAAAGGAAAGAAAATATTAATAAGCGAGTATCAAAATGTTATTTAGATTAATGTTACTTTTAACAAGTTGCAATGGAACAAAGGTAAACTGATCTGGTGAAAGCTGAAAAGCTATAGCAATTATACTCACTGAGATATTTCATAGCGTAGTCAAGGTATGTGCTGGGAATTAGATCACATAGCATTATGTTTCTGTAATCCTGGTGCAATTCAATAAAGAGTCATACCCAGAGGAAAATCATAGACTCACGGTGAGTTACATGAATTGTCATTTATTTTTCCGGATCCTTGGTGCTCAAAGAGTATCAGATGTGCACAGTGTCACCCAACAGCATTGGACAGATAGAGGGGGCTGTTGAGAAGGAGCAGGCCTTCACAGTGCTTGTCAGGCCTGCTTCATTGCTACTTAAAGGGGACTTCCTGGGACTGTGGAGCTTATTGGAGGGAAGTCACCCTCGGGTTGGTCCTCTTTAAATAGTTTGCCATTCCATCAAGTGCCTTGTTTGTGCGTTGTATCGGAAAGGATGCTGGTCTAAGGGAAGATGATCCCAAGTAGTAGAGGATATTGGGTCATCTGAGGGATGGTTCCCTGAGCAGATTGTGAGGGTCCTTTGGCAGAAGGCTTCATCATCAGAACTTTCAAATGAGCATCAAGACCTTGCTTGGCTGATAGCCCTCTCCATCAGAACCTTCATGCACAGAGACTCCTTCATGCATTTACCTATGTATATGCCAATGAGTATGGAACTAAGGCAGAAATCCAGAGCATGCTGACAGATTGCTGCCAAGGAATGTATCACTCACTCTGCTGCTGGTTTCCACATGGGGTTTGGTGGTGGAGCATGAACTTGCTGCAGCAGTAACTCCAGTGCAGGATCCTCCAGCGCATTCGTTGGAATTGAGATTGCATGTCATGAGGAAGAGGAGCAGGAATAAAAGGTAAGTTGCAATTGATTTTGATGATCTTACAGTGTGTTTTTGGTCACTTATTAACACATTTTGAATATTTCTGTAGGTCAGGATCATTTTGAAGCACTGAAAAAATCTAAGCGGTTGGCAAAGCTGGGAATATGGTTTTCCCAGGGTCTGTCAAAGGCTTTCTCAACTGTTTTGTGGATGGGGATTATTTTGGCCCACGCACATAACCCAATTATGCCACACAAGGCCCTAGTGTGATCAGGACCTTGCCAGTTGGGCCAGGGAGGTAGTTGGCCAGCTGGTACTTACTTCTGGATGTGAATAAATGAGGAACCACTTATCCCAGCGGTGAGCGGCAAGCTGCACCAAGCATGTTCCAGGCCATTGTCCTTACTCAGTAACACCACAGTGAATAATCCAGTAGTGCTGTTTCCCACAGCTTTCAATTCCCTCCATCTATATCTAACTTCAGTCAATATTGTAACTCTGTTTCTTTCTCCACAGATGTCAGCTAACTTGCTGACTTTCTCCAACATTTTCTATTTTTATTACAGTTTCTACTAACTTGTATAAAATTATTAATACTATTATTACAAGTGCATTATTTCTAAAACTCTGGAGAGAACTAATCTTCACAAATTTCAGCCATAACAAAATCTTCTATTTTCCTGTTCTATGACTCAGAAATTGAGATCAGATCATCAGGATATGGTGACACATACAGCCGACATGTGATATTCATCGAAGTACAGCTTTGTTTTTGGAACATATTTTAACTAAGTACTGGAGCGTAGCTGGAAATGTTAGACTCATTCAAGTTCAGACTCAATCTGTTATTCCACTTTCACTGTAAGTTTTAGCCTTCATTCCTATTTTTACCCACTGAACTCGGGGTCCAGGTGATGAAAATTCACAAACTTTCAAAAATATTCTTGCTCTGTATTCAACTTTCTGCCATATCCAAACCGAGATCGCACGTGGGTAGCGGATAAATTGAGTGCAAGCAGGAATATTAGCAGCTGCAGTGGTGATTGTACCCACATAGGAGCCCAGGCTTGGTACTTCACCCATTTGTGAATGGTTTCTGGTAGTATGCTAGGGTTGGTCATTGATTGGTTTCCAGGAGGCTGCTGTTGACTGGACATCTGCAGCTGTCTATCTGTTGGCTGGCTGGCTGGCCTTCCTGATCTGCTTTGCTCAATTAATCACTGTGTTGTCAAGGAAGTCATGAAGAAGCAAGTATAATAGAATGATTTGATGTAATTGTAAACAGCCCACATTAAAATGCAGATAACTGCACCAAGTGAAATGAAAGACTAACATTTATCTGGATGTAGACATCCAGAGAACCCTACCCCGACTTTATCTACATGGTTCAAAGATTCAGCAGCCATCCAAGATGAGTATGTTACCACCATCACAGACTTTATCAGCAAGTGTACAGAGGACTGTGTACCAAAGAAATCAATCAGGGGTGTTGCCAAACTGAAACTCATGGATGAACCAGGAGATCTACTCACTACTGAAGTCCAGGACAACAACATTCAAATCAGTTGACCCTGACCTATACAAGAAATTGAGGTATGAGCTCTGTAAAGGTATCAAGGATGCTAAGAGACAATACCAGTCCAAAATCGAGTCTCAGACCAGCCATCAGCTGTGGCAGGGCTTGCATGTTATAACAGGCTACAAAACGAAGTCAGGTATTCCATTGCAACAGCACATCTCTTCCTGATTAGCTAAACACATTCTATGCATGTTTTGAACAGAAGGGGATTGGTAAGTCACCACCCACCCCGACAGCCTCCAATGCACCTGAACTCACAGTCACCATTGAGGACGTAAGGTCAGTCTTCTGGAGAGTGAACCCATGGAAAGCATCTGACCCAGATGGTATCCCTGGCTGTGCCCTCGGGTACTGTATTGATCAACTGGCGGGGTATTTACAGACATATTTAACCTCTCCCTGCTTCAATCTGAGGTTCCCACCTGCTTTAAGAAGACCACTATTATCCTGATACCTCAGAAAAACAAGGTAACATGCCTTAATAACTACCGCCCAGTGGCTCTGACATCCACCACCATGAAGTGCTTTGAGAGGCTGGTCATGGCACACATTAGTTCCAGCCTCCCAGCCAACCTCAACACACTGCAATTTGCCTACCACTGAAACAGGTCTACAGTGGACACCATTTCCCTGGCCCTACATTCACCTCTGGAACATCTGGACCGTGAAGACACCTATGTTACACTATTATTTATTGACTAGGGCTCTGCCTTCAATGCTATAATTCCAAGCAAATTCATCTCCAAATTCTGAGACCTGGGACTCAACACCTCCCTTTGCAACTGGATTTTTGACCAACAGACCGCTATCAGTAGGGATAGACAGGAACACCCCTGGCACATTTATCCTCAACACTGATGCCCTACAAGGCTGTGTCCTCACCCCCCTACTCTACCCCCTATACACTCATGACTGTGTGGACAGATTTTGCTCTAACTCCATCTACAGGTTTGTAGATTATACCACCATAGTGGGCTGTATCTCAAATAACAATGTGTCAGAGTATTGGTATTGGTTTATTATTGTCACTTGTACCGAGGTACAGTGAAAAACTTGTCTTACAAACTGATCTTACAGGTCAATTCATTACACAGTGCAGTTACATTAAGTTAGTACAGAGTGCATTGATGTAGTACAGGTAAAAAAAACAATAACAGTACAGAGTAAAGTGTCACAGCTACAGAGAAAGTGCAGTGCAATAAGGTGCAAGGTAACAACAAGGTAGATCGTGAGGTCATGAGGTCATAGGTCATAGTCCATCTCATTGTATAAGGGAACTGTTCAATAGTCTTATCACTGTGGGGTAGAAGCTGTCCTTAAGTCTGGTGGTACGTGCCCTCAGGCTCCTGTATCTTCTACCCAATGGAAGAGTAGAGAAAAGAGAATGTCCCAGGTGGGTGAGGTCTTTGATTATGCTGGCTGCTACACCAAGACAACGAGAGGTAAAGACAGAGTCCAAGGAGGGGAGGCTGGTGTCCGTGATGTGCTGGGCTGTGTCCACAACTCTCTGCAGCTTCTTGCGATCTTGGGCAGAACAGTTGCCAAACCAAGCCGTGATACATCCAGATAGGATGCTTTCTATGGTGCATCGGTAAAAGTTGGTGAGAGTCAAAGGGGACAAACCAAATTTCTTTAGCCTCCTGAGGAAGTAGAGGCGCTGGTGAGCTTTCTTGGCCGTGGCATCCACATGGTTTGTCCAGGACAGGTTGTTGGTGATGTTCACTCCCAGGAACTTGAAGCTGTCAACCCTCTCGACCTCAGCACCATTGATGTAGACAGATGTATGTACACCGCCCCCCAGCCTAGTGACATGGTGTCATGACAACAATCTTGCCCTCAATGTCAGCAAAATGAAAGACCTGGTCATTGATTTCAGGAAGGGAGGCGGTGCACACACTCCTGTTTACATCAATGATGCTGAGGTCAAGAGGGTTGAGAGCTTCAAGTTCCTAGGTGTGAACATCACCAATAGCCTGTCCTGGTCTGAACACGTAGGTGCCACAGCTAAAAAATTCACCAGTGCTTCTTCATCCTCAGGAGGATAAAGAAATTTGGTATGTCTCCTTTGGCCCTCAACAATTTTTACAGATACACCATAGAATGCATCCTATCTGGATGCATCACGGCTTGGTACGGCAACTGCTTGACCCGTGACTGCAAGAAACTGCAGAGAGTTGTGGACACAGCTCAGCACATCACGGAAACCAGCCTCCCCTCCATGGACTCTGTCTACCCTTCTTGCCTCCTCAGTAAAGCAGCCAACATAATCAAAGACCCCTCCCACCCCAGACATTCTCTCTCCTCCCGTCTCCCATCGGGCAGAAGATACAAAAGCCTGAAAGCACGTACCACCAGGCTCGAGGGCAGCTTCTATCCCACAGTTATAAGACTATTGAACAGTCCCCTGACACAATAAGATGGACCCACAAACTCACAATCTACCTTGTTATGGCCCTGTGCTTATTGTCTACCTGCACTGCACTTTCTCTGTAACTGTAGCACTTTATTCTGCATTCTGTATTGAAATGATCTGTATGGATGGCGTGCAAAAACAAGTTTTTCACTGTACTTCGGTACATGTGACAATAATAAACCAATTTACCAAGTACAACACAACAAATTCTAAAATTGCTGCTGCAACACTGCTGTGCTGTCACACACAGTTCATTGAAAGAGTTGATAAGACTGAGACGTCTCACATTTTTAGGAGTAAACAGAATGGATGGACTTTTGCTCTACATTCGGCCTTGTTACACTTGAGCTCAGTGTTTGCTATTGCCATTTCAATGTCAAAAGAGGAAAATATTCCATTCTTACCTGAATGTTCTGTAACTTCACCAGCAATAAAACCCACAAAGGGAAAGTTATTTTACATGCTTCCAGATGTAATGATATGTTGGAACATTTTCAGTGATGAATAGGTTAGGGAAGGCAATAATTATAATACAGGCTGGGACAAGCTGTACAGCAGTATATAAGAGATGATGCCACAAAAAGTGGTTGATGTTGCCCTTATTTTATAGGCATAAAACGGAAGCACGTCTCCTGCCAATTTGATGATGGTAGATGAAGAGGGGTTTGCTCCTTGTTATTATTTAAATAACAAGCCTAACATATGTTCCAGGAATATATTGCAAAACCGTTACAACCACCAACAGGCTAGCTGGACTCAGCAAAGTAGATTCTATATGCAGCTTAATTAACAATCTTTAAAAGGATAACTGGAGACTGCTAGTTAAAGCTCAGTTTGCTAAATAGCATCCACTTGGATGTGGAGCTCTGCATGGCTCTATATAGTGCCAAAGGAAGATGCCATTGAATTTCACTGCTTCTTGGTTGTCACTCACTCCCTCTTGATCGCATCAACTTCTACCAGTCAGCCTTTCCCTCTAAGTCATTTTCCCTTTTCTCCCTATCACTCTCTCCCCTATGCTCCCACATCTCCTCCCAGGACTCGGCAGAGAACCAATGCCAGTGCAGCAGATGCTCAAAATCCAACATTGATCTCTAATGAGCTGCTTGGGTTCATCCCCCTGGAATCTGCAGTTCACCAGTCTCGTTTAAACGGTGCACCAGGCCCAATACTGGGTAGACCACAGGCCTGTCATTCCCAGCATTCAGTTTTCCTCCTGATAACCGTGTGAACCAATCTTAGCTCAGTGACCAGTCCATGTGTGGATTTTGGAAAGGTTCTCATTGTCTGATGGACAGAAAAGCAATACTAGTGTGATTGGAGTATTTGAATTCATACAGATTGGCTTAGCAATAGCACAAAGGCAAGGTTGTCAGAGTCTGTTTACATTAGAAATTATTTGTTAAAACTGGGAAAGAAACACTGATAAAGAACACTGGAGCAGATATTGCAGTGGCTGCTTAAAATGAATGCAGGCTTTTAGCCTCTTTGCTGTGTGTTCCCATATAATGACATGGGTTTCACTTAACAAATCCAAAATTAATATTCGGGAAGTTCAAGCATGTTTGGTCTGCAAAGATAAAAATCCAGTGGTCTTAATCTGAACCATCATATAAAGTAAGTTACCTTGTGCCATCTTTATTAGCAATGCGTTGTGCATACAAAGACATTATATACAGACTATATCCACTGAGCTTGATTCCCAGATTAGTCCTATTTCCATGCACTAAGGTAGAATAAGTAGGCTGCATAACTGTGTTTTCTTCTGGAGTCAATACAACAGTCTAAATAATGCATTCTTCAGACTCAGCAACTACATCTCACCTGCTCTCCACATGTTCCCTGTACATGACATATATTCCTCTTTTCATCCTGATGACTCTGTTCTCATTATTAAGTCCTTTTACCCTGGAGACCTTGTCTCATGTACATTTTTCTGCGGCTCCGATGGCCTGCATTATTGATCAGATGCAGCAGGGGCAGCATGAGGGAGTGTGGGTATTAATACTCACTGAGTACATTGCAGTGAAATCTTTCAAATGTTGGCAGAGTTCACTTTTACAATTAAACAATATGAAAGCAAACTGAATTCAAACTCAATGAGCCAGTAGAGCTCTCTAATGTTGTTCAAATGATATTCGTATTGAAATATAGATGCATTTACAGAGATAATGTCCCTTTCGTTCACAGTTAATTTGCACAAATTTAATTGCTGGACATTACAGTTGTGATTTTTCTCATTTAATATATTTTATCACATCAGTGAAATCTTCCTCAATTTTTCTGGCACAAGCACTCAATCTAATGTGATGCTGTAAATGTTTTTTGTATCTTGGCAATACTCCAAACAACATGCTTCATAGTTGAGATAAGCCTTTGTGGGTGGTGTTGTGGAGAAACATCCCCATTTACTTCAGGGAAAAATGGCATGTTCTTACACAGTACTATTCTACAAAAAGGCACAGGTTGGTTTCCTCACAACTTATCAGCAGAGAATGGTGCCATATGCAGCCTCAGGAAAAAGACAGATGAAACATAATTACATAACATAAATGTGACAAACATTACTTTTTATAAATATCATTTGTTTAGGTAATTGTTGCTTAGGCAATAAAGTAATTGTTGCCTTTTATATTTTAAAAAGTTTTATGTCAGGTATTGGTTATTACACGATTAGTTTGACTCACAAAATTGCATGCAATGGAGTAAAATTTCCATTTACACTTGCATTGAAATTTGGGAAATTAGTGCTTTTACAATAATGAAATTCACTTATTCAGTTCTATGCGCTATCATAAAATTGCTCATGTACATAAGATGTTAGGATGATTTCTATACACGTTTCATCTTGTGTATAGAAGAATGAAGGTTGATCTGATCGAAGCATTTACAATGATAACAACTGTATACTGAGCAACTGTTTCTTCAGGTGGGGAATCATAATAACATTAGAGCTAGCCTCTTTAGAAGGGAAATGGAGAAGTACACTTTCACACAGAGGTGTGTCGAAATTTGGAACTCCATCTTGCCCAAAAATCAGTGGATAATGTGCCATGAGGTTCTAAAGGCAAGATAAATAGATTTTGTTGAGATGAATAACTTACACATTCCTTTACAGATGAAGACACCAATCCAAAATTAATTAGCATCATTAACTTGATGCCCACGTATTATTTGAATTATGTTCATTTAACTAATGGAAGTTCTGGGGGCGGGGGGTGGGGGTGTACCATAGAGAGCAGAAAATCTTTGCAATGTAGAAGAAATCCTCAGGTTAGGAAGTTGTGGGCATGCTATGTTGGCGCCAGAAGTGTGACGAAACTTGTGGGCTGCCCCCAGAAACACTCTAAGAAAAAGACGCATTTCACTGTGTGTTTCAATGTACATGTGACCAATAAAGATACCTTATCTTATAATCTTATTTTATTGGAGCTCTTGCCTGCTAGGCCCATAAAGTATAGTCATTTAGAATGACACTGACAGGTATTTTTCAGGAGCAGCTGGAGAAACAAAAGAGCAAGGAAGACTCGGGAGATTAGAGGGCATAGCATCCAGGTGATCAGAAATCAATAATTCCATGCAGTATAAGTAACAGAGCTGTCTAACCTATCTGTCTCTCATTGAGGATTACTGTGTACTCTCCAAGAGAACCATTATTAAAATGTGACATCTCATAGAACCATAATAGCAAAGGAGCAAAGTGTGCACTGCAAGAAGCAGCTGCATTTCACTGTTCCATTACAGAGTCACTATTTTGGAATGCACATGCATTTATAGAGCTCAATAGTAGGATACAATACTGGCAGCAAAGAGAGATCAATTTTTATCAAATGTTAACGAGGTACTGGGTGAATTAATATAACCATTCATAAACATAAACACAATGTCAATTATTTCAATGTAGAAGGTTATTACTGAGCAACCTTAGGGAGAGAATTATGTACAAGATGGATAATGTCAGAATAGTACTTTCTGACATTGATCAGAACAGACAATGAAGGCCAGTTGGCTGATGTTACTCAGCCTTCCATAGAGATGTGCATTGTTCCATTTATCAACCTCTGGAATGATCACAGTTCTTTACCCTCTAAATCCCATTTGGATAACCAATTCAGGTATTCATCACCATGGACATGTAAATGTCTAGAAGTTGCCACTTATCACGCATTGCCTTGTCCTGTCATTATTGCTAAATTTTAAATAGTGCCTTGATTAAAAGAGACAATTAGAAACAGTTGGAAAGGTCTTTGGCAGAGCAAGCTGTCAAAAGACTGTCAGGGTGGTTGAGGGCAGGAGAGTTTGCATTAGGTCCATTACTTATGAATAATCTGCCATCCATGGACACTTTTGTGGAATGACTTCAAAGGTGAGACCTTGTGTTTGGTTGGACCTTGAGTGGCAAAAGTTTAGTGCAGCCATTAGAATCTTGCAGGTGAAAAATGTACTCTGGTCAGATACAGTCTGCCTCAATAAATAGAATTTTCTATATTTTAGTAAAGACAGTGCAAAAGAAAATCAATAGCATTGGGCCACATATGGCTGATATGTTATCATCCATTTTACACCAAGATGGAAAGTTCTCACCTTTTTTTTATTGTAAACAATTAAAAATACTATTTTTAAATATTAAACCAAAGAACATGAAAATGTATGAAGCCGTGTATTACAAAAACCTTTATTTTAATCCCAGCAATTTTATTCTAGCCATTATTAGTTCATTAGTTCTAATGTCCAATAGATTGGTCAGAAAATTAGTGTTGCTTTCATTTCAAGAGGAAGAAAATGATTGCCATCAGAACACTTGACTGAAATGTAGTCCCTCCACAAACAATAGAGATATTCCCGCCTGTGCTTGATGCAATGGCACTCACTGAAAAACAAATCAGTGCTGTGATTGGCCTTATCTCTGCTCCCTGTTGCATGACCTAACCTCAGGAAACTCAGGTAATGAATCAATAGGTCTGTTGACCCATCTGCTTTCAAATAGAGCTGTTCCCTTTTCCAAACTGCAACAGTAATTTCCTGCCTGCTCCTTTTAACTCTCCTCTACCAGTGTATGTGAAAGTGAGTGACAGGTGAGCATTAGCTGAGGGTTACTATGGTTTTTTGTGAAGTTCTGAAGCTGACTAAATCCAAATACAGAATTATGAAAAAAAACTGTTTTTCAACAGAACAACAGCCTGTCCTTACCTCAATGATACATTCGACAAGGATGGGACTCTTCAAGTGACTGTGCTCAGACATGTTCAACATAATAATGAACAGATGTAGCTTTCTGGCAGCAATGACAACCCAAATAAGAAAGGTCAAGCTGACAATGGAACATTATTCACCAATAATACATATTAATGTTTATAGCTGAGCATGCTGATTCAAATAAGTTATGAAATATTATTAACAAGTTTTATTTAAATAGAAAATACTGGAAACACCCACACTGTACTTCCAGCACTTCTGTTCTTATTTCAGATTTCCAGAATCCACAGTATTTTCTTCCTGATTTATCAGTTTTGTATATCATTTGTTAACTAATTATTATTTTAAATGAACTTGAGTAATTTGATTGTTCAAGATGTGATGCAGCGCGTGTTTTCCCAGATGTACTTGGACCAGCTGGCGATCACATTTCTTCATCTGTGGCCTCAGATAATGTACTTGACAACCAAGATTGGAATAACCTGAACACGTCTTGCTTTATTTCATATTAACTTCAAAATAGAATTAAATATTACAGTTAAATGTGTGGAATTATTATGTCAGTCAGCCTTTTTAAACAATATGCTGTTCTAACAAGAACAGATAAATTCATCAATCCTACTGTTCTTTCAAGCATGCTCCCTACTGGGAGCATGGCTCCAGTAAATTTTCTTCACTAATACAATTCACATGTTACAATTTAAAAGGACAGGGAAATTGTTCAAAGATGAACCAGCGAGTAATGCAAAACCCTGAATGAATGCTGGCTAAACCCAAATCTGAGAATTATGAAAAAAGAACAAGAAAAAAAAGGAAGACCAAGATTACATTTTCAGAAAGGCCCTACACGAGCAAAGAATAACAATCACTTTTAATGATCAGGTTTCATTTAAAATTTACTTGTGTCCTGATTAAAAATATTGTGCAATGTGAGAGAACTTCCAGCATAGGGAACCTTCCTAGGATCTCTGGGATGTTTTCCCCATTTCTCCATCTGTTCTTCTCCTATCTGATTCAGATCTCCAGACTTACCCCAGAAAGACCCTAAATAATTGCATTTATACCAATAAACATAAAAATTATAAATCATATTTATTTCAATTATTAGGTATCCTATTTTCCTACACCGCTCATTGTCAGTGTGCGCAACTTCATCCTTCATGAGTCATTTAGGATTTACAAAAATGCTATTTCATATTAAGTTTGTTTATTCATCTTGGAAAATCTGCCTTTGCATAAGTCAAATTGCACTTTATTTGCCACTCAATCAGTTTGTTTAAAATATGACTTTCTAATCTTTCAGTAGTGCAGGCATTATCAGATGCACTTAAGGAAGTATGGTAGAATAAAATTATTTTAAAATCAATAGAGAGATTGGTAAGATTTGTTTCAGGATCTCTTGGGTTGTGAATTGAAAGTGCACACTCAACATTTCAGCTGGCAGATTTGCCAGATTTACACACAGCACTCTCAACAGCTGTGCAAAGCAACAAAGTGGGAACTCTTATGCCTTTGGGCTGTTGTTTGTGACCAGATACTCCAAAGAAACATACTGCAGGATAAAGCAATGCACTGAGAAATGGAATCAAGTGGTTATTTATATATGCTTCAATGTTGATATCCTATTACGTCACATGAAAAAAAATGATAAAGATCTTTTTTAAGTTTTATCAGACAGTGTGATCTTTTAAGATTTAGGAAGACTCCAGTGATTGGTAATGAAACAATTAGTTTAGCTGATTGCTCAGTGGTGTGTTATATTCAGGCTTTATGGGAATTTTATAAAACAAATCAAAAAAGTTTGTATTTTGATTGCTGCAAATTAATTTCACACAAGCAGGATAGATCTTACAATTTATTAAATGACCTATTTAATCATCAAGTGAAATTTCATGGTGATTATTAGCTGTGAGTTATAGACCATCAAAAGCTAATGTATAAATCCTAACTCGCAATCCTGTTGTGTCTCCTTGCATTGCATATTCTTGCAATGTTAAAATAACAATATAATCTGATAAATTATGAATATCATTGACTTATATAGAAAGGGTTTCTTTGTAAGTTTTATCTTCAAGTATGATCCTGTGCTTGGTTTTAACAATATTAAATATATACATTTACCTGGATTTACTTGGTGTGGTAGAGATGGATTAAAAGGTTGCATGTTTATGATCCATTTTATAGAGCAAAGGTGAGGAATTGAGGAAATGCAGCATAATCAAACAATGAAACACTAAAACAACTTCCCTCCTAGATCAACGTAAAATCACATATAACCTCATACTGATGAGCCCCAGTTGTGTTCTCCCTGGTGCCCTCAACTAATACCTAAAAGAAATGAGCTGGATGTTATCATATTGTTATTTGTTGATGCTTACATTCCTAGTGTGGCTATACTTCAAAAGTGCTTAATTGGGTGCACTTTGAACGTTCAATATACTTGCAAATCCTTCTTTGTTTAATAATCTGGCACTGATGGAGGAGGGGGAAGTGATAAAGCAACATGGTAACTCTTTCAAAATATGATTTATTGAATCACAGTATGAATGATGCCATAAATTCAGAAGGATGTCATAGATAGAGTCATATAGCACAGAGACAGGCCTTTTACCGAATATGTCCAGGTCGGTCATCAAGTTTCAATTTATGCTAATTACGTTATCCAGCACTTGACCCATGCCTACCATGCCTTGGCAATTCAAGTGTTTGTCTAGATGCTTCTCAAATGTTGTGAGGTTCTCTGCCTCCGCCGCTCCCTTAGGCAGGGCATTCCAGATTCCACCCACCCTTTGGATGAAAAAGTTCTTCCTCAGGTTCCTTCTAAATGTTTTGCCCTTTACCTTAAATATATGCCCTCTAGTTTTAGACACCTCCCCTATGGGGAAAAGTTTCTTACTAACTACCCTATCTAGGTCCCTCCGCCTTCTCCACTCCAAGGAAGATAAATCTAGCCTATCCAGTCCTCTAGTGAATCTCCTCTGTGCCGTCTTCTGTACAATCACATCTTTCCTATGTTGTTGTGACCAGAAGTGCACATGGCACTACAGGTGTTGCCTAACCAATGTTTTATAAAGTTGTACTATAACCTTCCTGGTCTAATATTCTATGCCCCAACTAATGAAGGCCAAGTATCCCATACACCACCTTAATATCTTATATATTATACTGCTGCCTTTGTGGATCCTTAAACTTGTACACTGAGGTCTATCTTTTCCTCAGTACTCCCTGGGACTCTAACATTGTACATCCTACCCTTATTAGACCTCCCAAAATGCATCACATCACACTTATCAGGATTAAGTTCCACCTGCCATACTCTGGCCATCTTGCCAACTGATCAATATTGTTCAATAGACTTAAAAGGTTAGCTTATCAATTACACCAACATTTTTTGTGCCACCTGCAAGCTTACTAATCATACCTTCATCATTCACATCCATTGCTGGAAGGGTCCCAGCAATAATCACTCTGGTCACATGCTTCCAAACAGAAAAACATCCTCCACCATCACCCTCGACCTTTTATTACAGAGCCACTTTTGGAACCAATTTGCCAACTTGCCCTGAATACCATGGGATCTAATCTTCTGGACCATTCTCCAATGTAGGACCTTGCCTAAGGTCTTACTGAAGTCTATATAGAAGATATTAACCACACTATCCTCATCAGTATACTTTCTTACCTCTTTGAAAAATTCACTCAAATTGGTCAGAGGGCTTGTCTCCTGAACAAAGCCATGCTGACTACATTTGAATAAACTCTGCCTTTTCCACAGATAGATTAATCCTGCCCCTCATATTTTATCAAATAACATTCCTGCTACTGACATTAGACTCATGCCTGTAATAACTTGTCTTATCCCTATTGTCCTTTTTGAATAAAGGTACCACACTCACTGTCCTCTAATCATCGACCTCCTTACCTGTGGCTATCAAAGATTTAAAAACCTCTGTCAGAGCACCCCCCCCCCCCCCCAACATCTTCCCTTTCCTCCCACAGCAGGCTGGTACATACTTCATCAGGCCATAGTGATTTATTCTGCTTCGTTACCAGACCTCCCAAATCAGCAATCGATCTAAACCCATTTCCCTGAACCCTTTACATTTTTTATGCTCCAACTGCTTGCCCATTCCTTGTTTAAATACCATATTTGTTTTGGCTGTGGTTCAATGAATACTTGTGGTAATACATTCCGCAATGTAATAAACCTTTGCGTCAAAAGAATCTTCTCTGACATCTTTGTCTCTGCCTGCAGTACTAGAAGTACAAGTTTGAGAAGTCATATAACATCAGGTGTTCAACAACATTAAGCAACACTTTCTCACACTTGAAAAAGTTTTTATTAAGATATTAAAGATGACACTCCTCCTGTGACCGTAACATTCTGTCTGAATTTTAATCTGTGACTTTCATAGCAATACATTACTTCTGTGGGATTGTTTTTAGCCAAGAAGGTGAATGAGTACAAGCTTTGAAGTCTCCTCTATACTTCCTACCTAACTGAATCTCACACACATTACCAAATTCTGAAACCCACAATCATTTTGACACATGGCAGACAGTTTAACCACCTAGTTACTATGCAGACTTTGTGTGCAATTGACTATAATAAATACAGTTTAGATTGGTGTATTCTTTGGTCTCAAGATCACTGACTTCAAAATAGAACTTTACAAAAAGCACTGATTGGACTTCATACTGTGGAAACTACAAACTGAGATATTTTAATCAGATCCTGATGAAATGGAAGCATCGTTTTTGTTTTAAATACAGCTGCATTTGTATTGGGCTCAGACTTTTCAAAACAATTATTTGCTAATCACCATTGATGGTGAGAAGGAACAAGCATTCAGCAAATGTGTTGCATGGCATTCTACAATCTGCCAAATCAATGGGCATATTTACCTACTTCTGTTTAAACTCCAATTTCTTTATTCAATGATTGTCCACTAAAGATCCAACAATAAATGCCCGGCGAGAGCAGTTCTCCTCATTTCTTTTCCTTTCCTCTCCTGAAGGAAGACTGTTGCTGAGATATGATCAACAGAGGTCATCAGTTCTCTAGCACGTCATGAAGTTACCAGTTTTCATGTGCCATTCCACAGCATGATGGCTGTACAGATATTCAATCATGGGAAGATCGCACACAAGCCTAATCCTGTCCCTGCACAATGTCCTTTCTGGAAGTAATCATTGAATAGTGTTACGAGCTTGTTTTCATCTATCTCCTGAGCCCAGGGTTGCAGCAGTTAGTTAGAGTACAGAAGTACCTTCTGAGCTGTTCGCAGACACGCAGAACTGAAAAGGAATGTGTGCTAGAGCTGGTGAAATGGATCCAGCTATTCACTGAGCCCTGCTTACTCCAACAAAATCTTCAAGAAAACATTAAACTATACAGATCTTCTGTTCAAGAAACAAGTTGGGTAAATTTTTAACTTCTTCTTTGGGACAATATACTGTAACTGTGGATTACCAGCCATTAAGAAACCCGTCCATTATTTTATTATTACAATGACTTAAATGAATATCAGACACTTCTACAATGGTTCGGTGATCTGCTCTGTCACCTAATTGTCCAGGTGAAGAAGTACAGTATTTATTGTTTTGCATCTTTTAACAGCACACAAAGGACAATCCATGTCACAGGTTGCCTTCAAGTTGCATCTAGTTAAAGTGGTTCCTTTCTCCAACATAGGAACAGCTAAAGTTACAATAAGACAATTTCTAACATTAAAAGCATGACATTAAAGTATGACATCATCACATTACTGCCATCCTTAAATAATTGCATTATGACAGGATTTTATGTTAAAAATCCAGATAAAACTCCCATCCTGGAGATTCTCTCTTCTCAACCTCCCATCGAGCAGAAGATACAAAAGCTTGAGGACACGCTCAAGGACAGCTTCCGACCCATTGTTATTAGACTCTTCTACAATAAAGATGAACTCTTGATCTTGCATCTGCACTTTCTCTGTACCTGTATTCTGTATTCTGTTCATCCTTTTTGGACTACCTCGATGTACTTGTATATGGAATGATCTGACTGGATGACACACAAACCAAAGCTTTTCACTGGATCTTGATACATGTGACAAGAACAAACCAATTAAAACAAAAACAGAAGATTCTGGAAATACTCAGTTGGTCAGGCCACATCTGTGGGATGAGAAACAGGGTTAATGTTTCGGGTCAGAGACCTGACATCAGAGCTGAAAAGAAGACGAAAGCTTTTTATGTTAGTTGTTGACCTACTCTCACCAAAATCCAGCCCAGAGGATTATGGACATATAATCTGTCCCTATTGATTTCAGTGGAAGTACCACAGCAACTTTATGCTGCTTCATTATTTCAATGAGTGCAATATTTTTGCCAGTGAAAATTATGCTGTTGGTTGGCTGTACCCATCAGATGGACAATATCATGTGCAACTATCATCCAATAAAGCCATTCTACAGTGCTCAAGGCTTGCCTGCACCTCTCAAAGGGAAGGTGAACTGTGGCTGGAGAAGGTTCCAGCAGCGGTAAAAGGATCTGGCCCAGAAACAATGAAGAATGGCAAAACATTGAAGAGAATGGGCTTCGAGGTTTTGGGGTGCTCTACCATAACCTTTGGTGGAGGAGGAACAAAGTAGGTGAGATGCCACATTTCCACAATGAGTCAGGAGACCTGCTCAGAAGATGGTGGGAACATGTAGCCCTGAAGACCAATGCTCAGTGTCAACCCCTGAGGACCTGGCGATTCAATGTCCTCACAAAATCAGTGTCAGCAAATGTGTATTAAATTACCGTATTCCACCAAATGCACTATCAGAAACAAACCATGTCCAATACTCCAAATCCCCACTATCACTCACTTACAATATTTTCTTCATTCATGCAGAGCATGGATATCATTGGCAAGGCAGCATTTATTGCCTAACCATAATTGCTTTGAATGGATGGTTGTGAATGAATTTTTAAACCCTTGCAGTCAAGGTGGTAAAGATTCATGACAGATAGGGATTTTGAGGATTTTGACAATGTTTTGCTGGGGAATTTGAAGTCAATGTAAAGGTCTTGTCAGTCATTAAGCACTCTATGGTTTGAAGAATCAAATGCAGCTAACATGGTGGATTGCCACATAATGAAAGTACATTGGTACTACCATGCATGGATCTCTAAGATTCTGCTGCCCATGGCAATGTGACAGCTAGATCTTGAGGGAGTCGAGTCTGTTTTACAAAGCAGTGAGTGTGTGACAACATCACCTTGCAACACAGGAAGCTGAGTTCATGAGTGCTGGGGATCTGCCTAATGCAACAGTGGATAGCAAACTGCGATGTTGCTGTGAGTTGTCTTTGGCTTCAGCCTGAATGAGACAGATTAATCGTTTCTAATTGCCTGTAAATAGGCTGTCATAAGCCACTTTTCTAAACTGCTGCTATCTTTGCAGTAACGACCCTTCTGTCGTGCTACCATGTAACAAGGTGGAGGATTTTGATCACTGAATGATAAAGAATTGGTGATAAATTTCCTAAGTCGGTATGCAAGACAAGAACGGTATGCAAGACAAATTTTTCACTGTACCTCGGTACAAGTGACAATAATAAACCAATACCAAAACCAAGTCAGGATGGTGTGTGATTTACAGAGGAAGTGATGGTTCTAGATAGAAGTATTGGGTTTGCTACTGCTGTCCTAAGCAGTAGAGATCATGAGTTTGGAAAATGCTTTGAGAGTAGCCTTAATGATTTGCTTCTTATAAATGTCACACACTAGAGCTAGAAGATATTAGTGGGTTGTCAAAGATGCAGGCTGCTTTGCCCTGGAATGCTTTGAACTTCTTGAGTGTTGTGGAGCTGCACTCATTCAGGCAAGTAAAGAACTAAGGCTACACAAGGAAAATTGTTTCTTATTCAGCAAGTGGTTAGAGTCTGGAATGCACTGGCAAGGATAGGAATGGAGGCAGATTCAATTGTAATATTCAAACGGTAACCAGATAGGTATCCAAAAGGAAAGAATTTGCAGGACTCTGGGGAAAGTGCAGGGGAGTGGGACTAACTAGATTGCTCTTACATATAATTGATACAGACTAAACTGGCCTCCTACTTGTTGTAAACATTCTATGATTCTGTGATACCACAGGATTTGACTGTGCTGGTGTTAATCCATCACTATTATAGTCCCCACAAATGTGGGTGCATGCTTTGGACAATTTTGGAACTCTAAGGTCACGCTTGAGACTTAAAAATCTCAACTTCTTGAGATATATTTAATATCTTGGGTCATTATGCTGAATGATTACCATTTCTTTCTTACCGAGGCAGAATTGACTGAGACCAAGAATATCAGCAATGTATTAGAAGAGATCAGTGCTGGCTGCCTAGCCTTAATCTGTCAACAAGTCTGATGTTGCAAGTGCTGATAGTGCTCTTGTTACTATAGGAAGTAAACAAGAAACTAAATGCCATGGCATGACACAGGCTCTTTTTGTCTCCGCAAAACTCAGGGCCTGGATCTGAGCCAACCACCTGAAAGTATGAGTGCTTGTGTCATCAGCACTCATTGACTTGTAGGAGCTTACATATCTTTCACACTCTGCAAGAGTGCTCAGTGCACATTAGAAGAACTACATTTCAACCCCTCAAACCTATATATCTCATGGTTGTGATTGACTGCATCAATAATATATACTGGAAAGTATGTCAAGTTCTAACTGTTATAAAAATAATGGCATTAACTACACAAATGGATATTTCATACCTGCTCCCATTTTGTCAACTACTCTACTTCCCTGGATTTCATATGTTTTAATATGTTGCAAAGCTAAGTACAGAAAAAAATATGAATGAGAAATGTGATAGTGCTAGAAAATTGGCACAGAGCCCAAGTCATCAGAGCCATTCAACGTTACATAGGAAATATGTGGTTCATCTTATTATTTGCTCAGGGTGCTCACACGGGGAGTATTCCTTTATTTCAGGAGTAGCTAGCAGCTTTTAGATAATTGGCTTTGAGTAGGATGAGTGGCCTGAAGCCATGTCAGGGTGAAAGAATAGTATCCCCAGAGGGTGACGGCAAACAAGATTCCTATGGCAGAGGACTCAGGTGAGGACCATAATGGGGCTGTTTGCAGAAGGATGTTGATGAACGTGATCCTCAGGGCATTGACTGTCCTGCCTGACTGCCATATCAAGGAGCACGAGGGAGCTCCTAGCTTGCACAAGGAATTAGGAAAATGCAGCCAGTCTTTCCATAAAACCATATGATACAGGAGCAGAATTAGGCCATTTGGCCCATTGAGTCTGCTCCACCATTCGATCATGGCTGATTTTTTTTCAAACCCATTCTCCCACCTTCTCTCCCTAACCTTTAACTCCCTTACCCATTAGCTAATGAATATAAAGGAAGAATAAAAAATGGGACCAATATAGGATTGGTGTAAATGAGTGGTTGATTGTCAGCACGGCCTTGGTGGGCCAAAGTGCCTGTAACTGTGCTGTATCTCTCTATGGCCCTAAGACTGTATGAGTCTTTTGTGGACAAAAAAACCCCAAGTCTGTATTAAGTGGGGTGTTTCAGTGCTGCAAATCTATGTGAAATTTGTGAATCTGAGTCTTAAAACCTGTAGCTATAGCTGGGGTGTTTGAGGAGCAGATCAAAGAACTGCCTCCCTTTGGGATTCTGGTTCTACCTATGAAAGTCCTTTATCTTCTGCTGGCTGGAGGAGTGTTGTGTGAACTGAGGTTAGCCTGCCTCAAACCAACCATTGATAGGCCAACGGCCACAGCACAAGGCCAGCTTGAATCACTATTAATTAAACAATCATTCTTAGAAAGGCAGTGTGACAGATGGCACAGTAAGCATTACATAGGTCTGGCACAGTTTGCTCTATTAACATTGTTAGAAGAAGTCTTTCTACAAGCTTTCTGACAAGGTCCCACATGCAAGCTGGTCAACAAAGTGATTGCACCAGGCAGGACGGAACATACTACAGCACAGGAACAGGCCCTTTGGCTCATGATGTCTGCACTGAACTAAATCTCTTCTGCCTGTATATATGATCCATATCTCTCCATTCCCTGCATATTCATGTGTCCATCTAAAAGCCTGTTATCTGCTTCCACCACTACTCCAGGCAGCCCTTTCCAGGCACCCACCACTCTCAGTGTAAAAAACTTGCTTCGCACATCTCCTTTAAACTTTCCCCCTCTCACTTTAAATGCATGTCCTCTAGTATTTAACATTTCTACGCTGGGAGAAAGATTCTGACTGTCTCCCTTATCTGTGCCTCTCATAATGTTATAAACTTCTATCAGGTCTCCCCTCAGCCTCTGACGCCCCAGAGAAAACAACCTAACCCAAAGTACTCCAACCAGGATTGGAGGTTTACAAGAATGTTGCCAAGCCTGGAAAATTCTTCCAATGAAAGAAGATTGGATAAGCTAAGTTTGTTTTCTCTGGAACAGAGGAGGGTAAGTGAAGATTTGTCTGAAGTATCTAAAATTATGAGGTGCCTAGATAAAGTAAAAAAGAAGGACCTATATCCCCTAGCAGAGAGGTTAAACACCAGTGGGCCTTGATTTAAAGTAATTGGCAGAATGATTAGGGGGGAGATGAAGAAAGAATTTTTTTACCCTAAAGGTGGCAGAAGCAGAACCCTCCATCACATTTAAAAGATTGTTGAATGTGCCCATGGAGAACTGTGACCTGTAGGGCTGCCGATCTGATGCGAGAAGATGGGATCGGATTGAATAGTTTTCTTTCAAGTGACTCAGATCTGATGAACCAATATCCTTTTTCCATGTAATAAATTTTCTATGATTTTACAATTCTCTTATTCAGTAACTTCATCCTGTAAGTAATTTGACAGTATCTAGTTTCAGCCACAAACTATGCAAATAATGTGAGCACTCAGGACATTTTGACACCATTCCAGTTGCACCTTAATTGACTCACTGCTTGACTCCATTTATAATTATCTCCTCAATGTACTTGACAAACAACGTACTCCAAAAAGTTATTGTCTGTCCGGCTACTTTCCCTATTCGCTTTATTTTTTTAAAACAATTAAATATAATCTTAGTTTACAATAAAAGTAGTAGTTCTGCAGGTTGAGGGTGCATGAGGTGACATCATTCATAAGGAGAACTAGTTTGGGTGTCTGCTGAAACCAGGGTAATTTGGGGAATGAAGGTACCATGGACAGACATAGGAGTACAGTATGCTGCTTATATGATGCTATGTGCCTATGATGTTGCTACACGTAAGGTTTTCATTTACCTGCGTATACATGTACTTGCGCATATGACAATAAACTCACTTTGACTTTGTATTCTTGCAGAATGAATGGAAAGGCCAGGAATAGGAGAGCCCTAAACTTCCCTGCTCTTCCTAGCCCCACAAATGAAAGCAAGTATATTAACTAGAGAGCCTGTTCACTTTATTCATCAGATAAGAAAACAATGGTAGTTTTCAGCTCGTGTAATTTCTGAGGCTATTATCATCATTGGTACTGTTGGCAAAGCAAAATAACCTTGAGGTTCCTAATGCAAAAACTGTGACAAAAGTCACATCAGTTTCTATGCTAAATTTTCCATAGTGAACGTGACAGAAATTCCTTTGTTTCTACTGGAATACATTACACAGAGTTAACCAAACAGTTGTGCAGTTCTATCAACTGTTATCAGCCTTTAGATGCTTTATAAATTATTTTAAAAAATGCATTGCATGTAGAACTGAGTAGCTAAACAGAAGTAAATTCTTCTCATATAGCCTGGTGATAGTTATCTCAACTGGACATCTTGGTCCATAGGCTTGTGATTAGCTATCACTTTTCTTCATTTGTGTCAGTCATAAAAAATGAATTCCAGAAGTATAACATTGAAAGAAAATACTTAAACCAGGCAAAAACCAGTAATTGGAAGGTTGGTGCTGGGCAATATCTTTCCTGATGCATTCAAGCAACTGATTTTCCAGCATATGTATATGCTCAGTTTTGTACTGAGCCCAGCTGAGCCAGTTTTCACTGTGGCTGCAGCACTTGTGACTGAATAGTTGCTCAGAATCTTTAACATGGCTTTTGGTGTATTATCTTCCTTGATCTAATACTACCTATGACATGGTTTGGCATATTGGTCATAGTAAAGCTACCCAGGCTTCAGGCATATTAGGCCGAATGCTTGACTGCTTTTTGTATTTAATACTTTAGAGTACGCATGTTTAATTGTGCTAGCTTGTGGAACTTAACAAAATAGTCCTGGAAACATTCATAAGAATATTGGAAACAGGAGCAGGAAAAGGCCAATTAGCTCATTGAGATTGCTCTACCATTCACAAAGATCATGACTTATCAAAGAAAAGGATTGTAAAGATGAAGGGGATCTGTGTAATTCAGCAGATTGAAGCAGAGAAATCTATACATAGGAGTTTCACTGTATGGTCCTAATGGACTACAAAGATATTTCATGTTGCTTGACCTTGTTCAAATTTTCCATTGCTCCTCATCTTCATTGGAAGATGAAATTGGACGAAAATCCATACAAAATCATACAAGCTCTGTGGAAGATGGATAGACTGATGGCCTTCCTTTTGTCTGTATTTCCTCAGATTTTCACTTTATTACAATATCTCAGATACAAAGTAAATAGATAGTCATGAAATAAAATAATTCTTTCCTTCCAAAATCATGTTTTATGAGGTATATGTGAAACAGAATACACATAGATTGAAGGGGCCGAGCATGCACCACTAATATTATTCAGTCCTCCTCTTGAGAATAAAGTCCCTATTCAATAGGTTGCAAAATGAGCTTTGTTTCCTCTCTGCACACATGCTTTTTTAATCATTGTAATACTCTGCAATTGGAACTCTTTCTCCATTGAGCTAATGCATTTGAAAGCTGCAGATTTTATTGTTTATATAGTTTTTTTACTACTATTGTCACATAAATTTGGTCTCATTCACCAAAGTAAAATTTTGCGGTGATTTTTGTAATATACTTTAAATATGCAAACTTTTAAACAATATGAACTTTAAAAAAATATTGATGAATATTTGATTTATCTTCTAATAACATGATTGAGAGATTTGTTCACACAAAAATAGTGGTATTATGCTGTTGAAAGTCAGCATAATCTAGAGTGGAGCAATTCTGTGGTTTCTTTGCACCCATTGGGAAACTTACCTCAAATTGCTCAGCAGGAATTGTATCCCAGCAATTCTTTTCCAGTACAAAAATCCCCATTTGATGTCAACAATAGTGCAGCATGCAAAATTCATTTTCAGTGAGATCTCTAACCTTAATGGTTTTAAAAACTGAGAGTTCTTGTGTATTCAGAGAACAGCCTGTTTTTACTAACCACATTTCCGCAAAACCATGCTGGTTAAAGGGCTGCATCCTTCAACATTACTTACATCTTCAGTTCCTATGACCTCAGATGCAACCTTCAACCCATAGGAGCAGACAGAGCAGACACTAGTATTTCTCAGGTTTCCCTAAGGGGCTAACATTCATAGTTTAGAGACATGCAGGGAAATGTCCTGCCTGGCTATAGCCTTCTGCAAGCACTTCTCTTCACCAGTCTCTCCAGTTACCTCTGATCCCTTGGGAGCATTCTACCAACCCATGTCTATCATTGTAACATCCTTTCATTCAGTAGCAATATTCCCCTGTAACTGGAAGAGTGTTGCTTGTGTTGTTTGCCCCTTTAAAAACTGTCTGCAAAGTTCACATCTGCTGGAAACTGTGAGAATTCAGTAAGGAACACTGCACTGAAACCAACAATATCAGTGCAGCATTAAACAGGAAAACATAACAACACTTTTCTGTGAACCACACAATTGAAGTCCTCAATCTTTAAGTGACTTTCAAACAGCGTTAGGAAGCTGTTGTTTTAATAGCAAGAAAACAGTGTACAGCAAATTCTGAGCTCATATACATTTTGAATCACTATTTTCCCACTATAACATTCATGGTGTCATTTTATATGAAATTCTAAATAGCAACTGGGAATAGTGCATTTATACAGAGATTTGTGTTGTGTGGAATTCAGTTTCAGAATTTGCAATTGAGGAAGAATTAATGGCTCTGATTGTAAACTAAACAGCTGAATGAAAACAGGGCAGGACTGGATTGGATGATTTGAAATCAGTGAAGTATAAAAACACGAAGAGTGTAAATAAGGCATCCTGATTGCTATTTTCAGTAATGGAGGTCTGAAATTATGATTAAGAAGCAAGAATACTGGAAACAGGTCAGGCAGTTTATACAAGAAGAGAAACAGCTCAATGAACTTTCATTGGAATTCTGTTGCTGGAACTATATTGTGTGATGTTGCTTAATGATTTTCTGATATAAAATGATATTCTTCTCTCATCTATGAAGTAGGGAGTAATATTAGACAAATGTGGATAGTATTTAGACCTAAATTTTACAACTTGCTATGAGGCTTGATAACTTGATATTAATCTCTATGAACTATTGACACTGAATTCCAGATTAACCATGAGAATTGACTCCTGAATGATTAGCAGGGTGATTCACATGATAGAGAGTTGTAGGATTGTGACCTGGTAAAAGGGAACGAGGAAGTTGGCAGCTCATTGATTCCTGTTTCAGACAAATAGACACAGATACAACTGGATTGTACAGATTATTACTAGTTGTACTTTTCACTATCGAATGGATTTCTAATAGCTGCAAAGCTGCCACGTAAAACTGCAATTAATATATGACCAGAAGACACAATTACTCTGCTAAACTCCATATTTTTTTAATTAAGTATATTTTATTAATAAAGTTGTTTCTTTATTCCTGCAGCCACATGAGCCAAGGATATACATGAATAAATCTGAAGTTATGCATTTCACAAAATCATCCCTTTGAAACTCCAGTCTACATAAATAATCAACTCCTAGCTCATGTGAATTAACCCATCTAGATTATTAACATGCACATATCACATCACCACATCTTTTGGGTTTATGAATATTACATTTAGGCCACAAATTTAATACACTTCATAACTTAATTAATTATTCTGTAATCCAGCAATAATATTCATATTTACATATAACTCTGGGTCTGATGCCCATTGTAATTATTCTTTTAAAGGGAGACATTTTATAGTTATTTTACAATTGTAACACAATTGAAATTGCTAATGCATAAGCAGTAGATGTGGAGAATAATCAACCAAATGCCAGGAAGTACAAAATCTGCTCTCCCTTCATCATGCACACTACATCCTCCCATTCCACATCAACAAATTAAAACTTATTTACCACTGCTCTCTGTTGGTTAGCCTGTGATTCATCCCTAATGATAAATGGAGCAATAATGTTGTCACAGGTGAAATGTGTAATAAAGTAAGAGTTTGTGTGTGAATGCCTGTAGAAGACAGAGGAAGGATTACTGAAGAAAATAATGCTTACATAATGAAGACCAAAAGTGCTCCGCACTTCAAAGACTCAATTGCGTGACTTTTAATGTTTTAATTTATTCAGCTACTGTGTAAAATATGGCAGGATTGATGGTTTACAATAAATTGACACCATTCAATTAATATTTGTTAGTGTTACAAGGGAATGCCTGTTTATTCTGCATCTTTGCAGCAATTAAAATGTGTTTTCACACAGAATAATTTTCACTTTTTATGTGATAAGGAAATGTGTTGCTTCATTGCAAACTGTAATTCACACTTTGCTCTCAGGGAAATGCAGACTGAATCTTAAATACAAATATGATACTGTTCCAGATGTGATTTTTCAATCATTTTGACAATATTCATATTCAATGGTGCAATTTATTGCATGTGCTTTGGCAAGAAATACATCCTTTCATTATTAATTCAGTTCATGTGGCTTAATTGGACAAGACTAGAGTGAATTTGACAAACATCACAGCAGCAGAAAAGGCAATCATTCTTTCGAGATGGAACTTTGTTTGATGTCTTACTGTGTAATTCATTTACTCTCCTTAGGAGTCATGTGACCTGAATATTAATCAGCCAATGATTGGCTTTTCGTCTTGTGGTCACATGACCTGAATATTAATCAGCTGGCACCTTGTTTCACTGCTGTTATGCAACCCCATATTTGACTGTCAAGGTAATATAGGCAGATAAGTGGGCGCTTGATGAGCACTTGACAGAACTTCACAGAAAATTAAAGCCTTAAAATAGCATGAGAAAGTCTTGTCAAATCAAGCATGATTATCACCGAACGCTTAAGGAATTCATCATCTGCATAAAATTAATATACTTCAGAGCAGACATGGCTGGCAGTCAGTGGGGACTCATCAAATTTTTATTTATATGTGTTCACCAAATCACATTAATTCTGAGAGTTAAAATTCACTGAGGATGAAGGTTATTTTCTGTTCAATCTAATTTATCTGTGACAATAATCATTACTAATAATGTGTCAAATTGAATCGTAGCCAGCTTTGCATGCTTGCTGATTTGGAGAGGAGTGCTAAGCCAGCCCAGAGCAATTAACCATTGGCATATCTGCACAAAGCTGAGAGCAGCAAAGCTGCACAGTTGAAAATTCAAGTGTGCTAGACATATTTAAAGAATTTTTTGATTATATCCACTTGGGTATTGCAGATGGTTTACTGACTGATGTATTTCTACAACAGAACAAAAAAAACATAATTGCCCATATTCACCTTAGGTTAACGAATTTAGTGGTCCTGATATCACCTCAAATAACTAACAACATATTCCACTGGTGCTCTACATCTATTCCACAGCAATTTTCTCATGCTTCCTGAAGGTGTTAAGCTTTAACCTTTAATGAATTGAAATTCACAAGAGTAAAGAAAAGAGGGTCACCATCAGAAAAAAATTGCCATTATAGCACAGAAGGGGCCAATTTGTTTAATTGATTCCATGCCAGCTATTTGTAGAGCAGTCCAGTCAGTTCTATTCACCTGCACTATCCCCACAACACTGCAAAGTTTATTTCCCTCTAGTGCCTACTCCCCAGCTTCCTTTGGAAATCATTGATCATCTCCACTTCCACCACCCTCTTAGACACCAAGTTCTAGGTCATTACCACTCGTCACTTAAAAAACCCTCTTCTCACATATTCCCTCCATCTCTTATCCAAAACCCTTAATTCTAGATGTCCTAGTCCTTGTACCATCAGCTACAATGTGAAAAGCTAATGGAAAAAGCTTTTCTTTGTCTACCTGATCTAAACCTGCCATAAACGTGTATAACTCCACATCCCATCAAATCTCACCTCTACCTCCTTTGCTCAAAGAACAACTTCAGCTTTTCCAAGCTAATTATGTAGGTATAAACCCTTATCCCTGGAGCTATTCTGGCAAATCTTCTCTGCATCCATTTAAGGATTTTCACATTATTCCCAAGGTGTGCTGACCAGATCAGAACACAATGCTTTTTCAAGATTCAGTATAAATTCCCTGCTTTTGAACTCAGTACTTCTATAAATGAAGCCCAGGATCCAATATGCTTTGGTTACTACGCGCTCTGCTGTGTGATCTTTAAAAATTTATGCACACGAACCCTAGGTCCCTCTGTTCTGCACACTCTTATAACTATGTCAATAAGTTGATGTAGCCTCTTCCCATTCCTTCTGACAAAATGCATCACCTCACACATTTCTGTATGAAATTCCATCTGCCTCTTATCTGTCTGACAGTCTGTCTATTAATCCATTGATTTCATCCTTGTTGCACCTCCAAGTTTGGTGTCATTGGCATTTTTTTGTAAATTTTACTCTTTATAACAATATCCAAGTCATTTGTAAGTAAATCACTGACCCTTGGGGAACACTTGTGTCTACCATCCTTCAGTCTGAAAAGTGACTGCATACCACACCTTGCAACTTTCTGAACTTAAGCCAATTTTTTTGTGCAAGCTAACACTGACTCTCCTACTCCATGAGAACCAATTTTATTATTTTTTTAAGTGGTACTTTATCAAAGCTTTCTTAAAATCCATAGGCAACATCCACTGCATTGCCTTCATCAACCTTCTCTGTTTAGTTCGTCAAACAGTTTATTTAGGTTGCTTGCTCTTCTTGATTAACTCAGACCTCTCCAACTACATATTAAATATTTTCTCTGATTATTCTTTCTAAATCCTTGCCCACCACCAATGTTAAACTGACAGGCCTACAGTTACCATGTATATTCTTATACCCTTTCTTCAACAAGGACGTCATATTTGCTACCTTCCAATCTTTTTGCACTTCCCCTACACATCTAGGAAAGACTGGAAGATTATGGAAAGCCCTTCGCTACATCCCTTGGCAAATTAGGTATAAAAACTTCCAGACTAGGCAACTTATTCAGCTGGAGCATAGTCTGTTTTCCAGTATATCTTGCCTATAAAGTTTCACCTCATACAGTACCTGTACCATCTCTGCTTCTAATGATATCTTGTTAACATCCCCTTCCAGTGTATTTTAGCTTTGCCCTCCAACTCATCTTCTATATCACAGATATCACCTTTTTTTCCCAAGGGTTTTTGGTTTAAAATCTTAAGGACTGTAATCTTTGGCACTCAGCTTTCAGAAGAACAATGATTTGGAAGCATTGTAGATTGTCATCAAGCAGGACTTTAGATCTGGTGGTATTGCATGATCTTCTCCATAATGTGGTTTGTGGGAGCCCAGAAAACCCTTGTCCCCAACACCCCACTCCCCTTCCTCTGCTCCTCCTACAGGATCATCTATTTAAATAACTAAAACAAGGCTATCTCATTCAGGTAGAATTTGAAAAGGAATGTAAATTAGAACATAGACAAATGAAGTCAGCTGCTACAAGGGGGATAGCTGTAAAGAATGGATTTTATTGGCATTCCTTCATAAATGATATTGTTTAAAGACAGTTGATTGACAGGGTTTTTGAGGCTTTTTTTCCTGTGTCTTCTCTCTATTCTTGCAAGCAAGTGAATGAGTGGAAATGTGGACTTCAGCCTTACAAATGCCTACAGTAGAAGAAGTAGAGGGTATTAAGGATGTGAGAAGATAACAAACTGATGTCCTGTGACTTTATCTAGTGAAGTTACCCTTATTTTCTTAATGCTCTGGACAATCACTAGTGCAGTGTTTGCCCTGGGCATTGGCTCCTGACTCTACTGTTCCATATCCTCCTTTCTTTATCAAGGGTGATTTTTTAGTAGGACCTTGTTGATCTGTAGATCCTAGTGATTAAATGCCTACAGCTAGGAAGCTGATACCTTCAGTGATGCCTCACTCTAAGGGTTCCCAACCCAAATTAATTCATAAACTTGTTCTCCTCAGGTCTAAATCAAAAATAATAATGATGACAAGCACATTTCCAGATTGAAAATAGAGCTGAGTATAAAAGGCAGCACAGTCGTATGTCAATCCTGGACAATACTAACAAGATCATTATACAGGCAAAGAACCACCAGCCGTCAGTGCAGGATCTGCCTCAGGGATATCTTGCAACATCTCTTATTGCTATTAACATGGTGTTGGTAATTATTTGAGATGGGTGTTGGGAAGAAATAACTAGGAATGTGGTAGAAGAGTTAACCTCACTAACCCTATTAACCCATTCAAATGATGTTTCTAGAAGACTTTAGAGGATTGCATTTTGGAAATTAAATTTGTCTAAATTCTATGTGGTCAAATTAACACAACAGTCTTTCACCCTGAAAGGATATATTTCACCATATTTACTGGCGCAAATCTTTCCCAGTCTGTAAGTCATCGTTCAAGAATCACTAGATTCAGGAATGGTCCCAGTGGACTGGAAAATCGCAAATGTCACTCCACTCTTTAAGAAGTGAGAGAGGCAAAAGACAGGAAATTATAGCCCAGTTGGCCTGACTTCAGTGGTTGGTAAGATGTTAGGATGAGGTTTTGGGGTACTTGGAAATACATGATAAAATAGGCCGAAGTCAGTATGGTTTCCTTAAGGGGAGATCTTGCCTGACAAATCTGTTGGAATTCTAACAAATTTTAAGAGACAGTTGGACAGGTACATGGATTGGAAAGTTTCAGAAAGTTATGGGCCAAATGCTGGCAAATGGCATTAACTTGGATGGAACATCTTGGTTGGCATGGACCAGTTGGGCCGAAGGGCCTGTTTCTGAGCTGTGTAACTCTATGATTCTATGACTGTAAGTAACAGGCAGGATAGACAAAGGTGAGTCGGTGGATGTTGTTTGCTTGGATTTTCAGAAGGCCTTTGACAAGGTGCCACACATAAGGCTGCTAAACAAGATAGGAGACCATAGTATTACAGGAAAGGTACTAGCATGGATAGAAGATTGGCTGACTGGCAGAAGGCAAAGAGTGGGAATAAAGGGGACCTTTCCTGGTTGGCTGCCAGTGACTAGTGGTGTTCTACAGGGACCGGTGTTGGGTCTGCTAATTTTCATGTTATATGTTAATGATCTGGATGACAGAATTGATGGCTTTGTGGCCAAGTCTGCGGATGATACAAAGATAGGTGGAGGGGAAGGTAGTGTTGAGGAAGCGGCGAGTCTGCAGAAGGCCTTGGACAGATTGGGAGAATGGGCAAAGAAATGGCAGATGGAATACAGTGTAGGGAAGTGTATGATCATGCACTTTGGTAGAAAGAATAAAAGCATAGACTATTTTCTAAATGGGGAGTGAATTCAGAAATCGGAGATGCAAAAGGACTTGGGAGTCCTTGTGCAGGATTCCCTAATGGTTAACTTGCAGGGTGAGTCAGGAGTAAGGAAGGCAAATGCAAAGTCAGCATTCACTTTGAGATGACTAGAATATAAAAGCAAGGATGTAATGCTGAAGCTTTATAAGGCGTTGGTCAGACCACATTTGGAGTATTGTGAGCAGTTTTAGGCCCCATATCTAAGTAAGGATGTGCTGGCATTAGAGAAGGTCCAGAGGAGGTTTACGAGAATGATCCCAGGTATGAAAGGGCTAATGTATGAGGAGCATTTGATAGCTTTGGGTCTGTACTCGTTGGAATTTAGAAGGAAGAGGGGGGAATCTCATTGAAACCTACCGATGTTTTCAGTAGTGGGAGGGTCTAGGACCAGGGGGCACAGCCTCAGAATAAAAGGATGTCCCTTTAGATCAGAGGAATTTTCTTTAGCCAGAGGGTGGTGAATCTGTGGAATTTGCCACAGATGGCTGTGGAGGTCAAATCATTGGGTCTATTTAAAGTGGAGGTTGATAGGTTCTTGATTAGTAAGGGCATCAAAGGTTACGGGGAGAAGGCAGGAGAATGTAAGGAAAAAATGATCAAATGGTGGAGAAGACTCGATGGGCTGAATGGCCTATTTCTGCTTGTATGTCTTATGGTCTTATGGTCAATGGAGTATCCTGGGCCTGATTTTGTTAGGCTCTGGTCTTAACTGTGGTGAGATGGGCTCCTCTGTCACTGTGGTTCTTCAGTGGGATGACATGAGGCAGTATATCGACAAGAAATCTCTGATTTCTCAATCTAAATCTCAAATCTTAGCTGCTGCAGTGTTTTGGATCTTGATCCAGTATTCTGATTGTTAAATCTTTTGGAACCAGTTCCAAAAATGTGTCTTCACGCATTAAATGCCAAAAATCTCAGCAGTTTGTCACACGTTTGCTGCATGTTTTACCTACCTTTTAGCTCAATGACTATTTCACTTGGAGAACTGTTTGGAAATTTCCTTACTTTCTTATATTTCTGCCAGTGTGCTTCAGGCATTAAATCATAAGCCCAGGAGAAAACCATATGTTATATGTTAAAAACTATACTACTGATGGAAAGAAACAAACTGAAAACACAAGTGACTTTCAATACTTAGCAATGTCACAGTTTAAGTAACCCAATAATTTTTGCCCCATATGGAAAAGCAAACAGTTTAAATGTATGGATATAACTAATACTATGCCCACCTGGGGTCTGTATTCCAAAATTTTGCTTAAAAGGTGGTGTTGATCTGTCCTACTCTCTCAGTTCAAGAGCACAAGAACATTCTATCTCTTGGTGGCTGGTGAAATTGTTCCTCCTTGTAGAACCATGGGCAGAGCCAATCACACCATCTCTTCCTCATACTGACACTGTTACTCTTTTCCTGTGGCTTTGTGTCTGTGTTGTTCACTCCGTTCTCATTCAAGTTGTTTCTTTTCCATCCACATCAAACTGGCTTTACTTAATATTCACTGATCAAGATATTGGCCAGTCGCCAGTTTTGTGTCCCTGTCTGGAGTTGTGTGCATGTGGACGTAAGATGGATATGTTCATCAGTCTGGATTTGGATGTTTCACAAGCACTCATTTTCAAGGCTTGAAAACTGAACAGTACCCACAATCAGTCAAGGCCTGCGTTCAAGAAGGGGAGAAAATTAGCAATGTAACTGGTGAGAAATATAACAAAAAAAGGTGTCAGAAACAAAACAAAAACAATCCTGAACAATTATTAATTTTAAAAAATTGTTCAGCTATAATGTCAGATTTAAATTGCATTAGAATTTTGTTATGCATAAATTATTATTTTAAAAATAATCAGTATTTCTGCATCAAATTAAAATAACTCACTTCAAGATTTACATGTTGTATGATTGAAGTCTAGGTTATCTGTGATTTATTGGCTTATCTCTGACTCTAACACAAATCTTTAGTGAGATTGGCTAATGCAATAGATTAGACCCTGGCCTTTGACCTCTAGCACCTGGGTCTGAATTCAATGCAACCTAAAGGGATGAAGGTGTCTGTTAGTTGTAAGCATTCAATGAAAGTTGAGCTTAGTTTGTAAGAAATCTGGCGCAAACTGAAGGGAAGGTGATGTGATAAATGGTGAACTATCAGATTAACATTGTACAAAGTACTCTTGGCAAAGATGGAGGGAATTTAATTCTGCAACTATCTTTACAATATGACATTTATTTGCATTTATATGAAACACTGGTGCCTAGTGTAGGCTGTCCATGATGCCAAAGTGATCAGAGGGCTGTAATGTTTGCTGCCAGGTAGACCATGTGCTTGATGCCAGATTTGAAGTCTTGCTCTTCAAACACTCTTTTCCACAGCTGGCTGAAGGTTGTGCTTGTTGGTGTTTGTTGATTGGGGGGGGGGGGGGGGGCACAGGGAAGGTGTGGTGGTGGTGATCTTGGTTCTGGAGTTGCAAAATCCTTCAACTTGTTTGCCGGCATATTTTCCACTGCAAATAAGTAATTAACCAATATATCCTTAATGCTGGTCACCGAAGCATTTCTCTTCCATTACCAAAAGAACATAAGGTTGGGTAATCATTTTGCAAAATCAGAAATGAGATTGAGTGAGCCTTTGAGTGAAAGTTTACTTCACGATTTACCTGCCATATTTGTTTTGGCAAAACAATATGTTAATAAGAAATAAAAGATGCTGGAAGGAAAATTATGAGAAAATGAACTTTGCCTTTTAATAATTCTTTATCACTCAAATATAACAAAATCATTTACTTTGAGGAAAATGTATTAAAATATGTTAATAAAGCTGCTTAAAATTAAAATTAATCTCAGAACGAAGAATCTCTTTGAAATGTGTTAGCCATCTACTTGTGTGAGATAATGAATTGCCTCATGGATGCTGGAAGGCAAAATCCAATCCGAGGTCCATTAAGATGAATGATAGAATACGATTTGATTGGACAATCTCCTCTGTTTTCTCCTCTGCCCCTGAAGGTATATACTGTAGCTGGGGTCCACTTTCATAAGCACAGCTAATACTTGTTCCTTGCCCAAGTGTTTATTCTTCAATAGGCTGAAGGGTCAATTGTAACCAGATGGGAGGGTGCAGGGTCAGAGGTGGGTGAGTGATTGCATGGGTCTGCATTCATAATGGGGAAAGAAATCCCGAAGGTGACATGACTATCATTTTATCTCCCAAGGCTAATTTAATCTTATCACCCTGGAGATTCTCCCTCTTGAAATTGTCAGGATTAACATTAGGCCAGCAGGCAGGAATAAGGGTTGGCTTGGGAACTTTAGGACAACAGAATCCAAGCAGATGATCCAAGGCATAAAATAATGTCAGATAGGTTAAAGGTTATGTCAAGCAATGCCAGTACCAAGAGAAAAATATTAAGATCAGGCTGAAGAGGTTGTAGGACTTCTTATTGGTATGTGTGATGAGGTTGGATGGGAATGGCAGCGTGGGGTATTACAAAAGGGTAGAGAAAGGAAGGGGACAGGGATTTAAATTGAAGGATGTAGAATGGGGGCAGTTTAAAAGTTAGGGATGGAGTTGAAATTGGATGGTGAACGGAGAGGTTGGATGTACAGAGGGTTGACTGGAGCCAGGCAATTTGGAAGGAGAGAGAGGGGACTTTGGGCAAGGGGGAGTTCTCTCCTGAAGGCACAAGAGACTGCAGATGCTGGAATCTGGAGCAATACACAAGATGCTGGAGGAAATCAGTCGGTCAGGAGGCATCTGTGGAGGAAATGGACTGTCAATGTTTCGGGTTGAGACCCTTCATCTGGATTCAGTTCCTGAGTTCCTCCATCATTGTGTGGGGAGTTCACTCTTGCATATTTTTGGCCCATAGAGTTTACAATTTGTTTAAAAAAAACTTACATTGAATTCTTCTGAACTGTCAGCATGTCCAACTGCTCTCAAGAAGAATTAAAATCAACCTCTGGGTATCTGCAGGTCAGTCAACTGTTGAAAGAAAATCAATAGTAATTTTAGAAAACTGAAAACTATGAAGATAATTAGAAATTAATTCAGCTTGTAAAGCTACTAGGTCCTGAAAATCCATTACTTACATCACCAGCAGAGTAACTTTGAATCTGTTGGAATACCCAAGTCAGGACAGATGGGTGGATTGGGGTTAACGGTGGGTGTAGGTGTATTGGTTGGCAGCACCTCATTTACATGGAAGCAATGGACACATATCACAATACTTATCTCTTCTTTATCTGCTAAGAGAGTGGATGGGAGATAGAAGGCATCTATCTCAGAAATATCTGAGATAGAAGTCAAAGTGAAAGCCCTGATTAGCGGTGCATCAATCAGGTCTTGTACGATTGAACTGTATGGAGAGCTAGACTGTTAAAAAGTATGTTTGATTTTAAAAAATGCACTGAATTGTAAGAAATCGGTCAAGATCATCTGTCAATAGATGCAGATTTTAAGAAACAGCCATTAAATGTAAAGTTAAATATCTTTTCCTGACACGGGCGGCACGGTAGCGTAGCAGTTAGCGCGACGCTATTACAGCACCAGCGATCGGGGTTCGATTCCCGTCGCTGTCTGTAAGGAGCTTGTACGTTCTCTCGTGTCTGCGTGGGTTTCCTCCGGGTGCTCCGGTTTCCTCCCACATTCTAAAGACGTACGGGTAGGTTAATTTGAGGTTTAAAATGGGCGGCGTGGACTCGTTGGGCTGAAAGGGTCTGTTACCACGCTGTAAATAAAATTTAATTAATTTAATAATAAAACTTATTCCACAACCCTATTACCTTTTGAGTGGCGATGTTCCTCGTGACACTTTGAGCTAGATTTCCTGAATCTTTTGCTGTATTGAACTATTGACCCGAATTATTTTGAATTCTGAATCATTGCTTGCCTGCACACATTCTCAAGTTCTATGCTGAAAGAACAAAACTGGGAAAGTATTTCAAATATGTATGACATTTAGATTTTGCAAAACTACTGGAGAGATATAAATGAATAAGGGCCTTTTAGTCCATTTGATCTCATTCAGCTCCACCATTCTCCATTCTAGATCTTGAACTCAGCCACCATTTCCAGCTGCTTATCACTCTTTCCTGACAATTCATCTAAGATTGCCCTTCGCAAACTTGAGACTGTGATCTATTATTCTACCATCCTAGTGTCTCCAGAATACTATTTTGAGTTTGCTTTCTGTGACATATTGTTAGACACCCCTCTGAGATTCAGTGAAACTTTGATAATTCAATTACAGGCCATCCCTGGATGACGAATGGGTTCCATTTTTACCGACATTCGTAAGTCAATTTTGTCCATAAGTTGGAAAATACACAAAGATCACTTGATATGATAACCATACCTCCACAGCATTGCAATGAATGGCATCAAAAGCACATAAGACTGATAAGAAAGAAGAATTACGAAAAGTGGAGAGAGAGAGGAAACCAGTTCTGCCTTCTGTAGGAATGAACATGTATGTAGTCAGACTTTTGAATTTTAATAATATTATAAGAGCTCATTTGTATTAAGGGATCTCCTTAAGCTGGACGTTCTTAACCCAGGAACAGTCTGTATTTGGAAATCCTGATGCTTTGGCATCTAGCTCACCGGAACCCTTTTCTAATGCTCTCTTTGAACTTACCGGGACCCCATTTTCTACAATCCCTTTAAGTTTACTTGGGTTCCATTGCTCGAGTTCCCTTTAAATTTACTGGGTTCAGTGGAAAATGCATCATACCATTGTGTAACCTCTTGGAAAAAAAAGTGAATTAAAAGCGTGTGAGAGTATTAGTGGAATAACATCCAATAATCAGCCAGTCCTGAACAGCCAAATTCCCAAGCATGCTGGATTCATGGAGTTTTACTGTAGATACTTGCAAAGCTGAAAATTCCTGCCATTCCCTCTACCATTTGTCTACAAGTGTTAAAACAATAGAGATTTTTTAATAACTTCCTATATGTTATTCAGGTAACAAGCATTAATTTCTGAAATCTAAGAGAATTTAAGGAGGGAAATGAACTTGTGATTGTGCTGTAAAACTGCTGCTTCTTTTTGGAATTGAAAGATTGGTGCACCGGGTGGAAAAGAACAAGGGAACTAATTAATTCAAAGATAAATGTTATAATTCTGAAGTAACATCTTTACAATTCAGCACATTTGATTGGTACACCTTCCTATATAATAGAGCCTCTGTGATGTGTGTGCTTAGTAAGTTTCACTGAAACTGAAACTGCCCTTGTGGATGAATAATCCACCCAGAGTTCCATATAGTAGGTCCACCTGTAAATATATTTTGTCATAAATATTTTTCATGGTCACAGTGCATGCTTTTTTTTTCCTGAGGCTTGGTTGAGGACAAGGACAAATGACAGTTTTTTAAAGCATATTGATGTTATATTCTGGGAAAGGTGAAGGATTGCCAGCAGCTCAAATCTCACTAAACCTGTATATGCATTGAATTTACATAAACAAGAGCCGTATTAGCAACCAAAGAATGTGTGGGTTCATTGATGTGTGGGAAAATGTAGCCATTCAGTACACCTTGATGTGAAACAAGAATTTGTGACATACACTTAGAGTATATGATGCAAACTAACAAGGTGGATTTTCCAGATTGCATGTTTTTTTACGCAAGCTAATTGTAAATGCTAAAAAACTACATAATACAATTCTTGCTACTTAACAGCTGAATTTTACACACCTTTCTGGAGTTAATTTAATCATGCCAGGAAATTCAATGCAAAGTCCAGTGGTACATTATAGCCCTTCACTGCTCACTTCATTGCACTACTTCTATGCTTGTTGAGAATTATATTAGATCCGCTTTAAACATAATTTCCCAACATCTTTTTCATGCCCACCCATGGATGCACTTCTGTCAGGGCTTTTCATCTAGAACAAGGCAAGACTGGGGATGGGGATGGATTCCAGTTTTTGAAGGCATATTTAGGCTATCCTAAACTCCCAGAAAGGATAAGGATAAGCAGTAGACAATTGTCTTTAGTTTGACCTATTTTTTACTGAGCAGGGTTCTCAGTCACTTCATTCACAAGATCATATCATGCTGACAACATTTTTATCCTGTTGTGTTTGCTTCATGGACTCTTTTTCCTTTTATTCAGTCACCTCAGGAAGGTTACTGTAACCATGTCTCTATCTCTCTACTTCATTCCCCACCCAAAAAAGTATAAATTCTGTTGCAGAATTTCATGAATCACCAGCTCAGGAACCAATGTGTGCATTGTAACATGTGGCCTCCACGATCTACACTTAGTTTTGTACCCTTCAAAATTCCTTTAAAAAGCCAGCAAATTGTTGTAATTATAAATCAATGTAATGTTAACTGCATTAGGGGAAAATACATTCCATACAGCAGTGCAAAGCTTTGCAGTGTGGCCACCAAATGGCTAGGAGAACTCTAGGAGTGCATTCCCTTTGTAGGTAATCTTACCATACAAAATAGTAGTGCATTCCTGTTTAGGTGCTATACTGCTGAATACTTCAACTAAACGAAGACTAGAAATTAAGCTACTCCCTATCCAGACCTCCTCACATTTAGCAATGAAAGTTAGGTTTAAATACAAAGTGCTGAATTTACTTTTAAGACTTGATTTTTGCATGATTGAATTTTAAGTACAGATGTTGTTAATAATTTTTCCCAATTTTCACTATGCTCATCAGTTCTGGATCCTGTTGTGCTTCATTAATGTGGCACATTTGAAATCAGTCTTCAAATCATCTGAGGTAATGGCATAAAATGTTGATCAAGCTTGCCTGATCAAAACTAGATTTGTTGAATGATATTGTCTGTGTAGTAAACTTTACTCATGAAATGAATTATGTTGTTGGTCAGTTTATGGGATTAGATGCAATGGATTTTGACATTTAAAATGAAATAGAAAAGGCTGTTGGTAAAATGCTATTATCTTGAAATAGCAGCTTTAACTCAATGTAAGCAATCAGCTAGTTTATCTGAGTGGCTGCCCCATTTAGTTTAATGAAATAATTTTAAAGGAGTATGGAAAGAGAAACAAAATTGGTGAAGCATTATGTATAAAAAAAATTATGCTTGCTGCAGGATGGACAGGAAGGAAAGCAGGAGGAGAGAAAGAAGCCATAAAGGCAACTTATAATAATAGATGTTTCCATGTATTATCATTTTTATTTACTGTGGTCATATTATTTCAAAATGAAACAGACTTCCAGTGAAATGCACTGCATTATATGTTTTCCCATTCCACCCCGTCACCCCTCCACATTTAAGTTCCTTGCCCTTTAAACATGTTTCATATATTATAATTTTTATTTATTTGTGCTCTACAGAGTTGTGGTCATATGATACCTTAGTGGATTTCCCTCCAAAGATATAATTCAGAAGATTTTAGGAGAGGAGGAGTTCAGATCAATTTCAGATATAGTATGAGGAAGGGAAGAACAATTCCATGCCACAAATAACCAGACAGAGAACTTCCAATGGCAGTGCATGTGCCTCCCCAGGCTACATGCACTTTCTCGGCTGAGAAGATAGACAATCACTGATCAATACTTGAAACAACCTGCAACAGGGCTCTTTCTCATCTGCCTTTATGGTTTCAACTCGGTACCTCGCCCACTTGAGTCAACTTCAAATGATCTTGCCAAGCAGGAAATATGACGCAGAGAGCTAGATACCAGTTTACATTAAGCCCAATTAACCATGCAGGGTGTATAACTTATGTTTTGCCCATTGTTGCCTGCCTTTCACCAATCAGTGCAATTAAAATTAAGCCTTCTCTCTTACCTATAATTAAGAGATTAGGTAGAAAATTACAGACTGAAATCTGCGTCATTTCATTATTCAGAGGAGCACATTGCATCAGTCTGTTACACTATGATTCTTTTGATGGAGAAACAGTTTCAACCCTGGTGCTGCCTCAAGTATCATACAGGATTATGGACATCCAGGTCTAGAGGTTGTTGCTGAATTCTCACTGGAATCACAATGTGAAACCTATGGACAACTTTGTCCCTAATATTTGGTTCAATTCTGCTTAGCAATTCTATTTAGAGATAGTTAAACCATTCAAGGTCACATTTTATGGCCACATGCAGTTCATGAAAAATTATAAGCTTTATTACTGCATTTTCAGATGTGTGAAATAATATGAGAAGGAAAAATGGACACACTTTCATTATTTAGTATACCCCATTATCCTTACTTTGGGAAACAATTCAAAGATGTGCTCAAAGTCTTCTTGAAGAAATACAACATCCCCACTAATACCTGAAAATACCCAGTCCACTGTTCCTTAAAAGGACGAGTATTTGAAAAGATGTTGAGAACCTTGAGCTCCTGCATTGGGAGCATGGAGAAGCCCAGTGTAAATGGCAGAAGAAGTGCACAGGCTCATAAACCACCCACCTGCTCCATCAGTGGAAGAGTCTGCTGTTCCCACAAAGACCCAACAGCCAGCTAAGGAATCATAAAGTCAGAGTGGAAGCAAGTAACCCTCAATCCTGAGGGATTGCCTAAGAAGAAGAAGAAGATGAAAAGAATCATACAATGGTGGGCAAAGTACTTGAACATCACAGGTGGCAATTTTAGCATACAAAGAGTTAAAACCTTTAGCAGAAAGAGAGGGAACTGGTTAAGCAATGTTTAAAGTAAGTTTTCTTGTTTAGATAGTTCAAACCAAACTAGCAGCAGCTTGCCAATAACTGCTAATTCAGAAAGAACAGTGCCTCCAATGGTGTAAATGTGGGTAAAGTACAAGTCGCTGCAGGTTTGAAATTGATCCATTCACAGAGCAACTCAATCTGTTCATTTCTTTCTGTTATATTTGTGGGCAATGTGATTTCTCCCCTGGATGTCTTTAATTTGTTATGTTCTATCAGGTTTTCTACTTGTTTATATTGTATGTTGATTCCATGGTTGTACATCTATGGAAGTTGGATCCAAGGTCTCATTCCCTAGCAGTCTAATAAGCAAGCAAATTAGGAGGTTCTTCTGTAGATTAGTGAAGTATGTTCCCTTCAACAATGACCCCAGTGACCCTGAATTCTCTAACCAGTGCTTTGATTTCTTAACATTTCCTAAATTGCAACAGTTATGATACTTCCAAAGTAGTAAAGCTGATGTAAAATAAATAGGGACACCTTGAATGTGTTTTATAAATGTGTCTGCATCCTTTCATTTTCCTTTCTTTCATCAACAACTTGGAACTAAACAAATCAAAATCTTCAGATCAGAATTTACCTCTTCTCTCTCCAGATTGTATTTTGACATGGACATTAATGTTTGATGTGATTAGCATTTATAATTAAATGCAGTTTTCTATCATCAGTTGGATAGGATCACACCAGTCTTGTTCTACTATAATGTATGAGTCACATTCAGAGAATCATGAGCAATAGCAAAGACTAAAACCATTGTCTTTTCTCCCCATTGTAAATGTTCCCTAAGTCCTGATGCCATTCCCCTCCCCAGCAACTGTTTGAAATTGAACCAGACCATTTGCAACCTTGGTGTCATATTGACACCATTTGAGCTTCAGACCCCAGATGCAAGGATCTGATTGCAGAGGAGGGGGAGCAAAGCAGATTTACCAAGGTATTACCCAGGTTGGAGTTTTTTGGGTGTGAGAAGAGATTGCATGGGCTTGGTTTGTTTTCTGCTTGGTTTGTTTTCTTTGGAGCAAGAAATCTAAGAGGGGAATCTCATTGAGGAATATAAAATAATGAAGAGCATAGTTAGAATAAACGTGAGAAGCTTTTCCCATTCGATAATCAGGTGTCTGTAAACAGAGGGCACAGGTTTCAAGAAAGAAATGGGAGACTTAGAGGGATTTGTGGAAGAATTATGGAAGAAGCTGTGCACAGTGGGGCTGCCATGTTGCAGATGGAAGATGAGGTGCTACTGGCTGAGTGCTGAGACATGGGATTAGTACGTATAGGTATCTGATGGCTGGCATGGAAACAGTAGGCTGAAGGACCGATTTCTGTGTTGTACGACTCTATTTACGTTGAACCTCATTGGAACAGTACAGGAGTTCACAGACAAATAGGTCAGGGTGAGAGTCAGATAGAGACTCTTCTGTCCTCAGCCTTCAGGACTTAATTTCTGAATAATTTGCTTTTTCTGTAGGACTAGAACTGGCCAGTTCTGCTATAAGCTTATCCTTCTGTAATATTATTTTTCTCTCTCTCTACATCCATTGCCCAATCTGCTGGGCATTTCCAGCATATTTCTTTGGGTTTTGGGTTACAGCAGCAGCTCTAACCTGTTTTTCACAGTTTTAACATGTCATTTTGTTTGTGATCCCTTTTTGTAACTGCCCTCATTAACCTATCAGTCAAATGGCTCCATAAACAGTGGGATCACCTCGACAAACATGGCCTCACCCTGTCAAAGATATTCCCTTTAACATTAACTATTTTTCTCTTTCCACAGATGCTGCCTAAACTGCTGAGTGTTTCCAGCATTTCTGACTTTATTTAAAAAAATGTTGCTTATTAATATCTTACATGCATATAACTTCAATAAATTGTGATATTTTCAGAAATCAGAAAATAGTACTCCTGGTAATGTGATCTTGTTCCTGCTCATTCTCCAATGACTTGTATTGCATTGAGTCAAAGGTGTGCTTGAAAGTTAAAGGCACAATAGGCTTGAATGTGATGCTTCAAGCGTTTAAATAGTTCACTGACACTCATTGTCTAAACTTACACATTAAGAAAGGGATGTGAAAGCTGTCACAGCCTTTGGAACAATTTTCTGCCACAACTTCGCACTTTTGTGACCAGGGAAGAGAAAACTGGAGGCAAGCACAAAGCCTGGCCAGATGTGATACCTAACAGAAAAAAGTATAAGCAGATACACACTGAGGGAAAGCCTCCTTACTTTAGGAACTTATGTTTTTAGAGCAATTTTCTCATGCTTTTTAAAATTATTTTTGTTGATGAAGTTTTTTGCAGTGGCACTATAAGAACAACTTAATGGAAAATACATACTTTGTTCAATGGGCAGCAATGGAAATACAGCACTTAAAAGGTTACTTACTGGTAGACTAATACGCTTTCCCATGCTTAACATACTTGGTTTACTGACATTGCTCATCTGATTGTTGTCTCATATTTTCTGTTTTAATCTTCTGTGATCCTGGTACTGCTCTCTCCTCAGGAGGCTCTTTTTACTGATTAAATGAATCTGCTCAAAGCCCCAGTTCCCAGGCTCTTTGATCTAATCTGATCTGATTTGATCTGATCGGTTCAGCAGGACATTGGGGAATTAAGAATAAGCAGCTTTAACACAAGTGTTTAATAACTCAACACAATCTCCTTAGAGCAGAGCTGCTCATGTTCTCATGCAGTCAACAGTTTGTGGTGTAACAGATTGGACATCCTTCTGAACCCAAGGAATTTCATGGGCTGTGAAACTAATCACTTCAAGTTCCTTAATAAATCACACTGAGCGGATTTTATCATCTAACAAATGGAGGGGAAAAAATCTTTCATCTGCTGAGATAAAAAGACCCTGGAAAATTATAATCTAAATTTTGTCAACTTACTTATGAATTCTCTCATCTCCTTAACTTGCCATGAGCATGAAATAAATTAAGTAGGCTTGGCCTTAATGAACCCATCAGACATACACTGACCCTGTTTGAAAATCCGATGAAAACAACATGGTTTGGGTAAGGAAGCCGTTGTTGGCTTCAGTTCAATGCTATGTTAAGGAAATGACAGCAAACAGAAGTGCTGCAGAACACAGAAAGAACTTACATAGGGTTAATTAACATTTTAGAGTATGTCAGCATTGTACTCTCCATCCAGATCTGTTCTTTTACAAAGGAACGTTCACAGGCAGAATTGCAGGGTTTCATATTTTCTTCAATTGCTTCTGCCAATCTTTAGTTTGGTTAAATTATGTTTAATACATTGTACTTATGCTGAAAATAAACTGGAGTTCTTATATTCTATACCCTCTCTCCAAATAAAAGTTGGTTAAAAACACTCTTACAAACAAAATGGGTCTTGAAAGTATTCTCTTTGCCAAATTATCATTATCACTTATTTATGTGTTTTTCCATGCATGCATGAAATTGGTAAAATTGTTTTTAGAGGATTTTTTTATATAAGCAAGGCAATAACTGTAAAAACACTCTGTGTGACACTTTTATTGCTACTGGAGCTTTCTTTAATTGGTGCTGAAAAACAGATTAAAATCTCATTAAGTTATGATGAGTGATATGTTTTACAAAGTTATTTTTTAAACATAAGGGTGTTTGTTAAGCATGAGAAACAATGATGATTTATTTTTCTCATTAATTTTCAAAACAGATAGGTATATGACTTCTGGCTCTGAAATATCCCCAATCACTGAGATGCCAAAAGTCTCTCATTTTTACTGAAATCAAAGTTATATTTATAGTACAATAAGGGAATGCTTTGTATAATTGGTTGATTTCCTGGAGCATTGTTTTTCTACAAGTAGCCTGCAGTGTGGTACATTGTGCTTCATATTTATTACCCACATTGACCCATTTTGTTTCTCATCAAGGCTTTGCAGCTGTTTCTTGTGGGTTTTGTTTGTCCATTGAAGAGAGACATTGACCGGGAGCCAGGTTGAAGTTGAGTGATCATGTTTTTTTGTGGATATTTTATGATGGTGAATATTTTGTGATGTATTCCAATATTGTTGCATCATCTTGGGAGTCACTTGGTATAAGTGGCTACATTAAGATATTTGGGGACCTCCTGAATAACTATTTTCAAATTCTTCCTATTTGTGTGTCATCTGTGTTTCCTTAACGTTTTCCTCCGTAATATCTTTAGAAGTTGGGTGTGCATATCAGGATCTTAGGCCAATGGCCCAGAATTTTCTGCCCACTGAGTTGAACTCTTCTGTTTTTCACTTCACATTTGATTCCTTCCTGTGTGCCTTTCACCCTTACTTCCTCGTTGATCCTGGGACATTCCCTATTATTTCATCAGTTCTATCAATGCTCCTTTGGTTCATTGGCCTATAGCTGTTGCTTTTTCCTGCAATGATCTGAAGCTGAAATAAAAACTAAAGACATAGCCTCAGCTATGGTTCTGTATGGACATATAAAACAGGATGTGAATGGATGGACCCAACAGAGAGTAAAGGAAAATGGGAGACAGTTGGTGGGAAAACCATATGCAGCTCTATAATCACAGGGAGAGATAGCATTGTCTGAATTCACATGTCATTGATTTTCTAAGCATCTGTTTTTTGCATTAGGCTTAATCTGGTTTGAGCAATATTCAATCTGCAGGAGATTGAATGGGCATATTATTGTTTTTTCGAGATGAAGAGAACATTTGGAATGAAGGCTGTTCTTGTAAATTAATGGAGAAACCATCCAATTAGATTTGTTTTGTGAATTATTATTGGATTATTTTAGATGTTTAATTTTGGTTTTCCTTGGGGGTTGTAGAAGCTCTGCTGTAGCAGCTACAGTCTTGGAGAAACACACGCAAAAAGACAAAATAAATTTCAGACACAATATGACTGAAATAATAAAATAATTAATTTGAAATGAGAAAGATTGAAGAGACTTGGCCAAATTGAAACAATATTTACATGACAGCAGAAAGAAGAATGATAGACATTTACTGCAAATACACTTGTGCACAGGCAACAATGGTAGCACTGATATCAATTTAGTACTTGTGCTCCTGAACCCGGCCAAGATTAGGCTAACTGCATCTCAAATGTATGGGACTGGTGGATGGAAAGGAGTACTATTGGAGGGTTGCATCTTGCATACCTACCTTGCCCCACTGACTAAATAATCTAATGGGATTTCTCAGCATTGAGTGATAAAGAGGGATGAGAGTGGGAACTGGGTGCCCTTCCAATGGGCATTGACTTCCTCTCTGTCCTTAATAAATTCACTTCAGTTCTTATTGCTCATTGGGTGGGGTCTTTTTTTGTCTGGGCTGTAGATAGCATCAACAGTGCTGAAGAACCCCACATGTCATGGCTGTCAATGGGTTGCTGAGCCTCCTATGTTCTTTCCATCACCATCTGTTGCATATGAGAGGCTGGGCCTTACAATCAACATCTGCAAGGCAGAGGTCCTTACCCAACCTGCCCTGCTGTACAACATTACCTTCCAACAGCAAAGGTCCACAGTAGGTCCCTAGGAAATATGGATCACTTCTCATTTCTAGAAACACTTTGGGAGACACCTCTCTGCAAATATAGATATCTATGATGTAATTCATCATCTTGAGAGGGAAGAAACCTTGCAATTCTATTGCATGGTGTAAAACTACAATGCATTATTTGATTGAATGTTATCATAACTAGATTACAAGCTTTAATAGTACACTTCTAGACATTTGTTCCAGATTCTCCATGTGTATAGTACACATACACACAGGAACCACTGTATGCACAGCAGTTTCAAGTGCCACACAATTTATGCTTCGATGGCACTTACTTGAAATACTTCTACACCTATGAAGCCTGTGATTGGTGCTGGCTCACACGATGAAGCAACCTTATCTGGAGGGTTGAGACCAGCTTTGGCATTGGCTGAAGGCAACCCAGCTTTCCCCCTCACTAGTTGCCAGGAGACATAAATATATCAGCTTCTCTATCACTTCTACTTTGTGTATTCCTTCGTTTCACACACACAAAGACACACACCTCAATACCTCATCCCTGCTGTTGTCTTCGAGGCTCCACCTAATCCCTGATCCTCTCCCCAATCAACTCCCATTTCTCTCCCTCATCTACTCCTGACCCTCTCCCTCATATACCTTGATCCTTTCCCTTACTGACTCCAGCCTGATTCCCTCACTGACTAAACTCTTCAACCATCAATCTCTTTCCAACTGACTCTCCCTGCTTAACCTAACTTCAGCCTGATTCTTCCTACCTATCCCACCCGGTGCCCTCCTCCTCATCTTGTCTCTAATCCCCAGTCCTCCTTATTACCCCATCATCACCTCAATATAGCCCTCACTCTCCACAATCCACAGCACAATGGACTTCCCCTGCCAGCTCCACAATATCTGAAGTTAACAGGACTCTGCGTATAAAGTTTGCAAGGCCCGTTCTGCTACGTACAATTCCTTGGGCCTTATTTACAACTGTATTTTGCTAAAAATTGCCCTCAAACAAGATTGCCCTGTGCCCTCTGTACAGTGCCCCTTTAAGGAGCCTTGTGGGGGCCTCTTCTACCCCAATTCTGACTTTCAAAAAATATACCCAATTTATTCTATGCATCTTGTGTGGAAGTGACAAAACTTCACTAAAATTCTAAGTTCAAATGCACATAACAGGGTATTTTTGTGGACACTGTGTGCATATTTTTCTTAAGCTCTTTTCAATGTAACTAGGATATAATTAATTTGACCCACTTACTGAGAGTCAGCACAATAATATTTAAATGGATTGGTTGAAGCAACCGTTAATAGAGAGCCTGTGTTTAACTTAATCCTCTAGAGTAAGCTCATCTGCCCCAGATTTATCAATGCTTCATTGTCAGTCGAAGATTTTAATGGTCCCTGATATACTGAGGTAACATGCAACATTCTCTCAGGCCACTTTACATACTGGCCAGACCATCTTAAAATGGATATAGGATGTATTCTGAATGTTTCAATTCCTGGTGTTCTGGAATCTGTACATATATAGTATGGAGCAGATTTCAAGGTGCTGGCAGCAATATAAAAACAGCTGTGGGTGATCAAGTCCCCACTTCCCCAGCTGTTTCAAAGCTCCATTTGCTATTCTAATTTTCCAGTTGGGGATATTCCTGGTTGCAATGTTTAAAGCAGAATTTTACAGAGGTATTCCCTTCCTTGAGTACCTCAGGCTTCTACAACTTTAACTCTGGCCCAATTCCTTAACACCTTTGTCATAATAATCGCAAAGAGTAATGTTCATATTTAGTAAAAGATCACAAATGGCAATACATTTTTCAAAGATATGCTGTACATTCTGACGTGTTCTGGCAGGCAGTCACTCTCCTGAGATGAATTATCTTGAATTAGATCAGTGGTCAGGGACAGGAGGGTGTGACTGTAGGAGAGGCAGGTAGAAGGATCCAGAGGTAGCTCTGGAGGAACCTCAGCTCTTTCTTTGTCTAACAGGTACAAGGTTCTTGCTCCCTGTTCAAACAAGGGTGGGTGTGTAAACTGTCGATAACACTATGGCACAGAGGGCACTCAAGGGTGGGTGAGAAAAGAGAAATGTCGCAGTCATAGGGGATATCGTGATCAGGGCTCTCCAACAAAGACAGAGGGTCCCAAAGGCCTGTCCCTTGTCAGGGTTAAGGACTTCTTTCCTGGGCCGGAGAGGAACCTGGAGGGAAGTGGGAGGATTCAGTTGTTGTAGTCCACATACATACTACTGACATAGATAGGATAACAAAAGAGGTTTTGTTGAGAGGTTCTGAGCAGCTCGGGGCAATATTGAAAATAGAACCACAAAAGTAATGATAACCTCTAGATTATTACCTGGGCCATGTGCAAACTGGCAGAAGGTAAATGAGTCAGGATAAATAAACACATGGCTCAAATATTGACATGGGAGAAATGGGTTCGGATTAGTGGGGCACTGGCACTATTACCAGCAGAAGAGAGAGCTGTTCTGTTTCATTTGAACTGTGTTGAAACCCTGCAAATCGCATAACCAGGGTAATAGACAGAACTTTAAATTACTTAGAGGGGTGTAGTGTTCAAGTGATAATAAATTTAATAAATTATAATGAGAGAACAGTACCACGGGGTGGAATGAGGATGAAAATGTGAAGGAAGGGGCAAATAACATGAGCTAAAATATACATGCAGTAGAAATTGGACTGGAACAAGTAACAAGTGCAAAAGCATAAGACTCTTTATCTGAAAACACACAACATTTGTGAATAAGATAGATGAGTTGATGGTACAAATAGAAATAAATAAGTTTGATTTAATAGCTATTACGGAGACATGGTTGCAGGGTGACCAGGATGGGAACTCAGTATTCCAGATTATTTGATGTTCCAGATGAATAGTAAAAAAAGGGAAAGGAGATTGGGAAGCACTGTTAATCAGGAAAGGTGTCAGTGTGGTGGTGAGTAATGGTATAGATGCAGTGGATCGTGATGCGGAATCATTTTAGGAGGAAATAAGAAACATCTGGGCGAAGAAGGCATGGGTTGCAGTGGTATATAAGTCCCAAAAGTGTTGCCTTAACTTTTGGACTGAGCTTAAATGGAGAATTATCAAAGGAATGTGAAAAGGAAACTGCAATTATCAGGCAATCTTAATCTGCACATTGATTGGATTAATCAAATTGGAAAGGGAATCATGGAAAAAGAATTTGTGGAGTGTATCAGGGATTGTTTCTTCGATCAAAATGTTGGAGAACCTAACTGGGAACAGGCTATTTTAGGTTAGATCATTTGTAATGAGGGCAGATTAATAAGAGACCTTAGCACAACATGGTAGAGTTCCAGGTACAGTTTGAGGACGAACACTTTGGGTCCAAACCAGTGCCTTCAATTTAAATAAGAACAATTACAAAAATGTGAAGGAAGTGTTGTCCAGGGTGAACTGTGTAAATAGGCTAAAGTCAGGTTGGTAGATGAGCAGTGGCCAATATTTAAGCAGTTATTTTGTAATACTCAGCAGAAATTTATATCCAATCAGAAAGAGGACTCAATCAGAAAGGTGAACCATCAGAATCAAAATCAGAACCAGATTTATTATCACACTGACTTAGATGACATGAAATTTATTCTTTTGCAGCAGCAGTACAGTCCAAAGACATAAAGTTATTATAAATTACAAAAATAAGGTAATTGCTGAGGAGTGGCGAATGGATTTCAATACAGATTAGTGTGAGGTGATACACTTTGGAAAGTCAAACCAGTGTAGGACTTAGACTGTGAATGGTAGAGCACTAGGGAGTGTAATGGAAAAGAGGGACAGAAAAGTACAAGTGTATAGTTAGTTGAGAGAGGTGTCACAGGTAGACAGTGTGGTGAAAAAGGCATTCAGCATGCTGACCATCAGTCAGGGCACTGAGTTTAGGAGTTGGAACATTCTGCTGCAGTTGTATAAGTCGTTGGTGAGGTTGCACTTGGAGTACTGTGTACCGTTTTGGTCACCGTTTTGGTTAAGTTGGAAAGAATGCAGATAAGATTTATGAGATTGTTGCCAGGACTGGAGGGCCTGACTTATTGGGAGAGTTTGGCCAGGTTAAGCCTTTATTTCTTGGAACATAGGCGAATGAGGGGCGACCTTAGAGAAGTGTTTAAAATTATGAGAGGCATAGATGAAGTGGATAGTAACAGTCTTTTACCCAGGGCAGGGGAGTCCAAAGCTAGGGGGAATAGGTTTTGGGTGAGAAAGAAAGATTTAAGAAGTACCTGAGGGGCAACTTTTTCACACAGGTGGTGATGAGTATATTGAATGAGCTGCCAGAAGAAGTGGTTTGAGGCAGATACAATAGTATCATTTAAGAAACATAGAGGGGTAGGGCTTAGAGGGATATGGGCCAAACACAGGAAATTGGGACTAGCTGGGTGGGCACTGTGGTTGGCATGGATTGGTTGGGTCAAAGAGCCTGTATCTGTGCTGTATTGCTCTATGGCTCCGCAAATAAATAGTGCAAAAATAAAACAACAAGGTAGTGTTCAAGGGTTCATAGACAGTTCAGAAATCTGATGGTCAAGGGGAAGAAGCTGCTTCTGAATCATTGACTGTAGGTCTTCAGGCTCCTGTACCTCCTCCTCGATGGTAGTAATGAGAAGAGGGCATGACCTGGATGGTGAAGGTCCTTAATGATGGATGCCGCCTTCTTGAGGCACCGCATCTTGAAAATATCCTCAATGGTGGGGAGAATTGTGCCCTTGATGGAGCTGGCTGAGTCTACAACCCTCTTGCAATCCTGTGCATTGAAACCTCCATACAAGGCAGTGATGCAACCAGTCAGAATGCTCTCCACTGTACAACGATAGAAATTTGTAAAAGTTTTTGGTGACGTACCAAATCTCCTCAAACTCTTAATGAAATAGAGCTGCTGGTGTGCCTCCTTTGTGATTGCATCAATGTGTAGGGCCAAGGATAGATCATCTGAGCTGCCCAGGAACTTGAAGCTGCTCAGCCTTTCCACTGTTGACCCCTCAATGAGGACTGGTGTGTGGTCTCCTGACTTCCCCTTTGTGAAGCCCACAATCAATTCAGTGGTTAACAAAGGAGGTCAAGGAAAATATCAAATCAGAAACTGAAGCAGATGCAGTGGCAAAAGCAAGTGGTAGACAAAAGACTGGGAATTTTTCAGGAACTGTCAGTGGCCAACTAAAAAACCAAGAAGGACAGAAGAAATTGGTTCTCAGGATGAGCTGGCAAGTAATATCAAAACTAACAGCAGTAGCTTCAATGGATATATAAAAAGGAAGAGGATAGTTAATGTCAATGTAGGACGAAAGAACTTATAACAACCCTTATCATGAGGGACAAAGTTTTGGAAAAACTAATGCGACTAAAAGTTGACAAGTCAACAAGATCCAATGGCTGGCATCCAAGGATTTTAAAGGAAGTGGGTGAAGATGGAGTAGAGCCATTGGTTGAAGTTTTTCAAACTCACTGAATTCTAGGAGGATACCAACAGATTGGAATACTGCAAATGTGACTCCCTTGTTCAAGAGGGAGGGAGACAAAATGTGGGAAACTGTAGGCCAGTTAGCTTAACATCTGTTGTTGGGAACACATAGGAGTCTTTAATTCCAAAAGGAATAATTAGCCATTTAGAAAAATATAATGGAATCAAACCAAGTTAACATGGTTTAGGGAAATTATATTTAACAAATTTTCTATAGATATAGAAAGCAGATTCAATAGAGGGGTACCTATGGATATGGTGTATTTGGATTTCCAGAAGGCTTTTGTTAAGGTGCCACATAAAAGGCAAGTTCATAAGAAAACAGGTTGGGGAATTGGAGGAACTTTATTAACATGGCCATCCCATAAAAGAGACTGAATCAGAATAAAACATTGCTAGGGAGTGCCCCAAGGTTGACTTGAAGGAAGGTCAGATTGCAAGGTATCCAAGTTTGCTAATGGGAGGAGGATATTTGAACTTTGCAACAGGATATAGAAAGGTTGAGTGAGTGAGCAGAAACTTGGTAAACTGAGTTTAATGTAAGAATGTGTGAGATCATACACTTTGGTGGAAGGAGTCAAAAGGCAAACTATTACCTAAATGGAGAGACTGCAAATAAGTATAGAGGGATCTATGTGTTCTAATGCATGAAACACACAAAATTACTTCAGTGAATCACCACTCTGCTGCTGAGCTTAATGACAAATCCCACAATGGACAGACAGATGAGCTGCATCTGACCTTCAGAATATCTCTGAGTTCTGCCTTTTATCACAAGCATGTTTGGGACTGCCAGTTATCAGATGGTGCAATTTGCCACAGCCAGTTCAAGAGTCTGAGGGAGAGTTAAGAATATTTTACCCCAGTTTAACTCATAATGGCATATTTGGGACTGTACAGTAATCTATTGGGTGAACTTCAATATTGTCAGTCATGAACTGATCAATATCCTCAAATGAGGATCTAATGTTAATTATGATGGCAACTGCAAATTCAACACTTCTAGAAACAATCTAGTCTTCAAATCTGCATCAGGGACATCTGTATGGATATTTTTTTTAAATAGTGCCCCAATTACCACAAGAAATAACTTGTGCATATCTGTCCAAAGTGCAGTTCACAAAATGCACTTTCTGTTGGTCACTTGAAGTAGGTTGACTGAGTGCAGTGATTGGAATGTAATTTGAACAAAGAATAGTGGGGCAGATGAGCGTGTAATTGGATGGATTAACTGTGGACATGAGAGGTTGGAATAAGGAAAAGATAACAAGAAAAGCTCTAGCCTTTGACTTTGGCCCAAGGAAAAATTAATGGACACTGTGAGAAACAGTAGATGATCCAGAGCACCAGTGGAGCCACATTGCTTCAAGATTGAGGGAGAAAAAGTATGTTGATAAGAAAAATGTACCTTTATAAGAAATACCTGCTTTTAAATGGCTCACTTAAAAATCTGCTTAAAGAGTGGAATAATAGGAGAATGAGAAGCTCTGGTTCAGTATAATTGGAATGAGGGAAGAGTAGCTCAAAATACTAGGGCAACATTAACATAACTGATCTTTTTTCCACTGCAATTATTTTTTCCATGCCAATGATTCACATCAAAAATAACTTCCATTTGAGAACTGATTATCCAGTGAAACCATAGCAGTTTAACATCTGCAGTCCCTGAGTCCTTTGGCATCACTCTGTTACCTAAGGAGGATTGGAAGATTGTGGCCAGGATCTACATAATTTCCACATTAACCTTCTTTGGCAAAATAAGATGTATCCCAGTCTGACCTTCTCTGCCTTGAGGATGGCCTATGTTTTAAGTGATATCTGCCCATTTTCTCTGCAATCAGAGTAGGATATCGAAACCGAGGCCAGTAGTATGGGTGCACAGGCTGATCGTTCAATTGTTATCTTTAATTTTCCATCTGGTATATGTGATCTGGCATGAGAAAACCTTAAACCACGTTATCAGATTATTACACACTGATTATTACTACCATCCTCTATCCCAGAAATAACAGTTAAAGGCTGCACTTACATCAATAAGATGGTGTACACATCAATATTGTCCTTAGTTTCCATTGTGTGGGACAGGAATCTAGCAAGTCAGTTTCAAACCTAATGTCCTCAACAAAAATAATCATTGCCCATATCTCATAATGAATGAGTTATACCTTTGAAAAGTTTGTGAGCTGCAGGCGTGCCTTTGGAAGTTGTGCATGTGCGTTATTAAGTTATCAGCATCAGTGAGATATTTCTCTGCCATTGTGTCAGCCAAAATTCATTGATAATGTTCGCAACAAAAAGTAAAGCATAATGAAATGTTTGAAGTAATTGCATATGGATTATTTGTCATTCCTAAACATCACATGCAAGGTGACCTCTTCCCAAGCAGATTTTCTAATAGAAGGCCACAAACTGAAAGGTTAACCCTGCTTGTCTTTTTATAGATACTACAGATACCCTATGGAGTATTTCCGGCAATTACTCTTTCATTCCTAAATCTTATATAAAGATTGAAACAAGCAAGATTTTCAAACTGGTTAAAGTCTCATTAAAGGTTATTATAATCAATAATGAAGTTGCGCAACATTCCTTTGCTACAGAGGTACATGAAAAACCGATTATTTTATTCCTGGTCAACTTGAATAAGAAGATTCCAAAGAGTCAACCTATCATTAAGATAATTTAATAATATAGTTGAGGTTTGCCCCCAGGAGTAAGGGTGTGACAGTTATTGATGGTAGTTACGTGATTATGAGACAGGAGAGGGAGGATGAGGTTTGAAAGAGTATCAAAGATGCATGCTCTGTAGCAGATTCTGCCCCTGGCTTTGGGCAGTACTTATCAGTCAATGCAGAAATGCAGCATATAATGAGTCTTAAGACTGCCAAAGGAACCTATGACTAAAGTGATTTATTGAAGACCTACAGAGAGGTAAGCAGCCTGTGTCACTAGAGTAACAATACCTATATGCTGGTGACCAATTCCCTACAACTTGAACTTGGATGGTACACCTGAGAATTCAAACATTTCTTTTACTTACCAATTGGAAATTTATTGACTGATATAGACAGAAGAAAGACCTTAAACCTACTGCACGTTTCTATCGCATTTTACAGAAATGGCCTGAAGCAAGAGTTTCGTTTTCAATGTGCATGTGAACAGGATCTGACCAATATCTATTCCAAAAACAGAAGATGGACATTTACAAAGGATCCCTAACTGATATGGTAGGTAGTGCACGTTTCACTTCAGAAAAAGTGCATGCAAGCTACCCATTGGATTGGAGCTCTGAGCATCTAATGAATTCACAGAACAAACCAATCCACTTGGGTGAGTTCATTGCCAGGATGGGAAAAGATGCAACCCTCTGACAAGATGTGACAGCATGGTCTTCTCATAAAATTCAAGAATGTGCTCAAAGCCTTCTTGAGAAAAGGCAAGATCTCCACTGACCCCTGAGAATCCCTGGCCTATAATTGCTCAAAGTGGAGAAAGAGCATTCAGCAAGGTATTGACAACACACAAAAGCCCAGCAAAAATCATGACAGAAACTACCCTCTCACCTGTTCCATCAGGCATCCACTGCCCATCTGTGGAAGAGGTTGCCTCGTCAGTCATCTCTGAACCCACAAAATCAAATCAGAATCAGACTTATTATCATTGACTTATATGACATGAAATTAGTTGTTTTGTGTAGTGGTACAGTGCAAAGACATAAAATTACTATAAATTACAAAATTAAACAAATAGTCCAAAAAAAAGGAATAATGAGGTAGTGTTCATGGGTTCATGGACTGTTCAGAATTCTGATGGCAGAGGGAAAGAAGCCGTTTCTGAATCATTAAGTGTGGGTCTTCATGTTCCTGTACCTCCACCCTGATGGTAAAAACGAGAAGAGGGCATGTCCCGGATGGTGAGGGTCGTTAGTGATGGATGCCGCCTTCTTGAGACAGTGCCTCTTGAAGGTGTCCTTGACGGTGGGGAGGGTGGTGCCCATGATGGAGCTGGCTGAGGCTGCGACCCTTTGCAGCCTCTTGTGATCCTGTGCATTGAAGCCTCCATACCAAGCAGTGATGCAACCAGTCAGAATGCTCTCCATCACTCATTGATAGTAACTTGTAAGAGTCTTTGGTGACATACCCAATCTCCTCAAACTCCTAACAAAGTAGAGCCGCTGACATGCCTTCTTCTTGATTGCATCAATGTGTTGGGCCCAAGATAGGTTCTCCAAGATGTTGACGTCGATGAACTCGAAGCTGCTTACCCTTTCCACCGCTGACCCATCAATGGGGACTGATGTGTGTTCTCCTGACTTCCCCTTCCTGAAGTCCACAATAAATCCCTTGGCCTCCCTGACGTTAAGTGCAAGGTTGTTGCAACTCCACTCAATCAGCTGATCTATCTCACTCCTGTACGCCTCCTTATTGCCATCTGAGATTCTACCAACAACAGTGGTGTCACTGGTGAATTTACAGATGGCATTTGAGCTGTGCTTAGCCACATAGTCATGAATGTAGAGAGAGTAGAGCAGTGGGCTAAGCACGCATCCTTGAGGTGCGCCTGTGTTGATTGTCAGCAAGGAGGAGATGTTATTACTGATCTGCACTGACTGTGTCTCTGAAACTGGAGTATCCATCATCTGTTTTTGGATCAGATATTAGTCAGATCCTGTAGTGGAAGCCAATCATTCTTGATCCTAATTCCTGCCTAAGAAGAGGAAAAGTAAATGTAGCACAATTAAGTTTCTAGGCCATGAGCCTCTATTTTTCTGAGTTACCTGAGGAGGAATAGGAGGATGAATAGAAAATGCTGTTAAGTTAAAATGCTGAACAGGAGTAGAGAAAAGTGTTATATTTGTCCATCTCTTCTTTTAGGCAGCCCATTGAGATCAAGGATGACTTTTATTTCAGGATCCACAGATGGCCAACAGATGGGGCGAGGTCCTTGGTGGTTGGGTATTCTGAAGTGATGTGCTCCATCTGCCATTTACCCTGGGCTTCTCTGTGCTTCTGATGCAAGGGCTCAAGCTTCTCGATACAATCTTGAATGCTCCTTCTGCACTTCGAGGGGTCATGGAACAGGGATTCCCAGGAGTTAGTAAGGAAGGTGTACTTCCTCAAGGAGGTTTTCTGCATATCTTGAATCTTTTCTTCTCTCCGTAGGATGATCTCTTGATCTTACAGAGCTCACAATATACTGTCTGTTTTGGGGGTCTGGTGTCAGGTTTGTGAACAACATAACCTATTCTACAGAACTGACTGAGTGTAATTATTGCCTCCATGCTGAGGATGTTAACCAAGGAGAGAACACTAATCACCTATCCTGCCACGGTATTTGGAGCAGATTGCAGAATCAGAGTTGACGGTATTTTTGAGGTGCCTGCTGTGTCATTTAAGTTTCCAAAGCCTAGAACAGGCAGGGATACAGCTGTATGGTGGACCATAAGTTTTGCTTTGGGTTTCAGCTTTTGATCTTCAAACAGACATTTCCTCAGATGCACAAAGACTATAAAGGCAACGGTGAATTTCATCATTGATATCTGCCCTTGTTGAGAAGTGGCTCCTGAGAAATGGGAAGGGGTCCAAATTTTCCAGCACTTTTTCATGAACCTTTATTGTCAGAGGGTGTTGTACAACAGGGGCAGATTTATGGAGGATCTTTGTTTTGCAGACTTTGAGTGTAAAGCCAATCCTTCTGAATACTTAGTGAGTGAGTTGGTGATGATTTTGAGCTCGGCCTCTGAACTTGCTCAAAGCATTGTCAGCATGCTACACCTTGACCACCGTGGTTGGACTGACCTTAATTTTGGAGTGTAGCTGATAAAGGCTGAATACTTCCCATTAGTGCAGTATATTTTTTCCAGCCTAGCAAGAATAAAATGTTGCCATGATAGTGCAGCCTTGCATGACTTTGATCTTCACTGAGACTGGATCTGTTAAGGATCCATTGGGTAGGATTGTGGCTTGCAAGCCATCATGAAGCAGACATAGGATGGAGACAGATTTCTGTGGGAAGCCAAGTTTGAGAAGGGTGCTCCACAATCCCTCTTGTTTGATGAATTCAAGGGTTTAAATGATGTTGAGAAAAGGCATGTCAAAAAGGGCATGATGATTGCTGCTGTTACTTTTGAAGTTGTTATGTGGTAGAGATCATGTCCTCTTGAGTGACAGAATCCACCCAGCGATTTGGGGAGCAGCTCTTCAGCCACTAGGAGGAGGTCCCTGGCGATCACTTTTCCTGCGGCAGACAGTAGGGAAACCTCTTTATGGTTACCAGTGGGACATGTTTCCAAATTTGAAAATGTTATGATTATGGCATCTCTGATGTCCCCTTTTATATTCTCCTCTTCCAAAATGTGGGAGATGCAGCTTGTGGATTTGTTACCGGTCACTCACTGTTCTTTGATTGCAAATAACATTCCTTGATTGTACACCTAAATGATGCATTGGCTATTTAAGGATTTCCAGGAACATAGGGAAATTTGTTAGTCTTACACACAAAATTCCATTCATCTGGAATTTTTCAGGAGTTTACAGAACATATGCCAAACATGGCCATGTCAGAGGAACACTGTCATAATAAAGTCCCACACCATCAGGTTCAAGAAGAGCTCCTTCCCTTCAACCATTCAGTTCTTGAACCAACTGGCACAACCCTACTCACTCCAGTTTAGCAACACTATGACCACTTTGATCTTTTGCACTAAAATGGACTTCGTTTTTTTTGTTCTAATTGTGATCTTTCTTTTACAAATTGTGTATATTTTATGTTTGATTTATGTTTTTTCTTGTGAATGATGTTTATCTGATGCTATGTGCCTGTGATGCGGCTGCAAGTAAGTTTTTCATTTCACCTGTGCATACGTGTACTTGTGCTTATGACAATAAACTCAACTTTTGACTTAATTTCAGTTTCCTCCCAGTGGCTGAAGAGGTTTTGATGATGAGCCTCTAACCTGAAATGTTAACTCTGTTTTTCTTTTCATAGATGCTGTCTATTTGAGTGTTTTTATTTCAGATTTCCAGCATATGCAGTTTTTTTTTAAGTTTAGATTCAGTCTTTCCTTGGTTATGATCTCAGTACTGGCCAATGAGCTGCTCTAGTAGTAATGATGACATTTGTGAAGTCAGTAATTGTGTCCCTTTTTAACCATCTTCACTAGTTGCACTATCTACAATCTCACCTGTACTCTCTCCTCTTCTTGCTGAGTACATCCCACACCACCACAGCCTCCACTTTACTGACACTGGCTAATTCTGGAATGGATCAAGCTGTATTGCTGCCACTTTGGAATGGGTCATGGCAGAAATTTTGACCTGATTTGGATGTCATGTACTCAGATCTCAGTCTAATTTGTGACCTTTCCAGCATACTCCATACTAAAGTTACGAAAGGTATGTGCAAACTTAATTTTAGATCCAAGGTATTAGTAATATAATTACTGACTCAAACAGCCACAGTGAAATAGTCAATTCATGGTGTTAAAGGATGCATTCTAAACATTGAGAGTACAGAAATCCTAAATATGCATGAATTAAAAGTAGAAAAACTAAATTCCTGCAAATTTATAATAAAACAGGAAAGACACAATTCATAGCAAGTTGTTGAACACCTGATAACAGAATTTAAGTATTTGTTCCATTTGACAGTTTTCATTAATACTGGCACGGTCAGGCCACACAAACCTTTTCTGGGTCAGCTCAAGAAAACAAATAAGAAGGAGAAAATATTTGGTTGTCTGCAGTCTTTAGAAATTAAACAGAAAGTTTACTCAACCAATTTATCTCACTTAATCCTGGTTAAGTCATCTGAAATGTTTTTTTGTATAAATATGTAGACTGTTAACTTCCTGTCAACTTTATTCTCATTCATTGCAGATTTTCTTTAAAAAAATTCTTCCCTCCATCTTCTTTTGATAGTGTTGTTTTCTTGCTTGGGTGAAGACCCAGTATTCATGTTGAACCATGAGAGTGAGTATCAACAAAGTATCCATGCATCAAAGACATTACATGCAAGTTAATTGCCTCATAGCATTTATCCAAATGCAAGTCCAACACAGTTAAACAGTGATTAGTAAAAGATATCCTGGCTAAATTTTGTCTCTCGATCCATGAACATTGTGGTTCATTGCAGCAGCTCTGCAGGAATTCAGCACAGATCCAGAACCAATCTGAAGTTTTTGTGATCTGCACAACCCAACTTCTCACTGGAAGAAATCACTGAATTTTTGGGAAATTCTGAGTTTTCTTTGGATGCTATTTTGCTTTTGGGTTTTACTATCTCAGATAAAACAAAATGCAGACAGAAAAAGTATGGAAAAGATGTCTCACTAAACTATTCCTTCTGATGCTAAAAGAGCAATAATATCAGATTAGCATGGATATACACTATTTAACTGCAGCCAAATGCCTGCTCCTACAACTGCATGCCCCTAAAACATCCCCAAAACCCTTTTTCATTGTCAAAGCCTTTCCAGTATTCCTAATCATTTCAATGTCCTCTTTATATTGTTCTTTAATCCAACAACCACCTTCCCATTGATTGTTGGATCCGGTTATTTTCGAATCCACAGGTTCTTTCAGGACTCCAGGAATGAGTTGAAAACAACTTGCTTGGTGCTTCACAAAGTTTTATTGGAAAAAAGTTTGAAACAAAGAAACAGTCACAGAGCACATGGCACTAGCTTTGATGAGCCGAGACAAAGGGAACAAAAGATGAGCTCAGGCCAGGGGAGATGAGCAAAAGCGAGATTAACAAAAAGTGACACCTTTTATACCTGAGATAAGAGATGCTCTTTAGCTAACAATAGTCCAATCAGGAAACCTATTAGATACTTGTGGCCAAACCAACCAATGAAAAAACCACATATTCACCCGATGGACGAACCAATAAGCTAGTAAGTGGCCATTCCTTGTGCAGCTACTGGAGGTGTATTAAACACTATACATGTTAAAAAGAACTAATTAAGACAGTCGAATCCAACAATGCCCACTCCCCACAGTGCTTACATTAATTCCATGTCTCAGTTAATTTCAGGTCAGAACTGCTGCCATCTCATCACATCAATGCTGATTCTAACAGTTCCATGCAATGATAAAGGCAAGTCTCTCAATTTATCTCCAGTCTCAACCTGGTCATTTGCCCATCTTCTGCCGTATTTTGGACTATGCAAAGTTGCTAAATATAATTTTTTTATCATTACTCAAGGCTATTGATTTACATTTTCATAATCATAGGAATTTGTTCCCTTACGTAACTACATTACTTAGTCATAGAAGTTTACTAAGGTCGATACAATTTTTATATGAGATGAAATCCACTAATTCATGAATAGCACCATGGTGGTCTGCCAATTTGCCAATTAAATCTTACATTCTCAAGATTAAGTCAATTAATTGCTGAACTTCCTTTCACTCGTTTCTTGAACTAGTATAGTAATTTTCTTATTACTGTTGAGTCTAGAGCATAGTTGTAATTGTCAATGGTCTTTGGTATAAGCCACTAAATGGAATACAGGCAGAAAATAAATGGTCTGGGTATTCCATTAGATATCGAAGTTGGTGTTATGATCAGCATGCATTGCCTGTCCACAGTGGCCTTAGTGAAGGTGGGGAAGCTCCTGCTTGATCCCCTGTGGTCCAGTGAAAACAGAGATGGAAGAACAAAGCTGAGTGTTGTGAGAAAGGTATCCAAACAGTAGATGAACTGAGAGTTAAGCTTGGTAGTGCCATAAAGTGGCACACACAATTTTAAAAGTAAAGTCATTGGATCTCAGAAGAAGCAAAGGTGTATTAAATTAATAGAGCTGTGAATGTAGTGTAATTCTAAGTATTTCCCATGTATTTTGTTTCCCGGATCTAATTCCCAGTCAGAAGGATGTGGATGGAACAAGATGTTTCCCTTTGACAAAGCTGTGATGTATTCTTAATGTACCTGAATGTTTATACTTTCTAGCAAGTCCAGCCAATGATGAAATGTGCCACAACTTTATGTTTCCAAAACCAGATTAACTGCCACATGGGATTCAGTGAGTGTAAGGTTGTCACTTATACTTGATCTGATTTTTTTCTCTTTCTCTGTGGTGCTTGTCTGATTTTTGATTGCCAACTATTTAATAAATGAAAATAATGATTGATTTGTTATGGAGGTTGGAGCAGCTTGTTGATATTTTTTTCCCCTGATCTGCTTTCAGCTTGTTCATTGCCAGGCGTTCCAGATGTTTTAGCAACAATTGAGACATTCAGCATCATTCAATTAAAGCTGATTTAGTTTTATTTGGTCTCTTTCTAATATGATAAATATTGCAGGCAGATTGGAAGACATTTTGGATGTATGATCTACATTACTCTCAAGTGTAATACTTTGACATATGAATATTTGTATCACGCTATTTTAATATGAAGTCAAAGTTATCAAATGCAAAAAAAAGATTGTTTTTACAATCATCGTTTACTGATTTTCCATTCTCTAATTTGTTTGGAAGTTTTTTGTTTAAGAGTAGATGGGATATAGTTTCCGGCATTTTTTTTAAAGTTTTGCATTACTTTAGACATAATCAATGAAAAATGCACTTAGAGGAATAATCTGAAGTGTTCTAAATGTAACTTTAACTCCATGGAATGTGGAAACAAATCAGCCTTGAATTATACAACCACAATTTGTTTCCATTCTTCAAAGAGTTAATCATAATGTAAACCTTACACTTAAAATGAGTAAATAAATGCATTCATGACAGAAAAACCCTCAGGAAACATAGTCGTGTTTTGTAACCAGATTGTATTCAGAGAAAAATGAAATTGCTAATAACATTCGAAACTGTTATGCAATACACATCGATTGGAGAAATGTTGATAATTTAAATCGTATTCCTTTAAGAATGGTAATTTTCAGATTATGGTGCAATGATTTTGTTTCCCTGGATACTAAAAGTGTTAATTTCACAAATAAATCAAGAAACAAAAAATACAGTGCACATAAAAATATAATTTTCCATGTTGGAAAAAAATAGTGGGAAAAATATTTGTTTTCCTTTATTAATGTTGACCTTCCAATAAAACCATGGGAACAAAGGTTTCTGAAATATCTAATTCCAATTTTATTGTTAAGAGCAAAAGAGTAATAGACACACACCGTGCACCTGTAGCAGTAGATCTTAAAAAATTTCAAGGAGTTAATGAGGCACTTAATGAGAGTAAATAAGTGTGAAACATCTGAGCTAAATAGCCAATGCCATTTCAGTGCATTGTCTCCCTACACCATCCCTTATGGCGTAGCAGGAAAATAAAGGAGAAAGAAGTTCTTCCATAGGTTTTGTAAATAAACAACATTCTTTTGATGGGATATTGTTGAACATAAATTGGTTACAGAGGATAAGATTTTTATACCTGTTAAACAACTAAACATAATCATTTTTACAAGAGCATTCAGCAAAATAGATACGATTTCTCCTCAACAGACACATTTTGCTTTTATTTTGCTCTCCTGCTAAATATGTTAAGAATTTGATTTATTCTGCACACCACTCTCTTTCTTCATCCACTGATACTTATATTTTCTTTAAGCATCCTTGTTTATTAAAAACTTAACTAGCATAAAATCTCAAAACTTGAGCTATCACGAAGAGTAATGCCTAATTTGATTTCAAAGCATACTTCACTGCTTACCAAGTCTACAATAAAGGGTTTAAGTAAATTATTGTGCAAAGCAAATTGGTTCTAATTACAGACCAAATTCATATATCAGTTCATCTTCAAAAACCTTTTTTAATTTTAATTCAAAATCCTTACTTTAAAGCTATTTTCCAATTTATAGTGAGTTACAGTCATGAACTCTTGCTTCACAATAAGATTTAATTGTACTCTGCAAAATGTATACATATTCAGATCCTCACACCTGTGACAGTTAAAAAAGATGCAGAGATTGCCAGACTTTCTGGCAGCTTCTTTCTAAACACTGAGGAGACCTGCATCAGTAATGACCAGATTTCACCTTGAATGCCTTCTCTGATTACAGAGTAAACATGTAAATTTACTCTGCCTTGCATGCAATGTCACTGAAGGGTTGAAACAGAAGCTTGCTTCATTATACAATTGAAGTGTTTATATTGGATGCTTGATGGATAAATAACATAGTTACAGGGTCATGTAAATACCAGATTCCATCCTGTTAATGCCTTCAACTGCATGCTTATCAGATTTAAACTATTTTCTCAGGTAATGTAAATTAAAATTCAAGATAGGATTTATGATAAATGCCTGAAACTATTACTGTTAAAGCCAAAGTGGCTATGTGATTTACTTGAATGTACTTCCACCTACCCCAGTGGATTATGCAAACTAGTTGACATTCCACTCCGGTTCCACCTTCTCTCCCTCCTTCACTATAAAATCAATACAAAATTGAAGAACACAGTCTCAACCCTGTCTCTCATGTGTTACAAAAGTGCAGTAATGTAATGAAGCAACAGCCTTAGTTATCTCTCCTTTAATTAGCCTTTGATAAGTTCATCCCAGTTTCCCGAAGAAATAAATTACAATGCATATGAATTGCTTGTGGCTTAATAAACTTTCTTTAGATGATAGGTAGTTCTTTATTGGGCACTTATTCTCCTCAGCAAAATCTGTTGATTTTAATATAGTGATCCGCCCTTTCATATGGATAAGTCAGTACTTTTCCAAATTGTATGTCACTTGGAAGAAGCACTAATGGAAGCCAAGGCACAGAATTTATTTTGGTTAGTTGCCGTCAGTGTCTGAACAGGTGGGGTCCTGGAGGGTACAGCTACAGAACTAGATCTGTATTATGTGGCATTTGAACCAATACAAAGAAGCAACCAATTATTCCCACATGTCTTCATGAGACCAGTGGTAAAAATGACTTCTGTATAGTGCCTGTTGAAAAAACTTTACCTTCACCTTGAGGATACCCTTTCTTATATTACTTGGTTCTACTATTACATTGAATGGAGTGAAGTAAATGTGGATCCATCAGTCAATAAATTGGCACCAATGATACTCTGTTGGCCATCATCAGTTACAAATTGTACACCTCATGGCCCAACATATTACCCATACTTTTATTACCATCATACCCAAAGATCAACGCAGCTTCTTTGAAGACTATAGAGATTGTACCAAGAGAACACTAAATATAACAAAGCAGGAAGCAGAAACCTACTTGAAGCTACAATGCAAAACTATATACATGCAAACATAAAGAGAAGCAGGATGTAGATGAAGCTAAATGTTGCAAAGCTCTGTCTTCCTCAACATAATTAGTCAACGAAGATGGTGGGATTTCATCTGGAGGAAGAAGATGGAGCTCAGCAGGTAATGTAAAGGAATAAACCCGAAATATCTGCAAATATCATCAGTAAAAGGATGTATTGACGGTTACTTGGCCACTCCCAAGAGCCCAGCAGTTGAGATGCTAGGGTCCAATTAACTGAGTCCACTCCAAATTAAATGATGATGTTCATTGGATACTACACGGGCTTGATAGTATATTACTGAAGACCTATGTACTGGAGATGGTTAGTCTCCTATGTAAAGCTTTTCTAATGAAGTCATGAAAGTTCCTTCCCCACCTTCTCTGCTACTGAAAATTACCCTGTTTGTTTTCTTCCCCACTTCTAGCAAAGAGTCTTGGACCTGATACATTAATTCTGTTGTCATTTCAATAGATGCTGCCTGATTTGCTGAGCATTTCTAGCATTTTCTATTTTTATTTCAGATTTTTAGCATCTGCAGTTTTTTTGATTTTTACCTTGTATACCATTTCATCTTCTTTAACCTTTTCTCCTGTGATTTCACAGCAACATTTGCAAACATCTCAGAATTGCTACATCCACATTTTCTTGGAAGTATTTTATTTGAAAGACACCAAACCCTTGTAAAAAAAAAGATGAACTTCTTAAGGAAATGTTCTGATGCAGAGGAGTTTCGGGTAAAACAAATTCCTTGCACAAGATGTAGTTAAAAAAAACCTCTATGCTATGTATAGGTTGCTGAGGATTAAGGAGAATTAGCATAATAACAAATGATGCTTGGGATGTGTCATGTTGAAATTTGCTCATTTATTTGCCATAAAGAAGTCAACAAAGCAATAATCATTGTGCATTTCTTTATGCACAGGCATATATAAATGACCCACTTGAGATCTTAAAGAGTAGGTGACCAGTCTGCAATGTACCTATTTATGTTATAGATTACATGTGACATTGTATAACATCCCACTGTTAATGAGCCATCTGTTTTGTTTTAACCAGATAAAATCAGTTAACTTATTTTATAGTAAAATCTTGTCACCATGACCTGAACAAATGGTGATTCACTTTATGCAGGGCTGATCATACTTACAAAGTATAATGGACCTTCAGATAGATTCAACACAGAATATTTTAAAAAATGTGCAGTTTTTGATTTTAATCTCCCTAAAACAGTCTCAGTAAACTTTATTAGCTGACTGCATTGCAACCTCATTTCAGCATTATATTGTTGCAAAATAGTCCTCCCTTCTTGTTACACTGAGTAGCAGAAAACTGATCCTGACCTCAGGTGCTGTCTTTGCAGAGGTTGCACATTCTCACCGTGACTACACGGGTTTCCTCCGGGTGCTTTGATTTTCTCCAATGTCCCAAAGGCATGCTGATAGATGAATTGGCTACTGTAAATAACCCTTAGTGTAGGTTAATAGGAAAAAGAATCAAGAGCAAATTGATGGGCACTAACACCGAGGTACAAAGAAATAAGGAGAAAGGGAATTACACTAATACAATTGCTCCCCAGGAGCTGGCATTGATCCAGTGGACCTTCTTCTGTGTATTTATATGTGTAAGATTAGAATAATTAGCAGTAATGAAGGATGACTTACTTCCAATCCAGTTTTTTGGGTTCTGAGGTAGAAAATAAGGTCAAGTTGGAACGTGAGCCAAACTTTGAAAAATTCTAAAATGCCAGATAGAGCCGAAGATGTTCCAAATGCATTGAGCTCAGTCATCAGAATTTAACCATGATCAGAATGCTTGGCAGTCAATGTCTAATACAGACGGGAAAAGCAGATTGGTTGCACCTCAATCTAGCCTAGCCTCATTGCTTCTCATTTGTATCAGAAAGTTTCAATTAGTTGGCTCTACTGACATTTGCTCAAAAATCTTGAAAAAAATGAAATTAAACACAACATCAGCAAGACCAAGGAACTGATTGTGGACTTCAGGAAGGGGAAGTCGGGAGAACACACACCAGTCCTCGTTGAGGGGTCAGTGGTGGAAAGGGTGAGCAGCTTTAAGTTCTTGGGCATCAACATCTTGAAGGAGCCATCCTGGGCCCAACACATTGATGCAATCACAAAGAATGCATGCCAGCAGCTCTACTTCATCCGGAGTTTGAGGAGATTTAGTATTTCACCAAAGACTCTTGCAAATTTCTATAGATGTTCAGTGAAGAGCATTCTGACTGGTTGCATCACTGCCTGGTATGGAGGCTCCAATGCACAGGATCGCAAGAGGCTCCAGAAGGTTGTAAGCTCAGCCAGCTCCTTCATGGGCACAACTCTTCCCACCATCTAGGACATTTTCCAGAGGTGGTGCCTCAAGAAGGCAGCATCTATCACTAAAGACCATCACCATCTGGGACATGCCCTCTTCTTGTTACCACCATCAGGGAGGAGGTACATGAGCCTGAAGACCCACACTCAATGATTTAGAAACAGCTTCTTCCTTTGCACCATCAGATTTCTGAAAAGCCCATGAACCCATGAACACCACTTCATTATTCCGTTTTTGCACTCTTTATTTATTTTGTAATTTGTAGTAATTTTATGTCTTTATACTGAACTGCTGCTGCAAAAGTCAGTGATAATAGACCTGATTCTGATTCAGATTCCTGGGAATCTCTGGCCCATGACTGCTCAAAGTGGAGAAGGACTATTCAGGATGGTATTGAGAACATCAGGTCAATGCAACAGAAGAACTCAGAAGTCCTGCATCAGCAGCAGAAGCACACCACCTAACAAACTATCCACTTGACTACCTCATCAGCCACTCCTGTCCCATCTGTGAAAGAGTCAGCGCTTTCAACTTGGCCTCATTTTCCATCTCAGAACCCACAAAATTGGAGTGGAAACAAGTCATTCTTCATCCTAAGGAAAGTACCTGATTCATGTATATCAACTACTCACCTACTTACAGGTCCATGCAAAACCTCTGTCCGGTTGGCCACAGTTGTCGGGGGGTGGCTTAAATGAGTGAAACTGCATTGCCATAATCCCATCCCACCCATTGATTTACAATTGTTGATTACTTTTCGTGTGGCTCGCAATTGAATAGCACCCTCTAGGAGACACATTTAAGTGTTGTCCTAAGGTAAAGTAGGGTTACTGTGCAGGGAATAATTGGACAAGGCCATTCAATGTAACGTAGTTTCTTTTTAAAGTCATTTATTCTGCTTTTATTTTTGTATTATATTTTGATTTTATATTTTTTCAGGGGTGAATTGCAAAATAGCATTTTGGGAAACAAAGAATAGAAGCGGATCTCTCACTGGCCCAGGTGAGAAACATGAAGTGCAAAAGTGAGGCAGTGCGTTACCACAACTGTTGAGTGAACAGATCTAATTACAGCATGATTGCAACATCGGTTGTTTGCATTATAAATATGAGTATTGAAACTAATAATGAAAAATCACACAAAAGTACAATAAAAATGAGGAATGCACTCTAATGCTGCTGCCAAGCAGCACATCATATAAATCAGTGATAATAAATCTGATCCTGAAGTTTTTGCATGCAAGAAAGACAGACAGACATAAAGAGCAGGCAAGTAATTCAGAAGACCCCTGAGGGAACTTTGCTGACTAACTAGTATTTGGTTCTAAATACTGATGGGAGACGGGTTCCCCTGGTCAGTGCAAGCAGACCCAAGATCGCAGCACCACAGGTGGTTCAACTGTGCAAGGAGGGAGGAGAAAGATCAAGAGAGAAATAGCTGTAAAAGATTTGATGGGTTAGGGGAGCGGACAGGCGTTTGTGTGGTCATGTGCTTCCAGGGCAGTATGTTGACTGCCTGGTTTCGGGATCAAGGATGCCACTGAATGGCTGGAGAGGAGGGTGAACAGTCAGAGGTTGTAATCTATGCTGGTATCAACAACAAAGGTGGGAAAAAAAAGGAAGAGGTGCAGAAGGCAGATTTTAAAGATTTAGGATAGACAAAAAGAAGGACCTCAAAGACAGTACTCTCCAGATTACTCCCAGTGCCATATGCCAGTGAGTATAAAACTAGGATAATAATGCAGATGAATGAGTGGTTGGAGAGATGGTGGTAGAGGGAGAACGTTACATTCCCATGGCATAGGGCTGAATCGGGAAAGATGAGACCTATTTCCACCGTGACAGAACTAGGATCAATGTCCTTATGGGTAGATTTGCTGGTGCTGTTGGTAGTGGGAAGGGGGGTGGGAGGGTTAAAATAACTTGGCAGGTTGATGGGAAACCAAATTCAGGTGGAAGAAAAGGAGAACTGGGAATGGAAGGCGGAGAACACAGAAATTAGAAAAGAGACAAGGAGTTTGGCAACACTTAATGGCTTATAGTTAAATGCAATGGATATTGTAAATAAGGGAGATGAGTTTCTAATGGGATAAACCATGCAAGGATGATATTGTAGCCTTTATAGAAATGTGGCCTTAGAGGGGCAGGAATGGAAGTTTAACATTCCTGATTACAGGGTTCACAGATGAAATTGAGAGGGGGATAAAAAGTTAAGGAGTGACATTATGTGCTAAAGAAATAATCACATTTCTAAGAAGAAATAATATGGTAAAAGCAGCAAATAAAGCAATGTGGGCTGAACTAAACAACAAAATGGGGGCAACAACACAATTGAGACAACGATAGGCCCTCAGGGGTCTTCTGAACTACCTGCCTGCCTCAAATACTGACAGTAAGATAGAAGAGCAAATTTGTAAGCAAATTTCAGACAAATGCAAATGCATTAGGGAAGTAATAGTGGGAGAATTCAATTGCCCTATTATACCTGGGATGCACTTAGTGTAATTCCTAAATGGCTTTTCGGAGAGTATAATCAAGGTCACCAAAAGCCCAACTTCAGAGGGACAATCCTGGATTTAAATTTGGGAAATGAATCTGGGCAGGTGGAAGGAACATCTGTAGGACAGCAGTATTGGGATGGTGATCATAATTCAGTTAAATTTAGTTTTGTTATGGATCAAGATAATATCAGACTAAAAGTGAGAGCAAATTTACTAGGCTGAGTAAATTTACTAGGCTATTCAGCAAAATGTGACTGGAAAGAGATACTTGAAGGTAAATCAATCTTGGAGCAGAAGGAGGTATTTGTGAAGATTCAAGGAGTTCAGAAAGTAAAAAGGTGAGACTGCCAAATCTAGAGCCCCTTGGAAAGGATACAGCAAAAAAAGTATGCTCTAGTCACACACTGAGAGCTTAATACAGCAGTGGCCTGGAAGAGCATAGAAAGTGAAATTAAGAAAGCAAAGAGATGGTATGAAAGAAATTGGCAAGTAAAGTCAAAGAAACTCCAAAGAAGTTTTATAAGTACATAAATGGCAAGAGGATAACGAAGAAAAGAGTAGGGCTTGTTAGGAATTAAAATGGTAACTTGCATTAAAATAGTAAACCAATACCAATACCAATGTGGAAGGGGTGGATACAGGTAATGTTCTTCATGATGTTTTTGTGACTGTATACACAAAAGAGAAGGATGCTGCTAATGTTGTAGTTAAGGTGAATGAGTGTTTCGTAACTGATGGGGTAAACATGGTAAAAGAGGAAGTATTAAGGATTTTATTATCTTTGAAAATGGTTTAATCACTAGGCCCAGACGAAATAAATCTTGGGCTGTTAAAGGAAGCAAGAGAATATATTGGTCTGGCCAGCGGAGCAGAAAAATGGGAAATGGTACTTAACCATGGGAAGTGCGTGGTAATGCATGTGGAGAAGTGCAACGATGCAAGGAATGTACAACAAATGGGAAGATAGTGGGTGCTGTGGAAGAACAGATGGATGGAGTGAACAAATTCTAAAGATAATATAAGAGATCAATAAGGTGATTCAAAAGACACATAGTGTGATTTCCTTTAACAGCTGAGGTATGGAACGTAAGAGCAGGAAGGTTATGGTAGAAGTGTATACATCACTGGTTAGGCCACAGCTTGAATATGCATACCATAATGCATACCACAATACAGGAAAGATGTAATTGGAGAGCATGCAGAGAAGATTTACATAGATGTTTCCGGGACTGAAAAATTGTAACTTTGAGGAAATACTGGATGAAATAGGATTGTTTTGTTTGGAACAGAGGCTGTGGGAGACTTAATGAGGTGTATAAAATTATAAGAACCTTAATAAATAGGAAGAAACCATTTCCCTTAGCTGAAGGGTCATATACTTTACATAATAGGTCGAAGGATTTGAGGAAAGATGAGGAAAAACCTTTTCACCTGGAGCATGGTAGGGGGTCTGAAACTCGCTGTGTAATAGGGTGGTAGCTGCAGAAATTCTAAGCACTTTTGAACAGTACTTGGATGTGCAAATGCAGTGATCTGCAGATCTAAGGACCAAGTGCTGAAAGGTGGGATTAGAGAGGAAAGTTCTTTTGCAAACATGACATAATGGGCCTGACATGACGGGCCAAATGGACTCCTACTTTATCAATAATTTTGTATGATTCGATGAAACCTGACATAAAGCCATTACGTAAAAATATGATTTTAAAATGGAGACGAAATTACATCCACTTGTCCTGATTCGCCCTCCCCACCCCACCGTCTTTTATTCTGGTCCATCTGAAGACACATTGAATCAAATGTGCAATGTCACAGCAGAACAAAACATATATATCCTTAATCAGACCGAGTCAGATTTATTGTTAATCTCTAACTGTTTCCACTGCTCACATCTTGCGCAAACCACCTATAAAATATTCGGAATATATATTAAAACCTTGCTTTTTTTCGGAGGGGTGGGTCGGGAGGTAGCTATTTACACTCACCCTGGGCAAAGGAGGATTAGGTTTCATTTTAATTCTAAGAACGCCTTGAGATGAGAGGCACTATACATTACAGAGGAATGGAAAATTAGAATGTTGTGCTGGCCTAAAAGTTCCAATTAAACCGTTGAAACAAATAAAGGCGTCCGCAAGGTATCGTGTGTGTGGTCCGCAGTCCCTTCACATCCCAGAATTTCAGTTCACTGGGGTCCTGTCTGCAAAGAAGGCTTTGTCTGTAGATCATCACCCCGAAGGTTACCCTCTATAGCGAAAATATTGCCGAGATTTGGAGAAGATTGTATCTATTTGAGTGGGGTGATCTGTTCCTCGGCGCGCATCATTTTGAAATGAAGAATTGGAAATTCGACATGAATATTTATGTTGTGTTAGCTAACAAGCCTCGAGAGTTGTAAACAAACAGAACAAACAGATCTAATCAAGATCGGAAAACCCAGCATAATACCTGTTAAACATCTGGATGCAATTTTCCAGAGTAGCGAAATGAAAACAGACGCGGGCCGCTTTGATTCTGGTTTCAGCGCAGACGCTGGTGATGTGTTCGCGCTTTCAGCAACCCCAGGTCCTAAAGTGAAGTTGATTTTGGTAGATTGCGAGCGGGTAGGTGGGGACCACAAGCAAAACAAATCCCAATTTATTTAATTTCACACGCCATATATATTGCATTACCTTCTGGCATAAAAGCTAACTGGCTATGAAATACATTCGTTCAAGGGATTCTGTTCTGTTGTCTTTCCCGACGTTATATATTTCTTTTGACAATTAGAAATCGACCTCTACAGTAACAGCCCAACAAGATGCAAACCCGAAGCTTTGCCACAGAGTTATAATTAGTTAACATTCCAGCTCTGGCTCTCCTACTTGTGGGTGGGACAAAGACTTGTCTGTTTTTTCTCGCTCAGTTGGAGTTTTGAACCCACGTTACTTTGAGTGACAGCTGGGATCGCCGCTCCATTGTCACTCTCCGTCTGACTGACGTTCCCCTTTTTTCTCATTCGAGCCCTTTCAGCTCAGCCCGGGAGGAACAGTAGTGGGCGGGGCGGGATGGGGAATGGAGGTGAAATTAGACCAGCCAGAGACAGCCAAACAAATACAGCCTGAGTGTTTTTGCAATCTATTGGCCTGATTCCCAATCCATCATCATGATTGACGTCCCGCAGTTACCACTGGGAACTCTGGAAGAAAGACAAAAACACCAGGCAGGCTCGCAATTGCTCTGTTCTGTCACCGCTGCGTCTGATTGACAGCGGGCGTATGTGTTCGCCGTTCTCGATTGGACGGAGTCTTTCGATGACAACATGATCCCACGTGTGCCAGATGAACATCGCCGGATTCTGATTGGTGTAAAATGGGCCGGAGGAAGACTCCGACTGCGCGTGTCTAAATTTGGTTAGTTATCAGTGTGAGGAGGGGATGGAAACCGCGTGTTAATGTAACCAGTGTGTACGGAAAGCTGGTACATTGTTTTCTATTGTATCAATTATATCCATTTAAACTTCGCATGGTGTATTTTGTATGTTTATTCTGGTGGATATTCTGCAAGCGAAAAAAAAGAATTCAAGAAGATTACCTGGGGCGCCGTAGGAATTTGGTCTCCTTCTTACAAAAGTGCCAACTGATTTTTTTTAAAAGGAGGTTTTCTCTTAAACACCGAGAGGAGTTAAGCCGGGGCAGCCGAATCTCGCAGTCTCTCGCAGAGTGAGGGGTTTAAATATAAATCACCTTATTTTTGGGACCAGAATCCAGGATGCGCTTCCAGTAAACATTGTGTTTATTTTTTTCTGTTTTCGGACCGGGCTCTTACTTAATGTGCGTTTCTTAAAGGAAATCGAGCGACTATCGGAGCAACGGAGCCGAGTGTTGTCGGGTCGAGCGATGTTTCCTCAGAGCAGGCATCCTGTAAGTAAGGAACGCATCGCCGCCGTGCCGGACCGGGCTGGGCCTTTGTTGATTCATTGTATGATCTGTATTCAAAGAAAGTAAAGAACCTTTTGCCAAATGTTGTGTCCCCGCACCACCAGCCAAGGGTCGAATGCTATCTTCTTTTTATATATATTTAATTCAGCGGAAAGTCAGATCCCAATTGCCCCCAACTAAAGCGCGGATCTGTTCAGTTCGCTTTTAAAAATGTCATCCTTTTAACGATCGTCCTGCTGAAAGTTGGGATAAAGGCTCGTAGTTCTGTGAAGCTTACGCAAACCAACAAAAGCTCCAGTGTTTGGTTCCGTGAATTGACCTTGCCCTCTTTCAGCACCATGTGTTTGCTTCAAAAAGTCTGTAGGAAAGTTTCTAGTATAAATATGTCTAGGATGCGAGTTGCATCGTACGCAGTCTGGTGTTTGTGTGTGTGTGTATGTGTGTGTGATACTTGTTTCTTTACTCAGACGCCGCACCAGGCTGCAGCCCAACCTTTCAAGTTCACCATCCCCGAATCGCTGGACCGTATCAAGGAAGAGTTCCAGTTTTTGCAGGCTCAGTATCACAGGTGAAATAAGCCCCCCATTCTCTGCTTGGGAAAGTATGTTTATTTTCTGCCGGTCAGCCCCGTCGCCAGTGTTATTGGTTTGTCTGCGGTAGGTAGTCAATGGTTACTTTCCCTCAGCCACAGAGCGGCGCTCTGGCTGCGGATAGATTTGGGTTTGTTTCAAAAGGCTCCAAACAAACCACAAATGTTAAGAAAAAACAACAGCTATTCAGGTCTGGACCCGATGGCTTGCAGCTTTTTGCACCTACCTTTTCAAATGTAATTCATAAATTACAACAATTGGCTCCAATTATAAAACTCCGTTTAAGAAAATAACTAAGCAATCCGAGCCATAGCAGTTCTATTCGATGGCTTATGGATTCTGATCTTTACATTCGTATTTAATATCTAGTCACATTTAATAATGGAGCTGTGTTCTCCTTTGATTGTTAGTTTTAATTTTGTCACTTCTGCAACCTCTCACCATTGCACTCTTGAAGATTTATTCAGGTTGCCTTGTGCACTGTTTTATATTAAAGCATTATTATTCATTTATTCTGCTCCCTTAAGATGAAAGAAATCTTATCTTGTGTATTTTACAGTCTCAAGTTGGAATGTGAAAAACTGGCAAGTGAAAAGACAGAAATGCAGCGACACTATGTCATGGTGAGTTTACCAAGTACCTTGTGAAATTGAAAGCAAACCATGTGTTTTTTAGCTAGTGATGTTTCCCAAGATGAGCTGGGGATATTAGTTATTTATGTTTGATGTTATGTGACAACTACCTGAAATTATAGGTTAGTTTGTGAATTTTAATATTCTTTCTTTTACAGTATTATGAAATGTCCTATGGATTGAATATTGAAATGCACAAACAGGTAAGATTATTTACATAGTTTTTTTTCCAAAGCATTCTTGAGGTAATAAAGAAAACATTGACATATGAAAGGAGAAATGTCTTTAATATGTTGATTTAAGCCTCTATCAGACCTCTGACCTGAAGCATCTTTACCAAGAACTGTCTCGTTTCCAGATGCAGATGTCTAACAAGTATTTAATTTTCAGCATTTTTAATCATTGTACTAAAGTCAATCTAGATTACAAGATATAAATTTGCAAATCTTGTATAATTTTATTAAACTCTAAATTTTGCTCAATTTTGCATGATCTTGTCATATAATGCTTGATTACTACTGTAGGAGATCTCATGTAATGTGCAGAGAAAATAGTGTATTGTAATTAATGTTGCTATAAGTACAAAGGACCTGATTTAAGATGAGCAGCTTCATCTGATTCTCCCTATGCATATATATTGAATGTAAAGAGAAAATGGCTTATTGTGCTTTTAGGTGAGGTTCATAAGCTGGTATATTTTTAAATAATACTTGAAGCATTTATTATGTATCTGAAGTTCTGTATATACTCAGGTGGAGCCATTTTAATAAATAATAAAACAAGGCTGAGGAAAGCTGGGCTGACCATAACAAGGCATAGGAAGCCAAGAGAGCAATAGATAAAGGTATTTTGATGTCGGTTTTTGTTTACTAGGAGCATTAATTACAACATGTAAGCAATTCAAAAGAAGTGTTGTTGACTTGGAGTTTCTAATCCTTAAGGTACTGTTGACAATAAGTTTTTATAACACTGATTTACTCCTTTTGCAGAGATTTATCTTTAAATTAAGCCACAGATAGCACATTTAAGCCTAAAAGAATGCAAACAGGTTTTAGTTTGAGGTGTTCCTTTGTTGGTTATGTTCTTGACATTTAACAAGAACTGAAAAATTATGGCTTGATGCATTGCTATAACTGTGGTAATTGTCTGTCAGTGTACTGTGCACTTTGCTTTAGTAATCTTGTTTTTTTTTTGAAAAAAATTGAGTTCCTGTGTAATTTCTTGGCTGTCAAATGCTGCAGTGATATTTATGTGCATAAATGAAGCTTTCTAAGTACAACACTTTCTTCAGCATGCAGATGGATTGTCGTAAGTGCTGAATTTCATCCCACTGGAGAATTGAATTTGTAGGTTACATTGAGTTGCATTTTTTAAAGATGTTTTTAATGCATGCTGACTTTTTATAGCTGCAAATTTCAAACACCATTGTTACCATGTAGATTGACAGTGTTATCTGATGATAATCTTAAAAAAAAATTGATGACGTGTAGGCCCTTGGGTGTAACTTGGCTGAAACTGATGCATTTTGCTGACTGATCACCAGTGCAGCCTAAGTGCTCATTATGTTGTAGAGAGGGCCTATGCAGTCTCATTACGTTTGACAAGAATTCTCTCTGGGGTAAAACTGGGCATTAGCTAGGCTCCTAGCAGGCTCAAATTATTCTCCCTTTTTATGGCTCATACTCCTAGATGGCAAGTGAATACTGTATTAAAAGTGGGAGGTGAGGGAATTGTCATTTTATCATGGCTTTGTTAGTTGAAAATGCATAAGTTGACGTATCTCCAGGGCAAAGCATCCATCCTTCTCATGGTTTGTCTTCTGAGTAGACATTCTGCTTGCTTTTTGTGAATACCACCTGCAGGGTTATAGAGTTGTGAGCAAATGCTTTTTATTCAGGCTTCAGTGCTTTTCATTCATGGTGTAATACCCAAGTCATGAGAAAAGAGAAGTTGCTTTTCCATTGTTTCTTTTATAAGGCAGGGATTTTAGCATATGCAGAAACAAGTGTCATAAGGAAATAGATGGGTATTGATTATGGTTAGGAGGTTTTTTTAATTTGTGAAGAGAGTGGTTTTTCTTCCTTTACTTGAGAAACTCCAGTATTCTCAGTTAAGATTCATGTCCTCCTCTTGAATTATCTTAATGTTTAAATTCATCATAATGATACAACTAAAGGTTTTATATATGGGTTTTTTTTACTCTAATGATTATGTTTATGTAAGTGGAATTATGGTTTGTTACTGGAAAGCAATACACTGAAAAATTGAGAACAACTCAAGACTGTAGTTTTAAATTTTACTTTGGCTCTTAACCTTGGCCTGCAGAATGTTCCAGAGCTAAATGATTTCCTACTATAAGGTGGGGCCAATAATTAAGTGGAAGAGGATGGTATGTTGGTTGCAGTCATACAACTTATCTGGCAGTGGATTTGAATTTGAATTTGTTTTGCTGTGCTGAAAAAAAATTACTTTGTTGTCCCAGTGAGGCATATTCACCCATTGGAAATACCTAGTTTGTACTTATTTTTCTATAACCCCTAGTAGAGATGAGGCATTGACTTGTGGCGTTGTCAGCCTGAATATAACTTTTCATTATGAGATTATGGTGTCATGGTGGAATAGACTTAACATTTGTCCTATTATGTTGGTTTTAGCATTGAGCTTTTAATTGTACACTTAAAATGCTCAGTTGACGTTTTGGTCAGGAAATGGTTGTGCTAGGGATGGGACGGGGAAAGAGGGTGGTTTGAGGTCAATACTGAATGCTGTATGTTCTACTATTATTTTATTTTCTGACTATTATCAAATTTAATTGAAAGTTAGATGAGGGTGGTATCTGTGCTTGAGCAATGGAGTTGGTGATCATGCCTGCCAATTGTTATTGTGACACTACTTGTCTGTTTTCATGACTGACTATAATGCTTGAGAGTAACAAATGTGCTTGCTTGTTGATTGGGCTTTTCAAAATAATTCCACCGATACAGCTGTTATACTTGAGGCAGACTTTATTTAGAAATAAAATTGACTCTTAATGGCAAATGCCGAAGAAAATTTGCCGTTGTTAAATTTATTGACAAAACTGATATTTTTAAATTGGTAATTGCAAATTTGCATACTTGCAATGAGAGATGACCTTTTTTTTCCTGCAGGCAGTTTGACTAATCTGATTTTTATTTTCCTCTTGTACTTGATCTTGGACAGATATTAGGGTTTTTGGCTTCTCCATCTCATAGTTCTAATGACACATGTTAATGAGAGGAGCAATCATTGCTTCACATGCAAAGGTTTGCCGAGTTTAGCTATAGTATGTAATTAAAGGCTCAGAAGTTGTACAGTGTTCTATATTGGTAAATTGGTTTATTATTGTCACATGTACCAAAGTACAGTGGAAAAAGTTTGTTTTGCATGCCGTCCATACACATCATTTCATTACATCAGTGCTTTGAGGTAGTACTATAAGTTCAGTTGCAAATGAAGGAATTCTCCTAAGAATGGGAAAATTCCCATGTCCAGATTCCTTTTGCCGCCATTGCAGTGCATACATTAGGGTTATAATCTAACATTGTCAACTGTACATAAAGCGACTTGTGTCAGAGGAATAGTTTCAAATTGCTTCACTGAATTGAGCCATCTGATCTTGCAAATAATCTCAGATTTAAGACATATATTTTCATCCTCATTTAATTAAGTAATAAATGAATGGAACAGATCCTACACCTGTATAAAAATTCATATTTTAAGGAAAATGCCAACTATTTCTAACTGCCATTTGAGACCTCACGCGTTTGTTGACATAATAGTTGACGCAATAAAGTCTTGTCACTTCTTTAATTTGTCTAGTCTCATGCTGATATCTCAATTTGTGTGCAGATATCTGTAAGGCCCATTTAATTACAGAGTAGGTCATATCTCTTGTATCTTCGGGTCTGTTCACTTTATTAGATTTTCATCTCTGTGGCCCTTGATGGGGATCCCTTGGGTTCTCCAAAGTGGCCAAATAATTGCTAGTGCTGATACTGGAGATTTTAATCTCCCTTTTTTCATTAGGTTCAATTGAATTGCTTGAGGGTGCTGTAGGTGACTGGTGTATTTAATTTTTCTGACGTAGTGCCCAGACTGAATCTTGCATTTGGTGAGCCATTAACATTGCAGCAGCTTTTAAGTTTTCAGTAACTAGCTGGATGACATAATTGAATTTTGTTTTGTGAATTGTTATTCAAAGCCATTGCACTTGTTTACTTACATGAAGATCTTGTTGTTGAGAGGCCTCCTTTTAAAGGAGCCTTTCAGATACTTTCATTAGATGCTAATTGTTGCCTATTTTGCCGACTTTTGAATGTGATACAGTTTGAGTGGGATCCAGAAAATGTAAATACATTATTGGATTATTTGGAGAAGTTGAAAGTTGTATGCATTGATAATCTTTGTTGCTGTATCAATGTGTTTGTAAATTGCTTTTAAGGAGTTTTGAATCCAATTTCTTTTGTTGAAAATTTGTATGGAACAGTTTAAACAGTAAACTAAATCTGGGTATTACCTTGAAGCTGGTTCATCTGAACAAAGGAATATTTCATTTGTGTATTTTTTATATAAACTGACCATCATAACTGACTGGAATGCCAGACACTACCTGGATTTTTTTGGAAGATGTTACTGATAAGTCTAAAGTTGCTAAAGTGAAGCGTTAATTAAAGGGTATTGACAAGAGCCAGGGATTCTTGACAGTTAAAGCTCGCAGTGCCTGTGTATCCTATTGCTGTCTTGGGTAAATAGTTGCACTTGGCAGATTATCTAGACGGTGACCAGTCACTGTATTGACAAGTGCAGACAGAATAAAAACTGTATTAGGAGACCTGCCATAGGGATTTGCTGTAAATATATTACAGCACTCAAGTGAATTGCCAATACTGTTTGTTTAGCATTTTGCAAGGGCAATGGTAGTATGGATTTTTGCATTAGAGGGGAAGGGCTGTTAGGAAGAATTGGTGATGGCCGAGGAGAAATTGACTTCATGATCCTGCTGCTGTCTTTTGCTTGAATCTTGAAAATTGTCTGTGGATTGTGTAAGAGTTTGTTCTGTGTGTGTGGGCACAGTGGTATTGTAGGGGTGGGAGTGCAAGTTGAGTGTTTGCTCATTAGATTCTGTTTTCCTGTATCTTTGCTGTGTAATCAACCTGTATACTACCAGCCAGAAAAAAGCAGGATCACAGAAATAAGATTAGGAGTGAGGAGCCAAAAAATATATGGATACATTTGCTAATTGGCAGCTAATTGGCACTATTTTAGATGTGGGTTATTTAGATGTGCCATGATTATTTGGGCCTATCAACCCATGGCTTCTGTTTCGTAAAGAACAGTGAAGATTTATAGTAGGCTTGGATTTTCTTCCTGAAGTACATTGGCACAAAAGCTCTGGCTCCTAAAAGAGAGCAAATAGGTTCCTTTTTTTTCCACAAAGGAGCAGCTGGAGAGTCTGCCACCCAACATCAAATGTAAGGCACCTCACCAATGAACATAACTTGGATAGAGCACCAAGTCATTAGTTTCCATGTGATGCCAAATTCAGTACTCCGTGTTCCTACTTCATTGTGGCGAACGGATTAGAATGTATTGGGATGTGGTGAAATGAGGCCAGAACTGCTGATAACAGAGTTAATGCATTCAAGCCACGGAGTGTCATGACATGCTAAAGATGTGAGAAAGAAACTCCCAGCTTCTTGACGACAGCTTGGTTTCTGTCTGTTGGCTGTGGTTCAGAGAGATTCCCAGCTGCAGCTGTGCAATAATCTTATTTACATTGCGGAGTGAGTGGCTAGCAGAGGCTTACTTCCATAATAAGAGTAGTGGTATTAAGGGAATGTGGGGGGTAGGAAAATGTGTTTTGTAGTTTTTTTTAAGTTTGAGTTTCATTTTTCCCCTAGACCGGTCCAGTCTGCAGATGGAACAGTGAAGAGTTTTCTGATGCAATTTGTTCCAGATTATGTATCTGCAAATTTTCGTGGTCAAATTGTAGCCATTTCAAATTTGCATAGTATTCCAGTGGGATGTGGACTAAATCTTGTGTTTAAAATATAAAATGTTTAGGCTGCAATAAAATCCTGTTTTTGCTGCTAAGTACCAAGTCCTAGTTATAACTAATAAATTTCCCTGTTGGCAATCGCAATGTTTGTTTGTGGCTCAGTTAGAGATGGCTGTTTAGAGCTATGATGGCAACATTGCACCATTTGCTTTGTCAGACCATAACACTTCACATTTATGTACACCCCTTTGGCCTAGTTTGGCACCTTACAGTAGTGCACAGGAACATAACCAAGAAAAAGACATTAAGCCAAAAGAGGAGACACTAAAACAAGTTATTTAAAAGCTTGGTCAAACAAATAGGTTTTAAGGAGAATTTGAAAGGAGAATTGGGTGTGGGAAAGGGATTCCCATGCTGAAAGACTCACATTTTGGTAGAACGTTCATGACCTCCAGGATTTCCCAAAGCACTTCGTGTCCAATTAGGTCCTTCTGAAGTGTAGTTACTAGTGTAATGCATATCATACCAGACAGCTGAAGGCACAGCTGCCAGTGGTGGGGCAAAGCAAGAGGAAAGTGCACAGAAACTGGAGAGTTACAAGGCTGGATGTGATTACATAGGAGAAGAGCAAAAACAAGGAGGGGCTTGAACACAAGGATGAAAATTTTAAAATAGAAGTGTTGCCAGACCCTAGGCCACTGTAAGTCAGCAAGTACAAAGGTGATGGATGAATAGCACTGATGCATTACAAGCGAAGCAGAATTTTGTATGGGCTTTAATATCTGATGGAAGAATGATGGTTAGTCACTGAAGCATTGGAATAGCTGAGCCTGGAGGTAACAAAAGCATGAATGAGCCTATTGTCTACATATAGCTTTAAATACAAAATTTTGATTCTGTCCTTGTTAATGGTTCTGCAAAGTGGAAGTGAATAAGGATTCTTAAAGGAATATTACATCAGAGACTTGTAAATTTGATTGTGGCAGTGCTGTTGAAACAAATCACTGCATTTGAGAGTGATAGAAAGACAAGATCTCCAATTACTGAATGATTTGGGGATTAGCTTGTGTTGCTATGGAGACTGTGGCTGGAACAAATTAAATTTTAAGGAATGAAATAATCTTTAAGTGCTTCTGGGAGCACAAATTTTGGCAGTAGCACTTACATGGATTAAATTTGGGTTGACGAGCTATTGTATAACATTTGTGTCCCAGAGATCATCTTTGTAACAAGAACTGACATAGACCACAGTATGTTTCCTTTTTAAAATCTGACCTAAAAAGCACTGCAAAATCCTGAATGTGAAGGTTTAAATTCCTTTTGTGAAATTTGCTTTCTCAAACAGAGTACTGACGGACAGCGTTTGATGTGCTATATTCAGAACATTTTTAGTTCAGGCTGCTCATTTATAAACCAATCAATTAATGGAACATTAGAATATATTAGTGTACTGACTGTTTAATTGAGCAACATGGATTTTGTTTTAAAAGTTAAAAGCCCCAGATGGAATGCTTTCCAGTCACGTGATTGCTAAAATATAAATGGAGATGAAAATTGGCTTGATGTCAATAAGATCTTTTTGTGGTGGCTTGATAACCTTTTGCATTTTCCCCCTTGTGCTTGGCACAGATCATTTCAAATGGTTCAATAATTAGCAGAACTGCCATATTGAGCTTCCCCTTGTGTATTATTGTGTTACCGTATACAAATTAAAGGATATCTGTCATGACCGTGCTTGGAAATTTAATTGTATGCTTATGAAAACATTTCTCTGCGTAAAGATGGTTGATCAATGAGCATTGAAAAATATTCCTGAATTTGACTTGCCATCAAATGGTGGTAATATATACATCTCACTATGTGGTAGATGGTACTTCCTACCAACTTTACACTAGTTCCTATGAACATTCAAAGGTTTCTTGGAAGATATAATATTTTAATAACAGTATTTACAGGAGTAGCAAATATCTGAAGATGCTGAAATTTTATGTAGGCCATGATGCTGAATGGCCTCCTTGCATGTTGTAACAATTCTATAATTTCCACATTGAAGAATACAAGTCTTACAAAGGGTCTTCAACCTGAGCCAACAGCTCTGTTTCTCTTCCCACGGATGTAGCCTGACCTGCTGATTATTCCCAGCATTTTCTGTTTTTAGTTTAAATTTCCAGTATCTGCAGTTTTTGATTTTCACAAATATGAAGGTAATTTCTGTTCATCTGATGATCTCCCAAATGTCATGCTGGAATATTGAGTAACCAAGAACAAACTCTAAGGGCAGCAAATATTTACCAAAAACTGCATTAAGTACCATATATTTCATAATAATTAAATCAGGAGAAATTCAATTCAAAGTCAACATGGAATTGTTTTTACTGTAAGAAATAATTAGTGTACTTTTAGCTTCATGTTACTAATGGACAATATCTAAATAATTGTGACAGTGTGACCAAAATTGTATTCTGTGTGTTTTGTAAATGATTGTGTTTTGTTTGTTCATAGTTACAAAGGCAATCAATATTATTTAACCTTGTCTACCCAACACAATTTTGTTCTTAGCAATGAACTGTGCTATGTGCATAAGCTAGAATTTTCTCTCTTCTGAGTACCAAACTTCTGGATTTGATCTCAAATGGCATTATGCAGCATTATTAACAACTACTTTATATGTCAGTTAGAATCACGTTTAATTATTATTTTTCCTGCTAATACAGAAATCTACAACCCACTCTCAGTATTAAGTACTAGTAATGATTTACATATTTGCATTGTGGCATATTTAAAATTGCCAGTTACCATAGCAAGGTAATAAACATCTATTTATACATCTACTCTCAATTTCAAAAGTGGCACATAGTCCATAGGGTACAGTTAGGGCTTGCAGCTGGACTTGGATGTATAACCATTGTTTTTAGAAGAAGATATTATTGATCCCTTTAAAATGGCACTGATGCTTAATGTATTTGGAATGTTATTTGTATTGCTGAGTATAGGCAGTAGTTTGTGTAAATGAGAATGTAAATTTAACCTGCTGTTTATTGACATGCAATGCTTCATTTAGCAGTATAATCTTGCATATCATTCTTTGAAGCAATCAGCTCAAGGATATCATTGCCAACTATTATTTATATGTATGATTTTCTTTTACTATTTCTTGGATAAATCTGTTCTCAGTCATATTTATAAAATTGGTCATTTTTGGTGTTAATGGATGATTCTCACATTCCATTTAGTTGGTGCAATGTTTTATACATAAAATTCTGGTTCTGAGAAACCTTTGGGTGTTGCTATGACATTTATACATAATTATAATTCTTGGAGGAAATAAACAGAGATAAACAGGGTCTTCAAATTTGAGCTGAGTTCAAACTATGATGCCTGTGATTGAAACATTGTGCTACATCAATGCTCCATAGCAAGGTTAATATCTGAATAAGGAGATCAATGGATGCCTTTTTGGGGTTGTTTTGATTTATTAAGTGACATATCTCATTACTGAAGTATGTGGGGTGAATCCCACTGGAGATTGGAATCCAGTCAACACCAGATCACTCTTTTGGGCAGTTCTGCAACTGGTAGGGCTTCTCTGGCTGGAGAAAGAATGAAGAGCTTGCCTGAGCTCTATGCACCTTTAGTCACTAAGTTGTGAATTTCTAGAATATTCCAGCAGTTAAACATTCTAAAAGGTGGAAGTAATAAACCTGATGTTAAAGCGTTTTGGAAGGCGCCTTGAAGAGTGTTTTTGTCAGAGTTTTAAGTCTGTTTAGCAGAGAAGTATGCAACAACAGTTAATATTATTTCCAAAAGAGCAAGTTTGCTATTAATTGTCAGATTTTTGTCATGTGCATAAACATCGTGCTTGAGGTATTCCTAGTTCCTATTAAAATGTCAGATTTTAAGTGTTGCTGTTTATGGCTACCTTTTTTTAAAATTCTTTCAACTGCATGTTGAGTATAAACAAAGTAAATAATTTAAGCTTGGTTGAAAAACTCCAGGTCAGTGCTCCAAGCTGTTAATTAGTGAAAATCAAAGCAAGAATGCAAAATATCATATACTGGTTCACCATGTAAAATGCAGCAGAATTCCTTCATGTTAATTCTGATGATTCTGAAAAGGAGGAAAGTACTTCAGTAAGGGGCTTGCCAAGCTTGTCATTTGTGATTAAGTCAAAAGGCCATCATCACTTTTGCAAGAATTGATGAATGGAATTGCTTTTTCATTCTTTTGATAGACCCTGCTCTTAAGCTTGCTATTAAAAATGAATGCAAACATTCTGGTGTGTTTCAAGAGCTCTGCATTAGGAATGTAAACAATGAAGGACACTTAAGATGCTGGCCTAAGAGCTGCTGCCAGACAGATACAAGAGCTTCCTCTTGTTGATGGGCTCAGTCTGCCTTGAGAATGAAGGAGGGCAATGCATTTATAGTTGCCAAGCCGGGTCATCCTGCTTTCAAGATAAAGTTTATATATGCAAAAGAAACAGTAAATAAACATGTATGCTTGTGAAGTTTTCATTGCTACAAAGTGATTTGAAATCTGGTAGTATGGTATTTAGATTTTTTTTCTATTCTGCTCTTTTAATACCATCAATGATTCTCTCCCTCCTTTCCTCCAAAAGAGTGCCATTAGATGTTTATCTTGATCTGTTTTTTTAGTGGTGCAGACATGGTCCTTAACCACTGGACCAACCTTGTGCTGCTAAAACAGCCATAAAGTGGGTGATTAATTTTTATGTCAGTTATCTTTGCAACAAGAAGCATTCAAGAGGCAGAATTAAATGTATAACTAGCCACTTTTGTTTGATTTCAAAGCTTTTCTTTTGGAGATAAAAGATAAGTATTATTGAAAGTCCTGAAACCTGATATGTATCTCAGGCATGAGATATGGTTGGTGCCACAACCAGATCTAGATCCTATCCTGTGCATTTTTATAATGGAATGTATTAAGTTATGAGAATAAACAAAGAACTTGGATTTATATTGTGTCTTTCACAATCTTGGATGTTCTGAAGTGCTATTCAGTCAGTTAAGTACTTATGAAGTGTAGTCACTAGAATAATATAGGAAACGTGGCAGTTCATAATCTTTCAAATACCAGTGTGATAATAACCAGAACTGATGTGCTGAGTGATAAATATTAGTAAGCAAATCTGGAGAAGTTGCCTGCTTCTCTTTGACCAGTACCATGGTATTCATTTTGTCCATACAAGAGACTGCTCCATCTGCCTTAATAATTCATCAGTGCGGCACTCCCTCAGTGTTGCAGTGAAATGTCAGCCCGGCTGATATGCTTCAGAATGTAGAGTGGGACTTGAACTCATTTCCAGTGACAGTAGGTAGCATGATTGTGATCATGACTGACCCTTTGGTTTAGGAAAATTTGGAGGAAGACCCTGCAAATTTGTACATATTAGAATGTTCAAAAATTTCTTTATATTCAAAAGTTATAATGCCTGTCATTTCTATATAATAATTTTATCAAATTCTGGAATAATGATTCAATGTTTGTTGAAAATCTCAAAACGTTATATAATGAGTATGTGCAAAAACCTGTCTTGTTCAACATGTGATATTGAATAACTCAATGTGTTCTCTTGGTGGCCCAAGAAAGCAAAGGTGGTAAAATACAAAGCCTTCAGGACTACAATCTCCACACAGTGGTCTGGATATCAGGCTCGTACTGTATGATCATCCAGTAATCTTCTGATATGCAGGATAAACATTATGCTCTATGATTTCAATCCTTACCATTAAAGCTTTATCTCTGCTTCAAGTATGGATATGCTATTGGATTAATGCAATTTAATGAATTTACACTAATGGTTTCTGTCTTTTATTCATCACTTCTGATGGTAGTTCCCACCAAAAATGGACCATTTTCATCATTGAAACTACTTTACATTATCCACTTAAGCTTAGATAAATGCTGAGTTATCTGCACAACTGGCCAAAGTATGGCACATATCCTGCTGAATATTATATTCAATGTTGCATATAAAATTCTTTGGATGAAATAGAATGTCTTCTTTTTAAAAAAAACTTTCACTTTCCTATTTCTTTTTCTGTGAAATTCCTAAATTATTTCAAGGCAATAAAAATCCTCTTGCAAAAGTTGGGACATTATGTTGTAAAGTCTTGTTGTGCCCAGTATACAGTTTTTAAACCTAATTTTGGCTTCAATTGATTTGCTTTCCAAGACATTCTGTAAGTATATCAGGAACAAGAGGGTTACCAGGGAAGGGGTAATGTATGTGTGGAGCCAGATGATGTGGGTGAAGTTCTGAATGAACACTTCTCATCTTGTTGTCGATGTTTGTCATTGATACCAACGATTTGGACAAGAATGTACAAAGCATGGTTAGTGTGTTTGCAGATGACACTAAAATAGCTGGTATAGTGGACAGTGAAGAAGGTTATCAAAATTACATGAGGATCTTGATCAGCTGGGTAAGTGGGCTGAGGAATGGCAAATGGAGTTTAATTCTGATAAGTGTGAGGTGTTCCACATGGAAAGTCAAAACAAAATGAGACTTTCATAGTGAATGATAGGGCCCTGGGGAGTGTTGTAGAACAGCGGGACTTTCGAGTTCAAGTACATGGTTCCCTGAAAGTGGAGGTACAGGTAGCCAGGGTGGGGGGAAAAAAGCTTTTGGCACACTGGCCATCATCAGTCAGGCATTGAACATTAGCAGTTGGTATGTTTATGGACAAGATGCTGGTGAGACTGCATTTGGAGTATTGTGTTCAGTTTTGGTTGCCCTGCTATGGGAAAGATGTTATTAAACTGGAAAGATTTTACAAGGATGCTGCCAGGACTTGAGGGACTGAGCTATAGGGAGAGGTTGGACAGGCTAGGACTTTGTTCCTTGGAGTGTAAGAGACTGACAGATGACCTTCTAGAGGTGTATAAAATCATAAGAGGCATAGGTAGGGTGAATGCGCTCAGTCTTTTTCCCCAGGGTTGGGGAATCAAGAACTAGAGGGCATGGGTTTAAGGTGAGAGGGGAAAGATTTAAGAGGAACTTGAAGGGCAACTTTTTTTTACACTAAAGGCAGTATGTATGTGGAATGAACTCTAAGAGGAAGTAATTGAGGCAAGTACAATAACAACTTTTAAAAGAGTTGGACAGATACATGGATAGGAAAGGTTTAGAAGGTTATGGGCCAAGTGTGGACAAATCGGGACTAGCTTAGGTGGGTATCTTGGTTGGCATGGACCTGTTGGGCTGAAGGGCCTCTTTCCATGCTGTATGAGTCTATCTGTATTCACCAAGGAAAAGAACATGGAAGATGGTGAGTTCAGGGAAGGGTATGTGGATAATCTGGAGTAGTTTGGTATTTAAGATGGAGGAGGTGTTAGCTATCATGCGATGCATAAGAATTGATAGTTCTTATATGACCCTTGGGAATTATCACAAATTGTTGTGGGAAGCAAGGGAGGAAATAATTGTGGTCCCGACAGAGATTTTTACATGTTTGTTAGCCACAGGTGAAGTTCCAGGAGATTGCAGGATAGCTAATGTTGTTCCATTATATAAGAAGGACAGCAGGGATAAGCCAGGTAACAACCTGCCATTAGTAAGGCATTTGACAAGTCCTGCATGGTAGGCTGATCCAGAAGGTTGAGGCACATGGGATCCAAGACAAACTGGCTAACTGGATCCAAAATTGGCTTGGTGATAGGAGGCACAGGGTAATGGTGGAAGGATACTTCTCTGATTGGATGTCTGTGACCACTGGTGTACAGCAGGGATTGGTGGTGGAACCCTTGTTGTTTGTGATGCATATTAATGGCTTGGATGTGAATACAGTTTGCAGATTGATACAAAAGTTGTTGGTGTTGTGGATAGCAAGAAGGTTGTCTTAGTTTACAGCAGGACATGGAAAGTTGAGCAGAGTGTTGGCAGGTGGTTGTTAATCCCAAGTGATGCCTTTTGGGAAGTAAAGTAGGGGTAGGTGTTGTGAAACAGATTCAGGGTCTCGGAAGCAAGGACTCTGAACACAGTCTGGAGATGAATGATTTATTTACAAAAGACAAATGTGGGAAAATGGTAACGGGGGTAAAATACACAAATACACACACGCCACACACACCTAGGTACAGACAATCAAGGAAAAACAATACGATACCCACAACCCCTTGACTCAGTGCAGGCATAGCCCTATGCTACTAGGGACACTGACTAAGATGGTCCCAACCCTTAAAAACAGCGCACACCTCAGCAATGATTTCTTTAGCGCTGTCCCATGGTCATCAGCCTGCAGTGAAGCAGGGTGATCCCTCGAAGGTCGCAAAGAGGAAGAGCTGAGCACTTGTAGGGCTGGGGGGGTCCAGCCCAGGTAATTTACAAAGGCCAATGGCCCAGTGCCAGCGAGGACTAATCAGTCACAAAGGCCAATGGCCCAAGGCCAAGTACAAAGGTGCTTAAAGGGACCAATGGTCAGGTATGTGCTGATGGGTGGGGTGGAGCCAAACCTTGATTGGCAGTGGTGTGTCTTTCGACCAGGTAATGGGCAGTGCTGTCACGTGACAGCCACGACCCTCCACAGTACAGTAGGGCACTTACAGTAAATGGTAGCATGCTAAGGAATGTTGAACAGGGGGACCTTGGGGTTCAAGTACATGGTTCCCTGAAAGTAGCAACATGGGTAGAATGGGTGGTGTAAAGGGCAAATTGAATGCTTGTCTTCATAGGTTGGGGAATAGAATATAAAAGTTAAGACACTATGTTGCAACTTTACAAAGCACTGGCTAGACTGCACTTGGAATATTGTGTGCAGTTCAGGTCCCCACCCCATGGGAACGTTGTGGTTGTGCTGGAGAGTGCAGAGGACTCTGTAATAAGGTGGTCCCAAAACACCTACCAGGATAAGTATGTACTTTGTCGCAGGACGGCTAGGTTACTGTTGATGGCAGATTGGGCCATTATAGAATTGGGTAATTAAGGAACGGTTATAGCACAGAAGGAGTTCATTCAGCCAGTCATATCCATTCTGGATCTTTACCAACTTGCTCATTCAGGTCCTCCACCTGACCCCTTCTCCATAGCCTTGCAAATTTTTCCTCATTTTCTTTTTTATCTAATTCCCTCTTGAAGACTAAAATAGAAACTGGCTCCATCACATCTACAGGCGGTGCATTCCAGATTTCAGCCACAATCTGCATTAAAGGTTTTTCATTGTGTCACTGTTAATTTTCTTTCCTCTTTATATTTGTTACCTTTAGTCCCCAACAAAGGAAACAGACTCCTACTATCTACTCTGCCCAGATCTATCATTATTTTGTATATTTTTTTAATCAATTTTCTCCTTGCTCTTCTCTAAAGGAAACAGTGCCAGCCTCTCTAATCTACCCTTGTAACTGTAGTCTCTCATACTACGAAACATTTTCATAAATCTTTTCTGGACCATCTCCAATGCCTTCACATCCTTCCTTCTGATAATGAGGTGACCAGAATTGCATGCAATACTCCACTTGAGGCCGGTCCAGTGTTTTATAAAGATTCAGTATGACTTCCCTGCTTTTATGTTATGTGCCTCTGGAGAGAGAGTGCAGAATTTTGTTATGCTTTGTTATTTACTTTCTCAACCTGTCCTGTCAATTTCAATGACTTCTGCATCTGCCCCTGATTCCTGTGCTTCTGCAACTCTTAAAACCAGTCTCTTTTATTCTTTATTCCCTCTCCTAATTCTACCTAATAAAATGCATTACCTCACATTTCTCTCTGATAAAATTTATCTGTCACATGTCAGTCCATCCTGCTGCAAACTTCCACTGTCATCCTCACAGTTCACAATATTGTGAACTGTCATCCTCACAGTGTGAACTGTCATCCTCACAGTTCACAATATTGTGAAGTATTGTGTCTTCCAGAAATTAAGAAACTCTCATTTCTAGGACATTGTTGTACATCACAAAAAGCAACACTGGTTCTTGGGAACGATGCTATTCACCTTCTTCCACTAATGCCACTAGTTAAAATAATTGACATTGGTAATAAATGATCTATAAATTCTTTCTTTCCAGTTTTACTATCAAATAGCCTCCATAGCAACAGGTCTTTGATATGCAGAGAGGTGCTGTTGGCCCTTATGAAAGGGGGCAAGGTTGAAGCTTGAGTGAATAGAATCAGTTACAATTGGAAAAGAAAGGTAAATTGGATAACCAAGAATTGTGTGGGAATGAGGTTAATGACTCCATGACAGATGTATGCAATTAATTTGAAGTTTGAAGTGTGATGTAATTCTCTCTTTGAATTGCAAGTCAGAATTCAGGTTTACTGATTACATTTGTTGAGTTGTTAAAATGAGGACTTGCCTTGTGTATACTTCCCTCCTTCATTGATTTATGTTGCAAGTACCCAATAGTGTATTGTACAAAAATCCTACAATAACTGTGACATTTTTGTTATTATTCCTCACCACTCAAAAAAGACTTCACAGGAATTTCATGTCCTCCTGTCATTGAACAAGACGAGAGAACCCACCAAATGCTATAAAATTAAAAACCTTGAGTTGCTGGAACAGTAGCTTCGCCATTTTGCTGAAGGATTGCTCTTACTTATCCTTTTTTTTAAACCATTGATGTGATGAAGTTATTTGGCTCGTGCAAAAGAAGTATTAGGGGTGGTTGGGTTGTGAATTGGTGGATGTGAAGGGAATAGGGTGAGGATCACAAAGTGAGATGGGGATAACTGATCAGTAAATTGAAATTGAATCTACCTGTATTGGATTCCTGGTGCCAGCCTGGGAACTGCACTGGAAGGCCCTGTTTAAATCGTGCATAAACAGGCTTCATAGATGCTGGAAAATCTGATACTGCATGTCTAGCCTGTGGGCTGGCAGGGCATGCATGTCTCATTGAAAATTATGGAAGTGGCATCCAAATGTGTATTGCATACTACTGCACATGTCAGGGGTCTCTCTGTACGTTACTACTTCAGGCAGATGAAGGACCTGGAACAAAAATTGCAGGCTGCAATCTTTGCAGTGAGTGCCCTCTTACAATTGTATTTCACTATTCATAGAAATTGATCAGGGAATTGCACAAAAATGTAATACAGTTTCTGGGTAATTTCATTTGAATTGAGTACTTTAAGCTTAATACTTCATACATATCCTTTTATGTGATAAAGAGTGGGGGAGCTAGCACCTCAAGCCTCTTCCATGAAGTATTAAGATCATGACTTGTATCTGACAGAACTGCTTATCTGCACTTTTGCCCATACTTCTTACTATTATTTCACCTGACAAGTACATAATTCTCCAATTTAAAATTAACAACTGATTTATTAATTGTTTTAGAAGAGTTCTATACCTCTACCACACATTGCAGTAAATGTGTTCTCCAGCTTTGCTCTTGAAAGCCTTAGTTGTAACTTTTAGACTCTCTTCCTTGACTCTAGATTCTGCCAATGACCAGAAGTAATTTATTTTGATTTACCTTGTCAATTCCCCATAATGCCTAGAAAATGGTGCAAATCACTGTTTAAAGTGATAACTTCTGGGGAATGCAAACAAGGTTTGCATAATTTTTTTGTACTTCTATTTTTTGATAGGGTATCATTGCTGTAAGTCTGCGTTCTACTTCCTGCAAGGATAATATATTCTTCTTTGGGTGTATTGATCTGAAGTAATTGGGTCTGATTGGACGAGGGCTGTGTATAACTAGCAGTGCTTTTGGTCCCCTGTATTATGGTCCCCTAGATATAAAGGCTGGCAATCTGCTTGTGATCCTGATATTTTCTGTTGAAGTTTGCCATTTTAATTTGCATGCACAAACCTGCAACCTCAGTTTTAGCTGTTTCTAGCTTTTCACCATTTAATCTCTCCATTTTTGGTCTTCACACTTGCTTTCATTGCAATCTATTTACTACAGCTTTTTCCATGCACTCAATCCTATTAATATTTGTGGTTTTATGTTTCTATCTGCATTGCTTTCAGTGCCACATTTTTAAGCATATGTGGCTCTCTGCCCCATCATCTAAGTAGTTAATAGATACAGTGAATGAAGCTCCAACTCTGATCCCTTTGGGATGCTTTAGTCACATATTGCCAGTTAGACTACCTCATCATTATCTCAACTCTGTCTCCTGCCGCTTAGCTGGTTTCCTAAACGGTTCAATAATTTGCCTTCAATTCTATGAACTACAACTCTAGCTAACATTTTATAAGGGAAAATTTCAGCCCTTTTTTGGCAAACACCCAAATGCACTTTGGCTTATTATGCTGTCTTCCCCTTTTCACTCCCGACACCCATGGCGAAGTATTGCACAGATTTTTTTTCTGAAATTGCACTGCCTTGAAATGGCTGTAAAATTACACCGTGAAGTTTAGTGCAGCAGGAAACAGTTATTAAATTTTATTGCAAAAGTCCTTACTGAAACATGAACTGTTTCTTTAAGTATATTTTTATGGAATCAGATTGAATTGAGTTAACAATTGAGTCCTTAAACTTGTACCTAATAAGTATTAATAGAGATTGAATGGATTAAAAGCTTTTTATATTCATACATAAAGAAATGGATGTGGCATGGATTGCATGGATTTTTAAGGCTAATATGTTTGTGTAATTTTTATAGGCCTCTTTTTAACTTGAGATTAGCAAGTAACCTAGAACTCCCTTGGTGTTGACAAATTTTGCATATAACTTCTCATGATTACATTTTAAAAAAAACTGCCTCTTTAATTTTTCTTTAAAAAAAGTATTCGTATTGCACATTGTTATCTACAGAATGTATCAGAAGGTATTGCATCAGTGGTCAAAGTCACATTTAGTTCACCTTTTGGCTCCTCACTCTTCTGGCGTCTTCCAGGTCATGATAGTGTTTGTGATATAATTTAAGTGCTAGTTTCTTCCAGCCTGTGGAACAGCAGGCTTCCATCTTTTCTGATTGTTAGTAGACAGAATTTATTTTTAAAATTCTTGGCATTATGGGCATCATGAGCAAGATGAGCATTTTTGATGGGGAATTCCAGATTTTAACCCAGAAGTGATGAAGGAATGGCAAAATATTATTAAGTTGACTTGTTGTTTAGCTTGGAAGGGAACCTAGAGGTTGTTCCCAAACCAGTTAGAAGAGGCCTTGGATTTGTGATATTCTGCTGAAGAAGCCTTGGTGAATTGCTGCAGTGAATCCTACAAATAATACAGGTGTGAGGTGCTGATAGTGGAGGGTGTAAATGTTCTAAGGTGGAGATGAGGTGCCATTTAGCCTGGTTTGTGCTGACCTCCTTGAGTGTTTTCAGAGCAGTACCCACTAGGCAACTTGAAAGTGATCCATCACACTTCTGATATACTTGCAGGAGGTGGAAAGACTTTGGGAAGTTACAGGTGAATTATTGGATAGAGAGTATCCAGCCTCTGATCAGTTCATTTCCACAGCATTCAATTGGTTGTTTGGGTGGTCAGTGATGAAGGAGGGAAGTTAAAAGATATTAATCCTATTGACTGTTGGGAGTGGTTAGACTCTTTTGTTGGAGTTGGTCATTGCCTGGTACTTGAGTGTCGTATGTTGTTTGCCACTCAGGAGACTGAATGCTGTTCTGGTCTTTCTGCAATCAGACATGAAATGTTTCAATGCCTGAGGAATTGAGAATGAGGATAAATAATGCACTCATTGCCAAACATCCTATACTTTCAGATGAAAGACCAGAATATGAATAGTGCTGTTCATGACCTGGGTTCCAAAGCATTTTGCAGTGAATGAAATGCCTTTAATATGTAATTAGTGATTTTGTTTTTGAACAAAGATACTAGGCAATTGATTTGCAACAACAAACTCCCACAGACAGCAAAATGACAATAACAATTTTGTTTTTAGTAATGCTGGTTGAGTGATAAATTTTGGTTGGGATACTTTAGCTGTTTTTGCTGGTCTTCAGTGTAGTGCTGTAGAAACTCCTGATCTCACAATGATGGAAATTGAAGATAGCTCAAGTTTGGCTCCTGCAGTGGTGTCCTGGGGTAACGATGATTGACCTCTACCTTCCTCTTTGCTTGACATGTCTCCAGTCATTAGTTTTTCTTTGAATGCTATTCTTGGTTGAAGGTGCTTTAATATTAAGGATTGCAGTGGATAAATGACACGGAAACTGACCATTCAGCTCATCCAATTCATGTTGGAGTCTTTATTCCACTTGAACATATTCTAGTTTTTCCTCATCTAAATCTATCATTATAACACTTTATATTCTTCTCTGTCATTTGAATGTCTCATATTTAAATACAGCTTTAACCACTCTGTGCAGCAGTCAGTTCCACATTGTGGGTAAGGAAATTCCTTCTCAATCCCCAGACTGGATTTTATAATAGACAGATGGATTCTCACTATATTCTTTCCCACAAATATTCTCCCTGAATCAACTCTGTTAACACCTTTCATAATTTTATTAAGTCACCTTCTCGGTCCTCATTACAGAAGAGAAAAGTCACCTAGCCTGTCCATCTTTGCATTTCGCATAACATCTTTGTAAATCTTCTCTGCACCATCTTTAGTACCTATATATCCTTGTTTGATAATCTGATGCTCAACTTGCATACACTACTTGGAAGTGTGGTTTAATAAAGTTTTTGTTACAGGTTTCATCAACTCCCTTGCTGTTCATTTCAGTCCTAGAAATAAACTTTTTTTCTTTTAATGCCCTTGCTAACCAAGGGCACAATTTTTAATGATTGGTGTATTTGTAGCCAAAGATTATGTTGTTTGTCTATCCCATTTGGATCTGCATCTTTTCAGTAATATAGTGCCTTCTATTCCTCATACCAAAGTGCTCCTGTTTATATTTGAACAATCAATATTATGTAATTACTAGCATTAATTATCTATGCTAAATAATCATTGCATAATTTTTGTAGAATGTTAGGAATATTTTGTATATCAAATATTTTCACATTTTTTTTACTTCCCACTGCCATTACCAACTATTGTTAGTTTTAAGGCAGCTAGACACCTTGATTTACACCTGTCTATTCTGCCAATGAACAAATATTTTGTTTGTACGGTGAAGTGTGGATCCAAGTGCTTTGAGTAGAAATAAAGTATCAGGAAGCAATTTATTGGTGAATAAGTACTAGTTAGATATATTACTCAGTCCATCCATCATTTTGCCAATGTTTGATTAAGAGCAGGATAGTTGAGCCATATTTAAGTGGGTTGGATTTGTTCTGATCTTCCTGAAATGACCAACTTCCTATATTATTGACTAGGTATTGGTCTGTCCAAACCTGTGGACAGCCACTGGCAAAAAGGTTATCAAAGCTGCTGGATGACTGATTTATCAAAGGCCTACAGGGAATAGATGAGCAATCCTGATTTGATCTGCATGCAGATCTGGGCCCTGGCTACCTGATTGACTTCTGAAGTCCTTAAGAGCAGCTAGGGATGGACTGTTCTTTATTTACATGAATATAATGGGACATTGCTTTGTGAGAGTGCAAGTTGCTAACTCGTTCCTTTTTGGATGGTGGCGTAAGGGGAAAGTGATACAGAGATGTGATTGTTAAGACAGATCAAATTTGTTTATTTTAAAGAAGAAACAAGTCTGCAGTTGATAGGAGCATTGCTTGAAGTTGTTTTATTGACCAGCACGAGAAGTCTGTGTTATTTGAATGTAACAAAAATTATTACTCATTTTAGTCATGATGATCCATACTAAATGTTTTAAAATTTCCTCCTCCACAATCTTGAATGCTGAATTCTGGGCAGAGTTTATCCTTGATCCCTTGTGCAAAGTAGGTTACAAACTGAATATTCACTTTAATGAATGAAGAACTGGAGGATTGTTGGATGATTCTGTTCTGTTTATTGCTCAATTGGATACAGCTATTATTTTCATCTCTTTTGCACTGATATTTTGTCAATCAAATTCACTTTTGTTTTTGATATGTGTATATCAACTGTGAATTATGCATCACTGATAAATGTTTCAAACTGCAAAGGAAAGGCTTTCATTAGACATTAAGTATTGTCTTTTTCCAAGGTAGCATCAGCTATTTGAGTTTTAGGTCTGAGGTACTTTGGTTTACATGGAATGAAAATGCAGCTTGAAGTGACATAAATATATGGTAAATTGGTAATGTGGTGATTTTTGGCTTTTGTTACAAATCTACTGTTTTAAATGTTAGGCTTAGATTTTGGTTAAGCTGTGTAGATGTTCATTGAATTCTTAAGCTGAAGTGAGAGCTTGTAGGTTATGGTCAGAGACCAAATAACCTAATTGTCATTTGCCCACCACTAGGAAGTAGTAATTTAAAAAAATTAAAAGACCAGATAATTGTTTGTTCAATATATTTCTGCCTTGATGGCTGGCATTTTGGATGAACAGTTATCTGGTCCACAACTTTCACAAAATTCACTATTCCCCTTTCAAAGCCTCGAGTCCCAGACTGAGCCAGAGACCCTAAAATGTCTGATGTTTTGCTTGGCCCAAAGTCTCCTGCCATGCAGCAATCTGGCTGCTTTGATCACTGAATCGTGGGTGATTCTAACTCCTAGCAGCAAGGAGAAGGAGTGGCCTTATCAGCCAGAAGATGATCAAAGGTGGCTGGTTCAGCAATCAGTAAACCACTCCACTAATTCGGCTACCTACCGGCCCACTGTTTCTTGTGAGCTATTATTTATCTTGGTGAACCTCTCTGGAATGGTAAGCAAACCAATGTGTGTGTCATCTTCCAGACCAACAATCCGAGCACTGAGGACCAAATTACACATACTTGTTTACATTGGGCAAGCCATTTTGTTTGCATGACTGAAAACAGGCTCCCAAAATAAACCCTCCATCCAACCTCTGTCTTGAAGAGATTACAAGCAGATGGAGGAGAAGAATCAAGGATATGCTCAAAGCTTTCTTGAAAATACAACATCCCCACTGACTCCTGGGAACCTCCAGGGCCATGTCTGCTCTAAGTTTGCGAAAGACCTTTGGGGTGATAAGAGTACACCATCTTGCACACTGCCCATCCACTCACCCCCTCAAGCACCTGCTGCTCCATCTGTGGAAGAGTCTGCTTCATTAGTCAGCTTTGAACCCATAAAACCAGAGTGGAATTCTGAAGAACTGCTAAGTAGAAGATGATGATGAAAATGTGAGGAGTAGAATAGTGCTCAGTCTTATTATCAGCTTTATGTAGTGACTACATCTCACTTGAGTTGAGATTATGCATTCAAAATCTGATCCAGGACGTGGGCACTTCTTCGAGCTGGAACCTCTCATTACTTCATGACTGTCACATTGTTAGAAGTCCTTGCTGAGGTCTTTTAGCACTATTCAAAGCCATATAGCATTGATAGCAACTTAAAATAGCTTTGATCATTCTGATGGTAATTGGCAGACTCTTGTTTTCTGCCTCTCATAACTTGATAGGAGTTTCTAGTTTGTATAGCACCAAGCTAGGATGGGAGCTGTTCCCATTGGTGGAAGGGTCAAAGACGAGGGATCACAGATATAAAGGGGAAGAAAGTTAAGAATGACATGGGGATTTTTTGTTTTATAGTGTACAGTTGACATCTGTAACCTTGGAGGGATTTGGTGAATATATAGTGAGGAAAAACTTGCATAGCTACGGAGAAGGAACAGGTAGAAATAGGGAGTTGGCATAGACCTTTTGGATCTAACGGCCTCCACCTGTCCATGATTCTATGAACTATTTTTACTAGCTGTTATCTTGCTATCTGTACCATGAAGCAGAAAATTTCACACTATTATTGGGCTTGAATGAACATACCTAATATGATCTTTGACTGAGCCCTTGTGCCACCACTGAGGCTAAACCTATCATAGGCAAGACAGCAGTCCATTTGCACGAAGCAAGCTCCTACAAGTAGCTGTATGATTAAACCTGAAGTTTTAGAGTGATGCTGATTGAGGAATAATTATACCCCTCTCTCTTCAAAAACCCTTCTTCTTTTTCAGAATAGTACTGCAGGCTCTTTTGTATCCTCCTAGATGTGCAGATCAATATCTCATTTGAAATGCAGCAGTTCCTACTGCATATTACTTCTGTTATTGTACATTAGCACGTTGGCCTAATTTTTTTGTAATCAAGTCTCTAATGGAACTTTTCCAACAACTTGCAGAGTGAGAGACAAGAGAGCTACCACCAACATTAGCATATTTCTAACTAGTTTGACATTTCAAAACTATTGTGAACCTTAAGACACAAGCAGCATTGTTTAACAGCACTGTAACAGATTTTTAGTTAAAGATAATCTGATAATGCATCATATAAGAATTTGTAGGCATGACTTAATATGCAAAATATAAAACAAGAATTGTACTTAGTTTTCAGTTCTCCTGTGATTTTTTTTTAAATCACTGTTCTACAGTCTACTAGCATAATTTATCCAATGGCAAGAATATGCACAGATTGCTCTCTGTGCCCTACAAAATAGTGACCACACTTTAAAAGCAATCCTTTAGGATGTCTTGACAGAAAAGGTGTTGCACTATTGCTAGTCATGCTTATTTAAAAATAAAAGATATGGTTCAATCAAGGACATTTATAAAACCAGTGTTCTTGTTTTCTGCCCTCTTCTGCTTCTACCAAGTCCATTTGAGAAAAGTTCTGCTGGTACTACGTACCACTGCTTGTTTGTAGAAGTTAGTTGATGAGAGCTTAGATAATGAGTGGTTGGGTATTTAAACCTAATTTTTGCACTTGTCTGGCATCTGCACATTTGTGCTTTACATCAACGTTCAATAGACAATAATGAGGAACAAGGACTTTGCCTTTTATCTTACCTAATCCAGAACCACTGAGTCCAGTTTCACTACATCTCCTACTTAAGACAAGATCACAAGACAAAGGAGCAGAGGTAGGCCATTCGGCCCATCGAGTCTGCTCTGCTACCTCACCATAAGCTAAACTATTCCCATCTAGCCCCAATTTCTGGCTTTTTCCCCATATCCCTTGATACCTTGACTAATTAGATACCTATAATCTCCTCCTTAAACGCCCCCAATGATCGGGCCTCCACAGCTGTGTGTGACAATGAATTCCACAAATCCACGACCCTCTGGTTAAAGAAATTTCTTCTCATTTCTGTTCTAAATGGTACCCTCTAATTCTAAGACTGTGCCCTCTAGTCCTGGACTCACCCACCAAGGGAAACAGCTTAGCCACATCTACTCTGTCCAGTCCTTTCAACATTCAAAATATTTCTGAGGTCCCCTCTCATTCTTCTGTACTCCAGTGAGTACAGTTCAAGAGCTGACAAACGCTCATTGTATGTTAGCCCTTTCATTCTGGGAATCATCCTTGTAAATGTTTTCTGAACCCTCTCCAACATTAGTACGTCCTTCCTAAGATAAGGGGCCCAAAACTGCACACAGTATTCCAAATGAGGTCTCACCAGTACCCCATAGAGCCTCATCAACACTTCCTTCCTTTTATAAGGTCTGATTCCAAATGGAAAAATCGAACTTCAACCTTTTATCTGAGAAGGCTGGAAATACTCAGCATATAAAGTACTGTCTGTGGAGAGGGAAACAATTAATGCCCCATATTCTGATTTATAGGTCAACCTCTCAACAGTTTATCTCTCACCACAGATGCTGTCTGATCTGCAGAGTATTTGCAGGATTTCCATTTTTCAGAGTTCTAGCATCAGCAATATTTTGGTTTGTAGCCTTTGAATTGTATCAAATCAGAATTAAGGATTTTATCAATAACCTTTAAATAAAACCCTTTTGTTTCAAAAATTAACACTTAATTAGCATAATGCCATATAACAGCATAATATTTCAAGTTTTGAGTTGTTCTCTGCAAATATTAGAGATGAGTGGGCTTATAAAACTACTGGCAATTATTGTACAATCCAATTTTGTTCCAGCTTTCCAAAATATCTTTTAATGTGCATAAGTGTTGGGGTGTGTGTGTGCATGTCTCAGTCATAGCATTTACCCCAATAAGCCATAATGGAAAATTCCGGCAACATTTGAAAATGCTGCAAATATACTGGTTAATCCAGTTCTGTGAAAAGGAAAGAATTCTTGGCATTTTGTATATAATGGTTTAATGAAATTGGGCCCTACCAGGGAACTTATGTGAAATATGAATTGATTTCTGTGAATTATGTTGTTTGATTGCAAACTTTTTCTTGCATGATGATTTTCAAATGGCAAATGTTTAATTAAAAATGGTAATGGCTGAGTCGATAGCTGTTGTGGGTTTAAGTCTTGCTGTAGAATTCTGAGCAGACAATCTTTGCTGATACTTTAGGTACAATATGGGTGTTGGAGGGGGTGTTGCTGCACTGTCAGAGGTTTCTAGGTGAGACATTATGCTCAGGATTTAATTTATCCTCTGAAAATGACAAAATACACTGTATTTTTTTTTCCGTTCTAATGTGCACAATTGTTAGTGGAATTAAGTTATTGCTGCTGCTTTGGATTCAGAAGCTCAATACAAATTAATTTATTTTCTTGTAATGTAACAGTATTCACTGAGGATTTTGACCTGTGAATGTCGAGCTTTTGTTTTTGCCACTAATCAATTGTCATCTACTTTTCCAGACAGAAATAGCGAAAAGACTGAATACGATTTGTGCGCAAGTGATTCCCTTTCTGTCTCAGGAAGTAAGTGAACTCATTGAACTGTTCAGCTGTTAAAGTGCAATTATGTTCTGCATTTGTAAATTAGGTAGTTATCAGCACTGATGAATGTTGTGAACATCTGTTACTGTTTTAGGGAAGCATGTTTTCAAACAGTTCTGATATCGAGATGTTTGTACTGCAGTGTGCAACCTCAATACAATGGAAAAAGTACAGCAAATTTTAATACAAAGTGCTTGTGTTGGTTTTACTTGCAGTTTCTCCATTTGTTGTCCAAACATTAGAAAGGGTGCACAGTACCAGGATCTTGCCATGGGTAAGGGATATTTGCTATGAGGAGAGATTGGGGGGTGGGGGGGAAATAGGGCAGTTTACTTCAGTAAGTGATTCAAGAGTTAATGCATTTTGGTAGTAGATAAATATAAATTAATTCCCTCTGGGAAGTGAGTCAATAAATGTATAATTCAGGGTGAATATTATATTGTTTTTTACTTAGTTGTGGGGATTTTAAGTGATGTAGTGGAAGCTGATTATGTGAATAATTAAAGAGAAGTTGGACAGGTACTTGTGGGTAAGGAACTTGTGTTATGGATGGAAAGCAAGAATATTGGTCTGAGCTTGAAGAGCACAGGCATGGCACACTGGATAACCAAGTTTCTATGATTGTAGTTAATGTTTTTATTTTAATTTATGAATTTGTTTTCAAGGAATTATAGCTATAGTTCTTCATTTTATTGATCTTCATTCCCAAAATGCAGCTATTGTTGAGAACAGTTTTTGTCCATAAATGTGTTTGTCAAATTTCCCTTGTTTGTTTGTCCCTTTCATACTTATTTGTAAGTCAATTCTCCTTGTATGGCACCAAGAAGGCAAACCAAAAAGAGATCATAGCTTTGATTCCCGATTTATGTTGAAATAGCAGATTTCAATTGGGGAGAGTTACAATGGCCTAAACTATTGAATTTTGTTATAGTTGAGGAAATGGTGTAAAGAGACAGTGTGTTTTTACCTGTTGATCCCTATCCAGTGACTCTCGCAGGAAGTTTGTGAATGAATATAGTAATTGAGGGCACAATCTGGTTCAGATATGTTTACACACTGTTGAGGTAGGATAGGCATCTTGGTGCAGTTCTTTTTCTTGGTATGCATTCTGGAGCTTTAATTTGCGGCACAACATTGAATTAGGTTTTTTTTTACAAGTGTTTTACAAGTGTTTCAATCTACACAGTTTGAATTTGGTCCACCTGCAGTATGTGATAAATGAAGCAATCTTCATATATTTGTTTTTTTTTAAATGCAGCAGGATTTAGTTATGAAGGTTAGTGATTTAACACAAGAATCTTCTTTCTGTGAACGAGCATCAACAACAGGTGGCACAGGCTGTGGAACGTGCAAAGCAAGTGACCATGGCGGAGTTGAACGGCATCATCGGGGTACGTGGGCTTCCCAGTCTGCCTCTTACAGTGTGTATACCTATCTTATTCACTTACTTTTATTTGTATAACTTTGTGTGTTGGTATTTTAGGGTAATGTTCTTTATGTACTTAAGAGTAGTTATAAATCTTCAATCCTTGCAAAGATTCCATGTTTAAGAAACTTTATTTTTACATGCTTTCTAAAATGTTTACAAGGTGTATGGACATCTGTGACTGAATGTCATGCACGTATTCAAATGGCCTATCAAACATAGTCTGACATTATGGTTGGCCTCTTTTTTTTGACTGGAGAATCGTATCCAGATTGTCAATCACCCACAATTTTTGTTAAATGAGCCATGTATGCTATTCTGATCCATGTGAGTGCTGATACATCTGGTTTCTGCTTCACTCCCTTCTTACAATATATTAGCAATCAAAAATAAATGGATAACATTTGCATGTTTCTGTCTTGTTGAAAAAAATCTACTCTCATAGAGGGTGTCCTTTCTCAATTTTATTCATACATGAGAAGATCTGGAAAATTCAGATTACTTGTTTATCAGTTTATGTTAATTGCTCATGTGAAGATTCCCTGCTGATTTTTATGGTTCTCATAGACACTTTTTGTAATGATAATTAGACATACCGCTGTAAGGATTAGCATTCGCAAAGACCAATGACGTCTCAGGACAAAGAGACCAGTTAATCCATCTGTGTACAAAATTACATCCCAATTGGAGATTGAAAATTAAAAGCTCTGGATTATTGCTGATAAAAGAATTGGACACAGCTTGAAAACGTTCCTTTTTTTTACTTCAGTTTCTCAATTGCAGATCTACTGTCAGTTTGCCTCTGGTAAACTATTGGTAGTCAATGAGGTGAACGACACGAGTATGGTGACTTTCATTTTTGTTCTCATGGTTTTTGTCCTGAAACAATTGCATAGTAATGTTCAAGAATACATTTTTCATGCTGCTTTATCTATACATGATTATTGAGCCTTGCATAAATTTACAACATAAACTGATTCTAATAGATTTTCTCTTCACTCTCTTACCCTTTAGCCCTCCTCTTTCTGTGCTTCCTTTTCTTCTCTATTCTCATCAACCTTCCCCCTTTAACTAAATTGATCGACTTCATTGATCAATAAATCTTTGTTATTCCACAATTGCTGAAAACTATTGTGGATCTGGTCCTGTGTAATGAGACAGGTAAAATTAACAATCTTGTAGTTAGGGATCCTCTTGGAAAGAGTGACCATAGTATGATTGAATTTCTCATACAAATGAAGGGTGCAATAGTTCGATCTAAAACCAGTGTATTATGCCTAAACAAGGGAGACTACAATGGGATGAGGGAGGAGTTGGGTAGCATAGACTGGGAACACAGGCTATATAGTGGGACAGTTGAGGAACAGTGGAAGACCTTCGAAGTGATTTTTCACGGTGCTCAACGGAAGTATATTCCAGTTAAAAGCAAGGACAGTAAGGGTAGGGAGAGCCAGCCTTGGATAACTAAGGAAATAAAAAAAGGCATCAAGCTAAAAGCTCATGTATACAAAGTAGCCAAGAGTAGTGGGGAAACTGGAAGATTGGGAAAACTTTTTAAAAAGCAACAAAGGACCACTAAGCAAGCAATAAGGAAAGGGAAGATATATTTTGTGTTAGTTTACTTTCATAATCTAAAAATAGACAGTAAAAGTTTTTATGATTGTATAAAGCGGAAAAGGGTGACTAAAATGAACGTAGATCCCTTGTAAGATGAGAAGGGGGAATTAATATTAGGTAATGTGGAAACGGCCGAGGCCTTGAATGATTATTTTGTGTCTGTCTTCATGGTGGAGGACACGTCTGACATGCCAAAGAGAAACATCATGATGCAATGGGAGGTGAGGACCTCGATATAATCACTGTCACTAAAGAGGTAGTGATTAGAAAACTAGTGGGCCTAAAGGTAGACAAGTCCCCCGGTCCTGATGGGATGCATCCCAGGATACTGAAGGAAATGGATGAAGTTATAGTAGAGGCGTTTGTGATAACTTACCTAAATTCTCTGGACTCTGGGCAGGTCCCGGTGGATTGGTAGACAGCAAATGTCACACCACTGTTTAAAAAAAGGATGTAGGCAAAAGGGAGGTAACTATAGGCCAATTTGCTTAACGTCTGTAGTTGGGAAAATGCTTGAAGCTATTATTAAGGAAGATGCTGCCCAGATTGGAGACCATGTCTTATGAGGATAGGTTGAACGAGCTGGGACTTTTCTCTTTGGAGCAAAGGAAGATGAAAGGTGACTCGATAGAGGAGTATATGATGATAAGATGCATGGATTGAGTGGACAGTCAGAGACTTTTTCCCAGGGTGAAAATGGCTAACACGAGGGGCATAATTTTAAGATAATTGGAGAAAGGTATAAGGGGTATGTCAGAGATGTTTTTTTACACAGAGTGGTGAGTGCATGGAACACACTGCCGGCAGAGGTGGTGGAGGCAGATATATTAGGGATATTTAAGAGACTCTTAGACATGAATGATAGAAAAATGGAGGGTTATGTGGGAAGGAAAGGTTAGATAGATCTTAAAGCAGGATAAAATGTCGGTACAACACCGTGGACCAAAGGACCTGTACTGTGCTGTAATGTTCTATGTTCCAAATAGCGAGATATCTGCATGGAAGTGGTTCCATCAGGCTGACACAGTATGGATTCAGGAAGGGCAGGTCCTGTTTGATAAACTTGCTGGAGTTCTTTGAGGATATAATGAATGCAGTGAATAGATGGGAACAGGTGGATATTCTATACATGGACACCTAGAAGGTGTTTAATAAGGTGCCACATAAAAGACTTATCCATAAGATAAGGATGCATGGAGTTGGGAGTGATGTATTAGCATGGATAGAGGATTGGTTAACCAATAAAAAGCAGAGAGTTGGGATAAATGGATGTTTCTCTGGTTGGCAATCAGTGGTGAGTGGGGTGCCACAGGGGTCAGTGCTGGGCCGGCAACTGTTCAAGATTTGGAAGAGGGGACCGAGTGTAGCGTATCCAAGTTTGCTGATGACACAAAATTGAGTGGAAAAGCAAATTGTGCAGAGGATGTGGAGAGTCTGCAGAGAGATATAGATCAGTTAAGCGAGTGGGCAAGGGTCTGGCAGATAGGGTACGATGTTAGTAAATGCGAGGTTATCCACTTTGGAAGGAAAAATAGAAAATCAAATTATTATTTAAATGGTGAAAGATTGCAGTGTGCTGTTGTGCAGAGGGACTTTTGAGTGCTTGTGCATGAATCACAAAAGGTTTGTTTGCAGGTACAACAGGTTATCAAGAAGGCAAATGGAATGTTGGCCTTCATTGCTAGAGGGATTGAATTTAAGAGCAGGGAGGTTGTACTGCAACTGTACAAGGTGCTGGTGAGGCAGCACCTGGACTACTGCGTGCCGTTCTGGTCTCCTTACTTGAGGAAAGATAGACTAGCTTTGGAGGTGGTGCAGAGGAGTTTCATCAGGTTGATTCCAGAGATGAGGGGATTAGCTTATGAGGAGAGAGTGAGTCGCCTGGGACTTTACTCACTGGAATTCAGAAGAATGAGAGGAGATCTCATAGAAACACATAAAATTATGAAAGGGGTAGATAAGACAGAGACCGGAAAGTTGTTCCCACTGGTAGTTGAGACTAGAACTAGGGGACATAGCCTCAAGATTCGGAGGAATAGATTTAGGATGGAGATGAGGAGAAACTGCTTTTCCCAGAGAGCAGTGAATCTGTGGAATTCTCTGTCCAGGGAAGCAGTAGAGGCTACCTCATTAAATATATTTAAGACATAGATTTTTGCATAGTAGGGGAATTACGAGTTATGAGAAAAGGCAAGTAGGTGGATCGGAGTCCTTGGCCAGATCAGCCAAAATCTTATTGAATGGCAGAGCAGGCTCGACCGGCCAGATGGCCTACTCCTGCTCCTATTTTTTATTTTGTTATGTTCTTGCCTTGATATTCTGCTGCCTCCTTCAGCACTACACGTACAAAAATCAATGTTTCTCAGAATACATTGTTGGTTTCTGGTCAAATTTGGAATATCTGACTGGGCATTTTCATATTAAGAATATGCTTGCAAGGATGAACCATTTTTCATAATATTACAACATTCCAAGTGCAATTCTCATTTAGATAATTGCCAGGGGAAAATAGATCATATTGATCCAAAGTCTGCCTTTCCTTGGGTGTCTACAACCCACCAAGGTACTCATAGAGCTGCTTGATCTGTGGCTGTGCAATTTTAAAGGGAGCCTTCCTTAAGAGTTCCTAGTCCAGTATTTGAAACCTGACTTGGGAAGTTCCTCTTAATTTATATAGATAGCTCTCCTGTTGGACCAACTCGCAACATCTACTTAGAGGTATTGTGGAATCTTTGGGTAACAGATGCTTCAGGAAGAAAGAATTTCCTTTCCTTGGGATTTTGCTGGTGAACTGCTCATGGAGTCCAGTGGCGTTTCTTAGCTCTCAGGTTGGGGCTATCTGGCTGGTTAACCCAGCATGAATACAAAGAGACCATTAAAATCAGTGGGAGAAATTAATTGTTTGGAGAAAGACAAGTAAAGGTTTCTTTTTGATTTAATTGAGGTTATTTAAATGTTTTTAATTGTTCTAGCACTAGATTAAATTTTTTTTTTAAATATACATTTTTGCCAAGTCCTGAGCAATTTTGAATGTTTGAGTTGAATTCATTCCTAATCATTCAGGTTAGACAGTGGGGTTGGCAAGCAGTGAACTGGCCTCGCTGCAGCCAAACCTCCTCTTGTCAATGCAGAAGGTTGCTTGCATTGGGAAAGACCCTGCAATGCTGAAAGCCAATAGCAAGCTGTGCCCTGCACCATGCTAGAAGAAACTGTGTGTCCATGCTGCAGGCAACTGGTGATCTTGACTCTGGAAGATCTGGCCTGGTGTTTGAAAATCAATCTACCATCAATATGTGCCCCTTCTGTTCAGTTTTTATTGTCTCTGTATATGGACAAAAGGCAAGGAAAAGCTATATCTTGATGCTTGAAAATTCTACATACACTGAAATGTAAGTTCTGTAAATCTCTACCTCCAAGTTTAAATAATTGTCATTAATATGAATGACAAGACAGGTTTATTCAAAATGGGTTAAATTGGCACGTTCTTTTTTTAAGAAAGAAATAGTACTTGAGCCTGGTGATTTAAATATACCTGATAATCATTGAAATTGTAAATAATTTATGACACAAGGAAACCATTCAGTCCATTGTGCCATGTTAGTCATAAGAACTGTCAAGCCTAATCCACCACCTACCTTTTAGGTCGGTAGCTTGCAGGTCACAGCTTTTCATGAACACATTCAAATGCTTTTTCAATGTAATTTCTACCCACCACTCTTTCACACATTGAGTTTCAGACCCCTACTACCCTCTTCGTGAAAACCATTTTTCTTCATCTCTCCTGTAATCCTTCTAACATTTACTTTAAATTTATGTCCCTGTTTTTTGATCCTTTTGCAACAGGAAATATTCTTTCCAATTTAGGTCCTTCACAATTTTATGCACCTCAGTTAAGTCATGGCTCATTTGTCTCCCATCAGCCTCCTCTGTTCCAGAGCAAAGAGCCCCAACCTAACCATTATTTCATTACAGGTATAAATTTCAATCCTGGAAACATCCTCATAAATCTTCTCTGTATTGTCCCCAGTATTTGCATCTTTCCTGTAATGTGTTGATCAGAACTGCATGCAGTACTTAAGCTGTGGTTTCAGTTCTCAGATAATGTCCTTGCTTTAGTATTGGCTGATAAAGGAATGCATCCTTTTTGATCACCTATTCGGTTGATTTTTTTTCTCTTAAGGATTTCTGGACATGCCCTTGAAGGTCAATCTGTTCCTCCACACTACTCGGTATCCTTCCCTTTATTGTTTATTCCTTTGTCTTGTTGCATCTCCACCAATATTTACTTCACAATTCACTGGATTAAATTCTATTTGCCTTTCTTCTACCCAACTTACCAGAGCATCCATATCTTGCTCAACTAAAGTTTTCCTCCTTGCTATTTAACTAATGGTCAGCTTTGGTATCATGTGCAAATTTTATTATGCCCACTATGTGTAAATGTAAGTCTTTTAATGCACAGACTAAAAAAATACAAGGGATCAAGTACAAAACCCTGTGGAACACAGCTGGTAAAGACTTTCCAGTCAGAAAAACATGCATGACCATTGTCCTTTGCATCCTGCCTCTGAGATGATTTTGGGTCTAATTTTGTACTCTTTCATGGATACAAAATACTTTTTTTTTGACCAATCTATCTTGGGATCTTGTCAAAAGCCACGCTAAAAAATCCAATCACACTGTGCTTATTGACTTCTCCCCTTTATTACTTGCTTTAAAAAAAACAGTTCAGTCAAGATAGACAACACCCTTTAAATTCATACTGACTGTTCTTAATTAATCTCTGTTTTCTGTAAACGTCTATTCTGTCCCTCAGAATTGTTTCCCATAATTTATCCATGAGTGAAATTAAATTCCCTTTATTGATTTAAAAAAAAAACTGCTTTAGCTGTCTTCCAGTTCTCTGGGATCAGCCTTGTACCCAGGAAAAGTTTGGAAAAGTGATGTTAAGAGTCTTCATGTCCTATTTTAACAGCCTGGGAAATAGTTCGTCTTGGCCTGGCAATTGTTCCAGTTTTAAAGCTGCTGAAGCAAAACACAAACTGCTGGAGAACTCAGCGGGTCAGGCACCAGAGTCCTGACGCAGAATGTCACCCTGAAATGTCGACTGTCTCCATCTCCACAGATGCTGCCTGACCTGCTAAGTTCCTCCAGCAGTTTGATTTTTGCTCCAGATTACAGCTTTGGCAGTGTCTTGTGTCTTCATTTAGAGATGCTGAATCCTTTTAAACTTTCTCCCTTACCATGTTCATCCCATCCATTTCCCATTCTTCCTCCTTAATTACAATGCTGCCATCTTTCTGCTGCTGCCATAAAACAACAAATTTAATGTCATTTAAATCAGTGATAATAAATCTGATTCCGATTCATTCTTTACTTGTTAAGGCTGCTGAAAGCTATTCATTCATAACATGTCATATCCTCCACCTACATTCATGGATTACTTTTTAGGACTGGTTCCTTAAGAGGTCCTACTCTTTCATTAGTTATTTAATTGTTTCAGTATTGTGCCTGAAATCCAACTGCATCTACATATTCACTCTTAATCTCTGAAGATGCTTGAACACCATTGATCTTAATTCAGCAAACTGAAATATCTATTAAGCTCTGAACACTTATTAATACAATTTCCAAAAATAACAATATTGTCCCCTGACTAGGCTGTGGATATCATAAATTCTATTCTTCCATTTTTGTTCTAGTCATCTCCTGTCACTCTGCCTGTCTTTTCTTTCATACATCCATTGCCCATTTTCATAATTATCATGTGTAGGACAATTGGTTTCGTGCTCTGACACATGCATCATTTTGCATGAAAGACACTGGTGTATCTTGACAAACCGGAGCAGCATAAAATTGGGCTGACAAATCTTGAGACCTTTGCTCCATCATTAAACGTGCAGTGTGTCAACCTGTCTCCCATGGGGAAGCAGACAACAGAAGTCTATCTATTCGTACTAACAACAGCTGCAGTATGAATAAATGCTGACCCATTTTATGGCAGCTGCCTGCATCGTGAAGGGACATGTAAAGGACAATGGGGGTCATGTACTAAATGCTGAGAATTAAACTAAGAACAGATGAAGGCTAAGTTCTGGTAAAGTTTTATTTTGAAGAACCAAAAGTCTGTTTAGATTATCAGGGAAAAAAAGTTCTTTAAAGTGCACTTCCTTATGGAGTAGTTTTACTCATTTCTGTTATCAGATTGTTTTTGTATGTCGATTACTGCTATTGATGTGCCAGATAGATTGGTTGCCCTTACAAAGTGCTAATTTTTAGGAGAGTACTTTATGAAATTTTTGAAGTTTAATAAAACAATTAGTGATATGCAATGGAAAATTTTGGCCTAGGATTTGGTTGGTGCTTGCCAGAGGTGCATTAGACAGATGCTGCGCCCATCAAATGCTTTTGTTCAAGTGTGTGCTGTTTGAAAATTCAGTAATGCAAGAGATTCACCCTGAATGAGGAAAGCCTTTCCTCAACAGCCTCTGCTGTTTGAGTAGGGGATGGTGGTCGTTGCATCAGGATGGTTTGTGTGATTGATGATTGGGGGTGTGCAGGTGTTAGGGCAGAAGATATGTGGGTAGGGAAAGGATGGTTAGGTGATGATTGCAAGCAAATGGAGGAGATTCAGGTCCTTGCCTTGCGAGGCTGTGGACCAGGGCAAGAGCTGGCTAAGTAAGTCACTTAAAAGGGACCTACCTGTGTCAAGTTCCCTGGATGGTTTATATCATGCAGAAATTGGGCTATTCATACTGGAGCAAGCTTCCATCCATATTTAAGAAGTCATGCATTTGTCCATCAGAGTTTTCCTGGCATGTGTTGTATGTCATTGGATACCACGCACTATTTGGGTCTTTCATATGGTAGTGCAACAGGTATATTCAGGAGTAAAAACTGTGGACCACGATTTGTGCATTAAATACCCAAATTTCATTTCCATTTGATTTTTATTGCAAATTGGATTGTGTAATGCACAAAACCACGGCACTATATAATGCAGTTTCTAGTCATTTGCTCATGAAAGTAGAAAAAACGTGAACATATGGTGAAAAACCCCGCCTAAATGAAATGTGTACAGATTTAAGTGTTACTGCATCTGAAAAGCTGAGGTAATTGAGCTGTGCTTTCAACATCGTTTGATGGAGTATTAATATGTTGGTGTATCTTCTGTCCCTGTCACCTTCCCCAACTTCAGCTGTGTTTGCTTGTAGTTTTCCATCTCTCCTTTTATCAGCTTCACAGGAGGGAATTAACCTTTTGAAAGTGTATTTTTTCAGAGTAATTGGCCAATCCAATAATATCTTGCTAAACAGTTTGACTGAAGATATCTGATGGGACAGGAAAAGCCAAGTGGTTGTGATAATAGCTGCAGTTCTGCTTGACAGATTATATTTGTTTAACGAAAAGCTTATAGCTTTTAAGTACCTACTTGAGAATGCATGCAAGTTTTTGAGAGATGGGGAAGAGTGAAACAGAAGGAAGGAGAAAGAGAAATTAAATTAAGAGATATTGCAGACCCACTTCTGTTATTCATTCTTGGCCAGGCCAGTATTTATTATCTATCTCCAGTTGAGAAACTGCTGCACTGCTGTGTGTGGAAGGTAATCCCACTGGTTGGGAATTTCAGAATCTTGACTCTCTAAAGCAATGAAGCAACAGTATTATGTTCACAAGTTAGGATAATGTGCAACTTCCAGGAGAAATTAATAGATGATGCCTATGTTCCTATGTCCCTGCTGCCCTTGAACTTCTGGGTCATAGAGGCCTCGGGATCGAGAAATGTTAAAGGAGATTTAGCCCATTTACCACCTGCATCCAACGGATGACAGACAATGTAACCCCAGTATAATAGTAGAGGACTGAGTGAAAGTTGCAGGTGGACTGGACTTAATAACACATGATGTTAGAATGTGCTTATGAGTATCTAATACGATACCAACTAGATATATCTGCAGTGATTTATGAAGAAGATAGATGATCTTCACTTGTGAGTTATTATAAATACTCTGACCAATAGGAGTATGAGATAGGAGCAGAGGTTGGCCATTCAATCCTTCCAGCCTGCTCCACCATTTAATAAGAACGTAATGATTTGATATTAGCCTGAGATCCACCATGCTGCCACATAGTCCTCAACTCCCTATCATCCAAAAATCTATCTAACCCAGCCTTGAATATATTCAGTGACTTAAGCTCCACAGCTTTTGTGATAGAAACTTCCGAAGGTTCAGAGAATTTAAAAGAAATTTCTCTTTGCCATCTTAAAAGGGTGACTCCTTATTCTGAAGCTATTTCTCCCCTCTACCCCAATTCAATATTCCCCCACAAGGGGAACTGACTTCTCAGTATGTATCCTGTCACATGTTATAGGATCTACTGTGTCAGTAAGATTATCTTTCATTGTTTTAAACTCCAATCGGTGTTGGCCCAAATTGCTCAATTGTCCCATATAAAATAACAAATTCATGAGCCATGAAACAGGATTATGGAGTCATATGGCCTGAAAACAGGCCCTTTGTCCCATCGAGTCCATGCTGACCATAAAGCACAAATCCTATTTTATTCTCTCGCCTTCCCCTCAAACCACCACCCCCTAACCCAGATTCCACACACAAAACATTTTACCATGGTCAATTAACTTACCGATCTTGAGAGATGGTCAGCCTCAGAGTTGAGATTTTACGCTTTCTGTTCTAATCCTGTTTCAAACTGTTTTTGATATGATAATAGTCTCAGTGTGGAATCTCCTCCTGTGGACATACAGAATGCTGGTTACTTGAAGAATTTGCTGTAAACACTTAGCAGGTCAGACAGCATCAGTGGAAAGAGAAACAGAGATAATGTTTCAGGTCAAAGACTTTTCACCTGTATGGACCTTGAATGTTGATGCATTTTCTCTGCCCACCAATGCTACTTGACCTGCTGAGTGTTACTAGCATTTTCTGATTTTATTTCAGATTTCCAGTATCTGCAATCTTTGATCTTCAATTACATAAAGAATATGTTGTTCTTTATTGCCGTCTATTAAGCTCCAGTGTGAGTCTCTTGTGAAAGTTAGTGCAATATATGATGAGAGCAAATCTTGCATGTGTTGGAATCTTTTTCATTTAAAACAAACTGAGCAGGAGTTTTTATTTTGGTACCATTCTCATAACAAGCTTCTGAGGAAATTTGTTGATGTATTTTATAGTCTTGGCTACTGTTCACCAGTGCAAAGTAACACCATACTTTTTCTTAATCTGTCTACTTTCCTTGCTGATGAGTGTGGACAGACTTGTTTCTTTTAGCGTTCAAATGACGGAGCTCTGCGTCCCTACCGATTTGGATCCTGCTGGCCACCACCATCTGCTCGTGCAAGATTGCTTTTGTTTGTCATTTTCCTTTCCCTGCCCCCTTTCTATATCCTTGCTGCTAGCTCAGTGGTGCTGGCCATATTGTATTATAATTTAAATTTAATTCATTTAAAATGTATGGCCAGATTCAGTTGGGTCATTTATGTTCATCAAGCTCCTGACTTTGGGCTGCAACAAAATTAGTGTGGATATAGAAACTTGGATGATTCTGTTTTGGGTGTTAGGTTAGTCCTTTGACTAGGATTTCTTTTCTTGGTTTTCGTGTGTGGATGATGCTGGAAAGTCTGGCTGGTATAGAGAAATCCCTGTTCCTGAAGACTATTCGTTGGTGGACCACTGGAACATTTAGAAAATAATTTACATGCTTCATGGCCATTTTCTGGTACTAACTTGCAATTTATCAGACATATTTCATAGTTTGCATGGCAGTATTTGAATTTAGAAGATTTGGGTTACTAATCCTGAGCATTGCTATCAGACTGCTATACTTGTAATGTTTCTGTTGATTGGAAATGTAGAATGTACAGCTTTTATGTCTTGGCATTTTTTTAAAAGAAACTTGTTATTCCCAGTGGCTGCCTTTTTTTAAAAAAAAATCCACAAACTTATTTCGAGGCTGCTGTCAGCTTTATAAAACCTATATCCTGGTATCTGTTGAACCCTATGCCTTATCAAGTACACTGCAAAGGCAGTTATGAAATGCCAATTCCACCCATTATCCAAGTTGGTAATGCAAGACTACATACAAAAGTTGGTTCTACAGTATAAACGTAAAAAATATTTGGAGTTTGATTTAAAAAAAACTAATCAGTTGCCTTCAACTGTTGTATTAAAGTCAAATAGCCTTATTTTTGCTCTTTGTTTGATAGTTCAAGTAGAAACTTGCCACCTATATTGAATTTGGATCTGGATGGCATGAATGATTATCTACCTCTACCCAGAGAAATCCAAATGCTGGTCTGTAGGATTAATCCTATTATGATCTAGAGTTCAACTGGGGAGATGAATTAGCTGTGTAGAACCAGTTGGCAAATGTTCTGCTGCTTGAGTTCTGGTGATGAAGGGTTATATATTCACATTTTGGCTGCTTTTATGAAGTGTTGTTAATTGCCATCCATTTTTGTTTTTGCTGGAATATGCATCACTGCTTCTCTCAAAGAAATTGGATGCAACATTTAAGGAGTGAGCAGTGGTAATTATTGGGAAAGGACAAACTTGTTACTTGTGTTGCAGTGAACATGCTTCTAATGGCAAGTGTTCAGCTTTTAATTAAGTGCTAATAAGCATTCTTCGTGCTGATATCAGGATGAGTTTAGATTTTTTTTTATTTTGTAGTTGCAGCCTATCATTAAAATTCTCAATCAAATGGGGTGCCAAAAGTAGTGTATTAACCTTCGTTAGAAAACTTGTGCAGTAAAATAGTGTTGGCAGTCCCATTATAGTTCATTAAGAAAACAATCACTGCTTTTAAAATGAATAGTATGTAGTTTTTAAAGTGAAGACTTTTGGAAAATAGTTTGTGGCATGCTCAGTCGCCTGTACAGATAGGTTTGGAATATAGGGCTGTATTTTATAGTTGCATTGTTCAAGGCAACTGAATTTGTGCCATGCTGCACTTGTATCGCATGTTATAATAATAGGATAACATTTCCTTTGGGGCATAGCTGCTAGTTACAAAGAAAATTGTACCTAATTTGTAAAGTATTCATGTATCTCTGCCCTTCCCAAATTTTGATTACTTTTCAAATAGTAATTATCTACCAGGGACCTGCATAGCTGGGTATTATTTTGAAATATGACTTAACAAAAATTTGTTGATACTTTTGAATGATAACAACTGATTTAATAACTGATATGGGTTTATCAATGAAAACAATAACTTCAGTGTTGTTTTACTATTTGAGTAACCCAATTTTTGTGTTACTGAAAATGAATTTTAAGAAATGTGCAACTCTTTTCTGTTTAATTTGGGGTACAGCAAGCTCTTCAATAATAAAAAAAAAGAAGTGGTTTAAAACCTTTTTAAAACCAGTTAGATATTTGGAATCTCCTCAAAAGCTTGAAAACACGCACAATTTGTAATGTTGATTAATTTCTCCTAAGGGCATAGCTGCTTTGTGCCTAATATTTTAAAATCTATCATGAGAGATTGTAATAGATCAGGTTGTGCTAAAGGTAATTTGCATTTAACTGGTGCAAAACTTGACAGGATATTTTTGCTGTAATAGGGGACATTGTGCTAGTAAAAGACAGCATAATTCCTAGCAAATCTAATTGCATGCTCTAGACACTGATTTTGTTTTTACCCTTTCGCTATATTTCATTTCTTAACCTTTTGTTTCTTCTAACTTCTGTTATTTTTTTTTCCCAATTTTTTTTACACAGGTAGTAATATGGAATGCAGTACATATGTTTTCATCAATAGTAGAGGCGGCTCAGTTTGCTAAACTGATCAGGTGTAATTAAATGGAGAAGCAAGGGACTGCAGGTGCTGGAATCTAGATGAAAAACATGATGATGCTGGAGGAACTCAGGCAGTATCCATGGAGAAAAGCAGTCAGTCAAAGTTTTGGGTCAGGATCCTTCTTCAGGACTGAAGATAGGAAAAGCAGAGCAGTGATAGGTGGACGAAAGAGGGGAGGTGGGGTGTGCACAAAGTGGTGATAGGTAGATACAGGTAAGAGAGTGATGGGGAGGAGGGGAGACAGATCCACCGGGGAATGGGGTAGCTGTGGGCATCAGTAGGTTTGTAGAAGATGTCAGTGGATAAAGAATCTCCTGAGATGGAAATGGAAAGATCAAGGAAGGAGAGAGAGGTGTCAGAGATAGTCCAAGTGAATTGGAGAGCTGGGTGAAAATTAGTGACGAAATCTATGAAACTGAGTTCCGCACGGGTACAAGAGATGGTACAAATGCAGTCGTCGATATAGTGGAGAAAGAGTTGAGGAATGGGGCCAGAGTAGGCTTGGAACAGAGACTGTTCAATGTAGCCAGTGAAGAGGCAGGCATAGCTGGGGCCCATACGAGTGCCCATAGCTATGCCCTTGATCTGTAGAAAGTGAGAGGAATCGAAAGTAAAGTTGTTAAGGGTGAGGACAAGTTCAGCCAGGCGGAGGAGAGTGTTAGTGGAAGGGGACTCTTTCAAGAAAGAAGCAGAAGGCGATGAGGCCATCATGATGGGGAATGGAGGTTTAGATGTCCATGGTGAAGATGAGGTTGTGCATGCTGCTGAACTTAAATCTATTGAAGAGCTGGAGAGCGTGTGATGTGTCATGGATGTAGGTGGGAAGGGATTGGACTTGGGCGGGGGGCGACAGGATAGTGTCCAGGTAGTAGCTGTGGCATCAGTGGGTTTGTAGAAGATGTCAGTGGATAAGGAACCTCCTGAGATGGAGACAAAAAGATCGAGGAAGGAGAGAGAAGTGTCAGAGATAGTCCAAGTGAATAGTAGCTGTGGGCATCAGTGGGTTTATAGAAAGATCCCCTTCCTTCCCCCCCTTCCCCACAAACCCCCTCCACCCCTTCCCCCCCCCCCCCCCCCCCCCCCACACATGCTTCTTCTCTTCTTCCCTTTCCTAGCCTCTTTCTTCTCTTCTTACCTTTGACCCATCCCCCGGTGGATCTGCTCTCCCCTCCTCCCCCACACCTGCCTATCACTATCTCTCACCTGCATCTACCTATCACCACCCTGTGCCCACCCCACCTCCCCTCTTTTGTCCACCTATCACTGCTCTGCTTTTCCCTCCTATATATTGGGCTTCCCCTTTTCCTATCTTCAGTCCTGAAGAAGGGTCCTGACCCAAAACATTGACCACCTGCTGTTCTCCACGGATGCTGCCTGGCCTGCTGAGTTCCTCCAGCATCATCGTGTTTTTCATCAGGTGTAATTAAATACTCAATATTCAAATGTGGAAAGCAAAAATGTGCCTCTTCAAAATAGAAATGAATTGCTTTTTAACCTTTGCTTTCTATATGCTTGATACTGCAAATCTAGTCCTTTATGTTGAATTTACTAATTTGTTCCATTTTTGAGTGGGGAGGGGTGGCGATTATTTGTTCTTGCTATTCCTGTCTCAGCTATTACTTCAAAAAAAAGTCCTTGGTCTCTAGTTGCTACTGTCAACATCTGAAACTGTTTTTGAATAAGACATCTTTGCTCAATTGGCTCCTTATAACACTAATCTTCTGTAGCCAACTGCAACTTCTAGATAAACATCTGGCATTCACTACAGCAAGAGGTATAGCTGAATGGTTAATATCATAGGAAGGCGCCGGCTGACCCCAGATTTTTGTGCTTTATTATCTAGCATTGCCTGGAGCAAAATCTGGGGCATGGAGACACATACATGGTTTTCCAATATTAATTTGCTAACCAGCTAGTACCGCTATGTATAGCTTAGCAGACTGTTTGCTTGTGATGCTTTCTTTTCCTTTCCTCTCCGACAGTGATCAGACATGACATTAGGAGCAACAAACTTAAAAGTACTTTTAGGAGGTTAAGTGGAAAAAATTGAACTGGAGAAACTGTAATTTGTAGAGTTCTGATAATGCAATTTTATATCTGTATACTTAATGAGTGAAGCCATTATGACTTTGTTAAATCTTGTATGTAAAATTCAATTAAATATCTTCATCCATTTAATAAAAAATTCAGCATGGCCTTGCAGAAATCATAAATAACTAAGTTTCTTGTATCAAATCTGAATTAAGCTGGTCTATTAACTTCCATTGTCAATGGCTGTCCAATGTATGGATGTAGCTATTAGTCTTCCTAGTCTTAAAGCTGTTTGTATCACAGACGTGCTCTTTCAAATTTGGAACTAAGCAGGATATTATCACTACCCTGCAAGTATATTTTCTTGTTAACAAATTATGTTTTGCAAGTGCTGAAAATGGATCTGTTTGATCAGCTGCATTCAGCATTATTATGTTGCCTCTTGCTGCATTATAGACTATGATTTTATAGTTTACATATGAGCTGTGCTGTGTTGAGTTTAGATATTATTATCAAAGTTTACTGACCACTCTTATAACTTGATACCATGATTTAGTAGTCTTAAATCAGTAAATGGGATCTTAGCATTTGTTCCTAAGTTTGATTCAGTCATTTTCAAATTTGCTTCCACAAACATGGGAACAATTCATAAGGTGACCACATTTTCAGAACAATTAAGTGGAATACATGGAATTTTTTTTTAAAAAAAGAATATGTTGGGGAGGTCTACCAGTTCAATGGGCACGGCTTGTTTTGGTTCCACCTACGTGATAGGGCCTCAGTAGGAAAGATCAAGCTGGCTGTAGGTATTAATATACTTTTGCAAATTGTTTTTTTCCTGTTCAAACTCTACTGGCAATGACATTTACAGTGGCAATGTGGCTGTGAGTACTCTTGTTGGCAGATTCTTATTGCTGGTAGTGTGTAGGCCTTAGTCATACAGCAGGAACATTTCACTCAGTGATGGTTGCGCCAAGTGACTGGCCTGATACTGCAGCAGTTAATCAAAACAGACCAAACGTGTACTGTGAGTACTCAGGTTAAAGCAAGGTGAATGATGGATCCTTGCCATCGGCTTTCCCTGTTGCTGCCTCCAGCCCCACGCTGCCATTCCAGCTACAGGCCTGCTGTCACTTCAGACCTGTGGACTATTAATCAGGATACTACCCAAGTCAGAATATTACCCAGTCTGGCCTATATATGGCTCTACATCAAAGAATATGGTCAACTCTTAAAGGCAATGGCCTGGTAAACCACTCAGTTTGGGGGATAATTAAGGAAAGACAATGACCATATCCCAAGAATGGAATAAATAGAAGTCTAATCTTGCTCTCCCTTCCTTCCCACCCTTTTAATATCCAACCCAGTCTAATTCCATCTCCTATACTCCCTACACCACACTTTGTATTGCACTTAACCTAATTTCACCTTGAACCACCACACCACTCCTACTACTTTTTCCCCACGACTGCTTATTTCCAACTTCCCCACACCCACCAGTTTTACCAGGACCCTTTTCCTTCTGCTTTCCCCTTTTCCTTTGGTTGGGATTCTGCTCTGGAAAATCGCTGGCAGGAAGAATCTATTTGAGCCTTCAATTTGTAAGCAGAATAAGATGACTGAAATGAGTTTAGCCTTCTGGTTCTAGAAGTGAGAAGATTTGAACTTCAGTAATGGCAACCTTTTAAATAAAGCATATACAATTTCATGACAGACTAAGAAGACTTGTAAAGACTCTGCATCTAATATGCAATGACTTCTAAGAGACTGCAAGTCAATCAAATTCTGCCACAACTGCTTCCCCTTAATCTGCATATTCATTGACATGAAGGAGATAAAACTGGGATATTTTCTACTTGCTGTCACACTTTTTCTACTACATTTGGTGCTAAACTTTGCACGGGGAATTTCTTTCTGAAATAACTACATTTTTGTTTTCTTTTTATTTTGTTGGTGAACTCGTGGTGACGTTAACATGGACAGCAACAGCAACTTCAGGCTCAGCATCTCTCTCATGGTCATGGACCTCCAGTGCCTCTCACCCCTCATCCTTCAGGACTTCAGCCTCCGTCAATCCCCTCACTTGGTAGCAGTGCAGGTCTTCTGGCCTTATCAAGTGCTTTGGGTGGACAGTCCCACCTTTCAATGAAAGATGATAAGAAGCATCATGAATCGGACCACCATAGAGGTGAGAAGCAAGGCAGGCCTGATTGAAAATGTTTTGTGAATTTCAGTTCTGTCACAGTTAAATTTTGTGTTTGTACGGTTTTCAAAATCAATACTACAAAATGCAAAAAAAAATGTAATTAAGCAATTGCCCAAACAATCAGTTTAAGTTTTGGCTTAGTAAAACTATGAGCCTATTATTTTCTGAAGAATTTTTATATAGTTTTCTGTGATATATTATGACCCAGATTATAATTGTATCTGCTTTGTTGGCTGTCTATTAAAATGGGCAGCATAACTTTTAAATAGGTGTATTGTACCCATTTAAAAAAAAATTGGGTGTAAAATCCATGATTAAGTGGGAATTTGAGGGGTAAGGATGTGCTGTTGGGCCATGCTCTAAAGTTGGCTTTTAATATGATGAGTGCCATCCCACTTTAATGCAGCTCATGTTGTAATTACATGGGCCAAGAGGATTGCATTCCGCAGCATCCATGGCAATTAATTTGTAATGTTTACAGTCTGTAGACTGATCTCAAGTTTCTTAGTTGCTGGTTGCTACTGAGCATTTGTAAATGTGTTTCAAGTGCCGAATGGCTAGACAAAGACCCAAATCCACATGCAAATTAGACACCACACAAATGAAGTGATGTAGAATGGAAATGCGGCAATCCCCTCACCACATTATTACAATACAGCTGCTTCATTAAAAACTGTTTCACCTGGGGGAGAGCATGTTTTGAGAAATGTAGCAGCAATTAATGGTGTATGATTTGTATGGAAATAATACAAGATTGCTTGCTTTTATGTCATCCTAATTGTTCTCAAGTCTAATTAATATATGTCAATGAAATTAGTAAATCTTAAAGCAGTTGAATTTTTTTAACTCTATCTACTTCCTGCAACATTTGCTATTTGTTCAGTGGACCTATTCTGGTGAGAACTGGTGGTTGCACCATCTTCATTTCTAACTGTATGATTGGGTTTAGGAGTCAATTGCACTGATGCCCGCATAAACAGCCACTCCTTTTTCTTCCCCTTTTATGTATCTAGTTTGCTTTCAAAACTGTTAAAGTTGCAAATTTAAAACGGGTGAGACAGAGGCACTTCTGTCTTAAACAATCTTTACACATTTTTGAAGTGATTTCAGGTGTCTTAATCCAAATGTCTTGTTAGCTAATGCATAGAACCTTTGCCTTAAGTGAGAGGCTTTTGATTGGAGTTGTGGATTGCAGATGACTGTTGATCCTCATTTGCACCAAATGGCCCTACCTTGCCCCATTGGCCACAGGTCCTGGAGATGGCAAGTATAATTCTTGCTAACAGCATCAAAATAATGTGACGTAACTTCTATTCATATGCTTTTTTTTGTTTAATAAATGTCTGCCTTGTGTGAACATTTTAACTGCAGATGGTGGGTCATGATTCTGATCTTTCTTCTCCATACCTCTTGTATGAGAGCTATTCCTCAAAATCAATACAGAATTACCCCCTTTCGTACTTGTCCCAAGTAGTCTTTTGCTACCAGACTGCCTTGCTTCTCTTGAGGAGTAAGGTTCAAATGTTACCATTTAATCAACATGATGCATGAACATATCCTCCTGAGAGTATGGCAAATTATAGTGCATCTTTTTCACCACATATCTATGCAAACTTTCCAGAACCTATTAACTATATTTTAAAAAGAGAACTTGGCAAGTTGAAGTGCAATATACTTTTGTCTCTTTATTTTTAAGGGAGCTTTAATGGTTACATAACCAATGAGATTTTTAAAAAATTGGATTAAGTATTTATCTAAAATGATGCACAGTGACTTTGTCAATTGTAATCAAATTTGGTTTGCCATGTCGTTAACAGTTTTGTTTTATTAATTGGCTATAATCTTAATAGTTGAAAGTTAATAGGTAATCACCATGAATATTTGATTTTATAAATAATATGATAAACAAGCACAAATTATTTGGTTTTCTTTTGTGTGCAATGCCAGATATAGGGTTTTTTTTAAATCTAAATATTTTGAACAAACCTCAGCCATGTGAATTAGGTCAGTTTTCACACCACCTAGATCCAAAGTAGTCAAGAGACAAACTAAGTAGGCTGCATGTGTTTTGGCAGGTATGCGCACAATCCATGTGTCTGATTAAAAATGTCCAAAACTTCTTGGTCCATGCACGCAACCCATCATTCCTGCAGAAGGTTTGGACCTTGTTTGTAAGCAGTGTTTTTAGCATAGCCAAATACCTAAAACTCTGCATTCTCTTAACCCTATTCTTTCTCTTGTCTCCTTGGCAGCCCCCATTTTAAAAAAAATCAAAAACCAAGCCTATCTAAAAATCCTTGTTTCCTCGGATAATGATTTTGAGAATTGTTGAATTATGCTTTCAATTTTTGTACAATCCTTGCAGATGGAGTGATGATAATAGTGCAATTTGTATCATGAGAATACTATTTCTGTAATGTTTATTAAAGATGAAGAGATGCTAAAATGGTGTGGGGGAAGTACATTTTGTGCCATGGACCAAATGAAATATTAGTTCTCTCCACTCTCCACTAATCTAAACTAAAACAAATACCAACTTCAGTTTTATTTCTCTCCATTTCTTGGTCCTGTTTTAAAAAAAAATCTTTATTTTAAAAGAAATATCCAGAAACACTTAAGACATTAGTCACATAGTGACATTAAGATGGACAGGATCTATAAATGTGGATTTTTTTTAATGTAAAAGAAAAACTGTTCTGAGCCTAAAGAGAATTGGTCTGAGCTTTAATGGGCCCTACTGTGCAATTTTCTTCAGTTCACCTAACCTTGTTTAGTGGATTGTTACACTGGCAAAAGCAGAAGGGAACTGTTCATTTTCTTACTGAAGTTTATTCATCTTTCTATTGCTCACTGCATTTTTACAACTACTGATAACCAAAATGATTTTGATGGTCAATGAAAACCATCCATAGTGCTTACCTTTTTTGAAATGTGTACGGAGCAAGGGAAAAAAGTACTTGATGTTGCTGGGTTTTCAGTTTGTAATCATGTCAAATACTTTTGCTCTGTTAAATTCAACAGTTTTTTCTTTATATATTAAAAAAAAATCTTGTATTGAGAATCAATGTGCTGTGAATCCATATAATTTAATGAATAAGAATTGCACTTGTCAAATAATTCTCTTGTTGCCATTTTAATTTAATAACCCAGCAGTAATTTATTCTGTCAGTGGTTCTGAGGCCAGGGGTTGTATGCAAAGAACTGTTATACCTAATAATGTTAAAGTACAAGCGGAACTTTTAAAAGAAAATGTATTAGGAATGTGCAATGAAATGAAAGAATAAAAGCTGTTGTGAAAGCATCTGTCTGCTTGCGTTCTAATTTCTTTTTTCTTTGTTTCTTTTTTTGCCTTTGTATCTGAACCACCATATCTATGCATTTTGTGATTACTGTGGAAACAGAGAGGGACCCAGGCACAGTAAGTACTAACAAATATCCCACTTCCACTATCTTTTCATTTTTAAAACGAGGAGGTAGTAAGACAAAATATTTCTTTTCAAATGGAGGTAAAAACATAAATTCTTTATGATATTTACCTGTATTCTCCCTGTCCATGAAATAATTACTACTATAGCTAAATGATTATTAAATATTTTGCATTGGATCTCAGAAGACAACTGGGGGATATTTGTGCTCTTCCTGTACTTTGTATCTCATTGTTTTCTGAATTATCCTTGATAACTGAGTACTTCAAATTACCTGGCCATTACATGATCATTAGTTCTTCTAATCATTTTTTAAAAAAAAGCGCTACTGGGAGGAAGAACTTGCTTCATGCTGCATACACTTGTGGGCGTTCTTCCCATATCTGTACCATCTGAGTTGACATTTGGCAAGATGTATAAACTCATGACCAGGTTCTAACAGCTTCATTGATCATTGGTTCCCCCCATTACAAATCTATTTAAATTTTGCAATTAAATGCATTCCTTAAAAAAAAAATGCAAAAGGACCAAACTGGTGATTCATTTGCTGTTCTCAATAGCTATTTCTTTGGCAGCAGTTTTTTTTTTTGAAAGTGTTGTATAATTAAGTGTTATTTCATTAGTTGGGCACTTTGGTTGAAAGCTTACAAAAATATTACTCAAAAACATTTTACTTTATTAGGGTCAGTTCATGAAGGTTTAACCTGCTGGCAAAATAGGATGGCAGTTCTAACTTTTCACCATTTGTGTAATTGCAAATTCAGATATGCTTGTGCCTTATCACTAGTTTGGTTGTGGTTGGCCTTTTCTGTGCTGATTAATGAAATTTGAATTATGGCATCATAAAAATCAGGCATGTTTTAGAATCTTGAAGACTCTAGCAGCAAGTTTTGATCTGAAGACAAACATTGAAAGCCATTCCACAGTTATATAAAAGAAGTTTTTGATGTTGTCCGTACTTTGTGTTATGCTGAGTAATTTCCTTGTGCCTTTTGTCACCACACACCCATTTCAAGAAGAAATAGCACTATCTGAGACTGCTAATTCATTTTGTATTGTGGATAAGTTTCCACAATGGAGAACAACTAACCTAGAAATTCATTAGTCTTTTTTGTTTGGTGAGTTTAAAACTTCTTTGTATGGTGCATCCATGTTGAACCATTTTGCCACTTTATTATTGCGAACTTAAATCACCATCCCAGTCCATCAATGTAAGCACTTTTATTTTCTGGTATATAAGGGAAGTTGTACAGGTTCTGAGACTTCCTGCTTAAATTTCATGTACCTTCCAACACTAAGCTGTGCTGCACTTGCATCAGGGCTCCATTGCTTAAGAGATACTTTAAATATTAGCAAACTACTTCTGCCACAAACTTTAATGGTTCCCATGACTGACAGAAAGACATGAGAGAAGACATGACAGGCCTTACTGCCTTGTGTGTTCCTGGTAGATAAAATCCATAGTGTGTGCCAGGCATCCTTCAAGGGCCAAGGAGATGCTGGCGGGAAGTGACGGCTGAGCTCGCCACATAGAACAAGCTCCAGAGTAATATGGAGCAATGCCATAAATAGTATCACAACTTCACAAGATATGTCATAGTGAGAGCTCTGGTACCTCAACTACCTCCTTGAAATTGCAAGGATCCACCAGCTGGTGCATTAGACAGGAGGTGGGAGTTCTTTTAGGCTCAAATGTATCTCCCAGATTGGAGGAGAAGGTCCTCCGCGTGGCCATTGAGACAACTTGAGGCCAATGTGTACTCCATGTGTACCTACCTCTTGTACCAGCTTCATTTTGTCATTTCCTTATCAGGAGTCCTCTCTGTACATATCTACATCGTGGATGCATTTCTAGAATACTCTGAGGCAGGACCATGCACAAAGCATGACTCTGCCTCAGGCTATACTAGAAATGTTTAGACAATTCTCAACCCCAGATCAACTGGCCAAGATAGGGAGAACAGGAGGAGGACGAACACACTGCTTCATTCTGCTTAACACTGCTAAGCATCAGCTCATACTGACACCATAAGGGTAGAAAACCTGGGCGACAAGACTTGTGCCAATTATCTCTCTTGTGCAATCAGTGGGCTGGACGAGAGGCAAAAGGGAATGTATCCTCCACACCCTAGAGGTGTGTCTACGTGAGCTCTGGTGAAGACCATGATAGGGGACAATTCATGAGAAAGCATGTGTGCATTGGAATGATTTTCCTGACCAACTGAACATACAAGACACTATTTGCATGGAGGAGGTTGTGTGGAGCTGGGAGGCTTCACTTTCTTTCTACAGGTGACATGACTTCTTTGCCAAGGCCCAGCTACACTTGCGTTCAGAAGCAGCTGAAGCGCTGTGCTTTAGCTTCCTGTGAGGCAGAGGCTGAGGCCATCCAAGGTTTACATGCCTCAGATTCTCAGACTGAGCTCCACTAATTTAATCCCAGGAGCAGAGATACTATCCAGGGTCCGAATGGTCTCCATTGGGTCCAAGTTGCTGTTCTGCTTCAGCAGTGAATGACTCCCAACAGTGAATGACACTTTCAAGAAACAAATTGCTTTTAACTGGGATAAGCTTTGTGGGTCCAGTGTATATGATGCTGCATACGTTAGCTGGCTCACAGTACATTCACGCTTCTCTGTATAATTGTATTTGTTGATTTCAACACCATAATTCCAAGCAAACTCGTCTTCCAATTCTTAGACCTAAGACTTTGCACCCCTGTCTACAACTGGACCCTTACTTCCTGACCAGCAGACCACAATCAGTAAAGATAGGCAACAACACCTCCTCCACAATTACCCTCCATACCAGTGCCCTGCGAGGCTGCGTCCTCACCCCCTTACTATACTCCCAATACACTCACGACTGTGGGGCTAAATTCTGCATAAAATCTATAAGTTTGCTGATGACACCACCGTAGTGGGTAAGATCTCAAACGACAAGGGGGAGTACAGGAAGGAGGTAGTGAGTCTAGTGACATGGTATCAAGACAACAACCTTTCCCTCAATGCCTGCAAAATGAAGGAGCTGGTCAGGAAGCAGGGTGGAGCATTGTCTGTATCAATGGTGCTGAGATGGAGACAGTTGAGAGCTTCAAGTTTCTAGGTGTAAATATCTTCAACAATTTGTCCCAGTCCAGCCACATGGACATTATGGCCAAGAAAGCACACTAATGCCTCTGCTTCCTCAGAAGACTGAGGAAATTCAGCATGTCCCAAATGACTCTTACCAATTTTTATCGATGCACTAGAGAAAGCATCCTATCCAGATGCATCACAGCTTGGTATGGCAACTGCTCTGCCCAAGACTGCAAGAAATTGCAGAGTTGTGAATGCAGTCCAGTCCATCATGCAAACCAGCCTCCTCTCCACTGACTCCATCTACACTTCTTGCTGCCTTGGGAAAGCAACCAGTATAATCCAAGTCCCTTCCCACCCTGGTCACTCTCTCTCTTCTCCCCTCTCCCGTCAGGCAGAAGATACAAAAGCTTGAGAGCACGTACCACCTGACTCGAGGACAACTTCTATCCCACTGTTATCAGACTCTTGAAGGACCTCTCATACTCCAAAAGATGAATTCTCCAACTCTTGATCTCCAAATCTAACTCATTGTGGCCAAGCACTTTGTGTGCCTACCTGCAGTTACTTTCTGTAACTTCAACACTATATCCTGCATTCTGTTTTCTTTTTACTACCTTTATGTAATCATATGTGGCATGATCTGACTGGATGGCATGCAAGAACAAAAGTTTTTGATGTGTCTCGGTACATGTGACAATAATAAACCAATACCAATGTCAGATGCTATTGGGGAAGTGTGAGAGTGCTGCCCCCCCTCAGGAGGTTGGCACTTATGCATTTTCTGTGGTTCAGGCAGTGTATTTCTCTTTGCCCCACAGCTAGCTCTCTCAGATTGTGGTAACACTTAGTGGAACACAACTGTTATAAATTGGTCAGATTTCGAGCTGATGATGAACATCCTTTGCAGACATCTGCTATCCCTGTGGTGATGGGAAGCAGCCACAATGAGGTCACTTTGTGTAATAAAACAAAAAGTGCATTTATAAAACTACTTTCAATGCATATTAAGATCTCCTAAGGTGCATTACAGTCAGTGAAGAATTTTGGAAATATGGTCTTTGTTTTACCATGGGGAAATTCAGCAACCAATTTGGATATAGCAGGCTCTCACAAGCACAAAGAGTGATAATAGCCATTTACCTTTTTGTGTGGTAATTTTAAGTGAGGGATAACCATTAGTCAAGACACCTGTACTGCATTTCTCAGTCAAGTTAAACTGCTAACTTCTCACACACTCCAGGATGTCCTTTTTTCAGGCAGCTATGCAGTTCAGTTTTAAAACAATTATATAAAAAGGTAAAATGAGTACATCTTCCCAACATTCAGCTGCCTTATTTGGTTAAATTGCTGGATTATACAAGCAAGCTCATGACAACCTTGCATGTTCTTTTTAAAGAGCAGTAAGTTCCATTGTTGTATCCAGTCAATCTTGGCCAGAAGCAAAGAGGTCTGCAGGTCCATATCCGAATGACAGGAGGCAGCAATGCTGCTTTTATCCTGTGCTAGCCTTCCAATACTCTGCCGCTTGGACAGGTGGGTGGAAGACTGGCTCCCTAGGTTCATGGTCACTGTCAGGAGCCGAGCTACAGACACAGAATAGTGATAACTGGACAAAAAATGCAAGACAAGATCTTGTGAGAAGATGGTTGCCATTTTCAAGCAAATGTTCAGCTCTCAAGGTGGCTTTAGAGCTGTTCTTTGCTAGGACCAAAATAATGCATAAACACAATTTGACTGGTTTGGTTTCAGTTACTAGGGAATGGAGTTTGAGATTGGTCTTTATTTTCTGCATTTCACTCAGTTCCTGTCGCTCACCCACCTTTGTTTTCTTGTGTCGGTCAGGTTTTCCGACATGTGTTGCTAGCAAGGTTGGGGTTCACTAGCTCACTCTAATTTCCCTCAAAGTTGAAACTTTTTTTGAACCTTTATAATAAAGGTTCTTCCAGAATGTAGGGATGATAATTATACATCTAAGTTTGAATTGTGAAGGAAGCCTGGATGTGATGGATTTCCCATGTGCCCACTGCTTTATATTATTAGGTATTGGTTTATTATTGTCACTTGTACTGAGGTACAGTGGAAAAACTTGTCATGCATACTGTTCGTACAGATCAATTCATTACACAGTGCAGATACATTGAGTTAGTACAGAGTGCATTGAGGTAGTACAGATAAAAACAATAACAGAGTACAGAGTCAAGTGTCACAGCTAAGGGGAAGTGCATTGCAGGTGGACAGTAAGGTGCAAGGTCATAACAAGGTGAGGTCAAGAGTCCATCTCATCGTATACAGGAACCGTTCAGTAGTCTCATCACAGTGGGATAGTCCTAGGTTTGTGAGATGCTGCCAAGAAGTGTTGGGTGGGTTTTTGCAAAGTGTCTTGTAAGTGGCACAGACTGTTGCTGTTTACTGATACTGATACTGGAGGGAATAGATGGCATGCCAGTCAAAGCGTGATGCTTTGCCTTGAGTGGAATCAAGCTCCTTGGTGTTGCTCCCAGCAAGTTGAAAATATGTCACTTGACCTTACCTGATGTGTGTTGGTGAGGAATTTGTGGAGTCAGGAGGTGAGTCAGACAGCAGAATACACAGCCTCTGAGCTGCACCATTAGCTGCAATGCTTGTGTGGCTGATCCAGCTGAACTGAACTTTAGTGATTGTAGGAGATTTATTGAAGTACTTAGACAGTTTCATGCTGATCGTGGTCATTATCTGGCACATGGCAGCGTTACTTGCCAGATCTTGGTATTTGCAGTGTGGACTGTGAGATGTACTGGGGATTTGGGCAAGCTAAGTGAATCAGAGAGAACATGGCAAGTGCAATATAGTATGGAGAAATGAGAGGTAATCTACTTGGAACATCAAACAAAAAAGCAGAGCATTTTTAATCAGTGAGAGGTTGGTTAGTGTTGATTTTCAAATGGACTAGGGTACACTGGTCACTGAAAGCCAACAAACAAGTGCAACAAATGATTGGGAAGGCAAAGGGTGCATTAGCCTTTATTATAGGAGAATTGAATGTAAAAGTCCTACTGTTTTTTTATAGGGCTTTGGTAAGGCAACGCCTGGAGTGTTGTGTGCTGTTTTAGATGTATATGCCATAGGGGAAGTGCAGCAAAATTTTATTAGACTGGTTCCAGGGATGGCATATCTGTCATATGAGGAGGGATTGAATATTCTCTCAAGTTTAGAATAGTGGATGTGGTGCAATTAGTCATTTCAAAGACTTTTGATAATATCCCAGGTCAGAGGTTAGTGTGTAAAATTACAGCACATGGGATTGGGAGTAATACACTGATGTGGATTGAGAATTAGTTCACAGGCAGGAAACAGAGTTTGAATAAATGGGTCTTTTTCCAGGTGGCAGGCAGTGGTGGGCTGGATGCTACTGGGATCAGTGCTTAAACCCAACTATTTGCAATGACTTAAATGAGAGAACTAAATATTGCTTGTGCATGATACAAAGCTGGATGTTAGGTAGTGCTGTGAGATGTAATGAGGTGCAAAAATGCTCCATTGTGATTTAGACAAGTTGGGTAATTGGGCAAATGCATGGCAGATGCAGTTGAAAATGGATAAATGTGAGATTATCCACTTTAGTTCTAGAAAGACAAATTATTATCTGAATAATAATAGTTTTAGGAATAGGGTGCAGTGAGAATGGGAGCCCTTGTACACCAGTGGCTGAAAGCAAACATTAAGGTGCAGCAAGCAGTTAGGAAGGTAAATGGTATGCTGTCCTTTATTGTATGGTACAGTAGCAAGGATATCTTACTGAAGTTGTACATGGCCTTGCTGAGCCCACATTGAGAGATTTGTGTGCAGCTTTGGTCTCCTTCAATAGTGGGAGGCCATTCCCATTGGTGAAGGTGTTGAGGGCTAGAGGTCACAAGTATAAAGTAAAGGAAAATAGAATTAGGGAATGGGGGGAAAACTTTTATGCAGATATGGTTGGAATCTGGAATGCAGTGCCCACAGATTGCTAAAGACTGCTTCCATTGTGACCTTCAAAAGGGAAATTAATAAAATACAATGAGGAAAAATTTGCAAGGCTTTGGAGAAGGGGCTGGGGACTGGAATTAATGAGTTGCTCCAGTAGAGATTGTGCACAAACATAAAGGGCTGAAGGGTCTCCTGTGGTATAATTAGTCTACGATTATCTGAGGAAGAATGTTCTGGATGTGGAGGAAGTACAAAAAAGATTTATTAGACTGATTCCTGGGATGGCAAGAGGAGAGATTGGGTCAGAAAGCTTTCTATTCACTGAAGTTTAGAATGAGAAGAATCTCTAATAGAAATGTTAACATGTCTAGACAGATTAGATGCAGGGAGAATGTTCCCATTGGCTGGAAAGTCCAGAATCAGGAGTCATGGCTTCAGATTACAGGGTACACCATTTAGAACATAGATTAGAAGAAATTTATTCACCCAGAGGGTAGTGAACCTGTGGAATTTTCTACAATGGAAGGCATTACAAGTACAAGAGGTAGGCAGATGAAGGCTGAATTGAGAATTATTTCTTCACTCAGAGGGTAGTGAATTTTTGGAACTCTCTATCCTGGAGGACTGTGGAGGTTGTTGTTAAATTCATTTAAAGTCATAGTCGAGTTTATTGTCATATACACAAGTACATGTATGCACAGGTGCAATGAAAAACTTACTTGCAGCAGCATCAAAGACGCATAGCATCATATAAGCAGCATTCACAAGAAAAACATAAACAAATTATACACAATTTTTACAAGAAAGAACACAATTAGAACAAACTAAAAAAGTCCATTTTGGTGCAAAGTGGTCATAGTGTTGCCAAACTGTAGTGATTAGGGTTTTGCCAGTTGGTTCAAGAACCAAATGGTTGAAGGGAAGTAGCTGTTCTTGAACCTGATGGTGTGGGACTTCAGGCTTCAAAATAGAGATCAACAGATTTCTAGATATAAAGGAAGCCTCAGGATATGGGGATAGTTCAGGAGAATGGCACTGAGGTGGAAGATCAGCCATGATCTTGATGAATGGTAGAGCAGGTTCAAAGAAGCTGGATAGCCTCCATCTGCTCTTATTTCTTAAGTTCCACTTTGCACATTGTATAAACTTGCCAACAACTCAATTTCTGACCTTGTAATGCAGGACAATCATTGATGAAGCAGCAGAAGATAGTTGGAATTTAAGCTTTTAAGTTTTAACTAAGTTCTATCAGAGGCTGTCTTTCTGCTGGATGGAATAATGTTTCCTGCTCCCAATTTCCTCTATTTGTGCTTTTGAGTGATATCTGAAAATGTTAAAGAAGGCGAGGAGAGGGGAGTCAGGCAGGTGGTGGGGCAGGGCAACCTCCCATTGCCAGCTATCCCCATTATCAACTATTTCAAGCATACTTTGCTCCTGTAATTATATCTATTTCTTCTCCATCTTGCACAATTCTACTAATTATGTAAGCCACCACTCAATACAGTGGAGAGTGCTGGTAACTTGCTTATCCATTCAAGTGAGGCACGGGAACTAGTCTGGATCCTGCCTGGTACTTATACTGATTGATTGGCACACCCAAAATGCACATTTTGTGTCTAGAAAACAGCTAGCAATTTTATCCCAGTGTTTCTGGATGGCATAACTCATTTTCCTGTCCAACATGGATAGTCTATTGCCATTTTAGAATGTAATAGAAATTAACATATTTCTGCTTTTATGGAGGAAGCACTTTAATTTGCCGTTGTTTGAGCTCTATAGTTCTGTGCCTTTGTAACAAATTGTCCATGACGTTTTATAATTTACCTCTCTTATATTCTGACAACATTCAGTTTTTCATACTGTAATATGGCCTTGATGAACCAGTAGAGATCCTTAGCTTGCATTGTACTCTGCTAATTGCTCTCCTCATGTGTATAGAGGTCATCTTTGAAAATTACATCTTTTTAACGCTTGAACATACTTTGTTCTTTCCCCTATTATGTTTTTTTCATTAAGATGCAGTTAGCCACACATGCATAAAGTGTATCATAATGAGTTTGTAGGTGAATTAAAATGTCATAATTTGCACCAGGTGCAGCATGGAATTATCATATAATATTATTTGGCGCTTAATGACTATCTAATTGTTTAAATGCACAGCACACCAAGTTATTTATCAACACTATGAGGTTATTCGTGCATTAACCACATTATGCTTGAGTTTAGGCTAGTGAGGATAAATGAGTTGTCATGGGCTTCAGGTCTGTTTTTCAGACATGCTTCCTTTATTTCTTACAGCCTGCAAATTATTGGTCCCATGGGGATTGGTTTGGCAGCTGAGGAAACATAGCTGAATAATAGGCATTATTTTCACATTAGGGAGCCTGCCATCTTGCTTGTGATGCACGATTGGGTTTTCCTTTCAAAAGATGATTTGCATTTGCCTCTTGAGGTTTTCCTTTTGAATTCTGTTGGCAAGAGAGTCAGCTTGAGGGCCCAGATTAGCCGTTATGCAGACTTCAAACCACATAGTTCATAATGACAGGAAGTAATGCTATGATAAGCATTAAAATGGTTTTAAAGTAATAGTTGGAAAAACTGTATTTGGTCTCCTTGGCTAATTTAGTAACGGAAACATTGAGGTACTTTAAGCAAATGTAAACTTTGCATTAACAGAATGAAAACAAAATATAGCATGCATCAGTGTTTGGGAAAAGTCTCCTGTCTGTGTTACACAGCAAATCATCTTGACACATTACTAAATAATAGAGAAATAGCAATAATTTTTTTACCAGTTCTTTTGTGTAAATGAATTCATAACAACCGGATGTCACTTATTCCCTGGATTGCTATTTTTCCCCCACATTATAGAGAAGAATGAAAGAGTTTATTTTCCCCATTTTACTTTCAGCTGGTCAGCAGTATGGTCCAAGTCCAGGCCATAGATGGCCACTTCATCAGTAGCATCAGATAAACCCTGTCCCACTTTTTCCTATTCTCTTTTCACCTCAAGCTCCTGGCAGAATGTAGTGTGAAAGGTCCTCTTTATCTTTGCCCACAATAGTTTAAAAAGAACTGTATTTTATATCCCCTGTGTATTAGAGAAATAGTTTTTTTTCCTACTTCATCTTTGCTTCCTGAGCTAAGGTAAGCTAAAGCTAAAGCAAAACCAAAACTACTCTGTGTGCATCTATTTGCTCAAGAATTTCAAAATGGATCTTCAGATAAATGCATGTGCCTAGAAACAGCCAGAGCAAAAATGTGCACCCAGTGTGAATTTCTGAATTTGGAGGCAACTGGCAAAGTTCCTCCATCAGACAATGTCATCACTGTAAGACGATAATCATTTCAAGTGAATGGAATATTAAACATTGCATCAAGATTGTGATTGGAACCTTGGTTTCCTGAATCGGTATGTAATGCCATTCTAGGATCACGTGGATAGGGATATTGGCCCAGGAATTCTGTCATGGAATACAATGTTTATGTGGTCTATTCATTAGCATTTCATTGTAAAAATGATCCTTTGCTGCTACTATCATGTAGTTTGCTTTTTTTTACTGCTGGATCTAAAGTGTGGATGACACCTGAAAACATGAAGTTACTCAGATGTGCACAGTTGCATTTAATAGTCCGTGGACCTAATGATCAGTGTGGCCATCTATGTGTGAAGACATGGGAGATGGGTGAGGTCTTAAATGAATACTTCTCATCTGTACTTACTATGGAGAAGGACATGAAATCTAGTGAGTTTAAGAAAGAAAACAGCAATGTCCTAAACATGAATATTACAAAAGAGGAGGTGTTGGCAGTCTTGAAGTGCTGGAAGGTGGTTAAATCCTTGGGGCCTGACCAGGTATATCCTGGGACATTGTGGGAAGCAAGGGAAGAAATTGACCTTATAGAGGTGTTTAAAATCATGAGGGGCATTGAAAGGGTAATGGTCACAGTCTTATTCCCAGGGTAAGGGAGTCAAAAATTAGAGGATTTAAGATCATAGGGGAAAGATTTAAAGGGGACCTGAGGGACAAGTTTTTCCACACAGAGGGTGGTGGGTATGTGGAGTGAGCTGCCAGAAGAAGTGGTAGTAGCAGATATAATTACAATGTTTAAAAGACATTTGGACTGGTACATGCATAGGAAAAGATTAGAGTGATATGAGCCAAATGCAGACAGATGGGGTTAGCAGAGGTAGGGATCTTGGCCAGCATGGATGAGTTGGGCCGAAGGACCTGTTTCCATACTGTATAACTCTGACTCTAATAGTGGGTAGTAGACATCTGGGCACCACTTCTGTGATTTCTGCACACATCTGCATAACGTGTGAGCATGCAGATCACTTCTGCTGAAGCAGGACCTCACCACAAATTCAGACTTTCTTTGGGATATTTTAAAGGGGACTTGCCCATGCAGTTTGTTTTCCATGGTTCTAGGAACTAACAGCAGTACATTCCCTTCAAATAAAAATCTTTTCAATATGGTGTCCCTTTGGGGCCCATTGTATAGAATTGTAGAAAATTTATGACACAGATGAGGCTATTTGGCACTTTATGCCTTTGTTGTTCAAAAAAAAGAGCTCTCCAGCCTAATCTCATAATCCAGCATTAAATCTGAAGCCCTACAAATCACAGTTTTTCATGTACACATCCAGTAAATGTGCTGACAGTTTATGCCTCTATCACCTTTTCAGATGCAGAAGCTTTGCTCATCTTTCTAATCCTTCCACCATTTTAGTCTATGCCCAGTTCTTGACACCTCACTGTCAACCACACAGCAGTGCCCAAATAGTGAGCCCACTGGAACTACACAGGTAGCAGCCTTTCTGTCACAAAATTACCCATGAATCATTCCCCTTTGCCTGTTGACACTTAGCCAGTTTTGGATCCAATTTGCACCCCTCCTTTTGTCCCTGCAAGACCTTTCTAAAGCCTTGCCAAATTCATGAAGGTTGTATCAAATACATTACCCCTTCAATCCAACTTGTTCTTAAGGAATTAATTCATGGTAATGAGACATCATATTTCCTTAAGTCTGTACTGACAGCCCTGGATTTATTCATTCCTTTGGAATGGATCCCAACAATTTGCCCACCACTGAAGTTAAATAGGCCTGTAATTACATGGTTTAACACTACCTCCCTTTTTAAGCTTTTGAACAATATCTTCAGTCCATTTCTCCAGCAGCATTCCTATAGCCAAGAAAAATTGTAGTCCGAGCCTCCATAACTTGTATCCTTGCACTTCTTAATAGCCTGGGATATATTTCATCTGGGGCTTGGCAACTTATCTATTCTCTAACAGATATGTTAATACTAAAGCCAGTAACACTTACTCTTTTACTATATTCATCACATCCAATATTTCATGCTCAGTTGCCTTAACTGGACCAACCTCATATTTCCTACTTCTGTGAAAACAATACAAAATATTCATTAAGAGCCCTTCCCACTTCCTCAGCCTTTGCACAGTCATCTTAGTTCCTAACAGGCCCTACCCTTCATTATCCTCTTGCTCTTTTATATGCTCTCCTTGCTCTTCCAAATTGACTTTTAATTTCACTCCTACTTTCTATATTTTTCTTGGCTTTCTGTGCATTAAGCTCTTGATGTGTTGCCTCCATTTATGTACCTTACCATCTAACTGCTCTGGATTTGGCAGTCCCATCCTTTTTCTTTGAGGGAACTTGTTCACCTTAAACCTTTTGAATCTCCTCCCATTGCTCCGAGACTGATTTCCTTCAAGTTGCTGTTTCAGTCCACTGTTGCTAAATTATTTCTCAGTCTAGGAAGATTGGTCTCAACCAGTTCTAGAACTTTTATTCCTCTTTTATTTTCCATACCTATTCTAAATCTAACTGACTTGTGATCACTGTCACAGAAAGTGTTCTCCTGTTGATGATCTCTCCACCTGCTCAGCTCCATTTCCTAAAAATAAATCCAGGACTGCCCTTCCATCATTCACTAACCCTACCCTTTCCCCCAGTGAGGCTTGCTATATACTGACGGAAAAAGCTGCCCTGAGTGCAATTTAGGAATTTTTTACACTGACCATATTCCAATTAATGTAGGCATAATTGAAAATTTTCACTATTACCACCACAGGGCTTTTGCATTTGTCAGAAATTTGTTCTCTCTCTATTGGACTGTTTGGAAATCAGTAGTTCACTCCACTCCCAACAGTGTGATTGCCACTATTTGTTCTTTAGAAACCCACATGATTATTGCTCACTTGAACTTCCTCCTCCTTTCCTGTACAGCTATTGTCTTGGCTTTAGTTTTAGTCTCCATGGTAACCCTCTCCCTGATCACTATTCAGAACCAAATAATGGTGAGAGACCATCAGGGGTCTCCTGAACTATCTGTATGTATTTTTTTTGTCAGCCTGGCAGATACTTTCTGACTGCATTTAATTAGTTTGAAGAGTGTCCACCTTTTGAAACCTGTCCGTAAAATCTCACTGTGGTCTACCCATGAGGTTGTCTGTTGTTGCTCAAGCTTCCAAAACCTGGAGCTGAAGCTCCTCTACATGATCATATTTTCTACACATGAGGAATATCTTGAAGCTCCCATATGACACAGGACTTGCATTCCACATTTGCCTTGCCTCTTTCTGCCTAGATTAGTGCTCCAAGCAGAAACAAAAAGGATGAATTTGCTTAATGTTTTCAAATATATACCCACTTTATTACCCTTAACTCATTGGAGTCCCTTATTCACCAAAGACTATACTCTATGGAAGCTGGAGTTTTGATAGCTGGCCAAGCCAGGAACCATGGCTTGACTGGTTGTCCATAGTTGTTAGCTGATTTATGGATGACGATGGTTTTGACTTCTCCAGGCTGTGGTATTTGTCAACAGGACTTTCCCATGACTGATGGAGTCAGCGTTACTCTTCTAGTTCCTACTCGGGGATCTGCATAAGGTAAACCTTAACTTTGATGTAGGTCACTAGCAAGCACTAGCAGCTTACTGCTAACAGCAAATTCTAGGCCAAGGACCTGTTGTCTGCAATCAATTGTTGCTTAGAATCAACTGAAATGAATAAGAAATAAAATTATTTTGTGGTGGTGTTTTTTTCCTGCTCTGAGTTTTGCCTAATTTGCATTAAACTGGAGTGCATATATAGTTCTGGCTCACATGGGCAATATCCCAGTTGACCTCAACTTCATTGCTATTTGATACTGAGTTAAGCCATGTCTGATTGCTGGAATAGTTAACAAGTTATCATGATCGGCATTAACTATGGTGTTTATTGGTGCATACTTTAATGTCAAGTTAATGATGAGTCTGATGTTCTCATTGTTATTTATGCACATATGGTGAAGGACATTTGAGCAGTTAGACTAAAAAACTGAAATGTGCTATGCTACCATTATCTTTGCTCAAATTGACATTTCAGTATCTGCCCTGCTATTGAAATTAATTGAATAGCGTAAACTCGTTGTAGTTTATGGTAGATTGATATTGAGTTTGCTGCAAGAACTTATGCAATCCATTTTGATACACTTTCAATGATGCACTAGGTTTTAAATGCTGCCAGTCAACTATTTTGGGATGGAAAAATTAACTGTTTCAAGTGTGGATTCTTGTTCTTCTTGGTGTGCTTGTTACTGGAGATTTTTAAAATATGATGTTTTCTCCTTGTATCCTGTTCTTCCCTTCTCCAAGTGTGATAATGGGCAGCTTTGAATAAAGGTAGATACAAGGTTGTTACTTCAGGTTTTAATTTAACTGTAACGTTAACTTAAGTACAAGCAAATCTGCATCCCTAGGGACACAAAAAAGATTGCAGATGCTGGAAATCTGAAGCAACACACAAAATGCTGGAGGAACTCAGTAGGTCAGCCAGCATCCATGGAGGGAAATGAACAGTAGATGTTTTGGGTTGAGATCCTTCATGAAGCGATGATGTTTCAAGTACACCTTCAATCCTGAAACTTCCCTGACTCTGAGTTAAGGGAAAAGTGTTGGTCAGTTTAATTTAATTGAGAAAAGGAATTTTCTGAGGATCCATTGAGAAGTGTAACATTTTGATCCTGGTTGATGTTGAGTTAGGATATTTCAACCAGGAGGAAATGTATTTATGCAGCTGGTCCTGATATCGTAAGACTAGGAGATCTAGTTAGTACTGGTTAGCTAATGGGAGAAGGAAGCCCAACAGGTGAGTGCTGAACAAGAACATCTCCACATCTCCATCCTCAGGTAGCAAGACCCAACAGGTAGGTAGGTGCTGAAGGCAAGGATGTACGGCCAGAATTGCAAGGTGGATGATCCCTTTCTGCTTCCTCCTGAGATATCCACCTTCGTGGAAGCCAGTCTTCTGTCAATTTGATTCATTCCATGAGATATCTAGAAATGGCTGGGAGCTCCAGATAAAGCAGAAGCTGTGGGACTAGTGAATATCTCAGCCGTAGTAATTATAACCAGTGCTCCAGAACCAGCTGCACCTCTAGCCAAAATTCCAGTATAGTTACAAACTGGCATCTACCTGACAATGTGGAAAATTGCCCAGGTGTGTCCTGTTCACAAAAAGAAGGACAAATCCAATCTGGTTAACTATTGCCCAGTCTAATCTTAGTCATCAGCAAAGTGCTGGAAGGTGTGGTTGGCATTATATATTCACCAGTGACCTCCTTACTGATGGCAGTGTGGGTTTCACCAGGACCACTCAGTTCCACAGTTTATGACAGCCCTTATCACTGCCCGAAAGTGGCATTAAGGCTCCCCAATAAAAGTGAAGTTAATATATATCTGGAGGAAAACACTCCAATGGTTGGAGTTACACCTTGCCCAAAGAAAAATGGTTGTGGTGGAGTTCAGTCTTCCCAGCCCCTGCAGGAATTCCTCGGGGCTGAGCCTAGCACACTGCCATCTTCAGCAGCTTCATCAATAGCTATTCCATCTTAAGATCAAAAGTGGGCGTATTTGTTGTTGATTTCATAATGTTCATTAAGGCAGGCAATGTCCACATATAACAAGACCAAGACAAAATTTAGGCATGGGATGTTAAGTGACATAAAAGTGGCAGGCCGTGGCTGTCTTCAATAACAAAGTTTAACCATGTACCCTTGGCATTCAATGGCATTACTATCACTGAGACCCCTACCATCATGATCTTGAGGTTCACCATCAAGCAGATGTTCAACTGGACCAGCCACATAAATCCTGTGGGTACAAGAGCAAGTTAGGGGTAGAAATCCTGCAATGAATAACTTGTCTCCTGACTCTCCAAAGCCCTTTGTCCATTTAGAAGAGACAAGTCAGGACTGTAATAGAATATCCTCCACTTGCCACTTGGATCAGTGCAGCTTTAAAAAATGCTCAAGAAGCATTCGATTGGCAACTTATCCACTAGCATGGCTGCAATGTGTGCTATGTACATAATACGCTATATTTACTCACCCAGGTTATGCTGTCAGCACCTTCAAAACCTGCAACTCCACTAGCAAGAAAGTAAAAGTCTTCAGGCTCGTGGCCTTTGCATTCTTTTCCGAGATACACAGCATTCTGGCTTGGAAATATATTGCTGTTCCTTCATCATCATAGGGTCTAAATCCTAGAACTTCCCCCAACAGCACTGTGAGAGAACCCTCACCAGAAGGACTACAGCAATTCGAGAAGACAACTCAGCATAAATGCTTGCCTTGCTGGCGATGCCCAGGTTCTGAAAAAGGAATAAAAAGAGAGGAGTACTGTCAACTTGAGACATTCTTATATTTGATAACTACAATTATAAGAATGTCTCAAGTTGACAGTGGTGTCCCTGCACTGACACTTCACATTTTCAGGTGTCGCAGCTGTGTTGTTGTGATTGGGGATCCTGTTTTAACAGAACAAACTTTGGAAGCCAGAATTTGGATCTTGGTGTGCTGTGGCCCTAACTACAGGGCAGTTAAATTTATAATCAGTTATCTACTTGCTTGTTCTGGACAAGTTGCATTATTGGCTTGCTAGGTTTTCAAAACATTCAAGTCTGGTTGTAAGATTCCCCGTTGAGGGATTGCTGGTTGAAATACTACCATCTCACTAATTAGCAACACCATGAAGGTAAATTCCAAATGACAGCTGGTGCTTGTGGAACCATAGACCAAATTATGAATGTACACCTTCAGGATGAAGTGGGAGAACATTGTGGATTGTGCAGAAAGAGTTTGCATTTGAGCTGTGTGAAGTAACAAAATTATATTGTTTGTATAATCGCTCAAAGTGCGTGGTTAGGCGTGTGAGTGAGACATGATAGCTCGTGAACAGAATTTGTATACGGGTGGTGTCAGATTTTGTGATAAACTAATTAGTTTTGCTGTTCCTATCTGTTTGTTTTGGCATAATCTCCTGAGTTGTTTCTTCGCAATTAGCGCTAGGCTAGCAAGTTGAACAAAAGCGAAAAACAATCACAGGCTGGGAGAGAAGAAAATTTTAGCTTATAGTTTAATGAATCCATTACATATGAGATTAATAACAAAAACTTTCTTAATAAAGCACACTTAACTTGATGAAACTGTTCCAAACAGCTTTCGGGGAGTGTTATCAGACTAAATTTGACAACCTATTACATAAAGAAAATGAAAACAGGTCACCAAAAGCTCAGTCAAGGGGGTTGGTTTTGACGAATTATCTTAACGAGGAGAGAGTGTCTTGGGGAGGAAATTCCAGAGCTTGGGACTGAGGTAACTGAATGCACGGCTATTAACTCCAATGAAAATTGGAGAAATGGTGAAGCGCTGATATCTGGGAGTGTTGCAAATCTGGAGAAGGTTACAGAGATAGGGAGGTAAGAGTGAGAGGGGATGATTGAAATATAAGATCCTGATAGGTTTTGACATGGTGAATGTGAAGAGAATATTTCCTCTTGAAAGAGAATCTGGAACTAGGGGTCACACGAGATTTGGCAGATGCTGGAATCTGGAGCAACACACAAAATGCTGGAGGAACTCAGCAGGTCAGGCAGCGTCTATTGGAGGGAAATGGACAGTCGACGTTTTGGGTCGAAACCTTTCATCAGTACAGGTGAGGAAGAGGGCAGAATCCAGAATAGAAAAGTGGGGGGAGGGGGAGGAGCGCAAGCTGGCAATGGATAGGTGAGTCCAGGTGAGGGGGCGAGGGGGGGGGGGGGGGTTGGTAGGAAGTAGGTGGGTGGAGGAGGGGGATGAAAGGGAATGATGTGAGAAGCTGGGAGCTGATAGGTGGAAGAGGCAAAGGGTTAGAGAAGGAATCCAATAGGAGAGGATAGTAGTCCATGGAATAAAGGGGTTCCCCACCTCCTTCCCTTTATTCCACGGTCTACTGTCCTCTATCGGAATCCTTCTTCTCTAACCCTTTGCCTCTTCCACCTCCCAGCTTCTCGCATCATTCCTTTTCATCACCCCTCCTCCACTCACCTACCTTCCCCACACCACCCTGCCCCCCCCCCCCCCCCCGCCTCACCTGGACTCACCTATCACCTTCCAGCTTGTGCTCCTCCCCCTCACCTTACCTTTTTATTCTGGCTTCTGGCCTCTTCCTCTCCAGTCCTGATGAAGGGTCTCGACTCGAAACGTCGACTGTTTACTTCCCTCCATAGGTGCTGCCTGACCTACTGAATTCCTCCAGCACTTTGTGTGTGTTGCTCGAGAACTAGGGGGTCACTTTTTTTTAAAAAAAAAGGGAATACTACTTAAGGCAGAGATGAGGTGATTTTTTTTCTCTCAGTGGATCATGAGCCTTTGGAACTGCCTTCCACAAAGGTTGGAAGAACCAGAATCTTTAAGGCAAGGTTGGATATATTCTAAACGAGGGAATGAAAGGTCAGAATGGGTGAATAATAATGTAGAGCTGAGGTTAGAATCAGATAAGCTATGATTTAGTTGAATGGTGAGGCAAGCTCTATTGACTGATTGGCCTTCTCCTGTTCCTAATTCACATGTTTGGAGGTCATGGAGCAATTTGAATACAAGGATGAAAATTTTAAAATTGGAATGTTATCAGCCAAATTATGTAGATGAAGCATAACTTGAACTTTGTGCAAGTCAGGATATGGGCAGCATGGTTTTGGATGAATGCTAGTTTACAGAAGGCGGGAAGACATCCAGGAGCACAATGTAATATTAGAGTCTAGAGATAATAAATGCAAACATGAGGGTTTTGTGAACAGATGAGTTAAAACATGTTTGCAGATGGACATTGTTATGGAGATGAAATGCAAAACTTAGGACAGGAGAGAGTATGGAATCAGAAACTCAACTCAGGATAAAACAAAAAGATGACAATACTACAAAAGGCTTCAGCTTCAAATAATGGTCAGGGAAATGGAATCAAATCATTGTCTGGAGATTCTGATAGGTGCTGAATACAGCAGCTTGATTTTTGAAGGAAATTTTTGCTCTTCTAACATTGGTCAAGCAGTATGCTAAACTAGAAGCAGAAGGCTAATCAGGAACAATAGTGGTGTCATGCAACAAGGTGCGCTCAGTCTATACCTGACATTCTCAAAAGAGGGCAAATCTCAGCCATTTCATTTGGTCAGATTGTGCTTGACCCAGCTTGTGCTTCAAGTCTCATTAACTTTTGTTACATCTGTGTGGCCCATGTTCTGGAGCCCTTGTTGTACAGTGGCCATTGTGTGAGCAGATCTTGAAGTGTTGCCCCTGGTGGCCTTCTGGCAACGTGTGTTGTCAAAGTTGTTTTGCACAGTAACTAAATGTGTCTGATTGGCAATGTTTAGAATCAGGTGAAAAAAAGTAATTAAGGAAATAGATTGAATGATGAATGTATTTAAAGCAAACCACTTAACTTCACTTACACTTTCACTGAAAGCTGGCGACCCCATGAATGGGGTTCTGTTAAGAGCTGAGGGGCCAAATATGAAGTGTACTCAGCTCAGTACATTACAGAACTGCTGTTGGACTGAGTCCAGGGGCAGAGCAGGAGGTCAGATTTGCCACTGTCTGACCCCCAGCTTGTTCCGTACTTACACACTGCAGGGAACTGTGACTGAAAATCAGTACAATTTGGCCCTTGTCATTTAGAACAGCCACTCCAGGACTGTAAGGACAATGCAAGTTGAATACTTTGGTTAGATTTTTTTAAAACTCTGATCAGGCTATTAACACTACAATAGAACAGCCCAGTTTTAATGAAGTGCTTTACACAATAACTCTGAGCTGTGTGATTTTGAAGTTATGCCTATCTGACATTGCGAATGGAATTAATGCCATCGGATCATTGCCTGGCCTATTCCAAAATACTCTGACCTAGCATGAAATGAGAAGATGTCTGGTCTTGAAGATTAAGTGTAGTTGCTGCCAAAGCCTGCCACAGCTGCATGATTTTGAATGACTGCAGGGAATTTTATAAGCTGGGCTCTAAATCTTGTTAATCCTAAGGTCAAAGTTGTTACATTAACAAAATAGGCCTAAAGCAGCCTTCTTAAAGTACTCAGCTGTAATGTGCTATAAAATGCCAGAGCACTTAATAAACTTTTTATAACTAAAAATGGTTCAGAGGTGAAATTGTGAGCTGCATCAAAAGCTCAGTCCAATTTTTGTGCCAGACTAATTATTTTGCTACTATTTGAAGTTCAAAATCTGTAATACCTTGGGAATGGAGGGGGTAGATCATTTGATGGGATAAAGATAATTGTAATATACACTTAGCCCACAGCACTTCCTCTTGCATTGCCCCTTGAGATAGTCTTTAGAATTTATGCCATTGAAGCTTCTTACTGAGGGTGTTTCAGCTCCAGTTGGTAAATTATAGATACTGGCCTTAGAACCTGCCAGTTATCAGCAGCAAATTATTCTGCACTATACTTGCAATAATGTCACTATTGTTAATCTTACAGTGAACATCATCGAGCTCCGGTGAGGGTGAACATATTGGCAGTCAACATCTACCAACAGCTCATATGCTGTCAACATGAAAACCAAACAAAACCACACTTATATCAATAAAATTAAAGCCCTGGAATGATTTCAAGCCAGAAATCTAATCATTGGATTCAGATGACAATTCTAAACTTCTGAAGCTTCAATCTTGTGGTATAAATCTCTCGATTAGATTAATACCTCATAATAGCTTCCAGGCATCATTATCCTCTGTGTTTTGTACAAAATATATAAGGACTTGCATTTGCATCGTGTGACTTCAAACGAGCTGTCCTGTTGTTTGTGCGTCTGTGGAGTGGGGGATGGGGAGGGGTAGTAGGATTGAAGTTCATGAGCAATATCGTACTGGTTGGAGAGCTAAATCCACAAATGACTGCCACTGGAAATGAAGTGTTGTCAGGATTCCAGAAGGCTGTGCCTTTTGGCTGCAAACCAGTAGTAAAGGTTACACAGGAGGTTACACTGGATTAAATTTCATTGGCGTCTTGTATAATTTACTTGAGACCTCTGGCTGTTCTTTAGCTTGACTGACCGTGAATAAAAGACAGCTTAGTATTAGCCTTGGAGGAGCATTCGCTGAAGTAAGCAGAAGTTGACAAAATGGGACTTGAAGTGTTCTGCACTCTTGTTGTTTTTTGTGCTTGTAACTCTATATCATTTTAGTTGTACTGGAAGACTGCAGTGGTAGTTTTATACATTAAACAAAAGCTTTTATTTTCACGAGGACGTAGCTTATGGGCGAGAACTCTGTCCTCTAGCTAAAGAGTGAAATATTTCTACTACATTTACTGTCTGAGTATAATAGAAAATTAGAGAGGTATCAACTTCTTACAGCAGTGAAGATACCTCTGTGATTGTCATTTAGCTGCAGATCATTTTCTTGTTTTAACTTCTCGTGAATTACCTTTGTATTTAAAAGGCTTTCTTCGCACAACTTAGTTTGCATTGTTCATGTTCTTTAACACATCACTGAACAAATTGCCCCCATGGATATCCAGTTAGTTAAATGGCTCATTGTTACGTGGAGGTGGGTGAGAACAGTAAGTCTATTAATTTGTACCATGTGACCCTGAAACATTGAAATTGCTTACCATATGGGTCAGCAATTAGGTGTAAAATGCCTCAGAAGGTATGTGTGTACTAATAAATGCTTATTAAAACTGGGCATCAATCCATTTTATCCTTGCTCTGCACTCGTGGAAATGTATTTATGGACTGTTTTTGTATTCATTTTCTTTTAAATTCTGATGAATAGACTAATCCTGTTCCTGTTGCTCTTAGTTCAAGTTCCAGGGCAGCAGCGAATGTGAACCTGCTATTGGTATTTATGGAAGTAAATTGGGTTCTCCTGTACATTTTGTATTTGTGGGTCTGGAAGTTAGTTGTCAGTTTAAAGGAGCTGGATTAACTAGTGTAAACACACCAGTAAGGCTCCAAAAGTTTGAATTAGCACATGCTTTTTTTTAAGAAAAAAAGTAGTATTAAGTCCTTTTTATTATTGTAGGAAATAAACCTTGTTTGTAGTTGCACGTAGCAATTTGAGGTCAACCTGCCTTTTGTGTGCATGCTGGTTGTACAAGCTTGAGTGATTTTAGGGTGGGTACTTGGTCCTTTTCGACTGAAACTTGGTATTTCTACTGCAGTTGTCATTGCATAAAGATGTGTTATGGTAATCCAGCACCTTGCTCTACACCTTTAAATTGGAAGACTGATTTGAAATCCTCACTGTTGAGACTATGGTGCTTTCTTTAATTAGTCATCTGATTCTGGACTCTCATCTTTTCTTCATTGTGAAGCATTGAAGTGGCCATGTAACTGCAGATTTAGATGGGAAATCTTGGCTCTTATCTGTTGAATAGTTTGTGTTTGGCAAAAAGCTACTGTAAACATGTTGTCAGACCTTATGGGCTAGGTAGTAAAATCTTAGTGTAATGTTAAATGCTTGTCGCCCATGAGTATTTGACAGGAGTGCAGTCTGCAGGTCACACTTTTAAAACACAGTGTTGAAAGTTCAGTAAGTATGGAGTAATGGGTCTATTTATAAACAACTGTTTTCTTTAATACCTTTAGAAAATCATGAATTTGCTAAGGACACTGTAAGTAGTAAATTCATAATCACTTTGCATTCAGAATCATAATTATTCAGGGGCTGCATTGGGAAATAAAAAGGAATTTTCTTTTGAAAGCAGCTGTTCTGTCTTCACAGAGTAATTCCCTGCTGGTACCTGATGGCCTGCGAGGTACAGATAAACGCAGGAATGGACCTGATTATTCCAATGATGTGAAGAAGAGGAAGGTTGACGATAAGGACTCCATGAGTCACTATGTAAGAACATGTGGGTTAGGGTTTAGAAGTATAAGGGTTCACCATCAAGTGCAGTCATTCAGAAGCTTGTTTTTTTTCTTTTGAGAACATTTACGAGGATAGAAGGTTAGTAATTGTTAAGATAAAATGCAGTCTTGAAATTTAAACAAAATGAAACCATAGAACTTAAATGTTAAATTTAATGAAACATTTGGTTAATTTCATGTGCTAATTTCCTAGAATTAGGTGTTTACAAATTCAATTGCATAGCACTTTTTTCAGTATTAAGTGATTGAAACTTAATTTAACCCATAGTAATTTGGGCTCTCAGCTATTTCCAGGGGACTTGGACCATGTTGTCCATTTGGTACCTGTGGTTGGGCATTCCAGGGACAACATGATCTTAATCCCACAATAATGAACAGGGTCTTAATCCTACAGCACCAAACTGTGAGACCTGTGGGTAAGTGAAATACTTAGCTCAGTCCTGAGACTATCCTTCTCTACCCCCTGACTCCTACTGCGCTGAACAGTTTCCTCAATGCCCCTGATCTCCCAAACAACAGCTCACCCCCCCACCCCTGGTGTGTGACCTCCAATCCTTCACTTTTCTTCACTCTCCCATTCTATTGCCAATGTTAAACACCAAGTCCCCACAGCTTGATGTGGGCCCTCATCCTCAATCTCCTCTACCACCGCCTCATCAAATGCTGCTATAATTACCCACTCTCCAACAAAAGAAGTACGGTTACTTTCCATTCACCAAAACCCCCTCCCTTCCTCAATGCCCCATACCTGCTCAACATAAGAAGGTTGTGATGTAGTTGCTGGTAAGAAGATCCAAGAACCTTAAGTGTACATAAAATTTCTTTTAGAAGTTGCTTTCAACTTCTCTTTATCCTAATTTCAAATTATATAAGTAGTGTATCAGATATGCAGATGATAAATTTCAAGCAATGAGCAAAATGTAATCAATTATATGGACCTTTGAGGAACAAGGTAAATCTTCTTTTGGACTGAGTTATAGGGAAAGGAAGGGATGGGTGCTAAAGTAATATCCTAATCTTGGACCCCAGTGCCTGCCTAGAGTTTTGAATTAAGCAGTTCTTTTTACATGTAATAAATACATATTATTCTACAATATACAGGCTGATGAAGCTATTTTCCTAAGTAAAGCAAAATACTGCAGATGCTGGAAATTTGAAATAAAAACAGAATATATTTGAAATACTCAGCAAGTTTGGCAACAGCTGTGGTGAGAGAAATGGGATCAATGTTTCAGGTCTGATGAATAGTCCTCAAGCTGAAACATGAACTCTGTTTCTCTCTCCATGGATGCTGCCTGACCTGCTGAGTATTTTGAGCACTTTCTGTTTTTATTTCATTATTCTGATCATCTTGGAAGGTAACTGACCCACTTTTGTCGTAAGATTATCTGAAAATATTTATCTTGTTTTAAAGGACAGTGATGGGGATAAGAGTGACGACAATTTAGTAGTGGATGTTTCTAATGAGGTTTGTACTTCTTGTTGTGTGTTGCATGTTGTTTGATATTTCATTCAAATTAATGACCTGGATGCAATGTTGAAATATTTAATATTTGAAGGAGACTAGATATAAAATTCAAGTTATTTAGCATCGTCTTGAAAATAATGGTAATGAAATTTAATGAGTGTAAGGAACATTATTGTTTGTTAGTTTCACAAAGCATCATATCAAGGCTTTCAAGGCCAATTCACCTCCAACCTCGCCACCATCCAGGGACCCAAACAGCCCTTCCAGGTGAGGCAAAGATTCACCTCCTCCAACCTCATCTACTGCATTTGGTGCTCCCAATGTGGCCTCCTCTGCATTGGCGATACCAAGTGCAGACTGGGTGACCATTTCACAGAACACCTATTCTCAGTCCGCAATGGCCATCCTGAGCTCCCAGTTGCATGCCATTTCAATTCCCCCTCTCATTCCTACACTGACCTGTCCATCCACGGCCTTCTCTACTGCCAGGATGAGACCCAATGCAAAGTAGAGGAGCAGCACCTCATATTTCACCTGGGTAGTCAACAACCCAATGGCATGAACATGGAGTTTTCCAATTTTAGGTAACCGTCCCCTCCGGTGGGTTGTTTCCCCACTTTCTCCCCCCACTTCCTATCCTCCTCCCATCCTCCCATTTTTTGTCCCCTTTCCTTAGTCCCCCTCCCCCTCCTGGTTCCATCCACCCTCTACACATACAGTTCACACAGTTTCTCCCCCCACCTCCCCTATCTAGTTCTGGTTCCAGCTGCCATTCACCTCTCCCTAATAGTTCCCATTCTCATCTCCTTTACTCATTAGAGTCCAGCACTGATAACCCTTTGTGTTCCTGCCTATCTCCCTCCAGCAGCTGTCTCCCGTCTTCACACTCCTCTTCCTCCACCTCGCTCCATCTGCCTCTTAATATATACTCTTTTTCCCTCTCTTTTTGTCTGCCACTGTCTCCCAGCTCCTCCCCACTCCCCCTCCTTTTACCTGGCACAACCTGCCTATCATCTTACACCCCTCTTCAGTTCACCTCAAGCTCCTGTCTCACCACACTCCTTCCACTCTCCTTGCTGGCCATCTTGCCTCTCCACTCTCAGTCCTGATGCGGGGTTTAAACCCAAAACACGACAATTCCTTTCCTCGCACAGATGCCGCTCGATCCGTTGAGTTCCTCCCGCAGATCATTTGTTGCTTCATTTTCCTCTCCCACTTTCACCTCCTCTGAAGATTGATAGCAAGTTATATTTTCATGGATACTGGCAACTCAAGTAACCAGACTTACTGAATGTTAGAATGTAGTTTGACCAATGAAAGCTTTGCAGTTGAGGGTGATCCTGTTCTCAATTGTTGCTAACACAGTAGCATTTTATCACCGCTCAGTAGCTACATGAGCAGGATCTCGAAATGCGATATGCTCCCAGCTTGGCACTTGCTGAGATTAGCAAGCAATTCAGCATTAGTGCAGCAGCTAACTACTGGAAGTCCTAGTGTATGTCTCCATTTGTTTTACCAACCCACTGGTGACCCACAGACACAGAAGCCGGATTCGGCCTTCCAACTGCTCGTGCCTGCTCACCAGTGAATAAGATCATTGTTGGTCTTTTGCCTCAGCATCACTTTTGTACACTAACTTCATATCCCTTGGTTCACTTGATATTCAAAATTAACTTGATCTCTGTCTAAGTACACTAAGCAACTGAGCCTCCACAGTCCCCGGATATTGAATTCCAAAGATTCCCTATCCTCTGGGTGAAAAACAAATCTTGTCTCAGTCCCGAGTGGCCGATCCCTTATTTTGAGACTCTGACCCTAGTCCCCAACACCCAGGGGAAACATCAATCCTGCATCTATCCCATTGAAACGTATAAGGATTGTGTATGTTTTAATAAGATTACCTCTCGTTCTTCTAAAATCAAGACAGTACAGTCTGAGTGTGTCTAATTTCTCCTCTAACAGCAAATCCACCCTGTCCTAGCAAACAATCTGGTGAACCTTCATTGCATTTCTCCATTGCAAGTATACCCTTCCTTTGATAGGAAGACCAAACCTGCACACAGTATTCCAGGTGCAATCTCAGCTGGGACCTATTTAATTATATTTACTCAAATCCTATTGCAATAAAGGTACAGGTACAATAAAGCAACAAAATACAGTTTTCCTTTTTTTTTACTGTACCTGCAAATAAATGTTCAGTTACTTGAGTACGACACTCAAGTCCCTCTGAATACCAACACCTTCCAACCTTGCACCTTGAAATCTTTCTTTTCTATGATTTTGTACCAAAGTGGATGACCTCACATTTTCCACATTATATTTCATCTGCCATGTCTGTGTCCATGTGCATAACCTGACGAAGTCTCTCTGCATCCTCCACATAGCCTACAATGCATGCACCTAGCTTTGTATCATCATTAGAGCTTGGAAATCTTAATTGGCTTTTGTGTAATTTTATGGAGGTATTGCTCTTACCATGTGTGTGTAACTAGGAACTGTGTTGTTCAGAGATGTCCCTTTTGGCTGTATGTATGCAGTATTTTAGAAGGAACTGTTTTCTATTAATCATTTCAGCACCTCATTTAACATGCTACATTGTGGTGGGGGAAGCTTTTTTATTACAGAACAGAAGGAGGCCATTCAGCCTATCAGGTCATTGCTGGCTCCCAACAGAGCAATTTCATCAGTTCCATTCCCCTTTCCCCAAAACCCTGCAATTTATTCTTTTCCACATGCCCATCAACTTTTTTTGCTTACACAAAAAGAAATTTACAGTAGCCAATTAACCTACTAGCATGTCTTTGGGATGTGGGAAGAAACCACAGCAGAAACCCACAGGGTCATTGGGTCAACATACAAACTCCACATAGACAACACCCGAGATAGGGATTGAACCTAGATCTCTTGTGCTGTGAGGCAGCAGAACTTAGTGCTTCTGAAGTTATCATAGCTTACTATGGAAAATGATTTAGAGAGGTTGAATAATCTCCCTTAATTGTCTTGTTTAACAAGTTGAATTTTTATTTTTCTGGAAGTTAGCAAGAGATGTATGCTGATACTTTTTTTTTGCACTATATGTCATTGAAAACAATTCCAAGTAACAGTTGAGATATTTTCACAAAATTTAGTTTTTTTTCCTCATCTCCCTTAACCTCAATACAGTTTAAAAAAAACTTTCCCTAAAACGATATCAATGTGAATTATTAAATTTCCCTTTCCCTTGTTAATTATCTTTAAATTCATTGACTTGGATTCATAATATGCCATATTACAGACAATTTCTCCTTGTTAATTAGCATCCAGTAGCCAAACTTACGGAAATTAATACCCAAATGGCCCCTTTATGCCCATTATAAAGAGGGGACTTTAATTGCTTTGGGATAGGCTAATTTTCAATCCATGTTCCAGACATTAAAAGATATTGGCAAAGATTTTAATTTTATGTCATAAAATGGGTGACAGCTAATCAGCAAATAGGTGACAGCCTGTTTATATCTTCCTTGAATTTTAATTCCATTAACTTCAAAATCTACCCTGTCTAATGTAAGAGTACTTCTCACCGAATGTATGTGCAAACATGAAGATGCTCTACAGAGATCATGTAGTCTGTCCCTGGACCTTGGGCTGTTGGTATTGTTTCCCTTTAGGACTTCATAATCACTTCAAATGATATGTTGTAATGATTCAGACAGTATTCCAGCTACTCACAATGTGAATGTGTAAGTAATAAGAATATGTTGTAACTTTGTGCAGGACCCATCATCGCCCCGAGGCAGTCCTGCTCATTCCCCACGTGAGAATGGCTTGGATAAATCTCGCCTGCTCAAGAAGGATGCATCCAGCAGTCCAGCTTCCACGGCATCTTCTGGCAGCTCCTCATCTCTCAAATCCAAAGAACTCAGTCATGTGAGTATTGCATAATTTTTCTCATTTAATTGTGCCTAAACACAGTTGTATTCCACCAGAAAGTTTGCAGATTTAAACATTGTCTCAAAGTACTTTGGAACAGAAAGGATTTGCATGGCTGAAAAATGCTGAAAGTACTCTGCACGTCAAGTGACGCAGTGAAGAGGAAAACTGAATTAACATTTCAAGTCAAAGACCTTTTTTCAGAAATAGGGAAGAATAGATTTTAAGAAATGGCTTTGTGAAGGGCCGATCATATCTCACAAGCCTGATAGTGTTCTTTGAGGAGGTGACCAGACAAATTGATGAGGGTAGTGCAGTAGATGTGGTCTACATGGATTTTAGTAAGGTATTTGACAAGGTTCCACATGGTAGGCTTTTTCAGAAGGTCAGAGGGCATGGGATCCAGGGCAGCTTGGCCATGTGGATTCAGAATTGACTTGCCTGTAGAAAGCAGAGGGTTGTGGTGGAGGGAATGCATTCAGATTGCAGGGCTGTGACTAGTGGTGTCCCACAAGGATTGGTTCTGGGACCTCTGCTTTTCATGATTTTTATTAATGACTTGGATGAAGGGGTAGAAGGGTGGGTTGGCAAGTTTGTGGATGACACAAAGGTTGGTGGTGTTGTGGATGGTGTAGAGGATTGTCGAAGATTGCAGAGGGACATTGATAGGATGCAAAGCTGGGCTGAGAAGTGGCAGATGGAGCTCAATTGGAGAAGTGTAAGGTAGTATACTTTGGAAGGACAAACTCCAAAGCAGAGTACAAAGTTAATGGTAGGATTCTTGGTAGTGTGGAGGAGCAGAGGGATCTGGGGGTTCATATCCACAGATCACTGAAAGTCGCCTCACAGGTAGATAGGGTATATAAGAAAGCTTATGGGATGTTAGCTTTCATCAGTTGAGGGATTGAGTGTAAGAGCCATGAGGTAATGATGCAGCTCTATAAAACTCTGGTTAGACCACACTTAGAGTACTGTGTCCAGTTCTGGTCGCCTCATTATAGGAAGGATGTGGAAGCATTGGAGACGGTGCAGAGGTGATTTACCAGGATGTTGCCTGGTTTAGAGAGTATGCATTATGAGAAAAGATTAAGGGAGCTAGGGTTTTACTCTTTGGAGAGAAGGAGGATGAGAGGAGACATGATAGAGGTGTACAAAATATTAAGAGGAGCAGATAGAGTGGACAGCCAGTGCCTCTTTCCCAGGGCACCAATGCTCAATACAAGAGGGCACAGCTTTTAAAGTAATGGGTGGGAAGTTCAAGGGAGATATCAGAGGGAGGTTTTTTACCCAGAGAGTGGTTGGGGCATGGAATGCGCTGCCTGGGGTGGTGGTGGAGGCAGGTACATTGGTCAAATTCAAGAGATTACTAGATAAGCATGTGGAGGAATTTAAAATAGAGGGATATGTGGGAGGAAGGGGTTAGATAGTCTTAGGCGAGGTTTAAAGGTTGGCACAACATTGTGGGCTGAAGGGCTTGTATTGTGCTGTATTGTTCTATGAAGAAATAAAGTGGAGTGGATGAAAGAACAAAAAAGGTCTGTGGAAGGGAGGAAAGTTTATACAATGAAAGGGGTAGTGATAATGCAAGATTGCAGAAGGCCACAGGAGGTGAAAACGTAAAATGATTATCTGAAACTACCAAAGGACTTTGGAAGGAATGCTGGAAATCTGGAATAATCATACTGGAATGCCAAGTATTTGAAAATATTGAACTCACTGTTGAACTGAAGGAGCATTGAAGTGACAAACCACTGAAAGTTTGGGATCATGCAGTGTGGACCAAATGTTAACTCTGTCTTTCTACTTCCAATTCCAACATTTTCTGTTTTTATATCAGATTTCCAGCAATTGCAGTATTTAGTTTTTATGAGATCTATATTTTACAGTTACATCCTGAATATTCTAGAAGTAACATGAACATGTTCTATTTAGATCAGGGAATAAATATTATTTAAATTGTTATTGATATTGGCTCTGGAAATTGTTGAAATGAATTGCACTGGCATAAGCATTTATATACTGTCATGCAGAGGAGAAAACGTATTCAACAGCATGAATTAATACAAATTAAAAATGCATACATTTGTTTGAATGTCTGTTGACATTGTTAGAAATCTTGATTTCATATTAAAATAAGAAGTATTTTATTACATATGGGCCATTGTTATAGAGTCTTTAATAGCTTAGATAGGTTTGACTGTTTCACATGGCTTCAGATCCAGATTTAACTCTGTTTGCTGATATCACTCATTAGTTCAGGTAGTTAGGCTTAGCTTTGTAATGGATTTTACAGTACGTAAGATATGTTACCATTATTATCCAAGCTATCTGGGCATGAGTTACCTTTTTGCTGTTCTGGTTACAGCGTGTATTCTAAAATGTGGTTCATAAGCTGCACGCAAATGTAGGATTTAATGACTTATACACGTGATTGGGAACATGCAGCTGTGTGCCAAGGGGAATGTTGTTTGCCTGGCCTGAAATGAAGAAGAACATCTGCAGCAGTGAGCCATCAAAGCAAAATTCTGAACAAATGAAATTATCTTGTTTTGTTTGATAACCACAAGTTTTACCAAATTTTCAGAATAAACAAGCCTTATAGAGTCCTTTCACAATCTTCCACTCACAACAGCTGCAATGCATTAATTTAGTTATGCACACAGGTAACCCAGGATGTAATACGCTAGAAATTTAAATTTCTGTGTTTCTAAATTTTTTATCATTTTGCCCTATTCTCTGAAGGTCACTATGGATATAAGTACTGACATACCATGTGGTCAAATCTGACTTTTAAAAAGTTGTTTAAATTTTCCTGTATCCCATATCTTGTGGCATCCATGTTTGCGGCTCCTCCAGTCCTTTCTCTTGATTCCAGTTGATGTTGGTTTGTTCAAAGACCCTGTTCAGGAGCTGCATGAGCGACTTACCTGTATTACTCTCACCTGATGCTGCTATGGGCAATTGAAAGCTGCTGCATTGTTCCATCCTTAAAGCACCAGCAGCTTCATCTAATATCTTTTGTCCATTGCGGCTGGAATTTTGCAGTGGGAATGACTGGTTGTAGCTGGTCTGACCTTCCTGAGAGTGGGCATGGTTGCTGTTATATAGTTCAAGTCTATTGGGAACCGAGGCTGATTTTTTTCCTCCCTAGCCAAGAATGCTGAGAACAATAACAAGCTACTGATAAACCTATTGAGAATTCTTGTCCTTCTAAACAAAAGATAGTTTTTTGATGCTGTTGGTCAGTGTTGGCCTTGTAACTGAAATAACGTATTATACTCTTATTATTTGTAATAAATGCTGATGTTTACTATAAATGTAATCTGAATGCAGCATGAAAAGGCCAGCACTCCTGTGATGAAGTCCAGTACCCCAACTCCCCGAGGTGATGTGCCAACTCCGGGTACAAGTGCTACTTCAGGATTGCGCCCCAGTCTTTGCAAACCGCCAGTTATGGACCCATTAGGTAACCAATCTAAAATCTTTTTCTTTGTTAATAAAGGATAAAGCATGGTAAAGTTGTGTATTCCAGTAGTAGTCATGTCGGTTTCCAAAGACCAGCTTGAAAAGGGAAAACTGAAGATTTACTTATTTCTTATGGTAATACAAATTATCAGCACTTTAAGCATATTTGGTATATATCACAAATAATTAATTGCAAACTCTAATGCAAATATAAGTAACTAATAGGTTTATGTGTAGTTTTGCCTTTGAACCTGAAGTTTAACTCAGACTGAGTAAATACAAAAGTAAAGTAACATTTTCCTGTAATTACTTTACAGCATCAGGATTAAGGGCACCCTTGGCGGTACCAGGACCTTATCCTTCACCTTTTGGCATAATGCCTAGCATCAATGGAGATCTGAACAGTCCAGGAAGTTATCCAAACCTCCATAATATTCCGCCTCAGATGAGTGCTGCCACAGCAGCAGCAGTAGTTGCCTATGCACGACCCCCTATGGTAAGCCATGAGCTACCCACATTCCTACAGTTCATTTTCTTTATTAAAATTAAAGGCCAATAATATATAAAATAGCAATAATGAAGGAATATATCAATAGGTTATAATCTTGCTACGTAAAAATGTTCATTACATTCAATTTGAAATACTGTGCACAGTTTGTAACTGTGGGTAGGAATGTTTGGAGTTAGTGTCGGGGATATAAAGTTTGCAACGGGGATTAAGGATGATGGTTTCAATCTCCAGGGAAAATTTGCTGCTTCTCTGAGATTTGACATTTGACAAGCTGTCTGACAGGAAGAACCAATTGTGGACCAGATGGAATGCTTGTTAAAAGGCAGTCTAGTTAATTTTGGGCAGAGAAATGTGACTGGTTATGTTCAATTTATCTTGAAATCAGTTTTTTTTTGTCTAGTTCTTTTGTTCAATTTGATTTGGTTTTACCAATATTTTAACCAAACCCAGAGGTAAATGCCATGATAATTGTGGAAAGGTACAAAGGGGAACAGATTTTCATGAGGAGAATCCTGGAAATGTTGCCAAATCACAGGACCTCTTCATTTTCCTTAATTTGTTTTCTATCCAGCAGTCAGCTAACTTGACATTCTGCTTATCTGAAAGATCAGAGATTGAAGCCAATTGTGGGCCAGAGCTGGGTTGGGGAGGACGCAGGCTCAGGTCAGAGCATAGTGATTCGGGGGAAAAGATCAGGGTTTAGTGGAGATGTGGGTTTGGTTAGAAGGATTGGGCTGAATGGGGAGAAAGGACAGCAATCTGAAGACAGGAAAAGAATAGTCTGAAGGGGGTGAAGAGCTCCAAAAGCAGGAAGAAGAAAGGCAGGCAAAGGTCAGGGTTTGGGAGGAGTGAGAACTTGATCACACAGCAAGCAGAGACTGTGATTGGTAGGTTTGTTTGCTGGAACAACAAGAAGACCTTCTCCAACTCCTCTTCCTTCTGGACCTCGAGCTGTGTTACACACATGCGCACACACACAGCTAGAATGTTGCATGCTCACTTTCTAGATGGCAAGTTTTGAGAATAGAGAAAGTAGGGAATTTTTGTACTGTAGTTATCTTCAGAATCAGTGCAAGTTATTTTGTTACGGTTACATGAATAATTTTTCTTTCATCAGGCAACTGGTTATGGAGTTTTACTGACCATAATACGCAATGTGCAGTTAAAAAAGGACATTAAGAAGCTTGAACCACAAGTGTTTCAAATCTCAATGTCTTTATATTGTCCAACCATTTAAGCTGTGGTCCTTGTTGTGCCCTCTGACACATACCAAGTCAGTGATAGTGTTACAATTGACCTCGGTGCTCTGGGTTAGGAGCGATAAATCAGTTAAAATTTCAATTCCTGATCCCTGCCTGACTTGCGCACTAGATGCTTGGATATGTGGGAAAGAGAAGGATTGAGATGAACAGCGGTGTATTCTCAAACAGTTGAAATGGTATCCAGCCAGTACTCTTTGTTAAAGTTCACAGAAAAAACATAGCCTCTTTCACGTTTTTTCTTGGGGTCTTCAGTGTCAGACAGTTAGCATTCCAGCAGAGTCAAGGTGCTCAGCAGCAGAGGCAAGGAAAGAAATTTAGCTAGGGAGAAGGTGCTTTCTTCCATTAGCCTTCCATTGTGTGCTTCCACACCTCAGTCTCTTTGGAGAAAATTCTCTATTCAAGATAGACCTCTCACCCACCAAAGCATGATACTGAAACCACTTGAACTGGAACTACATAGGGGTCAAGAATATAAAAAAATAAATGTACAATCAGATAGATAAATGAAAATGTAAGAAAAACAATTGCAAATAAGATGGGAATGAAATCAAAATAAAATCAAACACCTTTTTATTAAAAACTTAGTGCTCTTGTTCTTCTCAGTATTGCCACTAAATGGAAGCCAATTGTGTTCAACTCTAAGTTAGCACTAAAGAACAGAGTAGCTGCAGTCTGAAATACAGCAATCATTACTAGAAAGCAGACAATTTGAAAAACCAGGCCAAGAAATCCTTGGCTTTCGGTGGTTCTGCCTGTCAGATAGGAGAAGGTAATTTACTTGTAATTTTACCTGCACGAGGGATCATGTGGAAGTTGCACTCTGAATTCACCAGAGTATATGAAAGAGTGCAGAAGGAGTGTCCCTGGAGTATTCTGATACTGTTTGGTTGGCCATGGTATGGCATTGCACTGATATCTGAAAGTAGCAGGATGTCGCTTTTATAAGGCAATCTACAACTAACTTAAAAGTTTAGGATGAGGTCATTGTTGCTCATGCTTGAACGATTGCATTTTTAATCTATGGGGTGAAGAGCACCATGGCCATGTATTTTAAGAAGTCTTCTGTCAAGAACATTGGTGTTCCATCCAATGAGTGTAAACAAGCTGAAAACGAATGCAATATAAACACAAAGATTTAGGGATAAATGAGAAACATAGGAGGAGGAAAAATGAATTTGGATTCCTTTTGAAGAATGTATTATTGTTTAATATTGTTCAAGATTTAATTGTATGTTTTTGACATTTTGAAATTGTTAACTCCATAAAACAGAATGGACACCTGGCAGGTTTAAGATAAGATATCTTTATTAGTCACATGTACATTGAAACACACCATGAAATACACCTTTTGCATAGAGTGTTCTGGGGGCAGCCGGCAAGTGTCGCCATGCTTCCGGCGGCAACATAGCATGTCCACAACTTCCTAACTGATACGTCTTTGGAATGTGGGAGGAAACCGGAATAAACCCACACAGTCATGGGGAGAATGTACAAACTCCTTACAGACAGTGGCCGGAATTGAACCCAGGTCACTGGAGCTGTAATAGCGTTACGCTAACCGCTACACTACCGTGCCTGCCCAATCTAATAATGTTCGATCTAAAGTTTTCTTTTGGCTAGGCATTTTAATAGCAATAACAAACAGGAGCATTTGCCTATGAAGCACTACTAGTTAAAGAAATTCCAGACACACTGGGAAAAGAAATAAAACTTGGCAATTGTACAGCAGAGTATTAAAAAATCTTTAGCACTTTGCTCTGGCTTTTATTGTAATGATGATCATAAAGTGAATTACACAGCAATTTCAAAGTAATAAATGGCTTCACATGAATGCAGGCTATTCAAAATGACAAATATTACTAGTAAAGATGAAATCTCCACCAAATAAAAAGTGAGGAATGTTTTTTTTTGTTTTTTCCTGCTCCACTTTGTTTATGTTCATTACAAGTGTCAGTGGGTCAAGAGAGTCAGTGAAAATATCTGTTCAACAGCATCATAAATGCTATGCTGGAATAAAAATGTTCTCAGTGTTAAAATCTTGAAATGTAACTGCTTAAGTCTATGGAGGAGGAATTTGTGATGATCCTTCTCCAGCTCCCCATACCACCCCCACTCCACCTGCACGTAATCTTTATTAATCACCCATTCCCTTGCACTTCACTTCTACAATGATGCCATAATTGGACACTCTTGTCTGTAAGAACTTGGGTTGGACTGGACCCTGTTACTGCATTGTTCAGGTTAAAGCTCAACTGCCCAATTTTTCATTCCTTGGGTATGATCTACAGGGCAATAGTAAAATATTAGGGAATACTTTGAATAAAAGTCTCCCGTTCCTATATGAATTTCAAACTTAAATTGATTTTATCACATCATTTGAAGAGAAATCCTGTTCCTTAAACAGTTTTCTGTGTTATTTTCTAAGATGCCAAACTCAGTAGTGAAGAGATCTGCCTCTCAAGGCAGTGGAGAATTCGGTTCTTCAAATTGTTCTTGGTACTACCAGAGATAGCAGTCATGTTACCTGTAATGTCATATTCAAGGCAATCAGTTTGAGACCAATTGAATCCTGGCCACCGTCCACTCACTGTAAAATCAGCTCTAACATCCTATCCCATTCAAGTTCTCATTCACCCATCAAGCCATCAAACCATCCCTGATAGCTTCAAACTTAAATGTATGCTTTGGGATAGATGATCAACCCTGATCCTGTTATATGGCAGAACAGACATGAAAGACCCACTCCTGCTGTTAATTCTTAGTGTTATTGTTGAAGTTAAATAATTAACTGGGCTTACATTTACTTAGCTCTGCACCTCTGGTCTCTGCCATCCACTTGCTTACTGCACCTTCAATTGGTGAGGACCCACTCTCTGGAGGTGCATCACTAACCAGCTTCCCCTGATCACCAAATTCCATTTTCTCCTTTAAATTTCATCTTTGAAAGTTGCTATAAAACCCATCATTTTGACAAGACTTTTAGTCTCTTTGCTCAGCATCATTGATCCTCTTTGGGGCTTTTTATATATTAAGTGAACTAGGCATAATGTATGCTATTATTGTGAAAGAAGGAGAAATCCTTGTACCCTGCTTTTCTAAGACTCTTGAACAGATCTCTTATACGATAACGATGAACTCTTGATCGCTCAATCTATCTCATCATGACCCTTTCCCTTTATTTGTCTACCTGCGCTGCGCTTTATCCGTAACTGTAAAACTATATTCTGCATTCTGTTTTTTTTTCTCCTTTTGTACTACCTCGATGTACTTATGTACAGAATGATCTGTCTGGAGGGCATGCAAACAAAAGCTTTTCACTGTATCTCAGTACATGTGACAATAATAAACCAATTACCAAATAGCACCTGACACAATCTCAGAATGGCGTAGTGCTCAATGGCCAATTACAGACAGTTAATGTCGAGTCTACTATTTTTTCCTGTGGTATGCTTGTTTTTTAAAGGAAGTATTACTTACAAAGTCAATAGGACTAGAGATATAAATTGACTTCAGGACCCAGGATTACATCTCATGCAGGTTGTAATTTTATTCTCTTCGCCAACTTCACTACACTTGTTTATCCAGTGTTTTTTGGTCACAGGTTGGGTTTGACCCTCATCCTCATATGCGTGTATCTGCAATGCCTCCAAATTTGACTGGCATCCCAGGTGGAAAACCGTAAGTAACAAATGAAACTAATTCTTCCAAATAGAAACATTTGATATATTTGTATAGTGCTAATATTTTTTTTTCTGATTATAAACACCGAAATTTAGTTGCTTTACCTTTTTGGCAACTGTAAGACCTTCATAAGTCATTTTTGTGACCGACTGTAATAATTTTAATTTAAATGTATGAAGGAAATGTATATATTTTTAACTTCAGAATTGTTGATGTGGTGTTTACCTTGCATCTAAATGGTATGTGGACCATTGATAATTCAATTTATTTAAAATTCCATTTTATATAATTAGATTCCCATGTCATTGTGTTGTAAGCACATTGGATAATTAGAGATGACCTAATATCACAATGTCACCCTCTGTACAATACATGGCAAATGTGGCCAATTAATGCTGAAGTGGAAATTAAAAATTCCTCGGGAACAGACGATGGAATTCAATGTGCATACCATAAATGTGATGGTGTGACAGTGATAGTCTCTTCCACTCTGGGTGTAATTATCTGGATTCAACATCAAAATGTAAAATTATAGAAGTTGCACTATAGTTAAAATGCACAGCCATACAAAATACGAGATTTGAATAATTTAAGTGGTTTAGTACAAATGTAGCATTGAGTTTTGAGGAATAATCATGTAAAAGAAATTGGCAAGATTTTGTGTTCTGACTATGTAATAATTTCTTCTGATTTCTATATTTTAAGCTTTCCATGTAAAATGGAAATGTAGCAACAGAATTTTCGGTAATATAAGTGTCTTGTGAGCTGTGAACTTGTAGCATGTGACTGGGAGATAAGGAAAAAAAAATGAGCAAAAAAAATCTCGAGAGACATAGTTTTCAGTAAATGTCAGTCCAAACACTTCAGTTTGTTTTCTTTCAAATGTTTTTTCATGAATAGAGCTTATTCATTCCACGTTACTGCGGATGGACAAATGCAGCCTGTGCCTTTTCCTCCTGATGCCCTCATTGGACCAGGCATCCCACGACATGCTCGGCAAATCAACACACTGAGCCATGGTGAAGTTGTGTGTGCTGTTACCATCAGCAACCCCACAAGACATGTGTACACTGGTGGGAAGGGTTGTGTGAAGGTCTGGGATATCAGCCAGCCTGGCAGTAAGAGCCCAGTGTCCCAGCTGGACTGCTTGGTAAGTGAATGTAAACTACTGTTGAAATTCCAGTTCCCTCTTATGAGATTTAATCAGGAAACTGTGAAACAATTCTAGGTAGCTGTTCATCAGTTCAAAAATAAATAACAAGTTCTGTTTCCAAATGTACATATTTAACACTGACTTTGGAATGTTCCCATTTCCCACAACAACCATGGGTGAGCCAGATTCAGCTGGGAAATTAATATTAGTGAAAAGTTTTGTTGGATATTAATATAAATTTGCCCACCTGAAATATATTAAGAGTGAAGTCTAAGTTACAGAAGAAGGGTTGCAATCCTTTTTCATAGACTAGGTATCTGGCTCCTGATTTTAGTTTTAAAATGTTTACAAAGTGTCCTCAAGGATTTGGATAAACCAGCTCATCACTGGAGTAGGGGGCAGTCAGATACATCAATAGTTCCATTTGTGGCTGCAAAACATTTTATGACAATGTTCAGTCTGGCTGTTTTATTGTGGAATATAAGCCATTCAAACACTTTTGTATTTCTAATTTGAGATGTTGTATGATTGCAAATTATGGGATAGAAGATTAGTTGCACACTGATAGGTTTATTCAAATTCAACATAACTTCTTGGAATATGATGTATGTGTGTTTGTGTTTGTATGTTGGGAGGTCAGTGAAAGACCTGTTTTCGAGTTTTAAAGTAAATAGTAGGTGTGTGTGTTTTTCTGTGTTAATATGGCAGATGATAATCAATAAATTTGAATTTTTCAATTTAACTGTAGGATTGTTGCAGGAGAAATCAGTTAAATATATTCTACAGTTGACAGATAAATTTTAAGGTCGACTCCATTGCAGAATTAACCCATATTACTGATGACAGACACAAAAGAATAAAACAACGAAAGACTTCACTGTTAACAGTACTTCCAACAGCTATTTCTTCATTTCTTTGGTTAACTGTCATTGGAACCATTTGTGCAGATGAGGAACACCACAAAACACACATATACACACAGAGACATGTGTGCATGCACAAATGCACACACACTTTCACTCTTCCCTTGAGAGAAAGAAAACCAAGTAAATTTTACAACTTGATTTATTGTTACCATTTAAAAATGGAGAGCTGGACTGGTATTACATTTTTATGGATGTATTGGACTCCAAGGAAAACTTGTGGGTAAATCATTGGATAAAGACGACATGGTTTAAGGTGCAGTAGAAACTCTATTTAATTCTGGCTGATCAGATAAAGTCCTTGTCTCATGGTCACCTTGTGGAGACAGTGCAAATCCACATTAGCCATAACTCAGCACTGAAGTACCACTCTTGCTCAAACCACAAGTATGGCTGCAGTGCAAAATACCCTGATACATTTGGGACCAGTGTCTGAGTATTTTTTTGGTATACCCTGCATTAAACCCGTGAAATGATGGACAGATATCCACTATAGGATCTGCTTGGAATGTGTCCACTTTAGAAAATTCATGCCTGTCCATACTTTTAATCTTGAGATTTATTTGCAGATTTTCTATGTTATTGCTTTTAGCCAAATTAAAAGCATGAAAATATTTTAATAATAATACCAGAAAATAGCTTTTCTTATATTTCCTGCACAGAACCGAGACAATTACATCCGATCGTGCAAGTTGCTTCCTGATGGATGCACCCTGATTGTTGGTGGTGAAGCCAGCACGTTATCCATTTGGGATTTGGCAGCTCCAACTCCACGTATAAAAGCAGAGTTGACATCTTCTGCTCCAGCCTGCTATGCTTTAGCTATCAGCCCTGACTCCAAGGTCTGTTTCTCCTGCTGTAGTGATGGAAATATTGCTGTCTGGGATCTGCACAACCAGACACTGGTCAGGTAAGAGTTTAACCATGAAACTACATTTCTGTTGATGTGCAGGTTTAAAAAGTAATTTTTCAGGATCGTTCATGTATTGATTGTAACTGTCACTATTTTAAGCTAAAACTTTAAATGGCTATCAACTTGGAGATAATATTTTCCTCTATTTGGCAGTTTTATCACGTTGGTCATGTAACTCTTCCATCTTTGAAGGCAAGTAGCTTAGTGATGAATGTCAGCTATTTTGTCTCTAGTAGTCACTGAAATCAGATTTTATTTCCTACTTTTGTACTATGAGAATCAAATATAGCTGGTCTTGACTAGAAGCAGTAGTAATGAAGAATGGTGCATAAATGAACGTATCAATGTAGAAATTCAGTCTTTTGTGCCTGTTTTTTGTGGGTAAATCTCGCATGAGCAAAAACCTTATACATATTAATTCAATAGTGACCATTTCCTATTGAAATCCTGAAATTGGTCCGCACTTCGTGTATTTCCGCCATCATCTGTGCACGTAGTGAAGTCATCAGCTTGGCTAAAGCTACTTTACCAACAGAAAATGGAACAATAATGTGCAACCCATAACCTTCATTTGTAACTTATTGTAACAAGGAGGAGCAACCCTGCAGCAGGTTGGCAATGGTCCCCATTGAGTCATAAATGTGTAGTTGCCTCTATCAGCAGGCCTGAGTTTTTAATCGTCTGCACGTTTTCCACATTGTTGCTGAGACTTAGTATTTGCTACAGCTATGCACAGCAGCTACATGCTGCAATCTCTGCAGTGTGAGGAGCAGGTGGCTTAACATATCCTGTCAGTCAATGCGCAGGTCTCGATCTGAGCCTTAGATCATGGTGGGGCAGTGTAGCCACACAGATTGAAGTCACACGCTCCCTTCTCCACCTGCATTTTCCCTCACCTTCAAGGTAGTCTTTTTGCTGTAATACTGGTCACTGCGGAGTAAGTTCTATTAGACTAAGACTTTCTTCCCATGATTGCTAGCAAAAATGATGTGGTAACTGTAACCTTTACAGGCGATTCCCTTTGGGATCAACACAGGTCCAGTTTAAATGCATAAATTGGGGCCCAAACCACCAAGCTAATTTTTTTAAGGTACTTTATTCCAATGTTGCTATCTTTATTGGTGCGGGAGATCTCCATTTGCGCATTAGCAATAAACACAGTACCTGTTTAGCACACTAAATAGGCAAAGTTCAACTTCCGGGCCATCATATTTGAACTGTGCTCTCGGGGGGGGGCCATGATCAGATTATGGTCCTTAGAATTCACTTAGTTGGGTTTGGACCTTTGATCTAATTCTTGAAAAGCCTCGAAGAAGCGAAGTAGTTCAGCAATAATCTGACCCGCTGAGTTCCTCCAGCACTTTGTGTGTTATTCAGCAATAATCTGTATGTCAATAACTTTGATAAGGGTGGTGAAAGGAAACAATATGCTTGTTAAAGCTGAGTTTTGACTGATGTAATTATACAGTTATTTTGCATGGGCTTGTTGCACCTGGGTAATATTTGCACATGAAACTCATGTCCAACCATAATTAGTTTAACCAAATGCAGAATCAGATATGGAAGAAACATGTTGATGTGGAGTCCAAAACTAACAATGTAATTGTATTTATTTGAGACTTATGTGGGAAACCTTTATTCTGCTCTGTTTATTTAATCAGGCAATTCCAAGGTCACACAGATGGAGCCAGCTGTATTGACATCTCAAATGATGGCACCAAACTTTGGACGGGAGGTTTAGACAACACTGTAAGGTCCTGGGACCTCAGAGAAGGAAGGCAACTGCAGCAGCATGACTTCACGTCCCAGGTATTTGGAGATCTGAAGCTAACCTTAATTTATTTGCATGTCTTGAGATAAATCCTATTTATAACTGAAAAATAATCACTTGCAAGAAAGTAGTTGCAATTTTTCAGCAATTGCCTTCATGAGCCAATACACAGATGATTACCTAAAAGAATAAACTTCATTGTTTGCATGAAACATGCACAATATAAGTTAATGTTTCCAATTTTAACATTAGTTTCGAAGACATAATAACAGATGGGCAGAAAACTGCAATTAATAAAACAGTGCATGTGTGTAAACATACAGCGAATGTTTTTGACTCTGCCATCAGCCTTTTTGTGAAAGATATATAAAGAGAAAGAAGTACTGAGCTTCACTTGAACTTTCTTTTGAGAGCTTTATGAGTTTTCAGCATATCAAATTGTTAAGCTGTGACCAATGTATAGAAGCCACTAGGCCTCAGGCTGCCCATCCAGGAAAGCCAAGTGATTCACTTGTCACGTGATAAGGGTTATTGTACTGGATGCAGGTCTGTGAAGAAGGTAATAGCCAATAAAGGTAATCTCTGTGTGGCCCAGACACACGTTTATGGAACTGTCCTTCTGGGGTACAGTACATATAATGGAACTAGACAATGAGGAGATGGGAATGCGGAATGGTTTCTATTGCACACCTAAGGAGAAGGACTCTTCGTTTAAAGAGACCTTGTTAACTGAAAACATGAGCGTCATACTGTGGCATGTCAGGCAAGGCCAGGATGTGTATCTGAAATACTGCACCATTTACCATTAAAACAGTTGGCAAATATTCAGAAGGGATCCTCTGAATTATTGGGGAGTTATATCATTGCAAATCTGGAAGAGATATATTGATCCAGTTGCTTGTAGAGTTGGGGCTATGAGAATGTGCACTAGTGATCATGGGAATATACTGGATCAAGTGACTTGGATTGAGGAACTCGGTTTCAATAATAATCGTAGCATTGGGGAGTGAGGAGATCCAGAAGTCACTCACAGTTCAGGGCACATTGGTCCCACCTGAGCACACAACATATCAGATGGATTTGGGAGGCATCAAGGAGTCTTTAGCTGACACCCACCTGAGCACACAACTCATCAGATGGATTTGGGAGGCATCAAGGTGTCTTTAGCTGACATTAGCAAGCCAGGGTTATGGACTGCGGCTCAAATAAAATGGTTATAGAAAATGGTAGTTTGATGACCACCATGCAACTACCTGGAACAGTGAGAGAAAGTACAATCCAGACTGAGAATGCAGTGAATCCAGGCAGCTCTTTTCCTGGTGACTGTAGTGCAGGCAGTGATGCACCACACTGCTGCAAATAGAATTCAATGACTGTCCATCTGGCGAGGTTGGGCTGAAAAGCCAAGCTGTTACCATGAAAAGACAGTGGTTTAGCCGATGCGTGCAAGTGTTGGGCACTCAGAAAAGTCATGTGTTAGAGAACCAAAGGATTTTAGCAAAGCAGCATGGCAGTGAATGGGAAAGTGATGACTCCAGATGTGGGTTTGTAATGAGAGTAAACCAAAGAGCACAAAAGCATTCTTTGAGAGTCATTGATTCACAGTGTGGCAGATGGTAACAGCTGGGTAAATGTAGGTTTCAGACAGGTCAACAAGTGGAGCAGGAATTGCACCTTGATGACAATAAGATACCAGGAAAGAAGGTAATAATTACAGAAGAGTCAGTGGAGGCCACTGTGAGGAAGAGAAATATACCTGTAAAGCAAAAATTGGCTACAGAATTAGGCCAGGGTTGGGTGCCCCAGAGGAAATATCCCAATACCAGGGCCAGTGAAAGACAGACTATTGTGAATAACTCCTGCTGAGGGTGTCACTTTGACAGTGGCTTGGCAATTTCAAAATAATGGAACTATTCATTAAGCTCAGTAACAATCTGTAATCCCTTTGAATAGTGCATGAGAACCAGTTCATAGAAGTTCTAGGAAAACAGCTGTGTCACTACAAAAGCCTGCGAGCAAGGTGAGAAGCAACAGGCTCGCCACAAGATGCTGCAGTGAAGTGATAATGATTGGGTCTGGCAAAGCTGATACAGTGGTTTGTGCAAGTTCTAGGAAGGATTCAATGTCTATGGGACTTGCTATATAAAGCTGAATGAGCTGAACCAAGCACAGATAGAGTTAGATGCTTTGACGGAGGCAATTCCAATGCTCTGAAGGTTGTTACAGTAGTCATGGACTTGCTAATGTCAGGACTATGCAGCACAGCCAGAGCACAATGGAGAGACTGACAATGGTCACGGCAGAGTTGAAAGCCTTGGAAGCAGTCCAGAGAGGGAAAGTCAGAGGAGACGAATTTGTGACTTCAGCGTTGACAGCAAGAGAGAGGAAAGATCCAAAGTCTACATAGAGTCAGATTGGAAGCCAGGATACAAGGTGATGTGAAGACAGAGAGCTTAAAGAAGAAACCAAAGCAGAGGTTGTTGAAGGCACGAGAGACTGCGTGTTGCTGGGACCTTCAGCAAAAACCAAGCTGCTGGAGGAATTCAGTGGGTCAGACAGTGTCTGTGGAGGCAAAGGGATAGTTGATGTTTTGAGTTGAGATCCTGCATCTTGCCAACTATCCCTTTGCCTCTACAGGTGCTAGAGTTTACAGTACAACCCACTGAGTTCCTCCAGCAGCTTGATTTTGCCTCAAAGGTTGTTGCAATTGAGTTTGCGGGTGTCCAGTAATGTACCACATACAATATATAGGTTTTATGTGAGCAGTATTAATGCAAATAGACAATACAAAGGAAATGGTGATCCAGGATACATACACAATATATTAACAGTCATGAAGGCAGTTCTGTTGAGGCAACTATTGCAGAACAGGATGCGGGACCAGATGTGCATGAGGCCTACTTGGGGAAATGATCCACTGAAATTACTATTGCCTGGAGTGGATACTTCAGAGATGTCAAGTGCAGCTTGCAATAAAAAAATTTAGTGAATGAAGAGACCAAGAGATTGAGCAACTTTAAAATTGCTTGAATTTACAACTAGTATTTTGATGTAAATATTTAACAAATTTGTGTGTGTCTATAAATTTTCAGGGTACCTATAAGAACTGGCTACTGTAACCTGAATGAGATTTGATACGTCATTGTACTCAGTCACTTTAGTCGAGAGTCATTGCTGCCAATAAAGAATGTTTTGTTTCTTGTTCTGTTTCTCTAAGTTTGCTTACAAGAATGAAGAATTGACAAACACTAGATGACCATAAAACTGCTTTGATGAGTTATCATAATATGTGCCACGTGGTGTGGTTCAAAGGCAGACATGGATGTTCCTTGCCCACCATTGATCAATCTCAAACAGATCTACAAATAGACAGTTTCCCCAGGCTATTGAAGAGGAAGTTAAATCGGTGTTCCCATTCCTGGTTATTATCCAGAGCTGTCTGCATACCTATGAATTCTGGTCAAGTACAAAATATGCATAGCTGTCATAAGTTAGTTCCTACCACATACAAGCATCTAATAAAATAAGGATCGCCTGCACAAGAAATTAGAAGACCTCTGGTTCATGTGAACCTTTTTTTACAAACAATAATAAAATACTTCTATAATTTCTGGACAAACATTACAGTCCACATTACAGCTGACAATTTATTGCAATAGTCCATCTATTGATGGCAGTGTTTCTAATAATCTAAATTATACAGATTACAATTTCATTGTGCATGTGGGAAGCTGAATTGAAACTATTGAAAAGTGTTGAAGTGTTGTAAATACAACTTCGGTATTATAACCACTACTGTATAGCTATCTCTATTTTTGTAATACTGTTTCATAGTGTTCCCGAACAGAAACCCCAATTTCATTTTCATTTTTTTTTCCCGAAGATATTTTCTCTTGGATACTGTCCTACCGGTGAATGGTTAGCTGTGGGAATGGAGAGCAGCAATGTAGAAGTGCTACATGTAACAAAACCAGATAAATATCAGTTGCACCTCCATGAAAGCTGTGTGCTCTCTCTTAAATTTGCTTACTGTGGTAAGTCATCAGTGACAATTGAATTATCCCATTTATGGGTTACTGTCTCTATTAATAAGCCAGTTTTTATTAATCTGTTGGTTGGCCTTGAAATTCCATGTCACAGGGCAATGCATTTGTTTGCAATATTGAACTTGTCAAAAAAGCTAGATGTTAAATATGATCATTTGTTCACTGCATACAAGCCACACATCTGGAAATTTGTTCTCAGTGTGTATGACACACATATGCACAGAGTCCTGCAGGTTGAACCAATGACATTGCCTTGTGTGCAGTGCTGAGACATAACCACCTTAACCATCTTCCCCCACACTTCCCCTCCAACCAGCAACCCCGCCCCCCCCGGCATCCTACCAAACTCAACCCCAGTCCTCTCGTGTCCCATCAACGCTTGTAGCTTCCTAGATCCGTGGTGGTGGAGCTAGCAGAAAAAAGGCCTTCATAGACACAGTGTTCAAGAGCTGTTTTACCCATTGAATATTTTGGGCCTTCTGCGTAAAAGAATTAAATTCATTATGGGAAATATTTATTCCAATTGAATATCTCAGCCACAGTGTGGTATTGATGTGGTATTGTTTCATTTTGACCTTAAAGGTTTCGCATTTGATCCTTGACTTGTCTCATGTTAGTTGATCCCAATCACATTGACATTGAGAATGATCTCCGTACTTTGGGATCAGGAAGAAGAAAAGTCTGACTTTTTTTCATTGTTGTTATTTAGAAATATCTATTTGAAGTATGCAGCTTAAAGGGTTAGTGAGAGTAGCTTACACTAGGCTGTGATTCTCTGACCATCCTTCATCTCATCGTATTGTTTTAAAAATTGAACTTTCAGACAAGGAAAGAAGTTGGTTAGAGGAGGGGTGGGAGGGGTTGGGATTCAAAATGAAAATAGCCTTAGCGATACTCGTGCTGGCTTAATGCTGATTCTAGGTTGTAAGCCCTGCTAAGATATTGGACCAGTGTGAGACTTACTTGGGAAAGAACCATGCATGCTTACTGGTTTGACATGCATAATCTAGCATCAAAACTTCAAGCCTGATAGCTTTTCTTGTGATGTAATTAGATACTTATTTATATATTGTTCAAGTCATATGAAGGAAACAATATAATTTATAGTTACTAATTAAAGGAACGAATGTAAAGTTTAATGAATAAAACCTTTTTACCTTAGTCTTAATGTACCATTATGAGAGTAATACATACACAAATTAGTATAACATGATAATTGTTTGAAGGTGTCTGTATATAACTGTTGCCCTGCAGTTGACAAATCTTTGTATTATATTATTATTGGGAAATGTAGCCTTTGCCAGGTAAGTAAGTCTTATGCTTATGTTGACTCATCGTAGGCCCATGTAGAGCCCAGTGGCACAGTGTGATCATGCCAGGAACCGCACCCCACTCCACCCCCCACCACCACTGCAAACATACAGATTAGGAGCAGGCGTAGACCACTCTGCCCATCAATCCGGCTCTACCATTTATAGCAAAATTGCGATAAACCTGCATCTGACTGCTTGGAAATGCTGGCGGTCTGGCATTTGGCTCATCCATTGGTTTGGAATATGAGCTAGGGTACAAAGTGCAGGGTACATGTGCGGTCAAAGCCAGGGGTCCAAAGTGTGGCCGGGGTCAGGGGCCAGACGATGGGCCAGGTGTGCAGCTGAATCTAGGTTCAGGATTGGGAATGTGGGTGGATTTATGGCTGGAGCCAGGGTCTGGAGTGTATATTTCCCACTCCTTTTAAATACACCAGGTTCACTGGAAAATTTATTACACCACTGTATAACATGTAAAAACAGTAAAATAAAAATACATCTGGGTTTTAGGAATGGTCCAAAAATATTTGCTACTCTGGCACCACCAGAATCCCATGGATATCGGATTATCAGAGTTTTGTTGTTGTCACATGGCTGATCTGATTGAATTGGTTAACCCACCTCTTTCAGACAGGCCTTATGTAAGACTGCAAACCCCACCGATTTAAAGGAGGATTCTCAGCCTGGAAATTAAATGGAAAATGGCCTTGCCTGATAGGGTGGTGGAGGCAAATTCCTTGGGGGCTTTTATGAGGGGCTTGGATGGGCACGTGAATGAGAGGGGAATGGAGGGATAAGGGCATTCTGTAGGTAGGAGGGATTAACTATGTCGGCACAACATTGTGGGCTGAAGGGCCTGTTCTGTGCTGTACTGTTCTATGTTCTAAAAAGGATAGCTCAATTATTTTTTAAAAATTTATTTTGCTTTATTTTAATCATTTTATGTTTTAATTTTTTAATTTCGTTTTACTAATGTTTATATTTAATTATTTAAAGTAATCTTAATAGTTTTTAAGTATCTCTTATTGCCAGACATTTAAAAATGTGTTACAAAGCCATGATAGATTTGACAGAAGGTGAGGCTCCCCCACACTAACACCCCCTGCCCACCAACCCCACCCCCACCCCCCCCTGCCCCCCCCACCTCCCGCCACCACCACCACCCCTATCCCTTCCCCTCCCATCAGGGCATTCGTAGGACAGGGCCTTATATTTTCCCACCATGGGTAAGTTCTCACGTGCTGTGCTTGGCTAGGTGTCCCCTAGGTGCTTGGAATAAGGTTATGCCTCCTACACCCCTGCCCGCTCCACATTTTGCACAGGGTAAGGGGGAAGCTTTGAGCTGTGAGTCTGGATGAGGTTGGACTGAGTCTAACTCAGTGTGACCTATTAAGTAAGGCAACCCTATTTCCTCATGTTCAGGGTATTATTGTCTATACTTCACTTCAGAGAAGAGCTTTTCAAAATCGACCAGCAATCTCTGCTCATGAGCATATAACTACTGAAATCATCATGGCAAGAAATTCAATATGAACTCATTGACAAGTTGAGAGCATTTATTTAGAATATGGAATACAAAGACTTTAAACTGTTTGATTTTATTGACTAGAAGAGAAACTGTTGGATAGAGGATAGAACCATGGGCGATAGGTTAATGTTTAACATTAAAATTAGGCCAGATATTGCATTGTAAATGTAATAATTTTGTTATATTTATACAGGTAAATGGTTTGTAAGCACTGGAAAAGATAACCTCCTTAATGCATGGAGAACACCTTATGGAGCAAGCATATTCCAGGTATTCTATGGAAAAACTTATGTTCAAAACTCAAAATTGCTGAAAAATAATGTTAAGGAAAATATCATAGAATCCGAAAAATGTGATTTTATGATAAATTTGTACCGGTACCAGTGTAATCACTGTGGTATGGTCCTAAAGGCGCAACTGGTTTAGTACTATCCTTTATGATGGAAAACAGTCATCCTTCTTTTGTCTTAACTTTATGCGACTCACATTCTAAAGCAACCTTAATATTATTTTCTTCTGTAAAAGCCTTTCTGAAGAACTTAAGGGATTGAAGTGGGTAGATGCAAGAGGGGGTGGTGTTGATGATATGTAAATTATTTATGCAGTGAGTTGTTCTGATCAGGAATCTGAGAAGGTGGTGGAAACTAACTCATTTTTAACTTTCCAAGGAAATCTAGTTAGAAGAGAACAGTTAGCTCTTTTAAAGAAAGAACGTGATATTTTAAATGGCTTAAATATTGTGTTCTGATTTTTAGGAACAGAAGATAGAACCAATCAGGTTTTGACCATTTAGTGGCACTGTTTCAAGATTTACTAAAATTAGATTTACAGAGCATGTAGGGACCAGTGTCTCAGTGTTGATCTATGAGGCAGCAATACCTTCAGAGTATAGACTCATGTGAACCACAGTTGTAATGTGTTGTTATTCATGTTCAGATAGTTGCTTTGGAATTAAGGGGAGGGAAAAGGAGAGAGTAAATAGGGAAAGAATATATTTAGCAAAAAATATAGACCATGCAATGAGAAAGGTCCTGTAAACTTTGAACCCACATTATAGAAATTGAAACCCAAATGAATCAAGAAAAAAAAGTCATGAAGGACGCCAACAGTCCATCTTCTCTGTGCCACATTAAAGAGAGCTATCCTGCTTCTTCCCACCTTCCAGCAGCAGATCTATAGCTCTGCAGGTTGTGGTTCTGCAAGTGCTGATCCATGTACTTTTTTCATGTAATGAGGGTCTCTTTCTCTAGCACCCTTTCAGACAGTGAGTTCCCACAGTGCCCTTTGGGCACAAACAGTTTAGTTCATTTCCTCTCTCATCTTTCTCTTAACTACTTTATGCCTCTAAGGTTTTTTACCCTTCTGCTAAGAGAAATAACTCTTTCCCATTTGCTCCAATCTTGGAAACTCATAATTTTATATACCTTAATTAATTCAAGAGCCTCTGTTCCAAATAAAACACTCCTAGCTTATCCAAAAAGAAACACAAGAGACTGCAGATGCTGGAATCTGAAGTAAAAAAACAAACTGCTGGAGGAACTCAGCAGATCAAGCAGCATCTGGGGGGGTGGCGAAGGAATTGACGTTTTGGATCAAAACCCTGCATCATGAAACATGTTCTCAAGCTGAAACATCAATAATTCTTCCCCCCCCCCCCCCACCCCCCACCCCCCACCCCACAGATGCTGCTCGACCTGCTGAGTTCCTCCAGCAGTTTGTTTTTTGCCCTGGCTTATCTAATGTTTTCTCATAGCTATAGTTTTCCAATCTGGCAACATCTTGTTAAACCTCTGTGGTGTAATCCTGTCTTCCCTGTAATGTATTGAACTGAACTGTACATGGTACAAAGGCAGTGGTCCAACTAACATTGTATACAGTTTTATATTACCTCTGTGCTCTTATATTCTTTGCCTCAACTGGAATATGCCTTTTTAACTATCTTATTGGACTATTCTGCTACCTGTAAAGATCTGCAGACATGTATTCCAAAACCATTCAGTTCTTCCACATTTTTTAGCATCCTCCTGTATTTTTGTATTCCCGCGCCTCATGATTTCTCCACTAAAGCATTATCTCATACTTCTCTACTTGACCAGCCAATTGACTAGAGCAAAGCTTTCCTCCTTTCTGTCAACAACACAGCCAGCCTTTCTAAGATTTGCCCACTGCTTTTTATTAATATACCCTACATTTAAGTGTGAATCATTACCATGTACTGCAGACTACAAGGGATTGACTACAAAACCCTATGGAACCCCAGTGGAAGCAGCTGTGCAAATGCAATAAACAATTGTCAACCACTACATTTTGCCTCCTGTATCTTGTGAGACTTGTCAATAGCCTTGCTAAAATTCATGTGGACTATCAAGTGCACTGCTCTCATTGGCTCCTTGGTACCTCCTCAAAGAATTTAATCAAGTTGGTCAGACAGGTGACCCTCTTAACAAATCTGTGCTAACTACCCATGATTAATCTCCCTTTCTCTACTCTCCTTCAGAATTCCAATAATTTGCCCGCCACTGAAGTTAAACTAAGTGGCTTTTTATTACTGGTTTATCCCTTCCTCCCTTTTTACCCCTGACACCACTACTATAGCCAGGGAGTCATGAAGAATGATAGAGCCATAGCAATTTCCTCCCTTGCTTCTTTTTGCTGCCTAGGATATATTTCATCCAGGCCTGAAACGTTATCTACATACAAAACCCCTTAATACTTCCTCTTTTTCGATGTTTATCCTTCCAATATTTCACACTAATTCATCTTCACCTTAACAATGGCATTGCCCTCTTTTGTGGAGGCAGCCCTTAAGAAGCTTACCCACATCCTCACCTCCACATATAGAATACCATTTTGGTCCCTGATAAGCCCATCTTTTCCCCTTGTTATCCTCTTATTGCTTTTGCAATTATAAGATAACTTTGGTAAGTAAAATTAAAATTTTTCATGTCCTCTCATTGTGTTCATATCACTGTGAAGTCATTCTTATTGTCTTTTTTTTCTCTCCCTCTCTCTCTTTCTACAGTCTAAGGAGTCCTCATCAGTGCTGAGCTGCGATATCTCAGTGGATGATAAATATATAGTCACCGGCTCTGGAGATAAGAAGGCATCGGTTTACGAAGTTATTTACTAAAATCTATTACTGAAAAAGTGTGTTTAGAACTGTTTTTTTTTAAATATAAAAAAACAAGATGGCATCCTCCTGGCCTTGTTCTTTAAGGTGAATCTTACCATTGATACTTGAGGACTGATGATCACCACACCAATGATCGACTGGATTAAAAGAAAACACCATTGAACTGGGCGCAATTAGCTGTTTTGGTAGTACCAAGAAAATTCCAGGACCCTGCTTTGTAGAACCCTGGATTATTAGAAGAGCATTTGAATCCTCTCTGACCTCACATTGTATTTTTGTTATTGCCTGAATTGCTGCATTTGTGGAGTTGCCTAACCAGGTGTTCATTTGTTCTTTGAAAAACATTCTGTCCTTTTGTAGTGCAATGGTGTTCCAGGTAAACCTGGTTTCTGCTTTTGCATCTTGTGAAATGTATTTTGTATCTTGTCGGAGCTCAAACATTTGTACAAATTGTAAATATTCCGTTTAATACAGTAAAGACAGTATTGAAACAAATCGGGGTTTTGAACACTTTTTTAAATCAGCAGTTATAATTAGTATTGCCTTTGTGTTAAACTAATGAGTGCCCTTATTCAATTAAGTGTTTGAGCTGGAAAGAAGAAAAATGAAATTAGTCTCCAAATAGGCACAGGCAAAAATAAGTGCATTTCATGATACTACGTTTGCAAGACTAGTTGTAACTCCTGTGTCACTAAATGTGGGCAACAGTTGCAGTAAATTTTGTTTTAGGATTTTTGTCCACCATTAGAGCATAGTGTTACTTCACACATCAGTGGTTTAAAATACTTTCTGGATTATCACCAGATTTTGGAATTAACTTCCTATCCTCTGCCTGTGGGCTCTCTTGGAAGCAGGCGTGCTGAGAACCATCTGCAGCTTGGTGGAATGCCCATAAACTCTGCCTCCTTCAACATTGATTAGTCACCATTTTGTAACTTCCATAATGCTCTCTTGGATTTTGACCAAAATCACTCCTTGACTCCTTTTGAAAATTGCTTTGCTGAGAACCATCTGTGCTCCAGGCAGTGCCCCATGTATTCTAGTAGTCTACAAACTGACTTGGCTCTTTTGTAACTTTGTTAAAGTTTAACCTCAAACATTTTTTAAGATTCTCAATTGTTTTGCAACGTTGGTACAGAGATCGACAGTATGTCAAGGGACCGATTGGTTCTGTGCAAAATACATTGTCTCCTAGCAGTATCTCTTACTCACTTTTTAATAATTTTATTCAACACAAATACAAGGAATACTGTCCTATGGATGATGTAGGAGTAAGACTGATATTCTGGGCTAGTTGAATAAGACTGTCTAATACGCTGGATATTCAAAGAACAAAAAATGTTAAATACAGAGAGGATTCATATATTTAATTACTTCTCAGATAATCAGTATGCTTACTATTGTGACCTCTTAAATTGTTTTCATGCTTAAGTCATTTCTTCATTTTTCAAGCCTGGGCAGCAATGTTAAGGCCAACATTTATTGCCTATCTCTAATTAGGATGGGGTTGAGCCACCTTCTAAGAATCATTGCTTGTCCCTCTAGTGAGGGTATTCCCCACAATGGTCATGGGAAGGAGATTCTAGGATTTAGACTACCCAACAATGAAGGAATGCCAGTATATTTCCAAATCGAGGTGGTGTGTGACTTGGAGAGGAACCTGCTGTGGTGGTGTTCCCACGCACCTGCAAACCTCATCCTGCCAGCCAGTAGGTGTTGCAATTTTGGGAGGTGCTGTCAGAATAGCCTAAGTGAACAATGGTAGTGTGTTTTGTTGATGGTACACACTGCAGCCACGATACACAAATGGATAGTGTACAAGATACGGTATCAAGGTTTGCTGAGGGGAAAATTTGTAGAAGTCATGCTCAACAACCTACAACCGCTGCAAACAGCATAATAGAAAATCAAAGCTTAGAAACTGGATCCATCAATGCCAAACATCACACTAAAGCAGTTTTCACTTGGGTTAGATGTTGCCAGCGACCATTTCTGAGTGAAATTGCACCAGTCAGGAAATTAGCTTGCACAGTTCGCCCTCAGGTAATTGCAGATTTCCCTGGGCCAATCATACTACTGACATTACCAATCACGCAACACACCTTTCCTCCCTTGCCTCCATAAGTTGATGTTTCTCGGTGCAACCCGTGACTTTTGTTGACTATGCACAGTACAGCTCCAAGTACATTGTGCTACTTCATGGCAGTTGTCTTTTTAAAGGAACGCTCTGCTGATGGGGATCAAACTGGACAGAACTTGTTACAGACTGCTAAACACCTTCCAAAGTCCACAGAGTGCGCTTAAATTAACAGGGAATGTTTATGTTTCAGCATTTAGCCGCTGACATACTCATTCCATGGGTGCCTCAGTAGTAACACCACTGGCAGCACTCTAAGCAACATTCCTGGCTGAGACTGGTGGGGACTGCAGCAATGTTGGCCCCTGCCACAAATCACTGCAGAGTCAAGGATGCTATTTTTCACAGATTAGGATGCTTTCAACACTGCCACTGTGTTTAGAATCATTTATAGCAGAAAAAAATTAATACATAAAATATCATAAAATTCTTCAATAAAATCACATGAACGGGTGCTTTTGATGTTTCACAACCTTGATTTAGAAAAGAGATCTGTTCCTGAAAAACATTTTGTAAATCAGAAAAGCTGGGCAAAATTCTTTATGGAAACTTTGGTACAATATGTATGAAGAGTGGTGTTAGAGTGAAAAATCGATTTATTCAAAGTGTCAATTGTGTTAAAGCAAAACCTTGTAAACTGAACGTTTGTGAACAGTATGATGCCTGTGTGTGGGTTTTGAAATCCAGTGACCCCTGTGTGACTGCTCCCTTTTATGTGAGTCCCCACAGATATCCTTGATGATTCAACAGAAGCTATTGCCTTGGATAGGCTGGTTGCACGTGGCCAGTTGTTGGAGCAGTCTGGGATGGCTGGGTTTGAGGTATAGGTGATGCTCTCATGAGAGGGGATATCAAAGGCTTGAACCTCCACACTGGACAACCCCTTAGGGGCTTGGGTAGACAACCTGCCTGCACTCGGTCTGCTCCACTATTGTTTGGTATTGATTTATTATTGTCACTTGTACCGAGGTACAGTGAAAAACTTGTCTTGCATACCGATCATCCAGGTCAATTCATTACACAGTGCAGTTACATTGAGTCAGTACAGAGTGCATTGATGTAGTAAGGGAAAAACAATAATAGTACAGAGTAAAGTGTCACAGCTACAACCTGAAGTTGAGACAGCTGACAGATCCTGAATCACTGGGGTCTAATACCTGTTGTCTACAATGTCCCATGAGACTATTCTCTGCCCAGTCTAAGTACAAGTTTGGTTATGATGGAGGCAGTGAGTGGGGAAGGGGTGTTGGTGGTGGTTAGAGCCATTTCCATGTTCCTACAGAAAAGAGACATTATGCCATACTCCCTGCAGTAGAGGAGTGATCTACTCATTCATGGCGTCTCTCTGTTTCTGTTGACAGCAGAATAAACTGCTGATGTGCAGCATCACTCTATTGGTGATGGACAGCTGCTACTCCAGGAGAAGTGTGATCTGCTCATGAACAGCATGCCTGTATCTACTGAGAGCGACAATCTGCTCACCAATGACATTCTTCCGTGCACTGGGGACATTGAGCTGCTCCTTGGTGGTACATTCCAGTTCCTGAAGAGCTTAAAGCTGCTGTGGTGCAACAGAGACCAGACCTCAATGGATCAGGGTGAGGCAGCATGGAAAACTTAGTGTGGCCTCTGTGAATTCCTGCGTGGTTCCCCTGCACCAATAAGCACAGTGTGATGGAGTTACTGCTGATCCCCAGGAAGGAATTCACACATGGTCTCCTGCACAACTTCCTGCAAAAGCTTGCAGATGGACATCTCCATGTTGCTTGTCTCCAACATTCAGTGAGATGGGCTGGGAGGCTCACTAACCATCGTCCTGTGCATCTGCATCAGTCTTGACATGAAAGCATCCTAACTGTGGCCCTCAGCTGGGTCCTTGGTGGCAGGATTAGATACGAAGACCTTTTCTCTGGCAAGCCCTTGCACCGTATTCTCTACAACTCCTGCCAGACTGCAGCCATCATGGGCCAGGTGCATCCTCCTGTGATATATGACCCTCTGTCCAGTTTTGCTTGTTCCCCGTGGTGCCAGTCTCAGGGATGGTGCCATGGGTTGTCAGGCTGGGTAACGCACTGTGCCCTTCCAAAACTCCAACACTCCACTCCTTCCAGTGTTCCCTCCTGCTCCTCCCGTCCTTCCTGTTCCATCGCCTCCTCTCCTGGGGATGGATTATCCCAAGACAGTGCAAAGTTTTTCACTGTATCTCAGTACATGTGACAATGATAAACCAATTACCAATACTAAGATAAAACAGGAAAGTTTCATTTGTTAGATGCTGCCAAAACATCTTTGTGGTGATGTCATCACACGGATGGTAATGAGGGTGTCTACTCCTGGCCAATCAAAAGCTTTACCTCAACAGCAAGTGCAAGATAAAATCTGCTGGGTCGTCAATGAGCATACCTGGCAGACTGCTCATTACACTTGCTGTAGAGGTGGTTTAGGTGGCCTTCCTGCCCACGAATCGCAGCATAGACTCCTGCATCTGGGCCAGGCACTATAACCACGAGATGTCCTCTATTCCTCTCTAACTGCAAGAGATGAACATTTTAGGGAATAGAACATGGCGGCGGGGGAAGATCTGGGGTGTGAGTCTGAGAATCACAAATGGTGTGATTAACAGCTTGCGTGTGCCTGAGCAAGCATCAGAATGAAAGGAGACACGAGACTGAAGACGCTGTAATCTGGAGCAAAAAGAAACAAACAGCTGGAGGAATTCAGTGGGTCAGGCAGCATCTGTGGAGGCAGAGGAGTTGTCAACGTTTCAGGTCGAGACCCTGCATCAGGACTGAGAGTGCAGAGGGGAGGTGGCCAATATAAGTAAGTGAGAGGCAGGGGTGAGGCAGGGGCTGGCAGGCGATAGGTGGAACCAAGTGAGGAGCAGGATGATGGGCAGATGGAGGTAGGTGAGGAAAGGAGAAGGGTGGAGTTGGGAGATAGTAGTTGGTGGGTGATAGGTAGAGATGGCTAAGAAGAGAGAAAAGAAAAGGGGGCAGATGAAGGACGGGAGGGGAGGATTGAGGGGAAGGGAGGATTGAGACTTGGAAGGTGATAAGTGGAGACACAAGATGCTAGAATCTGATAAACAAGGAAGGTGATGTGAAACCAGGTAAGGGAGGGGTTGCTGAGCAGATGGGATAAGAGACCCAAGAGGTTAAGTGTGTGGGTGATAGGCAGATGGAATTAGGTGGGGGAAAGGAACCAAACAGGGTGATGGGGAACTGGGGGGGGTGAGATTAGCAAAAGGGGGGTGTGACAAGGTGGGTGGATCAGAAGGCGAGAGAAAGAAACACAAAGGGTACAGGTTATTTGAAACTGGAATATTCAATGTTTATACCATTGGGTTATAGACTATGCAGGCAGTATACGAGGTGTTGTTCTTCTAGTTTGTATTTGGCCTCAGTTCCTCCAGCAGTTTGTGTTTTGCACCAGTTGAAAGCATAGTATTTTGCTTGGTCTAGAGCTTGCTTGTAAGATATTGTAAGATCATGAAGTTCTTTTGTTGCTGGTCCCAGTTGTAGGGGTTCTCACTCCACGGGTAGACTACTGTTGCAGCCCTGTGTCCCTGTCTTTGAATGGTAGCCTTGACAAATTTCCTGGCTCTTCAGTGCACTAATCTTCTTCCTGCCCTTGATATCAGTAACCAGAACTTCGAAGTCTCTCTGAGTGAACCGAAGAGCTACCTCCCTTCCCCTGCGGCCTCCCTCTCTTCCAGGGTGGCCATATGTGTATTTGTTGCTATTTGGCCATCATGGAAATATAGCATGAGGGACTGATGCCCCTCTCTGAATACTGTGCAGCAAAAAAGCCCCTAACGGCCCACTAAATTGACTGAGATCCCACCTAGGAGAATGTAGGCCCCTTTATCACAATTTGTGGATGCAAAGCACTGTTTCCAAAGGACTTTTGGCCAAGTTATTAATTTAATGCAGAGTTCTGACTGAGTGTTAGTACTGTACAGAACCCATGTTTAAAAGGTCAATAAAAGGGTTAAATCCAACACTGAAACATAATACATTAGATGATATGAATACTCATCCTAATGAGGCAAAAAACATTGTTAAAAGAACAGAAGATAGTTTTATCCCAAAACAAATCACTTGCAAGATTTTCTGTAATTATGATCTTTATTCCATTTACTAGCAAACTTGAATGTTTTCACACTTACCTTTTTCATTTTTTTTCCATTGCCTCATTTATACCTCTGACAGGCTGCTGCTTTCTTATTAAGAGGACGCAAAGTAAAACAACCTGCTATTACAGCACCTCTCATGCAGTTGGGATGCCCCAAGCACTTTACAGCTAGTGAAGTAATTTTGAAGTACAGCTGTTGGTGGACTGCAGGAATTTTGGCAGTCAATTTGCATTCCAGCAAGGTCCCTCGAGCCACAGTGATATGATAACTAGATAATTGCTTGATGGAAAGCATTGATCAAGTCACTAAGAGAACTGTTTTGCCCTTTTCCAAATAGTCCACCTGGGTGGGTGGACAGGGACCTCACCTTTGGAGCCTCTGCCTTTTGAATGAGGTAGGGCATTTGGAGGTCCTGCCTCATTCAAAAAGCAGGGCCTCCAAATGCATCTTTTCATCAGATTTGGATTGAATTAGCAGTCTGGATTAAATGCTCAAATCACTGGGGTGGGATTTGAAGATGATTTCTTCTGTTTTGGAGGAAAGACTGCAGTCTTCAAGCCAAGGTACTGCCTGTAAGGCGTTCAGTTCGCTAACTTTCTGTATTACTGGAGAATCAATTGTTTCTCTCTCCCTTCTGTTTCCACCCTTTCCCCATCTACCCAAGCATCTTTAAATCTGTCTGATGAGTTGCAAGGCTCCAAGACATTGAACTGATGCCAGGGGTATAAAGGCCTGGGGTATAAAGGCCTGGGGCAGCTCCTCCAGGTTCCCAAAAGTAATTTAACACTTTAGTTGGGCCTCTTCAGTTTCATCACACACTTTAGGTAGTTCCATTGGTTATCCCCAGTCTCTAATCTATTTCCAATCCAAAATTGCAACTGTGGTACTTTCTCCACAATAAACATAACCTAGTGCTTGAAAGAGAAGGTGGTTTTGGACACACAGCAAAAGCCCCTTTTTGAGATGGAGGTGGCTATAACCCAGCATTAGCAGGATGGTAATGCTTATTACATTTTAAAAGTCTTGCTACCTCACCAATGGAGGCCAGTCAAGGATTAAACAGACTCCAAGGTGTTTAGAGAAATTTTATATTGATACTGGGAGACTTGTACTTTGCAGCACTCTGCACAAAGAGAGTACATATTATGGTTTCTGTGCCTGAATAGATCAGCTCAAGATTGGGCTTTTCTTAAACGAAGGCTTCTGATTTCCAGTCACTGCAAGGCCAACACTGACCCTTGAGAGGGTTGTTAAAGGAGATGGGAGAGCAGTCAGGAGAATGATATTGGGAAAGAAGTGGTGAACTGGAAAAAGATTGATTGGCACCATTAAATTAGTAGGCCATGACCACCAAACACACTAATATTTAGCGGTGACTTAGTACCTGTTAACAGGCTTATCAGAGAATCAGCACTTGTCTTTTAAATTTCCTAGGGCTCCAAGTGATGTATTTTTGGGACTTTATTAGGACATGTTGCTGTTTGAAAACTATCAATGTGAGGATGCCTTGAAATGGAGGCCTCATTCTTTTAACATACATGGTTCTCAGCGAAGTAATCCAAAATTTACATGGAATGTTAAGAGAAGAGAAAATCATTTTACTTTCTCAAACATAATTAGGGAAATTAATTCTTGCTGTCAAGCCATTTAAAATAATTGAAGACATGTTACTTTTCCCTTCTATTCCCCTTTAATTACCAATTATTGTTATTAAGACAAGGCTGTGATGAAGGTTATAAGACAGAGAATGACTGAGCATTTGGTTGGATTGTGAATTATGAGCCTCTACTGAGCAATTAAAAGGAACGTCCTTGGCTGAAAACATATGCAGTCTTTTGTGTGGTTCTGCCCTCCATGGCAGGTGAAAGCTGTCTTGTTTTTCTGGACCACCTTCAGACAAAAGACATCTGTTGAAAGTGAAAGATGCCTGATCTGATGGCGATTTAGAGATTTGTATAACAGGCTCAGTGTAACTCTCTATAAATATTCTCCATGGCTTGTAGCCAGATAGTAAATAGTGCTCCAGTGTACCGTGACTAATGCTCTTCTCTATCCTTACACATTTTAAGTACACTGTGGAATTTATCTGTTAGTACGAAGCTTTTTTAAAAGCAAATACGTTTCCTGTAAAGCACTTGGAAAAACTAAGCCCGGGCATGTAATTAGTTTTGATTGCTGCGGGAACCTGTTTGTGCTGATGATATTTGCTGTAATTGTAGTATTAGAGCATGTCCAGGCAGCTCATTCTTGGCCTTATACTTTGGTTAATGTTGCTGTTTAAGAAGTTTGTATGTCTGGCAACTAAGAACTTTATTTAAACTCTATACTTTTCTTTAAGCCACCAGCAATTTGAACTCATTTGGAGTTTGTAAAGCTGACTCTTGAACTTCTTTTGTTTTTCACTCCTGAGGCAAATTGTAAAAAAAGCAACTTCCAGTCAATGCTGTTGCATAAAACAATAGCAGTATAACAATAGGTATTGTCTTAACCAAGTAAGTACAAAATGGAGAAAATAGGTAAAACAATAATTAATATACTTCAGCTAATGAAATATTTTTAAAAAATTAGTCTCTGCTATAATGTAGAAGACATAGCAGTCAATTTGTTCATGGCAAAGACCCACAGACAGCAATGAAATTAGAGGCCAGGTGTTAGTTGAGGAATGAATAATGATCGGGATATTGAGACAAGTTCCCTTGTCCTTCTCCAAGTAATACCAAAGAATCTGTTATCCCCACCTGAAAGGGCAGATTTGACTACAAGGGCAGGTGCAGCCTTGATTATTGGGGCTAGGGCCAACTGGCCCCATCTGACCTCTTGCTCTATCCCTGGACTCGAATCCAGAGAGTTCCATAAGTCACTGAGCTGAGGGGCAGGATGCACTGGGTATCTGAGTACCCCTCCCGGTTATACACCAGCCATAGCTGGGGATCTTATGCACACCCATTCATTTGAAAGGGGTCACTGACCCTCAATCTATAGGTTATTGTTTATTAAATATTTTGTTTGTTAATAGGTTTTTAATTATATGTTATTCTTCAACTGCTTCTGAATGTTCCTCCTTTCAGAGACATTTGGAAAGAGTGAAAAGGTTTCCAGTCAGTCTAGGCTGTCAGGAGGTCATCAGGGCAGCCCTTGAGCAGAGTCTTAGTTGCTGCAGCCTGATCACCACTAGTGGAAGGACCCTGGTGGCAGTGTGTGGGCGCAAACATTTGGTGTGAACAGCGACTGCAAGGAGTGGGCGGGATCAACACGACCCTGCTCAATGTGGTATCCAAAAGCCAGCAGCTCTAACTGTTCAGCAGGTACTGGGCTGGCAGGGAGGAGTGACATCTTTGGAGTGGTGCCTGTGCCCTGAGGTGAGTGCACTACTAACTGGGCCATGACTTATCTTTTAACACTTTTAAGAGTTTTGTATCTTCAAAGCCAGTTGCTCTCATTTGAACCTTCAACCAGAAAAGGACGACACATCAACATCTTCCTGTCTGTCCTCACCGAACTATTGCACGTAGCTCCAGTGGCCCTATATGTTTACACCAAATGCTCACCAAAATGTTAGGCAAAGATAAGCCAAAATAACTCCAGGCACCAACAGCAGCGGATCACATACGGAAAGAAACCTTCCATGTAGGACAGGGTTCCCTTCTGTGGTTGGATGTATTCCTGGGTTTCTGAATGCACTCCTGTTCTCCTTCGATCATCTGCTTTTAAACATCAGTTTTCCCATGGCTTCAATGATTTTACAACTAATAAACAAAGATGTTCAAAGAAAATGGAAAAAGAAGACACCTGTGTGCTTTTTCTTCCATATTGCCTACAACAATGCCCAGGAGATTTTACCCGGAGAACCAGGGGATCATATATATGCTGCATATTATACACAAGGAGTATGGTAGCACACTGTAGCTAATGAATAGTTATGATGAAAGCAGAGGATGGAGAAATGCATGACCTCTAGGGTAATGACATGCCGTTAGTATGACAGACAGTGTAAGGGAACTGTATTAACACAGCCAGCTAGAAGTTGCACAGTGCTTGCACCTTGGGTTCAAGACTCTGTCAGATAATATAAATTCAGCTCCCTCCTGTTGTCAGCTCTTTTATTCGTTCAAGCCAGATTTCAGAAATGCTTATTCAACTCAAAATCAATTGCAAGGAATTAACTTAATACAAGAACACCTAAATCACAATTTGCTTTCTTATTATTGGTAGATGTTTAAGTAGTCTGATAAATTTTGTGGGAAACATATTAGAAATAAAGCTGCCCTGATGGTAAATTCAGTGTGTGGCTGATTGGGGGAAAAGCTAATGTTAATTCCCCATGTGTTCTGAAGGTGCTTTATTTGAGCTTATTATCATGTTCAGTTTGGGACAAGCACACCTGGTTTAATGTTCAAATGAAGGAGTTGGTTTCATGTGTTGCTGAATTTTCCTGAAACACCAGCGAAAGGTAAGAACCTATGATTAGCTCTGTGCATTTTGATAAATAAGCTTCAGGGTTGCAATAAATTGGCAGGTCCAAATCCAGCTGCTGAGCCATATGGCTGAGTTAGGGGAGTAAATGGAATGCACTCAGTTTTGTTCTAAAGATTCAAAATCATGAGGCTGAAGTCCATTGCAAAGTGTCCCTTGATACATGTTCAAGTCGGCAAACCAGATTTATAGCACTCCCTGATATTCTAGTCATTCAAATCAATTGTTGGTTAGGAGAGCAGATATCAAATAGCATAGCAGTAAGAGAGCCACTAATTCATACCTGGGAACTCTCCAGACTTGACTCCGAGTCTCCAATGATTTAGAAAATTTACCAGGGCTCCAGGGATTACTGGCCAAACTCATGATCCACGATCCAGAGTCTCTCATGCCTTCTCTTAATTCTGTGTGACTTTTCTTCCCTCGTTGGTAGTAATTGATGAGACACCACTCACCAGAGGCTCCAAGTAAGTGGGAAGCAGGAGGGAGGAAACCTCCCTTTTGCTGTTCTCAAGTACTCAGGAAGTATGAATAATATTAATAGTTTCCACATTTTATTAAAGGCAGGTGAGTTCAGAGTAATAACAAACTGGCCAATTCAAATCCATGACAGGTGAAAGAAGCCAAAGTTACCATAATGCTGTAGAAGATCTACATGCACAACTGTACACTCCTAAGCTGGCTATATTGTTGTGTTCGTGCAGAAGCTACCATTTTGTCCCATTTCCCATTAGAACAGTCATGTTGCATTCATTGCTTCTCTATGTTATTGTTAGTTTTCCTGTTATTCTCTCTCATAGTATTACTGACTTCTGCTAAGCACTAGATGCAGGTTTAAAAACAGAAAGCACTGGATAAACTCAGCAGGTCAGGCAGCATCTTTGGAAAGAGAAACAGTTAATATTTCCATTCAGGACCCTTCATCAGAAGTAATGAAGGTTCTGATGAAGGGTCCCAGACCTGAAGTGTTAACTGTTTCCCTTTCCTCAGATGCTGCCTGACCTGTTGAGTTTATTTCAACATGTTTCTGTTTTTATTTCAGATTTCCAGTATCGACAGTTTTTTTTATTATTTTCACCAGATGCAGGTTTACTGACTCACAGTGCACTAATGAAACCTTTGGCACCCCAGCCAATTTCTTTTTTACAGCTGTAGGGTTTTGAGGCTTTTTGTTTAGTGTTGATAATAATCAATAATCAAGAGCTTCTTTGCAGTGTTTTTTCAAAATGCTTTTATTTTTCAGACCTTTGGTTGTTTGGACTCTGCTCTGCTGGTTACAGTGCATCGGTGATGGTCTGTGGGCCACTATTATTGTCTAGCTGCTGAGTATTGCCTTAATTAATCTCAAGAAGACACCTTGAGGTTTAGAACAAATTAATTATTTATTGAAGACTAGCAAGTACTATCATGTGTGCTGATGTCACATGTATTGTTACATGTGTGACTCAAATAATCATGTAAAACTCTATCAAACAGAGGATCACTGATTATAGGGATGATATAAGATATCTTTATTAGTCACATGTACATCGAGAAACACACAGTGAAATGCATTTTTTTGCGTAGTGATCTGGGGGCAGCCCGTAAGTGTCGCCACGCTTCTGGCGCCAACATAGCATGCCCACAACTTCCTAGCCTGTACACCTTTGGAATGTGGGAGGAAACCGGAGCACCCAGAGGAAACCCAGGCAGATACGGGGAAAACATACAAACTCCTTACAGACAGCGGCCGGGTTGCTGGTGCTGTAAAGCGTTACGCTAACCACTACACTATATAGCAGGGTAGATTATGTTTGGCCTCATCTTAGCTGTTTCCAATTCCCACTGAGTCTGAATTAAATGACTTGAACAAGCCCAGCATTCTGTTGTAGGTCTACACAGTGATTCACATTATCAATATCTCTCCCTTCAGGTAAAAACTGAAGAAAAATTGGTTGTGTGCACACACCTTGTTAAACAGGATCATTTAGCAAGTTTGTATAAACTAAAACTTGAAAGAAAAAGAAACAAGTAGAGTGTTGTGAAATCAAATTCATATTTTCAAGAAAGTGTTAACAAATGTTTTGACAAGTAAGCCATAGGATGTCTGACAAAGACAATAGAACAGTACCTCTGAGGCACAAGATTATCAAAGAGTTACTCCTGAAAGTTGTTCTTGGTCTCTTACATGTTTATAGCCCTAAAAGGCTTGAGGCACATGTGAAGCACATCTTCACATTACTCATTTCTGTTTACATCCAATGGTATTCCCATCAGTAATCCTTGCATTGTCTGCCTTTTCTGTTATTACAATGAGAGGTGCATTGATGTATTGAATGATGCAAAGCCCTAAATGACTTGTGTGGTCTGAGTCCCAAAAAATGTTTAGGTAAAAACCACAAAATCTGATTGACATTGCTTGATTCATGTGAAATTGGAATGACTTATTTAATGATTCTACACAGCCATTAGCATCTCACCTGCAATAGCAGGTGTGGTTATCATTTCTGCTATGAGGGAGACACTATATTCTAGTCAGGGCTTGAAGAATATGACAACCATATACAAGCCAACCTATTGGGTAATATGAGGAAGAACGAGCTGTTGCTGGAAGAACCTGCTGTATTAACTTCTTCTCATTTTTGCCCACCTCGTCACTTAAGATCTAAACTAATTTTGGAGGAGAAAAAAATTGGGATGAAAGTTTTTTTTCAATGGATCTTATGTGCTGTTATTCACTTCCTTGCTGTTGATTACTGAGTGACTACTTGGTATCATTCTTATTACCATGGTAGTTATCCTAAGGTACTCTACACCAGTGGTGATACACATACACTTCACTTCTGTGCTACTTACATTGCCCCTCACTGATGCTGGATACACCATTGGGGTCTGGAACTGAGGCCATACTTCATTTGGCAGAGGGGTGACAAGGATTTTATTGGGGGAAAATGAGAAGACAGTAATTGACTTTGAATAACAGGCAATCAGAAATGCAAATTGTTGAAATTGGGAGGTATTGATAAAGGCTATATGGATGTAAAAATACTTGGGATCCCATAGTTTGTATAGCAGAGATGATGTTAAATCTGTGCAAATAATTGGATAATGCATTGTTAAATATTGCCTAATAAACTGCTTCATGCTTAACTTAAAAAATCTTGCTGGAAGTCTGAAATAAAAGCATAAGGTGCTGGAAACACTTTGCAGCTCTGGAAAGAGAAACAGATTTAATATTTTGGGTCAAAGGCCCTTTGTCTTGTTTCTTTACCCTTTAAGTCTGTTTCTCTTTCCTTTAATGTCGAATCTGCCTTCCTGACCTCTTTGCTAGCTGGCTTTGTAAATGCTTCCCTGTCCTCAAGTTCTGTCACTTTTGCTTATCAAAATCCTGTCATGTGTTGGGCCCGGGATAGATCCTCTGAGATGTCGACACCCAGGAACTTGAAGCTGCTCACCCTTTCCACTGTTGACCCCTCAATGAAGACTAGTGTGTGTTCTCGCAACTTCCCCTTCCTGAAGGCCACAATCAATTCCTTGGTCTTGTTGACGTTGAGTGCGAGGTCGTTATTGCGACATCACTCAACCAGCTGATCTATCTCACTCCTTTACGCCTCCTCATTGTCATCTAAAATTCTGCCAACAACTGTGGTGTCATCTGCGAATTTATAGATGGCGTTTGAGCTGTGCCTAGCCACACTGTCATGAGCGTAGACAGAGTAGAGCAGTGGGCTAAGCACGCATCCTTGAGGTGCACCTGTGTTGATCGTCAGCGAGGAGGAGCTGTTACTACCAATCCGCACTGACTGTGGTCTCCCGATAAGGAAGTTGAGGATCCAGTTGCAGAGGGAGGTACAGAGGCCAAGGTTTTGAAGATTGTTTAATAATACTGAGGGGATGATGGTGTTGAACACTGAGCTGTAATCAATAAGCAGCAGCCTGACATGTTTTGCTGTTGTCTAGGTGCTCCAAAGCCAGGTGGAGAGCCTGTGAGATTGCATTCGCTGTAGACCTGTTGTGGTGGTAGGCAAATTGCAGTGGGTCCAGGTCCTTGCTCAGGCAGGAGTTAATTCTAGCCATCACCAACCTCTCAAAGCACCTCATCACAGTCAATGTGAGTGCTACCGGGCAATAGTCATTGAGGCAACTCACCCTCCTCTTCTTGGGCACCGGTATGATTGATGCCGTTTTGAATGAGCTGCTCATACCTCCAGCTAAAAATTGGGAAGACCGAAGCCATTGTTTTCGCTCCTCTTCATGATTTTAGGTCGTTCATCGGGATCAAGGATGACTTGTTTCCACTCTAGTTTTGTGGTTCTGAAGAAACTGATGAGGCACACTCTTCCATAGATGGGCAGGAGGTGCCTGATGGGATGGACAGGTAGGTGGTTTGGGAGGTGATGCGCTCCTTCCTCTGTTTATGTCAGGATTCTATGTTCTCGTGATGTATGGCCAAAGGTTCTCAATACCATCCCAAGTGCTCCTTGTCAGTTCTGAGCTATCATGGGCCAGAGTTTCCCAGGAGACTGTGGACATGTTGTACCTTTTCAGGGATGCCACAAGTATATCCGTGTATCTTCCCCCTGATGTCAGTCCTCTGCCTCTTCCACTGCCGGGAGAAATCCAAACACAAACTGGAGGAACAACACCTCATTTTCCATCTTGGGACCTTCCAGCCTAACGGGATGAACATCGAATTCTCCCACTTTAAGTAAACGAACCTCCCCCCGCCCTGCCCCCCGCTTCTTCTTTGCTTCCCTTTCCTAGCCTACCTCTCTTTTTTTCTCATCGCCATTTTTTCCCCTCTCCTTTTCCTCTCCTCCCCTCTCCCCATGTCGCCTGCCTCCATACCTTTGACCCATCCCCTGGTGGATCTGCTCTCCCCTCCTCCACCGCACCTGCCTATCGTCATCTCTTACCTGCATCTACCTATCACCACCTTGTGCCCACCCCGCCTCCCCCTCTTTTGTCCACCTATCACTGCTCTGTTTTTCCCTCCTATATATTGGGCTTCCCCTTTTCCTATCTTCAGTCCTGAAGAAGGGTCCTGACCTGAACTGTCGACTGTCTGCTTTCCTCCACAGATGCTGCCTGACCTGCTGAGTTTCTCCAGCATCTTGTTTTTGTCATGTAGATTCCAGCATCTACAGTCCTTTGTTTCTATATCCCTGTATCTTCCTCTTTTCCCCTGGTAATCTGTTCCCATGACAGAGTTCAGAATAGAGTATCTGTCTTGGGAGTCCATTGTCAGATATGCACACAAAATGGCCAGTCCTATGTAACCAACTGAGTGTAATTAGGACCTCAATGCTAGGAATGTTGTTTTACTTTTCCTTTCAGTGGAGGTTTTCATGGCGATAGCACTGGTGTTCTCTTTTCAGTGCCTTGCTAGTCTTAATGCTGTAGCTAGTCTTAAGTCTCACAAGTGTACAGGAGGGCAGAAATCACTGTTGCCCAGTAGACTATTAGTTCTGTGCCAGATCTGAGACCTTGGTCTTCAAATACCCTTTTCCTCAATCGACGAAAGGCTATGCTGCTGTAATGAAGGTGGATTTGCCTTTGTTGAGAGTTGGCTTCTGTGATGTGGGAAGTGGTCCAAGTTTTCCAGGGTCTTTATTTATGGAGGGTGTCGTACTGCAGGATTAGGTTGGTGAGGACCTTTGTCTTGCAGATGTTTAGTGTAAGCATCCTCCCATACACTTCAGTGAATGAGTTCACTGCGGCTTAGAGCTCGGCCTCCAGGCACAAACAAACACAACTGTCCCCTGCACCCTGCTGCTTGACTGCAGAGACTGGGATGACGTTGCATCGGACATTGCATCTGAAATTGCCCCCAAATGCTTTTGTACCTTGTTACCTACTTGGCCTTCTTGCTGACCAATATCTCTTCTCACTCACCGTTCCACCTGATGTATGCTTTAACTGATCTAAGTTCCCCATAGTTGTATCTTCTTGTTCAGCATTCAGCTGATGGAGGCCTACCAATTATCAGGACATTATACCTAGAAACATGGGGAGCAATCAAACAGTATTGGCAAATGCCTGCAAACATTGGGATACTGTGCAAAAATGGTAATTGGAACTTTCTTACTACTGAAGGTATACCTGCAACTTGGCTTTCCCCACCTCCAACTTCAAATTGCACTGGGGCTCGGGTCAGTGACTAAAGACCAACTGGCCTTACTGGCATTCCTTATATATGGCTTCTTCCCAGTATAGTATAAGCAAAAAGAGGTAGGAGGTTTTGCCCTGTGCTTTATACGTCATTTGCATAGGAGATGTTGCTTGGTGTAGAGCTGGAAACCCCAGGCTTTGCAAAGGAGATGGACACATACAAACATATGTCTAGGGATGGGTAGAGCTTGATTCTAACCTCTGTTTCTGTTTGTGTGGAGTCTGCATGTTCTTCTTGTGGACAGGTGGGTTTGCCCTAGATGCTCCGGTTTCCTCCAACATCCCAAAGGCATTCTGGTTGGGGGGTTAATTATCTGCTGTAAATTACCCACTGTGTTAGTAGGTGGTAGGAAAATTAAGAGCGGAGAGTGGTGTTAAGGGGCATGAGATATAGAATAGTTTACAGGGAAACAAGTGGTGGAATGGAATTGGTAGGATTGCTTTGAAACCCAGAATAAACTCAAGGGGTTAAATGGTCTCCTATTACATCATGAAAAAATAAGGAAAACATAAGTAGGTCTTACCTGGGAATTTTCTCCAGGAAATGAATGTCTCCTGGATACAACAAAGAGGAAAATTGGTCCAAAGAACTTTGTTGTGAAAAATATCTTAATGTTTATTGGCTTATAACGGTTTTGGGCTTTTGTAAACTAATGTGTTTTTCTTCTTATGTATATTGAGCAGACATTTTAGATTCATAGAGCAATACAGCATGGAAACAGGCCCTTCAGCCCACCTTCTCTATGCCAACCAAGGTCTAGAGGATTAATGTAGATTAATGCCTATCTACATTAATCCTCTAAACCTTTCCTATCCATGTATCTGTACAAATTTCTATTAAACATTGTATTTGTACCTGCCTTTACCACCCCTCTGTCATCTCATTCCATACACCCACCACCTTCTGTGTAGAAAAGCTTGCCCTCAAGTCCCCTTTAAATCTTTCACCCTTCACCTTAAATGTATGCCCTCTAGTTTTAGACTCTGCTAACCTGGGAAAAAGATGGTGACTATTTACTCTATCTATGCCCCTCATAATTTTATAAATCTCTATAAGGTCATCCCTCAGCCTCCTTTGACACAAGGAAAATTCTGCCGGTCTTTAAATCTCTCCTTATAACTCAAGCCCTTCAGTACAGGCAACATTCCTATGGATCTTTTCTGCACCCTCTCTAGCTTAACCACATCCTTCCTATAGCGTGGCGACCAAAACTGCACACAATGCTCCAAGTGTGGCCTAACCAACATCTTGTACAACTGTAATAGTGTAACTGTAATAGTGCAATAGTACAACTGTACTCAATGTCTCCGCTGATAAAAGCAAGCATAGCATACACCACCTTCACTACTCTGACTGCATGTGTTGCCACTTCCTGGGAGCTATGTACTTGTACCCCAAGATCTAGCTGTTCAGTAACACTCCCCAGGGTTCTGCCATTTATTGTGTATGTCCTGGCCTGGTTTAACTTCCCAAAATGGTCTGGTTTATCCTACTTTGTACTTGAGTCTGTTAAATTCCAAGAGCCATTCCCTTGCCCATTTTAAATTAAATTGTTTAAAATTAAATTAAATTTTATTTACAGCGTGGTAACAGGCCCTTTCGGCCCAATGAGTCCGCGCCGCCCATTTTAAACCCCAAATTGACCTACCTGTACATCTTTAGAACGTGGGAGGAAACCGGAGCACCCGGAGGAAACCCACGCAGACACGGGAGAATGTACAAACTCCTTACAGACAACGATGGGAATTGAACCACGATCGCTGGCGCTATAATAGCGTCGCGCTAACCGCTACGCTACTGTGTAAGTAGGTAAGCTCAGTTGATCTAGATCCTGTTGCAATCTTAGGTAACCTTCTTCTCTGTCCACTATGCCACCAGTTTCGGTGCCATCTGCAAACTTACTAATCATATAACTTTATGTTCTCTTCCAAATCATAAATATGTGTTACTAACAATAAAGGACCCAACACCAATCCCTGCAGCACATAAATGATTACAGGTCTCCAATCTGAAAAACAATCCTCCACTACCACCCTTTGCCTCCTACCACCAAGCTAATTTTGTGTCCAGAAGACTTTTTTCAAAAATACTTCTTTTTTGAGCAAAGTAACCATCCCAGTACCTGAAATGAACTATTCAGAAAATACTTATGAACATACATTAAAATAAAGTTTAGTCTGTTTGAACTTTTTTTCTCTCTGCTCCCTCCCCCAACCCCATCCCATCCTAAAGATACAAATGGGCAACTTAAACTTTTGGAGTCTATTTGGCTCTTGCGTGAGTTTTTCATGTGGGCACAAATTTTGACGATCCATTCTTTTTTGGGACTTAAAGTATGACAGGAATTATGAGGGATTGTGCTGAAGGGTGTGAAGCAGTACAATAGTGTAGCTGATTAATTTTCTCATTCAACATGCACAAACATGCTCGCAACACGTGCACACACAGACATAGGTATATTTTGTGTAAAATCTCTGGATTATGAACTTTAATAGAAAGCCTGGTTGATTTTTTTTCCACGGGCCAGGAATGTTGGTGACAGTATGGAATTGTGGTTAAGGTTCATAACTTATTATTTTCTGCTTATTATTTCAATAATAACTCTTTGTCTGATGCTTGTGCTTAATCAATGCAATAGTAAATATAAACTGGAATGTGGGAGCAGAAAGTAAGTCAGCTAGTTTAACATAATATGACTTTCCCCAAACTCCAAAGGATAAAAACACATATGTTTGTTTGGCCAACTTTGGAGCTTTATTTAGCAATCCATAAATCAATGAGATAATTAACTTTCCAAAAATCTCCCTCTTGTCATCTTGTCCATGAAATGTGTTTATATAACAGCAGGAATGATGCTTATGCTCCAGGTACTTCAGGAAACACGTGAGGCAGATTTAAAATAAAACAGGAGGTTCATCAGAATTCCTTCAGGAATTGTGGCTGGGTCAGGAGGAAACTGTCCAACATGTACAGAAGATTAAGGGTCAATGCTGGGCTGCAGTATCAGGAAAACCAATACTTGTCTGTTACAGCAGTGGCCAAAGGCCTAATTGGCTTAAAATAAAATCCATCTGCTATATTTCAATGTCTTCCTTCCATTTCCTTCTGATTGCCCCAGAGGACTACTCTATTAGTTTGAAAAACAGCTGCAATTATGATGAGCCTAGTCACTCTGTGTTTTGTGGTTAAATACATCCAGATACCTACCATATATAATTTCCTATATTATGACTTGAAAAGTGTTTATTACAGAATTAACTGCATATAAATTAAGCTTGATACATTTTGCAAAACTGATTGCTTTTATATCTGATTGGTTTATTGATATTAACTCAATTGCATTAAAATGTGTCATATCATGAAAAACCTTAACTGCAAACATTGAGGATTGTAGTTGTATTATGTGTGTAAAAAAATGTGTAAGTGTATATGAAATATTTTTTAACCATTTCAATGAGCTTGAGAACTCCTTTCTGATACGTTATGAAGGCATCCAATATGATATTTCATAGAAAGCATGTTGCAAATGTTCAGGCACATGATTTAAGAACAGATGAAGTACGTGTATAGATTAAGAGGACAGGAAGAGAAAGGATAGGAGGATGGCTTAAATAAAAGAAATAAAAGGTTAGCATTATTGCTTGTTACTTGTATTTTAGGTCCCTCACTGAGCATTAAGTCAACATCATTGTGTGATCTGCCCATTCTGCATATTTCCATCAGGTGATAGTATTGGGTAACTTCCAGATTGGGAAATAGCACAATACTGCATGACCAAATTTGGCAACCTTTGCATCACCAGGTAAGCAGGCTATTTAGCTGTAGTAACACCACGGCCAAGTCTAATCCCTTTCTTGGCTGACATTTACTCTTGCCTTTTATGCAGCAGGAGTTACTCATGGTAATTAGGGGCTGGCAACTTTGCTGATTTCTCTGTTCCACGGATTCACTGATGCAAGTTATTTGAACCTTGCCCTTGTTCCGTTTCTGATCTTGATATTTGAGAAATCAAGTCTGGCATTTTGTGAAACATTTGGACCAGAATGTCTTCAGGCAGTGTCCATTTTGGAAAATCTTTAATTTGTAAATATATTAATGTTGTTACCGTTGAAACATCTTCTAGAAATTCATTCCACAACCCAAAATATATATATAGATATAGATAGATACAGTATATATAGATATATAAAACTATTGAAAATGTAAACCTGCAGTAGAGCAACTCTGTGCACACATCTGGGTGCCTTGGTGTCTGTTGGGAAATTCACTTCCTCGTATATAAGCAGGATGTATGTGCTCTCCAGCACTTTTTTTTCCAGCGTAAAGCTCCTCCAAATGGCATCAGCACTAGTGTAAAAAGCAGAAAATTCCCCTACTGTGAAATTCTAAACCTCTCTGATCTGAAAAATGGCTGTTCTTGTTTATTCACAGAAAACCCGTTTTACTAATGTAAAAACAGAAAATGTTGAAAATATTCAGCAGGTCAGGTGGAAAGAGAAACAGAATTAATGGTTCAGGTTACTGACATTGTTTCCTTGTGCTACTTAAAGAGCCAGTACTCAAACTGTATTTTTTGTTGTCACTGAGGTCTGTGACTTCCAAAAGCTTCAAACAGAACCTCACAATTGTGCCTTAACTGTTTTGCCTATGGAGATCATTCTTGCCTTCTAGTTTCAAGATCAGTCCAGGCTCTGTTGCTGACACATCACACTATTTGCTGCTCACTACTGCATTAGAAAGATCATTCAAACCTGATACTCAAGGAGAGGAGACTTCATTTCCTTATCCTTCTGGCCACAGAAGCAAGGCTTCTGCTCCATTGCAGGCTTTTTAAAGCACTGATGTTCAGACACTCCACTTATATCCTTAAAGGGACCTCCCAGGCAACGTAAGAACAGAAAATATCAAAGATACTCAACAGGCCAGGCAGTATCTGTGGAGAGAAAAGCAGATTTGATCTTTCAGGTCAATTACCCTTCATCAGAAATGAAAAAGTAAGGAAAATGAGACTTTCTCACTTTTCCATTGTTGATGAAGCAATAGAGTCACAGAGTAATGCAGCATAGAAACAGGCCCTTTGACCCAACTTGTCCTTACCAACCATGGTGCCCACCAAGCTAGTCCCATTTGCCTACATTTGGCCCATATCTCTCAAAGCCCCTCCTATCCATGTACTTATCCAATTGTCTTTTAAGTGTTGTTATTGTACCTGCCTGAACCACTTCCTCTGGCAGCTCATTCTATGTATGCACCAACCCTCTACATTGAAGAAGATGCCCCTCAGGTCCCTTTTAAATATTTCACCTATTCACCCTAAACCTATGCCCTGTAGTTATTCATTCCCCTTCCCTGAGAAAAAGACTATGTGCATTCACCCTATTGATACCCCTCATGACTTGTACACCTCTGAGGTCACTCCTCAAACTCCTGTGCTCCAAGGAATAAAGTCCTAGCCTGCCCAGTCTCTCCCTATAACTCAAGTCCAGGCAACATCCTGGTAAATCTTCTTTACACTCTTTCCAGTTTAATGATGTCTTTCCTGTAACAGGGTGACCAAAACTGTACACAATAATCCAAGTGTGGTCTCACCAATGTCTTGTACAACATCTTGTGCATTGTTGCCATGAAATGTTAACCTTCTTTCCCACACCGCATTTGTTGTCTGACCTGCTGAATATTTCCAGCAGTTTCTGTCTTTTTTTCAGATTTCCAGCATCTGTAGTTTTTTGCAGTTTCTCTACTAGGAGCAGCTGGCTGTAGCCTTAGACGTTCTCCATAGTTCTTGTGGGTAGTGTTTATCAGTTTATCCAGGTTCCTCATATCCCCTGGGAGCATTCTCCAACCTCCTGCCCATCACTGAAACATCCATCCTTTCATTGGCACCCATCTCTTTAAGTTGGAAGAGTGTAGCACATAATGTGTCTATTTAAGAGCTGGTGGGAAAGATGACACCTACTGTGTCACATTGTACTGATTGTGAGACCTTGCAATACATCAGCAGAGAACATTATGCTGAAAAAATGTCAGTTCCTGTGTCATGTTATTACAGGAAAACCATCAATAGTGTTCTGCAAATCCTGTATGCGAAATTCAAACTCTTTATGCAAACAGTGTTACAATAACCTGCAATATTGCTTCAAGATCCAAAAAATGGTGTGGAGCAATTTCTAGGTCTTTGCCATTTCCCCTTATAAAGCAGGTTGATTTTATATCAGAAACAGGCAGTATTGCTCATTGGCACCTCGCCTTCTGGAAAAGTGTCAAGGTGTTTGCCTGGTTTAGTGGCTATTGGAAGATCAAGACTTAAAAGTACTTTTCGTGTACACAGTGTGCCCTCCTCATTTGTAATTGTGAATGGGGCGTTAAATCGATACCTACCATTTTTGGGGTGCTTTCACCTGGTAGGTTATATCAGATTCTCTTCCAAGGGCTTAGATGTGTCCTGACCATTGTTTGCTCTAAAGTCATCATGACCTCTTGGCATTTGTAACTGCAGTAGAGCTAAATGGGTAGTGATCAAAAACCCTGTTCAGTGTACCCTTCCTTAACTGGACATTGCTAAGTCCAATTCTGGCATTCGCTTTGGATTGTATTTACCCACTGAAGCATTGGGAGCTCCAAGCAAACAAGACCTAAATCTCTGTTTAAAAAATGGCTCTTGTTTGTCTGTACAAAAACAAAAGATTTAGGATTTATTTTGATTGTATTGTTTCTTACAAGTTTTGTAAAGTTAAAATTTCCAGTGGTAAAACTATCAGTGGACCTTGCAAATAAACTTCTAATGTCACATCAACATGACTAGTACCAAAAGGCGTTGTTTCATAATCTGATTTTGTTATAATTATAATGATCTGTAATGGTTTAACATTAAGATAGGATTAAGATTTCTTTATTAGTCACATGTACATTGAAACACACTGTGAAATGCACCTTTGTTTAGGATGTTCTGGAGGCAGCCTGCAATTGTTACCAGGCTTCCGGTGCCAACGTGGCATGCCCACAACTTCCTAACCTGTACGTCTTTGGAATGTGGGAGGAAACTGGAGCACCCAGAGCTAACCCACGCAGTCATGGGGAGAACGTACAAACTCCTTACAGACAGCAGCGGGAATTGAACCTGGGTCAGTGGCACTGTAATAGCGTTACGTTAACCGCTACACTACTGTGCCTAAAAGGGGAAAAGCAGGACTGTTATGAGGAAATCAGGATTATGGGAGAAGGTGGAGTGAGAGAACAGAAATAAAAATTCTGTGAAGAGGGGAATATATTGGTATGTAGATGCATATCCGGTAATTTGTTTTGTATTTGAATCTGTCATGGAGCACAATATGTAAGATAAGTGGACAACCATCCCAGATTAATGGAAGGTACACCATGGAAGGTTTTCCATTTCTTACTGAATGGTTTGATATAACTGCCCCAGAGTGGGCAAGAGCAGGTCATGGGGGTGTTGATTTCACGAAAACGAGAAGCTCACTGCCCACAAATATATCTGAGCCTGCTGCCAATTTTATGATTGTGGGTCATATACTTTGAGGATTAAGAGGAGCTGAGTTCTCCCTCAGTTCCTGAAGGAAACTTACTATTTCTCCTGCAAATTGAGCCCTCCCTCTTGATCTTGAGGCATGATCTCCAGTGTGTGATCACAGCCAGCCACACGCAACTCCCCTACCCACTCCTAACCCTGATTTGCAGGCTAATGACCTCCCAATTGTCTGGTGATCTTCATTTCTTGTTGGGATGAAATTCTTCCTTTCCTGGTATGTCTCCTCTCTTGCCTTCAGCTACCTTTTGACAGCAGCCGAATAAAGGGTTCTTTGCTCCTCCTGTGGCCATTGAAGTTTGTAGTATACCAGTAGGAGACGCTTGGGAATGAACCTGTACATTACCACTACATGATCCAATGAACTATATTGTTGCCTGTAAAAGACGAGATGACACCCCCTACAATCTGTAAAAACACTTCCTCAATGAATTATATTGTTGCCTGTTTATATAGTGTGTGCTTTTTTGTGCTGCTGTTGGTTCCTGGTGCATGCATCAACTACAAGCCAAAAGTTAGAGTTGGGCTCATTAAGAACAACAGTGTTGTTACTGGTTTGCAGATGGCTGTGCTTCAGAAAGTTGCTGCACTCAACAATACAAAAGCACCTAAGTGGAGTGAATTTTATTTGGCTGTCCATTCATTATGCCATGCAACTTTTGACCAATATTGGGCAAAGGAGTGGCTCATTCATTGCTGCCATTTCTGCTAAAACTAGATGCTCATTACCAGGCTGTTTTGTACTCATGCCATTGGTTAATTTCACAATTGCAACATCACAGGCAGATCATATGGAAATTACACTATTAATGAATAAATAAATATTGCAGAAAGAAAATACAATTTCATTGGAGCTCAGTTCTGCAGGAGTGTGAATGTCATGACCTGAAGAATTGCTGGCTACCAAAGAAATAACACTCTATTTATTCAGTTTTATTAAGTTTTCCACATGTTCTTGAATCAGACCATCGTGCGAATAATGAAAGCTGAAGTGTGTTCTGCGCTAGAATTGGGGACAGGGAAATAATTGAAGCATGAGGCTCAGCCAAGTGCTTTAATTTGCTGGAGATCCCTTTTTGCCTGGCTGCCGCATCTATTCCAATCATTAGTAGACAGTTGCAATTAATTGTGTCATGACCACTAAGCTGTGGCAGTTGAGCTCGTCCTAGGAATGCAAGCTTTTGTCATACATTAATGCTCCGATGTCTCTTCCAGGATAATCTATCTACTGGTAATTGTAGTGCAGTGAACTGTAGTGAATTATCATTTTTAATTTCACTGAACCGAATTATTACATTCTGGACCTTGAGCAGTGAAATGATCTTTCATGTCCTTGGAGTGAAATAACTCTTTACATAAATGTAGATCCTTGCCCATTTACCATTCAGTGGAAAAGATCAAGCTAACATTAAAGTGGTTTTCTTTCTGCAAACTGTGTGCACATGAGGAAACTTTATTTAAGTCTCTTAGATATTCAACACTCCATTCTCATGAGTGACTTACTCTTTCCCTCAACACTGACACATTTCCCCACACCACCCTCACCCCCAGTTTATTTTCTTCTAAACCTGACGGGATTATTGGAGTCTGATTTCTGTCATTTGTTGCACTCCAGTAATTTATTATAGATGAGCAAAGAAGGATAATTCAGACAATGAGACAGATCGTGGGCTCATTGTTCTGACTATATTTTACCTTGCTCCAGGAATGCAGGAATGCAGCAATGTTCCCCTCCACAGGTGAGGGTCTGGAGATGCCCCTCTACCGTGGCTTTCATGTACCCCTGAGGTGTTTTGCACCAGCAGAGTTAATGAAGATCTGAGTTACCCCTGTGAGAGTGTGGGTCTGCTCCAAAGAGGACAACACCCTCCACAATCTGTAAAACCACTTCCTCAAGGGAGGTCATTGGATGGAGCCAAGGCAGAACAACTCTCGAATTATTTTTTTTCTTTTTGGACTAGGGATTCTGTTTATCTCTTGTTGCCACTCATGCAACAATGCATTTAGAATGCAATATCTCACACTCTGTCATCCGCTCACATGGAAACAAACAAATGAACACTGTTGCCATACCCACAGGAATAGGATGATCACAATAGATAATCATAAGCCTCCTTTCTTGACTGTGATGTGTAATACTCTCTTTCCTTGATGCCACAGAATCTAACATAGGTCAATAATATTACCTGTTTCCTGTTTACTCTGCCTGGTGAAATCTGCAGCAGTGTGCATTCCACACATGTGCCAGATTCAGACAGCTGATGCCCAGGCACTCCATTAATCTGCAAATGGGGTCTAATGTTCGGAGGCACCCAAGGATTCTTCCTTCCAATGACCACTTGCATCATTTTTCTTTGTAGTTACAGAATTGATGGTAAGTAAGCCAATGGTTTAAACTAAACAAGGTATGAGTGAGTGTGTGCTCTAAGAAGGAACACAATTTAGTTTATTCGGAAACAACCTTTTTAGTAACACCATAAAAACCCTTTGAAAATTCCCAGCAACAGAATTGCATAGTTTCTAGCACAGGAAATTATAATATTGTTTCTTAGTTTCTAGCAATAGCTTTCATATGCGAATACCTAAGGTCAATTCAGATAAAGATCTGGATGTACTTGCTGCAAACCAGACATCATGTGAACTTTGTGCACAATAGCACAAGTTCATGTTGAACTCAAACTACAGAGTATCTGATTCTTATTACAGCCAGACTCTACTCTTCCTCTTCATCTTGTCTCAACTCGCATCCATGAGCACTTTAATCAGATGGATTATTTCTCTGGTAAAATTAAAATTCTCTGGCCCATTAATGTTGCCAAAGTGTAGGGTATAAACTGAATAAATGACGGCTAACTACTTTGAATATCTGTGTGACAAAACGTCCTCAACACTTTGGGTCTTGTGGGTTATACAGTCCCCTATCACCCACTTTTTTTTCAATGTTCTGGTTCAGCATCATTTATCCTCTTCTCTGGAAATTTGTGAAAGAGACCAGTATCATTGTTTGATTATTGTTACCTTAGATCTTTGTTTATTGTAGTTTGGCCAAAGAAGTGCAGACCTTTCTCTTTCAATTCACATGAAATCAAAGAAATGAGTTGTTTGATTTCAGTTTCACAAAGTAAAATGAAGCTAAGCATCAAGCTACCAGGTTATTTTGTAAGATGGTTAAATTGGCAAATATATTTGTTTTTATATGCTCCATGGTTTCCTCTTAATCCATGATTTTTTTGTGTAATTATTACAACATCTCCTTATGAGTTAGATTCATAATATGTATGTCACAGCTGCTGATTTTAGTGTTGATGGTAAAGTGATACAGTGCTAACAATTACAGAGTATATCAGAATATGTGCATTGCATGGGCCATGCTGGTGAATAATGTGCTGTGGGGTGGGATGGCAGTGTCCTCTGAGGCTGTATGTGTTATCTATTCATGACCAGTCAGGTGGCAGGCAACTAATTTTTCTTTCTGACGACTGCCTGCTGCTTGCTACTTCTGCTCCTTTGCTCTATCTCTTGTCACAGCCTATTAGGTACCCAGGATGATTGGTGGAAAATTGCCTTCAGATTGCAGGAAATGGTATCTGCACACTTTTAAAAACTCTCCTGAGTGTGACACCCTTGCACTGAAACTATTAGTACAGCACATTAAAATTAATCTTTACCTCAGTACCTCCGTGTTAAATGACTAATATGTGCTGTTAGATGAATCAAAAGATAAGGTGTAAAGGATTTTCAGAATTAATAGTAAAGACATTGTGATTACACAGTATATTGAAGCAATGCAAAACATTAACTTTGCTCTGTTTGACACATGATCTCAGCCCATTAGTATGTAGAAACATGCATTAAGGAATACTTCAGATACCTCTTGTGTGGCAAAGAAAGCCACTGGGGTGGAATCCATCTTTATCAGATTTCCATCCAGTCCGTGCTGCATCAATGGAGACAAGGCAAAGGGAAGCAGCATAATCTTTGGCTATTTCACACTTTGGCCTCCCCTTCTATAACCTTCCCAGTAGCACCAATGCTGGTGAGGTTAGCAAATGAACAAGACATGTTTATGAGCCAGAGTCATGAAGGATTGGGTGTTGGGTGGCAGTCTCCACCTTATTTCTCGTCCAGTAAATAATTGTTCTTTATGAAAGCTGAATTTTAGAAAAATAATAGAGGCAAGAAAACTGTAATAGATCTATTATGCCCTTTTTTTCTTTACGCTGCTGAACATTCTGACATCAGTTTCCTGATACCTTCATTAAAACATGATTCCTATCCTACTTCAGTAAATCTCATTAAACGTAAGCAATAAGCAAAACGTTCTCTCTTGATGGCTCTGTGAGTTTATCCAATTGACAATGGGGGACTCAAGAACTCAAAGTAGGAGCAGGAGTAGGCCGCCATACCCCTTAAGCCTGTCCCGCTATTCAATATGAGCAAGGTCGGCATGTATGGCCCATTCCTACTTGCCCTTTGGAAGAGAGTTAGACAGCTTTTTGAATAACTTCTGCTCAAGTATTGGACATATTCTGAAAGTATTCAGATATGGCATTCCAGAATTTCAACCAGTAGTAAGATGGCAATAGGATTCCAATGTGCGATGGGAGGGGAAAGTGTAGGTGATACAAGCCCATGTGCCTGCTGACCTTTTCCTTCTAGGGAGTAGAAGTTGAAAGTTTGGGAGGTGCTTTTGAGAAAGACTGGAACATTACCACTGTTTTTCTCTCTCCACTGAAGCTGAGCATTTCCAACACTTACTGTTTATTTCACATTCCAGCATCTGCCATATTTTGCTTTGGATGGGATGTACACAAATTTATCACATTGTCTATGCTGACTTGAATGAGTAGTGTATACTTCCTGCACAGAAATGAACCCATGCTCATGGTTTATAGCAACTGATTTCATTCGGGGTTGGTGAGCTCCTTAAAGGTACTGGGCATCAGCATTCAGACCAGCACTGTTCCTGATCTCCTCTGAGAGTGTTGTTGCTCTTGTTGACCTCTGTTACAGATTGTCCTACATCAAGTAGCACAATTCAGTGACAGCTTCTTTGCTTTACTGACACCACTTTCCAGTAAACTCCAGCTCACACAGAGCTGTGCCTTGTGCTGAAGTGCATCAGTATGAGGTGGCAGTCACAAACAGTTCTGAACCTTTAATACTCCTGATTTTTTCTTTTCTGAAATCTCCAGATTCATTATGTCATTGCTCACAATTAGTCACTAATTCCTTTGGTCCTGAGCATGTATGGAGCACATAATCTTCAGCTTAACTGCTAAACAGTTTCTTTTAACAGAAATGGACTAAACTGAACATGTGCCAAATCTGCTACACAAAAGAGAGATTGATTATTATTTCTAAGGATCTGTTGTGTGAAACAAATGTGACATACTGAAGCTTCATTCAACTGAATGAGCAAAGGGACTAAGATTCTCAAATTTGTTATTGCCTAAGTGTGCTTCTTGTTACTTCAGCAGGGAAATTATTTGACACATTCAGCAGTTGGCAGCTTGCATTAAATTGTAGATTGTATCAAACCCTAAAACTGCAAGGTTGCACCTCCACTCATGTAGTAACAGTGTCTCTTAAGAAGAGAATATCTTAGCAAAATAGCTTATATCTTTTCTCTGCTTTCATTGTTTATGTAAAGTTTAAGCACTTTATAAACTTGATAAATTGGAGGAGTATTACCTTAAGAGGATAATTTCAGTTTGAAGAGGCTTTAATCCTTCCGATGGTGCACCAAACATTTTGCAGCAGTTTAATTACAAGAAATATCCAAGGATAATATAGAAATTGTACTGAAAGCTAGGAACTTTGAGTTCTCATTAGCCTTGAAGCACCTTGGACTGGTGCTTTAAGACTAAGTTGACAACTGATTAGTGACCAATAAGTCCTACCAGAGTTTTAGCTCTAGACTATGGCATGTTCTCGATGATTTAAAATTATTATTGGGTAGAAATTTGTCACTGATAACGACATCAAACAAATATTGGCATGTAAATCGCCAGTTGTATGCCCTGTTTGATATTCAGTTCCATTCACTGCAATAGGCAGCTGATGTGATACCACTCCATTTTACATTACCAAACAAAGAGGCCAAAGGTACAACTGAATTTTCCCCCAACACCAGTCATTTGAGTTGACTTGCAAGGGGCAACAGCTGTGGTCCTGGGCTCTTGGTCCAGCACATACACAATAGGGGATTTGAAGACTTTCTGCTTTTTTAAAATTTCCATGCAAACTGGCTGATACTTTAGTTCATGGAAGTGACTAGACCTCAAAAGAACTTAATTGGGTACCAGCTTTTTGTGATATCTGGAGGTCATGAAAGGTAAAATGTCAATGCAAGTTCATTATTTATGTGTGTGAAGCCTGCCAGCAAGATTTTCTTATATCCATCCATGATCTCCCAAGCAGGTGGTGAGAGCCTCCAGTTTATTGAAGGCTTAGATCAGAATATTTGCAGTCAGATAGTGTCCTGCAAAGAACCAATTTCTTCATACACAAAATGGCTCAGAATAAACAGAATATTCAGCTGGTATTTTAAGTTCTTCTTGTGTCAGCTTTGAGAGAATCCAAAAGAGCTAGCAGAGATTATGCATCCAAATGTCTTTGATCAAAGATGACCTAAATTTATAATCTAATCTACTTTTTATCGATCTTTAAACCATAGTGTTCACCCTTAAACTAGAGTAAGAAATTCCTCCCATTTAAAAAAATGAGTTAAAGCTATTTTCATGATAGTTTCCATAGATATATGTATATTGTCATAGTTATTTAGCACAGAAATGAGTCCATTCTGACCATCAAGCACCCATTTAAACTAATCCAATACTACTCTCCTCATTCTCTTCAACTCTCCTCAGATTCTACCATTCACCTGCACAGTAGGGACAATTTACAGTGGCCAATTAACCCACCAACTCTCATGTCTGGGATATGAAAGGTAAGCAGAGCACCTGGAGGAAACCCATGTGGTCACAGGGAGAACGTGCAAACTCCATACTGACAGTACTTGAGTTGGTAATTGAACCCAGATCACTGGAGCTAGGAGGCAGCAGCTCTAACTATGCCGCTGTGCCACCTAGAAGAGCTCTTGTTTCCCCCTGTACAAACAGAATAATGTTAAAACACCTTTATTTGACAAAGGGTCAATTTAAATAAACTCTATCATTGATGTTCTGGATTTCTTTGTTGGAATCTTGGTGGAATGCAAAAAAAATTAAGAAACCTTTAGTAAAACTTATTGAAGTATTTAAAGCAATCAATCTAATATATCTATTATTCATTGACTTTAGAATATTACTTTCTCCTACATTACTTCAACATGATTAATAAAACTATATCAGTAAACTCTCTGCTGAATGTGAAGTTCTTTTCTAATTATTTCCATCACAGCTGGAAATCCTTCAGTGAGATCAGGGCGATGTGTTTGCTCATTTCACTGCAAAATAAACTTTATACAGTAATGATGCATCAATGGATAATAACGAGAAGTAGTATTCAAACATGAATATCACAGTTCCTGGTATCTGTATTTTTTCCAAGTGGTTTGGCAAACTAAAAACAAAGTCTCAAATATTCAGCAGATCAAGCTGCATCTGTGGAGAAAAATGCCACAATTAATATTTTACGTCATTGACCTTTTATTCCTCTGTTTCTCTCTCTACAGATGCTGTCTAACCTGCTGAATATTTCCAGCATCTTCTGCTTAATTTCAGATTCCAATATCTGCAAGTTTTTGCTTTTTGATTATGGTTTAATGAGCATTTTGACAGAAAGTTCAGGAGAGAGCCAATTTAGGCTTATTAAAGCCTCATTAGAGGCTAATTATAGGAAATTAGCAGATTTATTTAGCAATATATAATTGAATAATTGAAAATGAAACGTTGACTCTAGTTTAGAGTTCAAGTATGAATGATCTGCAAGTCACTGAAAGTAAGACATCCCAAGCCTAGTTGGAGGACATAATGCCTCTGTTACATGTTGATCAAATATGGCAATGTTCCTGAGAATTTGGCAATTTAGACTTTACAGAAAAATCATGGACAATATTCATACCCATAGGGTATTCTCAGTAAGGCACATGACTATATTAAGTTTAGCTCAGAAAACCAATGACATATTTCACATTTGTGCTGGTTGGAGAAATCTTCCTCACAATATAATACACTGTATGTAAAAAGGCTGCATGGCCTTTGTGCTCCCTAGGATTGTTCTGGAAATGTATCTCACAATGGGGCAGTTAAGGTCAATGAAAATGCAGATCAACAATGGCATAAATCAGTCACTAGCAGCCAACAGCCATTGGGACAGTGCAACAGATACGTGAGGTTGCCCATTTATTTCAAGGAATACTGAAATTGGGTACGACGGGACACATTTACAATTACAAATCTGCTTTTAGTTTTACTTGTTTATTATATTCCATGCAACTGCATATATTTTAAAGGTTTGCTTTTGATTGGAAAGAAAGAACAAATATATGGCATAAGGAAGTGAACTAATTTATTAACGTCTAGAATAGTTGGATCATTCATGTGTTTTCCTATTGTATTTTTCTCTTGTAACATAGATTTATTTGTTATGCATGTGTTTTACTATTCTGTGCTTCCTAAGTTATAGAAGAAACTTTCTGCTCACATACAGAGCAAGCAAGTTGCAGAAGGCTTCCTATTACAGGGACTGATTCTGATGCTTTACATCAGGTTTAATAGAATTTTTTTCAAAAGCCACATTTACTGTCATTTATCCTGGACTGTGTGATGGCATGTAATTGCTGCTGGCACAAATGCCAACAGGATGTTTCCGTGCTTCTTCAAGCATGCCACTGCTCCACACATCTGTTCATAAGATGCACCAATTTGTCTGAGCTTAAAACAGTAGTCATCTGTGTGTTCTCAAAACCTCTTCCCCTTGATTCTTGTAATTGTGACAGTATCTTGAGGTTTGGATCTTTCAAGTGTGGATGATGATTTTTTGATGCTCTGCTGACTATTGCTGCTTACTTAGATCACAGCAAATGGAAGAGTTTTGCTTTGCTTTCTTGGCATGCATCTTCAAAAATTTGTGCTTTTCTACTTGCTTCTATATGTATCACATGCCTAGTTTAGAGTGACATCTCCTTCCTCCTTCTACTTGGGCAGCACCTGGGGATCAAGGGTGACTTATTTCCATTCCAGAACTTCAGGGTCCGGTTTTGTGGGTTCCAAAGTAACTAATGAAGCCAATGTGGGAACTGCAGACTCTTCCATAGCTGGGTGAAGTGGAAGTGGATGGGGTAGTTGGGTAGTGTGTGAGGTGGTGTGATCCTTCGGCTGCTTACGCTGGGCTCCTGTTACATTGCCATGAAGTCCTCAGTAATATTTTTAATGTTCTGTCTCCACTTTGAGTGGCCATGGGCTGGCGATTTCCAGGAGTCTGTGGGGATATTGTATTTCTTCAAGGATGCTTTGAATACATCCTTGTAACTTTTGCTCTGTCCACCTGGTAATCTCTTCCCATGACGGAGCTTTGGAGGTCTGGTTTCACACCTGCAAGGAACATGGCCTGCCTACTGTAGCTGATTGAGTGTAGCTAGGACCTCATCACTAGGGATGTTGGCTTGCGAGGGGACAGTGATGTTGGTTCACTTATTTTTCCATTGAAATCGGAGGCGTTTGTCCAAGGAAAAGCCAGGGACACCATCTGAGCCAGATACTTTCCATGGGTTCAATGTCCAGAAGACTGACCTTACATCTGCAACAGTAACTGTGAGTTCAGGTGCATTGGAGGCTGTTGGGGTGAGCGGTGACATTCCAATCCCCTTCTGTTCAAAGCATGCATAGAATGCGTTTAGCTCATCAGGAAGGAATGCACTGTTGTCAGCAATGCTGCCCAGCTTCATTTTGTAGCCCATAATAGGATGTAAGCCCTGCCACAACTGACAGTTGGTCTGGGATTCAATTTTGGACTGGTATTGTCTCTTGGCATCTCTGATAGCTTTACGGAAGTCGTATCTCAATTTCTTGTATAGGTCAGGGTTACCTGATTTGAACGCTGCAGTCCTGGACATTAATAGGGACTGGATCTTCCAGTTCATCCCTGGTTTCCAGTTTTGGGAACACCCAGGCTGATCTCTTTGGTACATAGTCATCTACACCCTTGCTGATAAAGTCCGTGACGATGGTGACATACTCATCTAGGCTGGCTGCTGAGTATTTGAACATGAACTATCTATTGCCTTAAAGCAGTCACCTAGAAGCTCATCTATTTCCTCAGACCAGCACTGTATGATTTTCTGTACTGGATCCTCGCATCTTAGCATCTGTTTGTGCGCAGGTCTAATTAACCAAAGTGTGGGTGAGGCGTGGCTCAGTAGGCATCTTTGATGGTTGTGTAGCAATGGTCAAGGGTGTTTTGGCCCCTGGTGGGACAGGAGATGTGCTGATAGTATTTTGGGAACATGGAGTATAGTTCATTGAGTGCAGGCTTCACATCCGCCTGGGGTGAGATGTAGACGGCTGTCAAGATAGCTGAAGTAAACTCCCATGGCAGGTAGAATGGGCTACACTTCACCATTAGATATTCCGGGTGAACAGGAACTTGCCAGGACCATCACATCTGAGCTCCATGAGGAGTTGATTAGGAAGCAGACTCCTCTGCCTCTAATTCTTCCCGAGGACACCGTATGGTCCATCTGGTGAATTGAGAAGCCCTCAGGTTGTATGGCACAGTCAGGCGAAGCAGGTGGGAGCCAGGTTTCATTGAGACAGAGCACACAGCAATCCCTCAGTTCTCTTTGATAGGTCAGTCTCGCTCTTAGTTCATCAACTTTGTTCTTAATGACTTGGACGTTAGCCAGTATGCTGGGGAGTGGGGACTCGAATCCACACTGTTTCAATGTCACCTGCAGCCCAGCCCTCCTACCACACTTCCAAGTTAAGTGGCTGCGTCTGGTCGGTTAGTCGGTCTAGGATATGTTGCCCAAAATTGGATACAGTAACTTGGATGGGGCCCAACCAATCATATCTAGAGTTTATATGTTGTTAAATTTATAAAGCAAAGGAACCCAAATCCTTTTGTTTAAAAGAAATACCTCGTTAACTTTATCCATCCACTTTCAAAGGTTGGTATGCAGACACACTCAATGAAGATTATGCTATTAAAGTTATTTTTTCTTTCAATGCTATAATGTAAAGGGTACAACTTAAAAGTGGCTGTGAGAATATAGAGCTGGGTGTTTATATGCATATATCCTTCAAAACAGCAGGGCAGGGTGAGAGAGTAGTTAACATAGGATATGCAATCCAGGGCTTTAGAAATAAAGACTTTGATTGCAAGAGTTTTGGACCATTGATCCAGAGAATCCCAGCATGTGAGCTGGTGCACTTAAGTTCATGAAATTAAATAAATCTGGAATTTAAAAAAAAGTTAGCTGCAGTAACAGTAACCATGAAACCAAAGGGCTGTCGAAGAAGTAAAGACACCTGATTCCACAATGCCCTTCGCTTGAGTCAATTATCAATCTCTGTTATTTGTTTCCTGGTCAACTTTGTTTCCAAGTTGTTACTGCTCCTTTAATTCCATGAAGTTCAGTCTTGCTAATGTCTATTAGATGATAATTCATCAGATGCCTTCTGACACCACTTTAATTTATCAGACACCACTTTTCCTGGTATTTCATCAATGTAGTTATTCAGTCTAGATCTTATTCAATCTAGTCTGTTGTACATGATTAGTTTTTGTAAAGTCCCCATGGTGGCTTTCATTGAAATAACCCATGTCCTACCAAGTCACAGTCAACCTTCACCCAAGTTTCCCCACTGTTGACATCAGACCATTTGGCCTGTAATTACAAGGTTTATCAATTCTTTTTGAGCAGGACTATAATATTTACAATCCTCTAGTCCTCTGTTGTTACCCGCACATTTGAGAAAAATGACAATCTTGTGGCCATATATTTGTGGGTCCTTCTAAACTGTCTCTACGCAGAGCTTCAAGGTCCTACATTACCTCACTTTGACATGAAGCTGAATGTAAACATAACATTTATTTGTGGCAGTTGGTCTTCCACTGAACTCTAAACTTGATACAGACAATGTAACAAAATATTAGGCCTATATTCACTGGAGTTTAGGGGAGGGAATCTCATAAAAACATAAAATTCCAACAAAACTAGACAGATTAGATGCAGAAAGATGTTCCTGATTGCTGGGCAGTCCGAATCAGGGCTCCCAGCCTCTGGATATGGGGTCTGCCATATAGAAGCGAGATCAGGAGAAATTTCTTCACTCAAACCTGTGGACTTCTCCACCACCAAAGACACTGAAGAGCAAGTTATTAAATGTATTCAAGAAGGCATTAGATTCTGTACTGAAGGGATTATGTACTGAAGTAGATGATCAGCCATGATCATGTTGAATGGTGGAGCATACCTGTAGACTGAATGGTCATCTCATACCTTGATATCCTATTTTCTATAAGCACATAACATAATCTCAAGGTAGTAACAATGCACCAAACATAGGGTAGCAATTCCCTTAGTACCTAACAAATGTGCACCACAGTGACCAAAGCCTTTGTTGAAGGGGGTTAGTCAAAAATGCATCACTCCCTCACCAAACTGAATAAAACTGTGGATAACCCCATAAACTTTGGTCACATTCATTGAAAGGCTGTACTGCAGTGGAGTGTGTTACTTGGTTTTGTAAATTACTAAAATAATAATTCTTTATTTATGGTGAGAAATTGCTGATGTGATTAGTTGCTTAATTATCATTCACATGAAAAATTCTCTTTAAAAAGGATCCAAACTCATTGTAATTACAGTATTGTATCTCTAATTTTTTTTGTGTATAAAATATCACATACATTTGCAGATTTCTCTCCTTCATAAAGCTGCAGTGCTGAATTTTCCTTTAACAAAAAGTGAAACTACAACATGGAAAAGCAATAAATAAGGAAGATATTAAAGCAATGTTTAATAATGTAACATTAGGGAAGTGGGCTTCCATATTTTTCAAAAGCTGTAAGACCTCAGACGTTATAATCTATATGCATTGGCATAAGGTATTTTGTGTAAATACGATTTAAAAACTTTTAAATAGTCTAATCAGGAAGGAAGAGGTTCTGCCAGGTTTCATTCATATTCGGCAAAACAAACTACTCACTATTTATACTGCAAGGTGCAATTCAATCTGAGTCTTCATTCTGTATGGATCTGAATTGAAAAGCTCAGTTTAAATTAAAGGTTTGAGCCTGAATTCTCCAGCAGAATGACTTGTTCAGTCTTGGCATTTATTATCTTGAGCAGGAAGGCCTGGTTTCCGGACGGCTTGCTCATATGATTTGTTTGCCATTGAGGAAGTGTTTATTCAGTGCTCAGGTCCTTCCATTTTAATGAGAGCTGGAAGAGCACTGGGAAAAGGTGGGATTGTTTTTAGACTTTTGACAAATCTGATGGCATTTTGGAAACTTCCATTGAAAATATACCTTTTTCTAAGAATTAATGTAAATGGTCAAGAGAGAAGGAGGTTAGAAAATTACATGATGGGCTTAAGCACATACAAAAATACAGCCAGATGTATTAGGAACAGGAGCAGGTCTCTCAGCCCTTTGACCCTCCTCCACCATTTCATAAGATCATGGATCTTATGAGTATAACCTCAACCTTCCATTCCTGCCTAACTAAGGTAATATCTCAGTGCTGATCCGCCCTGCCTTAAAAAATATTCAAAGCATCTGCTTCCATCATTCTTTGAGAAAGACAGTTCCAAGAACTCACAACCCAAAGAGAAAAATATTGCCTCACCAATGCCCTATTTAACCAAAGCATAACTTCCTAATTTTTACATTCATATCCCTAGCAATAAATAACATTCTGATGAGATAAGATATCTTTATTAGTCATATGCACATTGAAACACACAGTGAAATGCATCTTGTGCGTAGAGTGTTCTGGGGGCAGCCCGCAAGTGTAGCCATGCTTCTGGCGCCAACATAGTATGCCCACAACTTCCTAACCCATATGCCTTTGGAATGTAGGAGGAGGAAACCAGAGCATCCGGAGGGAACCCATGCAGACACAGGGAGAACGTACAAACTCCTTACAGACAGCGGCCGGAATTGAACCCGGATCGCTGGCGCTGTAATAGCGTTACGCTAACCGCTGCACTACCATGCCTGCCTGTAACTGCTTACTACCCTTGTGCAAGTCATGCATTAGGAAAACCAGATGTCTCTGCATTTCAATATTTAGGTTAATATACTTTGTTTCTTTATGTATTTTCAGTTATGTTTGAAACACTGTGTCTAGATCATAGAACTATTAAGTCTGGTACAACTTTTGGTCAGATCTCTGCTCTACTTTGTTATCATAACTTAGATTACCTTGGCTTCATGACCAGATCCACTGGGTTATTTGGATCTAAAGAAAACTGAATACTCAACAGATTGGAATACCCATCTATAAATAAATTACCCCTCAGTTCCAATCTTCATTACATTGAGGATGATCAGTGTGCTTATGTGAAAATCTTTCAAAACAAGACTTCAGTTTATTGATTCTATATGTGATGACCATCAGATAAGGCTGTCAGATATGCATCTAGAAGTTTAGAGGAATCCACAATGTTAAGTCAGAAATTACCAAAAACTTCATGAAATAGGGACATCCTTGCTTTAAGAAAGTGTTATTGTGGTTTTCATGCTTTAAGAGATCCTAATTGTTTACCTGCATATTTATCACAAACAGCTCTTTGCTAGACAGGTAGAAGCAACAGTAAAAGTTGGGGGGGGGGGGGGAGGACAGTGAAAAATGGAATGGAAATGGGGTATACTGTGGGAGAAGAGTAGTGACTTACTGATTTCTCAGGTGGGATGCCCCAAATCATGGAATGGGCCAATCATGGGCCATGAGTGGTCCGGCACTTTTGCAATCAGTGGCAGCATTGGGTCACAAAGTGAGGGAAATGAGAAATACACTCATCAGTTCACAGAAACCTTTATCTATACAATAAAGTTCCATAGAAATGAAATTGCAAGGGTTAGATTTCAAGGTGTAAAAACTATATCTGAATTGAATAATTTAAATTGTGCAGATTTGACTACATTCAGAGCAATATGCAGAAATGATGGAAATACTCAGCAGATCAGACAGTATCTGTGGAAGGAGAAACAGTTAATGTTTCAGATCCAGGATTCTATATCACATCTAGTTCTGATAAAGGATCCCAGATCTGAAACATTAACTGCTTCTCTTTCCACAGATGCAGCTGGTTTTTTTTGCTTTTCATGTCCTCCTTGTTGAAATGTGTGCTCGTAATGCAGTTCGCACCTGTGGCCAGGTGATTTAGTTTCTGCTGTTGGGTAAGTAATATGTGGGATATATTGTTGACATAATTCCATGGCTAATTCTGTCAGTGAGACACCTTTGGCATTAAGGGGAACTGTAACAGGAAGTGCCTTATCAAATTTTCTGATGCGGGAATTCATCAGGGAATGTCTAAAAACTGTAAAACATGCCCAAAATTGCCTGTGTGGGCTATTCATGCACATTGAGAGGGTGTAAATGGATCTTCTGCAATTGAATTTGCAAATTATGAAATTTTGGAACTTTCCTGTGAGTTCCAACTCCAATTACTGGGTGACTAAAAACAACTTAAATATTTCAGTAGATCTGTAGCCTCAAATTATGCTGTATGTCTCACAATGCCTCCATATTAATGTTTATTACTTTACCTGGCTTGGGATTTTCCTTCAAAGTCCTATTCAGAGCTTTGGTTTTATATAAATTATAATTAGAAGTGCCTATGGCAGGCTTTTTCTGGGAGCTGATATTGGAACCAGGGCCTTAGAAATTGCTAAGAAAGAGCAGTGCGGTTATTGGGAAGGGGATTTAGTGGCATGCAATCAAAGATGAGGGACCTTGAGAGGACTAGAATATAAAAGCTGAGGCTTTGTAAGATATTGGTCAGACTGCATTTGGAACATTGTGAGCAATTTTGGGTCCTGTATCTAACAGAGGATATGCTGGCCCTGGAGAGGATCCAGAGGAGGTTCACAAGAATGATCCCAGGAATGAAGGGCTTGACCTATGAGGAGCATTTGATGGCTTTGGGCCTGTACTTGATGGAGTTCAGAAGGATGAGGGGGGATCTCATTGAAACCCACTGAATACTGAACGGCCTGGATAGAGTGGATATGGAGTGGATATTTCCAGTAGTAGGAGAGTCTAGGATCCAAGGGCACAGCCTCAGAATAAAGGGCCATCCCTTTAGAATTGGGGTGAGGAGGAATTTCTTCAGCCAGAAGGTGGTGAATCTGTGGAATTCGTTGCCAGAGAGGGCTGTGAAGGCCGAGTCATTGGGTGTATTTAAGGCAAAGGTTGATAGGTTCTTGGTTAAGGGTTACAGGGAGAAGGCAGGAGAATGGGATTGAGAAAAAAAATCAGCCATAATTAAATGGCGAGCAGACTCGATGGACCAAATGGCTTAATTTTGCTCCTATATCTTATGGTCTTATGGATATTTGGAGACACTGGAGAAGCTGGACTTGTTTGCCTAAGAGCAGAAAACTTCAATGGGAGTTTTAATCAATATGTTCAAAATTGAGAAGGGCTTTGATGGAGAGTGAATGAGGAACAGTTTCCAATGGTAGGAAGAATGCCATAAATAGAGAACAATATTCAGATAACTGGCAAAAGAACTAAGGATGCACAAGGAATAACATTCTGATGCACTCATTTATTTTCTCTAACTGCATTACCTGATTGAAAATCAAAGAAAACTGCAGATGCTGGAAATCTGAAACTAAAACTGGAAACACTCAGTGGGTCAGGCAGCATCTGTGGAAAGAGAAACAGTTAATGATGCAGGTCAAAGGACTTTCATCAGAACTTGATGGTGGAAGCAGATTCAATAGTAACTTCCAAAGGGAAATTGTTATATACTTAAAAAGGGAAATGGTAGAGTAATATGGCTAATTGGATAGTTCTCAATTGGATAGTCCTCATGTCTTATGAGGATAGGTTGAGTGAGCTAGGGCTTTTCTCTTTGGAGAGGAGGAAGATGAGAGGTGACTTGATAGAGGTGTACCAGATGATAAGAGGCATAGATCGAGTGGACAGTCAGAGACTTTTTCCCAGGGTAAAAATGGCAAACACGAGGGGGCATAATTTTAAGGTTTTTTTTAATTTTAAGGAGGAAGGTATAAGGGGGATATCAGAGGTAAGTTTTTTTACACAGAGTGTGGTTGCGTGGAGCGTACTGCCAACAGAGGTTGTGGGGGCAGTTACATTAGTGACATTTAAGAGATTTTTAGATAAGCAAATGAATGATAGAAAAATGGAGGGGTATGTGGGAGGGAAGGTTTAGATAGATATTAGGGCAGGATAAAATGTCGGTACAACATTGTGGGCTGAAGGGCCTGTACTGTGCTGTAATGTTCTATTTCTAACTGACATGGCCACAAAGCCCTTAATGGTTTCCTTCAGTTCTCTGTCATTGAATGATTCTATGAAGTGCAAACTGCTACTTTGTGTACCCAAAGAGAAAGGCTTTAGAGAACTCTGCAATCCTGTAATCCAGCCTTTAGGCACTCTCACAGCTTTCAGGTTCTAATCGATATCATTGAATTTGACTGTTCATGTCTTGTAATGAAGATGGCAAAGACTATACCAGCAGCACAGATAGAATGGGCTAATGATATTCTCCATGATCTTTCAGTCTAATCCTGCAGAGGTTTGTTGAAAGAACAATACAGGATCAGGTTAGTTAGGCAATGGCACGGAACAAGCAGTCAATGCTAAATCCTTCCTAATGTTCCAATGTAATAAGATGAGGTCCTCCTCAACCTCCAGAATTTCATGCATTCTTCAGACCAGTCAGCTATCTCTCAAAACAATTGGTAGAAGATGGGCAACAGCTATGCAAAGCCCTGTTTAGACCATAGCTGAGCACCAGATCTTCTTCTTAGATAGTCCCTCAAGATTAGACCATAAAATATAGGAGCAATATTAGGCCATTCAGTCCATCGAGTCTGCTCCCCATTTCATCATGGCTGATTTATTTTTCCCTCTCAACCCCATTCTCCTGCCTTCTCCCTGTAACCTTTGACACCCTTACTAATCAAGAGCCTATCAACAGAGAAACAAAGGACTGCAGATGCTGGAATCTAGATGAAAAACAAAATAATGCTGGAGGAACTCAGCAGGCCAGGCAGCATCTATGGAGAAAAGCAGGCGGTCAATGTTTCGGGTCAGGATCTTTCTTCAGGGCTGAAGATAGGAAAAGGGGAAGCCCAATATATAGGAGGGCAAAGCAGAGCAGTGATAGGTGGACGAAAGAGGGGAGGTGGGGTGGGCACAGGGCGGTGATAGGTAGATGCAGGTGAGAGATAGTGATAGGCTGGTGTGGGGGAGGAGGGGAGAGCAGATCCACTGGGGAGTGGGTAAAAGGTAAGGAGACAGAGGAAAAAAAGTAGAAAAAAAGAGGCTAGGAAAGGGAAGAAGAGAAGAAGCGTGGTAGGAGAGCGGGGGTTATCTAAAGTGGGAGAATTCAATGTTCATGCCATTAGGCTGCAAGGTTCCAAGACAGAAAATGAGGTACTGTTCCTCCAGTTTGCACTTGGAATTCTCCTGGCAGTGGAGGAGGCCGACAACTGTCATATCAGTGATAGTGTGGGAGGGGGAGTCGAAGTGATTGGCAAAGAGGAAGCTGAACCTATCAACCTCCGCTTTAAATATACCCAATGACTTGGCCTCCACAGCCACCTGTGGTAATGAATTCCACAGATTTACCACCATCTGGTTAAAGAAATTCCTCCTCATCTTTGTTCTAGAGGGACATCCTTCTATTCTGAGGCAGTGCCCTCTGGTCCTAGACTCTCCAACAACTGGAAACCTCCTCTCCATGTCCACTCTATCCAGGCCCTTCAATATTTGGTAGGTTTCAATGAGATCCCCCCTCATCCTTCTAAACTCCAGTGAGTACAGGCCCAGAACCACCAAATGCTCCTCATGCGTTAACACTTTTGTCCCCAGGATCATCCCTGTAAACCTCCTCTGGGCCCTCTGCAATGCCAGCACATCCTTCGTCAGATATGGGGCCAAAAACTGTTCACAATACTCCAAATGTGGTCTGACCAATGCCTTATAAAGCCTCAGCATTACATCCTTGCCTTTATATTCTAGTCCTCTCGAGATGAGTGCTAACATTGCATTTGCCTTCCTTACGCCTGAATCAACCTGCAAGTTAACCTTTAGGGAATCTTGCATGAGGACTGCCAAGTCCCTTTGCACCTCCGATCACTGAATTCTCTTCTCATTTAGAAAATAGTCTATGCCTTTATTCCTTCTGCCAAATTGAATGACCATACGCTTCCCTACACTGTATTCCATCTGCCACTTCTTTGCCCATTCTCCCAACCTGTCCAAGTCCTTCTGCAGACTACCTACTTCCACAACACTACCTGCCCCTCCACCTATCTTTGTATCATTGATTGAGATAGGTGATGAGGCCAAATCTGCAGAGCCTGCCACAAGTGAGGCAGGGGGTGTTTGATGGAGCAGTCAGATGGGTATTTATGCGGTGGTATGCTTCCTCCACCATTTTCCCTGGGCTTCTGTGGTTAAACTATTTCTGCTGGTTGGGAGCTCTGGATCTTTGTCCCATCATCAGATTTAGATCATCTGTCTGTCTTAAATCAGAATACATTGTAGCAATGTCTTACTTACCACTGCATTTGGATTTCTGAAGAAGGCTCAAACATAATAAATGGCAACTGACATTTGGATAAGAAATGCTCAGGGGCCAAGAAAAATGTTTAGGACATTGTTGGAAATGAGTGTCACTAAAAATAAGAAGACCATCCAACCCTTCAGCAGTTATGGCACTGTAGACGTTCAAAAGCAAATGTTGAATTTTGGGAAGAGTGTTAAATGATAGGTTTTGATATAAACCATTCTTCTGTCTACCTGTAAAGATTCAGCAGACAATTGTTGAAAGAGAATAAAGTGTTACCCTGCTCTCTTGGCCAACGTTCATCTGTCAATCAACAATAAACATACATTTTCTGGTCATTTGCTCTTTTTTGCATTCTTGCAATTTAAAAACTGGCTTTTCATTGGTTATAGAACAGCATTGATTATGTTTCACAAATAATTATGGAGTATTTTTTAGTTATCAATAGATAAGAAAGGGATGACTTCACCAGGTGATTAGTGAAAACTTTGGAAAATTGGTGCAATTGGCACATTAATTCTATTTCTCCAAAGTTCCATTGAAGATGGAGCTCATTTTGTTTCTAACTACTTTCTGATAATGTTTTCAGTTTTTTCCTTTTCGAAAACTGTTGACTTGTACTTTATCATTTTTCTCCTTGACCCTGATGTGAACCTTTTTTTAAACATTAGTTCTCTCAGCACCCATTTTATAACTGTTTGAACATATTGCTCGTGGCATCAGTCACTCCAGTCAATAGATGGTGGTTTTTGAGAGCATAATAATCATAATAAGTTGCACTAGAAGAGCTTGTTCTTTTAAGATTATATACAAACTGCTATTAAGTACAACCTGGTGTCAAGTGGATTGAGTGAAGAGAGTTTATATTCAGATAACGGTTTGTTAATTATTGCTTCCAGGTCAAAAGAAAGTTGTAAGAAATTCATTTTATCTTTTTTAAATGGTCTTTAAAAGAATGGTACAGAGGTTTGAATTGGGAAAGAATTTTGAGATCTGAAGTGTGATGTATATATCCCAATAAAAATTATTGCCGTTTAAAATTGTCATTGCGGGAACATTATCAGAGTTTGATTTGAGTTAGACTGGTGAAGAGCATTAATGCATATCTCTTTTTTACCTCTGTTATAATTTTCAGAGCGCATTATCTGATATTTCCAACATTTCCCCATTTGTTCCTTTAGATCTTGGGTTGGTTTTCATCACGAGACAGCTAGAAAACTTCTTCAACAATCAGGTAAGGTTATAAACTGCGATTTCATTGAGTTTCTGTACTTTTTCTCTCTGCACCATTTACATACAATTTTCAAAATCATCAGAGCCATGAGATCAGTCAAAAAAAAATAAAAGAACCTGCAGACTTTGACTCCCTGAGGCAGTGTATGTGAGTTGCTAAGCAACTAGAGAGCATACCTACAGCAATGAAGTTGTACACGTTCTCGCTCTGTCTGCTTTGATTTCAAAGTCATACCGTTGGGGATCTCTGTTGACCTGAAGTGATGTAGAATTTTGGAAATTACTTTTAAATTATTACAGGTAACCAATTGTACTTATAATGGTCAAAATAAATAAAGCATAAGCTTCTTGCTCATGGGATGTCTAATTAGTGATTAATGCTGCTAAGTGTGAACTATCTTGTGTAGCATCTGGAAGAATGTGCACTGTTTGTTTCTGGAAGTGTGTGATATGAATATTCCCATCATGCCAACAGCAAGATAATCAGCTTGTGGCATTTCCTAAGCTGTATTATTCCAGGATTTTCACAGTAAATATTTAAAGCACAGGAGTGTTATTTGTTACAATACTGATAAGGAATGCTTAACTGTTACCATTTTATATAAGCCCTTTATGCATGGGAGTTAAAGGCTTTTGTTGCAATTTTTTTATTTATTAAGACCCCCATATCATAGCAAATCCTTTGGTGGGCAATGTGTCAAGCAAACCATATTGGAAAAAATTATTTCAAGTTTTCCATACATCTATAAGTTTTGCATCACTGTGATATTATAACCAGAAAAGTTTGCAAATATTTCCTTGAACTCCAAGTGTTGAAATTCCAATTTTCCCAAAGAGAAGGAAATCTAGCTCTATATTATTGCAATTAATGAAGCACAAGGAAAATGCAATGAAGCACAAGGAAAATGCAATAAAGCACACAATTGAAGATTTAATTCTTGAAAAAGCATTTTTGTTTGTGGTTACTAAAGTATTTCAGCCAGTCATAACATGTCTGCATTGATGATCCTTCAGCATTTCTCAGGCAGCTAACAAACCGTGTAACCAATATGCATGTCAGCTTTGCCATTTATCCAGCTGTACCATTGCAATTGTCATAGGGAATGCTTCAGTAAGATACTAAGTGGGAAAATAAGGTATCACCCACTAGATGCTGCAATTGAATTGGAGTGCTTTTTGGGTGCAGGTTCATGACTCAAAAAATATAGCTATCAACATATCATGGACAAGATGACCACTAACATGGAGGTGGGTTAGGTATGGTTCTATTTCTTCAGGAAGAGCACAAAAGCAAGGCATGAATGTGACAGGGATCAAAGTCCTATGGCCATATGAGCATATAATAGAAAGTTATCGTAAAAATCAGAATCAGAGCTCTATAGAACTCTGGTTAGACCACACTTGGAGTATTGTGTTCAGTTCTCGTCCCCTCATTAATAGGAAGGATGTGGACACTTCAGAGAGGGTGCAGAGGAGATTTACCAGGGTGCTGCCTGGATTGGAGAGTATGTCTTATTAGGATAGGTTGGGTGAGTTACGGCTTTTCTCTTTGGAGAGAAGGAGGATGAGAGGTGACTTGATAGAGGTGTACAAGATGATAAAAGGCATAGATCGAGTGGACAGTCAGAGACTTTTACCCAAGGCGAAAATGGCTAACACGAGGGGGCATAACTTTAAGGTGATTGGAGGAAGATATAAGGGGATGTCAGAGGTAAGTTTTTTACACAGAGTGGTGAGTGTGTGAAATGCACTGCCAGCAGAGGTTGTGGGTGCAGATACATTAGGGACATTTAAGAGACTCTTAGATAGACACATGAATGATAGAGAAGTAGAGGGCTATGTGGAAGGGAAGGGTTAAATAGATATTAGAGCAGGATAAAATGTTGGCACAACATCATAGGCCGAAGGGCCTGTACTGTTCTATAATGTTCTATGTTACCTGTAACTGCTACTTTGCACGTCTATCTGCCAAGATCATAAAATGATGTAAATAATAGCAATATCGACAGTCATGACAACTCCCAGGGTCATGGCATGGACACTCCTGCTATTTCTACTATGCTAAATCTGTACTGAAGCCTTAATAAACACATTCGCAATAAAGCATTGGAAATAGGGATAGCATGGCAGTGCAAATGACAACATGTTGTAGTGGGAAGGAAAATTACTCTCAGAAACAAATCTCATGATCCAAGAGGGCATCACCTCAAAGTTCCAGAGGGATTCTACAGAGCACTTGCTCCTAGTAGAAGATCAGCGGAAACTCTGGGGAAGTGGCATCAGTAATATTTCATCCTGCTTGGGGGTTTCTTCCGTCGTCTGTCAAGATTACGCCAGGAGACTGGGGAAGTCCTGTACCTATATAAAAAAATTATACCCATATGTCTCAAATCTCACTGCTTTGTGACCAAAGACATGATGACCTTATAGTTCATAGACCTGCAGCTGGCGATAGAAGCCCAAGCCCGTGAACCATTAAACCCGTGTGAGGAAGCTGCTGTCTGGGAATAGGAGCTGGAGGACTCAGAAAATTTGCAGGATGCAGTGTTCTATAAAAGTTTAACTTTCAGAAGAGGAAAAAAAATCAACCAGTTGCAGATGAACTAATATAGGATCCACCTGACTTTCCATTCCATTGTCTTCAATAGAAAAGAACATAAAGCCTGTGCACAATGGATGTCTGAACTGCTGCTGTTACTGCTGAAAATTAAACGCTGCTGTATTTCATACTTCTTATGTATTATGAAAATGAATGTAGTTTCACTCTTGAGTGCAATGGAGCATGTGAGCATATATAGTCCAAAAGCAAAATGTTGCAGATGCTGAAAATCCGAAATAAAAACTGACAGTTCATCTATATATTTCTGTAGTTTAAGGCTTTCTACCCTGCAATCACATGGTCATTTTTTGTTTAAGTCTTGCATATTATGATCCCCACTATTAGATCTTAGTCAATAATGTATTTTACAAAAAGTAAAAGACTCACTACTGAATCGTGTAGAACTCCACTAGTAACAGTCATAAGAACACCATCAGCCAATACCCAGAGGAATCTGAGCATCCTAGTGAATGATTGGTAAAAGGCTAACGTGCCAGTGTTCAAGTTACTAGGAAGAACAACAGAACGTTATAGTTTATTTTGAGGAGAATTGAATAGAAAAGTGAGGAGATTATGCTTCAGTTATGTAGGGCACTGGTGAGACCACAAGTGGTTTACTGTGTACAGTATTGGTCTCCTTATTAAGGTTGGATGTAAACAGTTTAGAGAAGGTTTACTTGACTAGAATCATAGAGTTGTACAATACAAAAACAGTTCCTACGGCCCACCACATCCATGTCACCCATTGTACCTATCTATACTAATCCCATTTACTTGTATTACATCCATAGCTTGAGCTCAAACAAGTACTTATCTTGGTGCTTCTTAAATGCTATGAGAGTATATGCCTCCACCATTTCTTCAGGCAGAGCATTCCTGATTCCAACCACCCTCTGCGTGCAAAAAATCCCCCTCAGATCACTTCTAAACCTCCTACCTCTCACCTTAAACCTACACCCTCTTTGACACCCCAACTAATCCCTGGAATGAACAGGTATTGTTGTATGAGGAAGGATTGGACAGGCAAGGTTTGATTCTGTTGATGTTTTTAGAATATTTTTAAGACCGAAGTAGATAGATCCTTGATAAGCAAGAGGGCAAAATGTTTCTGTGAGTTGGCAGGAATGCAAAGTTGAGGTTACAGTGGGTTCATTTATGATCATATTGGATCGTAGAGCAAACTTGGGGGGCTGAGTGGTGCATCCTGCTCCTAATTTGCATATTCTTATATCCCTGTTGTTCCCTGCTGCTAAGCCAATTTTGCAACCAATGTGCCATGATCCCGCAAGTTTATTTTTTGACTAGTTTGTGATGTGCAAAGCCCATGCAAAAAGCCTTGTTAGGATCTTCGTAGACCATCAAGTGCATTGCCCTTGTCAACCCATAAGAGAGTCAAGTCACAAACTTCGTTAACAAGTCTATGTTGGCAGTCCCTGTGCTTTCCTAAATGAATGTTTATACTCCCCCTTAGAATGGATTCAAATAAACTGACAAATAATTATTTGGTTCATCTATCCCTCCCTCCCTTTTTAAATGATGGAGCAAGATTAGCCACTCCCCAATCCTCTGACACAACTCTATAGCCATGTCCTGAAACCACTGCCACCTGCCACAAACAACCATCCCTTGCCCCCCCACCCAATCCCAATTCCCCTCAAATCCTTGTCCTTTTCCAGTGCACAGCCTACCCTTGGAACTACTAGACTCTGTTTCTTACCTTCTCCACAGTCATAACCTGTGGCCACTGACTTCCCATTCCAATTCCAATTCTGAAAGGTGTCCCGAGTGACATAGCTTCATGGCCAAAAATGTGAGTCGCCTGGTCAGTTGCACTCAAGGCTTTCAGCATCATGGTAGCCACAGCCCTGCTCCTGTGCCCACATAGTAGACCCTGGTGACTGCAATAGCATTTCTATATAAATCGGGATTGGCTTTGAGTTGCTGTTTGTAGATCCTTAAGATACAAACTGAGATTATTAATAAATCTGACTTGATATTTAACGTCATTTTCAGATTGATTTAGATATAATTAGACTTAATTGAGAATTCAAGCATTGTAAAATGATGATAGATTTCAAGAGGAATTACCTTAACTGATTTCACCAATAAATTCTAAGAACCAGGACCACTGTAGTGGGGGAATATTTAGTGGAGTGCAATGGGTTAACTATCTTTACTATTGAAATATAATGTACGATGCAATATTATTATAGTAATTTTCAAGTGATGTAAAACAGTCTGAATTTCTGTCAGAGGAAATGGCTCCTATAAATTACCAGGTAACCATAGGATAAAATGTAGTCAAAAACATTTCTGTGGGAAGTTGTTGATAAAGACTTATTTTTGGCAGTCTTAGACCATCTTTTAGTCCTTTGGGCTTGGCTCTGAAAATTATTCCATCGCCATTTCAATTACACATGCTCTGGGACAATCACCTCACTGACTAGCCAAGGATTGTGCCGACAATATCTCCTACCACTTGTAACAGTGAAAGCTACTTCGGCTCTGAACTTTCCCTCTGGATAAGCCGACAAGTGGTGTACTTAATTTTCCTCAGCATCAGCCAGAATGGCATGTCGGTTTTTCCTGCAAGGAGATAAAAATTCCTGGTGAGAACTGATAAAATTCATGAGGCATAAATCTTCCAGGAGGAAATGTGAGACTCTGCTCTACCATTAATCCATGAAATAAGCCAATGCAGGTAGTTGAAACCATATCATGTTGCTGTTATTCCTTTCCTACATTATTCCACTGCTTATGATCATACCAGCTTTGGGGAAACTGAGGTAGATGTGAGCCCTGGGTTTAGGAGAGGTGTGCAGTGGATGAAAGGTTTGTCTCTGGATGTGGGCCTCTTAGGGGCTAAGCCTCACCATGCCTGCCAGGAACGGACATCCCACTGCTTTTCTCCAGTCCCTTGCTGGCACCATTTTGCGTTATCTCAGAGACAGAGCTGACAGGCAGATATGCAAGGTGACCTGGACACATTGTGATCATGAAGAGGAAACCACCTGGATTAGGAGGGACACACATCATTTTTGCAGTGCTGGTGGAGCACCTCTTCCCTTCCTGACCCCACTCCTTGTGTCTTAGAGCTGGTTCTCTCTCAACTGGTGGTTGATGTAGGGCATGTAATCTGCACAGTTGCCTCTGCAAATTGCAGTGATAGAGTTATACAGCACAGAAATGGGCCCTTTGGCCCAACGCACCTATGCCGACTGTGATGCCTATCTAGGCTAATCCCATTTGCACGCATTAGGCTTGTATCCCTCTACTCCTTCTCTATCCAACCACCAGTCCAAATGCCCTTTAAATATTGTAATTGTATCTGTCTCTTCCATGTTCTCTAGCAGCTTGTTCCATTTAATCACCACTCTCTGTGTGGAAAATCTTTCCCCTCAGTAACCTTTAAATTTCTCCCCTCTCACCTTAAACCTATGCCCTTTAGTTTTAGACTCCCCTTCCCCGGGAAAAAAAGGCTGTGTCTATCTACTCGGTCGATGTCCAAGATAATTTTGTAAGATTCTATCAGGTCACCCCTCAGCTTCCTACATTCCAGTGAGAACAAGCCCGGCCTATTCAAACTGTCGTTTATAACTAGAGCTCTCCATTCCAGGAAACATCCTGGTGAATCCCTTCTGCACTCTTTCTAATGCTACCACATCCTTCCTGTGGTTTGGTGACCAAAACTATATACGATACTCCAAGTGCTGCCTGATCATTTTTTTGTACAACTGAAACGTGACATCCCAACTCTTCTTCTTAATGCTTCACCCTATGAAGACAAGCAAGCTGAATGCCTTCTTCACTACCCTATCCACCTGTGTTGCCATTTTCAGGGAGCTATGAACTTGCACCCCAAGGTCCCCCTGTACATCAGTACTCCTGAGGTGTCTGCTATTTACTACATACCGTATGTCCTGTCAGTATTTGATGTCCCAAAATGCATTACCTTGCGCTTGTCTGGATTAAGTTGCATTTGCCACAACTCTGCCCAACTTTCCAAATGAACTATATCCCTCTGTATGTTTTCACAACCTTCTTTGCTACTCTACCACTTTTTGTATTTTTAGCAAACTTATTAATCAGTCCACCTACATTTGCAAATATGAAAAACAACAATGGCCCCAGAACAATTTTTTCATTAGTTCTCTATTTTAATCCTATTTATTTACAGTCTGTCCTTCTCTATTTTGTCTATGTTGGCAGTATTCTCCTCGTGGGTGAAGATGTGCAGAAAGTACCCATATAATACCTCAGCTATTCCCTTTGCTTCCTTATCCCCGTTTCATATTTTTACTTCAGGATATCACAAACCATTTTTCAGCCAGTTTAAAGTTATTTTGATGGTACTTACTGGTTTAAAGTAGAAAATGCAGCAGCTGATTTGAAAATAATAAAGTTCCGTGAATAACTCTGGAGACACAGAAACTATAGAACTGAGGCAAAAGAGTAGTGAGGTCATGGACGTATCCGATTACAGAGGTGGAGGTGCTGGCTGTCTTGAGGTGAATGAAGGTGGATAAATCCCCAGGGCCTGACAAGGTGTCCTCTCAGACCTTGTGGGAGGCTAGTGCAGAAATTGCAGGGGCCCTGGCAGAGATATTTAAAACATTATTAGCCATGGGTGAGGTGCCAGAGGACTGGAGGATAGCTAATGTTGTTCTGTTGTTCAAGAAAGGCTCTAAGAATAAGCTGAGAAATTATAGGCCAGTGAGCCTGACATCAGTTGTGGGTAAATTATTGGAAGGTATTCTAAGGGACAGGATATATAAGTATTTGGATAGACAGGGCTTGATTAGGGATAATCAACATGACTTTGTGCGTGGTAGGTCATGTCTAACCAATCTGATAGAGCTTTTCGAGGAGGTTACTAAGAAAGTCGATGAGGAAAAGGCAATGGATGTAGTCTACATGGACTTCAGCAAGGCCTTTGACAAAGTCCCGCATGGGAGGCTGCTCCAGAAGATTAAGTCACTTGGCATTCAGGATGAAGTAGTCAATTGAATTCAACATTGGCTTAGTGGGAGAAGCCAGAGAGTGGTAGTAGATGGCTGTCTCTCTGATTGGAGGCCTGTGATTAGTGGTGTGCCATGGGGATCAGTGCTGGGTCTGTTGTTGTTTATCATCTATATTAGTGATTTAGATGATAACGTGGTAAACTGGATCAGCAAGTTTGCGGATGACACCAAGATTGGGGGCATAGTGGACAGTGAGGAAGGCTATCAAAGCTTGCAACGTGATCTTGACCAGCTAGGAAAATGAGCTGAAAAATGGCAGATGGAATTTAATGCAGACAAGTGTGAGGTGATGCACTTTGGGAGGACAAATCAGGGTAAGACTTACTCAGTGAATGGTAGGGCTCTGAAGTGTGCGGTAGAGCAAAGGGACCTGGGAATATAGATCCATAGTTCCTTGAAAGTGGTATCACAGGTAGAAAGGATCATAAAGAGAGCTTTTGGCATTTTGGCCTTCATAAATCCGGGCATTGAGTACAGAAGTTGGGATGTTATTGTTGAAGTTGTACAAGAAGTTTGTTGAGGCTGACTTTAGAGTATTGTGTGCAGTTCTGGTCACCTACCTACAGGAAAGATATCAATAAGCTTGAAAGAGTGCAGAGAAAATTTACAAGGATGTTGCCGGGACTTGAGGCCTTGAGTTATAGAGAAAGGTTGAATAGGTTAGGACTTTATTCCCTGGAGTGCAGGAGAATGAAGGGAGATCATATAGGGGTATACAAAGTTATGAGAGGTATAGATAGGGTGAATGCATGCAGGCTTTTCCCCCTAAGGTTGGGTGAAACTAGAACTAGAGGTCATAGGTTCAGGGTGAAAGGTGAAATATTTAAGTGAATATGAGGGGAAATTTCTTCACTCAGCAGGTATTGTGAGTGTGGAACGAGCTACCAGCGGAAGTGGTAGATGCGGGTTCAATTGTACCATCCAAGAGAAGTTTGGATGGGTACATGGATGGGATGGGTTTGGAGGGATATCGGTGCAGATAGATGGGACTAGGCAGAAGATCAGGTCGGCATGTACTAGATGGGCCAAAGGACCTGTTTCTGTGCTGTAGTGCTCAATGATTCTAACAATGTGACAATGCTGGGGTACTTTTTATTTAGTGATGTTAGTTGGGAAGTAGTCATTGATCAAACTATCCAAGAGAACTCCCCTTTCTGCTTTGAAATAGTACCATGGGGTCTGGCAGAGAGGTTTAATATCTCATCTGAAAGAGGGAAAAAGCTTTCACTATTGTGCAGTTGTGCTGCAATATTTAATGGTCTGAGGCAAACTAAATAACACCAGGTGATGTCTATATGATGTGTGTTTAAGACGTTGAAAAAAACACTGTGAGGCGTAATCACCTGGGTCATTCTCTCTTCTCCCCTCTCCCATCAGGCAAAAGATAAAGGATCCTGAGGCTCAAGGAAAGCTTCTATCCCACTGTGATAAGACTATTGAACTGTTCCCTTATACAATGAGATGGACTCTTGATTTCACAATCTACCTAGTTATGACCTTGCACCTTATTGTCTACCTACAATGCACTTCCCTGTAGCTGTGACACTTCACTCTGTATTCTGTTATTGTTTTTAGCTTGTACCACCTCAATGCACTGTGTAATGAATTGATCTGTATGAACAGTATACAAGACAAGTTTTTCACTGTACCTCGGTACAAGTGACAAAAATAAACCACTACCAGTACCCATATTTACTATGAAATCTAATATTTGTACTGAGATCATGGGAAGATACTTTGATTGATGAGGGTGATCATGTTCTTTATGATATTTTCTACATGACAGAGAAGGAAACTATTTGGTCCATCTAGTTTATGCCAGCCATCAGAGCACTTCCATTCCCCCATTTATTTCCCTGTGACCTATTTTGTCACACATTCCCATTAACATCCACTGATATTATTACCACCCACCTACACTAGGGGCAATGTACCTACCTGCAGTGACACTGCTACCACTTCTTTACTGGTAATTCTCCAGTCAGAAACATCTGAAGACAAGCTTCCTGAGCAGAACCTTCTCAACCATCATTAAGGAGCCACAACAAATATACCCATGGATTGGGAATGAAAATTAACGTATAAGAAATTGCTTGAATACATTTGGCTCCTTTCACAACATCAAGGCATCCCAAAGCAATTCACTGCAGTGAGAGCATTTTTGATGTGTAGGCTTTGTTCTAATGTAGGAAACTTACCAGCTTGTGCACACTAAGTTGTCAAAAACAATGCCCGTCTTTCCCAGGATTCAGAGAGCTTCTTTCAAAGAGTGAAAATGAAGAAGAACTTCTTTCTCTGTCATTATGAATTATTCTTTACTTGAGAGAGAATGTAAAATCTGATAATTATGTTTGGTTAACAAAGCATGCAGTAAAACCTAGACACCAATATATAAGCCAATTGTTTGGCACAATTGGAATTGATGCGATGAAAGCAGGCTGTGGGTGGATGAAAGCCTTTGGACACCAAGCCGCTCCCTGCACATATTTTATGAACATTTGTAGCCTTTTAGCAAAGCATGAAGAGAGATTATTTTAAACACGCTTAGTGAAGATAAACTGGTACTTCTACATTGCCAAATTTGATAAGGCTACTAAATATTTATGGCATTTAGTTACAATGTATGAGGTGCTGTTAATACAAATATACCAAAATGGTGGGAAATGTTAAACTAAAGATGATGCTTAGGAGCGTATTGTAAACATCTTGGCCCAGAAATTCTTCAGTGCCAGGGCAGTTGCATTAAACTTGTGGTGCGTTACAGGCCGGAGTGTGTTTTATGCAAGGAACTACTGCCACACAACTCTATTGTACATGAGACCCAAGCCATCATATGTAATAGATTGAGCTTTGTACCTTCAATCCTATATTTGCTCTGCCATTGTGGAGCAATAGGAGGAAAGTAAGTAAATTCAGATTGTAGCTGGGATGCCGAAGTGACAAGGAGAACCTGGGGATAGAGATGTGGCGGGTTTAAAGAGGGTTTGGACATCATTTGGGGTAAATCATGATATCAAGGGTTAGAATCATAACCTACTGCTGGAGAATAGTCAGGAATGTCATTCGGTGGCCGGAGTCAGGTATGAGATGCAATGGTGGGGAAAGGGGTGTCACGGCCACAGTTGGGTGAGAAGCCATGGCAAAGGGTATTATTTAATTTAAAGGCACCTACATGAAACCAGTTCCCAGCAACAGACTACATGGATTGGGATCTGATCTGGGGTCATTTTATGAGTTCATACATTTGGCAAGTAATTTGTAGGTGACATGCACCCAAGTTTCTGATAAGAGCTGCCAAGAGGTAAGAATCCCCTCGAGGATGTGGCATTTAGAGTGGTAATACTCTGGTTGGTGTTGAATAATTGAAATGGAGGAAAGAGAAAATACAAACTGTCAGGAGAAACTGCCAAAACAGTACACACTTAAGCGATAGACACTTAATCAGAAGCGACTGCTGCAACATGAATTTTGAAGGCTCCTTGGCTACTTGTTGTCATTCTGAATACACGAGAAATATCTAATAACTACTGCTGCCATAACTTATCTTGAGTGCTTGCCTTCTCTAGCACAATTATGCTGACAGTATGACTCCCATTGTTTATCATGAGTTTCCTTTGCTGAGTAACAGCATGCTGACAGTAGGAATTATCTGCTGCAGTTTTATTTATTGATTTTGCAGCAAAGCTTCAAGCCACAAAATCTGATGAACAGAAACTAGATGGTAACAATAAAGGGGGGATGTTGTTGTATTTTGGAATGCCAGAAACGCCTTGAAGAACCTGTTCTGAAAACTCCTTGGAAATGGCATTATATTAGGGAGATTTAGGCACAATCTGACTTTTCTTAGTACTAAGCAGCATTCTGTTTTCTATTATATTTTATATTAAGCTACAAAATGACCAATGTGATTGGTAACTTTTCTTTCCTTCTACCTCACCTCAGACAGTTCCTTAGGGATTAAAGGTGACTTGCTTTCACTCCATTTCTGTGGGCTCTGAAGTGGTTGAAGAGGTCAATGTGGGGCCTGCAGACCTGGCCACTGATGGGCAGGGGGTGGCTGAGGGATGGATGTGAGAGTGGTTAGGAAATGGTGCACTCCTTCCACTGTCTACCATGTCGACAAATGGACTTCTCAAAGTCATCTGCTAAGCCATCCTCCAACATTTTGAATGGTCATTTGTCAGAGACTCACACAAGTCAGTGGGGTCGTTGCTATCTTTGAAGGTTTTGAGAGCATTTTTGAATCTTTTCCTCTGTCTACCTGGTTAACACTTGCCATGACAGAGCTCAGAAAAGAGTCTGTTTCATGAGTCTTATGTTAGACTTTCGAATGATGTGGCCTGCACATTACAGCCAGCTGAGTGTAATTAGAGCTTTAATGCTGGGGATGTTGGACTGGGAGAGATGCTGATGTTAGTTTATATGTTCTGCAGGTGGACTTGAAGGATTTTGCGGAGATGTTTGGGCTTTTGCAAAGTGATTTGGCATCCAGTGGTTTCTAACTAAAGATAAGACATTTATTTATTAGTCACATGTACATCAAAACACACAGTGAAATGCGTCTTTTTGCGTTACTGAGAATGTGCTGGCGGCAGCCCACAGGTGTCGTCACTCTTCCGGCGCCAATGTACCATGCCCACAGCTCCTAACCTGTACGTCTTTGGAATGCGGGAGGAAACCAGAGCACCCGGACGAAACACACGCAGACATGGGGAGAACATACAAACTCCTTACAGACAGTGAAGGGAATTGAACCCGGGTCACTGGCTCTGTAATAGCGTTAAACTAATTGCTACACTACTATGTTAAGTCATAGAATGAGATAACTTTTCCAAGTGCTTTAGAATTGTTCTGAGGGGTATAGATAAGATGGATGGTTACAGTCTTTTTCCCAGAGTAGGGGAGTGTAAAACTAGAGGGCATAGGTTTAAGGTGAGAGGGGAAAGATTTAAAGGGAACTTGAGAGGCAAGTTTTTCACACAGAGGGTGGTGAATATATGGAATGCACTATCAGAGGAAATGGTAGAGGTGGATACATTTGCAACATTTAAAAACCATTTAGACATGTAGATGGATAGGAAAGGTTAAGAGGGATAAGGGTCAAACACCAGCAAATGGGTTGACACCTTGATTGGCAAGGAGGAGTTGGGCTGAAGGGCTTGTTTCCTTGCTGTATAACTCCATGACTTCGTTTGGGTGACTGCTGTAGCTAGTCCAGCTCTCAGAAGTGTACACGGGGGCAGGGAATACTGTTGCCTGGTTGGCCAAATGTTTTGTGCTGTGTTTGAGGTCTTGATCTTCAAACTGCCTTTACCCCAGATGATTAAAGTCTGTGCTGACTCGACAAAGGTGGTGGTTAATTTCCTCATCAGCATGGTTTCTGAGAGATGGGAAGCAGTCTGTGTTTTCCAAGGTCTCGTCATGAATCTCTCTGGCTGGATGGCGGTATTGTATGCAGGGTATGGGTTGGTAAATAATCTTTGTTTCGCTGATGTTGAGTGCAAGGTGTATTGTGGAGGGCCGGGGCTGTCACATGACAGCATGGCCCAGCACCTGGTCAAAAGACACACCACTATCAATCAAGGCCTGGCTCCACCCCACCCATCAGTGCACACCTGACGATTGGCCTCTCTAAGCACCTTTGTACCTGGCCCCGGACCATTGGTCTCCAGTGATTGATTAGTTCTTGCTGGCACCGGGCCATTGGCCCTTTTGAACTACCTGGGCTGGACCACCCCCAGCCCTCCAGCACTATAAAGAGTACCCCATGCGTTGGTTCCGTCTCTTTGTTGCTCCGGAGGAATCGTGAAACAACACTGGAGAGACCATTGGTAAGCTGTGCACTTAAACAGGGTTTAGAAGCGTCTTAAGTTAGGATTCCTGGTGGCGTGGAGATGTGCCTGCACTGAGTCAAGGGGTGGCGGGTAGCATATTGATCTTCCTTGATTGTTTCTACCCAGTTCGTTGTGTATGTGTGTATTTTACCCTTGTTGTGATTTTCCCATGCTCGCTATCACCTGTGCGCATGTGTGCGTGTCGCCCCATTACCTTTACCCGCGTTTACCTTTGTAAATAACTCATTTAATTCTAAGGCTGTGTCCAGAGTCCTCGTCCTTCGAGACCTCGAACTTGTCTCACAACACAAGGTTCATTCTTCCACATGTTTCAGTGACCAAGTTGATAATGATTTGAAGCTCAGTCTCGAATGTGTGTTTATTCAAATGTTATCTGTGTACTGCAGAATGGTGATTGAATTTGTGGTGACCTTGGTTCTGGAGTGAAGGTGGTGTAGTTTAAACTGTGCTTCAATTGTCCTGTAGGTTAGCTCCACTCCAATGGGAAGCCTTTTGGAAGTGAAATGCAGCATTGTGGCAAGAAAGATTGACAGAAGTGTTAGGGTGATACTGTAGCCTTGATTCTACACCAGCCTGCACTGACATTGTGTCTGTTGTGAACCTGTTGGTTAAGATCACAATTTGCATGCCATCATGAAGCAAATGTTAGAGTCTTATCCCACTCTGGAACAGAAGACCTCTGCAACATTTCACAGTTTTCACCACCCTGATGCATTAGGGAGGTCATGGATAATACCTTTTCCAGGAGACCAGAATTTATCTCATTCTCCTCTGGCAGAGAGCAGTAGGCAGGGTGAGCACAAGGAATCAAGAACTATCAGCTGCTTCCTATTGATGCACAACGTCATCGACTGAGTTCACATCACTGTGAAGGTGCTAAACGTGTATTCATCGATGTACCACAGCACAAGCACTAGATGTGCAGCTGGTGTGCAGCAATACCGAGTGCATCAAAGCAGCCACTGCTTGATATCCAGGGCATCGTATATTCATTTAATATCATTCCACTATCTCCTCGGTATTTGTAGATGGCTACTAGAAGACAAGGGTATTCCTTGGACCACCTGACTTTAGATTTGAATGCAAAACCCACACAAAAGTAGGCAATGTGCATATAACAAAGGTTGTGCTGCTAACCACCACTTGATAGAGCAGAATGTCGGTATAGAATCATAGAATTGTAGAATCATACAGCACAGAATTGGGCCCCTTCAGCCCATTTTGTCCATACTGACTGTGATGGCAATCTATGCTAACCCCATTTGCCTGCATTAGGACTGTATCTCTCTAAGCCTTTTCTATCCAAGTACCTGTCCAACTGCCTTTTAAACATTGTAATTGTATCTGCCTCTACCACCTGCCCTGGTAGTTCATTCCAGATAACCACTACCCTCTGTATGCAAAGCTTATCCCTCAGATCTCCTTTAAATTTCTCCCCTCTCACCATAAACCTGTGCCTCCAGTTCTAGACTCCCCTGCCCTGGGAAATAGACTCTGACCATCTATTCTATCTATGCCCCTCATAGTTATATAAACCTCTATAAGGTCACCCCTTAGACTCCTACATTCCAGTGAGAAAAAAATCCAGCCTATCTAATCTCTTCTCATGACTACAGCCCTCCAGTCCAGGCAACATCCTGGTGAAAATCTTCTGCACTCACTCTATTGTAACTACATCCTTCTGTGGTGTGGCAACAAGAACTGTACACAGGCAAGCCATGCTCAAGCAATACTGCTACTTCCTGGACTACTTAGAAGCACAAGATGTTGCCTGGAATGGAGAGATTGGATAGGCTGGGTTTATTCTCACTCTGGTTAGTTACAGTCTCTGCTTGCTACTGTGAAGAGGTGTCACAATGGTCTAACTTTAGTCCCCATCAATCATAGAAAGGATTGAGAGAAGGGACCCTGAACAAAGCAGATAGGATTTCATTTGGTGCTGCACATCACCATACATCATAACTTGTTCTATCACTCCTACCTAAGTGAAGAGATATGCATTTGTGACTGAAATTTACTGGATTTATAGATCTTTAGAAGACCTCAGTAATGTTTCTTTTTAATGGTTAAATCCTTTATTCTTAATTTGAACCCTATGGTAAGAATAATTAGATCTACGGGTATAAAGGAACATTTACTGAAGTAGAAATTAAATACATTAAAGGAACTGTATTCAATTGTTGCTGAGCTGTTCATTATTATAGATCAATATTTGGATCCACTGCTTCACAATTTACCATTAGTTGTACATTAAGAAATCCAATTATTGGACAACAACAATAATCACATTGAAATATTTGTATTAGGCAGCAATCAACCCTTCATCTGCGTATGCTATTGAACATTATATTTGACAGTAGAGGTGTATTGAAAAGGCTAACTAATACCATCTTGTGTAGTTTAAACAGCTCCTTGAGTATTTCCATTTTGTACTTAAAACTATGGTACATGTCGGAAAATATGGAAATATTGCAGTTGTTGTGCTAGCATGTTAGATAATGAACACCAATTCATAGCTATGACTAAGAGTTACCAGTGTAAAATTCTAGTGTACCCTAACGGATGTGCTTCATAGTTGTAATAGTGACTTGCCAGTGGCTGTTTCACTTGTGGGACTCACAACTGCAAACATTAAATTAGCATCAGAATGGAAGCAGAACATAAAAATGCTGAGACAAATTTCTAGAGTGATATGAAATGACCTGGAAATAGTCATTATTATGTTTCTTCTGCAATGTGCTCTTCTAATTACATAGTGCTGAAATGAATGGTGCCATGCAATTTAATTTCCAGGCAACACTCTCAGTTCTCAGACCATGTGTAGCCCAATGTTTTTGAGTTGACATCATTGCAGTCAGAGAGAAGACTCACTTGGATGGATGCTGAGGATAATTGCTGCCGTGCAAAGAAAGAGATCTGCTGTGTTTTTATTTACGTTTTAGAATGATAATGTCATTGTGGTCAAAAGATGACTGAGTGGAACATCAGAAGAAATACACAAAATGGCTGGACTTTGCTGTGAAAATTGTATATAATTAATACAGAAAAATTGCATTTGAAAGCCTTGGATTATGTAAAGGGTCATTGGGATGACCATTCTGGAAAGCTATGTTGTTGATCTCTATTAGAATTGATGTAATAATTAGCTCCTTCAATATGTGTTTGGGAATGGTGTCACAGGAATAGGTATAGATAATAAAAAAAAACTCCTTCACTGAGGGGCAAGTAGTGTGGAGTGAAAGGAACATTGTGAGAAGGAGAGTAGATCACATGTGAAGAACAGAGATGTACTGAAGGAAAAACATTTTACTAATGGCTGGGGGCAGGGTGATGGTTTATGCAGGTATTTCATTCAATTTAAATGGATTGATTACAATCCTGGAGCTGACTGGCTATGTACTGGTGGTAGAATTGGTTAGTAGGCAATTCAGCAAGGCAGCTGGAGTGGCAACAAAAATGCTCTGTCTATGCAGACAACATTATTTCTTTGCTGCTGTAGAGCTGGAGGTTCTGCTGGAAGAGATGTATTAAAGTCCATACTTTAGTGAGAGTCCATGTTTCTGGTAACAGAATTTCCTTGGTATGTATTCAGTTATCATTGTCTTAGATATGTGATGACAGACTGGAGTTGGGGAGGTGTGTGTGTGTGTGTGTGTGTGTGTGTGTGTGTGTGTGTGTGTGTGTGTGTGTGTGTGTGTGTGTGTGTGTGTGTGTGTGTGTGTGTGTGTGTGTGTGTGTGTGTGTGTGTGTGTGTTGAGGGGGAGAGATTTGGGTGGATTGTGAACTCATAAACCAATAGTTCTAGAAGTGTGTTGCTGGAATCAAGTGGAAGGATAAACTAAAGTCCATTCTTGAAGATGAAGAACCAATCTACTGAATGCACCAGCTGACACCAAAGATAAGGGGAGAGATCACTTAGCCTATCAGTGCAGTGTTCTAGCACCCCTTGCCCTGTATATCACTGCAAATGAGGAAGGATAAAATGGCATCTGATTGTGTCCTCAGGACATCCTTGGGTGTGTCACTGTTCCCAAGTGACACACTTGGGAACAGTGACACACACTAAATTCCCTGTGGAATTTAGACAAAGGTAGCATCTGATTTTCCTGTAACAAGATCTAAAGGCAGCAATGGACCAGAAAATCTGCCATCAGTGGTATTGGCTGAGCTAGAACTGATGGTCAGAGAAGTGTTCAAACGTACAATGCAATGCAAAAGTGTCAGGCATCCAGCAGCCTTCTACAAATTAGGTAACTCAGCAGAGTCTGAAAAGCCACCAGCGTTCTGATGCAGGTTGGGCGATGGGTTTAAAGTTATGTCCAGGAGCAGACTGGTAGCCTGGTCTGTATTGGCAGTGATTGGGAGGATCTTTTACATCCACCTAAGTAACCTGGAGATCCCTGTATCTCTGACAATACAGAAGTTCTTCAGAATGAACTGAAGTGTCAACTTAAATTATGTGATGATATGCTCTGGGGTGAAGGTGGGAGATAGTTCAAGGGATTCAAACTGATGCACATTAGCTCTGTGACAAATGTGTTATTGGCATCAGGAAGAAACTATGCTCCTCCATTACGCTCATATTGCTTGTGGGCATGTTCAAGTACGGCCTGATCCCAAATTAGGAAATCACACCCTCTGACTGCAAACATTTCTGTTGTTTTATTTTGCATGGTTGATGCCAAAACTGGGCTATATATTTCATAAAGGTGGAATTTGCAGCTGAGGATCAACAAGTACATGATTTGTGCTCCAAGCTGAGATACATAAAGGAGGATTCTCAATAGATCAGCACACATAGAAGAGTAAATCTAAACCACCACCACTAATGCAGGTAAAATGGACAATGTACATGGTGATGATTCAGTGGACAGGTACAGTATGAGCATTAATTCAATGTACAGTCCATTTCTGATACTTTCAGTTTCATTGCCTCCCCAGCTTGATACCATCTAAAAAATTTAACCAGTCTGTATTGAGTTATAAAATCCAATCACTGATGTTCTTTCGAAGCAGTAGCAGTCCTAGTCCTGAGTCCCGGGCCACCTTATGCTTGCATTATCTTTTGGATCAGTAGCTATTTTTTTTACCCTTCAACCACTTTCTCTTGTGTTGTTCAGAATCTCCACTGCTTTGAGTTTAATTATTAAGCTTTCAAGTGAAAATGTTATTAAATGCCACTTGTAAGTCTAACCACAACATGACAGTATTCAACTTGGGTTATTGTTTTGTCAAATCATTTGAAGAGCTTGGACAATTATCAATCTGCCTACACAAATCAGAGGTGACTTGTTTTGTAGGTTACTTAATAATTAATTCCAATATGTTATAACAAATTCAAGTTAAACAAACTGGTCTAAAGGTAGCTTCATTGTTTGAATTTGGGCAACATATTTGGACAATTTTTAATTTGTTGGGTACTTCCCCATTATACATTGGATCACTCATAATGATAGGCAGGATCATGCAAACATCGAAGCTATCTTCCATCAACACTGCCTAAATCCTCAATTCCATCAAGGGGCAAACTTGGAATTTATATATGTCAGTACCACACTGTGCTTAAACAATACAATGACCTTCAATGGTTGGGGCTGGACCTTGGTAATGTTACAACCTGGAAAAACTGAATAGGATAAATTAAAAGTGCACGACGAAAGAAGCTATAAATTTGAAAATCAAAAAACCTGCTGACACTGGAAATCTGAAATATATTGAGAAAATGTGGAAAACCTCAGCAGGTCAGACAACACTGTAGGGAAAAAAAACAGTTCATGCTTCAGGTCTGGGATCCTTCATCAGATGAATCAGACCTGAAGCATTAACTGCTTCTCATTCCCCAGATACTGCCTAACCTGCTGAGTTTTTCCATATTTTCTGTTTTTATTCATGAAGCTACAAGTTTATTGTGCCTGGAAAACAAATCACAATGCCCTATAAGGATAAGTTGCACCTTCTCAAAAATTTCCGTTCCGATCAATTTTTCCTAACTCTTATTTTTCAAGGGAGAATGCTAAATAAACTTAAGGAAAAGCAAGACTTGCACCTTTTGGAACCTCTGGCTATCCCAAAGGTCCTTGTGACCATTTATGTACTTCTGAGGCTTTGTAATGGCAGCAAAAAATGTATAAACAGTAATGGCCTTGCAAATATCCTAGCAATTTGCTTTCAACCCTCGGAGATAAATATCATTTAATGAAAATCAATTCCAACTGGGGTCAATCAATGGACTTCTGTAATTTCCTAGTTGTGTCAATTAACATTCTTTTAACTCCATAAGTCTTTCATTGTTAATTTCAACACATTAACATAATTTTCAGAATTAATTAGTCCTTTTGTCAAGAAATGTGCCTGATTTATGCTCTGCTGAAATGGAAAGTAAACTCTATGCACACACTTCTGTGATCCAGACTGAGGTAAATAAAAAAACAAATAGTGCAGATAGAAGTCGAACAAACAAAAAAAGCAACAGAAATATGTGTTGAGAAGGATAAAATCACAGCCTCGCAACACCTCCAGATTCTATTAAAATTCTAATTGGAGCTTCTCCTGTGAGCTAATCCAGCCAGTTAACGCCTGAATGGTATTTTTATATCCACATTAGGCCGTCCTCACCAATCAGCATTATTGCAGAGTGTTCATTGCATTTACTTTGCTTTTAGAAACCGTCCTCTTCTACCATCTGCTTTTGGTGAAACATCAGTGCAAATCCTTCTCATCTGTTTGTTTACACACCAGCTGCCCCCCAAATCCCAACTGCCTCACTTAATCAGGCAGGCAGCGATTAGGAACAGGGCTACAAATTGCTAAATAAAAACACAATGTTTAATCTGCTTCCCAGGGCGAAAACTAAAGCTTTGTGTCTTCTCTCTGTTCTGTCGAGTACAATATGAGCCATTGGCAATTATGATAGCTGCCAGAACTCTCTTCAAACATCCTGAAGATAGCGAATGCAAGACATGTTTGATTCAAGATTTACACTCATTTGCATAATGTTCTTCTTTTCAGTATAGTAACATACGTGTATAATTTAGCCAATCAAGCCTGCCTCAGGGAATTATGTATTTATTAAGGAATTCTACACTCCAACGGATTATCTAGGGATTCATAATAACAACCTGTCAGAAATCATCTACTGTTGGTCTTCTTTGCATAATTTCTACAAAGACAAAATGCTCAGTCTATCACCTTAAATATACCTGGCAAGATTTCATATATAAAAAATAAATTGCCAGCCTAGATTCAAACAAAGGCTCCCTGTTGGTGACTAGCTTAACACTTGAGCACCTGAACTTCCATTGTGTGTTACTCCATTTTGTTGCATGAGGTATAAGCTCAGGTAAATTTGTGGTGCAAATTACCAACATAAAGTGAGTGGAAATGCTAAGTATGAAGCGCACATAACATTGTTTTTGTTTTGAATATTGTTTCCAGGTGCATAGTGGAAAAGGGCCCACAGGGCTAATGGGATCTATTGACAAGGGCAAAGGTGACTAAGGAAGGTTGCATTTGGAATTTTTTAAACTTTAAAAATGTCAGTATGTTTGGCCCACATCAACCAAAAAATGTCTATTTCAGATTGACGGTCACATTCAAACTGCAACTTGGTGGAGATCAACAGGAGCTATTTCTTGCTATATTGAACAAAAGCACAGATTCACTGGGGAATTTATCCATTTCAGGCACAGCAAACGAAAATAGCTACCTGCCTGAATGTACTAGTTTCATAAAAGGTAACAATGTAATTACTTTCCTTTAGAAAAACAAATTTTAGTTTTAAAATCTAAAGCAAGCATTGAGCTCCCATTTTAACAAAAGGAGGCTGTTGGAATGGGCTCTGGTCAGATACTAAATTTACATCCATTCAGTTTTACAGCTCATTGATGTCAATACAGTGCTAATTCAAGTCAGTGTAAATCTGGCATCCAATCTGATCAATATGAGAATCTATTTCATTCTTATAATCTTGGAGTTTAAGTGTAGATTCACCACAGATACTTAAGGTATTGTATATTTAAAACATTAGTTTCACAAATCAGATAAGCATATGAGACCTTCCTTACCTATTCCACAGAGCTGATGAATCAGTAGATACAGGCTGAATGTGGACATTTGGGAAGTGGCTACACTCCTAGCAGCTATCACTGTTGTTCCAAGGGCTCTGTCCCAATGAGCCAGTCCTGCCTTAGGGATCATAGGCACACCAGGCACTCAGTGGCAAATTCAATGATCTCACAATGAAATAGGTGGAATCTCACCTCTGTCAAAATGATGTTCAAATCTTTCATTTAGAAAAATTCACTTAGAACTAATAATCTTGATGAAATAACAAAGTATGTTTAAACTTCAGAGTAAATAAACATGAGCCAAGGTTTCATGAAGCACAAGGTCTTGGGTCTTTGTCAGTACACTAACTGTACTAACCCAGCATTACTTTTTCTTTTTGCCTAGTTCGCTCCTCTTTTCTTTAGGTTCTTGCTCCATTAGGGGAACAGTTCCAGAGATGTGTGACACTCATTCTTCTTGCCTTAGCAGAAACAAGGAAAGGATTATAACAGAGCCTGGCCCTCTCTTCATCTGACAACCACTCATAAATATAATATCACAATCTCTCTCTGCAGGATATTGAATAGTGGTGCAAAATGGGTCTGTTCAGGACACATTCCGAAAGAAGTTACAATTTTTTTTTCACAGAAAATGAAGCATTTGGTTGTGTAGCCAGTGCGACAATGTAGAGAAAACGGTAGAAAATTTGCACATATAAGACCCTACAAATTGCAATTAACTAGTTAACCTGCTTTTGGCAGTGTTGGTTGAGAGATAAGTTTGTGTCTGGGAAGCAGTAGAGCTCATATGGTCTTCTTCAGAAAGCACTACATTCACCTATTGAAGCTCTCTGCTTAATTTCCAGTCTGAAAGTCAGCAGCTCTGCTAATACAAAACTGCCACGGTGCTCAGTGTTATGTGTTTTATTGGGTTCTGAGCTGATAACTGTCTGACTCAGGCAAAACTATTACTTCCTAACTAGGCTGACAATACTAGGATGATTAAAATACTCAGAAAGCAGTTCTATTGACATATTTCTCAGGAGTATTCAATAATAAACTTTATACTGCCTTAAATGGGATGTTACCTTAAAGTATAACTTTCTGGGGCCCCATTGTATTTGTGGGGCATCTCATGCTTCGGATGACTTATCAGAATTGTACTGAAGCTTTATACACAGTTTCCCATCCTTTGTCATTTAATGCCCAGGAAATGCACCAGTAGTTTTCTGATAAGCAGCCTGCTGCATCATCAAACAGCCTCAAGCAGAATGAAAACAAGAAGACAGTGATGATGAAGAAAGATGTTCACTCGATCTTGTATTGGCACCCAAAGGCTCAGATGCTGATGTTGCATGTAATTCAGAGATAAGATCTAAAGAAGGCTGATAGTTATGCACTGTGCAATGCTTTGTGCATTCCCAAGCTTGCCAGAAAGTCTGCATATAATGTTAAAGCAGTGTGGAGGAATGTGGCATTAAATTCAAAAAGGGTTTTATGCAGAGTTTGCAACCCATCTTTGCTGGTGGTGGAAGCTTGGAAGCTTAGCAAATAATCAGCTGTCCTCTTTCAGGATGACAGCTTACCTGTTCCCATCTCTGTCTCTTTATCAGTGCACTTGATGTTATCTTCCATCAGGCAACCCAGACAGCTGTTCTCCAGGCTGACATGGTCCATTCTGTAGCCAGGCCTTCCAGACTTGAGGTTGCCTTCCAAAGCTACCTTCTACTGACAACCAGCAGCCTTCACTGAACCATGCTGCAGTTACATGGAGAGAGGATAGGTAAAGGCATGCTGAAGGCAGGTACTGAGGGAATTGAAATGAGTGATTCGTTGCTTCTACCAAAATGGCATGGTTTGATTTAAAAAGTTAGATCGGAATGCTTACTTGTGCAAAGAATCCAAGCTATTACAGAAATGATCGGTAAATTAGGGAAAATAAAGTGTGTGGGATTTTTGGTGTACAGGATACTGAGGAAGTGATAATTTGGCATCACAGGCAAGTGAGTTGTTCATGAGCAACTGAACCAAACAGTGTCTGATCAGGTTGCCTACCCCCTTCAGCTTCTTCCTCTTCTTGCCCTCACCGTCAGTTGTTCAACATGGATCATTGTCCTGACAACGGCAAAGTTGCACAGCAAGCATCTGTCTAATGAATCCTGACATCATATTTGTGGGGTATTGGTTGGCTTTTCCGGATACATCTAGACGGTGGTAACAAACTAAACACTTTGATATTCTTTCACATTCTGTGTGGCAGAATCACATTTTCTACCAGTTTCCTACGTGTATCGAGGTTTATACTCCAGAGCCATGAGCTCCGGAAAATGGATAGCTCTTTGAAATGAAAACAGAAAACACTGGAGATCCACAGTAGGTCAGGCAGCATCCGTGGAGAGTTAATGGTTCAGCTTTTTCATGAGATAGCCTCTTGAGTCCATTTTCTACCCTCCTTTAAGCTTGTCATGGTGACTCAAACATGAAAGGCACTCTGGGCTATTGCAGACAGAAGGTAGGATACCAGGACCGATTTGGATGATGTGCTGTCTTTTGTCACACACCAGCCTGATTGGACACTGTGGAAGGGGGATTCCTTTGGCTGCAGTACATCTCAGTGGTGACATGTGGCACCTGCAAAGCAGTCACACTCCATTGGCTGGCCAGTAAGCATTCTGCAGTTGCATGCTCAGACCATTTGGGAAGAAAGAATGAAATGCTGTCAGCTTTCTGAAAAGGGAGACTCAGTGACCTCCCTTTTGCAACTGACAGCAGACTGTGAAATGATGCAAAAATCTCCAGCTTCGGCCTGGAAGGAGCCCAACACATTGACTTAAACAATATCGTCACCTTGGCAACCACTGGCATTGCAGTCTTTGCTGTGCTTTGAGGTTGTAGCTGAGATTTCAAATTTTATCGAGGACATCCTTAGATGCAGGTGGGAGAATTATGTTTGAGCTGGGTTTCTGCTGGAACTTTTCCTCCCAATTACTTTGTCTCTCTTCCAACAGTTTTCATGTGCCCTCTGCCTCAGTCTCTAACTTATGCTGTGTTCCAATAGAAATTCCTAATTTGCCTCTGTCTGGGAGCAACTGCTTTGTTGGGAAGCCTTGATCAGGACAAATAGTCAGCAACAGCCACATCGATCCTTACAGATTTTTTAAGACGAACACTCTCAGAAACACCAAATGCTAGCAAGAAGCAGATGATTTCTTTAAATAGTGGTGAGGTGTGGTCTTTCTTTCTGGTGATCACATGTTTGCCCAGTCAGTGTTAAGACTTGTATTATCAAAAGCATTGAGCTCCAAAATACCAGATTTTCCATGGTGATTGATGTGATGGGCTTCCTTCTTTATACTTTTGACAAGTGGGAGCTGCACACATACTAACACCACACTAGGGTGGCTCTGTCACAACTCATTCCATGAATCTGTGGATACCATTTTGGAATTGAAACAGCACTTCAGCCCATTTTTTAATGCATATAAAGCACAAAAAAATGTCACCACCCTTATTTTACAGCAATCATGCCCATTTCTCATTGAAGTTCCACACATCGGGAAATTAGGCTGGGCACTTTCAGCCGCAATTTACCTCAATGTGGTTGTCGTTTTCAAGTATTATTTGCATACATGCTGAATCTTCAATGTGCACTTCACTCACTCCTTCATTAATGATGGATGTAGGTCAAAAATGTGCAACCAAGCACAGCTTTTTCACTCACTGTCAAGCAAGAAGTAAACCTTGCACCAAGTCAGCTACCATATGTGATTTAAAGTATCTCTGCTGGGATGATGATTTGCTCCCTCATTGTGCCTGTCTGGCTGATCAGTGACTTGCTTTTGCAATATTTCAGTCTGTATTTGAGTGCCTGCAGCAGCCTTTCAATAAACAGATCACTGCACTGATCTCTGTCTGCAACATGATCCCAGAGGCTTAAGGCCACATGGGGCATGGGAATGGATGTGTGGGTGAGATGTTGAAGAGGGTAGTCGGATACAGTGGAAGCACATGACCAACCCTGCCCTGCAGTTTCCCTTCTCCACGGCACCTTTTGTACAGTTGTGGGGCTGCCATTGGGAAGAGTATTTTAAGGTTCTGACACACATCCTCCGATCTCTCATGGCAATGAAGTGGAAGCTGCGATCTCTGCAGGCATTTGCTTTTGGGATTTGCATGAGTTGCACATTACCACACCAAAAAAGTGAGAAAAACATCCTGACCAATTTTCAAAGCAAAATTTCACAATTATTTATTTGCCGGTCCCTGAACTGAGCTTTAGCAGCACAGACAGCAATTTGTTTAGGACAACCTTTATGTTTAGGACAACTAATGCCTCCAAATACTTGCTGAAAAACTAAATTTTACTCTCATTAATATTTGGAAAGTACTACAATCATGCTAAAAATATACCTTGGCTTCTGTGGCTTTCTGAACTGTCCTTTCTCCCTCATCTTTTTGCTTGCATCTGATTCCAACTTGCTGTTTTGATACCATCTCTCTGTGTTTGCCTTTGGTGAACTTATTTTGGGTTTATCTGGTTTCTCAACTCATAGTCTCAATACAATAGAGTCATGATTAGCCTTATTGCACAGAGCAATATAGACACAACATTTGGTCAAACTTTATAAGTCTATTAGGAAACCCATCTTCTGATCCAGTTTCTTCTCATCTCCTTGGAGAAATTGTTTTGCATGACTACAAAATTTTTTTTTAAGTCAGTCTCATTATGTTTCCTAAATTCCTCACATCACTCTTATCTAACTGAAAAAACTCAAAATAGCTATCATCCATTGAATATATGTTAAGCTAATTTAGTTCCTCTTTCTTATCTTCAGCCGGAGGCAGTCCTAAAGCTTTCAAATCACTTTATCCATCTAGGATATTCTGCTGACATATTGAAATCAAAATGCAAGTTACCCAAAAGGATAGTTTCTCTTTCACAAACCCAAGAGTGTTCAGACCATTCTAATCTTCTGCTGAAATCTTTTCTGAGGTTATCTTTAATCAATTTAGGCAAAAACTATTTTAAATGATTGTGCAACTAAGGCACTAAAGAACCTCTGCATTCCCTACAGACTCACTACTGAGAATAATGGTTACCTAGGAATCATTGCTGGGTAGAAATTTAATCAATAGATTCAATGGACTCAGCCAACATCATAATTGGCAGCAGCTGAACTCAAGTGGCTCACCTGAATCCTAGAAACTGACTACTGTTATTAAAAACATTGAAGGCTCTCTTATTTCATATTTTGTACCAAACAGTGTATTGTACACTCTCTCCAATTTGGGCTGTTTGTTTCTGACCGGAGGAGCTGTCCAATAGTCAGCATTGTACCATATTGAGATAGGGTAATGTTTTATACTGAATTATGATATTGAAGTTATTGCTGTAATTTTGTTGAGAAATAATTTATAATTCTTTACCAGGAATATCTGTGAGTTAAAGACGCATCTTAAGAGACCTTGAAAGGTTAAAGTTATGTCAAATGATGGAAATTTAAAATTAGCTTAATCTCAATTCAGACTTGGTAAATCCTTTATACAAGACTGCAAAGGACTGCAGATGCTGGAATCTAGATGAAAAAAACAACGAGATGCTGGAAGAACTCAGCAGGCCAGGCCGCATCCGTGGAGAAAAGCAGGCGGTCAGTGTTTCAGTGCTTCAGTGTTCTTAAGGACTGAAGATAGGAAAAGGGGAAGCCCAATATATAGAGGGGGAAAACAGAGCTGTGATAGGTGGACAAAAGAGGGGAGGCAGGGTGGGCACAAGCTGGTGATAGGTGGATGCAGGTAAGAGATAGTGATAGGCAGATGCGGGGGAGGAGGGGAGAGCAGATCCACCAGGGGATGGGTCAAAAGTATGGATCCAGGTGCCCCATGGTGGGAGGGGAGGAAAAAAATAGGTGAGGAGAAAAAAGAGAGAGGCTAGGAAAGGGACGAAAAGAAGAGGCATGGTACTGGTGGGGGGCGGGAGCGGTTTAGTTACTTAAAGTGGGAGGTCCCAAGACAGAAAAGAGAAGTGGAGAAGTCCAAACGCAAACTGGAGGAACAGCGCCTCATTTTCCTTTATACTTTATACACTCTTCCTTATGTAGTAAATAGATGAACAATTCATAAGGAAAAACTTCATTTATTTTCAGTAGATTGTGCTAGACAGGGAAGGATTGATGTGATAATAGAATCTGAAGAGTATGGTGTGGCTTAAGCACAATATTGTCATGTTGGGAACTATTTCATTGTCGTGTTCCAAGTAAATAAACCACACACCCTACAGAGCAAACTCTTGCAATGCATTTAGCATATGATGGAAACATTTTGGGCATGCTGCCTGTGATTTTCTACTCACTGGAAATCACTTGTATATTTTCCAGCTTAGTTGTACTGGTTTTGGTGCTTATAACATTCCTCTTTTAAATTGGAGAAACCAAACACAGATTGGTTGGGCAATTTTCAGAATGCCTCTGTTCAGTCTGCAAGGCTTCCAGTTGCTTGTTATCTTAACTTCCCATCCCATTCCCACTCTCACTTCTATCTTTGGCCTCCCACACTATTCCAACAAGCCTAATGTAAGCTCAAGGAACAGCATCTCATCTTCTGACCAGGCAGGACTCAACACTGAATTTTAAAGATTTCAGTAACTAGACTTTCCTGTTTCTATCAGAACTGATCAGCTCATCAATATGTAACATTAACTCTGTTTTCGTCTCCCCACAGATGCTGCCCAATCTACTGAGTATCCCCAGCATTCTTTGCTTTTTCAGTATCTGCAGTTTTTTGTATCTCACAGTCTCAGCATTGTATTTCATTCCTCTCTCCCCAATCCCCATTCATTTCCCTCTAATTAGATCTCCTCCAGACAGATCAGCTCAGAATAAAAGCCTTCACCTTCCTCTCTCAGTTGACACCGTCACATGTTGGTTTGGTTTCCAATCTATAAAAAAACTATTTCCTTTGTTCTTTCCCTGCTGCCATTCACCAACCCTTCCCTCCACCTTCCCTTCTCTGTAATTTAAAGCATGTTTGATTTCTAATTTTTCCTGGTTTTGCTGAAAGACCATCAACATGAGATATTAACTCTGTTTCACTCTCCACAGATGCTGCCTGATCTGCTGAGAACTTTCAAAGTTTTCTGTTGTATCAGGTGTCCAGCATTTCCACTTTTTTATTTGCTTTTGATCAACAGCAGATTCATTTGATTTCAAAACATATTTTTACCTTGCAAAGTTTTTGCCTTCAACTCATGAAACAGATTCTAGAACAATGAGGAACTGCCCATTGAAGACAAGGTGGAAAGATATTAATTTTCCAGCTCCTGCCTGGAATTTGGCACCCATGTTTTATTACTGTAAATGGTGTGGTTATTGAATGTTACACAACTGGCGCTTTTATAGCATGTTAATGGATTGTTTGCTGTATCGAACTTATATTGTTGTTCATGCATGAATGAATACTTTTAAAATGAAGCTTTAATGAGGCTTGGGTTTATTGCATTCCTACCCAGACATTTTATCGGTGTTTGGCACAAAGATAAAAGCAGAAGAATTTGCAGGTCACCACCAATGTTCAATGAGTCAATAATCCCACAGAAAGCAAGCCTTGGCTGGCTCCCATTGATCTTACACCTGGAGTTTAATGACACTGGGGATAAAACTTGGAATGCATTAAAAGCTGGTGACTTCTATAAGGAATATATCCAAAGGATTATTAAGAATTAGGCCCAAAATTTGATTCTGAGCCAGGATGAAATCCGCATTGACCTCTGGCATGGAGTCTGGAATTCGGACTGTGTTCTGGATTTCTGCTTTGTGGTGGGGAGCTGGTGGTGAGTCTTCCACTACCCACACACTTCAGGCATGTTGGCAAGATCCTGCATTACAGTTCCCCCATTTGTGTCTGAAGGTGTTCTGTGAATCATGCCAGCTAAGAACTTGTGGGATTGCTAGACTAAGGTAATTGCTTGTTTTGGAGCTGATTATGCCATCAAGAAGCTTTTACTTTTGGCTGTGAAAGGATCTGTGGCAACTCCATTAGAGAGGCTGTAGACAGATTCGTCTTACAAAGCTGAAGTTGGTGGACATCCTGGCCCCAGACCAGGAAAGTGTCACCTTCCTAAAGTGGGAGGCAGATGAACACATGGACAGTTAACCTTACCAAAGAGTAGTCTGTAGCTCAAAGATTTATTAAGCTAAAGAACTTACAGACAGATACACAAGAGATTCTGCAGATGCTGGAATCTGGAGCAATACACACAAAATGCTGGACAACAGATTGCTTTTTTTTCTGTGTGGCTACTGCTGGACAGGAAAACCAGTTTTGTCCTTTCAACAGTAATAATGAAACGTGTAAAGAGCAGGTGGTCACGTGGTATAACTCATAAGGGGATACACACTCAATATTATATTAGCTAATACGTTATGTGCCTTTAATAATGCAAAAAGAAATATACAAAGTAACTATCCAGCCTCTGTACTAGGGAACAGATTCCTACAGATACTTGGGTCAATGAACTTTCCTTCCAGATCCCACCTTACACCCATTTCGAGGATCTGTAGCACCATCTATTTGTGATGATTAAGGGTGTGGCATGTGTCAAGTCACCACTTCCTTCTACCAAGCCTGATATTAATCTGATGTGTGCTTCATTCTCACTGTGTCTCCAACTCTTAGCGGCAGCGAGTCATTGTCATCTCTCTGGGAATAATGTGCCTGCCTTTTGGCTATCTCCAGGATCTTGTCACGGTGTACTTCTGCTGCACTGCGCTACTTTCGAGTATTGGTGTGAACTCTTCCTAGTCTCTCATGGTGAAATCCACATTGCACTTCTCGTGACTCTTTGGATTCACCACCTTCAATAAAGACTTGTACATTGACATCACATGACTTGTTGATTAGAACAGCAATGCTCTGAAACTGATGGCTTGTGAGAATGTTACATCAACTCAAGTTGATATTTCACTGGTTACTCTTGGACCAACATCTTGGCTTAGGTACATTAAGTGGGTGTTTGGGATTTTTGGGATCCTTTCTTTGGGATTAGGTACATTGTGTTGAACTTGATCCTGTCTCTGTTCCAACAAAACTCATATCATCTTCTCCATGGACTTGCAATCGTCTTGTTCATTTTGCACAATTTGTAGAAATGATTTTCCTGTCAACTTTTGTGAACACTTTTTTTCATAGACAGGGTATTTCTTTCTCAGCCACTTATGTCACATTCCACACTACTGGCATCATTTAAGACTCTTTGCCTTTAATAGGTAAGATATAAGCAGAGTGAACTGTGAGGAGAATAATCATGGTCTTCAAGGAGATATATAGGCAGGCGAGTGGAATGAGTGAATAGATGGCAGATGAAAATTAATGCTGAGAAACGTGAGCTGTTACATCTTGTAGGAAGAATGAGAAGAGGGATCATTAAAGCAAACAATTCTAAGAGAAGTACAGGGATAAAGAGACCTGTGGGGAGGAGTTTGTTGAAAGTGGCAGGGTAGCAGGACAGGTTGAGAAAGTATATGGAATCCTAGGTTTATAAATAGAGTTGCGAAATACAAAAGCAAGGATATCATGATGAACCTTTATAAAATATTAGTTCAGCCATAACTGGAATATGGGTTCAGTTTTGGGCACCACACTTTAGTAAAGACATTAGATAATATCCAGAAGCAATTTACTAAAATGGTTTCAGGGATGAGGGACTTTAGTTATATGGATAGACAGCAGAATTTTGTGAGGGGATCTATGTTAAAAATCATGAAAGGTATAACAGAGTAGATAAAGAGAAACTGTTCTTATTGTTGGGGAGGTCAAGAACTAAGGAACATAGAGTGAAGGTGACATCAGGAAATTTATTTTATGCAATGGTAGTTAGGGTTTGAAATTCACTCCCAGTGGTTGTAGCATTTAAAAGGGAGCTGGATAAGTATCTGAGAGGAAAGCGTTTTCATGCCTATGTGGAGAGTTAGGAGAAAGGGAATAGCTAGATAGCTCTTGGTTGGTCTGAACCCTATGGGACAAATGGCCCCTTCAATGCTGTAACCATTCTGTGATTCTTTTCTGTTTTTTCCTTGTGTTTCACTGAAAGGACTTCTTGTCATTGGCCATTCAACATTTCTAAGCTGGCTTTGGATAGCTTTGAATGTCAAGAGTAGGTGACATTTTCATTCTGGATTCCCAGATTTCATAAATAATTCTATCTCTGAGGAACAAGTCCTTCAATTCTGTGGAAATGTAGTTATCTGCTAACAATCATAACTCCGTTCAGAAAGTATCAAAAGATTTGCCCTATTCTGTTGTGAGCAAAAACTGGTAACAACCTCAATTTTAGATGGGTTGCAGTCTGTGTATAATGACTTTAGTGCATTCGCTGGGGCCCTTTTGTGTTGTGGTTCAATTATGGTCAATGTGATATAATAACATCCTTACTTTCATCTGTTCTGGTTTATCTGCCATAGCTAGATTAATATAGTGCGTCAAGTTCTCTCTGCACTATCTCCATTCTTTCGCTAGGGAACTTGTTTGCCTAGAAATCCATCATGCAATATGTTACTGGAATTACATTGCTTGCTGTGTTTCAGAATCCATTGACATGTTAATTTAGGTGGGAGAGGTCTTCCACAGTCTCTAAATTTCACATTTTTAGCAGCCAACATCTCTGACACATAATGCTTCCTTTAATGCTTCAGCTGTTTTCAAGCCCTTCTTCCATGATAGCAGATATGAACTACTCATTTAGTACTTCATCTATGCCCTCTACCTCCGAAAGAAGGTCTCTTTTACAGCCCCTAATCAGCAACTTCTTTTGTCTGCCTTTTCATAATTTATGTTTCTATAAAGTACACCTAAGTTCACTTTTATGTCAACAACTGAACTATTCTCAAGCTCGCTCTTATTCTGTTTCTTTAAGTCTGCTCTGTACATTATGCAGCCTTGTTCTCACTATATTATCAACATTAACTTTGTCAGAGCCTGCCTTCTGCTTTCAGATTTTAACCCTTTGGATGTTTAGGGATCCAGGCAGATTTTTGACTTGGAGGCGTTATCACTCATATGAATGTGTTTACTCTAAACTTCAACAACCCTTGTTGCATTAGGAAGTTGTTTAGCAATTCTCTCTGCACTTAGTCCTTTGCACTGCTACTATCCTGCCTGTGCAAAGATAATCAATGTGTTCTCACCCTGCAGTTATTGCATCTTTCTGAAACTTGCTCTCAAATTTGCCCCTCTTTCTCTTCCCTAATTGGAGGCATACAGGACACACCCTGAATGGGTAGGAAAGTCTAAAACTAGAGGGCAAAGGTTTAAGGTGAGAGGGGAAAATTAGTCCTCCAATGTTTCCTAATTCTAAATGGATAGATTTTGTTTTTGACTTCTCAGTTGCATCAGCTCCCTCCAGTATTATAATAATTGAGCCAGGTGTCTGTTACTGTCATGCATCAGTCCCCTGCGTCAATGTGCTTACCAACCTCCTTTGCCACACTTTTTGATTTGCATAGTTTTGCCTAGCAACTCCCCATGCAAATAAAGAGTGAGTGGAATAGGATTATGATGGTTTCAGGCCAAATAGCTTCACTGTGGAAATTCAATTGAGTGCAAATCAGGCTTGTGTGTATGATGATTCTTCTTCATTGGTATGGCATGTAATGACATTTTTCTTCATGCAAAGCTTGTTTTGGTGAAGGGTCTTCTGACCTAAAGTATCTTCCCACAGATACTGCTGACCTGCTGAGTGTTTCCAGCATCTTCTGTTTTTTTTAGATCTCCAGTATCTGCAGTTTTTTTTTATTTTCACTTGCTTCAAGCTATATCTGGAGGAATTAGTCTCAACAATTCCAAAGCCTCTGGTGTTAGGTCCAACAACCTGTTAATGGTGTTGTCTGTTCTGTAGCAACACAATTTAAGGAAGGACTCACTGAGTAGGACCAAGCCCAACATTGGGAGCCTAATCCAGGGTGGTTCCCTTTAAATGATTTTCTTACTTGTTCTCCTTCAAACCCTAACAATACTGGTTCTTACTCCTTAGGCTCAAGACTCTCATCTGACCACCACGCCCACTTATCTCCCAACCTGCAGGCCCAAAGATCATGATCCCCAAACCCCTGACTCTCCAATCTTCTCCCCGTCACCCAATCCCTCCCCAAATTCTTTCCAGCTTAATGTCCTCGCCCTATCCCACCAACATCTTCACATAACTCATTGTACCCAACTATCCTTACACAACTCAGTGATCCCCCAATCTAGCAAACCAGCTGACCCCAACTTAGCAACCTGTCCATTCACATGGCAATGGTAGGCTCCACCAGCCACCAGGAACCAATGGTCATCTTGATTCCTCCTCCCAGCGCCTCCTCTCCCTTCCATCCATGGGACCTCTCCTCTATTCCCTCAGCTCCAGATGAACCTGCTTTCCTTTGTGTGCCCTGCATCTGCAGAGTGCACAGAGGAATGGCCTTACTTTGTGTAAGACCTCAGGTGCCTTCGCCTTTGCAGCTATTGAATTAGAACAGCCACTGGAATGCTGTGCTGTGGCCAGTTGACACACCTCTGTAGTAAAAATAAAGATCCATTCAAAATAAATAGGGTTATATTGGCTGTTAAACTGTTTGGGAAGTCATGAGGATGTAAAATGCACTGTCCAAAAATAAGCACTAAACATCTGCAAGAGCATCATTTGGCTGTTGCATTAACCTTCACACATTTAGTTTCATTACCTCAGTGGACATGGCTGTGTGAAGGTGAGTATATCCAGTGGCCGATTTCTCACAATTTCAGCTGGAGTCAATCCCGAAGCTGTGTGCCGAAGCAATGCTGCAGCATCAGATGTGATCTGCAGCATAAAGGTCAGAGGATGGCCAAAGTCTAGAGCAAGTCCCAATGTCTCAGATTTCTTGGAGCTCATGCAGAGGATTTCAGGGAAGGAGGAGGGGAGGCAGCCATTTATGAGGTTCTATTCCTCCATAAAAAAGTTTTGAGAGCACGCTGAGGTCTTTTGGTCACCTTTAGGCTAACTGGCAAAAAGAAGATTGGATTGGAAGTAATCCAGTCTGGACAGAAGGTTCATTTTACATCTGGCCCCAAACTGTTCCTCAGGAAGATCAATCAAGAATAAATTTGGATGTGGTGTAACATCACCAAATCATTTCAGTTTATTGATATATGGTTTTAATTTACATTGGTTCTAGTGCTGATTTGCCATACTGAGTAAAAAACTGCTTTACTTTTTTAAAAAGGTTTTCAAAAATTGATTTGATGGCAACTAATAATGTTTGTACCACTGAGGTACTCGACAAGGAAGAGGGCCCAGTTTTCTCCATTGAAGGCAGATGTCGGTCATGGCTCAGGTGACAGAACTCTCTTCTCTCCATTACTAGGTTTAAAATACCACACCAGGTATTCCAGATGGCACAAAGATTAGGCTAACACTGCAATGTGATGAACATAACAGAAGTTCTTCCCAGTTGTCTTGACTAACAATTATCCATCAGACAACAACGCCAAAACAACTTATCTTGTCAGTTTCATGTTATGCAGGAATTTGCAACCTTCTTCTGCAGTAAACTTTAACTACACTTTAAGAATTACTTCACTAGCTGTACAATACCTTTGGACATCCAGGCATTGTAAAAGCAGCTGCAGAAGCATGACTCCTCTTTTATTTTTATTATGACAGAAATAAGCTTTTTTTAATCAAGAACCAAATACAAAATGGCTTCTTGGAAACAGGACCTCTTGTATGAGTACAAGGCATATCTCATTTTGACCGAGTACCCAATTAATGTATTAGTTTACTCTAATAGTTACATTACATTCAAGGCCTTTCTACCCCAATTTAGCCTGCAAGAACCTCCTCCACCTCTATGTTAAGTAAAAACAGAAAGCACTGGAAATACTCAGCAGGTCTGGCAGCATCTGTGGAGAGAGAACATTTCAAGTCAAAGAAGCTTGCCACATCTTTGCTTTTCCTTTCATTTAAAAAAAAGGTCTGTACTAAATCAATCCACAGTAAACTCTTGAGTATCCCATTATCTGTAAGCCCTAATAGCTCAGCATTTGGCTCTCCAGGGCCCTTCTCTCCACACTCCATTTAAGCTCACCATGCTCCTTTTAAACTCACAGAGGCCCATCCCCACACTTCTTTTGAACTCAGCAGGGCCCCATTCTCGTTCTCCCATTAAATCATTAGGGCCTTGTTCCCACACTCATTTTAAACTCAGTGAGGTCCATCCCCATACTCCTTTCAAATCTCACTGTGTTTTGTTTCTCGTGCTCCCTATAAATTCACTTGGTTCACTGGAAAATGTATTATACTATTGTGTAAAAATAAAAGGTGAATTAAAAGTGCATTGATATATTGAGGAATAATCTCCAATAATCTGGAATATTTGTCACCAAATCCCAGAAAGTGCTGGATTATTGGAGTTTTAGTGAACTTTCACAGGCAGAAACAAAGGATCAACAGTAAGTTTGGTGACTTAGCAGGAAAATAAGTCACAGAGTAGCATTGCATAATGCACAATCTCCAATTTTGTTGTGCTGGTCTCTCTCATTCTTTGATATCTCTCACAGTTGGTCACTAAATAACATTGGGTGCTTGATTTAAAAATAACTGGGCAGATTTGATTAATTGAAGTATTTTAAGATTTGGATAAATGGTTGCATTATTTTTGGGGATATATCATTATGGTGAATAACCGGTAAATTCTTTAGAGAGTTTCAATGGACTGGTGTGTTCAGCTTGTGAGATGTGGGAGTTCTGGGAAACATCCAGTGTCCCTAATAACTACATCTGCACAAGGTGCATCCAGCTGCAGCTCCTTACAGACCATTTTAGGGAACTGAAGATGCAGCTGGATGACCTTCGGCTCCTACAGGAGAATGAAGAGTACATTGATAAGAGCTACAGGGAGGCAGTCACTCCTAAGCTTCAGGAGGCAGGTAGCTGGGTGACTGTCAGGAGAAGGACGGAGAGTAGACAGATAGTGAAGAGTACCCCTGTGGCCGTTCCCCTCAATAACAGGTATACCATTTTAGATACTGTTGGGGGAGGAACGACCCACCAGTGGAAAGCCACAGTGACCAGGTCTCTGGCACTGAGACTGGTTGTGTGGTGCAGAAGGGAAGGGGGGAGAAGAGGAGACCAGTAGTGATAGGGGATTCCATAGTAAGGGAGGCGCACAGCAGATTCTGTGGACATGAAAGAGATTCCTGGTTGATATGTTGCCTCCCGGGTGCCAGGGTCAGGGACGTCTCGGATTGGGTCCACAGCATTCTGAAGGGGGAAGGTGAACAGCCAGAGGTCGTGGTACATATTGGTACCAATGACATAGGTAGGAAAAGAGATGAAGTCCTGAAGAGGGAATATTGGGAGCTAGGTAGGAAGCTGAAAAGCAGGACCTCAAGGGCAGTAATTTCTGGATTGCTGTCAGTGCCACGTGCCAGTGAGGGTAAGAATAGGATGATTTGGTAGATGAATGCATGGCTGAGGAGTTGGTGCAAGGGGCAGGGTTTCAGATTTGTTGATCATCGGGATCTCTTCTGGGGAAGGTATGACCTGTACAAAAGGGACGGGTTACACCTGAACTGGAGGGGGACCAATATTCTTGCAGGCAGGTTTGCTAGAACTGTTGGGGAGGGTTTATACTAGTTTGGCAGGGGGGTGGGAACCAGAGTGATAGATCAGAGGTTGGTGCATTTACTATACAAGTAGATGCAGAGTGTAGAAAGACTGTGAGGAAGGATAGGCATTTGAAAGGGCAAAACTGCAGTCAGTTGGATGGGCTGAAATGTATCTACTTTAATGTGAGAAGTATCAGGAACAAGGGTGATGAACTTAGAGCATGGATAAGTACTTGGAACTATGACATGGTGGCCATTACAGAGACTTGGCTGTCAGAAGGGCAGGAATAGCTGATGGGTATTCCAAGGTTTAAATGTTTCAAAAGGGACAGGGATGGAGATAAAAGAGGTGGGGGATTGGCTTTGCTGATCAGGGACAGTGTCACAGCTGTAGAAAGGGAGGACCTCCTGGCGGGATCATCCACAGAGTCAGTGTGGGTTGAAGTCAGAAACAGGAAGGGAGTGATCACTCTATTGGGAGTATTCTACAGGCCCCCCAGTAGCAGCAGAGACACTGAGGAGCAGATTGGGAGGCAGATTTTGGAAAGGTGTAAAAATAACAGGGTTGTCGTCATGGGTGATTTCAACTTCCTGAATATTGATTGGCACCTCCTTAGGGTAAAGGGGATAGATGGAGTGGAGTTTGTTAGGTGTGTCCAGGAAGGATTCCTGACACAGTATGTGGACAGGCCGACTAGAAGAGAGGCCATTCTGGACCTGGTACTAGGCAATGAGCCTGATCAGGGAGAACGTTTTGGAGATAGTGACCATAACTCCTTGACCTTTACCATAGTCTTGGAGAGGGATAGGAGCAGCCGATATGGGAAAGTATTTAACTGGGGGAGGGGGAATTATGATGCTATGAGGCAGAAACTTGAGAGCGTGAATTGGGAACAGATGTTCTTGGGAAAGTGTACAGAGGAAATGTGGAGGTTGTTCAGGGAGTACTTGCATGGGGTTCTGGATAGGTTTGTCCCATTGAGGCAGGGTGAAGATGGTAGAGTGAAGGAAACGTGGCTGACAAGAGATGTAGAATATCTTGTCAAGCGGAAGAAAGAAGCTTACCTAAGGTTTAGAAAGCATGGATCAGATGGGGCTCTGGAGAGTTTCAAGGTAGCCAGGAGGGACCTTAAGAATGGACTTAGGAGAGCTAGAAGGGGGCATGAGAAGTCCTTGGTGAGTAGGATTAAGAAAAACCCCAAGGCATTCTACACTTATGTGAAGAATAGGGGGATGACTGGAGTGAGGGTAGGACCGAACAGGGATAAAAGAGAAAACATGTGTCGGGTTGGAAGAGGTAGGGGAGGTTCTTATGAATACCTTGCTTCAATATTCACCAGTGAGAGAGACCTTGACGTTTGTGAGGATGGCATACAACAGGCTGATACACTAGGGCCTGTTGACATGAGGAAAGAAGATGTGTTGGAACTTTTGAAAAACATCAGGATAGATAAGTCACTGGGGCCGGACGGGATATATCCAAGGTTATTACGGGAAGCGAGGAAAGAGATTGCTGCGCCTTTGGCAACAATCTTTGTGTCCTCACTGGCCACAGGAGTAGTTCCAGATGACTGGAGGGTGGCAAATGTTTTTCCTTTGTTTAAGAAAGGGAGTAGGGATAATTCTGGGAATTACAGACCAATGAGCCTTACTTTAGTGGTGGGCAAATACTGGAGAAGATTCTTAGAGACAGGATTTATGGGCATTTGGAGAAGCATAGGCTGATTAGGGTCAGTCAGCATGGCTTTGTGAGGGGTACGTCATGCCTCATGACCCTGATTGAATTCTTTGAGGATGTGACAAAGCACATTGATGAAGGTAGAGCAGTGGATGTTGTGTACATGGATTTTAGTAAGGCGTTTGATAAAGTTCCTCATGGAAGGCTCATTCAGAAAGTCAGGTGGTATGGGATCCAGGGAATCTTGGCTGTGTGGATTCAGAATTGACTCACCCATAGAACACAGAGGATGGTAATAGGTGGAGCGTTTTCTGCCTGGAGGTCAGTGACCAGTGGTGTTCTGCAGGGATCTGTTCTGGGACCCCTGCTCTTTGTGATTTTTATAAATGACTTGGATGAGGATGTGGAAGGGTGGGTTAGTAAGTTTGCTGATGATACAAAGGTTGGAGGTGTTGTGGAAGGTTGCTGTAGATTACAACGGGATATTGATATAATGCAGACTTGTGCTGGGAAGTGGCAGATGGAGTTCTACCTGGATTAGTGTGAAGTGATACACTTTGGAAGATTGAATTTGAAGGCTGAATGCAAGGTTAATGGCAGGACTCTTAGCATTGTGGAGGAACAGAAGGATCTTGGAGTCCATGTCCATAGATCTATCAAGGTTGCCGCACAGGTCGATAGGGTTGTTAAGAAGGTGTATGGTGTGTTGGCCTTCATTAGTCAGGGTATTGAGTTCAAAAGCTTCTAGGTAATGTTGCAGCTCTATAGAACTCTGGTGAAGACCATACTGTGGTCGCCTCATTATAGGAAGGATGTGGATGCTTTAGAGAGGGTGCAGAGGAGATTTACCAGGATGCTGCCTGGATTGGAGAGCATGTCTTAAGAGGATAGCTTGAGAAGGAGAATGAGAGGTGACTTGATAGAGGCGTACAAGATGATAAGAGGCATAGATCGAGTGAACAGTTAGAGACTTTTTCCCAGGGTGAAAATGGCTAACATGAAGAGGCATAATTTTAAGGTGATTAGAGAAAGGTACAAGGGGGATGTCAGAGGTAAGCTTTTTACACAGAGGGTCGTGGGTGCATGGAACGCACTGCCTGCAGAGGTTGTGGGGCAGATACATTAGGGACATTTAAGAGACTCTTAGCCACATGAATGATAGAGAAATGGAGGGCTATGTGGGAGGGAAGGATTAGATAGATATTAGAGCAGGATAAAAAGTCGGCACAACATTGTGGGTCTAAGGGCCTGTTTGGTGCTGTAGTGTTCTATGTTTCTGTGGAACACTGTGACTTTGGAGGGTAAAATTCTCATATTCTGCTCATTTAACCAAACAATAAACTGGACTACTTACCATGCTGAATTAATGGTGAAAGGCCATATTAATGTGTCTACATCATTTTTCTGTTTGCTGTTTTGTATTGACATTAAAATTGTGGAGAGAAAAGATTGTTCTATTTTGTGCAAATATGTTAACGTTGTGATCTACATCTGTGTGTAATGGTAATGGAACAATTTTCATAGTCAAAAACAAAGAACTGGGTTAGAAATAATCCAATTCAAATAAAAAAAATCAATTTAGCCTACCTATGTGGTATGCTATTATAATAATGTTCAAAGCTGTGAGCTTCAAGACTGTAAGGCTTTGATAATTAAGATGATATTCACAAAGTACTCAGCCTTCACTTTCATGGTTTACAATACCACCTAATCGCACTGTACATATCAAACATCTCTAGACCTATTATCTTCTATTGCACTGTTGAACAGTGACCTTTTGATGCATGTTACTTGAAGGCATTCAAATAAATTGCAATTTTATTAAGAACATATCTATACAATATCATTTCATTATTTATTAGCAGCCGAATTCCTTAAGTGACATTACCTACTGGTTATTTTTGATGCTCCAAATTTGGAGTAAAACTAAAAGATCCATCTTTGTTTCCAAGCTTTAGCCTTTCCTCATCTCCACACGATCCAGGCCTAGGGTGAGTGGTGGAGGCAGATGCGATAGGGGCATTCAAGAGGCTCTTAGGTAGGGACATGAATGTGCGGGAAATGTAAGGATATGGATATTTCCATATCAGAAGGGATTAGTTTAGTCGGGCATTTGATTACTAATTTAGTTAGATTGACACAACATTGTAGGCCGAAGGGCCTGTTCTGTGCTGTACTGTTCTATGTTCTATGTTCTTCCCTTCTATCCCTCCTTATCTATGGATGAGTTGTTGACCAATATCTGCTTAAAGCCATAAATGCCCAAATCTTTATAAATTGCATTGTTTCTCATCCCACATCCTGTAAGAATTCTCGTACAATAAAGGTGAACTCTTGACTTCACAGTCTACCTCGTCATGGCCCTTGCACCTTATTGTCCACTTGCACTGCACTTTCTTTTTAACTATTACTGTAATACTATATTCTGCATTCTGTTATTGCTTTACCTTTGTACTACCTAGATGTATTTATGTTGTGAAATGATCTGTATGGATGGAATGCAAAACAAATTTGTTCCCTGTATCTCGTTTCATGTGACAATAATAAACCAATTACCAATTCTATTACACTCTCCCAATTTTTCCACCTTTATCACATCTGAGTTAACAACTAGCAAACCCGACCTAAAATTTTCCAATATAAATGAGGATTCTTCACTCGCATGCTCGACTGGACCCTCAACTGTGCCAATTCCATTTTCCCCATTCCTACCCGACTCATTCCCCTTCCCCTCATCTTCCATCCCACTAATCTTTCTATTCAACATTCTGCCTCCATCATTTCTATCACATCTAGCATGATACTACAATCAAATGCATCTTATGCTCTCATAACCCTATCATCAATGCACAGGGGCAATCCCCTGTGACACTCTGCAGCATCTTCCCCTGAAAGTACACCTGCCCTTTAACCTCTTCTAATTGTCCCGGGCTTCAAATATTCCTGCTGGGTAAAGCAATTTCACTTTATGGTATTCACTGTCTGTGAAGAAATCTTCTATACATTGGAAGGTTGGTTTGTGGAACACCTCCATTCAATCCACAAGAGTAACCCAGAGCTTCAGTTTCACTCTGTCATTTACATTCCCAGACCACTCTCACTCTGACCTCTCTACGTTTGGCCTCCTGCGCTGTTCTAATGAAGTTTAACAGAAGCCCTGAGAATAACACTTGAATTTTTTATTTGGCATGGTGCAGCTTTATGGACTCAGCATTGATTCCAACCATGTCAGATCAGAACAACTTCTCAAAATTTTGTAAGCAGCAGATACTGGTAATGATTCTGCTATTGACATTACACCTTCGCTAGACTGCTTTGCTCTCTTCACATATACCTCCCATTTACCATTCTCCTTCTTCTTGGACCATTATTGAATCTCTCTTGCCTTTCACACTATGACAAATAAAGCACTGCATTTTTCTCTCCATTGCCAACCTTCTGTGTCTCTGCACTTGCTTAAAACTTGTTATGTTTCTCTCCTTTCCTAGTTCTGCTCAAGGGTCAATGAAGACTAATATAATTGTGTTAAAGTATATGGCTGGGAATCATATTTCCCAGAATATGCAGTTATTGACATTCAAAACAATTAAATAATAGCAGCTAGGAGACTTAAAGCATACTCATTCTTGTAGGTAATTCCAAAATAATGAATAATGTAAGATTTACCAAATTAGGTTTAAAGCTTTTAAAATAATATTGAAAACCTTCCAGTGCAGGACCCCTATATTTTATTTATTTTAAGAATTTCTTTTTGTTCGGGCTCAGTGTTCGCATAATATTTTGTTGTATGCATTCTCCATTCTTTGGGGACACATTTAAATAATCAGAAACCCTTGTTCAGAGCTTCACATGGCACAGGCTAGTATTAGAAATAGGGTAGAGGTGTCCATGGTTGTCCATCCAATCAGTTAAATGGGCAGAAAATCATTGGTGGCAGGCATTTGAGCTCTGCACCTAAAGCACTGAAGATGAACATTTACCATTCAGTTGTAATAGGGCTGTCATCTCGACATGGTGCAATGTTCTGTTTGTACATGAAATAATGAACAAACATTTAAAAACACATGCAGCAGAGACATGGATAACTCATCTGTAAAATCAGCTGTCTTAGTTGTGTAAGTGCTGATAATGTAACGCCTGCAAGGAAACTAGACAAGAAAGCCATGGACATGTTTTTGATTCTTTCTAGCACAATTTACTGGCTGACTGCATTTTGTAGGTTCAAGTGTGAGCATACATCTTGTGCAATGGCTTCATTAATCGATTAAGTGAATAGCTGGCATAATTTCCAGGCTCTAGAGATATCACTGCCTTTTCTGCTTGCAAAACCCTGTCTTTAATTAGGTGCAAGGTTACTGAACTCCTAAAGCTAAATAAAGATTTTGCATGTTTTTTGTTGTGATACTTATTGTGACCTGAATTCATTCTAATGTTATCTTTTGGCAAACATGCCAATATTTGAACTATGTGCTCTTATTGATTTATATTTATGGCATCATTTGCTGGTAACTTGACCCATCTAAGTCTTGAGGTCAATGGCAAAGCCTGGACCACATGGACAAGATTATCAGTGGATACCCCCACAGACCAATCCGACGCACATAATAATGGCTAGAACAGATGCCATGTGAAACGGAGGATTGATACTGGGAGGTAAGTGGTCTGCAACTTCTATAAACAACCTAAACTGGATTTCCTGTAATCAATTACCACCTATAAAAGATTGAAAAGAAATTCATTCCATTTCTTCCCTGATGTTTTGCACTTATATACATAATTCTCGGTTGTGTATCATCAGTCATTGTTGATGTTAAAGGTAAGTGGGACATCAGCAGTGCATGGGTCTCATTGAAAGTGCTTTATGCCCTGGAGAAATCAGGAATCCCTTGGAAGTAAATTGACTTATCTCAGTTACATGGGAGACATGCAAGTGCAGGAAACACAAAGTCAGAATAAGCAGCAGTGTGAAGACAAAAATCACTCAAATTTCTAGGAGTTATCACCAGTTGTTAAGAGAAGATGATGTTTGGTACAAAATTATCATGCACCCAAACACTGTTTTTCTGATATCCAGCTTTCCCGAATAACATCATCAGTAGTTAAATGCCCCAAATTTATTTCTGCCGAGATTTTGCATTCCATTAATCCAACAGCAACTGGTGTTGTTTACTACCAAAAGTACCAATTTTTTTCAATAAAGCTGAAGGCTCAAGATCAACGCATACAAAATGCTGGAGGAACTCAGCAGTTCAGGCAGCATCTATGGAGGGAAATAAACAGTTGACATTTTAGGTCGAGACCCTTCATCAGGACTGAAAAGGAAGAGGGCAGAAGCCAGAATAAGAAGGTCAGGGGAGGGGGAGGAGCAAAAGCTGGCAGGTAATAGGTGAGTCCAGGTGAGAGGGGGAAGGTAGGGGGGGGGTGGGAGAGGGGGGATGAAAGGGCATGACGTGAGAAGCTGAGAGGTGATAGGTAGAAGAGGCAAAGGGCGAAGAAGGAGGAATCCGGTAGGAGAGGACAGTAGACCATGGAATAAAGGGAGCGAGGTGGGGAATAGATGGGCAGGTTATGAGGGCAGAGGAAACTGAAGATGATTGTTATTTCAAGTGTCAAACACATTTTTCCTGCATTCATGGGCAGAGTGCTGCATAACCCTCTGCAAAACAAACCTCAAGTGGATTGACATGAACCGGGATCCCTGTCAGCACACCAGCAGGTGGTTTCTGCAGATTCTCTTGAAAAAAGAGAAGTGGCTGCACATCCGTCTGATAAGAAGAGAGTGAAAAAAACGGAAGAAAGACACGTGACAAAGAGGTGACACCAAAACCTTCTCTACCCAGGCTCTGCATGGAGATATCCTTTGATTAACACTTCTTGCAGGAGCAATGTGTCTGCAGGCTATACTTCCACCAGATACTTGCACTGCTCCCAATTCAGAATCACCTTCACCTTTAGAAACTTTGCTTCAGGATCTCCCTGGCTTCTCTGCTGAGATTAGTGATACATGACAAGAAAGTCTCCACTGTCATGATAGGGATGGCCTAAATTTTGGTGAATGTAATCGTTCACTGCAGCGCAGGGTTTGCACAAGTGCAGGCTTTAATAGAGGGCACTCATGCCTGTAACTTTCATTGTGGCAACTTCATGCCACAGGTGTCCTTCACACAAAGAAGCTCCTTCCATCACACACTATTCTTCAGAATCCTGTACAAGTTCCTCAGCCCACTGAGAGGAGTCCGCCACTGCAATTTCTGCAACCACTCCCACATATACATACTGTATTGTGATGTCACCCTTTGGGCAGCTTCTTGAGTCAGAACTATGAGGAAAGGAGTTACTAATGCAGGATACTTAACCCCTTGTCCAGCTGTACCTGAAACGGGGTTCCATTCCATTACAGGGAGCCTGCTTGTGTTGATTTGTAGATGGTGTAAACAAATTCCACTACTTTTCGAGGCTGCAGAGGGTTATAGACTCGGCCAGCTCCATCACGGGCACAACCCTCCCCATCATCGAGGACATCTTCAAGAGGCGGTGCTTCAAGAAGGCGGCATCCATCATTAAGGACCCTCACCATCCGGGACTTGCCTTCTTCACATTACTACCATTTGGGAGGAGGTACAGGAGCCTGAAGACCCACACTCATTGTTTTTGGAACAGCTTCTTCCCCTCCACCATCAGATTTCTGAACGATCCATGAACACTAGCTCGTTATTCCTCTTTTGCACTATATATTTGTTTTAGTAACATAGTAATTTTTATGTCTTGCGCTGTACTGCTGCCATAAAACAACAAATTTCACAACATATGTCAGTGATAATAAACCTGTTTCTGATTCTGAAGTATAATAATTAAGAACAGGTCTAGTTTCCTTACCTATGTGCAAAAGAGGGAACGCAATCAAGGATTAGTAGGTTGACTGCTGGCCATCCTATAAAGGGAGATGAAACAGACTGGTTCTATAATCTTGTAGGTTTAGAAGAATAAGTGGTGATCTCATTGAAACATACAAAACCCTCATAGGCCTTGATCACACTTCCAATGTAAGGGATCAGCCATTCATTGCTGAGGTGAGAAGAAATGCTTTCACCAGCTGAGCCCTGACAGACCCAATAGGTCTGTGGGACTTGGCTGGTGAGTGTATTCAAGATAGAGATTGATAATGTTTTAGCTACAAAGGGATATAGAATTAGAACAGGAAAGCAGGGTTGAGCTAAAGACTCAGCCTCAATGCTATTGATTGGCAGAGAAGGCATGAGTGGCTGATTGTCTTTTCCTGTTTTTATGTCTTGTGGTCTTATGTTCTTTATCAGCCTCTTTGTTTGGCCTTGCAGATTGAGAATAATTTGTTGGCCATCATCCAAATCATTAGTAGGTTACTCATGCCATTAATTTTCAGTCTAAATGGCTCTGGACCATGTACTGGCATGAATTCAACAAACTGGCAATCATCATTCATAACAATAAAGGGCCGAACAGATATGGTAAGGCAAACAGTGGAATGATGCAAATGTGGTAACAAATCATCATGTAGAGCAACTCATGGAATAACGTACTTAGTCCATTATTTCCTGGAATTATAATGCATTAGACTTTGATTCTTTAATTATAACATACAATGCTAATATATCATCAATGTGCTCTGAGTTTGTTATAAATTCAGGCGCAAAGTTTTTTTCAGATCTTAATTCACCTGAGGTTAATCATTTTACTGTGAGTTCTCCATCCATATTTCTCACTTCCTTAAAGACACATCTTACAGAAATCTTGTTTCCTTCTTAGTTCAAAATTTAGGCAAAGGATAAAAAGAGAAATGCATGAAGTACTCAACAGGGCAGGCAGCAAATATGAAGGGAGAAACTCAATTATTTTATCTGCTTCAGATTAAGAATATATTTTGTGACAATACGGCAGATTTTAAATTTTTAGACACATGTCTCGGGGTCTTCATCAAGTAACATTACTTCTGAAGGAGGAATAACTGCTTACAATACAAATCCTGCTCTGACCTTATGTCAATATCATGTACTTTGCTAGCCAAGGAACAGGAAATTCAGATCCTGCACCATTTCATTGTGCATTGAAAGACTTCATTTCCGGGATGCAGTAGAATAGTGGCTACAGTATGTTATTATATGACAGACTTTCAGATCCCAATATTACAGATGAATATTTTAAATTCACATCATTGAAACTGCTCTGAAATGAACTGCTAATGCAGATAATAGTGACTGAGTCTACCAGGTTATTCTAAAAACCCATCTGGTTCCCTGATGCCCCTTTAGGAAATGAAATATGCCATCCTTACCTGATTTAGCCCGACCCAAACTCCCGACTCCCGATTCTTAATGACCTACCAAGTCATTTCAAGGGGCAATGAGAGATTAGCAAGTTCTCTACAAATAAATGAAAAGACTCTTAATTTATCAGACATTCTCTGTGATAACATCTTAAATGGCATTTTTTGAAAAGAATCATGGAAAATTTGCGATAGAGGAGGATGTGTTGGTTGAAAGTAAGCCTTCCATCCTTATCCCATTTGCCAGCATTTGGTCTATAGTCCTACAATTGTGGTTTAAGTGTCCAAATCCCAATAATGCTTTTAGAAAGTAGTCTAAATTCTCTAATAAGATATCTTTATTCGTCACATGTACATCGAAACACACAGTGAAATGCATCTTGGTGTAGTGTTCTGGGGGCAGCCCGCAAGTGTTGCCACACTTCTGGTGCCAAAATAGCATGCCCACAACTTCCTAACCTGTATGTCTTTGGAATGTGGGAGGAAATCAGAGCATCTGGAGGAAACCCATACAGACACAAAGAGAATATACAAACTCCTTACAGACAGTGGCCGGAATTGAACCCAGGTCACTGGTGCTGTAATAGTGTTACGCTAACCACTACACTACCATGCCTGCCTCATAATGAAACTCTGGGAGTTCTAGGCTAAATTTGAAGCAAGGAGTCCCAAAGAGAGCAGTAATGACAGTCATCCCAGGACATTGACCCAAGGAAAGAATGCACCTGCTACACTTTTCTATCTAATAACATAAGATTTTGTATACACGGACAAATAACTTCAATTTGATATATTTACTTGCAAGGCTGGGCTTCTAGCTAGTGTGGTGGGTACTAACAGATTGGCTGGGTTCACGATCTACTCAGTCCATACCTTGCTTTCACTCACCACCTTCAACTATCGCATGCACACACGCGCAAGCACGCACATGCACGCACATGCACATGCATATCCACAGCTGGAGTAACCTTTTCTGGTCCCTGGGATGAACCAATCTCCAGGCCTTGCTGCCATGATTGTCCCATTGTGTGAAGGATCTGTTAATCAGAGACATTTAAAACGAGTTGAAAAAGATTTAAATCAATAAAATCTTCAAAAAATTAGTAAGTAATGGAACTATTTAAAATTGCGCCAATTAATTAAAAGTAATATTAATTAAAATAAAGAAGGTAAAAACAGCCTTTGGGTGCTCCACGCATGTAACTTATCTTTTCTGTGCTGTTTAGTGACTATATTCAAATCAACCACCACGTATGACAGCTATGAGTGATGTAAGGCTGAGGGACTGGATACAAAGTGTATCTGTTCTACTAGCTCAGCATAGCTGAGCTCTGTCCCTGGACTCAGTGCTGTGTTCAGCAGCAGAGTGGGAAGTCAGGTGCACTGGCATCTGTCCTCCAGCATATTTTAGGATTTTTGTTCTTATACTATTGATGTGCTGCAAATTAGGTTACTAGCTAACTAATAGCACTGTGAAAGAGTTACTAACCTTTAGTATCTTTAACAGGAAGGACTTTTAAAGATGATTTGCCTCTGAAGCAGACTGAGTTTGTTGGTACTACAGTCAGTCACATTCATTTGCAAAGATAGTGAGCATGCTGTGATACTGATAAAGGGAAGAACCTTGGTTCTGGGAAATCCATTCAGAATAGAAGGCTTGGAGGGTCATAGCTGGGGGAATCACCCAGGCAAAAGAGGGTGAGGCAACTTGAGAAAGGCCAGAGAGAAGGGAACAGCATGTGATCCATTAGGCCATCAAGAAAGAGCTGATTAGTGCACTGGTCACCAGAATAGTGATGGACATGGAATGCTGATGGTACTTAGGCAGTACATGAGAGAAGTTGGAGAAGAGTGGCCGTCCAACTCCAAGGTGGGAGTGATGCTGGACTTGGCCGGCCTTGGCTTAATACCATGATCAGTTCAAGGGAAGAACAAAGGAGAAGGCCGTCCTATTCCCTGCCCTCCTGCTCCTTGCCCTGCTGCAACCTGTTTGAACTGAAGTACTCATCCTCACCACTGCTTGCTTGACTGAGCAACTGGACCAACATGGGTTACACAAGTTTGTTTTGTCAGTCTTGCGGAATTATGTGTTGTAATTAGGGTAACAAACCACAATGTTCCACAACCCTGTCTGTGTAATCTGTATTGAGAAAGCATCCTGCTCCCTGCCCTCCCGTTTTCTCCTCTCTTGGTCCCTACCCTCTTGCTCCCTGCCTTCCTGCTCCTTGCACTTCTGCTCCCTGTCTGAACTGAAGTACCCATTCTTGCTGCTGCTTGCTTGACCGACAGGACCAAAATTGGTTTTACATGTTGTTTTGACTGTCTTGCAGAATTATGTGTTGTAATGAGGGCAACAAACCACAATGTTCCACAAGCCAGTCTGTGCAATCCGTATTGAGATAGCCATCCTGCTCCCTGCCCTCCTACTCCCTGTTTGAACTGAAGTACTGATCCCTGTCATTCTTTGCTTGACTGAGCGACTGGACCAACATGGGTTACACATGTTTGTTTTGTCTGTCTTACAGAATTATGTGTTGTAATTAGGCAACAAACGACAATGTTCCACAACCCTCTGTAATCTGCCTTGAGATAGACTCAAGATCTTCCATTGTACCTCCCTCTTCAACTGGATCCTCAACTTCCTTTTCGGGAGACCACAGTCAGTGCAGATCAGTAGTAACATCTCCTCCTCGCTAATGATCAACACAGGCGCACCTCAAGGATGCATGCTTAGCACACTGCTCTAATCTCTCTACACTCATAACAGTGTGGTTAGGTACAGCTCAAACAACATCTATTAATTTGCTGATGGCACCACTGTTGCTGGCAGAATCTCAGATGGTGATGAAGAGGCGTCCAGGAGTGAGATAGATCAGCTGCTTGAGTGGTGTTGCAGCAACAACCTTGCACTAAGCGTCAGCAAGACCAAGGAATTGATTGTAGACTTCAGGAAGGGGAATTTGGGAGAACACACACAAATCCTCATTAGAGGTCAGTGGTGGAAAGGGTGAGTAGCTTCAAGTTTCTAGGCATCAACATCTCAGAGGATCTATCCTGGGCCCAACACATTGATGCAATCACAAAGAAGGCACTCCAGCAGCTCTACTTTATTAGGAGTTTGAGGAGATTTGGTATGTCACCAAAGACTCTTGCAAATTTCTACAGATGTACAGTGGAAAACATTCTGACTGGTTGCATCACTGCCTGGTTTGGAGGCTCCAATGCGCAGGATCGAAAGAGGCTGCAGAGGGTTGTAGACTCAGCCAGCTCCATCACGGACACAACCCTCCCCACCATCGAGGACATCTTCAAGAAGTGGTGCCTCAAGAAGGCGGCATCCATCACTAAGCACCCTCACCACCCGGTACATGCCCTCTTCTCATCACTACCATCGGGGAGGAGGTACAGGAGCCTGAAGACCCACACTCAACATTTCAGGAACAGCTTCTTCCCCTCAGATTTCCAAATGGTCTGTGGACCCATGAACACTACCTCATTATTTCTCTTTTGCACTATTTATTTATTTTTGTAACTTATAGTAATTTTCATGTCTTTATGTCTTGCACTGTACTGCTACCACAAAACAACAGATTTCACAACATATGCCAGTGAAAATAAACCTGATTCTGCTTCTGATCCTGATTGTTCCTGATTTTACTGCTACATTAGTCAGGAATGCTCAAACCTGTGAAGAGTACCTTGTAAGTGATTTTCTTCTGAATTGCTGGCAAATGTTTTGGCCCAATGTCTACCTTCAATGGAGAGCTGGATAGGTGCCTGTCTGGGCAGAAGTATATCAGTTTATCTCTTTGTTTCTGGTCAGAATTTTAATGAACAATTTAACCCAACACCCAGTTCAATATTGATAGTATTTGATTACCAGAGGAGTTGTCCTTGGGGTAAAATATCAGGTAGGCTACCTGCCTACTGATGTGGTCATATGGGGAGAAAACCCTAAACTAGTGAATTAAGTCAATGAAAAAAATTCTAAGACAGTGTGCAACATGCTATCATTACTAAATAGCTCGTTTATCACCAACAACTGGGGATGAATTTCTTAGCAGTGCAGATCTCTCTGGTGTCCTGACCAATATTTATCTTTCACTAATGTCACTAAAACATATGATCTGGCTATTTTCACATTGTTGTTTAGGGGATCTGTCTATGCTCTAAGTGGCCGTCCTTTTTCCTACATTACAACAGCATATGTATTTCAAAAGCCTCCTTTTGACAATAATGGCTTTGGGATATCCAAAGGCTATGAAATGTGCTGAAGAAAAGGTGCCAAATAAACATGTCTCACTTCTCTTTTATCTCCATGTCGAGAATGCCCATATAATTTACATTGTTGCATGGATAATGAACCTTTTTTGAGCAGTGATCATTAAGCTAACATTCTGTTGTAGACAACAATAAAGTTTCCTCAACAAGAAAAAAAATCTCTGAAATCACCTCAAATGATAATTGGAGGCTTCAGAGTCAAATTGATTAGTTACCTCATATTGTGTGAGAGAGAACAGCAGAGGTTTAATGCTAGTTGAGCATCCTTCCTTTGAGGGGCCTACTCATGGATCACATGACACTGAAAGCCAATGACATTATTTTTCACAGCTGTTGAGAGAACGATAATTATTTTTCTCTCCGGAGCTGAAGCCTGATCTGGTGAGTATTTCAGTATATGGGGCTCTCTGGATTACCAATAACCCGATTTATGGAAATCTGACTTTATGCAAATTCTCCCATACATTTTCAAAGCATTTTTCAAGCTAATAATAAAGCTAGCACAAAACATTTTTAAGCCAGTAATAATAATAAAAAAATGTTTCATGGTATTCATTAATGACCAGATATAGTATATATTCCAGTAATTTAATTATGGGTAGTGTTACAGTGATTATTCAATGAAATGAAAGAATTATAGCAAATCTATGTATAACATAGATACGATATGTGTTACTATAGAAAATAGACCTTTCTGACTTACAGAGAAATCAGTTACAGTTAGTTCTCAGGAACAGAACCCTTGTGTAACCTGGGCACTGCCTGTATTAGTGTTTCACAGCCTCCACTGATGAGGCTGCTCATTCAAGCCCATTCCCTGCTCCTTTGATTCATTTGTGCTGTATAAATTACTACTTCTTCACACTTTCTGCTTATGTGTGGGTGAACATATCTGAGATGGTGAGTGGCCTTGAGGTAGAATATTTTGTGCAGGGGATAGTCCTCATTGAGTTGGGTTAGAGAAACATGGAACATAGCTCTTTTCATGGCGAGATAGAAGGATTTTTAGTCAGAAAATGAATCAAGGGTTATTGGGAGAGGGCAGCAAAGTGGACAAGGAAGTTTGAATCTGCTTTGATTTTATTGAGTGGTGGAGCAGGATCAGGGGACCCAGTGGTCTACTCCTGTTTCTATTTATGTTAAACAGAAGTTTATTTTGTCCATGACAACTTTCCCCACCACTGATTTTAAACTATGGTTTTCTTATTCCCTTTCCTCAGTCTTGAGAAATGGTAAAACATTAACAACCTTCCTTCCTGGATACCAAAAATGTTCCTGTATTCATTTAGAGCTGTAAATTTGTGATCAATAGACATGGTGTTGGTCACAAGCTGAAGAATATTTTGTATCCATTTGCTTTTACCAAATCTTTCAGTGATAACAGCAATGATTATAGTCTGCTTTGAAAATTATTCCATTGTGCAAATCCTACAGTTTTCACGTGTTGCATGCTGCATGAATTACATTCCAGTTGATAAAGGAACAAAACAGCATGATTGCTGAAACTATCAAATCTTGTGATATGTATAAAGATGGAAAAAGAAAATTGGGGGTGGTATGAAATGGCCTACTGTTCCACTAATACCCATCTTGTACAGTCGTTGAAGATCAATTTCACGCTCCTTCACTTCTGAAATCTCATAGCAAAATAAGACCTTGAAACTTTTCAATCGTTAAGAATACCCTTCCCACCAGGAAAAGGAAACTCTGGTAAAAGAAGAAGTTCTTGACATTTCTTTAAGTTATTGTTTTGGGATCTGGGGCATTAATTACCCATGAGTAGGTGTTGGTGAGCTGCTTTCATGGACTGCTGCAGTCCTTTTATATTTCCCTATTTCCTTCTGACATAAAAGGAGGCCATTCAAAGACTATTCTGGCTCTGATATTGATGCTATCAGACTGAACCCCAACATTTCCACGTAATCTACTCTCTCACTTGACCATTATGAACAATTTTTTCACTGTACCTCGGTACAACAATAAACCAATTCCAATTCCAATTGTAGTGCCTTACAGCATGATGGAAAAATGTGATTTTATCTCCACGTGTGGTCACTCTTCCAATGCTATAGTGGTCATATATAGTTGCCACAGGTAAATTGGTGATGAAGAGTTCAGACAGGATTAATATCTTGTATTGGTTTGTCACTACCTGCCATAGATCCAATCTGGCAGGTATCTCCTTCAGGACTCAGCCTGCTCAGTCAGCCATGGTGTTACCAAACTAAAGGGGATGGGCATTGAAGTACACCCCCCCACCCCAAAAGTACATTCTAGGCCTCTTCTTGCAATGGTTATTCCAAGTGTTACCAAGTGCTTCTTCTAATTAGAATAAGGTGGTGATTTTGGTCTCCTTATCCAGTTCCTGCCCCAGAAAAGGCCATAGCAAACAGAGATGCTGTCTGTTTGGCCTGTCCAGTTAACAGTATGCTCCATATTCATCCATTTTTCCTTCCATAACAGGGCAAATACTTCTATTGCAAATAAATAAGAAATGGGATTCTATAATGTCAAGATGCTGTAATTTGCTGATTTTACCTTCTAAAGCCATATCTAGCACACTCTTATAGACAGGTTTTGGTCCATAGAGGAGTCAAGTGTCACAGGAAACAGGCAGAAAAGTGAATTGAGATCAAGAACAGATCAAAGTCGAGTTTATTGTCACATGCACAAGTACATGTGTGCACGGGTGCAATGAAAAACTTGCAGCAGCATCACAGGCACATAGCATCATATAAGCAGCATTCACAAGAAAAACGTAAAATAAACATAAATTATACACAATTTTCACAAGAAAGAATGCAAGTAAAACAAAATAAAAGTCCATTTTACTACAAAGTGATCAAAATGGTCATAGTGTTGATAAACTGTAACGATTAGGGTTTTGCTGGTTGGTTCAAGAACCAAATGGTTGAAGGGAAGTAGCTGTTCTTGAACCTGGTGGTGTGGGACTTCAGGCTTCTGTACCTCCTGCCCGATGGTAGCTGCAAGAAGATGGCATGGCCCAGGTAGTGTGGATCTTTGATTATGGATGTTGCCTTCTTGAGGCAGCACCTCCTGTAGATACCACTGATGGTGGGGAGGGATGTGCTTGTGTTGTATTGTAAGATCAGCCATAATCTTACTGAATGGCAGAGTTAGCTCAAGGAGCCATATGGCCTATTCCAGCTCCCATTTCTTCTCATGAAATTATAAACAATTGGTAGAAGAAATTGTAAACACAACGAGATGCTGGAGGAACTCAACAGGCCAAGCAGTATCCATGGAGAAAAACAGACGGTCAATGTTTTGGGTCAGGACCCTTCTTCAGGACTGAAGATAGGAAAAGGGGAAGCCCAATATATAGGGAAGAAAAACAGAGCAGTGGACAAAAGAGGGGAGGTAGGGTGGGCACAATGTCGTGATAGGTAGATGCAGGTAAGAGATAGTGATAGGCAGATGCGGAGGAGGAGTGGGGAGCAGATCCACCAGGGGATGGGTCAAAGGGTCAACAGTAGAAGAAATTGTTGGATGGTTTCTCCAAATGCCATCTCAGTTAAAGCTGCAGTGAACTTTTGAATGGATATATCTAACACTAGATATGGGAATGTCCTTGAATCTTGTAAGATTTTTAAAATTTACTTTTGCTTCTGGAACGTGACATTATGGAGGTGCTTCTAGGAATACCAATGAGGTGACCAGAAGAGAGATCAATATGAATAATTCATGTCTGCAGAACTTCTTCCTCTCCCAACATAGTTTATCGATGAAAGGTTTCTTGGTTGTGCCAAAATCTACACACAGAGTCAGGATGTGTAAAGCATTGCCCTTTGTGTTCCTTAACTTATTAGCTTCTTGCAAATTGCCGCAAAGGACATTATCAGCTGAACTTGCAATGTATTCAAGAGTTAAACAGGTGTCTACTACTTTATTTGCTAGATTCATCACATGGACACACTAAAACAATTGGACAGAGTTTGGGGTTTCACTCATTCATTAAAGCAAAGAAACATAGAAAATAGAAGCAGGTGAAGGCAATTCAGTCCTTTGAGTCTCCTCAACCATTCAACATAATCGTGGCTGGTCATTCACTTGAATGCCCCTGTTCCTGCCTTCACCCCATATTCACTAATCCCTTTAACATTAAGAAATCAATCCATCTCCTTCTTGGTTATATTTAATGGTTTGGCTTCCACAGCTTTTTGCAGTGGAAAATTCCACAGGTTCACCAAATTGGGCAAAAGGTTTCTATCAATCTCCATTCTAAATGGCATATTCTTTATTCTGAGTTGTGGCCCCTGGTTCTGGACTCTGCATCCATCTGGAACATCCTCCCTGCATGTGGTTCTATCTTGTTAAAATTTCATTGTTTTTCATGAGGTCACCTCTCCCTCATCTATACTCCGTTGAATATACATCTAACCAACCAATCTCTCCTCATGCAAAAATTGGCAATCATTGTCATGAAACAGCAGAGGGAATTTTGATGTCAAATCTCAATCCCAGACCCTGTCCCGACACCTCCAGTATTGATGGGGCCTGTGGATTGGGGTAACCAACATAGTCCCAGGAGACAGCTTGCTCTTTGAATATTTAAATAGCTAACTTTCTCTTTACATTTAGATTGAACCATGGCTGGTCAGGTTTCTGGAGCTTTGAGAAACCTGACATCTGAAGGAAGGTGTGGACTGGGGATTGAACATATAAATACCATTCTAGGATGAGCTCTGATCCAGGAGGAGTGGGAATACTTTTCCAAACCACTGTTCCCTTCATCACCAAACTTACTGATAAACATTCCTGCTCTCATGTTGGCCAAGCATGGTTGGGAAACAGAGACTAAAAGTGGTCCTGACATTAATTTCCTGAGTTCAAAGCAGAATATCTGGTAGATATCAGAGCCAATAACTTAAGTGCCTGGGCAGGCCATTGTTTTTTTTATGCCACTCAGTGCGTCCATACTACAACTTAGATCTGGAATGAGGATGCGAGATGGAATCACTAACTGAGGAAAAAAATATCCTGTGGCATGGTCAGTAAGAACTCAGAAGGTGTTCAAAAGCCACCTAACACTACAGCTATTTAGGAAATGAACTTTAGTTGAACTCTTGGTTATCCATTTTTATTTCATTCACAAACCCTACAGTGACACCAATCCTATAATCAAAAGTATCTGTCCAAATACCAAAAGTACTCTATCACCAGTATTGTAAGGGTATATATCTGTAGAAAAGCAGCCTCACTCAATGATTCTGAAGAACAATGGAGCATCCTGAGAGATAAAGCAGAAACCCAGATTTTGTAGGGAAGTATCACTAATTACTGATGGTTTCCCATTTAATAGACAACAACTCAGGATTTCCCGACAAATACAGAGACCTGAAGTTGCTGTCAGCTGTGTATGATTTTTGAAGAACACATTCTGAAGTCCAGCGGTGGAGTTCAAAGTTGTGATAATTCCCCAGCAATAGCCTGGGTTAGGTTTGGTCAGGGAGTAATGTCTCCATTCAGTCAAATGGATAGGAACAACTGCTGGGGACCAGGATAAGATTTAGTGAATTTACATTTGAATGGACAGTCAGAGACTTTTTCCCAGGACGAAAATGGCTAACACGAGAGGGCATCATTTTAAGGTGATTGGAGGAAGGTATAAGGGGGATGTCGGAGGTAAGTTTTTTACACAGAGAGTGGTGGGTGCATGGAACGCACTGCCAGCAGAGGTTGTGGGGGCAGATACATTAGGGTCATTTAAAAAACCCTTAGATAGGCACATGAATGATAGAAAAATGGAGGGCTATGTGGGTGGGAAGAGTTAGATAGATATTAGAACAGGATAAAATGTCAGCACAACATCATGGGCCGAAGGGCCTGTACTGTGCTGTAATGTTCTATGTCTGTGTCTAAACAATGCTTTCATTTATTTAAATGTTTCAATTGTTTTTAAGTATGAGGCAGTGTTTGTATTTTTATTTTCTGTAGCTTTTTAATTATTTTTTATCTTTTAATTTTTCTTTCCTGTTTTGTATTTTTATTGAATGTTTCTTACAATTAGAAATCTTAAGTTTTTTTTTGACAACCTTGACAGTTGGCTAAGCTGAGACCATAACTTATCCAGCTCTCAGTTCCTTTTTAGTTATTTCACAGGTGGGCCTTGTTCATTCCCAACCATGTGATAACACATGCACAAGACCCTGCCTCTACATAGGACCTCATCATTTAAGATCAGCCTGATGCATTACAAACAAGTCTTAGCTGTGTAGCTGTGAGAGCAGGCAGTACACTACTGACAGGAATTTCTTTCACATATTCAATAGTTGACTTTTGTGTGACATATTGGATTATAAGATTTAACTTCTTTTGGGAACTCTCTAAGGACCATCAGAAATTGATGGTGAACAGAAATAACCTATTTCAAATTCTGTGCCTCTGATTTGTCCCTTTGCTTCAAGAGAGTTTCAATACAAGCTGGCTCTCCATTTAGCTCCTAGGCTATTTGTGGCCCTGTTCACTTGTGAATTATTTAGAGCACGTCTCTCAAACAGAATGTCAACTTCTTAGTATGATTTCTACAACAATCACTCATAGCACCACCCTACATTAGAAACAAAAGTGTAAAATGAGACTTCTTCCATGTTTTTGGTGAAGCTATAGTGACAGAGCTGCATCAGCTCTTGAAGAAATTCCCAACCTATGTTGTTATGCTCAGGAATTGAGTCAGTGGCTAAAAGGTGAGGAAGATATCAAAAAACTTTGCTGTGATTCAGGTCTCCAGCTTCACTGTCTCTGATGCTGGTGGCCATATTTTATCTCTATCTTTGTCACGGACTACGTGCTTGAAGAATGACAGGTCCCCTCACTGTGCTGGTTGGTTGGTTGGTAATTTTGTACAAGTATTTTCTCAGCAAGTTACTTCATTACACAGAATTAATGAGAGAAGACCACCAAATGACATGAATCAGAAATATCCAGGTTGGCAATGCAATTTAAGGCATCCATGAACACAAATTTTCCCAGATCTTCTGATATGTTGACAAGCAACTATTTTCCTAATCTAATAGGGTCGATGGCCATTTTATTTTCATTTGGATATGCAGCCCTAATCTTGCTTGTAATGGTACTTTTCCATTCTTTGCTGCACTTTTGCTAGAAGAGCCAAAGAAAAATAGTGTTTCCATGCTTTCTGCAGTACTTTCATCAGATGAGTGAGTGAACCCCTGAATAAGTTCACCCCTGGATGTATCTTTTCTAGCTGTTAACACAAGTATAAATGTACCACTCCAGGTGCATCTTTTTTCATTTACAGGCTAGCCTTACTGATCTTCACTGTTAACAACCACACATTATAACATTATGATTACATGTGCAAAGACAGATTTATATATGGTGCATTTACTAAAGACAGTATGGCCTAACCAACAAAAAACTCGCTCCAGCTCTCCACCTCATTTTGTAAATTTATCTTATTTGAAATTCATTGTCAATTGCCTCAAAGGAAATAAAATTCACTGTCTATTAAAGTTGGGGACAGAAAGGCACCTTCAGTAGACATCATGTACAAGAAAATAAGGCTCTAATCATTTCCTTCAGTCAGCTGAAAAGGATTAAATCTTCAGCTTCCAGGTAATGTTATGGCTGAGCCTTGGGGAAGAATAATTCATGATTAGGGACAAGGCTAGTCTAGCAAATGTGAACATTATGTCCATTACTTAAACACACTTCCTGGGTTGACTGCTAATGTACCCATGGGGCCTTTACGACAGCAGTAACAGATAGGAGCAATGAAACAGAAAGACAAGGACAAGAAGTATTAACATCCATGTTGTACAGTAAAACATAGACTGATCACTACTGAATTAGTGCCTTTGGTAAACAGTGGAGATAACTCATTTTAATAGAAGAATTTTGCTAATCCTTATGTATATTGAACAACTGAATCAACTAAACTTTAGCTATATATTGATTAAACAGTGATGCAGTGAATGGTAATTCTTTAATATATGCTATTCGGTGGCTTAAGCCTTATTCATTATGCATACGATATTAAACATCCTACTACACTGTGCAAACAGTTAATTTAATCTTGCAGCCAAATGAATGAAGTAAAATTATTTGGTAGTAACATACATCTTAACAACAATAATGCATTTTAGTTAGAAATGTACAAAATCGACCAGTGTTTTGGTTGACTTTTCAGAGGGTTGTTTTCAGATTTACAACCAGATAAAAATATGGCAAGAAGAAACCATACAGGGAGGAAGTTAATAAGCACTGGAGGTCACTTCCGATCATAGAGGACGTGTCCTTGCACTACTGCCAGAAAATATTCAGCAGACAATGAGAAGTTAGCAGTGTCAGTTCAGTGAAGTTTACAAGCGATGCTTTGATTCTTTAGGTGTTCAAATCCTATCAGGTCAAACAGTGTCTTTCTGTCTTTGTTCCAACTAAGATGAGTAATAGGGTATTCACGTCACATTCACGTCAGTTCTTAGCAATGCTAAGGTGTAGGAAAATGAAAGATTTGCATTCATATAGTGCCTTTCAGGATGCCCAAAAGCTTTTGAACGTTGACACTGTCATAAAGTAGAGAATGCACCAGCCAATTTGAACACACCAAACTCTCAGAAACAACAATGTGATAAGCAGATGATTTGATTTTTATGTGTAATGTTGATAGGGGATCAGTATTAGCCAGAGCATTAGGGTGACTACCCTGCTTTTCCTCAGATTAGTGCAATGGGACCTTTTACATCCACTTGAGAAAGGAGGCAGGACCTTAATTTGACATCTGACTGTGCAGCGATCCTTCAGTAATGGACCTGATTCCATCTGCAGCATAAAGGGATTAAAGTGGATTCCAAGTGACTGAAGTGGAAGGAAAAACAATTTTTCTTTACCAGAAAATGTATGAGGCAATACAAATGTATCAGTTATGGTTTTGGTGTCAGTTTGGCTCAATATTGTTGGCTTAATTCAGTTGTTCAATATGATTAGCACAGTTCTCCTATTAAAATTAGTTTTCTATGTTGCTTCCCACCGCATCTGTCTTCCTACCAAGCTCTATTTCAAAACAACAGCATAATGAGTTGGTTGATTTTTCAGTATAATACTGAAAGTGTCCTGAACTTTCAAAGATACCATAATTTGGATGAGATATTATTTCAGGATGCATGTGTCTATTCTAATCCAAGTAATCAATATTCACAGAAGAGCAAGCCCCTTCCCCCAATCATTTCTATCAAAACACTTTATAACCGGTCATTCACCTCATTGATGTTTATCAGAGATGCAGACATATGGGAAGAGATAATCATTGCAGTCGAAGAAATGGGCCAATCAATGATTTCAATTAACTGTATGTTGCTGGTTTTCTGTGCCAAGGGCAGAACAATTGACTGAATTTGATCTCCTTTAAACTGAATTTAAAGTTGTTGTAGCATTGGTATGAGAAGCAGACCTGAATGAGGCTTCATTTGACTGCTAGCCACTGCAACAGCAGGTCATTGATAATGAATGAATGTGATCACAGGTGTCTGAAATTCTAGAAGCAATGTGATGAACTCCTCTGATCAGTACAAAGTTTCTATTCTAACCTGAGGCCAGTGGCCACCACTGTGTTGAAGATAGATTCAAGCAAATTGATTTTTGAACCAGTGCAAACAAAAGTCATGGCAACTCAAACATAATTGTTTAAAATTTCAGTTTTAAATTCAGCGACCTTTTGCAAATTTCAGTCTATGTTTTCTACCTCCCAGGTTGTGCTAATATCAAAAAGACATTAATGAATTTCAGCAAAGGTTTGTGAAGTTGATGTGATTGGACACGTCACGAAAATGTCATTTACATCCCCACATCCTCAAGCTTTAATACTGAAACTCAATATTATGGCATGCTTATTATTGTATCAGCACAGATTGTCAGTAAGTTTTTGCAATCATACAGGGTGTTTTACAGCATTTATTCAACAGTAGTCATCTCATAGTATCTTTCTTATGATTTACAGAAATTGGGAACCCCCAGCACCTATTCTGCAGTAGCCATAGGCTTCTTCTCAAGTTGTCTCTCAGGATCGAAGATGATTTGCTTTTGTTCCTGTCTGGTGTGTTCTGTGCTGGTTGAAGAGGCCAATGTGGGAATGTGTAGACTTGGGCATAGATAGGACAGGAGGGTGGGTAGTTTTAAAGGTGGTGTGCTTCTTCTATCATTTATGCTGGGCTCCTATGTGCTTCTGATGAATGAACTTGTTCAAAACACCATCCTGAATGCTTGTTCTCCATCTTGAGTGGTCATGGGTCAGGGATTTGATGAGTTGGTGGGGATGTTATACTTTTTTTGAGGAAGCTTCAAGAATATCCTTGAATCATTTCTTCTGTCCACCTAATAATCTCTTACCATGAGAGATCTCAGAACAGAATGTCTATTTTGGGAGTCTCGTATCAGATATGCCAACAACATGGCCTGTCCATTGGACCCATATGAGTGCATCTAGACATGTTGGCCTTAGTTTGTTATCCTGTCAATGGATCTATGGTGCAAAATATGAGGTTAGATCATCTACATGGTATTGTAGTGTAGCAGTTAGTGTAATGCTATTACAACGCTGGCGACCTGGGTTCAATTCTGGTCACTGTTTGTAAGAAGTTTGTACGTTCTCCCCATGACTGCATGGGTTTCCTCCGGGTGCCCCAGTTTCCTCCCATATTCCAAAGACGTACGGGTTAGGAAGTCGTGGGCATGCTATGTTGGCGCTGGAAGCATGGCGACACTTGCGGGCTGCCCCCAGAACATTCTACGCAAAGATGCATTTCACTGTGTATTTCGATGTACATGTGACTAATAAAGAAATCTCATCTTATCTTATCTTATCTCATCTTATCTGTGATTGATTCTGGCTGATTTGATGGGGAAGAGTTCATTTGTATATACTGAAACAGTGTAGAATTTTCATCCCTTATTTGTGTTTCAGTGCCTGTGTGTACTTTTGCATTGGGACAGACATATGCATTGTCTATTGACTTGATGATGATCCAGATATTGGTTCACATCACGTGGAAACGAAACCTGAATGTTACTCCCCGCTGTTCTTTACACGTTGACTCAATTAGAAGCAGTGGTGCAAGCACAAGTTACAACTTACCTCTGTGCTTGGATCAGTTACTAGCAGCCAAAGGTGAACTTCATCAATTTCAGTTAACAGTAAGTATCCTGTTGGAAATTATTCTCACTCTTCAGGAGAATTGATTATACATCCTGCGTAGATCCACATAAAAGAGCCTGTCTGTTTGAAAACTCATCTAGTATTTGTTTTTAAACCCTTTGGGAATTGCCTTCATTTCTTTGCTAAAATCCCAGCAGTGTAATGCTAAGAGATCAATTAAAATTTCAAAGCAACCTACCAACTGCCAGTAAGAAACTGCAGCAATTATTGGATAAAAGCAGTTTGAAAGCAGATGAATAATGCATTATAGATCAATCACCTAACCGCTCTAGGTTCTTCCAAACTTGCCAAGTAAAACTTAATCCAAAAAATAATTTCCTGCATTGGTAGGAAGATAGATACTGGTTTATTATGTAGTAAAGAAAATAGGTAAGAGCCCATATTAAGGTAACTAGATGTAGATTTCAGATAGCTGGCGATATAAGGTTTCATATTCAAGGTGAATTGTTAGGGACTTTTATTACAGGATTTTTAAAATCAGAAATCATCTAGAACAACAAAATTGCAATTAACTGATAATGAATACTACAATAATTTTTTCTCACACAATCCTGTTTGGCAGATCTACAAAGATCATTTATTAGAAGATTGTTTTATAATATTTTTTTCAACCTAATGTAAAATTGAAAAACACTAACTTATTTCCTACAGATGCCATTATTGCTGGGAGAATATAGTATATACAAATTTGTGATAAAATAGTTTTGTTTGTATACACAAGTAGTGCATTTTCTCTGTAGTGCAGTGTGCAAGCCATGCGATGGATACACAAGAGACTGCAGATGCTGGAATCTGGAGCAACACGAGATACCAGTTAAGATCTCGACCTGAAACGTTTTCCTCCATAGATGCTGCCTGACCCACTGAGTTCCTCCAGCATCTCATGTGTTGCTGCCTTTAACTGCATAGGCTCCCTGCATGTGCTAAATTTGCAGCAAGAATCAGGCCTGCAGCCTGAATATTGATTATAATATCTGTCCAGATGCAGAGATATTTCTACCAGCCTTCTTATTGTTTTTTTCCAGTGACATCCACATTTCAACACTCACAACTTGCCACGGAAAGATTGTAATTTCTCTTTGAACAGTAGGCAAAATAAAGATGTTCTGATGGAGGATCTTCAACATGAAAAGTTAACTCTTTTTCTTATTCAACAAGTTGGCCAGCATCTAAGGAATGTTTCCAATATTTTCTGTTTAATCAGAATCAGATTTATTATCACTGACTTAGATAACATGAAATTTCAATCAATGACATGGCATGGTCACAGATGAATATCCCCATTTCACCAAGTCAACAGAGAGGCAGGTTGGGATTTCCATCCCATGTTGACCCCAGCCCCAAAGGTCTTCGACATGTCCATATCCATCTCCCCATGGGCTGTCAAAGGTGTTGACGATTCTGCTATCATGAGGAAAATCCTATGCATTTATCTGCAATGGCGTGGTCATGCAGAGGGTTTCTGGCCTATAAAGACAAACCACTTCCAGTTGTGTTTTTGGCACTGACATTTTAGAATCATGATTTAAAGGAACAGACTGGGGAAAAATGACAGTTTCAGAGGTTTCCCAGCTCTGGGTAGGTCTCTTTCTGCTGCTGGTACCTGATTTTCAAGACCATAACTGGTGTCTATGGTTTACGTGAATCATAAACCATAGACACCAGGTTGTGAATCCTGGCTATCTGAAAGGATATTGTTGATTAGAGGGATAAAATAGTTGCCAATGACCATAGAGACAGGAAAGATCATCTGCTCTATGGTGATGATTTGCAGAGGACACCAGAGCTTTGACATATGATCACCACCAATGGAGGGACCAGAAAGTAGGACTTGAAGAAATATTAACCAGATGCTGCTGGAGGAAATCATTTAGTAATAAACTATATTCAAAAAAGTTGATGAGACTATAAATAGAAAAGCCACCCAATCGAGCTGATATGAATCACTAAATGCTAAATAAGGAGGGGAAGAACACAATGGAGGCATCTACTTTCAATTTTCCTTGGGAAAGGGATGTTAGAAAATTAGAAATAGATGAACAATACATAAACCGATGAGAATAAGATGATGAAGCAGAAGGGTGGAGAAAGACATTAGGTATGGTATTTTGTCTTACATCTAATGTGACAGCATAACCTGTTGACAAGGATAATAACCTTAAACTATTTTCATGTTTTTTTAAATCTTGCATCTTTTTGAGTATTTGTGTGTCATCTTAAATCCTGTATTTCAGGCCCCAATCCTACAAGGCACAAGGGCAGAAGTAAGCCACTGGCCTCCTCAAGCTTGCTCTGCCATTTAATAAGAACATGTCTTCTGATTGTAACTTCAACTTTTCATTTCTGTTTATCAGCAATAAACTTTTACCTCAGTATTTATCAAGAATCTATCTATGCCTGCCTTATAAATATTTATAGACTCTGCTTCCACTGTCGTTTGAGGAAGGTAGTTCTAAGAAGTCATGGCCTGGAGTGCAAATTTTTGGCTCACCTCTGCCTTAAAAGGGTATCTCTGCTTTATTTTTAAACAGTGACCTCTAGTTCTAGATTGTCCCATTAAAGGACACATTTTCTCCACATCTACCCCATCAAGATCTTTCAGGATCTTATACAATCAATTCCATGTTCAATCTTTGAACTCCACAAATATGAGCCTAGCCTGTCCAACCTTTCTTTATAATTCAACATGCTCATTCCAGGTATTAGTGTAGTAAATCTTCCCCAAACTGCTTCCAATGCATTAACATCATTTAAATAAAGCGGCCCATACTGTACACAAATTCTCACTTGAGGTCTCACCAATATTCTTTATAAATTAAGTATAATCTCCCTATTTTTGAATTCAATTCCCCTAGCAATAAACAATAACATTCTTCCAGTTTCCCAAGTTACTGGTTGCACTCATATACTAGCTTTTTGTGAAACAAACATTTGGATACCCAGGCCCCTCTATATTTCAAACTTTGAAATCTCTCATCATTTAGATAATATGTTCTTTTTTACTTTTTTTCCTGTCAAAATAGACCTTTCCACTTTTTCCTGCATTATAAGCTATTTGTCAGTTCTTTGCCCACTCACTTGACCTAGCTATTTCTTTATTAGCTTCCTTACGTCTTCTTCACGATTCACTTCCCTTCGTGTCTTCTGCAAGTTTAGCAAACACGCCTTCTATGCCTTCATCCAAGGCATTTATATAAATTGTAGAAGGTTGAATGCCCAGACCAACTCCTGTGATACGCCACTCATGTAGGGTAGAAAAGATGGGAAGTCGGGCTAGGGTTCTGTGGAGAGGGTAAGGAAGAGCTGACTGCAAGGCCCATTCCGTGATTTCTACTTTAAAATTGTGAAAATTAAATAAAATGCAAAGGCAAAATTTCCAAGACTTCCGATTTTTCTGTAGCAGAAACTGATGAAGTAGTATAAATTGTATGCACTCTGAATTAAATAGTAGAGATATATCCAAGCTGGTAGGTCAGAGAATCGGATCTGCTGTGTTATTGGATGTCTTTGACTCACACACCATTATGATGTCAGAATCAGAATCAGGTTTATTATCGCTGACATATGTTGTGAAATTTGTTGTTCTGTGGCAGCAGTACAGTGCAAGACATAAAGACATAAAAATTACTAAAAGTTACAAAAATAAATAAGTAGTGCAAAAGAGGAATAAAGAGATAGTTTTTATGGTTCATGGACTGTTCAGAAATCTGATGGTGGAGGGAAGAAACTGTTCCCGAAACGTTGAGTCTGGGTCTTCGGGCTCCTGTACCTCCTCCCCAATGGTAGTAACGTGAAGAGGGCATGTCCCGGATGGTGAGGGTCCTTAATGATGGATGCCGCCTTCTTGAGGCACCACCTCTTGAAGATGTCCTTGATGGCGGGGAGGGCTGTGCCCGTGATGAAGCTGGCTGAGTCTACAACCCTCTGAAGCCTCTTTTGATCCTACACGTTGGAGCCTCCATACCAGGCAACCATTCAGAATGCTCTCCACTGTACATCTGTAGAAATTTGCAAGAGTCTTTGGAGACATACCAAATCTCCTCAAACTCCTAATAAAGTAGAGCCACTGGCGTGCCTTCTTTGTTATTGCATCAATGTGTTGGACTCAAGATAGATCCTCTGAGATGTTGATGCCCAGGAACTTGAAGCTGCTCACCTTTTCCACCACTAACACCTCAATGAGGACGTGTGTGTTCTATCGACTTCCCCTTCCTGAAGTCCACAATCAATTCCTTGGTCTTGCTAATGTTGAGTGTGAGGTGTTTTGTCAAGTGGCGCATTAGGTTGGAGCAGGAGTTGCCTATGTGACCTCTCCAACATGCCCCACCATTCCACAGATGACAGTCGATCTGATTTTGGCCTCTGCTTCATTTCCTGCCTATTCCCCATAACCCTTGACTCAACCTCTCCAAAGAAGACCCATCCAGGAATCAAACTAATGTACCTTCCCTGAACTGCCTCCAAAGCAAGTGTATCTGGCAATCCACAGGTTACAAACAATCTGCTGGAGGATCTCAGTGGGTGAAGCAGCATCTGTGGGGAAAGGAATTCCTCTTCCTCCCTGCCTCCTCCACAGATGCTGCTTGAACTGCTGGTTCCTCCAGCAGACTGTTTGTTGCTCTAGATTCCAGCATCTGTGGTCTCCTGTGCATCCACAGGTTGCAGCTCACCAATCTGTAAATGACACATTTATCCTGATTCTCTTTTCTATTAGTTAGCCAATCCTCAATCCATGTTAATATATTATCCCTAATGCCAATTCTCACAGTTCATTGAATGCCTTCTGGAAAGCCAAATGTACCACATCTACTGGTTCACCTTTATCCACGCTGCTTGGCTCATAGAACTGTAATGCATTTGTCAAACACAATTTCTCTTTCATAAAATCGTATTGATTATACTAGTTGCGCAATGAGTTTTCAGCATTTTCCCATTGTCAGGTGGCCTGCAAATTCCTGTGAGTTGTTTTCCTCCTTTCTTGAACAGAGATTTTCCAGTCTGCTCAGACTTTTCCAGAATATGGGGAATTTCGAAAGATCGCAACCAATAATGATGGAAATAACTTTAAAACAAAATATTACAGAAGCTGGAAATTTAAAATAAGACAAAAAAATACAGGCTGTACTCAGCAGGTCCAGCACCCTTTTTGGAGAGAGAAATTGAGTTAATGCTGCAGATTGTTCTTCTTTCATCAGTACGTTCCTTTCCCTTATGTTTTGATGAAAGATCAACATGAAATAATAACTTTATTTCTCTCTCCACAGATACTGCCTAATATGTGGAGTTTGTACATTCTCCCTGTGACTAAGTGTATTTCCCTTGGGTGCCATGGTTTCTTCCCACTTCCTAAAGATGTGTTGTTGATTATTGGCTACTGTTGTAGGTAGGTGGTCGGAGAATCAGGGAGAGTTGATGGACATGTGAGAAAGGATAGGTTACAAGGAAGGAAGTGGGGGAATGTGATTGATGGGAATGGCTCTGTGAGCTGGCATAGATTTGATGGGCTGAATTACCTCCTTTGTTGTAAGGAAATATGCGAAAATATGCAAGGCACTTTGGCATTAACTGAAAACACAGGAGATTAATTGCAGACACCAGGTAGCAATGACAACTTCCTAGATATGCATGGCTAGTCAATCATCCCGTGAAAGAGGAAATGTAATGATTTGTGTGTAACCCTTCGCTGAGTACATGCAGCAGTTTTGTTTCGACTTCTGACTTCCACTACTCATTTTTCTTTATCAGTCATGTAAAAGCAATAAAATATCTTCCATTGCAATGAAAAGTATGCAAAAAATTTGCAACAGTAAATATTTAATAAAGTTTCACTATGAATTCCTGACAAACAAATGAAGTAATGTACTAACTGATGTTTACACTGCGTTGCAGTCAACAATACCCTAAATCCTGCATTACACACAACTTCTTTCATCTTCACAACAGCAACTGAAAATGCTCCACATCAAAAGACCCAGTACATTTCAAAGGATCACCATGAAAGCTGGATTTCTTTTGCTCAAAATGTCAGTTAATACTACTTTGAACCATTAATCATTTTTTCCAAATCTCTCCGTGTATCAATTGACAGAAATGCTCATGTAGCAGAGGTGTAGACCAACCAGTGGTTCAAAGCATTTAGATTTACTCATATGTGAAAACATGAGGAAATCTTCTGGTAAACTTCCACCCTTTTAACTTACTAAAATAAAGAGAATGCCACTGTACCTATTACCTGGCCTCTATCCTAGTGAAGGCTTTATTTTTTGTGTTAACACATTTTAACTATGAACTCTGTTCAAGGTGAAAGGGCATGTGATTGGCATGGCAATAGGTTTGATGCATTTGGCTACAGGATACCAGGTTCCTCCTAGCATTGACACTGCCATGATAACAAGCATGTACCTTTATAAAATCAAAAAATAAGGGAAATGGCAATTCCCTTGCAGTTAAAGTGCAGGTGTATTTAATTCTTGTGACTAATGGGTTAGGTGGAGGCAGAGAAAACAGGAGAGAAGCCATGCTCCAGTTGACATTAGTAGTAGGGCTGGGGTCAGTTTTAGTCTTGGTCACATGTGATGAAGTCATGAGACACAAGAAATTCTACAAATGCTGGAGTCTGGAGCAATACACAATAAATGCTAGAGGAACTCAGCAGGTCAGGCAGCATCTATGGAGGGAAATAAACAGTCGAAGCTTTGGGCTGAGACCCTTCATCAGGACTTGGCCTGAAGCGTTGACTGTTTATTTTCCTCCATAGATACTGCCTGACCTGCTGAGTTCCTCTAGCACTTATTGTGTATTGATAAAGTCATGATGTAGTAATGAATGTGCCTTGTACACAATCTCCGAATTAGTTATTTTAAAGTCAATGTAACTGAACTTCAAAAATGTATATTATGTTGCACGTTTATTGCAAAGAGACAAGCATGGTCCTGTAGCAGTTAACACAACGCTGTTACAATGTCAGCAACCCAGGTTCAATTCCAGCTGCTGTCTATAAGGAGTTTGTACGTTCTCCCCGTGTCTGCATGGGTTTCCTCCGGGTGCTCTGGTTTCCTCCCACGTTCCAAAGACATACGGGTTAGGAAGTTGTGGGCATGCTATGTTGGAGTTAGAAGCATGGCGACACTTTCAGGCTGTTCCCAGAACAGTCTAGGCAAAAGATGCATTTCACTGTGTGTTTCGATGTACATGTGACTAATAAAGAAGTCTTATCTTATAAGTTTCTACCCACTGTGTTCTGCTGAACTTTGAGTGAAATTTGCTGTGTCACTCACTTTTCCTTGATGACCAACATAAATGATACTTACCTACTTCTTGTTCCATGGTTGGTTGTCTAACAATTAACTTTTTCATTGCCGGTATTACCGAAATGTTGTCAGTTTGAATTATTGGCCCAGACCCTCAATTGGTTGCTTTTGAAATTTGATCTTTAAACACACTGACTCTATTTGAACTTGTCAGCAGGTTGTGAGAGGTGGAGGTGGTGAACTCCTGTATTGCATGGGAAACCTGCAAGTACCTTCTGTGTGTTTTTGGTAGGAATTCATTTACATGATGTGGATATCATTGCCAGGACTCACGTTCAGTGCCCTTTGCTAATTACTCCAGAGAAGATGATGATGAACTGGCTCTTTGAGCCACTGCAGTAGCTGTGATGATTGCATTCGGAATTGAACGATTTTCAGGTATGAATAGGCAATCCCCAAAGGAGCCTAACATGCTTGTGTTAAATGCAGAAGTCATCGAGTTAGGACCCCCGTTGACTTACTTCATTTTTCCCTGTTTAAACCACCCTTGACCTTGAACTAAACCTGTGCTTTCCTCCAGAATCCCCCATTTTTTATGTTTGTACAGCAAAGAACAATCTGCTCTAGGTAGACCTGATTCAGCAAAATAATAGCATTTCTGATTTCAGGTCAGTCTGACCTGAAATCACTCAAGTTCAATTGCAGGGAGAACTGACAACACAGGTGCAGACTGCACATTGAGCTTTCTGTTTAACAACACTTTATGTTTATATAGCAACTTTAGTGTAGTAAATTGTCCCTGGGTGTTTCACTAGAGGATAATCAAACAAATATTGAGCATGAGTTACATAAGATATTAGAGCAGATAACCAAAAGCTTGTTTAGAACGAGATTTTTAATAGTGCCTTGGAAGAAAGGCAAAGAGCTATAGGAAAAGGACTCCAGAACAAAGAACCTTGACAGCTGCAGACACACCTGGCAATAATGGAGCAAGTAAAAGAGGAATAGGACATATTTACAGATGTAAGCAGGGGCAGAGTCATTGAGGATACTGAACCAAGGACCCGAATTTTGAAGTTAACCAGGGGTGAGTGTAAGTCAGCAAACAGAGGGGAAACAAGTGATGGAATTTGGTACAACTTCATTATGGGCAGCAGAATGCTAGATGCTCCGAAGTTTATGGGGGCCGGTCAGTGCATTGGAATAGATGTGACAAGTGGCAGATGGAGTTCAATCCGGAGAAGTGTGAGGCGGTACACTTTGGAAGGACAAACTCCAAGGCGGAGTACAAGGTTAATGGCAGGATTCTGGGTAGTGTGGAGGAACAGAGAGATCTGAAGGTTCATATATACAGATCACTGAAAGTTGCCTCACAGGCGGATAGGGTAGTTAAGAAAGCTTATGGGATGTTAGCTTTCATAAGTCGTGGGATCGAGTTTAAGAGCCGCAAGGTAATGATGCATCTCTACAAAACTCTGGTTGGACCACTCTTGGAGTATTGTGTCCAGTTCTGGTCACCTCATTATAGGAAGGATGTGGAAGCATTGGAAAGGGTGCAGAGGAGATTTACCAGGATGCTGCCTGGATTGAAGGGTATGGATTATGAGGGATTATGAGGAGAGACTAAGGGAGCTAGGGCTTTACTCTTTGGAGAGAAGGAGGATGAGGGGAGACATGATAGAGTTATACAAAATCTTAAGAGGAATAGATAGAATAGACAGCCAGCGCCTCTTTCCCAGGGCACCAATGCTCAATACAAGAGGGCATGGCTTTAAAGTAATGGGTGGAGTGTTCAAGGGAGATATCAGAGGGAGGTTTTTCGCCCAGAGAGTGGTTGGTGCATGGAATGTGCTGCCTGGGGTAGTGGTGGAGGCAGATATGTTGGTCAAGTTCAAGAGATTGTTAGATAGGCATATGGAGGAATTTAAAATAGGAGGATATGTGGGAGGAAGGGGTTAGATAGTCTTAGGCGTGGTTTCAAGGTCGGCACAACTTGGTGGGCCGAAGGACCTGTATTGTGCTGTATTGTTCTATGGTTCTGTGGTTCTATAGATGAGTCCTGGGGTAATGGACGAAGAGGTGAGGATTTTAACAGCAGACGATTGAGGCAGAGGTGGGATTGGCGGAGGTTACGGAGATGGAAACAATTTGCCTTAGTGATGATGTAGACTTGTGGTCAGAGGCACATGCCATGGTCAGATATGACAACAGGGTTTTAAAGAGTTTGGTTCAGCCATGAGAAAGATGGAGCTAATGAGTGGGGAATAACTTGTGGAGTGGGCTGAAGATCAAGGGTTTGATCTGCCCTATAGTTAGTCGGATAAAATGTCAGTGTTGAATGTCAAGACAGTTGGACATTACAGTTTACAGTCTGTTGACACACTGATTGAGGTAGAGGTGACGTAGAATTCAGTGCCAGGAACAACATTTTTTAAGTCAGGTTCATTTTTCTTTGTCAAGCAGATATTTTGTTTATAACACGGTGTCCAAGCCTATTTAAATTGGGGTGTGGCTGAACCCAGCATTATTTAACCTGCTAGCTTCAAACAATTTCCCAAGCTTTCTGCTATTTTGGAAGTAGAGGAGGAGGGGGGTAATGATGCACAACTTAGCACAGGGTCACATGGCACCTGAGATATGTCTTGGCTACTGCTTCATGGTGCTGGTAGAAAACCATCCACTGAAATGTTCAAGTTCAGGAATCTCCTCAAATGTTTTTAGAGACCCTGTGTAAACGCTTAAAAGGCTCTTAGATAGACACATGAATGATAAAAGAATAGGGGGCTACGTGGGAGGGAAGGGTTAGATAGATCTTAGAGCAGGATAAAATGTCAGCACAACATTGTGGGTCAAAGGGCCTGTACTGTGCTGTGGTGTTCTATGTTCTCTGTTCTAAACTAAAGGCCTATGGGTGAATACAGTGAGTGGCTGCTGTTGACAATGAGGTGAGAAAATTCTGTTTTTAAGGATATCTTTATTGCTTAATGATCAGCATTTTCTTGATTTTTTTGAGTTTTCTTTTAGCCTCAGGATATGATTTTATCATCACAGTTCCAAAAGAACAAACCACAATTGTCGTGACTTCCCTTGCTTGTCCCTGTTCTTTATTTTTCCCATTAGAATACCACATTAGCACTGCACTGTGAGAGTGTTTTGAATGTCAGTGAAGTGTGGTGTGTGGAACATCACACTCCACACACAATAGGAAGGAAATTGTCTTTACAGAGGGTACAATGCAAATATACAAGACACCTGGTATGCGGAATTACAAAAACAAAAAAAAGCCAAAATGATGGGGCTGATAAGATAGAAGGATTTGAAATGTTGGAAAGTTGGCACAGGGCAGATAGAAGCAGGCTGTTTACTGTCACTAAAGGATCAAGAACAAGGGACCAAATATATAAATTAAATGCAAGAGATTTAAACAGAGAGCAGGAGATACCCCTTCACACAGAGAAATAAAGGACTGCAGATGCTGGAATCTAGATGTAAAACACAATGATGCTGGAGGAACTCAGCAGGCCAGGCAGCAGCCATGCAGAAAAGCAGGTGGTCAATGTTTCAGGTCAGGACCCTTCTTCAGGACTGAAGATAGGAAAGGGGGAAGCCCAATATGTAGGAGGGAAAAGCAGAGCAGTGATAGGTGGACAAAAAGAGGGGAGGCAGGGGTGGGCACGAGGTGGTGATAGGTGGATGCAGGTAAGAGATAGTGATAGGGAGGTGCGGGGGAGGAGGGAAGAGCAGATCCACCAGGGGATGGGTCAAAGGTTCGGAGAGAAAGGGAAGAAAAGGTAGAGAAAAGGGAGATAGGCTAGAAGAGGGAAGAAGAGAAGAAGCGTGGTTGGGACGGGTAGTGGGGAAAGGGGGGGAGGGGATTACTTAAAGTGGGAGAATTCAAAATTCAATGCTCTTCACACAGAGTTGTGAAATTACATAATTCCTAAGATCTGGCAATGAGGTGGAAATTTTATCAAAATTCAAGAATAGATTGGATAGATGGATGGAGCAAACATGGTTGAAGAATGATGGTAATAAGGCAGAAGATACAATTAGAAATATTTGCTTCCAAAGACAGTACATATTGGCATAGAATGGCTAGCACTGATTTGTGTTTTGTAACTTGTAACAGTTAGTTCTACAAGGGCAAATCAATTTACTTTATTATTCTTTATGGGATGTAGGTGTGGCTACTTGGCACAGTATTTATTGGTGAGCCACTTTCTTGCAGCACTCTAGTCCTTGTGCTGTTTAGCAGGATTCCAGGATTTAGGCACAATGACAATGAAGGACTGGTGATATACAGTGGAACCTCAATTTTGGGACAATTTTAATATGTACATTATAAACTAGTGGTATGATAAGTAAAGTTAATACTTACCTAATTTCTGTCTTGGGGGAAATGATAACACTTATGGTGTATTCAAAGTTATAAGATAAGATATCTTTATTAGTCACACGTACATCGAAATACACAGTGAAATACATCTTTTGCATAGAGTGTTCTGGGGACAGCCCACAAGTGTCGCCATACTTCCAGCACCAACATATCATGCCCACAACTCCTAACCAGCTTGTCTTTGAAATGTGGGAGGAAACCAGAGCACCTAGAGGAAACCCACGCAGACACGGGGAGAATGTACAAACTCCTTACAGACAGCGGCCAGAATTGAACCTGGGTCACTGGCGCTGTAATAGTGTTATGCTAACCACTACACTACTGTGTTTGCCGTACCGTACCATGATATAATGAGCTGTGCTATATTGAGGTTGCACAGTATTTCTGAGTCAGGATGTGTGCAAATTGGAAGGAAAGCTTTAAGTGGTGGTGTTCCCGTGCGCCTGTTACTCTTGGCTGTCATGGTGTTAGAGGTTGTGGTTTTAGTTGGAAAGGCCTGGGTGATTAACTGCAGTGTATTTTGTAGATGGCACCCACTGCAGGCACTCTGAAAAAGACTGATAGACTTTTGGATTGTATGGCGATAATGATCTATTGGGTCAGTACAGAAAAGTGGCAATGAGGTAAAAGTTCAGCCATGATCTTATTGTATAGTGGAACACGGCTGAGGGGCTGAATGGCCTGTTCCAGTTTCCATTTCTTATTACAGCAGAGTTTTGATCTGATGCATTGGCTGTGGGATCACACACCTGTGTTTATTGCATGCTGCTTCTGACGTTTAGCACAATTGTAGTCTTGTGTTGCACCTGAGTTAGTTTGGCACCTTATTTCTGTGTACTTGTGGTGCCGCACTTATTGTGCGCTGTACGCTTCTCATTGAATTGGGGTTAATCTCCTGGATTGATGGTAATGTTACATTGAGGGAAATGCTGGGTTATGAAATTATAGATTATGGTGAAATTCAGTTCTGCTGCTGCTGTAGGCCCATAGCACCTCATGGAAGTGCAGTTTTGATCTGTTCTGAGCCTACTCCATTTAACATGATGGTAATGCCACACAGCACAATGAAAGGTGTTCTCAGTAAAGAATGGTACCTTGTCTCCACAACAACTGTGCGCTTGTCACTCTTATCAATACTGTAAGGGTAGAATCCCATCCCTGAGAATTCCATTTTCCTTCAATGTCATAGGAAACAAACAAAAAAGCTAGATTGTGGGATTGCTATGATGCTATGAGGCACCAAAGCAGGAGGAGTTTGGAAGGCTTCTCAGCTGATTCCCTGAGGAAATTTTCAGGTTATGTGGAAATGGTTACATTGATCTATGACATTTCTCAAGAATTCCTGTTGCCATTTCAGATTAAATTAAACTCATGATACCCCGTAACTTTGCATTTGGACTGCTACAGGCTACAAGAAATTAATATTGACCCAAAAATTCCTGGGTGGGGCTTGGTATAAATGAACATTTGCACCTTAAAAAAAAGTCCTGTTTCACAGCTGTGTGAACTGAGGAAGCAGCTGTCATCCCCGGGCTGAATGACATCACCATTCTTAAATCCCAGGGTTTCCCCAGCTGCCTGCAACAACGTGTGCCTCTGTTCAAAAGGTGTACTAGATCACAGAGAGCAGGAAATACTGCATAATGCTGAGGGAGTTAATGGAGGAGGCAGAGAGTTCATAAAGGGATGTTGAGGTATCTTGATGCCTATAATAAAAATGATTAAAACAGTTATTGCACCTAATTTTGCTCATTGGTTGAGTTTTCATGTGATATGGGAAAGGATATTGGAAGGGATTACTGGAGAGTGATGTTGACACCACATGTATTGAATCTGAACCTATCATGACCAAACTAGAACAATTTCTTCCAGAAAATAACATTTTGGGTTACAATATGTGAGAGATTTGATTTGTTACTTGTGAGAAGTGTAGCATTCTCAAGAGGAAAATGATAACGTCACACCTCCAATGTTCCCTGTTCGGGGTTTCTTCCTGTTATGTCTGGGACTGCAGATTAAGATAAGATAAGATAAGATAAGATAAGATAAGATAAGATAAGATAAGATAAGATCTTTATTAGTCACATGTACATCAAAACACACACAGTGAAATGCATTTTTTTCGTAGTGTTCTGGCGGGCAGCCCACAAGTGTCGCCGCGCTTCCGGTGCCAACATAGCATGCCCACAACTTCCTAACCTGTACGTCTTTGGAATGTGGGAGGAAACCGGAGCACCCGGAGGAAACTCACACAGACACAGGGAGAATGTACAAACTCCTTACAGACAGCGGCGGGAATTGAACCCGGGTCGCTGGTGCTGTAAAGCGTTATGCTAACCGCTACACTACTGTGCCTGCCCTTTTTAACTTCACAATGATTAATTGCTGTGATTGGTCAATAGCTCAGTTCATGTTAAATAACATAATTATTAGAAGATTGACAGAAGGAAACCCAGGTGCACCTTGTCCCCAGAAATTGTCTTCTTAATTGCAGGCTTGTCTGCACTAAACGATCAGATTTTACTGTAAAATAAGAAGTTAAAGAAAATTGGGGACTAATAGCATGAACTATAATGTCTCCCATTTCATATCAGGTTCCTCCGTGTGTCTGCTGTGTGGGTATGTGCAGTGACAGCAGCATGCAGTACACATTTAGATACTATCACTGGTAATTTCATTCATATTAGAGAGACCTGCAGTGTTTGCAGGTCATTTCTCCAAATGTAACTGTCAGACCAGCTATTATGCAATTTATAGGGTACACCCACAGTTAGTCCCAGCTTGGTGTTGGGAAGCTGTTTCAGGTAGCAACCTATTTCCTTTGGAGACCCTCCCATGGCACCAACCCTCAGCATCACTTGCCCCCACCCCTTTACTAAAGTTGCAGACCTTGCTTGACCTGATTCCACTCAACCACCACTCATATGAACACTCCATTATGATTGAAGATCCCTCCAACCCAGAGACTCCCCCACCTAAATGCTGACCTCAGCCTGCCGTTACCTTCCCCATCACAACTAACAACACTCACCCTGATTCCAACCCCATTCCAGTCCCTGGCACAAGCACTCCACTGCCCAATTTCTGGAGCTCTTTCATGAATGACCACCCCTTCTCCCAACCCTGGGCTGCCACCAAGACAGACATACCTCATTCCTTCACATGCCCTGCACTGGTCAAGCACATGATGGAAAGACCTTTCTTCAAGTCAGGCTGATTCAGTAGTTCGTGGTCCCATTGAGTAGTTGCACAGTGATCATTTAATGACACTGTGTGCACTGAGGAGATGAAAGGCAGTATTGTAGGGGTGGCACTGCAGGTAATACAGCTGTGGTCCAGCAGCCTGGGTTCAATCCTGACCTCTGGCGATGTCTGTGTGGAGTTTGTTCTCCGTGTGATCATGTGAGTTTTCCCTGCATGTTCTGCTTTTCCTTCCACATCCCCAAAGACCACACTGCTTGGTAGATTAGTTAGCTACGGCAAATTGCCTGCAGTGAATATGGGCCGTAGGAGAATCACCATCATGTTACTGAGTGCAAAAGAATAGGTGACAGGGAAATAAGTGGGGAATAGGGTTGAGAGCCATCATAGAAATGATGGGTTGAATAGTCTCCTTCTATGTTGTAAGAAAATACGTTTACATGCACAGGAACACCTCCCTCTAAGCATCTGTTGAGTATGACATTTTCAGGCCTTGGGTGCATTTGGGATCTGAAATGCACAAGGACAGATCTTCAAGGATAGTCAACATACCTGACTTTCTCTGGCTCCAGCTGTTCTTAGCCACATCATGGGATATCTTTAATATTAATGAACCACCTTCTTCTATGGGATATCTGTAATATTACTTCCCACTTCATGGGACGTCTGTGATATTAACCAGTACAGCAGATAGGGGTATCAAGTAGATCACTGATGGCTTGTTCATTTTGGCAAATACAGAAAAGCACCAGGATAATGAAAGGACAATTCCTTAAAAAGGCAATATTCACCAAAATTCAAAGAATTATCCAGAAGCATCCTTTGTAGGAATTTGCACTGACAGCAAGACAATGCATGAGAAATGCATTAGTTATCTGCAAAGCTTTGGTACTACATGGCATCTTGAAAACTTTACTGTGTGATCCCTTGTAGCTATCCGTGTCCCCCAAAACGCAGGGCCATGTTATTTATTTACCGCAGAACTAACAAAGCATCAGCAAGCAGGCTTCCAATAATGAGCAATAAATTGTGAAGCAAGTTAATAACTTCTTCTCCACAGTAGACACAATTTCTTGTTTACATATCATTCTCTACAACAACAAGGCCATTTACCCATGGCAGATAGAATACAAGAATCAACATTGTGAAATAGTTGGTTAATGCCTGATAGACTACAGGCTTCTTGTAATGCTAGTGTCTTTCACAAGATCCTTGTTACATTGGGCATCACCCAAACAGGCGTGACCATTCAAGAGGTGTAAAAGAAGACTGCAGGTAAGAACACAGGCCACCAACACTGACACAGAAATGTCAGCACAGAAATATTTTCATAGCCTGGAAGAATTATTGGCCAGGTAGATACAGAGGATTCTTTCACCAGAGGAAGGAATCTTGGTGTAAGTGAAAGAAGAAAAGAAAAACTCGAATTTGCACAGGAACTTTCATGACTCAGGACATGTTATGTACATTAAAAAAAGCAGCAAATTTATACATAGCACGGTACTGCAAACAGGAGTATTTAGCAGAGTACCAAATAGCATCCTGCTCCTCAAATACTTAAGAGGGACACTTAAGATTAAGCTAAATCACCAGAACAAGTGTCTCACCTATGTGTAACATGTGATCTGTAGGACAACAGGACCAATGGTGCAGAACTCATTCAGTATTGCAATGAATCGTTAATTTGAATCCAGGAATGGTTCTTGAATTTACAGCTTTCTAATTCAAAGGCTTTTGGGAACGGATGTTAAATCAACTTAACATTAGTTAGGTATATCTTAGCCTTGTGTCAGCAGAAACAATTTTGCTCGCCCACCTTTATGTATTCTGCATGCTGCTTTGGAGATTTACGGTCATCTAATAACTATTTGATTCCTTTTCTTTCATTGTCTGCAGGATCTATTCATTTACTTTTAAGGAGAAATTGGATAAATAGATGAAGGAGAAAGTAATAGAAGGTTATGTTAATAGGGTGAGATGAAGCAAATAGAACCAGAGAAGGCTATAAAGCAGAAACACAAACATAAACTTGTTGGCCCATATGGTCTATGCCTGCATTTTAAATTCCGTATTTCAGTATGTGATTAGTTTCCTGAACAGATTGGAGGAAGAGGGATAAATTGGAGGGATCTAATTCCTTTGTGGGTGGGGGTGGGGGTGGGGGGGGGGGGTTAGTTATATCTCCCTGTACTATTTGTTTTGTTTTGGCTTGATTTGGTATATTTAAGTGTGTGAACTATCCATTTATCAGCAATCTGAATTTTAATCATTAAGGAATGCTTTACCTGGTGACCTTTGAAGGTCCTCCTCAATAAATTTATGCCCAGATTGTGGGAACAAGAGATTTGGAATTGAATTGCATTGTCCATGCCTATTCCTGGCCATTAAAGGTGAAATGATATTGTTGATTCATATTTTCGCACTTTCTGCTTATTTTTATTTGTCATTCACCTACAAGAATGCTGTAGCAGGCAGAATAGGAACCATAACAATGCTCTTTTCAGCCTTTTCTAAAATTTCTCTTAGATATGTGTTTGATCCAAGGATTCGTTGCATTTGTTATGCTAAAACTCTAGAATCCAGCTGTCTCAGTTAGTCAGGTGAAATCACAAATCCTTGAATGTTCATAACATTCTTCAAAGTTTATTGTAAGTTGACATCAAATTATTACCCTGGAATGTCCTCTGCGAAAGATTGCAAATCTCTTAACATTTTGATTTCTTAAAATAAATTTCTCACTGAAATGTGGAAATGAATATATTCTTTGCACATCGGTTTCTATCAGTCATGTGTGGATGTAAAATTATATTTATTTTCTGTTGCATGTCACCGGGTAATTAAAAATTAAGTAAAATGCCTATCTTGTCTAATGGATTTGAATTTGGCTATGTTCTTACATAATTGCATATTTTATCAATATGGACAGTCAGGCAGACTGACTGACAGGCTGTTTGAGATGCATACAACCATTCAGTTTGAGAAAGGCTGTTCTATCACAATAGGTTATCAGGCCACTTTCATACTGTGGTTGGGCAATGTGAACCGTAGCTGGGGCCAAATAGTGAACAGCTTTGTCTCTAGGACAAACTATGCAGCCCCTTTGGACCTCATCATGTTTATTGTTCCAATCCAAAGTATTTTCCTATGGGTGGCCCATCTTTTCAGTGCATTGAAGCTTTGAATTGGATTGATGCCTGAATGCTAAGCACAATTGGTCATTCACTGCGTCAATCACAGAATTCCCCTCAGGGTTTGTTCTGCTTACAAGGAAGAGAACAGGTGTCACAAGGCTGCTGGCATAAGATTGTTGAATGGCTTTGATTGAAAACTGAAGATGACATTGGCTCACACAATAGATTTTTAGGCCATTTGGGGCTAATTCAGCAAATTTTTGCAGAACCAAAGAAAATTACAGCTGCAGCCAAAATCTGGCTCTCCGTGCTTCCAATGTATCCACTTCAGCCAATATTTTTGCAGCACAATTAAGAGTATATTCCAAATCCAATCAATGCTCAGTCTGTGTATGAATATCCATTTTTCATTAGATTTTGGAATGGTTAATGTTATCACTGAGTTCCAGTGTGAACATTAAGTGCTAGGATACATCTACATGGGATTTCTGCCACTATATCCTCCAAAGTCTGTACTGCAGTGCCAGGGACCTGTGGTGCATCTAGTGTGCCTGCTTGCTATAGAAGCTCTGGCTATAAAATGACCTCTTTAGGGGAAGGGGAAATATTGGTCATTATATTCCTTTGCATGATGTTTGTGTTTAAATGTTCATTTTTAAAAGAAAAATCAGAGTGCCCACCACCCCTCTTGGCTTTCCAGGGCATTATATCCTGTTGATTAGTGGTCTGGTATACTCTGTCTCTCCATTCACACTTGCCACTCTTGCTGACCTAGACAATGGAAACTCTAGCATTTTGCCTAGCCTACTATTCAGCTGCCAGCCTCTTAAGGAGCAGGGACATTGATCATAGGTGAGTGAGAATTCCCACTCAAAGTCAGTATTGCTTTCCATTCTACTGAAAAATCATTGACCCGAAATGTTAACTCTGTTTCTCTCCACACAGACGTTACCCAACTTGCAGAGTACTTTGAAAATTCCCTGTCTTTAGTTCAGGGTCAGCATCAGATGTTTTGAGAACCAAGTCTTGTTTGACTTTCTGGAAGTTGATATTGCAGCAAATATACATTGTAAGAATCTTTGCTTTTCAGGTGCTGGTAATTTAATAAATTTTACACAAGTCCAAGCCACCATCAGTTTTTGGTGGAAAATTTTGAGTGAACTTTGTGATGATAAATTACATTTAATAGCACTCATATTACAAATAAAAACAGAAGATGCCAGAAACATTCAACAGGTCAGACAGCTCTGTGAAGAGAGAAGCAGAGTTAACATTTTAGGTCAATGACCTTTCAACAAAATTAGGAAACGGGAGAAAGTGAACATGTTTTAAGTTGCTGATAAGGGGCATTTGAAGGCCTAGTGTGAAAATTCTCCTCGCTTTGTAGCAATAAGCTATGAAGATGAAATGGTCCAAATCCACATGTGCTGGCTTGTTGAAGTGAGTTACGGTAGCAATTAAGGTATTACTGTTGTCTTCAGTGACTCTGTACAGTTTATGACACTAAATTATCTATGGGATAACCATGGAGATTAGATAATAGTGAGTTGGATGAGTTCCATTATTCAACTTCTTAAATTGCCTTCCATCTGCCCAGGCTTGCTGATGGTTGAGGTGTCAGAGAGCTCAGGTGCAACTGCACCTCAGTAAAAGTTGACATTCTCATAAGAGGATGAAGAAAACTGGCAAACATATCTACAATAGTTCCCATTTTGCTTACTACCTTTATATTTTTCTATGCACAATCGTAGCTGTGATGATTATCTTGGATATTTTGGGAGTAGATAAAACTAGCCAACTGAAAAGAAACAAGTAGAGAGTGCACGTGTTTAGTATCATATTTGGTCAAAATTTATGGGAGTGACCTCCAGTGCATGATACTGGCTTTAGCCAGAGATGAGACTTTTAAAATAACCCCCATCTAATGGTCTACTTATCTTTTAACTAGTCCAGGCTTTCTGAAAAATAATTTTGACCATCAAAGCATAGATTGGTGCAAATACATATCAAATTGTTTTTGGAGAAAAATAACAAGATCATATAAATAGATTATGTGCCTCCAAGCAATTTCCATCCTTTCCTATTCCCCAAAAGATTTAGAACTAGCATTACACATTGTTATATATAGTATTCACTTTTGTTCTTCCTGTTTATTTCAACTTTCTGAATCATTAAGCATTTTATGAAATACATAATGTTCTTCCATTATGGAAAATGAAATGCTGAAAATCTTTTAAAACGTTTAATGAATAGCATGTAAGCTCTGCATTATACATTTAGTGCAATGGGATGATCGTAATATGAGTGAAGCTTAAGGAGCAAGTGCAATCTAAAACTTCAGACAAGAGCTAACAGAGTTCTGCTTGTTGATAGTCTGTGTTTAAGCAGCTTCAATAATTGCATTAACGTTGTCTGAGGTTGTCTATACGACTTATGCATCCTCAGTCTGAGTAAATATTATCAGCAATGATATTTCTTTACAGCATTTGAATGTTAGCCGCTGTCACTTCTTATCTCCTGAGTATCCATTTCCCCCAAGCCTACTTCTCATGAAGGTGTCTGAGAAACTTTATCATCATTTATTTTCTTTAGCTGCTTAGTGCAGCGGCTTGTCCACAAGAGACAAGGTGCAAAACAAATGGCAGTTTGAATCCCAAAGAGTTACACCAGTTCAAAAAATATCTCGAGAACAATCAGCTAAATACAATCTTCTTCCTTGTAGTTCTTCGCCTTGTAAACTGGGTGAACCCTATGGCCCACTCAGACACAGAAGCCATTGTTTGGTGGGAAAACAGACATTTCTTTTCACAACAACTCAGTTTGTCAAGGAATCAATACTCATGTTAGTGCTGATGTTGTTTGGTTAAGTGAGAATTACCATTCCACTGGAAAGGAGTGGGAGGTGAGTAATTATACCATCAGTTTAAGCTGTTATGAATAGCAATTGTACTGCTAGACTGAGGATGAGGTCTACTGGAACTTTCAGTAAATGTTATTTTTGATGAATTTAAAAGGCTTCAACTTCTATTGAAAATGTCCTTAATTTGTAACGGGGAGAAAGTACCTCATGCATTATCCTTGCTGCTGCAATTAGTTTGGAGTTTGTAATAAGAGGGTGCTAAGAAAGTCGGGGAGTACTGGGGCATAACGGATCTTTATTGGGGTGGATGCATGAGAAATCTTGCACCACTTATGAACTGTTGAACATCTGAAGTAAATTTCAGTCTCTCTCAAAAGGCACTTACCATCAAAGTGTAGCTGAGAGAAGTGAAGACAGGTAACAGAGTCTGAGCACATGGATTCAGTCGGACAGTAGATGGCTGAGTAGGTAGATGTGCTGATGTGTGAGAAGAGCAGAACATGAGCTGCTGCCTTTCCAGAATATGCCTACGGAGTCTGGCAGTCAGGCACATCTGAACACAGACTTCCTGGGATATTCAGAGGTCATAGAAGATGTTAGATCTTACAGACGATGCTGGGATAAGATTTCCATTATGAGGTTGACAGTTGAAGTAAGCACATCACAAATTATCTCTCCCATGCCCACCCTCGTGCTCTTGTAATGCATGTTATTTACCAGTGCACAGTACTGAACTGCAAGATGGTCACATGGCTGCCAACCCATGAGGTCTCTACTCTGGGAAGCAATCGGTATCTAGGCTAACAACTCACTCTATCTCAAAGCCGTCATGGTTTGCATTCCACTTTATTCTCTGCCACGTATGGCTATTCTTCTTTATTTCTGACATCAAAGATCACAATCATAAACAGCTCTTGTATTCCAATCCTCGACTATTATCACCCTTCACTTTCCTCTGACACCATCTGTCCCCCCCACCCCCCCCCACCCAGTTGCAACCCCCTCCGGTGCTTACACCATCCCACCATCCCTTCTCACCAGAAGATGCAACACCTATCCTTTCAGGTCTGCCCTTCAGGGAACCAAAAGTCCTTCCAGGTGAAGCAGCAATTCACTTGCACTTGTTCAATCTAACGTACTGCAGTCAGTGTTCACAATGTGGTCTTCTCCAGCACATTGGAGAAACCAGACACTGATTAGGTGATCACTCTGCATGGTGCTGGCATTCAGTCCACAGGGTGCTTGCCCTTTTAATCCACCATCTCACTTCCACTCTCACCTACTGTCCACAGCTTCCTGCACTGTTACAATAAGGCCCAATGCAAGCTTGAAAGCAACATCTTATCTTCTCTCTGGGCTTTGTTTTAACCAACATTTTGTGCCAACAAAGTGCCAGGCAAAAGCCATCTCCAATAATAGAGAGAAAGAGGGATCTAACCATCTCAGGAAACTTGACACCATCCAGGACAAAGCAGCTTGCTTGATTTGTACCCAATTCACCATCCTAAACATTTATTCCCTCCACAATGACTGGAGAGTGTACCATCCGCAAAATACACTGCCTGGGTTATTCCAACAGCATCCCCCCACCCCATCAGTAACCTCCCATCAACTAGAAGGATAAAGGCACCAGGTGTATGGGAACACCACCACCTGCAGGTTGCGCTCCAAGTCACACACAGATGGGACACCAATGCACACTCAATGCTGCAAGGTGTTTAAAATTACCCTATTACATCAAGCAAAGCAAGGGAAGCCAAATTCAAGCCAGAATATATTGTACCACTTATGTCCATCATTTAAAAATAACTTTTCTCTCATTTTGTTAATGTTAAAAGAATTTGACCAGTATTTGACCACATGCTGCTGTGGTGTCTTTACATGCAAACTTATCCTGAAAACCATTTTCAACAAAAGCATTGGAAATATAATAGTGTTTTCTCCCTATATCTAGGTGTAACTCTTGGAACTCCCTACCCTGCAACAGTACAGCAGTACCTTCACAGAAGGTCTACAGTGGTTCAAGAAGGTAGTTCTCCACCACCTTCTCTAGGGCAAGTAGGGATGGGCATTAAATTTCCAGCGATGCTCAGATTCTGAAAAATTAATGTTACAAAAACATGATTTATTCTGAACTTAATTAACTGCAGTTTATCCTCTCGAGGGAAATTCTTACTATCTGTAATGGAAAGTTGGATATAATAAAGGAATGTGATAATTATGCAGAGAATACTCAATGCTAATCATTAAATATGGACTTTATTTTTAGCAAGTGAAGTGAACAATGAAGTCTTAACTGAAGTGATTCCTACATGTATAAAATGACCCAACTGGGGATCAAAGGAAAGATTACAAATGAGTACAACTCTTAATCTACTACATTGGAACTATATAGTAATTTATATTTCTAACCTAATGGCTCACTGGTACTCAATGTTAAAAATAAATGAACATATGTTTTAAAACATGGCAGTCATAAATACAGGTAGTCCCCTAGTTACATGAGGGTTCTGTTCCTGAGAACTATCCGTAAGTCAATTTTTCCGTGAATCAGAAACGCCTTCCCCTTTTCCTATTTTCAGTCCTGACAAAGGGTCCTGACCGAAACGTTGACCGCCTGCTTTTCTCCACGGATGCTGCCTGGTCTGCTGAGTTCCTCCAGCATCATCTTGTTTTTCATCTAGATTCTGGCATCTGCAGTCCTTTGTTTCTCTGCTGGATTTAATAGATTGGCATGGATAACAGATTGGCCAACAGGGCAGAAAAGTATGTTTAAAGGAGTCATTTTCAGATTGGCAATCTGTGATCAGTGGGCTGCCACAGGGATCAGTGCTGGGACCATAACTGTTTTCAAAATATATATAAATGACTTTGAGGAAGGAAGTGAATTTATGGTAGCCAGATTTGCAGACAACACAGAAATAAGTGAGTTGGTGAATTGTAAGGAGGATACAAATAGTTCATAGGGAGAAATTGATAGATTAAATTAGTGGGTAAAAAGTTGGAAAATGGAGTATAATGTGGGAAAATGTGAACTTGTTTGTCTTAAATGGAATGAAAAAAGACCAGAACATTATTAACTTGGAGAAAAACTGCAGAAAACTGCAGCTCAGAGGGATTTGGGGTCCTTGTGATTGAAGCAGAGAAAGCAAGCACACAACTGCAACAGTTAATAGGGCAGGCTAATGGAATATTGGCTCTTATTTCAAGTGGACTGGAGTACAAAAGTAGGAAATCTTACTGCAACTGTACGAGGCACCAGTGTGACCACATATGTGAACAATTCTGGTCCCCTTATATAGGCAATGATATTTCATTGGCGGCAATTCGGAGAAGGGTTACAAGGATGTCCTGGATGTGAAAGGATAGTACTACAAGGAAAGATTAAAAAGGTTGGGACTCACTGAAATTTAAAAGTAGGTGAGGTAATTGTTTTGAAACATAAGAATTTTAGGGGGCTAGACAGGGTAAATATTGAGAACATGTTGAGGGTCCGGAATGAAAGGAAACAGTCTCAGAATAAGGTGTGGGGTTGGGGGAGAGGGGAGGCGCAGGTGCCTATTTAAGACTGAGATGACGAAGAATTTCTTCTCTTGGACAGTTGTGAGTCATTGGAAATTTTTGCCACAGAGAGCTATGGGTGCAGATTCCCTGTGTATATTTAAGGCTGTGAGAGGTAGATTTCTAATCAATAAGGGAATCAAGGGTTACAGGGAAAAGGCAGGAAAGAGGACTTGAGGAGGATTAAATATTACATTTTGAAGTCCAGGAAGTCTACTCAGCCACCAGGACAGGAGGGAGAATGTGAGATATTGAATGAAGGGTTAATAATAGGCAAGAAGGGAAACACTTTGAGCTGACCCAATGGACATGGCATCATCAACCTTCTAATGGATCAGCTGCACTGGTTTGTTAGCAATGAATTGAAGAACATCTTTCTCCAAATCATTGGAGAGATGAAGGGTGGTACAAACCTCCTTGTTAAACCGGCATTCACAGCATGTAAGCCATTGATTAAAGCCTTGGTCCATATGTTTAACTCCTGGTTTTGATGATCCTTGCAGGTAGGCACGGTAGCGTAGCAGTTAGCGCGACGCTATTACAGAGCCAGCGATCGGGTTTCGATTCCCGTCGCTGTCTGTAAGGAGTTTGTACGTTCTCCTGTGTCTGCGTGGGTTTCTTGTGGGTGCTCCGGTTTCCTTCCACATTCGAAAGACGTACGGGTAGGTTACTTTGGGAGTTTAAAATGGGTGGCGCAGACTCGTTGGGCTGAAAGGGCCTGTTACCATGCTCTAAATAAAAAAAATTAAAAAAATAATAATTAGCGAGTACAGTATCATAGTAGCAAGCAGCTGTAGTTCTGGATTATTGATCCTGAGGATTATATTGCAATCACGCCATGGCAGCGGGGGAATTTAAATTCAAATAATTAAATAAGTCTGGAATTAAAGTCAGTCTCAGTAACATTAACCATGAAACCAGCAGACTGTTGTAAAATTCCATCTGGTTCACTTATGCTCATCGGGGAAGAAAATCAGGCCTATGAGCAACTTCAGACTCATCAATATGGTTGAAACTTATTGCCTTTCAGTTAAGAGGTAATTAGGGATGAACAATAAATGCCAGCATTGCCAGTGATGTCCATATCCATGAAGGAGCAACTGAACAAGCAATTAATTCTGTGTATGAACACAGCACCACAGGGGGCTAGCAATGAATAGTTGAGAGGGACTCTTTGGTCTCTCTACAAGTGCGCACAGTGCACTTGGGTTGGCAGTCTGTATGTTACATATATTTATTGAAGCTCCAGAAGTTTCAGGATTGTCAACAGTACCAGAGATGGAGTATTCATGTCCAGCAGAGCGGAGTTGGACATCCAGCAGCTTCTAAAGCAGAATCTGCATTCACCATATGACCTTGCTCACTTGTGATTCATGAGTCTACTGATGAAAGCCCTGCACCCTCTCACTGGTTTTCTTACTGGTGTATGGTCTTCAGAAGTGTGTGAACTCCTCTGAGGAATAATCCCGATAACCATCTTGCACCAGGTCAAACAGGAAGCTTATCATTAAGTGCTTTTATTATTATTATTATTATTAAGTGCTTCAGCATCATTATACATGTACACATTTCACCCACTGCTGATATCATCCAGATGAGTGAGTATTGTATGCCGTAAGACTGCATGAGCTCTAATTCCTTCAGCAAGTAGCTATGAGTCTCTCAAATTCTCCTTCCCAAGGATTAAGCATTTTAGCTCCATTTTTTCCTGCACCGCATCCTCTGCAATTGGCAGAGCTGGAAGATTATTTCCCATTCTTTGCCTCTCATGTTCTGAGTTTTCTACTTATTATGTGAGAGGAAAGTGAAATGATGGATGGATGGATGGATGGATGGATGGATGGATGGATGGATGGATGGATGGATGGATGGATGGAAAACTTGTTGAAGGTGTCCTTGAGGAAGAGGTATAATATTGCACAAGATGAGAGTCAATGTTGTGGCTGGACAGGTGGAAATGTTAGAGAGTGCATCGTCTCTGATTTCATCACTTCCTTGTTTTTTCGTTCCAACCCCTGAATTAACCAATTTGCATCTTGGAGTGTCCCTTTAAAAACTGGCTTGTCATCACACTTGCTCAATCTAACTGAATGGGAAACCTGGAAGGATTATATTAATTCACTGTTTGTGTTTAATAAAAACACTGAGGGTGGGCTTACGTCCAGGTTACCTGCACCCACCCAAGCCCAACACTCTGTTTCCAGTGTATCAACAACTTAAAATTCAGCTTATTCTGAGGCACAGCTTTGGTTAATTGGCACTCCTTTGGCATCATGTGCCATTGGACATTGCTCACGTCTGAGCATATTCAGCAGGTGTGAGCAACTGCTTCACCTTTGCTGCCGACCCTATGCTCTTACCCAACATTAGCACATGCTTTCTTTCCAGCAGGGGTCACTGCATAGCTGTCAGGAGTTGGAACCCTTACTTCAGGGGCACCCAAGATTGCATAAACTGGGAATAGAAGATTACATTATGGATTAGGTAAAGCAAAAGGTAAGGGAAATCTGAGAATATTACAATTGGTGGTGCCTTTACCCATTAGACCAAGAAGAAAGACCACAATAATGTCTTTTTCATGGAATTAAAAGGTTGACTTTAAAGCATGTTATTTTTGAAAGGTTACTGCCAATTGTGACTCATTTTATATAACTTTTAATTTTATGTTTTAAATCTTGTAAGGCTTAAATGTACTTCAATGTCAAAAGCAAAACACAGAATTAAGAGATTTGACCTCTTAATACATGGCAAACTCTACTGAAGTCAAAAGAACTGAACTTCTAAAGAGTTTAACTCATCTACATTATTGTGCCATGCATTTGATGCAGACAACAGTCAATGAATTTCAACTCAATTTTCTTTATTTCATGAACATCATGATACTGTTCAGATTACAAATTTTACTTCCAATTGACCAAAATGATGGATTCTTGCAGAAATAGGGTGATAATCCCCAGAGGGGATGAGAAAGCCAGTTTACACCCTTAATTTTTAAATGGTAAATTACTTGCTGAATTAGTTGTAACAATTAACAACATTTAAATGGTGCTTGGACAGGTACATGGACTGAACAACATTTAAAAGACACTTGGATGTGTATATTGATAGGAAAGATTTTGAGGGATATAGGCCAAACAAGGGCAAAAGGAACTAGCTTAGATGGGCATCTCGGTCGGCATGGACCGATTGGCCTGAAGGGCCTATTTCTGTGCTGTATGACTCTATTTGGTCATCACACGTCAAAGAAAAAAACCTTAACCATAAAAAACTCATCAATCACAGATGCAAGTAAAATTAGTGGGTTGCAAACAAAGCAAATTCATACAGAGACCTATCAAGTCTCTCTCCTTTATTGGAGTTTATCTGAACCTGATTGTTGAACAGGTTGCATTGTTTACAAGTTTTCTGATGCTGCAGTTGCTAATGACTTATGTGTTTGCCATTTAGTGAGATATTTAACATCCCTTCCCTCATCATTCCTCTTTCCAATGGGTGACAACACCTTTCCCAATGGGAGTAATTTTCCCCTTTAATTTCTTAGAAGAAGATAGGCAAAAGAGGGATGCCATCTGGGTTGGGGGAACATAGCAACCACCCACTGTACCCTGTCACCAGAATGTCCATGTCAGAGTTGCTCCTGCCCATACTTGGCCAAGGAGCAGTGCTCGTGGAGGCTCTGAGTTGAGGACATTAATCCCAGCTACACTGTAGGCTCTACCCTGTCATGTCTGCTAAGGACAGTACTGCTTGTAGTTTCTGTGCTTGAGGGTCACTTCAGTCTTTCCCTGGGGATGTGTAGTATTAGTCCAGCAGCTGTGCAGAATTGCATTTAGCAAGTCAAAGATGTACTGTTCATACATCCCCTTATGGGCAACCAGCAGCAGCATGACACCACTCTGTAAAGAGTAGCAGAATTCCTCAAAAACACAGAGACAGAGTTTGTGCCCCTGTGTCCTTTGATCAATGCTTGTAGCCATATTGATAATGAAAAATTGCACACATTCACATACATTATTGTGTGCTGAGTGTCATAGAAAGGCTGTGTTACTGAAGGTCATAGAGACATAGATTTATACATCATGGAAACAGGCCCTTCTGCCCAGCTGGTCCATGCACACATCCAGTTCACTAAAAGTGGAGTCACAGGTAGACAGGGTGGTGAAGAAGGCACACCAGCCTTGATAAGTCAGGGCATTGAGTATAAAAGTTGGGAGATCATGGTAAGGTATGGTCATAGAGGGCATAGATTTAAGGTGAGAGGGGAAAGATTTAATAGGAACTTGAGGGGCAACTTTTTTAAACAAAGGGTTGTATCTATGCAGAATGAGCTGCTGGAAGAATTGGTTGAGGCAAGTACGATAACAACTTTTAAAAGACATTTGGACAGGCACATGGATTAGAAAGGTTTAGAAGGTTATGGGCCAAACACTGGCAAATGAGACTAGCTTGGATGGGACATCTTGGTCAGCATGGACCAGTTGGGCCGAGGGGCCTGTTTCCATGCTGTATAACTCTATGACTCTATGACCTTCAATAACACAGCCCCTTTATGACACTCAGCACAGAATAATGTAAGTGAATGCTCATTTTCTATGGAGCCACTACTGTCCCTTCACTTAATACTATCCACCATACCTGCAACGGTTCACCATGCAAGGCAGTTCTCTGTGATGCCAAGTTCATCAATTCTCCTGAATGCATGGATACAACTGTGGGCGATGTTACACTGGTCTCCCATAATGGCTTAAAATGCAACTTGAGCATGAAAATTAAGCACAGTCATCATTTTCACAAAAGAAATCTGAAGCTTAACCAGACCCATTGCACCTTTGGAGTCCCCTTGGAACCCGAACTCAGCTCTGCAGCACCAGAGCACCAACATTCATCCCTGCATTGTGACTTGCATCTGTCCCTGCATCAGGCCTTCTACTGCTGAAACCTCCAATCTCACCTTACTATATCCAGATGGCCACTGTTCTGGTTTGCCTGCCATTTCCCAACCTCCATAAATTTCAATATGTGCAGTTGCTAATGACTTATGTTATGTGTTTGCCATTTAGTAAGACATTTAACATCCCTTCCCTTGTCGTTCCAATTTCCATTGGGTGACAACACCTTTCCCAATGGGATTAATTTTCTCCTTTAATTTCTTAGAAGAAGATAGGCAAAAGAGGGATGCCATCTGGGTTGGGGGAACATAGCAACCACCCTCTGTACCCTGTCACCAGAATGTCCATGTCAGAGTTGCTCCTGCCCATACTTGGCCAAGGAGCAGTGCTCGTGGAGGCTCTGAGTTGAGGACATTACTCCCAGCTACACTGTAGGCTCTACCCTGTCATGTCTGCTAAGGACAGTACTAACTGACAGCTGAATGGAGACAGAAACCCTGAGATCTATCAGACTGTCCAGCACTGGTTGTGGGACAGGAACAGCAGCAATACATATGTTGAGGGACGCACTGAAGCTTGGTGGAGCCAATGCAAAGGCTCTGTGGGGAAGGACATTGAGGGGCTGAGTCTGGTGGGAAAGCCCCTCAAGCAACTAAAGGGTGTATCATCTTAGGGGGCCACATGAGTGGCAATGGTGCGACGTAAAAAAAATGTGTTAACACCACTGAATGTATTAAACTAACTTGGTAATCTCCTCCTACTTAGCACAACTTCCCCCACCTTACAATAATAAAGTCTCACCTGACTTCCAGCTGCCTTCTGCCACCCTGCCATTCTGTAATCTCTTCCTCCACAATACCTTCTGTCCTCTTGCAACCTCTCCCACCATTTTACTCTCAGGCTGCAACTTCCAAGCCCAAACTTTCCATCCTGACGGACTCATCGGTTTGAGTGGATGACCGAGCTGCCTCTGCTTCCAGGTTTTCCTCACTATAAACATTATTGCTAAAACATGTTGATGAAAAGTCCGCAACCTGGATCAACAACTCTCCCTACACCGATGCTCCCTCACCTGCAGAGCTTTCATAGCATTTTCTATTTCTATTTGGCACCATCATACTCACCCATAATTGCTGTGTGTGGAACTGTGCCAGCCCCGATCAATGCCTGAACATCATTAGCGGCCTGACTTTAGCTGTCTGGAATAGTACTGGAATTCCCTGCCCAAACTGTTTCCTCTCTTCCAACATAGAAGAGTAAAGAACAGTACAGAACAGGAACAGGCCCTTCGGCCCACAATGTTATGCTGAACTAATTAAACTAATAATTAAAAGCGTAATAAACTAGGCCCTTTTGCCTACACGTCCATATCCCTCCATTCTCTGCATATTCATGTACCTCTCGAAGAGCATCTTAAACGCTTACATTATATCTGCCTCCACCACCACTCCTGGCAGTGCATTCCAGGCACCCACCGCTCTCTGTATAAAAAATATGCCCCACATATCTCCTTTGAACTTGCCCCTCACCTTAAATGCATGCCCTCTAGTATTAGACATTTCAATCCTGGGAAAAAGATACCAGCTGTCTATTCTATCTATGTTCCTCATAACTTTATAAACTTCAATCAGGTCTCCCCTCAGCCTCTGTCGCTTCAGAGAAAACAGCCTAAGTTTATCCAACCTCTCCTCATAGCGCATGCCCTCTAATCCAGGCAGCATCCTGGTAAACCTCTTCTGCACCCTCTCCAAAGCCTCCACATCCTTCCTATAATAGGGTGACCCCAACACTTTTCCTTCAAGATGTTTCTTAAATTCTACCACTTTCACCAAGTTTTTGGTCACTTATTTTATACCTGTTAATGCGTTTGGTGGCTGTGAAGCATTTTAAATCACTTTACTGCATTTAAAATGCTTTATAAATACAAATTCTTGCTACCTGGTTGGTTGTAAATACTTTGTCATTTCTTTGTGAGCCATAAATTTTTCTTCTCCTCAACTAAAATTGGCAATATTAAGAAATCCATTGGGAATTTCATGCCTTGTGTTCAGAAAATGATACGATATTAGTGGGGCTGCATATATATCCCTTTAGTCTCCTGGGATCACAAGCAGGCTGGGATGAGCCCAAGTCCACCCAAGTGAATAAAGTTTCAAAATCTCCATTGTAGCTTCACCAAATATTTCTTAAAGCTTTCTCAAATTTCCATCAGTCACAGCAGATGGAAGCTGCTTATAAGAGTCAGCATTCATTAGTCTGGGTGCAATGGGAGCCTGGGTTTTAGATCCTATATTTTGATATGGGTTTCAGTGACTGAGCCTTGCATCAAAAGGGCAGGTTTGACAGACTTTAAGTCCTGCTTGACACATTAAGCACACAAAACCTCACATAACCCAATCCACCTGATTTTGAGGGAAAAATTAACCCCATTTCACGCAGCCCAGTTTCTCTAAGAAGACTGCTGACTGTTGCTATAACACTACTTCAAACAGCTTGGAATGTAGTCAGCTTTGAAATGTATAATCAATGCTGGCCTTTTGTCAATGGCCCATCTTTATAAAGGCTCATAAAGAATTAATACAGAAAATCTGTACAGCTTGCACAGAGAGTCAGAGTGAAGGCAGCAGTCACTCTGCTCACTGATGTAGAAGGGCTTGGATCTTACCATCTGTTTTCTCTGTTTGATGGTTTTCTTTTAGAGTTTTGCTACAAATTTAAGCACATTTGCCTGAAGTTGTCTCTTTAATATAAGTTTCATTGACCCAGATTTTAGCCTGGAGGTGCGTTATACATGAGGGAGGTGGTGTTTCATGTTAGGGAATGCTCAACAATGAGTTTTCTGAACGTCTTTGCAGTCCTGTACAACTGAAGCAAGCAGGAAGCAGACAGGAGAGATCGTGAGGATGTCCGGATCAAGTGGATGGGGGTGTCCTACATTCAGGGTTGCGGGAGGGGAACAGATCACAGGAGGGGGATCACAATCATGTCAAGAATGGACTGCTGGCTCTGAAGGTTATCAGGATGGCAGGATGGGTCCAATCAAGGGAATGTTCTAACAGTGATTGAGAGTAGGTGGTCTGGTAATGATCAGTGGGTCCTTGGATATTAAGGGGAAGTAGACAAATTATGGCAGGTGTGGTTTTTTTGTTTGTCCATAAAACCACAAGATACAGGAGCAGAATTAGGCCATTCGGCCCATCGAGTCTGCTCTGCCATTCAATCATGGCTGATTTTCTTCTCTCAACCCCATTCTCCTGACTTCTCCCCATAGCCCTTAACCCCTTTACCAATCAAGAACCTATCAATCTCTGCCTTAAATACATCCAGTGACTTGACCTCCACATCCCTCCGTGGCAATGAATTCCACAGAATCACCAACATCTGGCTGAAGAAATTCCTCCTCATCTCAAGTCTAAAGAGACACCCCTGTATTCTGAGGCTGTGCCCCGGATACTGAGCTCTCCTACTAATGGAAACCCAAACTTGTTTTAGGTACAAATGTACGTTGTGTGGATTTGCTATTGTCACCTGGTGCTCCATTGTCAATCTGGTCTTCAGTAGTGAAGGCATGTACAACAGCAGGGCATTGCATAAAATAGTGCAGTGACATACTACAAAACTAGGTAGGGGAAAAAAAAGAATTAGTTCAGATGGAGGACATGGTGGTGTGCTGCAGCTACTTGATGTGGGAGCTCGTGGACCGCAGCAAGGTCCACGATGGCCACATCTGCAGTAAGTGCTTGAGGCTGGATGAACTTCTGCTCAAACTTGATGAGCTGGAGTTGCAGCTTCAAACACTGTGGAGCATCAGGGAGGGACTGTATATCAGGAGACAGTCACCCCCCTTAGAGCAGGTACTTCTGGAGTCCAGAAAGTAGATAGAAGGGTGACTGTCAGGGGAGGGAAAAGGAAAAAGAAAACAAACAGGCAGATAGTGGAGAGGACCCCGGAGGCTGTTCCCCTCAATAACAGGTTGCAGCGGCCTAGCAGCAGTAGCCAGGTCCCTGGCACTGGGACCAGTCCTGCTGCTCAGAAGGGAAGGGAGGAGAAGACGAAGGCAGTAGTGATAGGGGACTTAATAGTAGGGAAACAGATAGGATGTTCTCTGGGACTGAGCATGAATCCTGGATGGTATGTTGCCTCCCAGGTGCCAGGGTCTGGGATGTCTCTGATCGGGTCCACAGGATTCTTGAGCAGGAGGGAGAACAGCCAGAAGTCGTGGTTCATGTTGGTACCAACGACATAGGTAGGAAGGGAGATGAGGTCCTGAAATGTGAGTTTAGGGAGCTAGGTAGAAGGCTGAAGAACAGGACCTCAAGGGTAGCAATCTCAGGATTGCTGCCAGTGCCACGTGATAGTGAAGGGAGGAATAGGAGGAGATGGCAAAGAAATGCGTGGCTGAGAAGTTGGTGCAGGAGGGAGGGTTTTAGATTTTTGGATCATTGGGATCTCTTCAGGGGAAGGTGGGACCTGTACAGAGAGGGCAGGTTACACCCGAACCTGTGGGGGGCCAATATCCTTGCAGCCAGGTTTGCTAGGGTGGTTCGGGAGGATTTAAACTAGTTTGTGAGGGGGATGGGAACTGGAGGAGTAGGTCAGAGGAAGAAGAGGATGGGGAAAAGTCAGTTCTAACAGGTAGAGAGGCTTTGAGGAAGGAGAAGCAGAGTACAGGTGATAAAAGTAGTAAGGTGGATGGGCTAAAGTGCATTTACTTAAATGCAAGAAGCATCAGGAATAAGGGAGATGAACTGAGAGCTTGGATAAGTACATAGGACTATGATATCGTGGCTTTCGCACAGACATGGCTGACATCAAGGCAGGAATGGATATTGAATATTCCTGGTTTTCAGTGTTTTAAAAAGGATGGGGGGGTGGGAAGAAGAGGAGGAGGGGTGGTGTTACTGGTCAGGGACACTGTTACAGCTGCAGAAAGGGTGCATAATGTAGAAGGATCCTCTCTAGAGTCAATATGGGTGGAAGTTAGGAACAAGGAAGGAGCAGTTACTCTACTGGGAGTATTCTATAGGCCCCCCGGTAGCAGTAGGGATACTGAGGAGCAGATTGGGAGCCAGATTTTGGAAAGATGCAAAAATAACAGGGTTATTGTAGTGGGAGACTTCAACTATCCAAATATTGATTGGCATCTGCTTAGTGCCAAAGGTTTAGACGGGACGGAGTTTGTTAAGTGTGTACAGGATGGATTCCTGTCACAGTATGTTGACAGGCCGACTAGAGGGTATGCCATATTAGATCTAGTTTTAGGTAATGAAATGGGTCAGGTGACAGATCTATCAGTGGGTGAGCATCTGGGGGACAGTGACCACTGCTCCGTAACCTTTAGAATTGTCATGAACAGGGATAGGAGCAAAGAGGACGGGAAGATATTTAATTGGGGAAAAGCGAATTATGGGACTATAAGGCGAGAACTTGAGAGGGTAAATTGGGGTGACATTTTTGAGGGGAAATGTACTATGGAGAAGTGGTCGATGTTCAGGAATCTCTTGCAGGATGTTAGGGATAAATTTGTCCCAGTGAGGCAGAGAAGGAATGGCAGGGTGAAGGAACCGTGGGTGACAAGGGAGGTGGAACAACTAGTTAGGAAGAAGAAGGCAGCATACGTAAGGTGCAAGCAGCAAGGATCAGACAGAGCTCGTGAGGAATATAGAGTAGCAAGGAGGGAACTTAAGAAGGGGCTGAGGAGAGTGAGAAGGGGACATGAAAAGGCTTTGGCGAGTAGGGTTAAGGAGAATCCTAAGGCTTTTTACTCGTACATGAAGAGCAGAAGGATGGCTAGAGTAAAGGTAGGTCCGATTAAAGACAAAGGTGGGAAGATGTGCCTGGAAGCTGTGGAAGTGGGTGAGATTCTCAATGAATACTTCTCTTCAGTATTCACCAAGGAGAGGTGTCATGATGACGCTGAGGACAGTGTTGGTAAGGGTAATGTTCTAGAGTATGTAGATATCAAGAGAGGGGATGTGTTGGAGCTGTTAGAAAATATTAGGACAGATAAGTCCCCTGGGCCTGACGGAATATTCCCCAGGCTGCTTCGTGAGGTGAGGGAAGAGATTGCTGAACCGTTGGCTAGGATCTTTGAGTCCTCGTTGTCCAGGGGGATGGTACCGGAGGATTGGAGGGTGGCGAATGTTGTTCCCTTGTTCTAAAAAGGTGGTAAGGATAGTCCAGGGAACTACAGACCAGTGAGCCTTACGTCTGTGGTGGGCAAACTGTTGGAAAGGATTCTAAGAGATAGGATCTATGAGCATTTAGAGAATCATGGACTGATTAGGGACAACCAACTTAGATTTGTGAAGGGAAGATCTTGCCTCACTGGCCTGATAGGGTTCTTTGAGGAGGTGACCAGGAAGATTGATGAGGGTAGTGCAGTAGATGTGGTCTACATGGATTTTAGTAAGGCATTTGACAAGGTTCCGCATAGTAGTCTTCTTCAGAAGGTCAGAGGCCAAGGGATCCAGGGAAGCCTGGCCGTGTGGATTCAGAATTGGCTTGCCTGTAGAAAGCAGAGGGTTGTGGTGGAGGGAGTGCATCCGGATTGGAGGGCTGTGACTAGTGGTGATCCACAGGGATCGGTTCTGGGACCTCTACTTTTTGTGATATTTATTAATGACTTAGATGAGGGTGTGGAAGGGTGGGTTAGTAAGTTTGCAGATGACACAAAGATAGGTGGTGCTGTGGATAGTGTGGAGGGCTGTCGAAGCTTACAGAGGGATATTGATAGGATGCAAAGCTGGGCTGACAAGTGGCAGATGGAGTTCAATCTGGAGAAGTGTGATGTGGTACACTTTGGAAGGACAAACTGCAAGGTGGAGTACAAGGTTAATGGCAGGATTCTGGGCAGTGTGGAGGAGCAGAGGGATCTGGGGGTTCATATCCACAGATCACTGAAAGTTGCCACACAGGTGGATAGGGTAGTTAAGAAAGCTTATGGGATGTTGGCTTTCTTAAGTCGTGGGATCGAGTTTAAGAGCCGCAAAGTGATGATGCAGCTTTACAAAACTCTGGTTAGACCACACTTAGAGTACTGTGTCCAGTTCTGGTCGCCTCATTATAGGAAGGATGTGGGGTCGTTGGAAAGGGTACAGAGGAGATTTACCAGGATACTGCCTGGATTAGAGAGTATGGATTATGAGGAGAGACTAAAGGAGCTAGGGCTTTACTCTTTGGAGAGAAGGAGGATGAGGGGAGACATGATAGAGGTATACAAAATATTAAGAGGAATAGATAGAGTGGACAGCCAGCGCCTCTTTCCCAGGGCACCAATGCTCAATACAAGAGGGCATGGCTTTAAGGTAATGGGGAGGAAGTTCAAGGGAGATGTCAGAGGGAGGTTTTTCATCCAGAGAGTGGTCGGTGCATGGAATGTGCTGCCGGAGGTGATGGAGGAGGCTGATACGTTGGTCAAGTTCAAGAGATTGTTAGATAAGCATATGGAGGAATTTAAGATAGAGGGATATATGGGAGGAAGGGGTTAGATAGTCTTAGGCGTGGTTTGAAGGTCGGCACAACTTGGTGGGCCGAAGGGCCTGTATTGTGTTGTATTGTTCTATGGTTCTATGGTTCTAAAGTGGAGAGGAGATAAGCAGGTCAAGCACTCCTCATAAAACAGCCAAAACAGTCAGCCAAACAGTTGCTAAACCTGTGAAAAACTTTGTATGTACCTGAATGTCTCTGATATTCAGAAACGTTCAAAATTGTAAACAAAATCAAAGAATTGATAAAATTAAAAGTTTATGTATACCAGCAGAAGCTAAAATTCTTAAAGCACTGCAAAGCACATTAAAAATAATTTAAAAAATGAGTAAACTTGATCAACTAAAAGAGATAAATGAGTTGACACTTATCTTGCTTGCTGACTGTTCATGCACAGATCTAACCTGCTGCAAGATCAGAAGGCAGATTCTCCCATGTAATAGCTAGGGACTTGCCACAAGTTTGTGCTGTGTCACTGGACTTCATGAAGACTCATCTCAGAGTGCAGTCAGAGAACTATTGGCAGAAAGCAGCCAGAAGATTTGGGACTTCCACATTTACATAGTGATCCCAAACTGGTTACAAATAAGTAGAGAAGTGTCAGAAATTCTGCACAAAAATGCCACCATTTCTCACCAGATCTAGCTGAAAATGATTCTTCATTCATGCACATGTTCAATAGCTAACACACTTGCAGACTTTGGTAATGTGAAAATCACATAGACAAATAGTTTACTCACATATTCTTAGTCATAGGTGCTGAAATGTTTTTTTTTCTTTGTTTCTTTTGTCAAAGTCAAAGTCGAGTTTATTGTCATATGCACAAGTATATGTATGCACAGATGTAATGAAAAACCTGCAGCAGCATCACAGGCACATAGAATCATATAAGCAGAATTCGCAAGCAAAAACATAAATTAAACACAAATTATACACAGTTTTTACAAGAAAGAACACAATTAGAATAAAAGAAAACAAAATTCATTTTAGTTGAAAGGGGAATTGAGAAAAGTTCATTCAAGCTTCAGGATTGATATTAGGTGTCAATGTGCTTATAAAGCTGGTGTCCTAATCATTACACACCTACTACATTTTCATCCTCCATTTTAATGTCAGGGTAGTAAAGAAGTCCTTCTGAATCCATTCAGCACATTTTACGTACAGAATTCCCTAGATGCATTACCCTTTCTGCTGAATTAAACTTTTGCAGCCTCAGCAATTTCCCACAACACAGTTGTTTTCTCTCAACAAGCCCCAAGAAATCCATTCTGACCCTGAATCCCTTACTGACTAATCTAGTGATAGGCCTCTAAAGCTCCAGGTAAATTAATAGCATGAAATGTGCCTGAGAAATATGGCTGGCTGCGTCAAAATCCCTCTGAGGCTTGAATTATTTGTGTTAAGATAGGGCAGCAGCCAGGTCTCTGAGTCAATTCACTGTTACAGCTGCCAATATTTTTTTTTACCTGAGAGAGCTGCTTCATTCTTTATTATTGCTCAGGAATCAATACTCCTATTGCCCTCACAAAATGCTATACAAGCGTTATTGGCATTTCACTTGGCAGTGCAGGGTATCAACATCAATCTCACCACTAGCACAGCTTTACAGCTGTATCCTCATATTGATTTGAAGTGGAAGCTTTCTCTCTCTCTCTATATATATATACATTGTGTACATACTGACAATTTGGCCAAAATGCAGAATATCCAGCAATTTATAAATTGACCAAAGGAAATTAGAAAATGTGCAAATACTTGTTCAGGTCCATTCACATTTCTGAATTTAAAAGAATATTACTGATTTCAATTGATTTTACAGCAAGCATCTACAAGCCTGATCTGTCTAATGTTTAACAGCAGTCTGTTCAATGTGTTTCTTCTTAAGGGATTTTTTTAATGAATTAACATTTTGATTTCTGAAAATCCCTTTGCTATCATTACTGCAACATCATCCCTTCCTTCAGTGTGGATGTGATATAAAAGAAGAACAATAATGTTGTAATAACCTGGCATTCTTTTAGTAATAATGTAGAATGGATATGAAGATTGTGGGCTCCATATAATTTTTCTTCCCTGAGGGTTTGTTCAATATATTGTACTGCATTTGTCCTCTCCAGTGTGTTTGATGTGCTTAACCTTGAAAGAGCATATATAATGTTCTACAGTTGCCTGTTACTAACCCTATAGTGGAAAGTCCAAATGAATGTTACTACTCTGCATATAGCAGCAACTGGATCCGGGCTGGAGACCCGAGGGCTGTTCTTGCACTTACAGTGCAAGTGGCTGAAACTGCTTTAAGGCAGTAATCATACTAATTATCTCTAGCCCATTTTTGGTGTGTAGGTGATATTTAAGAAGCACACTGCAATTGCCCCAGAACTGGATAAACAAACTGCTGACAGTATGACATCTTGAAGCTTTCCAGCAGTCGTCTACACCTAGTTATTATGATTAAATAATACACTGAATATAGGATAATGATTATCTACAAGGTAATTAGAGGGCTGCAACACAATTAAGAGTTCAGGTGAAATCATACATTGTGACAGCAAAGCCTGACTAGTTAGCACAAATTATCTAAACCCAACATTATACTTCAGTGCTTTTAATCTATGTAATTTGATTTGTTTTCTATTAATAATATAGAATTTAAGTTTATACCTGTGGCAGTTAAAAACCATAATGACATGCTGGCACATTGTCATGTCAGATCCTTATATAGAATGATCGTTGCTCAGTTAAATGTTGTTAACATGCAGACGTGTGTGTAGATTTTGGGCCACATGCAAATACTCCATGTCACATCACATATCTGGGATAGGAATAGTAGAAGAATACAAGCAGTTCCTTTTCTACCCACTGAGCTTGTGATCTTTACTGTGCCATTGTGGAGAGTTGCATAGCAGAGGTCAGATGCTCCCCATTGAGATAAAAGGGGAACCAGTGAGCCACTGCAAAAAATAACAGAGAGAAAGGCAGCCTTGTCTGGCACCATACCCAGCCTAAGAAGATGGAGATAATACTACTCAATATCATCAAAGACAAGGAAACCACATGCAATGACCACATCCACTGAATAATGCTGCCTCTGAAAACAAAGTTACCTAAAAGCTTCCCATTCAACCCCACTGAAGGATTATTAAAAAGACAAAAAAACACAACAAATGCTGGAAATTGCTGGAAACACACCATTAATCAGCTGCAAAGGGAAGAGATAGGTTCAGTCTTGGTTATCGACTCCTTGTAAATTGAGTTGTGGTTGAAGGTCTACATCTGAAATGTTAATCTGTCTTCATTTTTCCCTCTTTAGATAAATCTGAGTTGTATTACCACTATTTCTGTTTCTTTTTCTATAAAGCACTTCTGTTAATTGGTCAATTTCATGGATTAACCTTCGTCATGAGTATGTCTGGAGACTTGGGGTTGAAATTCATTTTGGATGTGATAGTATCTGTCACTGAGTATACTCCCTTCCTGAAATCTGATTCCACTGAGCACTCTAGGTTTTGCCTGACTTTCTGAATGTCTGGGATTAGCACAGAGAAAGCAAAGGGATAATTTAAAATGGAGCACTGTGAGCTTGTTACACCCCATAATTGAAGTACTCATTGATATAAACCAGCCTTGACCTTGAGGCTTCCTGCTGGCATAAGTCCAAGCACAGCACATATCCTAAAATGAATGCAGATTGCACCAGCAAAACAAGAGGAAAATTGCTTAGTCTCAGAGAAAATATCATCTGCACTGATTTGCCATGGGGATAGCCAACCCACTGTTGCTGTCGCTCACCTGTACAGTTTGCTTAATTATACAAATCTGTTAGTACATTCTAGCTCCATAAAGCCATCAAATCTCAACAGATATATTGCAGAGAATAAGACAACAGATGGCTGGAGATGGATGACTAAAGTCTGTGATGTTCATTACTGGCTTTCACCTCCTGGGAGTTGATTCACCTCTCCAAAATAGAGCCAAGACATCCACTGCATTCTTGCAGAAATTTTATATAGTAGAAAGGTTTACCTGGAAGTTTGAAGAGATAAATTTTCTCCGAGTTCTGGCTTCTTATACCTGCTTATTTATTAATCCTATTCTTTCACAACTGGAAATAGGTACAATTGCCTACATCTTTATACTAGACTCAACAATTACACTGCAAGCATTAATTCACCAATGATACTTGCTTCTCACTACATTGATATGTATGTTTAATGATATCTTAACATATAGTCTTCATATTGACTAGGGATGATTGTATAGTAGTGTATTTGACATACAGTATTGTCTTACTTGTGCTTATATCTATTAGTAATTGGTTTAGTTAAAATTTTGCGAAGTACCTACACTGGCACAGCATCTGTTAACAAAGTATTTTTATATACTGTAGTTATGATTGACTAGCAGTTAAGGATGCCATGCATCCCCATGTTAATAAAGGCAGCCTCAAGGATGAAGAAAGTGATTTTAACCCTACCTGCCAGGTGGAAAAAGGGTGGATGAATTTTTAATTTGTCCTAGCTACTCACCCACAGTGCAATTGTCAGAACCAACTTGTTCTTTTAAATATCCTTGCAACTTTTACTGAGTCGGCTGAGTGGGAATTGACAGTGAAATTTTCAAGCCATTTTCGCAGCACGGAAAAACAAAGCCAGATGAACCAGAATCAAGTTTTATCACTGACTTTATATGACATGAGATTTGTTGTTTTGCAGCAGGGTCCTTCTGGAACAACAAGGATTTCCGTCTTGCAACATCTTACCTATCCCAGTTCTTAGGTCCTTCTGGGCTACACATCCTTTCTTAGTCACTGTCCTTTTCACTGCATCCTGCCAAATTCTTGCTGTAACAACGGAGAAACAAGCAAATGTGGGATTAGTCAAAGATTCATATCAAATCCTGTTGCTGGAAAGGGTGGCAAAGGGCCTAAGATGTAGTGACCCCTTCCCCCTGTGAATAATTCTCTTTTCAAGCTACCTGAAAATAGGACCAGCAACATGTGGCACTGTGTGACTTTTCAGTGCAGGGAGATTAAGTGTGGGAGGAAAGGAAAGAAAACCAGAAGAGAGAAAACAAGTTTCAAATTTTTAACTTTTGCAATTGTGTTGTTCCTTTAGCTCCTACAAAGTTCAGCTTGCAAGCAAATCATGCCTTGTATGTTCAATGCAGCTGTGCAGAAATTTACATTGGATCACTTCTGAAGTGGCATAATATACACTTACATGCATACATACACAACCTTAATGTGGTTAATAATTAATGGAAAAGCCTGTGCCCCTTTTGTGTCTCCACCCCAACACCCCTGTGCATGTTATTAAAGCAAATGACTCTTAAAATCGTCTTAAGTATTATCGACACAACCAATACATCTTTTAATGAGTATTTATACAGCGCAGAAGGAGGCCATTCAGCCCATTAACATATAGAACATAGAACAATAAAGCACAGAACAGGCCCTTCGGCCCACAATGTTGTGCCGACATAGCTAATTCCTCCTACCTACAGAATGCCCATATCCCTCCATTTTTCTCTCATTCATGTGCCCATCCAAGCCCCTCTAAAAAGCCCCCAATGAATTTGCCTCCACCACCCTATCAGGCAACTCATTCCAGGCATCCACCACTCTCTGAGTAAAAAACATACCCCTCACGTCTCCTCTGAACCTATCCCCTCTCACCTTAAATGCATTAGGTCCATGGATCGCCAGCTCCCGGGAGGCAAGCCCATTGGGTCCATTTCCCCTCCCTATTTCCTTGTACATTTGCAGCTTATTCTCTCTCAAACACGGCAATCAGCTTCCTGTTGATTCCATTTGTCATTAAACTACGCTAAGGGGTAAGCCAATAGCCAATTCAACTACCAGCACATATTGGGATGTGGGAGAAGATGGAAGGAAATCCATACGGTTGCAGGGAGCACATGCAAGATCTCCGCAGACAGCACCTAAAGCCAGGATTGTACATTGGTCAGTGGAAGTATGAGGCTGTAGAACGAACGGCTGCATCCATGTCAGCCATTGCGGGTATGGTGAAACTCACAATGAATCATTAAACTTAGAATTTTCAAAAATCATTACTGAACTGACGGTAACCTTTGCTTTAAAAGGCTATTTATTCACCCAACCATTTTCTTGATAAGACTTATTTATTGTTGCTTAAACCAGTCTTCACTGGAGATATGTAATACCTGCAGTTGTAGAGGGTGAGTAAAATATTATCGGGTCTAGTCCATTGAGAAATGTGATTGTAGACATGACCTTTTCTGAAGAAACATACTAACATTTTGACTGCCCAGAGTCAAGCATCTGGTATTTTCAGATCACCTTTCTACCCACAGTTCTGGACCAACTTCAGAAGAGTTTTATTTAGCACAAGATATGCTACTGACTCATTCATAATCTCTGAGTGGAATTGCTCATTTATACCGAATTATAGACATTTCTAATCCTTGAGTCTGTATCAGCAAGGAACTGAGTTAAGATTATCCAGCTAAAACAAGAGGTGTACATCCCTTCAACTTGGACCTGTCAAGACTTTTTACAAGAACATGTCAATGATTTTACAGCAATCTTCTTTTATATATTTCAAAAATAGACTTTATTCATAATAAAAAATATATACAAAAGAAGAAACTGTGCAAAACTTCTACACTCATGGTCATTACACTCAGTAATGTTGACTTATTTTTTTAAAACCATAGCACGTAGGTGCCATACACATCTGTTCTGAACCTACCCCCTCTCACCTTTATGCATTTAAGGTGAGAGGGGGTAGGTTCAGAACAGACATGAGGGGTACATTTTTTACTGGAATGTGTTGCCTGATAGGGTGGTGGAGGCAAATTCAATGGGGGCTTTTAAGAGGGGCTTGGCTGAGCACATGAATGAGAGGAAAATAGAGAGATATGGGAATTCTGTAGGTAGGAGGGAATAGCTATGTCGGCACAACATTGTGGACCGAAGGGCCTGTTCTGTACTGTACTGTTCTATGTTCTTTAGCACCATTGCCACTTATGTGGTCCCTTGGCGTGATACACCCTTTCATTGTTTGAGGGGCTTCCCCACCCAACTCAGCCCCTCCATGTCCTGCAGTGGGAGGACCCTGGACTGTGGTCCTTCCCCACAGAACCTTTGCATTGGCTGTACCAAGCTCAAGCTTCAGTGCACCCTTAAGCACGTAGTCCTGCAGCCTGGAATGTGCCAGTCAGCAGTATTCCCTTACGAATGCCTCATTGTGCTGGAAGACCAACAAGTTTAGGGCAGACCAAAGGGTGCCTTTCATCAAGTTGATGACCTTCCAGCAGCACCTGATATCTGTCTCGGTGTGTGCCCCAGGGAACAGCCCACAGATCAGAGTCCTCTGTTACACAGCTGCTTGGGATGAACCAAGACAAGGACCCTTGCATCCTTCTCCACACCTCCTTGGCAAATCCACAGTCTGCAAAGAGGTGGGTGATGATCTCTTCCCCACCACAGCTGTCCCAAGAGCAGCATATATTGGGGATGATATGTCATCTGTACAGAAAGGATCTGACTGTGAATGCTCCTCTCACCGCCAGCCAAATGAGGTCTTGGTACTTGTTGGTGAGTTCTGGCAATGAGGCATTCTGCCAAAAAATTTGGACAATTTGCTCAGGGAACCATCCCACAGTACACACAGGGTCTCTGTCCTGCAGTGTCTGCAGGACTTTCTGTGCTGACCACTGCCTGATGTACTTGTGGTCAAAGGTGTTTACTTGGAAGAACTCTTCTACAAAGGACAGGTAGTGTGGCATTGTCCAGCTAGCTGCCTGACAGGCAAAGGGTGGGTGAGTTGTTAATGCCATGTCTTTGACACTAACTCACTTTTCCATATCCCCTTGAAGCCTCTTTATATTTGTGCTCACAATCCAAGTTGGTTATTGAACAATAAGCAAACTTGGAAATATGATGTTTTGTCCACTCAGTTAAAGTGCTAGAATAGCTGGGACTCAAGTCTTGAACTCTGCACTAACCCACTGCTAACCTGAGAAGGGCCCACTTAATCCCACACTTTGCTTTTTGTCCAAAGGCCAATTCCCAATCTACGTCAGTGTATTACCCCCAATTCCCTGTGCTCTAAGTTTGTTAACCAAGATAGGAGCCTTCTGGAAACCCAAATGCTCTATATCAACTGGTTCCCCCTTATCTATTCTACTAGTCACATCTTCAATAGATTGTCATGATTTTCCTCAATAGTCACATCCTCAATAGTCATGATTTTCCCTTCATAAATCCATATTGATTCTGCTTAATCCTATAATTCTTTGCAAGGTGTTCCGTTATTTCATTTTGTATCAGATGGTTTTTTCCAGCAATTTAGTAGTTTTTAGGGCCATCATTACCAAAAGTAGTTGTTGTTACAAATTCTAGATAATTAACTGAATTTCATTTTCAGAACTGCATTTGAATTTGAGCCTCTGAGATGTCAGTCCAGATCTCTGAATTACTCGTTCAGTAATTTAAGTACTGCACCACCATCACCATACCTGAGTGCGAGAGACAAGACTGAAGGATACACAACCAAGTACCAAGTTCAACCAGAGCCGTCGGTTCATCTTCTTCTTCCTCAAGATGCCCAACAATACAGAAGCCAGTCTTCAGCCAATTCACTTCATGTGACATAAAGAAACACCTGATACGTTATGGCGCACTGGACCAGACAATATTCCAGCTCTAGTACTGAAGCCCTCTCCTCCAGAACTATCTATTCACAAGCCAAGCTGTTCCAGTTACAACACCAGCATCTACCCAACAGTGTGAAAAATTGCCCAGGTATGCCACATTCACAAAAAGCAGTACAAATCCAATCCAGTTAATTACAAGCTGATCTATTTTCAATCATTAGTAAAATCTTGGAAGCCATTGTTGATTGTGCTATCGAGCAGCATTTACCAATAACCTACTCAACGATGCCTGGTTTGGATTTGACCAAATCACTTGGCTCCAGACTTCATTGAAGTTAAAATCCAAACATGGATGTAGTTGAATTCCAAAGGTAAGTTGAAACTCACTGTCCTTGACACAAGGCAGGAGTGTGGCATTAGGGAGACCTGGATCTTAAGGGGAAGATACTCCAATGGTTGGTCTCTTACATTGCACAAAGGAAGACGGTTGCAGTTGTTGCAGGTCAGTCATCCCGGCCTCAGGATGTCACTGCAGGAATTATTCAGGGCAGTAGCTTGGCCCAAACATCTTTAGCTGCTTCATCAATGGCCTTCCTTCCATCATTATGTCAGGAGTGGGGATGTTCACTGACAACTGCATGGTGTTCAACTGCAAATCCTCAGCAAATGAAGCTGCCCACACCTGCATGCAGCAAGACATAGGCAGTGTCTCAGCGTGGGTCAGTAAGTGGCAAGTAACAGTCACACAACAAAAATTTCAGACAGTGATCATCTCCAAAAAGGTGAGTCTAACCACTTACCTTGACATTCAAATGCATTACCATCACTGGAAATTTCAACCCAAACCAGAAAAGGCTAGGCAGCATTCTGTGGAGAAATAAACAGAGCTAACATTCCAGCTCAATGGCCTGGACTAGGTTCTGATGAACAGTTATTGACCGAAACCATTAACTCTGGTTCTCTCTCCAAACACGCTGCCTGATCGGCAGCAGGTGATTGGTGTCAGAACAAGAATTCAATGCTGCCAGAAGAGCAGAGAAAATTCTATGGTTAATGAAAGATTTTTTTAAAAATTGAAGTAAAAATATATCACTTCTCCACATCCATTTTAACCAAAACAAAAGCTTTCAACATTCAAAGCATTGGTCCATCATTTTGACTTTTAAAGAAATCTAAAATGGGTCATTCAGTTTCTCCTACTATTAAATATTCCTCCTGAATTTAATTATTTAAGCTATCTCCTCCCAAAGTCAAAATTGCCTCCTTATCTTAATACAGTCTAGATTTAATTATCTATTGTTCTTAAAATAATAAACTTGCTATAACAAACTCAGTAGTTATATAATAGCTCACAGGATAGCAGCAGCTGTTGTCTGTTCAGCCAAGTAACACAATAGCAAAGTGCATTGCAATTACAAGCTCTCTGGAGGTATAGTTATCTCCTCAAATGGTGTATCTTTGTAAGAAGAATCTCATAAATCCCTTTAGAAATGTGGCCTTCGGGCTCTGGCTTAAGGAAATGTACACCAACTTGTTTTTCGTCATTTTTTTCCCATGATGGGTCAGTGGTTTCCATGGTAATAAAGCTAGTTTTCTCTATGGATGACAGTGATCTACTAAGAAAACATAAGCCCATGACAGCTTAAATCAACAAGTTCCTTAATCATAATAAAACAAATTGATGGCTCATATCCTATTCATTTCTAATGCTGATCAATTATAAACAGAAAGGGAATAAAGGAAATGAAGAAGCAAACCATTGGCCCATAATTTGCTGTCAAAATAACAATGGGGTTAGTGGCATACACTTATTTATTTGACTTCAATGGAATGAATTCCAGCGGCAGAGTACAATTTGCTGGCATGACTATATAGCATGTTTAGCACAATCAATAGAGGCTGAACTTGTAGGCATGTGCCTTTTTGCTCCTATGTTCAAGTTCAACTGCAGTTTTTTGATCAGGTTCTAATTGAAGTAACCTGGGGAGATCCCTGAGCTGTTTATTCCCATATGTCATTGTACATTGTAGTTGGGTAATGTTCTTTCTACATTAAACCACATTGTAATAACTTCTGATACAGCATGAATGTCAATGAGGAGGGAACTCTCTTTAACAGTGGGCCTTTCCATTACTTCTAGTTTATAATCAATAGCCACTTACATAGCACACATTGCGGCGTTGATAACTTGTCACTTTCTTGGCATGGATAACATCAAGAGATTGGTTCATTAATTTTTTCAGCCTACTCACCTTCATTGGCATGTGTTGCCCAGGAAACTTCCTTTCATTGAGTTTGTAAATAGGAAAAGCATGTCATATCCATTTTGAAAGTGGTAAAAATGCTTATAAACTTGAGAAGCCCAAGACGAGTCCTTCTTGCCTGTGGGTAGATTGTAATTTTCTCCTTGTATTTCCAATTAAAATTGCTGGTTAGATTTGACAACTTTTATGGGGATGGAGGATATTACTAATGGCGTTTTAAAGCATATAACCATGTCTGAGTCGGTTTCAGATTAAATTAGTACATTGATTTAATTTGCAGTTCTGTCATGTTGAGCTAAAATTCTTGCCACATTCTAAAGTTGTGAATATTTATTGCACAGGTGTAAAATATTCATATTGCCTACAAGATGGATCAGATATTGGTATAGCATTTTTGCCAAGCATCTATTTTGTATTATTAATTGGATATATGTTTGAATCAGACTTGTTTCTGGAAAGAAATCAAAATGCTGGTTTTGACAACTAAGGAACTAAAGTTTAAGAAGAGACAGGAATGATTTTCAGGAAAATCTAAATAAGAATTTGAGAAACTTTCTGTTTTTGCTTGAGGGTAAATAGGATTTAAACTAGAAAAAAATAAAAATGCTTTGTCAGCAATATCACAATAAAACTTAAGATATCATTTGATTGAAACTCCTGTAAGAACAGGTACAAGTCTTTTCCATTGATTGTATTATCATCTGCATCTACATTTATATTCTCAGTTAGCATTTGCCATCTATAGTGTTTAATTTTACTATGTTATAAATAAAATTAATAGTGTCCAGTCTATATGATCTGATGAAAATCAGAACAAAAATCCACCTGCTGAAAATCTGAAATCAAAATAGAAAATGCTGGAAAGACTCAACAGGTCAGGCAGCAACTGTGAAAGGAAAAACAGTTCACGTTTAAGGTCATCAGAACTGGGAGAGAGAAAACATGTTAGTTGTCAGTTGTAGAGATGGTCGGGAGGGATGGGTAGAACAAAGTGAGTATCTCTGATGGGATAAGTCCCAATCTGTTACTGTGGCAGTTAGAAGCACATTATGCTTCATTTCTGTGTTATGTTATGCTCATAGCAGGGTTATGGTACGTACCCAGCAGGCCAGACATGGGGAGAGAAAAACTGGTGTGCTTGGAGCTGCGTTCTGTATCTCTATTTTTACAGCTAAAGTGGATAATTTTGCATTCCTTCTCATTATACTTTACCTATCAACTTATTGCCAACTTTCTTAACCCATCTGTATCCCTTGCAAGGTCTCAGCATCCTCCTTGAAGCCTACTTTCCAACAATTTCATGTCAGCATATGTTACCACAATATACTCAGCCCCTTCATCTAAGTCATTAATATGGATTGTAGATAATTGATGCCCCAGCACTGTGGCACCCTGGTAGTTACAGCTTGAAAATGTTAAAATCCGAAAATGACCTATTTATCCCTCTTACCTTTGAGGAGTGGGAGTTTTGAAATGATCTATAAAATCTGTTTAATTACAGATCCACTTAATAGTAGAATCAGCTAAATAATCTTCCTTCCAAATATAATTCTTTGGTAGTCAATTCATCTGTAATCCATTCACATGTACATAAACCTGCTTGTTGATTAATAGTTTGTGAAATAATAATGCTCATCAGAAATGAATGCATGACCAGTTACAAATTGATTAAAGTAAATATCTTGTCCTTCTTCTTTGCAGGCTGGATTTAATAAAGCTGAGTAAAGACTGAGGTGTTATCAATGATTTAATATATAGTGACATTATCATTTTTTTTGATATAACCTTTGCTGTGCTTGAGAAATCGAGGCTAATGTTTGCTCTAGAAGATTGACTCTAGGTCCACTTATATCTCTTGAGTAAACTCTTATGGTTACCATGGTAAATTCAAAGCTCTATTCTCGTGGCCTGCTTACTCAAATTATATCACTCACCACAAGGCCAATACCTTAATTAAGATCACTATAATCCAGGGAGGTATTTCTCTCACATCTTATAATGAAACAGACCCATTCTCAAACGTTATGTGGATTATTGCTGTTGAAGAAATAGCGATTAAGAAATAACAGAGTTAAACTGGATTCTTTCCATTCTCCAATTATCTGTATAAAATATAAAAAATATCCTAAATTTATTTTAGGTTCTGCAGGACACCTGCCACAACTCAGGTGAAAGTCCAGAACAATGCACCAGAAAACAGTAAAGGCCCAGTTGCTCTGGATCCCTGCAGTTAGTGGATTTTTCCAGTTTCCCCGCAAAGACAATTTCCTGGAGATTCAATTGAACTACACTTTTTTTCAGAATTATGCAATTGAAAATTGATTTTTTCTTCAATGAGTGAAGCACAATCACTATCATTTCTGTGATGTTAAGTGTTATTCAGAAATTTCATCTAGGCACTTCCTGCCGTGAGTCACCCTTGCAACTACAACATCACTTCCATGTCCATGAAGAATATCATACCCAAGGCACACTCCTTCCGGACCATTTCGGAGAACAGTCATTGAGATGCCCAGCATTGTGCACTGCCAGGTCAGTGTGATTTTACTCTAACAGTGCCAACTCGGAAGCTCAGAAGATATGTGAAATACCTGAATCTTTGATCCTCACTCCATCCCTACATTAGGGCTGTCACTCCAACAGTCATCACCAGGAGGAATCCCTTGACCCTGTGATTTCTCCCATCCCAACAGCCAATCTCCAATCCTTCATCCAACCTCACAATATTGCTGGCATTATCCCTCCAATCTCTCCTGCTGCATCGGAGTCAGAGGATTCCCAATTCCTTGTTCCACCAAAGATACTGGTAACTTCCTAATACCTTACTTCCTATCCCATCCTCTGGCCCAGCCAATCTCTCAAGCCTGGACTTTAGAGGGGGATTGGGCTGCACATTTTCAAATATAAATATCTGCAATGGCTTGTTTGTTTTGACATGACAGAAGAATGATCTCCCACACATCTATGCCATTCTACCACTTTCTGGAGAGTCCAATAGAATTTCTGTTGTGATCCATGAACATTAAAAATCCCACAGCTCTGTTTTGAAGAGGTTGGGAGTTCTCCCAGTTTGTTACAAAAGCAGGTGCATGAGAGTTTCTCAAGAGTAGGGCTTCCTTCTGTTGCGAGTTTCCACATTCTGTGTTTAATCAGAACTAAGTATAAGATTTGAAGCTGATTTGCCAAATAAGTTAAATATACTTGTTTGCAGATGAACTCCAAGAAAAGGGTGGGGAAGCCCTAGGCACTTACATGGCATCCTTTATGAGTTCAGAATATCACAAAGTGCTTTGTGGCACATGAAATGTAGCCACCCTCATAACTTAAGGAAAAAACATTAAGCTCCCATAATTATTGGTATTGGTTTATTATTGTCACTTATACCGAGGTACAGTGGAAAAACTTGTCTTGCATACTGATCGTACAGGTCAATTCATTACACAGTGCAATTACATTGAGTTAGTGCAGAGTGCATTGAGGTAGTACAGGTAAAAACAATAACAGTACAGAGTAAAGTGTCACAGCTACAATAAGAGTGCATTGCAGGTAGACAATAAAGTGCAAGGTCGCAAGGTAGATCGTGAGGTCAGAGTCCATCTTATCGTACAAGGGAACTGTTCAATAGTCTTATCACAGTGATAGTAGCAACGTAATAAAGAGGAGGATCTCCTAACTCATTTGCATGGAACCCCAGAGTTCTAGGGTTTGATAGTGAAGTATAGGACAAGATTTGTGCATGGACAAAGAAGGGGCAGGTATGAGTGGGGAGTGCTGTGGAGGGAAAATGATTATAAATTGCATGGTTTCATTCCCACTTTCTCTGTAGAAAAGTTTGATTGCCTTGGTCTATCAAATTTCTGTTTCTTATTCAATAATATCTAATCATCTCTAATGGAGATAATGCTGCCAACTCTATACACTGGGGTTTGGATTTCAAAGTCACATGTGTCACCACAGATGAGATTTGGAACAAAATCATTATCATTGTCACATAACAATATCTAATTCTACAGCAATTTAATGGCATTGCCTTCCCATTGCTATTTCAGATGCTTAACTGTCTGCTAAATGTAGTTCACTGTTGAAAGAGGTTTAAGATTGCTAGCTCTTCACTCATGGGGAAATGAAGGCTTATAATGAATAGGGCCTTCAGTGGTACAGAATTGAGGAGTGAGTAATGTGAAATTTGAGCCAGGAACCCTTAGATATTTGGCTGCAGCTATTCAGAGTGTCATCATGACTGGGATGTAATTCCCCTGGAATTAATCTCCTCTGCCACTTCACATGATTACTGATCCTCTGCCATATCCCCACCATCCCTGGGAGAGGAAACTCAAAACACTGCACATCCTGGAAATCTGAAATAACCGAAAAGGCTGGAAATAGTCAGCAGACTGGGAAACATCAGTGGAAAAGAGAAACAGAGCTAATGTTTCAGAGTGAAGACCTGGGAGAGGAACAGCACCTCACTCATCTCATGGTCTGCTTCCCTCAGGAGCCCCAGTGCATGATCTGACAGACCTTCATGCAGCTGTTTCAGGAGATGCAGAAGGATGCCACGCCCCTATTTAAGAGATACAATTTTCCTTTAAATAGCATCACACCTGATTGGGTGAGCTGCTAATGGACAATTGAACCCATCTAAAGTTACTAAGGTACTTGAATCACCTTCATTACTTAAGGCCCCCACATGGTCTATACGTTCACCTTTGCAAAAATGGTTATACACCAATTTCAACCCCACATTCGTTATTCCTACCTCTTCCTGACAGAAAATTGGAAACATAAAGAACTCCTGAATTTACTTGGCAGAAAGGTCAACAATAGGAACTGAAAGCTTTCCAATTATGGATTACAATCCTAATTATCATGCTTATGGATTGGATTCTGATCAATAACTGCTTCTAATCTAACAGAATTATACAATTAATGCTGTCAATCAACACCAAAACATACATGCATGATAACTTACATCCATTTCTTTTATTCATTTATATCTGTACCTTATGGTTGTCCATGTGCAGATCTTGCCCTAAATTAACTTCTAAATTACATGCAGTATCAGAATCTGAGTTGTGTGGCATTAAATCAGAAAAGATTGTGAAACGAGGTTAGTGTAATGTCGGATAAGGATTGGGTGCATTCTTATCATCTTTTGTCCTCTAAGCCGCCCGCTGATTCACATAATTACTCCAATTTATGGTGAGCATCAAATCCTCTGGAAGGGAGGGGGCAGGGGCTGGGGTGGTGATGAGGTGAAGCTGCAGTTATGCTTTTCCTGGCCAGCTAGTTCTCCCTCTGCTTTTGCACCACTTTGCCCTGCAAAAGAGGATAAGTTGACAATGAATGTTACGTGATGATGCCATTGTTGAATAGTTGGGAGTTCATGAGGCTTGAGGCATGTGGAAATGAGACTTGCAGCAGTTCTTTACAGAAGGAAATCTACCTACCTTACTTGGTCTGGCCTATACGTGACTCCAGACCCCAACAAAGGGGTTGACTCTTAATTAACTCCATAGTCTGGGACAGTTAGAGTAGGAGAATAAATGTCATCATTGCCAGTGATGTTGGCATCCCATGAAGAAACAAATCAAAAAAATGCATGAAAGTTGAGTGTAACCTCGGTTGCTTGACACTATGGCCTGTTTGAGGCTAGTATGTAGTTGGTAGAATGATGCATTTACTGACCTTGATCATTTGAATGAGATCACTGAACTTCTTGCAGCACTATATCCAGACATTCACCACCACATCTATCTCCCGTTGAGTGTGTTCCTGGGGAGTTTTCCGTACCAAGCTATGGAGGGTGTATCATTGAATATATTCAGTACTGAGACAGACAGATTTTTGGACTACAGGGAAAGTTGGGATCGGATAGGAAAGTGGAGTTGAAACCATGATCAGATCAGTCATCAAACAATCTGCTGGAGGAACAGGTTGATTTGGTAGTAAGGAAGGCAAATGCAATGTTAGCATTCATTTTGAGAGGACTAGAATATAAAAGCAAGGATGTATACTGAGGCTTTATAAGGCATCGGTCAGACCGCATTTGGAATACTGTGACCAATTTTGGGCCCTCCATCTGTGCTGGCCCTGGAGACGGTCCAGAAGAGGTTTACAAGAATGATCCCAGGAATGAAGGGCTTGACCTATGAGGAGCGTTTCATGGATCTGGGCCTGTACTTGGAGTTCAGAAGGATGAGGGGGGATCTCATTGAAACCTACTGAATACTGAAAGGCCTGGATAGAGTGGACGTGGAGAGGATGTTTCCATTAGTAGTAGAGTCTAGGATCTGAGGGCACAACCTCAGAATAAAGGGACTTTGCTTAAATCTGAGATGAGGAGGAATTTCTTCAGCCAGAGGGTGGTGAACCTGTGGAATTTGTTGCCACGGAGGGTGGTGGAGATCAAGTAATTGGGTGTACTTAAGGTTTGATATGTATGGATAGGTTCTTGATTGGTAAAGGGGTTAAGGGTTACGGAGAGAAGGTGGGAAAATGGGGTTGAAAAAAATCAGCTATGATTGAATGGCAGAGCAGACTCAAAGAGACCAATGGCCTAATTCTACTCCTACATCTTATGATCTTGGGAATTCAGTGAATCAATCAGCATCTGTGGGGGAAAAGGGAATTGTCAAAATTTCAGATCAAAGCATTACATTAGGTCCTGCTGAGTTCCTCTAGCAGATTGTTTGTTGCTCCAGATTCCAGCATCTCTTGTGTCATTAGATCAGTCATGATCCAGCCTGAGAGGACATATTACCTACTTTTTATGTTCTATAGACATTTCTTGCTCTTAGACTCCTCCACCAAGACCTCCAGTGTAACATCAGAAAACCCTAGAGTTTGCTATGTCCTGCATAGTGTCTTTATTGATTATGTCCCAGTTCAACTTCAGTTCTAGAACAGCTGCCAGCATCTGCACGTATACCTTAAGAGACACTGGATGGCTTTAAGTAGTGCAGGCTTGCTCTAAGTTGTGCCAGCCACTTCCAAGGCAATACACCTGAGATAGTCAGCCAATAAGCATTGAGGTTAGTGCTGGCTGCAAGCTGATATCATCCTGTTGAGGAGAGACCACAAAGTTTGGTGCCATGCCTTCATCAAGTCGAATGGAATCAATTGTTAATCACTTCCCTGCATATGTCTCATGGACTATACCCTAACAGAATCAAAGTAAGTTAATTTTAATAAAATAAAGCCGGAAAGTGTGTCAGCTAGTTCAAGATCGATAGAGATTTTGGGAAGTTAAGTAAAATAAGATTGAATGTTACTAATTATAATGCCAGTCAAAATGCCAATTACTATCCAAGGCAGCCCCTGAGATCTTCTCATTCTTCTTTATGCTTTGTTTACAAGGCTGTTGATACATATGCTGTCAAAGTTCAAACTTAACTTAACTTCTGAAATGTGGCAGAAACTAAAACAATCGAAATCGAAGTGGGAGTGATTGGAGTTCAATTCCAGTGGATATATTGTGAGCTGAATTTGAACTTCCTGTGAGGAACATAGATGGGATAAAATGTGCTATGTTGGGAACCACGACCTAATGTAGTGTTAACTCTGGAGCTGTGTCACATTTTAGGTGAATATAGGAATTTTAATAGGATTATGTCCTATGGGATTTGGCACTGGAACAATATGATGGATAACAAGTGTGCACCTTGGATACTGAAAAATTAAAAGCAGTCAGTATATAAAATATAATTTCCTATCTGCCCTTGTCTTGTTTAATTACTTCCACAGTGTGTGGAAAAAAAATACTGGAACCTGAGAAATTACTGTTGGTACTTTTTATTGCATTTTCATATCTATTATTTTAATGGTGGATTGGATCTATTTATTTTTTTTCTCTCTCTGTTTTCACTCAATTTATTTGTTTTTTTTTCTGTCCTGTAATGTATGGAGAGGGGAGAGAGAGAAGCGATGAATGATCCTTTTCATTACTCATGTTGGGTATGACTATTTCACTGACACAGCAGGATTTGTGTGAAAGCATTTTGTGCTGTGGAATAAAATAGATTATTAGCAGAATGCTAGTACAAGTGAGTCTGAAAAATAGAATCACACCCTGCCAGGCCTGCACAAATTAAATCTCATTCTTGTTGCAAGTTACAGCATAAAAATTGCTTTGTTTTGGCTATTTTTCATCAATTATCTTGATGAAAGCAACTCAAAAACTCTCATGCAGTGACATCACCCAGCACATTGCATCAAGATATTCTGAAGTCGATCTGCAATGAATTTACAATTGATGTCATTTTATGTGAAAGATAGTTTGAATATCAGCCTTTAGCTTTCAATTACATTGATGTCATTAAGTCCCACAGTCAACTATAACTTTATTTGAAGGACAAATCCTTCTATTTGAATTCATATCTAAAATGATTCACTACCAGTTCTTCAATTATTAAATTAAAGGTAGGTTATAATTACAAATAGTTATTATGTGACTGAAATGCAAGGAAGAGGTATTATTTCAGACTTTGCACAGTGCAGCTTGTTAGCACTTCTCTGGATCTAATCCATTATTCCCCCACACATTGTAAACTGAAACAATTATCAGTCAGGGCGCATCTGTTGACGAAAACAGAAATAAAAATGCCATTCATCCCGAAAGATCACAAGTAAGGCAGAACAATAACGGACTGTGATATGTATATCTGCCTTTTCCTACAAGGAGGAGATTTAAAAACAGCATGGACCATTTTAACCTGCTGTGTTTTTAATCACAACTGCAAGGGCCATTAAAAATAAATGGTCTGCAGTATATCCCAACTGCATGTTGTGAGAAAGCTTATTCCAATAAGAAGATGAACCTTTCTTGCATTCAGTTCACCAATTATTCTGGCACTTTTGTGGACCTCCCAGGGGTCTTGCCAAAGGCCCACGAGATGAAAATCTAATAAATGAACAGGTCTAACATGATCTCAGTGGCCAGGCCTATTTACAAGGCCAGGCAAGCTGACTTCATTACAGCCTGCCTCAGGTTATCAGGGCAGACAATGACAGATCAGTCTGGGGACCCTAAGGAACCAAAGCTGTCTGCCTGAGACAACAAATAAAGTCAAGCCTGAGAAGTGAGGTTAAAAAGTGATTTACAAGGCTTGTCGATGCATTTGTCCCAGTGAGTCACTTTTGGCTGGCAGCCATGGTGTGTTACCTAAACTGCTCACATCCTGCGATCTTTAACAAAACAAATGTGTCCCGATTGCAGGGAGTTTTCTTTTCACTGCTGTCTGGGCAGGAAGCTGATAGGACATCACAACATGGGAAGAGTTAGCTGTAGTCGTTAAATTACTAATAATAAAAACATAAATAATCAAATCTTTGACCTGTTAATCGTTATGTCTATGGTGGCATGGGTTAAGTAAGTTATTTGCATCACATTGCAGAGAGAGGGATTGTATTTTACAGACTCTGTTCAAGAAACATAAGACGATGAAACCTGTACAGGAAAATCTGACACAAAAGACTCAGAATTCCATTAATTTCATTCAGCAACATAAATGGTCAGATCCAACCTGAATTGTTTTTACTGCTGGTTATTTATCTGTACAATATCACCACAAGGTTGAGAGTCTGAGAAATCAGAATTGGCAGTGCAGATAATTGTGTAGCAGAAGATATATGCCAGGCTTCAATTTCATCTGCTTAAAGCCACAGAATTGTGAAGGTCAGATGGGTGACTCCATACAGCTAGATGGCAGAGCCATCAGAAAACTGTTTGCTTCCAATACTGAGCTGGCCCACTGGCAGATGCTGGGAGGGATGACAAACTGGATCTGGTGAAGAGAGCTGGGAGTGGTGGGGTGAAGAGCTGAGTCATGACTGTGTCTCCTGGCTCCACAGCATTCACTTACAAAAAAAAACTTTTTGTCTGCAGCTTCCAGCTTCTTCCAGACATAGCTACCAACCTCCAATTGGCCAGCTGACATATGTGCTGGGGAAACTGAGCTCATGAGAGTGAACTTAGAATTGTCCTCTCAATGCCAACTTTTCACTAAAACAAAATGAGTGTCAAGGAAATGTTTTCCTTTCCACATTAATTGTTGCATCAGAGTCATCCCAAGGGCCCACTTGAACTAAAACATTTGTGTTTTTGCTTTAGAAAGTTGGGGAAATACAAGCAGCTAATAGTTCTTCACCATTCATCAGCACTAACCGCATTATATAGGCATGTCAACCAGTTGTATTGTACAAATGGGACTTTTCCTCTTTTCAAAAAAATGAATTTCAGAAGCAAAGAACCAAGCGATATACGATGTAACTATCTAGTGATGACTTTCTACATAAACTATTTCAAGCCCTGTTACTAAATTGGGTTGGTGTACTGGTGAATATGTCGTGAATGATGCTTTGGTTTCTCAGCAGCACAGCTGAGAAAAGGGACATCCAGAAGTTGCCACTCTGTATGAAGAGCAGTCATGCTTTCTCATGCACCATATCAGACAGCTGGACCACACTCACTCCACCAATCTGCTTGACCAATCAGGCCATGGACCCCAACTGAAGCCAGGCTCTAGATCAGGGAGCTGACTGGCCCAGGACCAGTGACCCAGGGATAAGATATCCAGGGACCAGAAAACAGGAGCATGACAGGCTTGGTCTAAAGTCAAGTTTATTGTCATATGCATGAGTACATGTATGCACAGGTGCAATGAAAAACTTACTTGCAGCAGCATCACGGGCACATAGCATCAGATAAGCAACATTCACAAAAAGAACATAAATTAAGCATAAAATATACACAATTTTTACAAGAAAAAACAATTAAAACAAAAAAAGGTCCATTTTAGTGTTAAGTGATCAAAATGGTCAAAGTGTTGCTATACTGAGGTGGTGATTAAGGTTGTGCCAGCTGGTTCACAGACCGAATGGTTGAACAGAAGTAGCTGTTCTTGAACCTGGTGGTATGGGACTTCAAGCTTCTGTACCTCTTGCCTGATGGTAACTGCGAGAAGATGGCACAGCCCAGATGGTGGGGATCTTTGATGATGGATGTTGCCTTCTTGAAGCAGCACCTTCATGTAGATGCTACCGATGATGGGGAGGGACTTACCCATATACTGGGCTGAGTCCACTGCTCTCTGCAGCTTCTTACATTCCTGTGCATTCAAATTGCCATACCAGACCATGATGCAACCAGTCAGGATACTTTCAACAGTAGGTGTAGAAGTTTATTAGAGTGTTCAGTGACATGCCGAACCTCCTTAACCTTCTAAGAATGTAAAGACGCTGGTGCGCCTTCCTTTTGGTTGCCTTCTTGGGGTTCTAACCCAAGTCTAGGTCCGTATCTGTATCCAGCTTGAGACCCAGGTGTACTGTACCAGAAAGTTCAGGTTAGTCACTAAAAAATGGGAAATGTACTGGTGGGTACAGGTCACCCATTGTACAACAGCAGGCTACAGTACTGGTGATTATAAGTCAGTTGCTGGATAATGCTGGGGTGCAGTACTGTGGGCACAGGTAGGTCTGTCACTCTATAACACAAGTACAGTATTGGTGGGCACAGCTGTCACTATATACTATGTACTAAAATCCTTGGGTCTGGCAAAGTGGAAAAGAGCATCAGAGATGTACCTAGTGAAGTAGCAAGGAGGCGCCATTGAGTCGGTGGAGCAGCAGTGAGTGAAGCAATGAGTTGGGGAGGGAGTGAGGGTGGGATGTGGGGGGATTGAAGGAGGAATAAAGGGGATTGAGGGAGCAGTGAGTGGGGCAGTGGGGAGGGGGGGCAATGAGGGATCAGTAAGATCTCTATCATTTGTGTCTTTAAACATGATTAAGACTATCAGTATCTGGTTGTGTAGTTTATCTAAAATATGTTTCTATGAATGACCCCCGGAAATGGATTGAATTGTAAGGCTGTCCCTCTCTCTTCACCACGCCCCAAGAATCCCAAAATATAGTTGCATGCCACTGCTGTCAAGGCACCCAAAGCTACCTTAGAGCTTTGTGGTACAGAAGGAGGCCATTCAGCCCACTATAACTATGCCTGACAAAGTCAATCTAAGCAACCTACTCCTACTTCTCAGCTAATTCTCTATCCTTACTGTTACAGCCCCTTTTTATTCCATGACCTTTAGCAGCTCTATCAAATACCATTTGGAAGTCCATATCTACAATATCAACTGCATTTTCTTCATTGATCTTATCAGCTACCTCATCAAAAAAGACATGTTTCCTTTAACAAATCCATGTTGACTTTCTTTAATCAATCCAGTTTACCCAGGTGACTGCTAACTATGACCCTGACTGGCTTCCCTGCAGAGATGCCTTTAGGTCTGCAGTAGTGCCATAAATTAGCATGCAAAGCTTATTTGAAGTTGGTGCTGCAATATTTAAATGCATATACATGCTTCAGAAGGTATGTGGGATTGAATACAAGAGCAGGTTTTAACAGAAGGGCAAAGGCCTACTTGAGCATGAGTTAAAGAGACAGTCCTCACCAGAGCCACTGTAGGGTAATCCACCATTGGAAGCAGAGGTGTGCACAAGGACTAAAGCTTCTATTGGGACAGAAGTTTACACATTTAATGTTGTAGGGTGAATGTGTACATGCGTGGCTGTAACATCACATGGTCTTCAGACTGTTGCTGGGGCCAGAAGGGTGGGATGATGTAGCTCTCAATCTCGTCTTTGACCTGCCACTCAATATATTTCTTTTATTTCAAAAATAAGCTTTATTCATTAATAAGCAATATATACAAAGGAAGAAACAGCGCAAAAACATTTATGGCTTTAGAAAAAAAACAGAAAAAAACACAAACAAACAGCACCATTGCCACTCACGTGGCTCCCTGAAGTGATATCCTTTTCATTGTCCTGCCACTCAATATATAAACTGAACCAAGTCCATCCCACTATTTAAATTAGCAGTTGAGATCTGACACTTAAAGAGCTCCAGCCATGGTGGGAGTTCACACTTTTAAGTTTGTAGTTCTCACTTTGCAAATAATGCTTGGTTGTTATAAATAGCTGTGTTGAAGGCTGGGGATTCACAATGCTTATGCATGGAACAATTAGCATGCCATCCAGATAAGAAAAACAGTCCCCTGTGGCCCTGCAGGAAAATGGTGGGGACCCCTCCCTCATCATGTCATTTTAGCACTTGATTCCATGGAGGATGGATATTCTACATCAGGGGCTTTCTCACCTAGAAAGGGAACTTCTCAGAGGTGATCTTATCAAGATTTAGATGATAATATTGAAAAGAAGCATCCAGAATTTAAATCAAATTCAGGGAACAGGATAAGAGGGTATTTGTTCAAACCTCTGACGAAATAAGGTGAATTTAGGAGCTTCTTCTGCATGCATTACATGTACAATGCCAAAATTAGAGTTTAGGACAACCTGGAGATGGAAGAAACACTGGAATCATTTAGGAAGCATTTAGGAAACAATTAGGGCAGCAACTGAGGAAATGTTGGCCTGTTCTGGGTGAATGACTAAATGAGTCTTGCCATTAGTCCTGCACTGCCTCCAATTTATTGTTGATGTTATCTGTATGTGTCTTGTGATGTGATAGCTATGGGAGATGGAGTTTCAACACTGCTACCAGTATTAAATACCTGTTCATTACAGGAACAGAAATGGCCAGAAACCCACAGAGTGTCAGTACCATTTGTGGTGAGATGAGTTAACATTTGGACTATAGCCTTTGTTCATTATGTCTGTGTAAAGAAATCTGCTGAATAATTATCTGGTTGGCTCAGTGAGAATACTCATCAGGAGGTTGTAAATTCAAGCCTCATTATAGGACTTCAGTGCATAATCCAGACTGACAAAGAGTAGTGAGATAGCTCTACGTTGTTTTTATACTCTGCCAGCTTCTGAAAAGAGAAAACAGCCTACGGACCAAAGAGAACAAAATGCTATTTCTGTTCAGCAAGACCACTTTAGAATGCATCAGTCCTCTACCTCAGAGCCATTGCTGGAGTAGATCAAAAGTAATTTCATTCCTTCCTCTCCCCAGCTGGTCATGTGTCTTCATCTGATTATTGCCTTAATAGATACAGTTGTCTATACAAAATCCTCACTATCTGCTGACTTAACATCAGTGGTGTCACGTACTTCTGAGGTCTGGGTCTGGAGCACTGGGGATCAGGAACATGGTGGGGTTTATGGCTGGAGATTGGGTCTGGATCGTGATCCAAGTGTGCAGCTGGAGCGTGTGTGGCTGGAGCTGAGATGCTCAGCAGAGATCAGGTCTTTCCTGTTGAGATGAAACCAAAGAGCCACTATGAACAATAGCAAAGAGAAACACGACTTTGTCTGGCACCACACCCAGTCTGAGAATATGGAATGAGATTAGTGTGCAATTGCCAGCAGTTCCCTGTGTAAATTCTGGATTTGTACACATGTAAATGTGGAAGTCCCTGACTTGCTGAACATTCATCTTGGACATCTCATGAAATGGAGAGAAAGGCTGTGAGAGCAAATGTAAATATTAGGTAAATTGCACATTTTGAATATATGGAGACTGTTAAATGATTTAAAACTTTTTTAAAATTTTTATTTACAGCGTGGTAACAGGACATTCCGGCCCAACGAGTTCGCGCCGCCCATTTTAAACCCAAATTAACCTACCCGTACGTCTTTGCAATGTGGGAGGAAACCGGAGCACCCAGAGGAAACCCACACAGACACGGGAGAACGTACAAACTCCTTACAGACAGTGATATTCAGTAATAGTCTTAATTTTCAATGATGTTGACACGAGCCAAGCCTGGAACCTTGAGCGAGGTTTGTCTATAATGCCTTATACAATACCCCATTTGTGTCCTTGGACCTACAGCTTAAGGCTATGCCCAGTAAGTTCAGGTCACCAGATCCGAATCAAGCAAATGCACTCTTAGACAGATCAGTAACTAGCACGAATAGCTTTTCATTGACTGGAAAATCTAGACCACTATTGAATATTATTAAAGCAATACTTCATAATGGTGAAAATGACAGAGCTTTTCAATGGTACTCTGCACATGCATGAAGTCATCCCAAGCACTCAACAAGAAGACAAATACAGCCCATTGAGTGAATAAATGGGAAAATAGAGATGGAATATAATGTTTAGAAAGAAGGAATTTGAAGACCAAACTTAGTTTAAAGTAATAAAAGAACTGAAACTGAACTGACTAATCACTGTTCATTAGTAATGGTTCACCTTTTAATGATTTACAAAAAGAATGTCATTTGCTTGTCTGACTTCCTCCCAACCAAATGAATGAACATTGTTACACATGAATAATATATCATTATCCAATGTAATTAGGAACGCTCGCCCTTCTTGTATTCTAATTCATACTCCAGCTCAGCAAATGAATGGCCTGGGAGAAATGTTATTCTATTGCCAATTAGCCCTCAAAACTTGGCTGTAGGCCAATGTTCAAAATAAAATAGTTTTTTAATGTAACAAAAAGAGCATTTTGGAATGAAAAGCTCAATTAGGGATTCTTTTATCTCTGAGGTTATTAATTGTTTCTTTATTTTAGACACCAGTATTTTCACCTTGTTCGAGCATATCTTAACACAGTTTGAATAACAGCCTGAAAATGGAAACAATGGTGGAATTTTAATATGGGTGAATGCATGGGGGTGGTTGATGGGGGAGAATAAATTGGGGAAAAATATAAATGTATCAAAAGACCATCAACTCACCAATTTCTGGGTTTTACTGAGGGAGGAGACAGGATGGGCAACAGGACTGCAGATCTGATGTATATGGTCTTGAAGCTTCTTCCATTACAGAGCTAAGAATTCCAGGACTTCTTTTCAAAAATATGCACTTCACCCCAATAAATTTCTAGTTCATAGGTTGATAGCGTAAAATCTGTGATATAACTAACAACATGAAACATTTACAGATTTGTCAATGGGAAGGAAAATTAAGCAGGGTGCAATAAAGTTTTACTGATTAAATCCCTCATTCCCTCTATGAAAGCTAAATTTTCAATTCAAAGCATTGCCATTATATACGAAAGGCTTCAAATTTAGCAGCCAATATCAAAAGCTTAAATATTTTCCAGGAAGATTTGAAACTCCATGCTAACCAATCTTCTGAAGGAAAATAAAGGAAACATTTGGTTATGTGAAAGATATAATTTTCTATATGTCCACTGACACTGCAAAGCTCAGAATTCTAGAGAGCAGCTGCCAACTTGCCATTGTTTAGTTAACAGTAAATGACGTTTAGCTCTGCTGCCTTGCAATAAGAAAATTCCCTCATCAGAAGTTGTATTGCTATAAGGAATAGTTCATGTTATCTTCTAAGGCAATAAACAATTGAAGGACAGGAAATTACAGAGCTACAAGGAACCAGGGAAATAGGATCAGTCTTAGATTGTTGAAGTTCACAATATGATGAATGGTTTCCTCTTTTGTTCTAAATCCTATGGGTCAGAAACATGTCAAGGTGCTCCACAGACAATGAGTTACTTAGGTGACTGTGAGTATGTAAATGAACATGTTGATCAATTTCCATATAGCAATGTCTCACAAAGGGAAATAAGATGAATAATCAGGTCACTTATCTTTGGAAGTGTTACTTGAGGAAGCAATATTGTACAGGATATAGTAAGGGCTACCTGTTTATGGTGAATGGAGGAAAGTTTAGGGGAGATGTCAAAGGTAGGTTTTTACACAGAGGGTGCTGGGTGGTGGGTGCTTGGAACACGCTGCTGGAGGTGGTGGTAGACGCTGATACAATAGGGGCATTTAAAAGGCTCTTAGATAGGCACATGGATGTAAGAAAAATGGAGGGTTGTGGGCTGTGAAGGAGGGAAGGGTTGGATTGATCATGGAGTAGGTTTATAGAAGTCAACACAACATTGTGTGCCAAAGGGCCCGTACTGTGCTGTACTATGTTCTATGTTCTGATACCCAAATACTCAACTCTTTAAATAATGCTATGAATTCTGATAGTTCTCTTCAATTAATGAAAGATTAGACAAGCCTAAGTGTATCTCAATCAAAGACATAACTTCTCACAAAACACAGCTTCCTTTTACTGGACGATCAGCCTAAATTCCTTGCTTAATGTTGGAGTAGGCGCTAGGTTCGGATTCAGAAGTGCAGAAGAAATGAACTGATAGAAACCAGCCCTTAGAAACAGATAGCTAGTCACACTCTTGCAGAATGCCACTGAGTAATGGATCAAATTACTGAAACAACATATTGTGAGTCCATGCTGATGTGGTAATGGGCCAAATTCAGCAGTTGGGCTTATAGCCAGAAAGTTATCAAACATCTATAAATTTCAAAACTCACAGGAAGAAATAATTTGCTTTGAAAATCTGTGTACTCTGATATTATTCCCCTTTCAAGAAAAGTGAGAATGAATGCAATTAGTTACCTGCTTCTAAGTGCTGCTTTCCATCAGTGGGGGTTTCTTTCATATTTTAGTCCATGATTTTCCTTTCAAGTCTTCTGTGTATCTGACATAGCAATCAAAGAAAGCAGTCAGAAATACTCAGCACACCTGAATGCCACATCCATGGTTTTCCACAGTGTGTGCATAGCCCAATGAGAGCATGGGTCAGTCATGTAAAAGTAGGCCTTCATAACGTACATGTGGTTTTATCAATAGGTCGGCGAATACCTCACTGAGTACTCTGGGCAGGCATAGTCTACTGCTCTTACCTCACCTCCCTCTTCTATTGCTCCTTATTTTAGAACATTGGTGTCCTTTGCATTAACTTTGCTTGGTCTGATGAACAATGTTGGTGTGCAGGAATGTGTATGGACCAGGTCACTTTGCAGAATGGCGAGGGGGGGTGGGTGGTGGGTGGGTGTGTGGACGGGGGATGGGTGTGGGTGGGCTATGATCGTGTAGATCCATATGAAAAACCTCATGGAGCCAGTGAAGTTAATGGCTCCTTGTTCCACTCTGCTGGAAGACGAGACAGCTGGTGCTCTGCTGGGACATCCCCCCGGGGGCAGGCACGGTAGTGTAGTGGTTAATGTAACGCTATTACAGCGCCAGTGACCCAGGTTCATTTCTGGCTGCTGTCTGTAAGGAATTTTTACATTCTCCCCGTGTCTCCATGGGTTTCTTCTGGGTGCTCCAGTTTCCTCCCACATTCCAAAGGCGTACGGGTTAGGAAGTTGTGGGCATGCTATGTTGACACTGGAAGCATGGCAACACTTGCGGGCTGCTCCCAGAACACTCTACGCATAAGATGTATTTCTCATCTCAACTCTGTCAGCTCTATGGCCCAAGGCTGTGAGGAGGTACGAAGCCATGTGGTCCTGCAAAATTCGAGATGGGTATTGGTGAGCAGGTATTGGTGTATGAGTGCTCCTTAATAGCATTGTCAATGGCACCTTCCATCACTTTGCTGATCATTGAAATTTGACTGATTTGACAGTAATTAGCCAAATTGCATTTGCATTGTTTCTGTTTTTGAGAACAGGACATATTGGAGCAATTTTCCACACTGTTGGGTGGATGCCTGTGACGTAGCTCTACTGGAACAGCTTGGCTAGAGGTTTAGCTTGTTCTAGAGCACCAGACCTTAGTATGACAGCCAAGATATTGTATGATTCGATAGCCTTTGCTGTATTGAGTGCTGACAACCATTTCTTGTTATCATGTGGAGTGAATTGAGTGAATTGAGCTGTACATTAATGCCAGATTCTGCATTACTATTTAATGAAAATGATAATTTGCTCCAGCAAATTAATGTAGATTTATGTATTTCATTAAATCTGTCTTGCTTTTATCTTGGATAACTGAATGATGTAAGAAACCATCACTCCAGTGGAGTGAATCATGTGAGTTGAGCTACACAATACCCCTAGACCTTGGCAGCAACCATTCAGCCCCTTGAAACAATGGCTTGAAACAAAAGCCTGAATTAATGTGGACATTGTAACCATGCACTCCTGGACTAGAACTCCTTTCTGTTAATGGAAGGGATCTTACCAAACCAGAAGCTACATGACGAAGAGGGTAATAATACCCTAAACTTTTTGAGCATAAATGAAGAGTCGTCTTTAAATTTATACAGTCAATGATCTGGATAAATAAAAGAGGAAAGGTTTCATTTGAACGCACTTTGCCCATCAAGGCAATATTGTCAGGGAATTGTACATGTTCCAGCTCATTTTGCCAGGAATACTGAAATGTAAATTACCTTCTAGCCATCTGTGACCTCTCTGATGCATTGCAAGTTGGACAATACAACATATATCTCCTTTTGTTACTTGGAAATGCTTTATGAACATATAAATTTATGGTGACCAATACCTTGATGCTCACTGATGGGTTCTTTGCTGGAAAAAGATTCTTGGCCTAGCTGCAGGCTGGTGAAGCTCTGGTGTGGCTTCCATGGTCCTTTCTATCTCCACACAGGCTTCTTTTTGACATATCCCAGGTGTGATCACTTCGATCTGTAAGTGGCATGAAGATTTATCATGTATGCAAACCAAGAATTATCACCCAAGATTCAATCACTCCTGTTTTGCATCATCCCTTTTATCCTCTGCCAATACCTGAAGATGATTCCACTTTAAGAGAAAGAATTCAACTTAGTGAACCTGAGTGAACTTAGTGAACTTAGTGTTGAATACTTGGAGCACTATACCACAACATCATTAGTGTTCATTCTTTTGTGTTCACTGAATCAAGCAGTTGTACAGGGTCACAGTGCCACAGTCATTCTTAGATCACCATATCAAACACTATGTGTAACATGCTGAGTGAACCTGCACATAGGTTCCAGAATCCACTGTGCAGCTGTACTACACATTCCTATTTAGTTAGGGAACTTTGTGACAGATGCAATGTTTAAGACTTTTCATGATGTCAGTGAAACAGTGGGATGATTTCAACTTGTTGTTTGAGAATTTGAATCTGATTTGTGTCATGAAATAACATAATTTATAATTCCATTTAGATTTTGCAAAGGGCAAGAAGAACTGCGAGGACAAAACAACTCAATAGATCATAGATAACTTCATTGATACAGAGTGACTTCAGAAGAAAAACATGGAGATTATTCATATCCAATTCAGTTACTGAGAAGAAAGAAAATAAGTATTTTTTAACATTTAAAATGAAGGCAGTGCTTTCTGCTGAAGCTACATTTGATGCAAGTAATTTGCTATTTTCAAAGCCAATGGTGGTAAGCGTAATTTGATGAATTAATGAGACAGGTAGTGTTTGAAAGGATTCTTTATTTATGGAGCAAGGCATTTGCTAACAGCTGCACAGAAGCTGTTGGAGGTGAATGGATTAGATACAAAGTTTTGAGGAAAGTATTTGCATCAAGTATTCCTAATTTCTTCTATGATTGCAATGCAAAGTAAATGGTGTTTTGCCAATGACTGGCAAATGTAGACACTTCCTCAGAAGTATCAGCACAGATTTTGAAAGGTTGTTTTATAGACATCTGTGTTTAACTAGGGCAGCACCAGAAATGTTTTCATCATAGTCTTAGGAATGCATTTGTTCATCATGTTTGAGAAGTAGTCTTTAGTGCTAATCCAGAAAGTACCACTGCCAATTTAACTCCAGACACTGAGAGATTGTAAAGGTCATGATTTATTTTTATAGAGGAACCTAGATGAGGGAACAAGGTCCTAGTAATATGGCCAAGAAACAATTTGCATTTATATCGTACCTTTTATGTCCTTGAAATACTGCAAAGCACTGTTAGCCAATGGAATACTATTGAACTGCAGCTGCCAATTTGTGCACAGCAATTCCCATTAATTGCCATGAAAAATTGTTCCGATAATCTTTTTTGATGGTGTTGACTGAGGGATTAATGTTGGCCTGGACCAAGCCAAGCTGCTTTAGTACCACTACAATACTAAAATCATTTGACATCTTTGAAAATTGCCCAGAATGTCCAGTCCATAAAAGATGGAATTGATTCATTCTAGCATGTTATCATCCTTTCAGTCTTCTCTCATTCAAGGTACTTTTAGAGGTGATGAGATCATCCGTGATGCAATAACGTGGCAGTTATTCGCCAAGAACTGGCTAAACAAATTCCCAATTTGGGTTATACTAGGATCACAGCTCTAACCTAATTACATCCTTGGTTAAGCAATCCTCAAATTTAAAATTTATATCTCTGTTTTCAAATCCTTCCTTCATCTCCACACACCCCTCCCCCCCCCCCCCCCCCCCCCAACCTCTTTCGGCTCTATAATCCTCCAACATATCTGCACTCCTCCAAGTATGGGTTCTTGTGAACTTCTGGGTTTAATTATCCCATGAATGGAGGACAAGTTCCTAGGCTCTGGAATTCCCTACAATCCCCCAAACCTCTCCGTCTTCTCTATCTTTCTTACCTTCTTTAATACATAACTTAAAGCCTATTTTCTTTTCCAAAGTCAAAGTCGAGTTTATCGTCATATGCACAAGTACATGTATGCTCAGGTGCAATGAAAAACTTACTTGCAGCAGCATCACAGACACATGGCATCAGATAAGCAGTGTTCACAAGGAAAACATAAATTAAACATATATTATACACAATTTTTACAAAAAGAACATAATTAGAACAAAAAAAAGTCCACTGTAGTGCAAAGTGATCAAAGTGGTCATAGTGTTACTGTACTGAGATAGTGATTAAGATTGTGCAGATTGGTTCAGGAACCAAATGGTTGAAGGAAAGGAGCTGTTCTTGAACCTGGCAATGTTCTTGAACAAATCTAGGGGTTATCTATCCTAATTTCTCCTTATATGGTTTGGTTTCAATTCTTTACATTTGATGTCACTCATGTAAAGAGCCTTTTTGCTGTATTACAAATGCTATATGGATGGAAGTTGCTATTGTTGTTGCTGGACTAAAAGAGCTGAGTTCCAGAGAGAATGTGAAAATGACTCCCTTAACTATCAAGGCAGCATTTGGTTGAGTGTGGTACCAAGAAGCCCAATAAAATTGAAGTCAATGGGAATTAATACCGAAAACACATAGTGGATAGAGTTATACCTAACCTAAAAGAAAATGGTTGTGATTATTGCAGATCATTTAACTCAGTCCCAGGACATTGTGGCAGAAGTTTCTTACAATAACATCCTATTCCCAACTTCCTTTACCTCTTTGATTGATGGCATTCTCTCCATTTTAAGATCAAAACTGATTGCAATGTATTCTGCTTCATTTGCAGTTCCTCGGATAAGCAAATCATGTTTTGATGCTATAAGACGTGAATAACATCAAGGAATGAGCTCAACATAATAAGTAACATTCGGTTCACCAGTGCCAGGTAATGAAAGTGCAGATCCTTCTGCCACTGGCATTCAATAGAATTATAATCACCAAGTCTCTCATGATTACCATTGACTAAAAAATTAACTAGACCAGCCACATAAGTACGGTGACTATGAGAATAGGTCAGAAATTTGGTACTCTGCAATGAGAATCTCATTCAGTTATTCCACAAACTAAGTCTCTCAAGCACCTACAAACAAAAATAAGCTCTGATGAGGTATTTTCCATTTGTCTAGATGATTACAGTTAAAACAAGACTCACGAAACTTAATGCTATTTGTTTGATTAGCAAACAGTTTGATTAGCAGCCACCTATCACACTGAACATCAACTCTCTCTAATACCAATGCACTGTGACTGCAGTCTGTACCTTCTAAAAGATACACTGCAGCAATCTGATAGGGCTTCTTTGACAGCACCACCCAAACTTGTGCTAAAAATACAAAAGCAGCAAATTGTAGGAATCCCATTGCCTCCAAGATTCCCATCAAGTTACACATTGGCCTGACAAAGTCATATAGCATATTCATGTTGTACCAAAAGCTTGGAAATCCTTACCCAGCAATACTGTGGGGGAAACTGTATACTACAGCCAATCAAAAAAACCATCACCATTTCAAAGGTGTTAACTGCTAGCCTATGTGGTAAGAAGTTCCTAAACAGTATTGAACCAAAGACCTCACTCATAGCTGGTATACTATAAGTTAGCTTAGGTTAACACGTGAAAACGGAAAAGATTAAGGAAAAGATGGGTTTGGGCAATTGGCTGATGACATGTTTGTGCTTTAAAGTGCTGGATAAAGAGAATATTAAGTTTATTTCACCTATATGGTTCAAAAGAAATGTGAACTTTTGTGCCCGCTGCAAAATTTGATGATCAGAAGTGTGAAGGGATAAGAATTGTGCCAAGGATTTGCATCCATTGTGTTTATTGCAGGGTTTGTGTGGGTGAACAGCTAAGCAAAAAAGCAGCATACCACAAATGCTGGAATCAGGGTAAACCGGAGAATATTTCACAGTACAGTTTGAATCAATACCAAAATCCCCTGTGAGAATCATATCATTTAATTCCCCAGGGTTGGATTTGTAGGAGTGTGAATTCTCATTTAACTAGATTAGGAATAGTATAAAATACGAATCTAAGGTTTTACTTGGCAGTCTATTTTCTCATTCGTTTAAACTGGCATAGAAAGTATGCTGTGTGTAAACTGTGGGATAAATTTGTTCATTTTTGTAATTATGTCATTATCACCTAAAGATAATTTTCTTCCATTTGTGATGTTTTGATATGTAAATAATAAAAATGGAAAGACAAAGTGTTATTGTGGACTACTTATTGATATTAGGAATGTGTTCACTGAGACTTCCATAGAAACTATTAATGTTTGATTCAACACATCAGCAACTTAAACGGGTAATATCTTTAGAATGAAAAGTGATTAATTAATACAGAAGGGTAAATGGAATATTCTAGTGTTTATATGAACTAAAAAAAACATAAACCAATCTGGTTGGAAAATACTTTAGACATTACCTTCAACGTATTCCTGGGAAGCATTGTGATGTAGGCAAAAATCTGTATGTGGCAGGAATCTCACTTGAGAATGGATCTCTGTCTGACAATGGTGCTGGTGGGATAGGCTAGTGGTGTGGATTCAGAATATTCCTGCCACCTCAGATATTAAGGGGAGAATTGTCCTGGCATTCAAAACTGCAGGATAGGATTCACTTTGGACAACTGAGGGATAGCAGCTTCTCTCCCGTGGCAAGGCTGTTCTTGAGCCAGACTTTCTGCCTGTATAAAATGGTTGCTGCCCCAGAAGTATTTCTGATAGCATTCACCTTCTCAAACTAAGATGGGACATCCCTTTGACCCTATGAATTTCTAGTAGAGAGTGGTAGAATTCTCAATGAGGCCCACCTCACCCCTACACTAGGTTTTCAGGACTTATTTGTTTCATTATACATCCACAGAAAAACATGTCTTTTATTTCTAGTGGGCCATGGTACCTGTTTGCTGAGAGATTCCGGTGATCATTCTAGTTTCATTAGTGGCTGACTCAATATGACTGCACGGTCAGTCAAGGTCTCCACTGTCAGTCTCTGTCTGGCTCTGTGAAGCTGCCGCTCAATAATGAATTACAGAGATTCTAGTAAGTTTCCTATGACATAAAGGAATAATTTGAATCTGACCTATTGCCTTGTTTTCATCCCCATACATTTGTTTTTAATAAGCTATCCAATAACCACTGAAATACAAATGTGCTACCAGTCCAATGTTTGCACTAGGAATCAAAATGCCATTCATTGTGGAAATCAGCAGGTGTCAATCATTCAGGCACTGCTGTTTCCTTTGTATATTTTAGCCTTAGATTTACCCTTCCTTTTCAAAGTTGTTGACTGGAGTATCAGATAAACGAGCCTGGCCACATCTTTGCTAACTCATTTTTACTTTTTATTTTCATTGTTGAGGAGAACCGGAGGAGAACTGGTAATCAATATGCACATTTTTGATGAAGCTTCACACTCTGCAGTGAGATGTTAGATTGCTGCTAGCTGTCTGGAGTTCCTCTGACAATGTGTTATCAGGTCGTGTTTGTGCTGACAGTCACAGCCCATGCAGGAAACACTGAGTCACATGGTTTTTTGAGGTGGAATAAATCAAGCGTGTAGTATAACTGCAAGGAACTAATTTCCACCTACAAATGGGATGGTTATCTGTGTATCAGACGAGACACTTTTAGCTCTGGTACACTTTTTACAGGTTCAGTGCTGTGACATGAATTTTAATGAATGTACCTGATTGTTATATGAAGTTAAAGTTGATTCTTTGATTTACTAGCAAATTTTCGCTGTGACAAAAGGCTTTTGCTCTGACAGCAGATGGCAATTAAATACATTGTTGTGTATACTTTAGAATAAGATGGAGTGGACATCTCAGAGTGTGCTCTGCTAAAGTTTTCCACAGTTTTCCACAGCTCAAAAATGTTTTGTCTACAAAGTAACTGGGAGTGTGAGCTAATAATAGCACAGTGAGGACAACAGGAGCAGTGCACAACTGGATCAGCAGAGCATCTCTATAACCAATAAGTTAAAAGGATTAAGAAATAAACAGGCTGGGGAGAAGGGTGAATAGTGGGAAGTGAATTCAATGTAAACTTGGTTACCAGAGTTGAAATAGAAGGGGGAAAGAAAGAACATATCAAGAAATAGAGAAAGAAAAAACAAGGAAAACACATTTGTCAAATTAGTTTTTCAGGGATAAAGAAGTTTGTCAGCAGTAATTATTCCTCAGCAGACTGCTGAATTCATATTGCTTGCAATTCACTAAGACAAACACTGTAATTATGAATTACTGTTAAAAACCCAATTAGTCTGAACCAAACAATGCTTGATATTCTCCTGTTCCTTAGCTTTTACATATAGTGTGTAAATGGCTGGATTTCAAGGAAAATCATGATTATGTAGAGTGTGCAACCACACAATCTTGCAAAAGAACAGATGCCCTTAAATTGTTTTATGCTTGGAAAGGCATTCTAAACATACAAGGTACGGCATGTCAACAGATTATTTTCTGAGAGCCCTGAAAAATTCTATGTCAAATGTTTAACAAAACCCTACTAGGGGTGAGGTCTCAAGAGCAGCTACCTGAGGCTCTACCTGAGGTCTAATCTGCTCTGCTTCACAGGCAGACACTTGAATAAGGAAGACCAACTCATTGGCCCTCTGCATCTGGATCAGGTTGGTGTGGGCAAATATCATTATCTAGCTTAATCGAGCTAATGCAGACACAGAAGCTGCTGCCAGTTTTACTCTGTAGTAGGAGAAAGCAGTCATAGTTTCACTATATTTACTAACACTGAGCCAATATTAAATTAAAAGATAATTTAAGTTGCATTAAGTTTCCATTTCTTTTAGTATGAACTGATGTAATTGCAGAAGTAGCAAACTCCTCATCTCATCAGAGAGGCCTAGTTAGAGAGCACAGAGCAATTACTAGAGTTGGCTGCTTGTGGCCTGAAGAGTCTCATTGGCAGCATTATGAGCGAGCCCCATATAACCTGAACAACATGAACTATTTATTCTCAGGTGGTTGAATTGTTTGCTTTACTAAGGAAGTGGAACCAGTTTCTATTGTTAAGGATCAGACAAGTTTTCATTGTATTGAGCATTTCACAATTGTGTGACCTTGGAGAGTTGGTAAGGGCTGCTAGTTATATAAATAAGCGAATTAATAATGAGCTGGAAGTATAATATTAAATCATAGAGTTATACAGTTGTACAGCACAGAAACAGGCCCTTTTGCCCTCCACTTCAATGTTGACCATCATGCCTATCTACATTAATCCCACTTGTCTGTATTAATTCCATACCCCTCTATGCCCTGCTCATTCAAATACCTGCCCAGATGCTTCTTTAGGGTCATTACTGTTCCTGTCTCCACCATATCCTCTAGCAGCTCATTCCACTCACTATCTAGTCTATGTGTGAACAAATTACTCCTCAGATTCCCTTTAAACCTCCTCCCTCTCACCTTAAACCTATAACCTCTAGTTTTAGACACCCCTATCATGGGGAACAGACACTGGCTATCCATCCCGTCTATGCCTCTCATAATTTTATATACCTCTATCATATCACCCCTCAACCTCCTTCGCTCCAGGGAAAACAGACTAAGTCTATCGAATCTCTCCTGATAACTCAAGCCCTCCAATCCAGGCAACATTCCTCTACCGTCTCTTGCTTAATCACATCCTTCCCAAAATGCGGTGACCTTAACTGCACACAATATTACAAATGCGGCCTAACCAACATTTTGAACAACTGTAACATGATGACCCAACTCATATACTTAATGTATCCATGAAGACAAGTATGTCATACACCTTTCTTATCACCCTGACTATTTGTGTTCCCATTTTCAGGGAACTATGTACTTGTATTCCAAGATCTCAATATTCAACAATGCTCCCCAGGACCCTACCACTCACTGTGTATGTCCTGCCCTAACTTCCCAAAATGCATCACTTTGCACTTGTCGAAGTTAAATACCATTTGCCATTCCCTTGCCCAGTTTCCCAGTTGATCTATATCCTGTTGTATCCTTGGACAACCTTCTTCACTGTCCACAATGCCACCAATTTTGGTGACACCTGAAAACTTACTAATCATGCCACCTACATTTTCATAGAGATACAGCACAGAAATAGGCCCTTCGGCCCATTGAGTCTGCACTAACCATCAATCATCCATTTACACTAATCCTACATTAATCCCATTTTCTATTCTTCCCATTTTCTCATCAATTCCCCAAATTTTACAACTCACGTACACACCAGGGGCAATTTACAGTGGCCGACTAACCTACCATCTCGCAGGTCTTTTGGATGTGGGAGGAAACTAGAGCAGCTGGAGGAAATCGATGCGGTCACAGGGAGAACATTTCGTCTAAGTCATCAAAATATATGGCAAACAACATGGGCCCAGCACCGATCCCTGCAGCACACCACAGGTCATAGACCTCCATTCTGAAAAACAACCCTCCACCTACCACCCTCTGCCTCCTACTGCCAAGCCAATTCTATATCCAGATTGCAAACTCACCCTGGATCCCATGTGTTCTAACATACCACAGCAACCTACCATATGGTAGCTTGTCAAAGGCCTTGCCAAAATTTATGTAGACATTACCTACTGCCCTGCCTTTGGTCTCATAGACCTTACTTTGATTACTTTTGAAGCCTCACTTTTATTATTTCCCACCTCCTCACTGGATTTTACTGACTCTCAGATAGTGACTTCAGAGTCCTTTTCCCCAGCTGAAATTCCTCTTCGGTTTTGTGCCACTTGTTTTTGCAACAACCTCCACACCATAAACATAACAACACAAAAGAATTATGGCTGCAAGAGCAGGTTGAAGGCTGGCTATTCTTCAGCAATCAACTCACTCACTGACAGTCTAGAATCACTGAGGCATGATTCTAGACTGTGATTGTTACTCATCATTTGTTTGGAAGGGAGCAGCTCAGCAGTGATCAAAAAGTTTGAATTCTAATGGCACAAAAAAGCTCACTTAATTTGCGCCCACCCACTCCCAAGCATTTGCTGACTCCGTCACCAGTTCACAATGGCTACAGTATGCACCATCTGTAAGATGCACTGCAGTAATTTGCCAGAGCTTCCAAACTCAAAACCTCCTTATCTATCCTATCTATTCTTTGCAAAATTCTAAAAACCCCAATCAAATCTTTGGTTAATGTTCCACATTCTAGGCAAGTTTTAAGTAGTAAAGGAGCAGAGAGAGGAAAGAGGCAGCAACGCTAAGGGAGAACTTGGGATCTGGACAGCTGATGGCATGTAACATATTAAAATAGTGAAGTATATTAAGGTGCTTTCTTCAGAGGGAACATGGAGGCACCAATTTTGGAGAGTTAACTGAAGGTACGGTTAAAGAGAAAACTTTTGGCTGAACTATTTGAACGGGCAAGAGGTTCAGCAAAGTGCAGCTCATGTGGAAGCAAATTCCAAGTGCACGGGCATGATGGTCTATATCTCGAGCAATAAATCAAAGGGTCGACTAAACTGGAACGGCAGACTTTGTGCACTGGGACAAAAGTGTTTTTTTAAACTCATACATTCACCGGCTGTGGGTGTCAATTTATTGCCAGTTTTTAAATGCTGATTGTATAAATGATAATGTGCAGTGGTGAAGTCCATGTGGTGAAGGTATTCTCATAGTGCTGTTAAGCAGCCAGTTCCAAGACTTCAACCCATTGAAGATAAAGGAACAATAATATATTTCCAGATTAGAATGGTATGTGATTTGGAGGAAAACTTAATACTTAAAACTGAGGTGTAGAATGAATTAAACTTATGCAAACTTGGATTCTGTAAATATATATATCTTCAGCTGAAATTGTTGTTACAATGCTTGGTGGCTCTTTTTTAATATATTAAAAAGCCATATTCATTCCTCTAAGAGTGGATTCCACTGTGCCAATAAAATGATTAGATTTTCATTAATTTTTCATGAACTGTTTAATCAAATAGTTGTAAGAGCTACTTCTGGCTCTGTGCCAACTGCAACAAATGTTTTACTTCCCAGAGCCCCTCAATGTTGCTGATACTATTACTTTCCCAGTATCAGCCTTTGATATCCTAGCACCCTAAACTTTGGATTCTCTGAGCCTGGCATGGATGTAGAAACAGTCATTGCATAAGGACCAACTTTTGAGCCTGCATGAATGTGCCTATCAAGGAGGATTGAAATAATGGGCTGAGAATTCTGAATAGTCTATTAAAGGAAGGTCATCGATCCATTAAAGGGCTTCACAGAACTCATCTCCAGGCAAAGCTTGAAATTTAAAGGTATGGTAGAGAGAAGATACTGAAACCCAAGCAATAGACAAGATGCTGAAGGAACTCAACAGGGCAGGCAGCACCTGTGGAGGGAAATGGACAGTGGACGTTTCAGGTCGAGACCCTTCACCTGGACTGAAAGATAGAGGGGAGATAGCCAGTATAAAGAGGTGAAGGGTAGGGGTGGAGCAAGAGCTGTCAAGCAATAGGTGGATCCAGGTGAGGGAGGGGTGATAGGCAGATTGGGGAGAGTGGAAATAACGACAGAGGCTGAGAGGTGATAGGTGGTTGCAACGACTGGCTGCAGATGATGGTATCTGATAGGTGACGAAGGAGGAGCATGGAATCAAAAAGGGGAGGTATGGTGGGCGGATGGGAACAGTAAGGGGAGGGGAACCATTGGAAGGAGTGTGTGGAGGATGGGCCGATAATGTGGGAGGAGGAGGGGAAAGAAACAGGTGATGGGGGGGCGCTGAGGTGTGTGTAGGAGGAACTGGGTAGATCCACCTCATATTGCTACCCAAGCTATTCAATATATCTGAGGCGTGTTTTTTAAAAGAGAATTGGATGGAATACATAGCAAGAAACTGACCATTTAATCTCCCCAATCTGTACCGGCATCTAGGCTCCTTCTGACTCTCCTCCTACCCTTCTTCATCTAACCCTGTCAATTCCTTTCTCTCTCATGTGCTTATCTAGCATCCCCTTCAATGCACCCATTCTATTTACCGCAGTCTTCCCCCATAATAAGTTCCACATGCCTCTCTGGGGAAATGTAAAGAGAGGGTTAAAAACAGATCTTTTTAGTTAAAATGGAGTTGTCCGCTCACAGTCAATCTTGTGAGCAGGCATGTTAATTAAGAAGATAAGTAAAACATAATGTCTTAATTCATGGGGTCCATAAGGCCTTAAAGCATGCAGATGTAAGACATAAAGGAATGTGATAAGATAAACCTGTTGTTTGGAGACGAAGGAGATTGGTTCGGTTGACAATGTGAAGGCTTGCCTCTATCATTAAGAAAAATGATTAGTTTTAGAGTTCTAGCTGGCTGGTATGTGTAGATTAGGAAAGAAATGCAGGCTCTTTGATTATATATGTGTGAGTAGTGAACAAGCTCATCAGACTTCTCCTCGGACTGGAATTGTGATCGGTGCCAAGGACATCTGAGATTCTCCGGGCAAGCCGGAGTCCCCGATGAGCAGAAGGGTGTGAGGCTTGTTATTTTATCGATTTTTATACTGTATTTTAGACATTGTTTTGTTAATCTTTCATATCCTTTATTACACTTTAGTAAAGCACCCTGTTGTAACTTTGAGGTGTTCTTTCTCCCTCGTTGATCCGAATCCATGAAAACCTGCTTATTTTCCGTTACAGGAAAGTTTCTTCTGAAATCCCCATTTGATTGTTTTGGTGATTATTTTATATTAATAGCTTCTAGTCTTACTCTTTTCCAGAGTGGAATCTTTCTCTGTGTGTGCAAAACAAAACTTCTCATAATTTTAAAGATCCCCGTTTAATGCTATTGAGTGCAAATTAATTTCTAGGCGGTATTTTTTAAATGGTGAGAAACTAGTAGCACAAGAATTTGCATGTGCTGGTATAGGAAATGCAGTTCACATGCAGGTGCAGAGAGCAATTCAGAAGGCTAAAGGTATGTTGGATTCATCACAGTAAGGTTACTGCAGCTATATGCAGAATTTGGGTGAAACCACATTTGAAATATTGCGTGGAGTTTAGACCTCTGTACCTACACAAGGATATACTTGTCTTCTTGTTTTGGTCATGGCACAGTGTAGGTTCACTAAATTGATTCCTGGATTGAAGGCATTGAACAGGGAATGAGTAGGGCTGGTCAGGAATGAGAGGTGAACTCAGTAAAACATGCAAGATTCAGACATGGATTGGCAGGATAGGTGAATGGTGTTGAACACTACAATCATCAGCGGACATCCCTACTTCTGACTTTACAATTAAAGGAAGGTTATTGATGAAACAGCTGAAGATGGTTGGGCCAAGGCCACTATGCTGAGGAACTTCCACAGAGATGTCTTGTGGCTGAGATCATTAACCTCCATCCACCACAACCATCTTCCTTTGTGCTGGGTATGATTCTTACCAGCAGAGGGTTCCCGCCACCCCCCACCCCCCAACATTCCCATTGACTCCTGTTTAGCCAGGGCTCCTTGATGCCATACTCAATCAAATGTGCCAAGAGTGTGGCTCCATAGAACCTGAGCAACATGAACTATTTATTTTCAGAAGGTTGAGTGGTTTGCTGCATTAAGGAAATGGAATCAGTTTCTATTATTAAGAATTAGATAAATTTTCATTGTATTAAGTCATTTTAAGATTGGGTGACCTTGAAGAGCTGCTCTTACTCTGGTAAGGACTGCTAGTTATAAAAATAAACAACTGAATAATGAGCTGGAAGTATAATTTTAGATCATGGTGAGTATGTTCAAGACTGAGCTCACTGGATATTTAAACACTAAGGAAATTGAAATTATGTGAAGCAGGTGGTATGAGGATTAGTTTGAGGAACTGATATGATTTTATTGAATGGCAGAGCTTATCAAGAGGACATAGGGTCTCTTCCTGGTTCTCTTCTTCTTGTGATCATATATTCTCATTCCTATTCTCACTCTCCCTCCAGTTCCTCTACATCCCCATTATAATACATTGACCAGAATTTTAACTAGTGCATTCAGAGTGGTCTAGGATTCATTGCACATTCACCATATTTTCTCTACTTTTCAATGCTTCTCCTCCAGAAATATGCCCCATTTAGCATGTTAAGTCGAAAGCATAAACGCTGTAATTGTTTGGAAAATGAAAAGTGGCCAACAGTTACTATCTTTAAATTACCAGAATTGAAAGACATGATACCACATAAACTATCAAGGCCAAGTGCCACTATAGCAGGGATTGAGGGGATTACTCGAAGAGCTGACATAGACATGATGGGCTGAATGTCCTCCTTCCATGTCTGAAGGAAATATGAACAATATGAAATTGCACTTGTTCTTCTGATGTAAAATAAATGCAAAGTATACCAGAGTAACAGAGGGAGGACCTGCAATGGGTTCAGTGCTTCACTGAAGTGGTATTTCTAATGGACACTTATGGCAGCTGTTGGGCCTAATCTGCTCACTATTCTTCAATAGCCCATCAGCTTTGGTTCCACAAGCTAGTGAAAGCTGAGGAGTAACCTACAATTATCCTCAGTCCTTCTGACGTGCACACACCAGAGGTGCATCCAGACCACTTTCCAGGCCAAGGTCTGTGAAATTTGTTTGATTCAGAGGAATGTGTACTTGCAATCATTTTGTATATATGCTGTATTCATAATTGTGATCAAATACTGGGGTAAATTTTTACCTTCACTATTTGGACAAAAAGCTGATGAGGTACAGCAGAGGTTCTTTTTAAAACCGAGTTGTTCAATTGTGTTGCCAGAGATGATACATGCCCACAGAAACTGTGGAGTGCATCAGCTCTACGTGTAGTCTGAACTGGTACAATTAATAAAATGACAAGATCAACTGAAGACTGTAAATTTCACAAGTTTTATTCCAGTTTTGAATTCCAATATCTTCTGAGGGGTTGAATTTTTTTTCAGTTTAGCATTCTGTTCCCCAATATTCCTATTCTCGATTGCAGTCAAGTTCAGTTTCATTCTGCTGTCACTGCTAAACCAGAAGATGGCACAATGTGCTTTATTAAAGAAATATATGTTTTTATTAATCTTGAAAACTACTTCAAACTGAACTTCCATGAAAAGAAAACATAAAGCAAAAAATATGGTATGGAGATAAGATGTAAAACACAATGAGGAAGATTATTGGGATTCCTAATTAGTTTTGCGGTACTGCAATTCCTTTCCAAAGATTTGTCTTTGTTTGCTTTCCCTCACTCTCACAACTCTGCTGCCTCTAGCCACCAGTTTTTATGTTGATTGAAATGGGATAAGGTGACCTGTGCTCAATGTGGCAAAATAACAAAGTTTTTAGTTTGTGATTGGTTACAGGAAACCCTCATCCTCAACCCAGAGTTTTAGTATGGTTCACATTTTTCAATGCACTTTGTGAGACTGTATCTTAGAAAATTACCTGGATTCATTGTTATGCCCTTCCACCCAATACCCCCTCCCCCACCACCTGTTTTACATGATCCCATCTCACCTACCTGCCCTCTCCTTCTCTGACCTCCCTCATGTCCATGCAGCTAGAGCAAGTGGGAGTGGTCTATGAAATGCACAGGTCAGATTTAATGGTGATAAAGGAAAGCAAACCAAGATAATGATTTTACAGAGGAAGAATGGCCCAATTTCACAGTTTTTATGACTTCTGATTTTGTATTAGTCTATCTTCAGCATCCAGTTAGCATACAAAAATGCCCAAAGGCCAATTTTTAGGCAAAGATGTCTAGTATTTGCTGATAGTTGTAACTCTGTAGACAAGACAAGTTATCTTTATTAGTCACGTGTACATCGAAACACACAGTGAAATGCATCTTTTGCGTAGAGTGTTCTGGGGGCAGCCAGCAAGTGTTGCCACTCTTCCGGTGCCAACATAGCATGCTCACAACTTCTTAACCCGTATGTCTTTGGAGTGTGGGAGGAAACTGGAGCACCTTCTTCTTGTAGATATTTTACTTTCTTCTTGTAGATATTTACTGTACCTCAAGTACCTCTATGTCCCTTCTCATAACCAGGTGACCAGGACAGTGCGCATTGTTTTTAAACATGTTCTAGCCAAGAGTCTAAATAAGTTCAATGACATCTCTCAGCTTTTAAATTCCTCTAGAAATAAAACCTGGTGACTTGTTGGCATTTTTCACAGTTTTCTTAACTAGTGTTCCTACTTCTAATAAATTGTGATTCTGTGCTCCTCTGCCCCAGGCCAAATTTAAATTTAAGAGTGTAATTCTATGGGTTAATAATTAACAGTACACATAGATTTGTCAAAGGAATACCACATTTAACTAACTTTCTTCAGATAAACTAATAGAGAGGGATTGATGAATCTGTGTTGTGTAAAATGTGGGTTTGTAAGCAAAACAGAAAACCTAAGGAGAACAGTGGTAGAGGCAGCATGTAAACAAAATTGGCCAAGGGAGAAAAAGCACCAAATAGTGGTGAATGATTATTTTCCAGTCTGGAGGGAAGAATCCAGTGGTTGTCCCCGGGATCGGTATTTGGATCATGGCTTTGTTTGATATATTAGTGAGCTGTTTTTGAGTACACAGTCCATAATTCCGAAGTTTGCAGATGACACAAAAGCAGTAAACAGTGAGAAAATTAGTAGCAGACTTCTGGAGTACAAGGACAGACTGGTGAAATGGGCAGCCACATGGCAGATATAATGTAAAGAGAGAAGTGTGTAATGATACATTATGAAAGGAAGGATGTGAGGCAATTTAAAATAAATACTACATTCTTAAAGGAGGTGTTGTAGCAGAGAGACGTGGGGACTTCTGCACATGCATCTTTGAAGGCAACAGAATGAGTTGATAAGGCTATTCTAAAGTATGAGAGGTGTTGTCTTTCTAAACAGAAGAATAGCTTACCAAAGCAAGTTATACTAAATCTTTGTAAATTACCGGTTACACTTCAGATGGTGTTCAATTCTGGCTACCATACTTTAGGAAGGATGTTTAGGCTAAGGAAACAGTATGGGGAGGATTTGCAGGAATGGCATCATGGATATTCAGTTACAAAAAGGGATTCAAGATCTTAAGGATTGTTTGCCCTTAGACCAAAGTAGATGAAGGGTGATTTAACAGAAATGTTCAAAATAATAAATGATTTTGATGGAGTTTCCATTGACAGAACTGTCAGTAACAAGTGGAAAGAAATTTAAGGGAATTATCGGAAAAAAATAACAACTTATTTTTCACTCAGAGTTATCAATCTGGAATGTTTTGCCTGAATGGGTGGTGGAAGGAGAGTCAATAGTAACTTTCAGAAGCAAATTGGATAAATATTTGACAGGGAAAATTGCAGAGGTAGGGAGAAATAGGTCAGAAGTGGGATTAATTAGACACCCCTTACAAGGAGCTAGCATAAGTATAAGGGGGCGAATGGTCCAATAACAACCTTGAAACTCATTTTCCATTTACACATCCATTCCGCAAGAGTCATTGAGTCACAAGGAAATACAGCACAGAAACATGCCTTTGGCTCACCTAGTCCATGCTGACGATCAACCACCCATTTTTACACTAATCTTACATTAATCACATTTTTTATTCTCCCACATTCTCATCAACAACCCCCCCACCCTCCAAGATTCTGTCACACACCTTCACACTAAGGGCAATTTACAATGGCCAATTAATCTACCAACCAGCATCTCCTTGGGATGAAGGCGGAAATTGGAGCACCCAGAGGCATTTCCTGATGATTTTTTTTTAACCAATTATAAAGAATTGTGGAATGCATCAAACATTTACATATTTCTAGCAATAACCAGTGGAAATAATTTAGCAATTAGTAGCTGTTGATCCCTTTAATGGGTGGAGTAAGTGGATGCCACTGAAACCATGATTAAGAAACCATGATTAAGAAAGGCATCAATTACAGGTGTGCAGGACTTTGGAACCAAAAGTATACCCTAGTTGGGTTGTCAACCACTCTAGACAGAGATAAGAAGAATGTTTTTTTACCCAGAGATCAGTGAATCTTTCAAATTCTCTCCCCAAGGTATTTGAAAACATAGGGAATTAAGGGATATGGGTTTAGTGCAGGAAAGTGGTGCCAAAATAAAGAAAAACAGCAATGATCTTATTAAATGGAAGAAAAGAGGTCTGAATGGTCTAGCCTCACTTCTATTTCTTAGGTCCTTATGTTCTTATTCAGTCTCATAGCCTTTACATTCACCACACACAACCACGTCATCTGTAAACAGCGGCTGTGGATGCATGGATGGGACTACACCAAGTTCCACCTCATCACTGTCTCCCTTGAACCCTCCACTCTCTCCAAGTTATCAGACTGCTTGTTCAGTATGCAGTCCTAGCTGAGGAGAAATAGCATCCTACTAAGTGTCGGGAAGACTGAAGCAATTGTCCTCCATCTCCATTACAGATTCTGCTTCCAATTGCGAAACCTTCCCTCACCCTGTCAGGAAGTGAAGCAGATTGTTCACAATTTTGGTATCTTTTTAAACCTGAGTTGAGCTTCAGACCACAAAACTACATTATCTCCAGGATTGTGTATTTCCACCTCACACGTCTCTGTCTTCGGCCAGTTTAACTCCTTAGGTTTGCCTTTGAAATCACTGGACTTGAATATTCCAATGCTCTCCTGCTTGACCTCCCTCATTCTACCCTCCATCATCATGAGGAATCAAGATTGCTGTGCCCTAAATGTTTACACTCCCATTCACTTGTGCTGACTTGCAAGATCAGTACGGTAGGATAGTGGTTAGCGTAACGCTATTACAGCACCAGCAACCCGGGTTCAATTCTGCCACAATCTGTAAAGAGTTTGTATGTTCCCCCCGTGTCTGCGTGGGTTTCCTCCAGGTGCTCTGGTTTTCTCCCACATTCCAAAAGACATACAGGTTAGGAGTTGTGGATATGCTATGTTGGCGCTGGAAGAGTGGTGACATTTATGGGCTGCCCCCAGCACATTCTCAGTAACGCAAGAAGATGCATTTCACTGTGTGTTTCAATGTATATGTGACTAATAAATATATATCTAAATATATTTAATCGAGGTTTTGATGTTTATAATTCTCACTTTGTGATCTGCTCCAGCCATATAACCTTAAGAGTCATTTGGTTTCCTCGACTTCTGGTATCTTGATTGCCCTGAATGTAATCGCATCACCACTGGTAAACATCAGGGAAAACATCAAGACTCTAAGCACTGAAATTCTCCTCCCATACATCTCAGCAGCTTTTTCTTTTACTTAAACACTTCTTAAAACCTCTTTGACCAAACTTTTGGTCATCCACTTTAGTAATAGAGTTGTTGTCAAATTGTGTTTGTTAGTATTCCTGTGAAGCCCCTTGGGATGTTTTGATGCCTTAAATGTTTGCCATTATGTTGTTTAATAAAGGTTATTCCCAATGCTTATTGTCCTTAAGTGTTAATATTCCTCTTTTTCAAGGAGCTAATCAAGGTGTTAGAAATTCTAATTAATCCAATTATTACTAGGAACAAACTGACATTCTCTTTTTATGTATAGTAATGAATCTGTTCAGACTGGTAGTTGGAATGGGGTGAGTGAGCAGCCTTCTACCTTCATCTCCCATGATTCTCAGAGGGTCAATGGGCGAAGATCAACCATGCCTGTATGGTGCAGGCTGCATCTGCATATATGTATTGTTATTGGTTTATTATTGTCACTTGTACCAAGGTACAGTGAAAAACTTGTCTTACCGATCGTACAGGTCAATTCATTACACAGTGCAGTTACATTGAGTTAGTACAGAGTACATGATGTAGTACAGGTAAAAACAATAACAGTACAGAGTAAATTGTCACAGCTACAGAGAAAGTGCAGTACAATAAGGTGCAAGGTCACAACAAGGTAAATTGTGAGGTCAGAGTCCATCTCATCGTATAAGGGTACCGTTCAATAGTCTTATCACAGTGGGATAGAAGCTGTCCTTAAGCCTGGTGGTACGTGCCTTCAGGCTCCTGTAGCTCCTACCTGATGGAAGGGGAGAGAAGAGAGAATGACCTGGGTGGGTGGGGTCTTTGATAATGCTGGCTGCTTTGCCAAGGCAGCGAGAGGTAAAGACAGAGTCCAAGGAGGGGAGGCTGGTTTCCATGACGCGCTGGGCTATGTCCACAACTCTCTGCAGTTTCTTGCGGTCCTGGGCAGAGCAGTTGCCGTACCAAGCAGTGATGCATCCAGATAGGATGCTTTCTATGGTGCATCAATAAAAGTTGGTGAGTGTCAAAGCAGACATACCAAATTTCTTTAGCCTCACCCTTAAATTTCACCAGCACTCTTCAATGAAAGGAGTTAAAGTCAAAAGGTTTCCTTAAACTTGAAATACAGGCAGTTTATCAGCAGTTCAGACAACTGATTGTAAGTGTAGAAAAAGCTTTTAAAGCTGGTTTAGCGTACAGCTGCAGAGATGTTGGTCATACATGGAACAAGGTTTGTCACTCCCTACGGTGATCTACTAATAGTAACCCATAAATCTAATGCATTTTAAATTTATATTTTCCGCTCTTTATGCCACAGGGAGCTATTAGCATCAATTTGGTGCAACCTCAGGGAGCTCCAAGATCTGTAAACAAGGTGCAATTTACCTGCAAAAGCACTTTCCCTACACCTCGTTTTCCAAGCACTTTCCCTGCACCTTATTTTCCATCTCCCTTGAATTTATTGAGGCCAAGCCAGGAAATGGTGCATAGGGGCGGTTACTTTCTTCCTCTCTCACCCTGTATCTTTCTTTTAACCCCAATTTTTAAGTAAAATCCAGTAATGAGCACTGACATGGTCACAAATAATTCTAATGCTCCACTACACTAGCAGTTCAGAGCATTCTGGAGTTGTGATTCTGATTAGTATTTTCACACCTATCTGTGAACTGGGGGATGCTGTAACCTAGCAAAGCTGCCAAATACCTGGGTTGAGAACATCCAAGATGTCAGTTGTGGCTCAAGGATCTGAGAGTCTGAGGTTTGTGGGTTTAAGCCCCAATTTCAGCAATTCCTTACAAAATCTGGGCTGATAATTCATTGCAGCTTGTGGGAGGCGGAGAGTTCTTTATAAATGAGCACCACCAAAATAGACTGCTACTCACTTATGCCATTGCTATTTTACAGGAAGTTGCTTAGCACATATCAGCGGTTGCATTTGTTTGCAAAAGGATGATGGACTCTTAGAGAAAAAATGTTATAAAATCTATTCAAATTTTCTGAAAATTAGTTTTTTTTAAACTTAACATACGTCAAGAATCAAACCTGAAAATTATATTGCTCTGCAGTACAACTAGACCTAGATAACCCTGGAACAATGCTCTAAGCTAAAGTGCTATATCGGCACAAAGAGTAGCACAACTAGGAGAGCTGCTGCTTCACAGCTCCCATCTCCAGCAGCTCGGGTTCAATCTTGACCTCCAATGTGTGGAGGTTGCAAGCTCTCCCCATGACCATGTTTCTTCCAGGTGTTCTGCTTTCCTACCACATCCCAAAAACCTACCAATCTGTAGGTTAATTGACCACTGTAATTTGCCCCTAGTGTACAGGTGAGTGGTAGAATCTGGGCTGAGTTGATGTGGGAAGAATACATGGGGATTGCTGTAGGGTTAGTGTGAATGGATGATAAATGGTCAGCACAGACTTGGTGGGCTGAAGGGCCTGCTTCCACGCTGTACACTCCTATACAAGTACAAGTTGCTGTTTTGTGGAATTGGTGCTGCCTTCTATATCACCAGAAGGATGTTCCAGCCTTGCAGTCGCTCAGAATTCTGCAGTGAAGATGTCAGTAATTTTCATTCCAGTGGTCTACTGTGTTTTGTATCTCAGAGCACAGAGGTGAAAGGGCAGTGATGGAGTTCAGTCTACAACACAATCTCTTACATTTGTTTTTATTCTGAGATGCTCATGGTAACCAATCCCAGGGAAATAAAATAAAAATGATCCATATAGTGCCACATGGCTCCCCATTTTTATATTTGCTTGTCTTAGTTATAACACCATCACCTCCTGAATAGAAATTGGTAAATTAATTGATAAATTGGTTTATTATTGTTCCACGTACTAGGTGCAGTGAAAAACTTGTCTTGCATACCATTCATACAGATCAATTCATTTCAACAGTGCACTGAGGTAGTAAAACAACAACAGAGTGCAGAATAAAGTGTTACAGTTACAGTGAAAGTGCAGTGCAGGTCAACAATAAAGTGCAAGGTCATAACAAGGTAGATTGTGAGGTCAAGAGTCCATCTTATCATACTAGGGAACCATTTAATAGTCTTAAAACAACGTGATAGAAGCTGTCCTTGAGACTGGGGGTACGTGCTTTCAAGTTTTTGTATCTTCTGCCCGATGGGATGAGGGAGAAGGGAGAATGTCCTTGGTGGGTGGCGTCTTTGATTATACTGGCTGCTCTACCGAGGCAACGAGAAGTGTTGTCAGAGTCCAAGGAGAAAGTCACAGGTTCTAAGCCTTTCCTGAGTACATAACTTTTGGTAACACCTCAGCGCAGTGCACCTGCGTGTCAATGGAGTTGTGCATTGTGATGTTGAACCACTCTCTTCAGTTTGGTATAGAAAATATGTCAGTAATGATAATATTTTGGCATATTTCCATAGAAGTGTTTCCTAGTTGTTTACATATATTAGCTCTGTTACTTCTGTAAACATAGTGATCAAACAGTTGACTGAATATGCAATGACTGTTCCCCAAGATGCTTTATGAATTCAAGTTCTTTCTTCTTGGTATCTTTAGCTGTTTTTTTCTCATCTGCTGAAAACACTCATTTACACATCTACAACATGTGACCAAGTAAAAAATGGGACAACTGTCATCAATTAATGTACTAAAATTACACATCTACATGATACTTCAGGTGATCTTGCGTATTATGGACTGTGTGTGGACATTCTGAAGTTACATGATAAAGAGGCTATCTTTTCTGACTTTTCTGACTTTATATAATAACTTTAAATTTTAAGTTGATGTACCAATGTATTCACCAAAAGTAAATTGAAAATTATTTCAACAGTTCAGGTGTACATAGTATTTAAATAAAAATTAAAATAATAAACCTGATTGGTTAGCCATGAAAGCAACATTTTGTGTGAAGTGTTTTAGAACATAGAACATAGAAAAACTACAGCACAATTCAGGCCCTTCGGCCCACAAAGCTGTGCCGAACATGTCCCTGCCCTAGAAATTACTAGGCTTATACATAGCCCTCTATTTTGTTCAGCTCCATGTACCTATCTAACAGTCTCTTGAAAGACCCTATCGTATCCGCCTCCACCACCGTTTCCGGCAGCCCATTCCACGCAATCACTACTCTCTTGAGTAAAAAACTTACCCTTGATATCTCCTCTATATCTACTCCTCAGCACCTTAAACCTATGTCCTCTTGTGGCCACCAGTTCAGCCCTGGGGAAAAGCCTCTGACTATCTACCCTATCAATACCTCTCGTCATCTTATACACCTCTATCAGGTCCTCCCTCATCCTCCGTCTCTACAAGGAGAAAAGGCCAAGTTTCCTCAACCTACTTTCATAAGGCATGTGAAGTATGAAAGGCCAGGGGTCAGGTGACAGTGACAGCACTACTGACCCCCATGGTCGGATGATATCATTGCCTATTAGGTCGGAAGCTACACCACTGTCAATCAAGGTTTGGCTCCACCCTATCAGGTAAACACTTTTGTCTTGCTGGACCACTTGGATTGGTCTGTGCGAGCACCTTTGTTCCTGGTGTCACGAACCAGCAACAAAAGAAACACACTGAGCATGATTCAGTGTTAAAAACTATTTTATTAATCACTACTTATGATAATACATAAAATAAAAGTAAAAACGTTAGTATGTTAGAATTCAAAAATGTTAAACCTTGAACGTTAACCCCAAAACTAAACTCGTCGTGTGTGTGTGTGACAAAGTCCCAAACTCCAAGTTCCGGAATGGTTCTTAAAGTTCAGTTCCGCAAGCCATAAGGTGAAACATGGGCAAGGGCTTCTTCAACAACCACCGTTGTCTGAAGATAAGACGTAGACGTAGAGAAACATAGAGAGAGTAAATACGAAATCCAAATGTTCCACGATGGAACCCCAGCGACACTTCAGTGTTTACTCGGTAGTGACTTCCTCACCCCGAAAAGCATCCGAATCGTGGTCGTCCACGCAAATACCTGTTTCCTTCTACAGGTCAGCAATAAAGTGAACTCCACCGGATTACTTCCAACTTCCATACATGGATTTCAGTGGCAGACACAGTTATAGTTTCTCATCCATCGATAGAGAAAACTAGCAGGCTGGTGTCTCTCTCCCTTCTCTCTCTCTCTCTCCTTCTTCTTCTTCTAACTTCTTCAACAACGTCATTACGTCCTTTATCTTCTATTGACGTAAGCACACCCCACACACACATACACACACACTCTCTATCTTAAAGGGACTTTCACTGAGTCCGTAACACTGGGCACATCTACTATTAGCCTGTTTAAACCACCTTTGTCCTTGCTGGGCCACCCAGTCCCCCAGCAGCATAAAAGTGCTGCAAGTTTGGTTTTCTCTCTCTTTTCTGTCTCCGAGGATGTTGAGGTAAGCTGTGCACTACTTCAGGGCAGTTAGTTAAGGACTCCCGAGACCAAAGAGCCAATATTTGTCCAGAATCAGGGTATCCAAACATTGTATTGTTTATTCCTTGATCACTTGTACCCAGTTATTGTGTATGTGTGTGTGTGCACCCCACCCTTTGTTGCGATTTTCCTCCACATTCATGATCTCCTGCTTGAGAGTGTGCGAGTGTGCATCTGTTCCCATTCATTCTGTCCCCGCGTTTGTCTTTGTTATTAAACCATTTTTAAATTACAAAGACTGTGTCCAGACCTTTATCTTTAAGATACCAAAAGAAACTTTCTCACAACAGCATGTTCTGCATTCCAGGCAGCATCCTTGTAAATCTCCTCTGCACCCTCTCTATGGCTTCCACATCCTTCCTGTAGTGAGGCGACCAGAACTGAGCACAATACTTCAAGTGGGGTCTGACCAGGGACCCATATAGCTGCAACAATACCTCTCGGCTCCTAAATTCAATTCCCCGATTGATGAAGGACAATACACCATATGCCTTCTTAACCACAGAGTCAACCTGCTCAGCCGCTTTGAGCGTCCTATGGACTCAGACCCCAAGATCCCTCTGATCCTCAACACTGCCAAGAGTCCTAACATTAAGACTATATTTCGCCAACATATTTGACCTACCAAAATGAGCCACTTCACACTTATCTGGGTTGAACTGCATCTGCCACTTCTCAGCCCAATTCTGCATCCTTTCTATGTCTCTCTGTAACCTATGACAGCCTTCCAAACTATCCACAACACCCCCAACCTTCGTGTCATTCGCAAACTTACTAACCCACCCCTCCACTTCCTCATCCAGGTCGTTTATAAAAATCACAAAGAGTAAGGGTCCCAGTACAGATCCCTGAGGTACACCACTGGTCACTGACCTCCACTCAGAATACAACCCTTCAACAACCACTCTTTGCCTTCTGTGGGCCAGCCAGTTCTGGATCCACACTGCAATGTCCCCTTGGATCCCATGTCTCCTCACCTTCTCCATAAAGCTTCGCATGGGGTACCTTATCAAACGCCTTGCTGAAATCCATATACACTACATCTACTTCTCTCCCTTCATCGATGTGCTTAGTCACATCCTCAAAAAATTCAATCAGGCTCGTAAGACAGGACCTGCCCTTGACAAAGCCATGCTGACTATTCCTAATCATATTATACTTCTCCAAATGTTCATAAATCCTGCCTCTCAGGATCTTCTCCATCAGCTTACCAACCACTGAGGTAAGACTCACTGGTCTATAATTCCCTGGGCTATCCCTACTCCCCTTCTTGAATAAGGGAACAACATCTGCAACCCTCCAGTCTTCCGGAACCTCTCCCGTCTCCATCGACAAAGCAAAGATCATCGTCAGAGGCTCCGCAATCTCCTCCCTCGCCTCCCACAGCAACCTGGGGGTACATCTCATCCAGTCCCGGCGACTTATCTAACTTGATGCTTTCTAAAAGTTTCAGCACCACCTCTTTTCTAATATCATTTTAATTTTAATCAATATAATTTTAGATGTGTTTATTCTTATTTAAAGTCTAAATATGGTATATTAGGGAGTTCTGAAGATACTTATATTAAAAAACCTGTAATATTTATGCATTTAAATGATAATTGTATCATTATCACTCTCTTCATGTTAAATTACATTGTAGGACAGGATACCATCAAATAATAAACATATATAGATATATGAGGCACAGGAGTGAACCTGGCTAGCAAGCTAAATTGACCTTGATCATTATTTCTTGTCATGATTAATGCAACAAAAACAAACCTAGTTAGGTTCATTTATAACATTCTGTTGCTCTTGACCTTAGAAAATGATCTGCCAACATACAGGGCGTAATAATAAAAGCATGTTTATGCATTTAATGCAACCAACAATGCAATGTAACAGGCAACTAATTACAGAGCAATTAGCTTAAATGTGTGTTACACTTGAAAGGTGAATTGAGCTTTTCCATTCCAATTTAAATAGTTGCTATTTCATTTATTCTTTTTGTTTCAGTTTGTCTACTATAATGTCCTCCACTCTCAGCAATAGCTCTGTCAGCTGAAATGGAAAACTGATATTTTGGGAGTCGCAGCTTGAGCCAGTAGCGTTTTTATTCCAATGGAATCCTGCACCCTACTGCACAGAAAAATTGCTAGAAGTATTCAGTTCTCTTTCTTTAATTTGTTTCAACTCAACAGGGTCACTATTTTTATTTTAAATATTGGGTGTGTGATCACTGATATTGTGAATTTTCCACTCTCAACTTATTCCAAAATGATACGGTTCTAATAAGAGTCATTAACTGTGGACTAGCCCTCCCTGATAATCCACTCAGGTTACCACTTTGAAAGGAGTGGACCAATATAATTGGATATTCCAATTCATCATTCGTGATCTGAATGACACACAGTCCTGTTCCCACCAACACTACACCCAAAGGCCCTCCTGCTGAAAGGCCACTGTGTCTGCTTCAATTATGCTGTAGGCCTTCTAATACAATATGTACAGGCCCATAATTGTAATTTGAAGATCAAGAGGCTATAAGGCAAGTGCAATTTAGGCTGGTGGTCCAGCCAGAGACAAGTCAAAAGGTGAGTACTTATTTACATTTATGAGGCCAGATGGATTGAAGGGTGTTCATTCACATGAACAGTCTGACCAACTGCAACAGAGCTTCCTCCCAGTCCTGAAAAGTGACCCCCTTGGACTTATCATCTTCTGAGTTGCCAGCTGTTTGATATCCTGAGTCGAAGTGCAGGGCTGAAGTTAGTGGCCGCATGGGACAATCATTTCCTCCCCTCAGCCCACTGACTCTGTGTTAGAGTGGCCAGCCACTGAAAACAGAACATTAGTCTTGTCTGTGCTGTCAATAGGCTGATATTTACCAGATATGACCATTGGATATACCTCAGTAATGAACAATGCAAGGCTGAACAATTTGGATAAAAGAAAGATTAACAAAAAAAGTGTACTTATTATAACGTAATACTTCCATTACAGAGGAATATTAATTCAGATGATACAACACAGATATCGGACATAATTATTTCAGTGTTGGCACTGTTAATAAACTACAGTCACTTTGGGTGCAACACAATTGTTTTTCTCTATTCTGTTTCCTCAGTTAGCAGGTGTGCTACTGGAGAATAGTTGTGAACTGGTTATTACTGCACACGGCATTCATATTTCTAGTTTTAGTACAGTGACTCTGGATGGATCAACTAGCACCTAATCTCATTTTTCAGTTTTAACTTCATGATTTTGGATTACCCAACCAAAAATAACCCGAATTTCTGAATAACTAACATACTTTGCATCCTAGTTAACTAAATCCTGATTAGTGCAAGTGAAGTAAAACAGCCAGAATGACTCTTTTAACCTAGGTATGAATGACCATTGTGTAGTGGGAGCCCTTAAAAAGGCCAGAAGTAAATATGAATGGAGCATTATGCTTCCATCCATTGATATCTAATTCTGTATTGCATTCGTCATAAATTACTACTGAGAAGGTTTAGGAGCAGTGGTTGGATACTTTGTCAGCAGGGGTTTGGGTATCAACTGAAAGGGCATAGTGACCAATTATGAAGTTGTGGCCTCTGTGCAGATGGTGCAACTGTGTACTGAGAGACTTGTGTAGGAATGTGAAAAGGTCAAGCCCCTTTTAGAGCTGGCAGAGGGGACTGTGTGCAATCAAGAGATCTTGTTGAACTTCCAGTCAGCCTAATAATGATGAGAGATGGTATAGTGGTAGCAATCACAATTGTTGCCCCTGCAATCTCACTGTCAGATAAATTCAGTGGCAGTGCAGAAGGGGGAGTGGTGTCATGATACTAAATTAAATGCCTCTTCCAACCAGAATGTTAAATATGCAATATAACAAATTCTGTTCTTCACTGGTCTATCTGAATTAGGCCTAAATCTCCCTTGTTTCCAGACCTGTGGAAATTAAATGAAGGGATAAATAATTGTTATGTATCTGATTGCAGTGTACACCACGCTGATCTCAGCAAGTGTTCCTCTCATCTGAAATAATAAATGCAAGAGACTATCCTGCTAAACAGTGATCAATTCCTATAGGAACATGTGATGCTTGATCATCCCTAAATGGGGCAGCAGTGATGTATGGTTCCTGCGCAAACACTCATTGCTTTGCTCAGCAAAAATGCTCAAATGTAACACAAGAGGCATCCATCCATAGTTTACTCAAAAGACGTATGAATCACCTTGAACTATAATTGGAGAATAGCATCCACTACTGCAGTGGGTAACATTACTACTGTTTTGCTCAGAGCCGTGTTATTATCATTGCTTTTGAATAAACTCTCTAAGATGCTGCTGGAGAGGTCAGGTAGCTCTACAATTTTTTTTTAAATGCAGAAGCAGTGAATATTACAAGTTGTTGGTGTTACGTTGGGAAACGGTGGTCCTCTGTGGAAATGGGATGGGTCATGATAAGCCTCACTCTTCCACTTCATTTACCCTGATTAGGAGTTGGTTTATTAGAGCAACTAAACTCTTACAGTTTTTTTAATATTGTTGTAAACGCCTCGGCCAGGAAAGCTCACCAACATCCCTGCTTCCCCAGGAAGCTAAAGAAATTTGGCATGTACCCTTTGACCCTCACCAATTTTTATTGATGCACCATAGAAAGCATCCTATCTGGATGCATCACTGCTTGGTATGGCAGCTGCTCTGCCCATGACCACAAGAAACTGCAGAGAGTTGTGGACAGCTCATTACATCACGGAAATCAACCTCCCCTTCATGGACTCTGTCTACACTTCTCCCTGCCTCAGTAAAGCAGCCAGCATAATCAAAGACCCCATTGGCCAGAAGCTACAAAAGCCTGAAAGCATGTACCCCCAGGCTCAAGGACAGCTTCTATCCCACTGTTAAGACTATTGAATGGTTCTCCAGTATGATAAGGTGGCCTCTTGACCACACAAACTACCTTATTATGACATTGTCTACCTGCACTTTCTCTGTAACTGTAACACTTTATTTGGCTTTCTGTTATTGTTTTACCTTGTACTACCTCAATGCACTGTGTAATGAATTGATCTGTATGAACAGTACGCAAGGCAGGTTTTTTACTATACCTCAGTGACAATAATAAACCAATTTACAAATCGGGGGCAGTAGTACAAGCACTGAAACAGCACTGAATGGCTAATTTCTATACATTTTCAGCCACATGTGCCTAAAGGTCATCCATTGTCAAACTAAATGTGCCATATTGTCACATAACCATGTTGGATACTGCCTCTGAAATTCCATTTCATTAATGTTGGAATGTACTGATGTGATGGAAATTACACTGTTCTGCTGATCAATCCTAGCACTCTTTACAAATTAGCTCAAGTGGGACTGAAGCCAATTAGGATGAAATCAGACATAGGTGAGGAAGCAAAATAGGTATTACTTCATGAACTATAATAGGACTAAACATCAGGTGCACTGTATAACATGAATATTGTAGGCTTATGTGATTTCCCTACCTTTATTTCCCCACTCCCAATCTTTTTGTATCCAATCATCTTGAAAAGCAAGAGAAACAATGGCATATTCCAATATATGACAGTGGAGAATATTACAATAAAACTATAAATAACAATTAACCCCCAAACTTTAAAAAATCTCACATCTGTGAGTAGAATATCTTTTCCTCAAATCTCAAGAATGATGATTTGCAACTTAAAATTGCTTAGGGCTGAAGTTTTTCCTCGTGACTGGAGAAATATTGTTTATTGTAACATACAGCTTACACACATGCTTTGGTTCCTTCTGCACTTATTGACTTTGCCTTAGCTATGGTGCATTTAACCTTGAGGCAACATCACAATGCAGCTAAAGAAGTACATTACAAGTTCCTGTGTATTATAAGTGGTTGTTTACATGAATAACAGGGACATTTCACATTTTCTTGTGAAAATTGATGAAAAATATAAGTTAAACAATGATTTTGCACTTTCATTTTACAGAGTGTGAACTGAAAAAAAACTGAAATGTAACTATAAAAATGCTCAGATCTGTTGGACAAAGGGAATGCCACATAGTATAATATAGGAGGAAGGGTTTTCGATAATATATAACTTGCAAAGCAATAAATTTTTTATCTTGTGCTGTTTCTGGAAAATGTGGGGTTAATTTTCAACAACACCAGCTGTTATAGAATATTTCCACTTTTCAATTCCATTGAAATCAATAAAAATGAGGTTGCTGATGACGTTAGGACAAAGTTAAAAGGGTATCTACTGTATAGGTTCCCCACTAATAAAGTTATGCGCAAAAATTTCCAAAGCATATTTCAAATTATGACATAGTCATAACATATTCAGTGAAATAATGGAGTTAGCTTAAACCTATGTTGCAAGGTGTTTAACACACATTGTTGCAACAGTTCTGGTGCAGGCAGCTTCACACATGTTGCACATGTAAGATCAGAAGGGTATTGAGCACTGCCTCCTGCAGTTTCACTCCAAGATGCAGACACCATTCCGACATGGAAGGACATTGCCATTCCTTCATTGTCATTGGATCAAAATCCTGGAACTCCGTAACTAACAGCACAGTGGTAGTTTCTTCACCTGAAGGACTGCAGTGGTCACCATCATCTTCTCACTTAGGAAGGGCCATTCATGCTGGCCTGGCCAGTAACTCCCAGATACCCAAAAATAAATAAGTTTTAAAAAAATTAATGACTAGCACGTTATCAAGTAGTGCTGGTTGTACCACAGGAGCAGATTATCTGGTAGTTACAACATTGTTGCTGGCGGGGACTTCCTGCATGAAAATTTCCTGTCTTACAATTGTGGCCACATTTACATACAATCAGATTTAAACATTCTGTGAAACTGAATTGCATGTCCTTTTTTTTTCATGAGCTGCCAGGAATTGCACATCATACCTTTGTCCACTTAAAACAAATTGGTATGGCTTGTCTCCCATGCTCTTCCAGCTGGCTTTCAAGCAATATTGAATTTCTAGGCCTCAATATGCACAAGACAAGATATTTATCTATTAGTCACATGTACATTGAAACACACAGTGAAATACATCTTTTAGCATTGCTAAGAACGTGCTGGGGGCAGCCCGCCAGTGTCGCCACTCTTCCGGCGCCAGCAAAAGAGTTAGCGTTGATTATGTGTTCACATCTTCAAATGGAACTGGTAAAAGTACAGTCAACTGAGACAATGGTCTATTGCTGCTCTTTGTTGCCGATAGCAGACTACTGCTGTTAACATAAAATAGTACTAATTGGAGAAGATGCCTTCAATACATCAATAAAATGACAGTATATAAAATAAGAAGAATAAACTTATTATGACAGAAAGAAATTAACATTTAAAATGTATGATAACTAAATTCAGAGCTTCTTATGCCAGTGGGAAGCAAAGCAAATTTGGAATTAACATGAAAAAACAAACCCTGAATATATTTTCCTGGCTCTGTCTTAATATTTAAATTTGTGACAAAGCTTTTTAATTGATATGAAATGTGCATGCAATTTTCCTTATCTTGCAGGTACCTATCAAATCATATGCTCTGCACTCCATCACTCACAGAGGGCTGCCAAGCACATCTTTGAACTATCTTTCATTATAATCAAAGTATTAAATTAGGGTGTATGCTTTAAAATAAGATCATTGACTAACATACATACAATGCTGCACCCACCATATTGGAAACAGGGCAATTTTTCCTCAGCTGACATTAATAGCTAAATGTACTGAGTATCCCATTTCACCCACTAATTGACAATGAATAACAAATGCTTTTCTTATTGGTGGTGAACAATTCATTAGTCATCTTTACATAAAAAAATAGCCATATTTATTTCTCCAGTGCATGGTCTAGACTTAATAAGATGCACATTTTCCTTTAATATAGCCATTTTTTAAAAAAATTGAGCGAGAAGGCTTTCCAACTCACTTAGGTTTTGCTTTGAACAGGATCCAAAACCAATCATCTTAATACCTAACTGGCCAATGTGTTTCAACAGCTGACACAGTAATGCCTGTGCTGAGTGTTTGTGCAGGTGCTGGCTTTATTCTTCATTCTATACTGAATGGATAAATTCTATTCTGATTCTGCAGCCCTGGTCACAATTACAGAACTTCCTTTACATGTTTTGTTAATCCTCAGGAATCAAGGCATATTTCTACACATGATCCTAGAAAGACAGAAACAACTACATACTTTTCAGGTTGTGGCTTTCATCACAAGACTCCACCATAATGACTTTTGAAATCACAGTATACATTCTTTCAAAAATATACCACTTTAATCTGGACTATTACCAATAGCTGACTTCATTTTGAATCATATATAAAATAAACAATGCTATACCCTCCATTTGATTATGCTATCCTCTTCTAACGACACTGATTCATGCTGACGTACTGTTCCCTGGGTGCTGGCAGCTCTCCAGTGTCTCACATCATCTTTCAGCTCTAATCTTTCCATTCTAACTCTAGTATTGGCTATATGTGATTGATTGACCAAGTGACAGAGGTCACTAGAACCTAGTCAGGCCCTAGAAATCACAGCAGAAGCAAATGACATTTGGATAGCTCCTTTACTGCCAAACATCCCAAGGCATTTCACAGTGGTGTTATCTGACTAAACTTCTCAATGAGCCACATTAGCTATTTCAAATATGTAGATTTTAAGTAGTGCTATAAAAGAGGAGGAGAGAACAAAAGACAAACACACTTAGGGAAAAGTTCCAGACATTAGGGACTCAGCAGCAGTGATGTGGCTGCCATTGGTGAACTGAATAAAACTGGGGATCCACAGGACCCTTGATTTGGAATAATTCAAAGATTGCAGAGGATTGCAAAGCAGAACAGCCAGGGCTGGGGAACATTGAGGATTGGAAAAGAAGAAAAATTTAAAACTAAGCCAACGAGTACAGAGCTAGTGCAAGTTTGTGCAAGTTTATGTAAGTTAGTTTACGGCCATCTGAGTATTGGGTGAGCTCAGGGTGGCAAGGTCAAGTCTAAACATAACAAAGGCATTGAGTAGAGATTTAGCAGTAGACGAGCTGAGGTGGAGGCAGAGAATCAATTTATGCATTTCCAGCAAGGATCACTGATTAGGTGATGACATTAGCTAATTTCTCCTCTTCCAGATCAGGTTTACTGTAGCCAACAGTCATGTTTGTTCTCTTACTTGGTTGGTTCCCTCTTGACTGAAATATCGATGCAGATTGAAACAGATATGATTTAATACCCCTTTTACCCAGATATGATTTAATACCCCTTTTCTTCCCACGTACATAAAAAATAAGATCCAAGTTATTTCTGTGTGCTTACCTATGTACCTGACTAGCCCCTACCTCCACTAATCATACAGCTTTGCTTCAATGGAAGACAACCCTTAGCTTTAAAAGGCAACAATACAAAAGGATGACAAATAGAACTAATTAAAATGTACTACAAATATGTACAAATCTGCCATTATTATAAACATTTTGGGTCCATTGATGTGCAGATTTTGAACAGTAATAGATTCTTTTACATTGATCTGATGGTGTTCTTCCTTTCCGTGGCAGTTATGTTAGTTTTAACTAGAGTAAAATGATGTTACTTTGCACTGGGAAAACCAGTCCTTTGTAAAAGTAATCCTTAGACCATCCACAGTTCTAGGAACATTTTTTTTAGTTGGACTGTTTACAGTGGAAGTTCACCACTGCTTTGGAGTCTCTGTGCAGAACAGCTAGTTTTATGTAAATAGAATGCATAATAAGATTTGAGAAACTTGTGCACCAGAGGGGACTTAATGAAATCTAAACACATAATAAAACTTCATTATAGGCAAGGAAAGTCAGACCAGAGACCAGTAAATTTAAAACTCAAATGATGATAAACTTCTTTATTGTAAATTAGATGATTTTTAAAAAAATAACAGTAGATTAACAGGAATAAAAACATTAGAACTGTTCAGATGGTTGGATACTATAATGGCTAAACCAAGGCAATAAAGCATAAGCTTCCCGAGATAGGGTTATGATTTCCTGGGTCAGCAGGTTTGTCACTTTATTCACGATATTGAGGCAATTATCAACACCTTGGTCCTTCTAAAGTGTGGATCTCAGCCCTTCGATGCTTGAGGTGTAAATATTTTGTGGCCACGCTGTGCACCTATCTGCATCAACTTTTAAACCAACAGTACCCTTGTTTACTTATTATCTTGTTTTTTGCATTGGTCACCACATTGCACTCAAAGGTGATAACTGGAACCCAATTAAGCCATAGAACTGAAAGTCCTGTGGATTTATGTTATATTTTAATACTTATCGGATGAGCTTTCCAATTAGCTCCTTTGATGCAAACCATGTGGAATTAAAACTAATGCTGGGAATGCTCGGAGTTAATATCTGAGTGGAGAATTAATATCAGAAGGGAACAAAGAACTTTTGTTTAAATATAACCTTTCACAAGCTCAAGACATCAGTGTTTCAGAACCAGTGAAGTACTTTGGAAATGCTGATACTGTTGTGATGTAGGAAAACATAATCAGCCAATTTAATGCAATCTGGTCTAAGATATATACAATAAGATTATCTTTCAAGCAACCTGGCTAAGACAAATTAATATGGCCAGATGAGATAGAAAGCTCCCTCACTTTTCTTCAAACAGTGAGATAGGATATTTTACAGCCACCCCAAGGGAGTAGATAGGACTTTGGCTTAATGTCCCATCCACAAAATTGATAACACTGCATTTCCTCACATTGTGCTAAAGTATCAGTTTTGATTAGGTTTTCAAATTGTTGGACTTGGTTGTTTCAGCGAAAGAAGAAGTCTTTTAATGTGCCAGAGCTGAACATAAGTGAGTCTATCCTGAGAAAGCTGCTGAATTAAGTAAAAGACAGAACACATACAACAGAAGCCTTGTGAGAGCCATTTATGCTGAATAAATTACAAAATCATGTTTATCACCATGAATTGTTCCAAGATCTTTTACAAAGAACTGGATATCAGGCTGGGATGTGGATGAGGATAATGGAATACACAGAGGAATTTCATCACCATAGAATGAAAATGAAGGATTTGAAGGTGCTTGGAAAAATGGGGAAAAGAATAGCAAGTCAAAGGCCTAACATCAAAAATTGAATGGTGGGAGCACAGAAGAGCCAAGTCTGAAGAAAAGAGATAAATTAAATATAGAGATGAAGGAGGGTAGGCACCTTAGCTGGATATGTTAAAGTAATAGAACCCTTATAAACAAGGGCAATAGTGCAAATCACCCAGAATAACCTGAAGTATTTATGGGACGGGATGTGACTGGTAAAGTTTGGAACTAATATTAATTTATGTAGAATGGACCTTTGAAGTCTGTGGATGGTGATGGTGTGGATAAGAATTTGAAGATGATGGGGTAATGGAAAGGTGGAGGTTGCTGAAAATCTGCAAGAAGATGGAAAAGCCATCTTGAGAGGGATTGGATCTGTGGTTTGAAGTTCAGAATCAAACAGTATATTATACAACTCCTTCAAAAAGAATGAAATAGATTGAAACTGATTCTTTCAGGGAAAGATACAAGATAAAGCCTTGATTAAATATTCAGTGAGCCTTAATGGTTTATGTGCTTCTGGCTGGAGGTAGGAAATATGGGACATTTCCTGAAGGTCATCAGGCTTGGAATGACTAGATGAAGTGTGAAGATGAATAAACATTCTAGAGTGGCTTGATCAAGCATTATTTATGCAGAGCTTTCTCTCACAGATTAAATCTGCGAGGTCTACACTCAGGGGAATTGCACAAAAAGTGATGAATATGTTTCATGGTTTTGTTTGTTCTCCATTAAACTAAATGCTAAACAATTTGATATTGCTTGGAATTTGATTTCTTCCTTTCATTTACGCTTGGAATCCCATTTCTCTAGATCTTGAAGATGACAAATCAGGTGCTTTATCATTTCTTTAGCAGGTATCTTGCTGTGTTCAAACAGATTGCAGTGTTTTCAAGTTGCAGAATTGACAACAGTCCACAAGTACTACATTGATCGCAGAACACCTTGGGACGTATTAGGTCATAGAAGGTGCTATATATTTCCAAGTTCTTCCTATACTATTAGCGAGGTGTAATTTTGAGGTCTCTTTGGAAATGGTTTCCCTAAGAATGCCTCTTGCATTTTAGTTTAGAAGGCTTTTCCCACTGGTGTTCTCTCATGAGAAGAATCTCTCTTTGCACATTCACATGGAAAAGCTATCCCTCAAAAATTTGACACAATGTCACAGTCTTTCGAGATTGCTGCAAGAAAAAAAATAACTATTTCTTACGTCAGAGCGATTTTATAAAACTGCTTTCCCAATCACTCCACTACCATATGTTCTTCCTGCATTCAGTATATTCAGGTTTTGAGCTTTCCCCAAGATTAGAATCTGAAATTAGATGAAAAAGCAATTTTCTGGTGCAGACACGTGTTCACTGTCAATTGCACTGATCTTGCCTGAATAGAGTTCCCAGTTGTCAGCAAAAGAGAACCATTATCATTGATTTAAACTCGGTTTCTCAGATGTTAAGAACAGAAACAGAGACAGAGACAGAGAATACTGAAATAGCTGGAAATGGCATATCATTTGCCTGCTAACATGTCATATTTATATGATGGGATTTTATGGAGAAGTGTGATGGTGGATTGTCCTTTTATTATTGCAGCTGTCTATGGAATGAAAATCTCTCCTTGATGGCTGAGGGTCCTACTTGGGCAGTATTAGTCCAGCTGTTCATGAGCCCATGCCTAAAATGACAACTCTCACTTACGCTTCTAATATATTAAAGTACTTCGAGGCGGCATTCAAAGGAACATTATCAGAGAGGAAAAAAAGTATGTGAGCCATGTGAAGAGATACTAGAACAGGTGATCAGAAGATCGGTCACTGAGGCATGTTTCAAGGAGCAACTCAAAAGGAGGGGAGGGAGAAAGAAACAAAGGTTCAGTGAAGAAATTCTAGTGCACAAGGGCTTGGCAATTTCGAGGCAAAGCTTACAATAGTGGAGTAATGAAATTTGGGATTAAGTAGAAGGCAAGCTGTGATCAAGCAGAATTATAGCTGGCAGAAATTAGAGATATTGATGAGTAAGTCTATTGGGGGATTTGCACACAGGAAAAAGGCATAAGACAGAACTTGGCAAAAATGGACGAAGCTGCTACTTGCAGCAAATCCACATTCAACAAGGTGGAAGTTTTCTTTAAAATGTGAAACAGTGAGAGTTCAGTGCCAATGTATTCCTCTAAAGGTTACAGGTTAAAGAAAAGGAAGGCAAGTCCAAGGAAATGTGTTATCAACAGGTAGTGAGGGTTTAAATAAAGAAAACAAAAAGGAAGCATGTGGCAGATATAGAGTACAGAAAACAGGTGAGACCCTTCAGGAGTATAGCATGCAAAAGTTAGGAGAGCAAGGACAGGCCAATCAAATATTGTTGGCAGAAAAGATGAAGGAAAATCCCAAAGTATTTTATCATTAAATTAAAGAGCAAGAGAGTAACCAGGGACCAAAGGGGCGATCTGTGCATGGAGCCAGAAGATGTGGGTGGCATCTTAAATGAATACTATTAATCGAATTCACTAAGGACAAAGGTATTGTAATTGCAGATTTCAGGGAGGAGGAAAATGGGATATTCTAGAGCACATTAAGATCAAGAAGAGGATGTATTAGATGACTTACCAGTTGAGTAAGTCCCCAGGGCTTGATGAGATGTATCCCAAGCTGCTATGGGAGGCAAGAGGGGATTTGTCACACAAGAGACTGCAGTTGCTGAAATCTGGAGCAACAAAATCTACTGGAGGAACTCAGCTGGTCAAGCAGCATCTGTGGAAGGAAAGGAATTGTCGATGTTTTGGGGCAAAAACCCCTGGCAGGGATTTTGAAATCTTCACCGGCCACAGATAAGGTGTTAGATGACTGGAGGACAGCAAACATGGTACCTTTATTCAAGAAAGGCAGTAGAAATAAGACAAGTAATTACGGGCCAGTGAGTTTAATGTCAGTAGGAGGGAAGTAATGTGCAAGCACAGGTTGATAAGGTGGTGAAGAAGGCATGTGGCATGCTGGCCTTCATTAGCCTGGGCATTGAATAGACGAGCAGAGCATGTAGAACTTTATAAAACTTTGGTTAGGCTGAAGTATTGCGTACAGTCACCACACTACGGAAAGGATGGGATTGCCCTGGATAGGATTCACTAGGATGTTGTCTGGGATGGAACATTTCAGTTATGAAGAGAGACTGGCTGGTTGATTTTGTTTTTCTTGGAGAGGAGGATGCAAAGCCAGACCTCGGAGGGTGGATCCACCCTTTCTACCCCCTCATAACTTTATTTACGTCTATCAGGTCCCCCTCAGTCTCCTAGGAAAACAAACCCAGCCCATCCTCATAATTGAAACATTCCACCCCAGGCAACATCCTGGAGAAACCTTCCCCCAGAATAGAGATGTTTAAAACTTACACAAGGAGTAAGAGAACTAGAAGGGATTGGCATGGACATGGTGGGCCAAAGGGCCTGTTTTTGTGTTATATGACCATCACCCCAATGAGACTTGTTTAATTTGAGAAGTTGTTTGACCAGACATCGAGCTTCAGGATTCATGAGCAAATGGGACTCAGTGTGTATGTTAGGATATGAACAGCAGGGCTTTGGAATAAGACAGTGTGTGCAAAGGGGGCAAGCTGGAAGGGAGGCACCAAAGAGCATTCAAAAACCTGAGTAAGAAAGAAAGGCATTCAAGAGGTATGAAAGGACAGCTGCATTACAGAGGTAGAAGTAGGGAATTTTGAGAATAGAGAGGATACAGAGTTAAAGGCTCAGTTTGTGATTGAACAAGACAGATTAGGAAATGATCATTACAGCCTCAGACAGCCCATATCAAGGTGGGCATGACCAAGTGCTGTCATGACTATTAGTTGCTTTTGTTTCATGATATTTAACTGGAGGGAATATTGTAAAATAGCTCCGAAGAAGCAAAGTTGCAGTCTTGCACAACAGTATTACAAGGGGGGAGGGAAAATTTGGAAATTCTGTGGAAATCTAGTCCACGTTCCTGGCAGCTCCATAGAATGGATCAGAACATGCTCACTTTGCAAAATTTAATATTCAGCAATGACACAACTTAAAAAAAGGACACGCTGTAGAAATAAAAGACAGATGATTGCAGTTTTCACCTTGTGATTGAGCTCATGATCATTATGCAAGTGAACCTTATACACATTAGTAGTTTGCCAAGAAATGTTATCCTTGATTCAGATTTTCCATTGAGTGCTTCGTAGAAGTGACCAGCTTATAATCCTTGTACTTCAGCCCATATAATCACTCATGCTTGGCAACTGAATCAAAGTATCAACACTTTATTAAACAAAATATGGTTCTAATATAATAAATTATTACTGTTTGAAAGATGGCTGACATGTATTAGACAGAAAGTGTTCAGTGCCAAACAATAAAATCATGAGTAATTGGATAATATTCTAACATAGATACTGTAGTCTTTAAAGTTTTCTACTCATACAGAATAATGATGTGAACAGGTATAACTTGGTGCAAAGCAATTTCATATTCTTGGGGTGCAGTGAACTTGAATTTTGGTGTATGATTTTGGTGAGGGAACTTGAATTTTGGTGTATAATGTCAGTACAAAGTAACCGAACATTTCTGCTTGCTCCCAATATACCCAACTCAATTGTGGCAGAGCAAGGTAATTTACAAAACTGCTTTCTAACCTCAGCTTCAAATTAATGGACCTTGCTGAACAACTGAGGTGGTTTGTTTCCCCAGTACCTTTTCAACAACTTTGGCTGGCACAACCACAGATAATGTAGAGGGACTACCCCTCTTCCAGCCCCAAATTGCATTTGAATTCCAGAAATAGAAGAGTGGTCCTGACTTTAAAGTAATAATAATGATGAGTGCTCACCATTATAAGCAGCAATTTGGATGTCAGCTTCTGCCATCTACATCACTTTCCACAGATATGGACTGAGGTTGACAGAAATATCCTATTCCTAAAGGAGGTGATGTTGCAGTTCTTGCCAACAGACTCAGAGATGAGTTTCAAAATCTTTAACACTGTGCTTGCCCGATATGACTACACTCAAAATGACTAGAAAATTTAGGTATGGTGCATTTAGGAATGAGGTTTTAATGGGGTGATGTCATAATGTATTTCCCAATTATTATTTTGATTTCAAATTTAGTGCCAGTTTTAGTCAGTATGTTATGGTCTCATCTGTCAGTGAGAAGGTAGTAGGTTCAATCTCTTGAGAGATGTCCAAGCACAAAATCCAGGCCAATACCCTGATGCAGAACTGAAGGACAACTATATTGCCAAGGTACTTCATAGCTGTGTTACCAAATAAGAATTACAAAGAAGATATATTGATCATTAGCTTGGTTTTAAGGAGCCCCTGAAAGGAAGAAGAGATAGAAGCAGAGAGGCAGAGGAGTTTAAGAAAGAAATTTGAGACCGTAGGAGTTTAGTAGCTGAAGGCAGTGGTGTCAACTTTGGAGATCATAAAAAATGCAGGATGAGCAAGGGATATTAAAATTGTGATTTTGCTGGACCAAAGGACATGGTAGTGAATGATTATTGCAGAGGTGGCTTCTGGGAGTTAGCTCGAAGAGGTCTAGATCACTTTCTTTTGTGTGAGGTAGCATTTCTACACTATACAGATGTCCTGGCCCAAGACATTTTCTTCAAATGATTTCTCTGCAATCCTTTTCCTATATTAATGAACTTTAGAGATAGTGTACAACATACTTCTGTTATTGTATAACGCATTTCGTATTCTCTGCCATAGATGAACTTATATACAGTTGACTTTGTAAAGAAGAGGATATATTTATTTGGGAGCTCAACTTGGAGTCAAAAAGGACAACAATAAAAACACATGTATGAAAAGTGCAGTTCAATCTGAGGCTGCAGCTGAGAGAGGTTTGGAGTTAGTTGCAGTGGTAGAATTTTTGATGAGTCCCAAGTCAATGACATCCTCCCAATGCTTAGTTGGAACTACTGTGGCCCATTCAAGAATGGACAAGATACAAACAAATTGACAGGAGACAAGACAGGTGCGGAGAGGTAGACTTGGGGACAATCAATGTACATGGAGAAGTTGACCCCATGTTGACAGATGATGTAACCAGAGGAGAAGCTAGAGTAATAGATCAAGAGGGAATCTTTAGGAGCTTCAAAACTGAATGTGCCACTCTTAAACATTTTCACCTTATCCTTGAAGTCTGTTGGGAATAGCGATTCTAGTTTTGAATACATCCAGGATACAGATTTCAAACTAATGCTCCAATAATAAAAAATGCAAGATATCATTGTGATATTCATTTACTGGAACCATCGACTATTTTTGCAAAAGTAATTAATTGGTCGCAAAGCACTCTGAATGTACCAATGACAATGATGCGGTGCTATATAAATGAAATTACCTTCTATATAAAGTAGAAGCAGAACATACTGGAATTATAAATCAGTTCAGGGAGCAACAGAAAAACAAAGATAGATTAAAATTCAGGTGCACAGATGTAAATATATAAATCTACCACTCAGGCTGAACATTAAATACAGCTGAGAGATATTCATTATTTTGTTTTACCCTGCATGGGCTGCAGTGTAATTGATGCATCACAAAACTGCAGTGTGTGACTACAATGACCATCTTCAAGAACTGTAAAGGTTGATAAAGTGAATCAAGCTTGTTCGCTTTAAAAAAAAACAACAGGGTCAACCTTTTAAAACTGGCAGAAAGGATAATACTAAATGGATTCAAAGTTGCAGTAGATTTTCCCTTGGTACCATGTTACCACTACTTGTACTATCATGTTGCTATCACTTCCAAGGGGATTCTCGATAAAAACGTAAACAAAAGGAATCCAATAAAATCTTTGACTAACAGTAAAAAGGATATCTTAAATTAGTTAATTTACATCATCCTGTGAGTATCAGTGGGAATTCCTGATACAAACATCCAATATTGAATCCTCATCTGAGGTAAGCTCTCTCCACAGATGTTACCCAATTTAGACACTTCCAGCAATTTTGCTTTTCAGATTTCCACCATCCACAATATTTTGGTTTTGTACCAATTTTGCCTTTTTGTGCCAATCCCAAACACACTAATTATGTTTTATTAGAATTCTCTGCAACCTAAAATCCTTGGGGCCCCTTCATTCCATCATTTCTCCATCCACTTAATCAAATTCAAAATTGTACTTTTGACTGTGTAAAGGAACCTGCATATAGTTTTTACATCAGACATCATTTTAAGTGTCAATTTAGTAAGGTAGGAAATATTGTCAAAAATGATAAATATGAATTCAGTTAAGATAAGATATTTATTTATTAGTTACATATACATTGAAACACACAGTGAAATGCGTCTTTTTGTGTTACTGAGAATGCGCTGGGGGCAGCCCGCAAGTGTTGCCACACTTCCAGCGCCAACATAGCATGTCCACAACTACTAACCTGTACACCTTTTGGAATGTGGGAGGAAACCGGAGCACCCGGAGGAAACCCACGCAGACACGGGGAGAACATACAAACTCCTTACAGACAGTGGCGAGAATTGAACCCAGGTTGCTGGCGCTGTATTAGTGTTATGCTAACTGCTACACTACCATGCTGCCGATCTACTAGACTTACATACTTCTCAGTCTCCTACCTTTTGAAACATTGTAGGTAAGATAAGATATCTTTATTAGTCACATGTACATCGAAACACACAGTGAAATGCATTTTTTGCATAGAATGTTCTGGGGGCAGCCCGTAAGTGTCGCCACACTTCCAGCGCCAACATAGCATGCCCACAACTTCCTAACCTGTATGTCTTTAGAATGTGGGAGGAAACTGAAGCACCCGGAGGAAACCCACACAGACATGAGGAGAACATACAAACTCCTTACAGACAACAGCAGGAATTGAACCCAGGTTGCTGGCGCTGTAATAGCGTTACGCTAACCACTACACTACCGTGTTGAGTCCAGATTCAAATATTATGATACTCCACCCTACAACATCATCCATGTGAAATCCACCTTTTGCTCAGTGGAATCTCTGCTTCCGATTTATGTTCATTTTCCATTTACTGCTTTAATATGAGTAATCCCACATGGTTTCTTCTTAGGGTCAAGTGCTAATATCCAGCTTGTTCAGGTACTTAACTGTGATTACTATTTATCTCCAATAACTAGAAGGATTAATTTACACCAGGTAGTTAAATTAAGGCTAGGTGTTTCCACAAGTAGGACTTCATCAGTTGGGAGTAACTGCCTGTGGTTACTCTGGCAATTAAGTGCAAAGCCATTGTATCAAGTCATTAGCCTTGGCTCAATAATAGGTCTCTCATCTCTGAGTTCAAATTTCAACCCAGGGAGTTAAGCAAGTATTCTAGCTGGCACTTCATTATAATGCTGGTGCATTTTGAAAGTGATTAATTAGCTTTCAATACTTTGGGGCCTCCTGAAGGTATAAAAAGGTGCAATATAAATTCAAGATTTTTCTTAATCCACATGCATTCATGGCACTAATCTTGGCTCCTAATCAGTAGATTAAATTAAGAGATGTGATAATCTTAACAGTTCTGAATGTGTGACAAGTCCACACTACATGTATGCAGCAACACACAAAATACTGGAGCAATTTAGCAGGTCAGGCAGCATCTATGGAGGGAAGTAAATAGTCATCGTTTTGAGTTGAGAATAAGAATAAGAAGGACGTATGCAGAATGTGTAAGAGTTACATCGACATTGTGTATATCACAATTGCTGTCTGTCCCCCAAGTATAATCATCAATATTTAATGTAGCTAATGCACAGCGTGAGAAATGCAGAAAAAATCTGGTCTGAACAGCAGAAAGCATTGACCTCACTGCCTGCACCTCTTTTATAAAGTGATCATTATTTATTTGCAGATTTGTAAGGTAAGGTATCTTTATTAGTCACACGTACATCGAAACACACAGTGAAGTACATATTTTGCGTAGAGTGTTCTGGGGGCAGCCCACAAGTGTTGCCACACTTCCGGCACCTACATAGCATGCCCACAACTTCCTAACCCGTACATCTTTGGGAGGAAACTGGAGCACCCAGAGGAAACCCACGCAGACACGGGGAGAACGTACAAACTCCTTACAGACAGTGGCCAGATTTGAACCCGGGTCTTGGTGATTGAGTTGGAGGAGAGCTTGTGTGGGGCTGTTGGAAACAGGCTTGGATATTTTGGAATGGATGAGCTAAGATGAGCCAAATGGCTCCTCTATACATAATTACTTTGGGAGTCAATGCTTAAATAGTATAATAAAAATTCTACTATAAATACTAAATTAGTGCTTCTGCCACTGGGATTTTAATTACCTCCATGTAATATCTTGTTTTAAATGAACAGATTAATAATTGAGTTAAAATAACATACACAGGTATTTAAGAAAACATGTTTGTGAGTTATTACACCATGGACCAAATCAAAGACAAACCTCTTCATACTTGGTGTCATGATTTCTTTAACTGCAGCATCCTGTCTCTCCCCTTGTTCGGTTGACTGTGGGTTTGGCTTTAGTGGATCTACTCCTGAATGGATAGAACAGAAAACAGTTCCTTTACCTTCTTCAATGTCTCATAATACAAGTTAATATTTTTTCCAGCCACAAATGAAAATGGTTTCAGTATCTAATGGTGTTCCTTGAGCTGTCTTTCAAAACATACTTGTTGAGCAATACCCTATAATCCAGCATTCCTGGAGCAATATGTTTTAATTCAGTGAGCATTCAAATGTATTGCTTAGTCTTGTAACAGTAGTCAGGATTAAGTTATCATTTAAATGTTTACTATTCTTTATTGAGATAAAGGTAGATTATACTTTTTTGGGAAAATAATGCAGGATAGCAAGTTTCATTAAAGTTGTTTTGAGTAAATTTTATTGGCACTCCAAAGGACAGTGATAACAACTAGAAATATGCTGGCAATCATCAATAATGCAATTTAAATGAAGGTAGTAAAAAGAGAACAGGGATGCTGTGCTAGCAAAAGAGTTTTATTATTTTTTAATCAGTGTGGAGCTTCTTCCAGTGCTTTGAATTTTATGTTTCAAAGGAAGTCTCCAGCGTATCAGCCATCCTCATGAAATATTGCATGGCTTTCAAGTGAATTCTACATGAAATTTACAACAAAATTCAGCTTAGAAGAAGGAATTATTTCTGCACCTACTTTATTTCAGTATTAACATTCCCTATGACTCCTTAAAAAAGATTGTTCCATTTGAGTCCACAATGATTTGTACAAGAAACTTATGTTTCATTGTCAAGTGTTTAGACCTCAGCTGTTATTGAAACTGCACTAAGGAGATCATTATTTTTTCAAGAAGCTCCTTTATTTTATGTCTGCTTTGCAGCCTTGAAATTGGAAGCTAGTATGCACAGTTTCTGATGCCAGTGAGTGAACAGAGCTACAGTGAACAGAACTACAATGAACATAAACCCAGAAATTTATCCATTCTAGCACAAATCATGCATGAAGGTGATTGTACCCAGGGTAGACGGCGCAAGTGATCACTTCTGGCTGAAAGCATACCCATTGGGCATCAGGCCTTGGCTCTTCTGTTCACAATTCATCCTCGCACAGGGTGTGTTTTCCTGGCATCAGATGCTCATGTAACAATATCTCAAGTTGTACTCCACCGCTGGCAGAAATTGCAACTTTTGTGTGCAATCCAAGATCTTCTTAACCGCTCACAGGAAGATTAAGAGTACATCATACAGGGATTAGAAATAAGAAGGTTATTAAAGAGTCTGCAACGTGACATCGATATCTTACACAGCATCTGCCACCCTCAGCATTATGAAAAATGCACCACTGGAGTTTGCTTCACTATTTGTGGCCATTTTGTTCAAAGCAGTTCTGAACTGCATGCTGTGATCACTGGTCCCTTGATCAGTGTACACCTCTCTGAGGTTGGGGCCACCTACAGCACAGCTGTGGATCAGGGCAAACCATTAAATGGAGGTCCCAAGTTACAGGCAATTGCTGAGACTCCTACCTGCATTTTCCTTCATCTCCACAGCTGCCTTTTCTGAAGCTGTTCTGTGCCTGTCACAGGGAGAGCTCTTTAAGCTTTGACTCACTTCCCAGTGGGTGAACACAGCAACGACATCGCAGTTGCAAGGACTTCATACAGATCCTGATGAAAACCACACAGGTCTCACTTTAGTGCTTGATTCCATGTGCAGAATGCCAAAGAACTTTGTTAAATGGATTTTTGCCCAGTTTCATGAATTTTTCATGAAAGTTGAAGACTGTGCAGCACAGATATTGTGCACCAAAAGAGAAGAAAACCCAAGTTCTGGACAATAATGACCATGACATTTTGCTCTGTAGTCCATGTTCTTTTCTGCTATGGTTCCAAACATGGCATCTGCAGATCCATGGTCTGATACTGTGATGTGCCTGCCTGACACCATGCTGGTTGGTAATCAGTATGTGTGTAACTAATGATGGCATACAGAGTAAGTAGACAGTGATGTCAGTCCGTGAGTAGTGCTGATTTGAATCCACACTGCAAGTTGGGCTCCAGGCTTCAGCCAGAATCCTCTACTAACCTTGAGGATGCACATGAATACGTATTCAATGGATACAAATTCGGCAGTAGGAAGGACCCCAACCACCAATCTCAATCAACATCATCCCCGCCCAGTGTTTGTTAAAGGGATTAACAACTACTGACAGGCCAGTTACTGATTGATTTGTACTGGAAGTTGTTCTGACTTTATAAGTGTTTGATGCTCTCTAAAGATACTACATTTTCAGGGAGTGGTGTTGCAGGTGCTCATGAATTTGTCCTGACATCAAGTAGATAGCATTTTGCCATTCGTAAGTCACTACTGCACTGTCACTCTCTGTCACCACCCGGGACATGCCCTCTTCTCATTACTGCCATCAGGGGGGAGGTGCAGGATCCTGAAGACTCACACTCAATGATTCAGAAACAGCATCTTCCCCTCCACCATCAGATTTCTGGATGGTCCATGAACCCATGAACACTACCTCATTATTCCTTCTTTTTGCACTATTTATTAATTTTTGTGACTTACAGTAATTTTATGTTTTTGCACTGTATTGCTGCTGCAAAACAGCAAATTTCACGATTTAAGTCAGCGATCATAAATCTGATTCTGATTCCAATTCAAAGAGAAATGATTCCATTTAATTTGTGTTTGCCCACAATGCAAGCAACAGTTGCATGCCTGGCAGTGTGACATGGATGTGAGGGCAGAGCAGTGCTGATTTTGCAAAGGTGTGAGTCTCTGAATATGAAGTACAAGACATGATTGACATGTATGCTGGTGGATGGGTGGCAGATGCTTGACGTATCATGCCGAGAATGAGTCTGGCAGTGCAATATCAGAAGAAACACTCCACTGACCTTGACCAAGTGTGAGCTCTTGCAGAACTACATTCAATGAGCACCACGGCTCTCTCCCCCAACTACTAATGTAGCGTTTGTCTGAAGGAGTCCCCACATGTCTTTTCTCTCCACCTCCTCTGCTGAGACCTCTAGAGAGGTCGGTACTGGGTGAAGCCAGTAAACATGCAAAATTAGCCATCACCAAAAGCAACGGGAGGTGCGCAATCACAAATCCCACACCTATTTTCAGATTTATCTAGTTCAGCTCACAAGATCTTGACATCTCTGCTCATAATTGAAAAACACAATATGATTGGTCAATGAAGGATTGGTTTTCCTGTCAGTGGAATGGACCTGCCTATCCTTAATGATTCAGGCGCTCTTTTAATTGCAGCTGCAGCATCTTTGGCTTATGGTGAGGGAATGGGTGCCAGTAAATTTATCTTCTGGCTGCTGTCCAAAAACACCAGGCAATCGTCCTTCAAAACTAATTGAGTAATTTTGAGGCCCTTTGTGTTTTCAATCTGTCCATCTCTGATCATTTAAGAAAGGGGAAGTAGGAATGAGACCAAAACAAAAGCCCAATAAACATTTCCTAGCCCAAAGCACAGATAAGCGAACTCTTACTATCAGAGATATGACTTTGCCTAGACCTCCGACTCTGCTAAAAGTATTCATAACTTCTGATTCATAAGCAAAATACTGCATGTGCTGGACATCTAAAAATATAGAAAATGCTGGAAATACTTAACAAATCAGGCCGCATCTTTGAAGAGAAAGACAGAGTTCAGAGGTGTTTCTGGTTGCTAACTCTGCTGCAAATGAAGAGTAGAGTTAACTTTATTGGGCCTTCTCCCATTCTGCCAGGGGATCATTGCTCGAACAAAAAACAAACTGCTGGAGGAACTCAGCAGGTTGAGCAGCATCTGTGGGGGAAAGGAATTGTTGATGTTTTAGGTCAAGACCCTGCATTCCTGCATCATGTCTCCACTTTACTACTCCACCACAAAGTCTCTTCAAGGCATGCTGACCTTGAAGAGGTTTTCCTTCCCTTTCCCTCCACAGATGCTGCTCGACCTGCTGAGTTCCTCCAGTAGTTTGTTTTTTTGCTCCAGATTCCAGCATCTGCAGAGTTTTGTGTCAATTATTGCTAGAAGTTGCGGTGGTAACCCCATCAATGCTTGCAAATTGAAATCCTACCACACTTCCAGCAAAGTTACCACAGTGGAGAGGGAGAATCCAAGGAGATTTCCGGTTCCTCCAAGGAGTTCCTCAAGCACCTTGGGTGTTGCTGCAGGATTCCAGTCTGTATTCTCTATGTTCTTACCCAGAGGAATCAAACTCAAATTTTAGACTATAAGTGAAACATGACTGTGATCCTTTCCCTGCTCCTTTAGAGAGAAGCCACTTTAGAGAAGTTAGCCCATTTCTTCATCTTTCCAGTCCCCATTTACCCTTCTGTGATTTTCCAGCACTTTCAGGTCGTTTATTTCAAGCTTGAATATTACAATATGTCATTGGAGCCAAACAGCAAAATCTGTGGAATAAACCAAGATAGAATCAACAATGAATGGCTGAGACAATGTAATTCACCAACCATCTAGTAATTTTCCAAGTGGCAGGGCTGTTAGATTCTAACCAAATAATAGATGGTAAAGTCTGGTGCACTAAGAATATAGCAATTTTCATATGCTCAAGATGTCCTAAGGTACTTTTGAGCTTTTTGAAGTCCTTTTGAAGTGCAGTCAATTATTGTGATGTAGAGAAATAATGCAGAAATTGTCATCTAGAATCACAAAATCTAAAGCTGCATGTTTTCTTTAACCGAGTGATAATAGATGTAAATGGGAATGAAGTTAATATCCATTTGCTTTTGAATTATTTTCTCAATTTCCTCTCTCTTGTTTCTTTCATTCTGTTCTGAAGGTATCTTCTGGGCTTGTAGCATTCGTTATGTATCAGCTTCAACAGTAAACGCTGGTGCATTATTCATCTTTGAGAATGATGATAGAAGAGTGATTTGGACACCCTTTGTGCTTTCATTCTATTCATCTCGAATCAGGCTGTTACAGGAAACAAGGGAAGATGGCTGAGGTTTTTAAATCTTTGCTGGGTGCAAGTGAGGATACCAGATAACTAAAGAACAAGAAACATAGTCCCCCTTTTCAAGAAAGGCAGCAAGGAAAAGCTTCGTAACTATAGACCTGTGAAGCTAACATCAGTGGCAGGGAAGATACTGGAAAAAAGTTCTGTGGAAGATGATTAATGATCACTTAGAAAGGCAGGGACTAATCAACATGGCTTGGTCAATGGCAGATCCTGTCTGACATATATGATTGATTTCTTCGAAGAGGTAATAGTGTGCATTGCTCAGGGCTGGATAGTAGATGTGATTTACATGGACTTCAGTAAGGTATTTGACAAGGTCCCACATGGGACTCTGGTTGAAAAAGTTCAGGCCCTTGGGATTCTGAGCAGGTTGGAAAGCTGGATCCAAAATTGGCTTGGTAACAGGAGACAGAGGGTGCTGGGAGAGGGTTGTTTTTTGCAATCGGATACTTATCACTAGTGGTGTTCTACAAGAATAGGTGGTGGGAGATTGCTGTTTGTAATATACATGAATGACTTGGACATGGACGTAGGAGTAATGATCAAATAGTCAGAAAGTTTGCAGATGACACAAAGATTGACGGAGTTATTGATAGTGTGGAAGGTAACCTTAGCCTGCAGAGAGATTGCGATGTGTTGGTGAAATGGGCTGAAAAATGGCAGATGGAGTTTAATCCAGACAGACGTAAGGTGATGAATTTTGGGAATATTAAAGAGGCTTGAACATACACTGTGAATGGTTGGGAAGGCACATGGGATACTAGCCTCCATTAGTCAGAGCACTGAATACAGGTTGTAAGGTTGAACACCAAATTTATAAATAATGTATGTACTCAGCTGGAGTACTGTTTGCAGTTCTGGTCATGATGTTATTGGAAGGATGTGATCGCACTGGAGGGGATGCAGAGGACATTCACCAGGGTTTTGCCTGGGATGGAGCAGTTCAGTTATGAGGAGACACTGGAGAAGATAAGTCTGTTCTCCTTGGAGCGGAGGAGGTTAAGAAGGGACATGATTGAGGTATATAAAATTATGAGGGATATAAATAGGGTAAACTGAGTGAACCTTTCCTCATATCAGAGGTAGATAAAAGAGGTAGAGAGGACATAGATTTAGGGTAAGAGGAAAGAGATTTAGAAGGGATATGAGGGGGACCTTCTTCACCCAGAGAGCGGGGTAGTTGAGGAAACAAAGACATGTCTGTGATATGATGGAGATCAAACTTAGAACATAGAACATAGAACATTACAGCACAGTACAGGCCCTTTGGTCCATAATGTTGTGCCGACATTTTATCCTGCACTAAGATCTATCTAACCCTTTCTTCCCACATAGCCCTCCTTTCTCTATCTAAACTTGTCCAAGTAACACATTTCTTTCACTGTGTTCAAGTTATAAGATGAATGCGCCTTGACAGAAGATGAGATGCTTTCCTTCTCAAGCTTACACTGGGCTTTGTTGGAACAGTAAGTCAAAGGTAGAGAGGTCAGAGAGGGAGTGGGATGGAAAATTAAAATGGAAAGTGACTGGAAGCTCAGGGTCACTCCTGCCAACTGAATGGTAGCGTTCTGCAAAGCGTTGATTTCTCCAACTTCATCTTTTGTTTCGGCACATTACAGCTCCCAAGGTTCAATAATGAATTCATTAGTTTCAGATAATTGACCTCTCTTGTTTGTGACAGAACTTGCCAGTTCTATGCAGGGTCATCCACCAGTAACATTAACTCAATTTTTCTCTGTCCGTAGATGCTGCCTGACCTGCTGAGTGTTTCCAGCACTTTCTATTTTCATGTCTGTAAATTATTGTTGCTCAAGTTAGTGATCAAGTTCCTTGCACGGTAATGCTCTGTTACTTTGACAGAGTTATTAGCATTCATAAAATGGGTAGATGAACACTTCTGTCAAAATGCCAAAATAATGCTGTATGGATATTTTGATAGTATCAGTCAGCACAGCTCTAACCTTTGGTGTTAATTCCATACAGATATGTTCACCTGCTGACAATTGTGACTGGTACAATGGAGGGGACATAATGGCAACATTCCAGTGAACAACTATTGCCTCCTATGTCTTAGTCTGTAAATTAGACTTTATTGTCTAGAAACTCAGCCTCAATTGCGGCACAGTAGCGTAGCGGTTAGCGCGACGCTATTACAGCGCCAGTGATCAGTGTTTGATTCCCGTCGCTGTCTGTAAGGAGTTTGTATGTTGTCCCGTGTCTGCATGGGTTTCCTCCGGGTGCTCCGGTTTCCTCCCACATTCTAAAGACGTACGGGTAGGTTAATATGGGTTTAAAATGGGCGGCGCGGACTCGTTGGGCTGGGGGGGCCTGTTACCATGCTGTAAATAAAATTATTTTAAAAAATGTGCTGTATAGCAACGTTAGCATGTTGCCAGCACTGTCTCTGAAATTTAATCCATTGACAGCAATGAAATGAATTTTGGAGGCAAAATACAATGTGCTAGTGCTGTCATATAGTGGATTTACCACAACCGACCAGGGATGAATTTCTCAGCATATGAGTTCAGCGTCTCCCCACAAATTTTGTTTTCTTATGCATGCTTAACTGCTGGCTCAATTCATCTTTTGGTATTTATTAGCAGACAGTTCATACGATCACAAAGCATAAAATCAGAAATATATTATGACATGAATGGTCTGTGTAATTCACTCTAGTATGTTTTGCCAAGTTTGACGTGCTATGTTGGGGCACCCTTAATTTTTAAAACACAAAAGGAAGACATTTCTTTGCAAAAGAACAAGATATATCCTTTAATCCTATCATTACGCTCTGGGCATATTCTATAAACATGCTTCTTTAAACAAACTTGCAAAAATGTCAATAAAAATTGGAAATGCTGGAAATATTCGGCAAGTCAGGGAGCATCCACGTAAAGAGAAACAAGGTTAATGTGTCAGGCTCAAGACATTTCATCGGAATTGGGGAAGAGAGAAAACAAACTAGTTTAAAGTTGAAGATAGGGTTGGGTAGGCATGGATAGGACAAATGGAATATCTCTGATTGTGTGAGGCAAGGGTTACCATGGAGATAAGTTGTTGCGGTCATCTGGTCAATGGGTTAATGGGGATTATTAGAGATAAAAATAGAGAAAAAGCTATGAAACAAGGGAATATTTAAGTTGCGAAGTGCAGAGCTGTGGTAATGCCAGCAGGTCAGGCTGTGTAAATGGAGAGAGAAAAACTGAGGCAAAATCACAGATAGAACAGAGAACATAGCATGGGAACAGGTCTTTTGGCCTACCATGTCTATGCCAACTATGATGCCAATCTAAATGAATCCCATCTACCTGCATATGGTCCATATCACTCTATTCCCTGTCTGTTCATGTGTCTAAATGCCTCATAAACATTCCTATTATATCTGCTTCTACCACCTCCTATGTCAGCCTGTTCCAGACACCTACCACTCTTTGTGTAAAAGTAACTTGCCTCACAGATCTCCTTTAATCTTTCCCCTCTCACCTTAAAACCTATGCCCTTTAGTATTTGACACTTCCACCCTGGGAAAAAGACCCTGACTATCTACCCTATCTATGCCTCTCATAATTTTTTGTACATCTAGTAAGTCACCCCTCAGTCTTTGACACTCTAGAGAAAATGATCAAAGTTTGTCCAATGTCTTCTCATAGCTAATACACTCCAATCCAAGCAACATCCTGGTGAAGCTTTTCTGTATCCTCTCTGAAGTCTCCAGTGTGGTGACCAGAACTACTCACAATACTCCAAATGTGGCCAAACCAACATTTTATACATCTGCATCATGACTTCCCAACTTTTATACTCAATGCCCCAACCAATCATGCCACACGCCTTCTTTACCACCCTATCTACTTGTGTTGCCACTTTCTGGGAGCTACATACTTGCACCCCAAGATCCCTCTGTACGTCAATGATCCTAAAAGTCCTGCTATTTATGTATTCTTTCCTCTTGCACTTAACCTCCCAAAATGCATCATCTCCCACATGTCCGGATTAAACTCTATCTGCCTTTTCTCCACCCAATTTTCCAACAGATCTTTATCCTGTGGTAATTTTTGACAATCTTCCTCATTATCCACAACTTCACCAATATTATGTCGTCTTGATAACTCATTGCACACTTACTAATCAGACCACCTAAATTTTCATCCAAATCATCTCTCTCTTTCTCTCTCTCTCTCTCTCTCTCACACACACACACACACACACACACACACACACACACACACACACACACTCTCTCTTTCTAAGGGTGTCCTTTAACCCATCAACCACATGACTTGTACAACTTACCCAGCCTCACACTACCAGAGATATTCCCATTGTCCTATCTGTTCATCCCTCATCCTCTCTGCGATCAAAGACTTCATTTTTCCTTTAGCCAGTTCTGACAGAAAGTCTTTGACCTGAACCATTAACCCTGGTTCTCTTTCCATGGATGCTGCCTGACATCTGTTTTTAATTCAAAATGCCAGCATCGACTTTTTTAAAGTTTTCATGCTAAAACTTTAACCTGTTTTATTTTCTCTGAATATCTCTTCAGTTTCCTTGTGAGAATCTGGTACTGTGGAAGACTAAGAAGAAATGGTGTTTGATAACTCATTGTGCACAATATGATCCAAGAACAAAACTAACTACATAATCAGAGTTATAAAATTAAGTCTTTTGGCAAGAGAACATTAAAAGTTATAAAATGAAAGATTTGTTTCAAAATCTTTTTAAAAACATGAAAATGTAACAAAAGAAAACCAATGCTCCTGGATTGAGAGGAATCTAGGCAGAAAAGAATTTTTTAACGAAAAAACAGTGAATTATATATTTCAATTCAAAATGAAGGAATATTCAGAGCAAAAAAAGGGAAAAGGCTTATTACATGAGAATGGAATAAAGCACTTGGAAAATTACATTATAAATAAAACCTTTCTGTAATGTTGCTGTGAGTACAACAGGTCTCGCACACAGGGGCAAAAAACCCAAATCAACGAATGACTACAGTCAACACAATAAACTCAACTTTGACTTTGACGTGCTGTATCGTTACAGTAGGTTGAGAGAATTGCACACAATTTACAACGTTTTTTTGTGTAGAAGACAACTCCAGCAAAACTAATCAAGCAGTTTTCATTACAGAAACTGAGTTGAGTGGACTGTAAGTCTGTGGACATTAGCAAACCAAGACCCTGTCTCTGATTATGTGGGCTTGTACTATCAAGGTAGGCAATCTGTGCCTGCACGGCATATCTTCAAGGACTGTTGAGATCCACTGGCATTGTCATAGCAGCTTCCTTTGTCTTTCTTGAGGGTAAACTATTCTGATCTTTGATTCATCATGAAGATTATTTCTGTGATTACAAAGGAAATCAATGCCCTTGAGGAGTGAGTACCTTTGGCTGGGGATTTTGTGAAAAGAATACATAGTATAGCATAGTGGTTGTGTTACTGGGCTAGTAATCTAGAAATCCACTCCTGAGTTCAAATCTGACCCTGAAGTTGGGGAATTTAACTTGAAAGAAAAAAACAGATGTTGGAAATCTGAAATAAAAACAAAAACTAGTGGAAAAACTCAGCAGATCAGGCAGCATCTGTGGAAAGAGGAAGTCAATGTTTCAGATCCGGGATCCCTCACCAGAACCAAGACAGAAAGAAACAAGTTAGATTAAGCAGAGAGAGGGTGGGGAAGGAGGAATGGGTGAAACAAAGGGGGTATGAGACTGGATGATATAATGTGACAGGTAAGGGAATTTAACTTATTACTTAACTCGTCTGGAATAAAACTACCAGATTAGTGTCAAATCCCATCAGGTTCACCAACGCCACAAGTAAATCTACTGACATATCCACTCTGGTCTATGTTTTGCTTAGCAACAACACGCTTACAGAAGCTCAATTTCCATCAAAGTCCACAAGGTCACAGAAGTACAATCAAAGTCACTCAGCTCCTGACCTCATTACAACCTTGGTCCAAACTCGGACGAAAGAGCTGAACTCCAGAGGTGAAGTGTGAGTAACTACACTTTATAGGAATGCAGCATTTGATTGAATATGGCATCAAGGAGCACTGGCTAAACTGGCCTTGACGGGAAACTGGGGAGAAAGTCCTCTGCTGGTTGGAATCATACCTAGCACAAAGGAAGATTGGCGGTGGTGATTGGAGGTCACTGCAGGAGTTCCTCAAGGAAACGTCCAAGGCTCAACCATCCTCAGCTGCTTCATCAATGACCTTCCATTACTTATAAGGTCAGAAGTATGGATGTTCACTGATGATTGCACAATGGTCAGTGCTATTTGCAACTCCTCAAATAATGAAGCAGTCCACCTCCAAAAGCAGCAAGATCTGGACCATATCCAGGCCTGGGCAGCAAGTAACATTCGTGCCCCCCTAATGTCAGATAATGACAATATTCAGCAAGAGAAAATCCAGTCATCAGCTCTTGACATTCAATGGTATTACCATCACTGAATCCCCCACTATCACTATGAATACTCTCTATTTGCCTGGATGAATGCAGCTTCAACAACAGTCAAGAAGCTCGATACCATACAGGACATAGCAACCCATTTGATAGGTACCCTAACCACAGCCAATCACTCACTCCACTGCCAATGAACAGTAGCAGCAGTTTGTACCATCTACACGATGCACTTCAGCAACTCAGCAAGACAGCACCTTCCAAACCCACAACCTCTACCAGCCCGAAGGACAAGGGCAGCAAAAGCATGGGAACACTACCACCTGGAAGTTGCCCTCTGAGCCACAAACCATAGTGACCTTGAAATATATCGCTGTTCCTTCATCGTCAATGGGTCAAAATCCCGGAGCTCCTTCCCTAACAACATTGTGGGTGTACCACATCTCAAGGACAGCAGCGGTTCAAGAAGGCAGCTCACCACCACCTTCTCAAGGGCAGTTATGGATAAGCAATTAAATGCTGCCTCAGTTCATGAAGCCCACATCCTTGAATGAATAAAAAAAAACAATTCTTAAAGCCACCTTGTGCTTACAAATAAATGATGTATGTTACTTTGCTCACCCATTAAAAAGGAAATAAACCCATATAATCAATTACACTATTTATATGTTTAAGTTTATGCACTTAACTATTTACCCTGAGCTAAATTCAACCAATTCACAAATGTCTTCACTGCAAGCAACATTTGACCTCTCTGAAGTGTTCATTATAGGTATTGGTGAATCCAGTGGATTACTTCTCCATGTAGGTTGATGCTTATCTGGTATCACAGCTTGTTCTGCATCAACCTAATCATCTTCATCACTTTGAATACATTGCATTATGCATTCTGGATTGGCGTCTTTTTAGAGTCACTTGTAACGCTTAACACAGAGTCTAAAACCTCCCAGCAATAAATTAGATAGATAAAATTATATATTGCATTTGGCACATTACCAGATACCATGAACTCCACTGTAACAATTACCACTTTGGTTGCTTCCTGTACCTCTTCATCCTTGTGCTTTCACTATGCCTTGCATTCTGACTCCTACTCTAATACACTGTAGGCACCAGATCTTTCTCCTTTCCTGTTGTCGGATTTTAAGTGCAGACGTCCTCTTGTCTGATTTTATTTGCTGGATTATCACCAGGACTTTCATCTATGATGTGACCTTTCTCAGTCTGTCCTGTCTCACCTGAGACAGGACAGACTTTGTTACTGAGGCAGGACAGACTTTGTTACTGAGCTAACAATGCTAAATCCATGTGTGCTGCAGTATGAAAAGGTCTTCACAGTTTTGGAACTCTGACTGCCTGCACATTGCAAAACAGTTCTGAATTCACTCATACAACTCATTGTGGCTTGATCCACTCCTTTCAGCAATTCTGCAAATAGCAAGAGTCATGTTGGAACTGAGTTCTTCCCTGGAGCTTATGTAGTCTCAGTTTCACTGTCTGTATGGCCTTTGCTACATCTAATGAATAGCATCTGACTACAGAGCCTTGCACTAAACCTTTTGCTTCTGTCCTTATTTATGGACTCTGGTAGTGATGCAGATGCTTTCCTGCAGCTTTTCTGGCTCTCTCATGCTGTTCAAATAGATTACAGACTTTTTCTCCGAACTGTTTGCCTCCAAGATTTGTGAATAATCTCATTGTTCCAGAACTGGTAAGTCATCGCCTAAGCAACACGTTGGAAAAGGTTACTCATAATGGACACCATTTCACTGACTCCAGGCTCAGCACATCTTTGCCTCTGGGGCACCTCACTCTGGTCCACCTCTTTGACTACCTTCTTGTTACACTCTGCAGGTCTGTTTCTTAACCTGAAGTTTGTATTCACAGGAACTTCTGTAATCAAGACCCTTTATCCTAATATTTCAATGTGATTATGGGAATCACGGTGTAATAATGACCAGTTACAAAGTATACATATCTCCAATATTTACTGTCTAATGCAAACATTAAGCACTGCACTTCCATGACCTTCAAAGAAGGCCTTCAGTACATTTTTTATATCTCTGAATTAATATTCTTTGTTAGTGTCATCCACTTTCACCACCACCCATATCTGGGGTCACCCTGCTCTCATTCACTGCCATCCTACTTCGTCATATCCCTTGGCACTATGCCACATACTTCAGCCAAGCCACTATCCTACCTCCAGTGTCCCATCAGTCTGGCTTTCTTTTCAGGCCAAGCTTTACAATCAAGTTTTGCCTGTATTGGTTCTCTGTAACATGGAGTATCCTTAGGACTAACACAGACATATAAGGCCTGTGTTGTTGTCCGTGTTGTTGCCTGATACCTGACTGGTTAATCTCCTCAGATGCAAGATGTGTGGAAATGCTGCTAATTTTCTATCTGAATAGAATTCCCTTGCACTGGGAGACCGAGACTAAACGCTGATTCTCAGCTCTTCCGAAATGATTTTAGAAGACATGTGGTTATTGTCTTGAGGGGGAAGGATAACTGAAGTGGACCCATCTGTCCTGGTTGGCATAGCTGACCTATATGATCAGATGGACTCTTGACTTCACAATCTACCTTGTTATGACCTTGCAGCTTATTGTCTACCTGTAATGCACTTCCCTGTAGCTGTGACACTTTACTCTGTATTCTGTAATTGTTTTTACCTGTACTACCTCAATGCACTCTGTATGAACTCAATGTATCTGTACTATGTAATGAATTGATCTGTACAAACGGTATGCAAGACAAGTTTTTCGCTGTACCTCGGTACAAGTGACAATAATAAACCAATACCAATACCAATTTCTCTCAGTTCTGCTTCATGTGATTCAATGCTCATACCAGTACTAAGGTCAGCTTTTCAGTTGTGGCAGCACTTTTGCCTAGTAAAGACAAAACACTTAAGTCTCAAAAGTGCAAAGCCTACAAACACTGGAAACATCATGGCATCAATTTTTTGTCTGTCCAGTTGACCAGCTTGTGTCAAATGTTATTTTTTTTGCTTATAATTTACTTTTTTCTACATTTACCAAGTTATACATTATGTTCTCAAATTTAGAGTCACAGAGAGTTGTGTATTACAGCACAGAAACAGGCCCTTCAGCCCAACTCGTCCACGTCGACCATGGTGCCAACCAAACTAGTCCCATTTTCCCATATTTGGCCCATATCCCTCTAAACCTTTCTTATCCATGTACCTGTCCAGATTTCTTTTGAATATTGTTATTAAAATTTACTTGAGGCCTTGCTGTGGCGCTTATGAAAACTGGATGAATGATAAACGGGAAGGGGAAAAGATTTGGTGTATCACAAACATTATGTATTAATGTCTGTTAGGAGAGGAAATCTCCCATCCTTACCCTGCTTGGCCCATATGTAACTCCTGATACACATCAGTCTTATTCACTCTTGCATACCCTTTGAGATGGCCCAGCAAGCCACTTTGTTCAAGGACAATTAGTGGTGGGCACTAAATGCCAATGATTCCCACATATTTTGAATGAACAATGAAAAGAAATTCTTTAGCACATTATAGCATGGGTTAAAGCTGTGTTACACATGGGATTCTTGCCTGTTTGGTTCAAGGCTATGAGGCGCTGATGTTCAACCACATTATGTGCAGCGGGTAGTAGAATTGTGAATCCTGAATTCTGGGCTCTTGGACAACTCATAATTCGTATGATTCCAACAAGCTTACACTCAAAATCTATACTTTTTTTTTCCTTTCTTCCACTGTGGTAGGACGTCATAAAATAATGATTTGTATTGGGAATCTTCAGCAGTAAATTGGTTTTGATACTTTGGGGTAGATTTGGCCTTAAGTAACAATGATGGGGTGTGCAGTACGTGGCAAACTGAAGGCCAGTAGGTCATTGTGCCATCAGAGATGTGCACCCAGCCAAGGGTTGTGATGGTCAGAGTCTCACCAGCTAAAGATCAAAGGTGGACAACATGGGGTACATCCATCTTGGAGTCAAAGAGCAATGCAGCATAGATACAGGCCCTTTGGTCCAACTAGTCCATGCTGACCATGGTGCCCACCCTGCTAGCTCCAATTTCCTGTGTTCAACCCATATCCCTCCAAACCCCTCTCCTCCATGTACCTATCTAAGTGCTTTGTTACATACCAGCAACAAAAGAAACACACCGAGTCATGTATAAGTGTTAGAAACTATTTTATTAATAACTACTTATAATAAGAAGAAAAGTAAAAATGTTAGATATTAAACATTAACCCCAAAACTAAACTTGAAGTGTGTGTGTGTGGCAAATTCCTAAACTCCAAGTCCAGGAATAAGTCTCAAAGTTCAGTTCAGCAAGTCATAAGGTGAAACGTGAGCAAAGGCTTTTGCAAAACTACTGTTGACTGAAGAGAAAATGTGGAGAGAATATAGAGAGAAATTATGAAATCCAAATGTTCCGAGATGGAATCCATACGACACCTCAATCACTAATGATCTCTATTGCTTTGTTCCAAAGTATCTGCCACCTCAAAAGGCATTCGAGACGTGACCATCCACACAAATACCTGTTTCCCTCTACAGGTTAATGACAAAGTGGACTCGACTGGATTGCTCCAATACGTGGATTGTAGTGACGGGCACAGTTATTGTTCTTCATCCATCGATACTGAGTGAGTGAGTAAGTGAGTGAGTGAGTGAGTGAGTGTCAGTCAGTCAGTCTCACTCTCTCCTCACTCTCTCCTCACTCTCTTCTCACTGATTCACTGAGCAAAAACATCCTCACGTTATTATCTTATTGTCGTGATGACACTACACACACACACACTACTACTCTACTGTACTATATTTTAAAGGGACATTCACCAAATAGCAACCTGCTCCATAACAGCTTCTAAAATGATACTATTGTACTGCCTCATCCACTTCCTCTGGCAGCTTGTTCCATATACTCACCACCCTCAGGTCCCTTTTAAATCTTTCCCCTCTCACCGTAAATCTATGCTCCCTAGTTTTGGACTCACCTACCCTGGGGAAAAGACTGTTACCATCCACCTTGTCTATGCCTCTGATGACTTTAAACATTTCAATAAAGTCACCCCTCATTCTCCTACATTCCAAGGAATAAAGACTTAGCCTGGTCAATCTCTCCCAGGCCCTCTAGCCCTGGCAACATCCTCGTAAATCTTTTCTGCACTCTTTCAAGTTTAACCACATCTTTCCTATAACAGGGTGACCAAAACTGTGCACAGTATTCCAAGTGCAGCCTCACCAACAACTTATACAACTGCAACATAATGTCCCAACTCCTATACTCAGTGCCCCGACTGATGAAGGTCAGCATGCTAAACATTTTCTCCACCACCTTGTCTACCTGTGACGCCACTTTCAACAAACTATGCACTTGTACTCCTGGGTCCCTCTGTTCCATTACACTCCCTAGTGCCCTACCATTCATAGTATAAATCTGACACTGGTTTGACTTTCCAAAATGCATCTCCTCACACTTAGCTGTATTGAAATCCATCTTGATTGAAGTTGTCACTACAGTGACTAACTCATACACCTCATGCCAGGTAAGGCTGGCAAACTTAAATGGTACCAGAGCAAACACCCGTCTCCTGTGAAGTCCTTCTTCAGTGTTTGACATTGTGTCATTTGCTACCCCCACAAGAACAGTAGAAGTTTTCAGTAGTGACATTAGTCACCTATTTCATGTCAATTAAATATTACTGCATGGACCTGGTAACATCTGTGAATCCAGTTTTCTGAAGTATACAGTGTGTTCACAGATCCACCTTTAAACCAATTTCTATCACATAGCATATAAAACACTGATTTACATTAAAAAAAATTTCTGTGCTCAGGTCTTGTCTTGAGCTTCTCAATGAGGAGTTCCTGAAGGATAGAAGTTATCACAGGTTCACTGCTTTTTCTAATTCCTAAGCTCCTAGTGACTTTAAATCTGGAAATTGTATAAAGTTCACACTGGGGACGGATTACCAAAGATCTTGCCATTGTCAACTGGACCCATACATGCCTTATGTTTTGTACAACCTCACTCTCTAAGGGAATGGCAATGATAGCTCTATACTCCACAGGCACTTGCTCACTTTATAGTAATTTTCAATGGTCTGAAATTTCTGACAGGGTCAACAAGATGTGGCACTGTGCAGGTTTTACTCCACAGTAGCAATAGCAACAGAGCATCACGTCAGGTATTCATGTTCAATGGCCAATTAGCTCCCCAACAACATGGCTATCAAAAAATGAGGAAAATTGGTTGTACAGTTTAGCTTGCTTCATCTGTAGCAGTTGTCTTTAGATTAGCAGAATTGATTGATTGGATCATTTTGTCCATGTTGCAATTACAGTCTTTTCTAATAATTCAGCAAAGTAACACTGTTAATCTGATCAGGTGCAAGTGAATACATACGTTGAAGAGTATGGTGTGAAATTTCCAAGTACCTTCTCCCAACCACCAGTGAAGTTTGATAAATGTAACACTTGTGATTGCATAGATTTATATCTACCAGATATGGAATAGTCTGAGAAACAGGTGTTATGACAAGTTATACACTGAAATAGGTATATGCCGGGGAACTAAAGAAAATATACAGTAATTATGTATTTTAGAGAGTATTTTAAGTCAAATGGAAATGCCATATACATTGCAAAGTGTCATTTGAAACTGAACCAAGAGAAATGGAGTTATAATGAAAAAGTAAAATTGCACTGAAACAAATGGAAATTACTGCTATACAACACCACGGTGTACAAAGAGGAAAGATGAGGAATGGAAGAAAAGTTGCCTTGGAAACGTTAATGTCAAGATTCAAGAATTACCACAGAATTGATCGAGAGGATGTCATTTATGTGCACCCATTACAACAAAAAGGAAAAAAAGTAATTCTGAAATGTTACTGTGCAATAGTTTTTTTTTCCACAGATAACAGCAGATTATTGACAGAAGAAATGGGTTGGCTGTTTAGGAAATCTCTTTTTGAATTATAAAAATATTAGTATCCACAAAGGTGACACGAGTTTTGTCTCACTAGGCTTTGATGAAACTTGAATTAAACTTGAATTTATGATCAAAGTTCTATTGGTGAAAAAGAGGTCCTGTTTTCTGATGTTTTAATAAAACATGCTGAGTCACAAGAATTCACACCTCCGACCGTATTATAGAAAGCTTACTCTTACTTACCAAAGTGAACCCCACCAATTAAATACCACAATTGTCTGATACCAGCAAACTGGGGTTGTATGTGCAGTCAACTGTGGTTAGCTGCAAGTTAAAACATAACTGAGCTTTATTAAACAAAAATGTCCCAGAGCAGATTTAATGATACTGTAGATGCAAAAGCAGGTCAGGGGCTTGAAAATTCATGATGAACAGCTCACATTAGAACCTTCTCAGTGCAACTCAGGAGAGAAAATATACGCAGCTTCGTAAGGAAATAATAAAAAATGAAAACTAACAATTGGCTTCTGGACATCTCAAAATGTTTTATAGTTAATGGGATATGTTTTAATCATGGCTATAGTTATAACATAGGAGGGAATGTAGGAGCTAGCATTTATCCTTGCTAGCATTGCTAGTAACTCTTCCCATCCTGACCTCAATCACAAAGAAGGAGAAGAGCAACAGTATTAGGTAGACATTATTACTTTCAAGTTCATCTTACAAATCAAATATATATCTCCAATCCATTATAATTGCTGAGTCAGTATCAAAGATTCCCTAACTCCTAGCAATCCGGCAACACCATAATTCCCTTTTCAGGACAACTAAAGATAATAGTAAATGAAAATAAATAAATAAGACAAAAACTGATATTATTGCCTTTCACAGGGTCTGTATGTTTCAAAGTAGCATGTAGTCAAATAAGTATTTTTGATTTGTCATCACAGTTGCCATGTAAAAGCTAGTTTGTGGTTGTATGTCTCCAGTAAAAGCAACATGTTAAGCACCAGATAGCATGCTTTAGTGACATTGTTTGAGGGATAAGCCGAGGGGAATCTTCTCTTCTTCAAAATAGTGCCCGTGATAAAGCCAAGAGGACAGATGGGACCTCAGTTTAACATCTTATCTGAGAGATGGCACCTCTAATAGTGCAGTATATCCTCTATGCTATGACTGTAGATAATGTGAATAATGTGTTTCATTACCTGAAGTGGGATATTAACCCACAACCATCTGACTCAAGAATCAGAGTATGCCAAATGGATCACCGATGCCACATCTGTTGGTGCTACAAGATGCCTTTTGGAAGTAAAACCTTTATGATAACCTTAAATTGTTTGTTTATTTTCTGAAAACTTTCCCTTAATAACCATTGGTAGTTAACAAAATAGTCAAATTACTGCAGGATGATGTATTTTCTACCTAGAAAACCAATAAAACTGCAGATGCTGGAATCTGAAACAAAAACAGAAATGCTGGAAGAACTCAGCCAGCCAAGTAGCATCTGTGGAAAGAGAAACCAGTTGATGTTTCAGGTCAGCAATCCTTCCTCAGAGCTTCTTCAGACCCTTCCTCTTCACCACGTCTATTGAGTAATGGCACATGCATGCTCTTAACTTCTCTCTCCAACAGTACCAATTTACTCTGTCTCAAAGCTGTCATGGCCAGAGTTCCTCTTTATTCTTTGCAACATTCATTGAGGCCACTTTAATTCTCATCTCACTCCCATTCTGTGACTTCCACCATGGACAGTCAGGTCGGAATGGGAGTGGGACTGAGAATTCCCATTATTATCCCTTTCTCGCACTGTTTCTTTAAAATGTCTTTGCTAACAGTCATCTTTATGACCTGATTTGCCTTAACCTAACCCCATATAATCTTTGTTTTACACCTCACTACTCCCCCTAGCTCTGCTTGAAAACTGTAAACCCTCCACTCTTCACTCAGCTCTGAGGAAGGGTCACTGACCTGAAAAGTTGATTGTTTTCTCTTTCCACAGATGCTGCTTGACTGACTGAGTTCTTCCAGTATTTCTGTTTTATTTTTCTTCAATCTGATTTTTAAAAAGACTGCCATCAATTTAATATTAATTTTACTTACATATTGCTTGTAGGGAGAAAAAATAACATTGCATGAAATGTCACTGCAATAAAGTGGTCTCTGAACAATGTTATGGGAAATAAGCTAGCACTATTAAATGAAGCATCTTCTTAACTATCTCACAAGAATGAAAATCCATGTGGTTGAACATTTTTCAAATAGAATAAAGAAAAAGTGAAGAATTACCACCTTTTTTTGTTAAAGTTAAGTCAAAGCCAATGGTATTATTTACAAGTTGCACGTGCCCATCTAAACAATGTATCACCATTGAGAAAAGTACCTGGACTTTCAAAATTGACTTCCCTTTCGCGGTTGGTTAATAATGTAGATTCATAAAAGTTCCAATGAAACAATGTGTTTGGAAATGTGAATGGAGGTAATTCTTGAGACATGCCAGAGAACAGCAGATCAAAATAATTTAAAGGGCATTTTACAATCTGAAAACTTTAAAAATGCCAAAAGAGGTTATTCTACTGTAGTGTTTAACTGCGTTAATAAATAATTTGGAATATGAGTTAATAAATATCATGAAGGACTGTTTTCTAAACCCATGATGTCGAACAACATCCACATTAAGATTTGGTAATGTATGTGACAGAGAAAGTGTTTTCACTACTACCAGAACATAATCAAATTTGACATGATTTTCGATAAAAGAATAACAAAACTTCAAAATGTCATATGTAACTTAGAAGGCTCACTTTTAAGAAAATGAAGAAAGACTTCAAACAAAATCACATCTCAAATGAGATTTTCTTGAGTATCAGTAAGAACATTTTTTTATTCTTTGTATCATAGTTTAAACTCATTATAAAATCATATTCAAAATGCAAGTTTCATATTCAATTAAAAGCTTGCAAATTGCCTCGTGAGATGCAAAGGTTAAAGCATTCTTAACAAGCAAATATTTAGATTGTGGAATTTGTCAAGCAGAATGTATCATTGAAAGTAATCATGGTAATCCAATCAAGAAGATTGCCCTTGTCGTGGTCCAACGTGAAACATTTGAATTAATAGTACTTTGATGAGGTGTCATCAGACAGTAGAGAGGCTTAACACACACACATTTTAAAATAGAAAATGCTGCCAGTGCTGAAATTTAAAGGGTTTAGTAAGTATATCAGCTATTTGGACTTATCTAGCCATTATGTGATCCGTAGGGATTGCTTTGCTGAAGAACTGCTAACTAAAAGAACCACGTTGATCCCAAGTCATGCAAAAAAATTGATCTCATGCGAGTAAAAACAAACTGCTGGGAGAACTCAGTGAGTCAGGCAGCATCTGTGGGGGAAAAGCATTGTTGATGTTTCAGGTTGAGACCCTGCATCAGGACTGAGAGTGGAGAGGCAAGCTAGCTGGTATAAATAACCAGCCATCTTCCCTCTCCACTGCACTACTTTTTATACCGGCAATCCTCCACTTACAGTCCTGATTCCTTTTCCCTCACAGAGGCTGCCTGACCCACTGAGTTCCTCCAGCAGTTTGTTTTATGATCCAGATTCCAGCATTTGCAGTCTCTTGTAACTCATCTAACTAATCTGTCTGTGCCTTGTATCTTCATGATCCATCTCCAGTGTGCATAATTGAATAAGTTTAATAGAGTAGTTTTAACATGTCTCATTCAACAGAAACTGGATGGGCAGGCATTTAAAAAGAAACATGGGACTCAATCTGCTCACAGTAAGGTCCCACATACTGTATATTACAACCTGTTTTTGGTGCTGCCCATGGAATAAATAGAGGCAAGAACACAAAATGTGCTCTGTGGCATCCATGTGAATGGTGCCATGGAATCTCTTACATCCATCTGAATGTACTTTTCAATGGCACATCTTAAAGACAGCACCAGTTGTAAGATTTAAACTTGTCTCCTGTAAAAATTTCTCTGTAATTTTGCTCATCTTATTGTGTACGTAACAGACTGTTGTTCCAAAAGATCCTATCATCCAACTCATATAAGCAATATTAGTGGAAATATGTTAATTAAAATAAAGAGGAATGGAGCAGGAAGGATGTTGTTTGTCAAAACAAATCCTTTGACAATTAAAGAACCATGAAAATGGAATTACTTGAGCGTCTGCCAAACAGCATGCATTCTTGATTTTTTTTAGAGATATCAAAATCTCACAATGTGACTAGTCTAGGCATCTGGGATCAGTTCCTACCTCAGCAAATACACGATGAATGTAAATCTGATCATAAAACATCTTTTGACATAATTAGGTCAAAGGCTGTTTTATTGAAATTGCATGAGACTAACTTTATCAATAAACAGTTGATCAAGGTTTTAAATTGATGGTAGAATTGGCTGAACAATCTCCACTGATGGAGATCTCAAACAAAGGGAAGTAAAATTGAAAAGTAATTTAAGGAAAGTAATCAGAGGGCATGGAATGCACCACCAGGGACAGTCACCAAAGCTGGGGCAGTGCTAACAGTTAAGAATAGTTCAGATGTGCAGATAAAGGAATAGAGAATTCAGAAATATCAGAACATGGTTCTCACATGAGATTAGGTCCTTGCAAACATTAATTTGCAATTAGTTTCACGGAGGAGTCTGTTTTCATCTGTATTCCCATTCTTCCTCTGGTTTCTTCCAAATGATCCTTTGCTCCATTATTTGAACAACCTGAGGCCAAAGTTCTATGAGCCACTGAAAGTATGGAGCTCCTGTTTGCCAGTTTGCTTAGGTGCCAACCCCACCCCTCAGAACAGGGACATTTATGTAAAGTACAGGCCCTCATTATATGTTTCAGGAAAGAACTTTAATTCATCCCACAGCAGAAGACCTTTTAAGATAGGGCATCACCACTTCATTCTGTGTCCCAACATATTTTGGATTTTAACACCACTGGTTTGGCAGTACAGCAAGCATGTGCCAAACTCAGATGGCCGCACCCTAGACTAATCAATATCAGGGCCTCATGATTGCTGTAGGACCTTGGCTGAATTTTACTCCAGGGATGTCCTATCAGCTAAAGCCAGTGTTTGGAGACTAAAACTCAGGAATTCGGATGTAACCCTGCAACTCCCCCAGTTGCAATTATTGCCGCAAAAATCTACCACCTGTGGTGACATTACTTACATTCCAATAGCCTAAGGTATAAAGGCTCTCTCTGAAATATCATCAATGACATTATTGGTATCATTATGATACATCTAGATATTTGGAAGGTGAAGAATCAAGTTGATAGAGATTGCATGGTCTACTTAGTGAATAGTTTGTGATACTGAGATTTGAACTAAATATTTAGTGAAAAACAAAAATATATATTGACATGGTTAAACTAGCAGAGGCCAAGAGTGGGCATGCAACACTTTTACCCATGAATATGGTAAAATATGACATGTGATCTGCGTTATATATATTTTCTCTTGCCAAGTGCTTAGGAAGAATATAGAAAAGCTCAAATTACAGGAGGGGCAGAATGCTTTAGAAAGCCATAAGCAGACAGTGATAAAATACCCTTACCTTGTAAAGCACTCCAAAATCCCATTTTGGCCTTTGTGTGAAATCTAGACAAAAACACACAAGGTAAAACAAAGCTCATTATCAGTAGAACTGCACAACACTCCAAGAATCATTAATATATCAACCCCCAAAGGTTCTTGATCTGTACCAGGCAATGAAAAGAAACACCTTGAAAATCAACTGGCTGAGCTATAAAGAGCAGCTGCCAGAAAGTTAATTAAGATGATAGTCAATACTCTGGGCAGAAGGAAGGATTATAATGCAGTGAGGATAGAGATGGCAGCCAAAGCAGCAACTCGAGAGGATATCTTATCAAGTGGCTACATACTTTGCAGAGCCCTGGATGACAATCCACAGCCAATCAGTCTGAGGCAAAGAAACAGATCAAGCAATTAAATGTGGGGAAATAGCGACAGTAGTGACTCACATTAATAGTGCACTTAACATGAAAAGACAGCTCAAGGCTCCAAAGCATCATAAGGAAAATCAGGTGAGCAGGATTATTTGTCAGGAACCAAACCCAGCTGCATATGAAAACCTATCAAAAGATATTTTGGACAACTGACCACAGAATTCAATGTATCTTTTCCCTTTGGATAATGATTGGTAGTAATAGTAATTAAACCCCTGGTATTTCAGGCTTGTGCTCAGCCACTGTGTCTTGGTGTCTTCCAATGCTGCCCCCAGGATCATCATTACCACTCCCCCTACTGAGTGCACTTTGTGCCACACCTCTTCAAAACAGTTTGTAGGGTCAGTGTGAGAGCACACATTTGTATTTGGGTATTTGGTAGAAGTGGGATTTATAGATTTATCAATTTATCCTCTTTCCTCACACTGGGAAGCAGCCTATGTGAGAAGATTGCCCAGGCAACCATCTCCTAACTCCAGCGATGCAGAAGATTTGGAGCATAGGAGACTGAGAGATGACCATATAGAGGTGTATAAAATAATATAGAGGGGCATAGTCTTTGAGTCAATGCGCAGTCTTTTCCCCAGATTTGGGGAATCAAGAACTTAGAGGGTATAGGTTTAAGGTGAGAGGGGAAAGATTTAATAGGAACTTGAGAGACAACTTTTTTATACAGAGGGTGGTATGTATGTGGATTGAGCTGCCACAGGAAGTGGTGAGGCAGATACAATAACAAGACAGTTGGACAGGTACATGGATAAGAAAGGTTTAGAAGGTTAAAGGCCAAACACTGGCAAATGGGACTTCCTTGGATAGGCATCTTGGTCAGCATGGACTACTTGGGCAGAAGGGCATGTTTCTGTGCTGTATGACTCTGTGACTCTAAGGGGAATTTTAATTTAAATAACCATCTTTATGAAGGGCCCACACTTCATGCCCAACCTAAATTCCACCACTTGTTCCCAATAGTTAGGCCAAGCAAATTGGAGCAGATATAGGATTCTGTAACATTTTATCAAGGTGTAATCCCCTACTTAATTCCATACCTATGTCTTCCTGGGTGATAAAATTCTACCATTGTATTTTTCTGTGTGAGGGTGGTGCATTGTTTAAAGGAATGTAGGCAGGCACCCCCCTCAATTAAATATCTAAATTAGAACCAAGTTGTGCATTTGCCAAGTTACCATTGTTACTGAGGATTGACTTCCCACAGGAATGGTAGTGGTATCAATGGACTAACTCAGCTAAATGAATATAGATCACAGTATTACTGCTGCCAGATTTAAGCTCGGTCTGCATTTGAAGGGTGGAAACCTTGTCAGCAAAGGAAGTATAACCACCAATGACTATCCAAAGGGAAAGGAAATGTTTGATACTAAGCTGCAGCTGTCAAAGCACCCAAGAGACAAATTCATCCTGGATGTTTCACTGCAGGTAGTTTTGATGTATACTTCATTTCACATGTGAATGAATAGTCCATTCAGCAATGTGCACTGGGAACCACTTGAATGAATGTCCACTATTTTTGCCACACACTAACTATAAGGATCCTGAATGAATGTTTTCCCTCACAGTGCTATACAAAAATAGTATCCAGCCACTTGTGTAGATGCAGGCTGGTAATTATCATCATTATCAAATAAACTGGAAATTCAGCAACTATAATCTGAAATTTTGGTCAATTTAGAACATTTAGTTTCACTTCTAAATACTTTGATGAATTCTTACAAAAATTAAAGAGAATGACTCTTAATGAGAGCTCTGAGATATGAAAGAAGATTTGAAAAACCAAATCTGCTTTAATTAAAGAAAGATCAAGAAGAATTACGATTTAGTTTTTAAAATTTTATAATAAATATAATAGAGTCTCAAGTACATAGGATTAGGAGATGGATACAGGTTAGACAAATAAAAAACCTGATAAATCCTGTTGCGTGGAATTGATTCTATCCTGAAATTGTTGGCCCAAAATGTTCTGACTGATAGCTGGCAGTTCCAAAGGGAGCCACTGGTTATCAACTGGCTATGCATGTCTTGGACTTCTACAGGTACATAGTTCCAGGCTGCTGTGTCACATTGTAGCATGGAAGGAGGCCATTCAGCCCATTTATCCTACACTGTTTTTCAGCAAGCATTATTCAGTCAGTCTCATTCCCCGTCTCTGTTCCATCGGGCTGCAATTTTTTTTCTTTCTCGCATTTACCTGCTAAATGACATCAATGAGTTGTGTGGCTTCATTTTGCCTATTTTTAAAGTGTTCTGTGTTGCCTAAAGAATTAAAGTGCCACTGTCCCACACCCACTTCCACACCATTCTGACGAAGCATGAAGAAAGATCGTGGAAGAGTATCTTAACTTTTGATAGGGCAGTTAACAGTGTTCTGGATTCCACACTGAGTTCAACTATTTCAGGTAGTGATTCTGTTTTTCCTATTTAGACCACAATATTTTGGTTCCTGTCCCATTTTACCTTGGATTACCATCCTTTTTATAATTTAACCTTTCTTGTTTTCGTACTATTATTTTGTCCTCTCCTCTCTCTGCTGCCTTTGCATCTTAAAACTAATTTAATTTCAAACGTTTTCTTGTGTTTGATGGAAGGTCATTGACCTGAAACTTTAATTCTGTTTCTCTCTGCTCAAACGCTGCCAGATTCAGTGAATATCCTCAGCATTTTCTGTTTTAATGCAATTTCCCAGGGCATAGGAGATAAATGGAATGGTGAATCTGTACACAAATCAGTGAAAAGTGTAGGAAGAACAAAACTTTTGTTCTAGGAGAGGTTAATAATCTATTCATGGATTGGGATAGTGGGAGTAAGTGGAATTAATGTCCGAGAATGTATATATAACTCATTCCTCCAGGAGTAGACCAATGAGATAGGTGCACTGCCGAATTTGAAACTACTTAGGAAACAGAACAGTCTAAATGTGCATGTATGTCTTGGAAATTACCACACAAAATAACAAGTCTGAAGATCTGACAAAAGAGAAAATAAAATTAATACGAAAAAATACGGACAAGAGTGAATTTTAGAAAAATTAGGAACATGTTTCTGTTAATCATCAGCAGATTTTATAATGAAGGCTTAAACCAAACATTATACCCGGAGTTGTGTATGCAAATTTCCTAAAGCGTGTGCTAGACACCAAGATGGGAGCCTCTACTAAATGGTGAATAGCATATTCATTGCACATTTCTTGTTTAGGCACCTTTTTAGGCATCTGTGGCTTGTGAAATGTTTCTTTCTCTGAGAGGTGACTGAACTGCTCTTACAATAAAAAAAACAGATTGGTGGTGTTGTTATTCCCCTTCAAAAATTATAATTTTTCAGTTGAGACAGATTCAAAGATGCCATGTTAGTCACCACAAATGTACTGCAAAGCTTTGACCTAAATGCTGGTTATGCTATGGGTTTTATACTAAATAACCATTCTAAACAAATTAATTTGCCTGCATAATAATGCCCTTGCTTGCTCTTTTCAATTGACTAATAGAAATGTTTTACTTAGCTTTTAATCCATGTTCAAAAATGTGCTTCATGCCAACATATTACATTAGATTGTCTCCTCAACAGTAAACTAAAATCGAAATTAATTGACTGTGCACAGCAAGACAAGTTCTTGAAGTGAGTTCCAACTTTTATGCATGGGTTTTTGTTTTTTGCAAGTTACACGTTTGCTTTTCACAAACATAAAAAAAGAAAAGATTGCTGGATTATGTGCCCAGACAACAGGTCCACCAGGTTTCTTGTCCTTATATAAATAAGAATCAGTAATCAGCTGAGCCAGCTGTTGGGTACAGTCATTTCTTGACTTACCTCTTGGAAGTTTCATCCACATATTTCCTGTTGTATGTCACCAATGTTTTAGTCATAGATTGATGAATGGTATAAATGGGCTTCAGAAGGTCAAACTGTACTCGGGCCATTTCAACTAGAAGCCAAATCTTTGAAAAGGCACGCTTTGTTTTTTTAGAGAAGACCCTTAAACACTATCCATGTTAAACACACACACACCTTCAGGCTTGTAGTCGTTTAAATATACCTCCTGTATCAATTAACTGCAGAATTGCTAGCCAGCATTGTCAATAAGATTGATACATATTTGTTAGGAGTTGAACAGGTTCGCAAATTTTCCCACTTAGCTTTAGGAACTTTCCACCACCCCTCTCTGACTGATTCTCAAAATGGGAGCTGTGAGCACAGACCCACGATGGCAGGAAATTAAAATAAGCTTTTCAGTAAATTGAACCAAGGGCACACTCTATGAATAATATTAAGCCAAGTTCAGTTTTCCAGTTTTGACCTAGTGGAACAGTGACAGCAGAAAGATCAACATCTGCCTGACTGAGCAGAGTTCATTCTGGCCTAGGTTCAGCATCATTTATTCTGGGCAAGCTTCAGGCACAATCTGTGCCCAGAATAGATCTTAATGGGCTGTAGTACCACATTTCCTGCAACAAATCTCATCAGAATGTCATCAAGGAGTCAAGGGAGTGGGATTTAATAGATGTTAAGCCACTGACCTGTAGTCACCTTTTTGCCTCCCACAGTTTTTGAAGATGGGTTATCGCATTGGCAGATTTATAGTCCTCCAATTCCTCCAGTACTCCTCCAGAATCAAAGGATCTTGAGAAGATTGCAGCACTGAATCGCCTATCACATAGCCATTGCATTTAAGATCCAAGAATGCAAACCATCTGGTCCAGCTTGAAACCCCATTAGTTTGTCTAATGCTAATTCTCTCATGATGAAGGTGGTATTTGATTCTGCCCCAGAATTATTCAACTTATGGTATTTTCTACTATATAAGTTGATGCAAAATATCTGTTGATCTCCACTTCCATTTCCTTGTTCCCAATTGTTATTTCCCGAGCCTCATTCTCAAAGGGACCTATGTTCACTTTGAGTTCTCTCTTCCCTTTTATGCACTGAAGGATGGTCCTGTTGTCAGTTTTTATATTTCCTGCTGTTTCTTTTCTCCTTCTTAATTACTTATTTGGTCCTCCTTTGCTGGAATCTGAATTTATCCCAACCTTTAGGCTGCTTCAAACTTTTGCTACCTTATATGATTTCTCTTACAACTTAATGCCCTCCTTAATTAATATCAGTCCTGATGCAGGGTCTCGACACAAAACGTCGACGATTCCTCCCCCCCCACAGATGCAGCACGACCTGCTGATTTCCTCAAACAGTTTATATTTTGCCCTAGGTTCCAGCATCTGCAGTCTCTCCTGTCTCCACCCTCCCTAATTTCCTTGATTTAGCATGGTCATCCAAATCATCATCAAGCTTCAAGACCTGGTCCTCTTTACCTCCCTCTGCAAAGAGATACGTGACTTCCTCATCAGCAGACCTCAATCAGTGAGGATCGGTAACGACATCTCCTCGCTGATCATCAGTGCAGATGCACCTCAAGGCTGTGTGCTTAGCCCCCTGCTCTACTCTCTATACACACATGAATGTGTGGCTAAACACAGCTCCAATGCCATCTTCAAATTCGCCGATGACACTACTGTTGTTGGACAAATCACAGGTGGCGATGAGTTAGCATTCATGAACGAAATAGGACACCTGGTTGATTGGTGCCTCAACAACAACCTCTCGCTCAACATCAGCAAAACTAAAGGTTTGATTGTTGACTTCAGGAAGGGGAAGGAGGGCGAACATGCGCTAGTCTACATTGGGGGAATGGCAGTGGAGAGAGTCAGCAGCTTTAAAGTCCTGGGCATTAACAGATTGAATGACCTGTCCTGGGTCCAGCACATAGATGCTATTATAAGAAAAGCACGCCAGCATCTTTACTTTCTTAGGAGGTTAAGGGACGTTGGCTTGTCACCAAATACTCTTACAAACTTCTATGGATGTCCTATTGAAAGTATCCTGACTGGTTGCATCATGGTCTTGTACAGCAATTCAAAGGCCCAGGAATATAAGGAGCTGCAGAGAGTAGTGGACTCTGCCCAATACATCACAAGCACATCTGTCCCCATCATTGGTAGTATCTACAGGAGGCACTATCTCAAGAAGGCAACATCCATAATCAAAGATCATCTGGGCCATGCCATCTTTTCATAGCTACCATCAGCAAGGAGGTACAGAAGTCTGAAGTCCCACATCACCAGGTCAAGAACAGTACTTCCCTTCAACCATTCAGTTCTTGAATCAACTGGCAAAACACTAATCACTACAGTTTAGCAACACTATGATCACTTTGATCACTTGGACTAAAATGGACTTTGATATTTTTGTTCTAATTATGTTCTTTCTTGTAAAAATTGGATATAATATGTTAATTTATGTGAATGCTGCTTATCTGATGCTACATGCCTGTGATGCTGCTGCAAGTAAGTTTTTCATTGCACCTGTGCATACATGTACTTGTGCATATGGCAATAAATTCGACTTTGACTTCGACTTTGATTCATCAACCCCTTAGAATCTTTCATCCTGTTTGGGATATTTCTTTGATGCATGTGGAGGCTGTAACATGTTCTTCTTCCACTCTTATTGCAAGAAAAGAAATGCTGAATGAAGAGCAGGAGAGAAGGTGCACAGAGAAGCTACTTCCCCACAAACTCTTGGCAAGAAATGATAGGCAGCGACTATAAAAATGAGAAAGCTTCGTCCCTGGTTTCAAGGGAGAGAGTATGATCAGGCATCTCATTTCCAACAGCACTGAAGTAACTGCAATTACATCAGTAAATGAATATCAAAAACCCTATAACTGTCATATAATCCCATAGGCCTGCTTTATATAATACTTTACCACAGTATGCATGCATGGTGCTATAGGGAACAAAGAACACTAATTATTGGATCAATCACAGACAGCTTACTATGCCAGTTTCACCATTGGTTGATCCAACATGATCTACCATGTTTCACCAATGTCTTGAAATTCAGCAGGATTGTTTTCCTGTTATGTGCACCAAGATGCCATGGAAGTATATACATCAAAATCAAAGTCAGCACTTTAACCAGCCAGTGCCACCAGTAACTAGTCATTAAATTACATAACCTCTAGAGCACCAGAGCGAAAATTAACATTGGCTGAATTGGAGTAATCTCATTTTATTCTCTGTCTGTGGGATTCTGTGGGATGATGTTACGCTCTTTAAATAAACATACATTTTTGCTGCTGATTCTGGCCAGTAAAGCAAAATGTGGTCCTGTAACCATTGACGCAGTAAGAGTTTTACCTAGTAAGATTGTGGCTTGGCAAATGTATTGTTTTGAACTAATACCAAGGCAAAATAGGGATATAGCCAATTCAAGCTTAACCTGTGACTGAGTAGGAGGATAAGAGAACTAAAAGAGAAGAGACACAAAGTGGGAAACCGTAAGTGTACTCTTAAGGGCCTGTACAGCATCTTGTCATTGTAAAGCACTTCGATGACTTTTTTTGATTTAAGACATCTGGTGCCACAGAATTGGCATTATTTTCTACAATACAAGTTTAGTAAGAAGTGGACGTTATGTTGCAATTGTACAAGACGTTGTGCGGCCACACTTGGAGTATTGTTTACTGTTTTGGTCACCCTGTTATAGGAGGATGTCGTTAAGCTGTAAAGAGTGCAAAGAAGCTTTCCAAGGATGTTGACAGGACATGAGAGCCTGAGTTATAGGGAGAGGTTGGGCAGGCTAGGACTTTATTCATTGGCGTGTAAGAGACTGAGGTGTGACCTCATAAAATCATGAGGAGCATCGTTCGAGGGGATGCACACTTTTTCCCAGGGAAAGGGAACCAAAAACCAGAGGGCATACATTTAAGGTGAGAGGGGAAAGGTTTAAAAGGGACCTGAGGGGCAAGTTCTTCACATAGAGGGTGGTGCATTTATGGAACAAACTGCCAGAGAAAGTAGTTAAAGCAGGTACAATAACAAACATTTAAAAGACATTTGGATAAGTATATGGATAGGAAGGGTTTCAGAGGCATACAGGCCAAACACAGGTATGTGGGACTAGCTTAGGTGAGCACCTTGGTTGGCATGGACGAGTTGCGCTGAAGGGTCTGTTTCTGTGCTGCTTTACTCTATGATTCTGTGAATCTAATACAAGGTAAATATGCTGAGGCAGATTTGGGAGAAGAAGGGGATAGTGGTCTGTTTTATCTGGGGCAGTCAAGGAATTGTTACCAGGGTGAATGGGAGTGCTGAGGGTACTGTTGATGGCAATGGGGTTGCAGGGAGGTTTGAGATCAGTGGGTGGTGGGGTGGTGGGAGAGGCCAGTACTGTGAGGAGGGATTTCATGCCATGAGGGATAGAGGATAAGGCACTTATCAAAACCTAATTGCTCCAATAAGAATTGCTCCTTGGAAAAACGTGATCTAATTTCTGCTGTGATTGCTCCAAAAGGAAAGTTGTGTGGGAAGCAATGTTACTTGAATGCTCAGAAAGTATCTGGTCAAATTTCCAGAGTGACACAAAACACTCTGCACGGTACGGTACAGCATGGTAGCGTAGCGGTTAGCATGACGCATTACAGCGCCAGCGATCGAGGTTCGATTCCTGTCGTTGTCTGTAAGGAGTTTGTACATTCTCCTGTGTCTGCGTGGGTTTCCTCCGGGTGCTCTGGTTTCCTCCCACATTCCAGAGACGTACGGGTAGGTTAATTTGGGTTTAAAATGGGCGGCGCGGACTCGTTGGGCCGGAAGAGCATGTACCACGCTGTAAATAAAATTTAAATTTAAAATTTAAATTTAAAATTTAAAAAATTTAAATTTAAATTTGGAAGTGATCGTTACCATATTTGGTAAATGTTGACTTTTACTCATATGACATTGCATTGAAGAGCACCATACGATCAAATTTACACATTCACACAATCAAAGCAACACATCTTCTTAGACCAGTATGTTGGGGGAAAATTCAATTCAGCAGTAACTTGTAACCTGGCAACAAATGGAAAGCATGAGCTTTTCCATAATTATTGATTTATGGTGCTTTCAGTCAAAAAGTCCTCTTTATTCTGTAAATGGAAGTATTGAATGGTGGTGACCCAAGGCTGCAAAATATGCTTTATGAGTGCAGTTTTGCTGATTTCTTTCCCTCTTAGCATTTTCTGTTGAGCAGACATTCCACAGAGTTTGTTAATATAATACAGGAACTGGACAACGTAAGGGAATTTGAAAGTTAAGGCACTCATAAACTTTCTGTCCACATAGGTCAGCAAGCATGGAGGTAAATGGGACTGTAGATATAAGCGATCGTGTTTTGAATGTCCTTCAGAGGGTGTAATCTGTGAGCTTGGTCAGAGGAGAATTGGAATACTTGCATCTGAAGGTGACAAATGTATGGACAAGGTTTTCAATTGCATGAGCTGAGATGAAGGCAGAGATGGGTGAAGTTACAGTGATGACAGCATACCCTTGCCAAAGGAGCAGAAGCGGGGTAAGGTAGTTACCAAAGATACAAACATTCCATTTTGTCCTTGGACGGCTGGCAGAGAGGGGGAAGTTGGCGGCAGGGAATAGAACTTGCGGCAGAGACCAAAAACAATAGTTTTGATCTTTTGAATGTTTAATGAGAGGAAATGTATGCTCATCTAAAATACTGGTGTTAAAGAAATGAAACTCAATTATTGTACAAGCATTCACATTTAAAAGTTAAGACAAGTATTAATAAAAAGCTAATCCTGAAGAAAACTCCACATTCAAAGAATATTGAAATCAACTCTGCAAGTCAAATGGATCATCACACGGGATCTGTCATGCTTTTTATGAAATTCATTGTATAGCTCCATTATACAATATCTTTGGATGCTATATTGAAACCAAGCTGGGCATAACACTAAAACTAACACTGTCCATTGATATCATTGAAATATTTGTGACATAAGCTACTGTATTTTGTTTTAAAACTGGAAAATATAATTAAAATCACTGATTCCTTGTGCTGAGAGAAAGCATTTTCTTAAGTGATTATATTTCAAACTAGTTGGCTCTAACATAACCTCATAGATTAATTCCTGATTTTTGGACAGAATACCAAAACCAGGATTTTGATATTTCAACTCAGTCAGATTCATTATTTAATATTTAGTTCCACTAAAATGATGTAATTGTTGGAATTAGATCTGTAAATACTTGGCTGTCAATTGTTCATCTGTAACAGCATAATTAAATGTATTGATTTCAATAAGATCCAGGTAGTTTATGCTGTTCAAATCTCATAATCCTTTGTCTATTTTGACAGAGATGCACTAAATAACGTAAACCTCTTAGAAATAATTTTAAACTGGAGAACGTGACTTTAAATTTTCTTGGTTAATAATAATTGCAAACTCTTTAGTTTCTGATATAATATAAATTGAAATGTTTACAACTGTGTGCTAGTCCAATGGGCAAGTGAATAACTCAGATAACAAATGAGGTGGTTTTTTCACCCATGAGATCTGTTTCATTCTTCGAGTAAGCAGAGGAATAAAATAGGCAAATAAAATGATGGGAGCTGAACCTTACTGACCATAGCCAGAGAAAATATACCTGGGAGTGCAAGCTGCTTTTTTTCTGCTTAAAGGGAAAGGCAAGTTTAATGAGGGTTTGTTTAAAGTGGTCTCCCATTTTTACTGAAGAAAGCTGCTCAATCTTAGTATGTAAGATTATCATTCTTTTCTTTCCATGAATATTTCAATTGGGCCCGACATCCTGCACCAGACATGTGACTTGAGGGGGTCTGGTTGAGAGTGAACCTTGAGCTGTGGGACCAAGTGTATCTACAGTTCTGTTGGGGACATTGAACGTCCTTCTCAGGCTTTCTGGTTCAGAGGCGAGTCAAGGGCCAAGAATATCAGGAAGATTGCTGATGACAATTCTTTTTGTAAATGGTTAGCTACATTTAACAAACAGATCCTCAGGCATCTATTTCTATTCTGTCTATAACAGTAGTGGACTGGGGAATCAGATAATGCTACACTTGCAAGTTATTTAAAGGGGAAAAAAAGAGAAGAGAAAGTGAGAGCAAAGAGAAAATTGAAAGTAAATAGCACACATTGCACACAGGACTGAATCTTTGTTGCTTGACCTTTAAAGTAGTTTTTAATTATGTTCCATTCTTCTGATGAAGTAGTTCATTAGAGAGTATCCATTCCCTGAAGAATCTTCTGACTATGAGAAACTCTTTGATTGGGTAAAACTAATTAGTTTCCTGTCTCAGAAATATTAGATTAAAGATGGTTTTCCCTACACATTTGTGCTCTAAGATACTGCTCCATTTATAGAAAAGATTTCCTTCTTTACATGGGAATCAAAAAGAAACCTGATAAATCTTCAAAGCTACTTTCTATTGTGATAGAATTCACATTGTGATGAACTGAGCTGGGCTTTATCATGCCCTGCAATCTACAGCAGCCATTAAAAGACAAAGTAAGGTTAGACTTTAAAAATGGGTATATATTATTTACACATCTTTAATCATTGAAAGAATTTGAAACAGATTCTTCCATAGACATTCACACTTTATTCTTGGAATTAACTTACTTGGCTGCTCATTTTGGACAGCTCAGAACTATTTGGAAAAGATCCTAGTTTGCCAGTCAACATTCTTCCAATCTTGGATTACTGCTAAAGTTTTCTGAACACAGTGAGAAACATTTCCCCATTCGCAGAAGTGTCTATAACCAAAGGGCATGGATTTTTAAGGGAAGGGGTAGGAGTCTTAGAGGGACTTGAGGGAGAATTTTTTTTCTTACCCAGAAGGTGGTTGTAAATCTGCAACATACTAAGTCATAAAATCATAGAGAGATGCAGCATGGAAACAGGACCTTTGGTTGACTGAATCTGCACCAACCATCAACCACCTATTTGCACTAATCCTACATTAATCCCATTTTTTATTCTCCCAACACTCTCATCAGCTTCCCTGAGATTCTACCACTGACATACCTACGCAGTAAGGGCAAGTTAACATGCAAACTTCATACAGGTAACACCCGAGGTTAGGATTGAACCCAGGTTTCTTGTTCTGCTCTGCCAGCCATGCCACTGTACTGTCTGAGAGGGTGGTGGAAGCAGGTGTTGTCATAACATTTAAGAAGTATTTAGACGAGGACTTAAAACACCATGGCACAAAAAGCTATAGGATAAGTGGTAGAAAGTAGAATTAGTATAGATAGGTATACAGTGGGCTGAAGGTCCTGTTTCCATACTGTATGCCTCTGTGATTCTGTGAGAACCCATATAGTTGGTGGTAATTGAATAGCACTCTTTGCACTTAAACAGCTTTTACGCAGGAAACTAATTCGAATTAGAGGCTATCTTAGCACAGTGCTCTCTATGGCAATTTGTGGTCTGTGTGAATAGGGAAAGAAACAATGCCAATTAGGTTGAATGGTTCTTTCTGCAACACAAGTGCCTTGGAATTAATTTCTGATCAGCGGTACTAATATTGAAGGATATATGGATGAGTTGTTAATATAGTTGTTAATGTATAATGGGATTAACTACTAACTGGAAGCGAATTTCTGGGTGTCTATACCAAGAAATGTGTGTAGACTATTTATTCCAGTGTGAAATCATGTACAAAAGACAAAACAGACAGAAAGAATGATAGGATAAGAGACAGAAAAGAAACAGAAGAAAGAAGCAAAAAATTCATTTTTGTTTTTTATATCTCCAAAAATCATTAAAATCTTTAACAATGAGACTCCATTATTATATTAGTTGATTTCAGTGTCAGAGTGGTTGTTTGACCTATCACATTATAAAAATGACTTCAATGACAAGCCCTAACAGTTTCTGCTTTATTTTCTGGGTATTTAATGGATATGTACAACTATTAAATACCTCGCCAAAGTTCAATAAAGTGGGTTTATGGATGAGCCGTGCTATTCAGACAGCAACATCCTGATTTCCGTGTTTAATTGTACACATGAAGGCATTGAAAGTTGCTGCCTTTCATCCCAGTAGGCCTCACTGTTATTCTTATCAGAACATTCAGGCCCATGATTACAATTTCTACTCAAGGAACTACTTTCAAGCACACTGGTGGTTTGTATTACTTAGTTTTCCTTTAGTACTTCTCTTTCAACATTAAATCCTTTATTAGATCAGACTCTGGAGCGTGTTAAACAAGCACATTCCATTTCACTTGGCAAGAGGATTTCACCACATCAAGAAAAACAGATGCTGTTGGAGTAACAGTCTGCCTCTAGTGCTAGATAGATGAGTTGGTAAAATGTCTAATTTTAGCTAAGGTTAACTTTTTTAGATAATAAAGTCCACTTGGCCTTGATGAACAATCTGTTTATGAGGCCTTTCAGAGTTTGGTCAGTATCCAAACTGGGATTTTGCAGTACATTTGCTTTCAGAGAATTTCCCCCATTTTTTACTTTGAACCATTACTTTTCATGTGAGGGTGATCATTGTCTCTATATTGGTTTAGTGAAATTCCATCAGGTGTGAAGTTATCCCATTGTTACTATCTCTCCAACTGGGCCTGTAATTTATGACAAAATCAAATTAATGCAGATGCTGGAGTCATGAAATAAAGACAGAAAGTAGAGCAAATATCAAGCATGTAAGGCGAGAAACAGTTAATATTTCAGATCATTGACCCTCATCAGTTCTGAAGTATAAATTCTGTTTCTCTCTCCACAGAAGCTCTCTGAGCTGTTGTGTATTTCTACCATTTTCTGTTGTTTGTTTCTGCAACATTTTAGTCTGGTGTAAACTATTTCAGTAATGTAAATTTTTTTCAGTATCTTCTATCCATTTCTCTGGATTGGACTTCAGATAGTTACTCCTTCAGGCTTGATACTGAAATATATCATCCGATGTGTAACGTACAGACATTCATTCCACACCAGTGACTGGAGGATTCAATCACCAGGAGTTAGTTGGACCAGGATAAAATCACCTAACCTTGCAATTATTACACTATAATTCTAACTGTGCAGTTATCTGAAAAAGAGAATAATACCTTGTCCTTCTAAAGCTTGAATTAAATCCTACTGCATTGGGCTTTACTTTGCTCAGCTTTTCTTCCTATATTTTTACTTCTTTTTTTATATATTCATTCAAGGGACGTGGGCTTCGCAGGCTGAGCCAGCACTTAATTGCCCATCCCCAATTGCCCTTGAGAAGGTGGTAGGGAGCTGTCTTCTTGAACCACTGCAGTCCTTGAGGTGTGAGTATACCCCCAATGCTGTTAGGGAAAGGTACCACGATTTTGACCCAGCGATGGTGAAGGAACGGAGGCATATTTCCAAGTCAGGATGGTGTGTGACTTGGAAGGCAACTTTCAGGTGGTGGTGTTCCTATGCATTTGCTGCCCTTGTCCTTCTAATGGGTAAAGGTCATGGGTTTGGCATGTGTGGTCTATGGCATCTTGGTGAGTTGCTGCAGTGCATCTTGTAGACTGCTGCTGTGTGTTGGTAGTGGAGTGAGTGAATGCTTGTGGATGGGGTGCCTATAAGCAGGCTGCTACATCCTGTATGGTGTCAAACTACTTCTAGGGTAGCAAACATGATTTTGAGGCAAGACAAAGTTCCACAGGAATAATTTTCTTAATTAGCATCGCAAATGGAGAGCCTTGGTCAAATTGAGTGAGTGCTATACATCTGCCTTCATATATGTTCAGTGCCTACAAAGGCCCAGTTCATAGTTTTTTTTTTGTTTCACTTTTTTTTGTGGGCTCATCCCACAGGGAAACTCAGCTGTGCCTGAGACTGAGTCATTGTGGAAGGCGTGAAGGAAATCAGGTCAGTCTAGAGACCAGCCCTGTGTCCCTGGGGGTGCGGGGTTCAAAGGAGCAAGACCTGAGTGCTGGGGAGTTTCAGGGAATGTAAGGAGGTCAGGCTGATCAATGAGAGGATGGGCCATGGGTATCAGGGAACATCTGAGGGTTAGGATCAGTAATCATAAGGTAGGCTTGCTACCTAAGGGTTGGTAATCAAGAGGTAGACTTGGTGGTTGGAGAGCTTGATTGGTGGACATTGAAAGGGAATCTGTGGGCATGAGCCAGATGGTGTCAGTGGCTAGTTGGTTTAGTGGTGGGTGAGGGTGTTGTGAATTCAGATCAGATTGGTGTGTAGTGTTAGCTGGTTGGACAAGGATCACATGAGGGCAATAGCTATCACTCCAGTGTTTGGAGCACAGTGGTGGGAGTCCTAAAGGAGATCTTCATTAAAGGGGATCTGCCTGACTGGAGTTCCTGGCACTAGTTTGGGTGGATTACTGGCCTTGCAAGGATACACCAATAGCTGTTTCTCAGACATAGGCAAGTCCCTAATCTGACACAACACAGAATCCTCCTGAGGCTCCACTGGATGCAATTCAACTTGATTCAAACTATCTAGAAAAGCTTGGGAGGCTTCAAATGGTACCAGGGAAATCTTGATGCAAGTGCTGAGTGGACCCGTCCATCCACAAGGTCTACCTGAATGGTGTACATGAACACAGCCACTGACACAGATTTCTGAACCTTTTGCTCATCCTTAGTGTCAGGCACATTGATATTAATTGTTATTTTGTCAGAGACTGGAGATCATAAGTCAGCTGGTTGATGTTGCTGAGCTTCTGAGTGGAGGGAAGTTTGCTTTGATTGTGCAAATCTGCCGTTCAGTGGCATCAGGTGGGCAGAGCACCTCGCTGCATGAAATTGTAACGTATTTTCAATGCAATGTGCAGTATATTGTCTTTGCCTCTCTTTCCCACCAGGCTGCGCAAAGTCCAGATTTCAAAGTAAACATGTGCAGCCAAGAGCATGTAGCCCATCTCCAGTTCCCAAGCACTGCCTACGCTACCTCTATGGTAAGTGATTCACCTTCCGAAATCTTTGACTGAATCTGCAAAGCCTCTAGAGTTTCTGGCAAGTTCCTGCTTTAAGTGAAAAATAATGCTAAGTATTGTGGTCAGGATTTCTGCTGGGAAGGCTCCCTTGCTGTTTCTGTGGTTATGGAATATTTATAATATAAAGGAAATGATACAGCCACACAGCACATTTATGGCATATCACATTCAGAGCTACTTGCCCATTGTAATAAAATTGCATAGGCAAGGTTTGCAATTTCAATTCTGCAAAGCAGGATTGAATTCCTTTCTCCTGTGTACATGTCACTCATGCCATCTACTGCTTCTTATCCAATATCTCCCATTATAGTCATTTGGCAAAGGTGAGGAGTTTGGCCTTTGTCCATCTACACCTTATGCCCTTCTGTTTTACTTTGCCTTTTTGTAAGAAGAAAAATCTACTCAGATTAGGTGTAGAGTTTATGCTGTGTAATTCAGGGTATTGCACAGTTTGTTGGCTTTATGTGCAACTTATTGTAAAGTACCTTGGAGATAAAATGTTTCAAAAACTGTTTGAGAATAGGTCATCTTGTCAGCCTTTGATGTGAATGATGATGATCAGTCATCAATCTCTTCAGCTGAATTTTTAACGTCAATCTTACTATGCCTCTACTTGTTATCGACCGTCTCCAGCATTTGGCATGTGCTGCAATCACAAGTTATTGAATCAATTTAAACTAAATATTCCGAGATATTCAAGGAAATTTAACTGACACCCTAATTTTGATTGGCATCTAGGCTGTCTGCTCATATTTCTATGTAGGAAGTTGCATTCCCCTAGTATTTTAAAGCTGTTTTTCTTCAGACATATTTCTAGAAGGTGGTGAGTGGCATGAACAGTTTTTTCTAAGGGGGCATTGGTGGTCACTCTCTAACAGACACTGAGAGCGTTTTGGTATTTTCTTTTTGCAACTCAGTTGATTGCTCTTTGGTTAAATTCAAGTGAGCCCCAAAATTGAAAATGGGTCTGATTAGTTTTGGGTGGGCTAATTAGCTGCTCCACCAGCTCACATTAACTTTGGTTGGAAGTTACCCCAACTTCTATGTTTTCCATCCAGCAAAATGACCAAAGAGCCACCGCATTAATGTTAATGAGTGATCTAATATTGATTGTGCCCAATATCAGGTGCATACTTTACCTTCCAAAGAGTCTTTGATAATATTTCAGGTGAAATGTAAATTACACAATGTCTAAGTAAAAGCAAAACACAGAAAGATGTCTCTTGAAAGAGTTATGCAAGTTTCCTTGAGTAGCCCTGAGCTGTTTTGCTTTTCAGGTGCTTTTCCAGTTTCCCCTTGAAGGTTACAGTTGAATCTGTTTCTACACCCTTTTCATCCTTCCCAGACTATACTACAGTTGGAAGCTTGCCTTGAACTACCGTGACCCAGGGATTCCTTGTTTTTGAGTGACTTCCTGGCTCACTTTGGAGGATAGTTATGAGTCAGAAATATTGGCATGGTCACACATAGGATGCTAGGTTTCATTTCCCAAAACAAGTTGGTGAACCACTTGTTTTTTGTAACTACAATCTGATGGGTTCATGGTCAGCTTTTATTTCCAGAATTTTGAAACTGCATTTAAATCCTCCAACAACCAGTGTGGGATTTGAACACATATTCTCTGAACTGTTAGTGCAGGAATTCTAATCTGGTAACTTTATTACTTCACTAACACATGCCGATACCCAGAATATTGCTCCTACAAGGTCTTAATGTCATCCTCTTCCATAATCATCATTCTACTGGCAGTCTTTCAGTCTGTTTAAGGAAAGGGCAAGGCAGATGCAACATTACCAGTGTGGGCACCAGTAATTAGCTGACTATGTCTAATAATATAAACTCTGGTGGAGTGAGTCACGGAGATCTGAAGGGATTACTATCAAGGTACACATGACCATTATGTGCTCCACTGCGAGTTTTAGTATTTCAACCATTTAATTATATTTGAAAACAAACAAAAACTACAGATGCTGGTAATCTGAACCAGAACGGAAAATGCTGGCAATACTTGGCAGGTGGGGCAGATCTGCAGACAGAGAAACAGAGTTAACATTTCAGGTCAATGATCCTTCATCAATACTTTGTTTCTTTCTCCGCAGATGCTTCCTGACCTGCTGGGTCACCTAAGGATTTTCTGCTTGTATTTTGTTAAATTATATTGTTCATTTGAGAAACTGGGTGGAAGGATGTTGACTTTAGTTCTACAATGACTCCATCTGACAGTTCCCTGGCTCTTCTTCATGATTTGTACAATAAAATTAACTAATATCCTTTAATTTAAAGTTGTGATACACCACCAGTTTTGAAGAAAGTGAAAAGATGTTATGGAGGCTTAGCAATAACAACATATTTTGACTGAAAAGTAAGACTTGCATTTATAAAGCTGCAATTAGCCCCTGTCGTGGCACCATAATATACTTTACACATCATTAAGTACTTTTTTTATCACTGTTGTAACTTAGGAATTATGGCAGTTTACCTGCAGTAAACTCCTCCAAACAGCCATGTAATAATGACCAGATAATGTGTATTTTGTGTGATATTATGATATATGTCTAAGAAACCAGGAATAACTTCTACAAAATAATTGCTTGCATCTTTTACACCCCACTGAGAGAACAGCAAGAGCTTTGGTTTAACAACTCACCTCAACAGCAACTCCACCAGCAAAGCAGTCCCCTTCATACCGCACAGAGTATCAACCTATATTTTTGTCCTCAGATCTCTGGAGTGTTCAATCAACTGACACAGGCACGAGGGCACCCAACTGAGCCACAGTTTTCATGCAGTAAAATGTCCCAGTACATATTGCAACTGTGTTACTGGACAAAGAGCTATTAAGAAAGCTTGGCTAAAAATTTAAGTTTCAAGAGCATCTGAGTACAGGTGAGAAAGAGGTGGGATAGAAGGAATTCGGAAGCTTCAGGCTCAGTCAATAAACAGAGCGATTCAAATCAAGAATGTGCTAGAGACTAGAATTCAAGGTTTCTCAGAAGGGCCTGGAGATGGTTACAGAGACAGGAAAAGGTAACTCCATGCTAGGATTTGAAAATCATAATAAAGGGGTTTTAAAGCGAGGCTTTTATGAACCAGTAGTGTGTGCCATCAACCGCAGTGTCCATCATCTGTTGGCTCAATTGTTTGCTGTTCACTAAGAGAAATTACAAGGATAGAGCTACCAACAGAACATCTTCTGTTTGAAAGCAGTCAACATTCAACCAACAGTATTCAGCCACCCAATCATTTTCAAATACTAGAGGGCATAGCTTTAAGGTGAGAAGGGGAAAGTTTCAAGGAGATGTGTGGGTCAGGTTTTTTACACAGAGAGTGGTAGGTGCTTGAAACGTGCTGCCGGGGCATGATAGCAGAAACAGCTATGGCAGTGGTGTTTATGAAGCTTTTAGATAGGCACATGAACATGCAGGGAATGGAGGGATATGGATCATGTGCAGGCAGAAGGGATTAGTTTAATTTGGCATCATGTTCAACATGGAGATTGTGGGATGAAGGGCCCGTTCCTGTGCTCGACTGTTGGATGTTCTAAGTTCTAATAATGTATCAAAGTACCACACACACACAAAACACTCTTTCCCTTTTAAAAAAGTAATAAATTCATGCAAACCATCAATGATATGCACATATTAAATAATATCAGCAGTCAACTATTTACATTTATAAAAGTATACAATTATTTATTTACAGGGATATAGTTCATTCAGTTAGTCCTCTTGACCACAAACTCTACCCAAAGGCTAAACCAAAGCTAAATCTAACATCTCTGCAGTATCAATTACCAGGTACAAGCAATTCTGATAAGTAATTTCTTCAAATATGTTTCATGCATATCTAATCTCACATGCCATATTACAATTCTTATCTCAACTATGCATAACCATTTATATATGGTATAACTTATTTTAAACATCAGGTGTAACACCAACCTTAACATAGGCTATTGATACTTGTTAACTATCACAGGATTTACAGTAATGTACTGTTTTAACTATATTACTGAATATTATAAACCTAACCATATAATTTTCTTTAATAAAAACAGAAAATTCTGGAAATACAGAGCAGGTGTGGAAAAAGGAACAGAGTTAACATTTCAGGTTGATGACCTACCTTCATAACTGGCTGTCTCATACTGTCCAAACAGAGTCTCCATCCAAATATCTAGCTATTGAATCATAGCTCTAAAAATGTTAAATCATTGTCCAGGGACACTCTGAACTTTGCATGATCAAAATGGGCTTTGCATCACTTTGGAACATCTCACAAGGATCTGAGTTTCTGGTCCACTTGATGTTGTTCTTTGTAACTTTGCCTTTCCACTTTGTAGTGGTTTCTATGTATGTTTCAGTAATGAACACCTTCTGCCCAGATGTCTCGTTGCATTGCAATTGGAGTATTTGCCTTATTTGCAGCCCCAGAGTGATGCAAACATATGATCAGCTCTTGCTGGCAGACACTCAAACAGTCTACACGACAAACCCATTGCTATCAAAAAATGGCCTTAATATTCCCTTGATATTAAAAAAGTGTATTTTTTGCTGATATTCCCACTATAACCCATGGTTAAAACTATCACATTTCCGAATCTTGCAATTTCACTATAACTTCGTAGCACTTGATCATTTCTTGACCAATTTTACATGTAGTATTGCATACATTAGCTCACTTGGCTTAGCTTTTTATTTGCACATGTAAGACTTTGTGTTTAGTTGCTTAGCTTAGCTTTTAGCTTATAGTTCACATTTATCTTTAGATTTCACATGGACTGTTGTCCTTCTCCAACTATGTCAGTGGCAGCATGTACACTACATCTGCCCTGGGGAAAGGAGCCACCACTGAAATTTTAACACAAGTAATACTTTCTTTTGCTTTCTAAGGTGATGAAAAGGTTAGCCATCAATTTCTCATTAACTATGACTACTCCGTCAGAGCTGCAGCTGGTGATTTTGATCTACCATTGTCGGTGGGCTCCAGACTTTTTGGTGCCTCCCAAGCCTGCCTGTCAGTGGCTAGTATGGGCAGGGCCTCTGCACCTAGATGCATGAGTTCCTCACGATCCTTTTCACTGGCCAACACTGCAATTCTCTCAAATGCACAGTTCATCAATTTGCACCACCTCCTCCTGGTCGCTATTTGCACACTCTCTCCAATGTCACATCCTGCGGGTCAAACAGTTTGGCCTGAATTTTCTTGTTTGCCAGCCAGAGCACCAAACCGTACCAGAGCACCTTGTCTGTAAAGGTCTGGAAATTACAGATATTTGTCAGTCAGTTATCCTGACTTGTACTTGCCAACATTTTCTTCTGATTCCCGATTACAAATACCAAACTTCTAACTCTGTCTATACTTCTCGCTGCCTCAGTGAAGCAGCCAACATATTCTAAGACCCCATCCCCCCCAGACATTCTCTCTTCTCCTCCGCTCTAATCAGGCATAAGATACAAAAGCCTGAAAGCACGTACCACCAGGCTCAAGGACATCTTTTATCCTGCTGTTATAAGAATATTGAACAGTCCCCTAGTATGATAAGATGGACTCTTGACCTCACAATTTACCTCATTATGGCCTTGCACTTTATTGTCTACTTGCACTGCACTTTCTCTGTAACTGTAACATATTATTTTGCATTCTGTTATTGTTTTCCCTCATACTACCTCAATGAACTGTTGTAATGAAATGATCTGTATGGAGAGTATACAAAACCAGTTTTTCACCGTACCTCGGTATATATGACAATAATAAAATAATTTACCAATTTAATTCTTAAAAATTCTGAAGGCTCTGGGTTAAAATGTCCCTTCAGGACTTTTACAAAATCCTCATTATAATCTTGTCCTTAGTTTGTGGGACTAATTAATTCATTATGTCTCTGGCCTGACTATCCTGCAAAAAATGTCATATACTTTTTGCATGTGGCATGTTCCTCTGTACCATGTCCTCTCCCATGATCTTGACAATATTCTTCACTCTCAGGAACATCTGCACATGTACAAACATATCAACATATCCATAGAGGAATAAAGTGTAAAAACAGGGAGATTATCCATAAACTTTATACAACACTGATTTTGAACTGGAGTACTATGTTCAGTTCGAGTTGCCACTTTATAGGAAGCATGTGAGGATGTTAGAGAAGGTCCACAGAAGATTTATGAAAATGGTTCATTCGATGAGGGTCTACAGTTACAAGAAAAGATTAGAGAGGCTAGGACTGTTTTCTAGAGAAGAGGGGAGATTTGAAAGTATATAAATGATGAGGCATCTGACTGAGTGGATAGTGGCAGTCTGTTCCTTTAGTGGAGGGGGTCAAGACATTTATAAAATGAAAGGGAAGGGACTTAACAGTGATATGAGGAAAAGCTTTGTTATGAAATGTGTGGTTGGTTCTGGATCGCACTCATTAAAGTGGTGGAGGCAGGTTCCATTGTGGCCTTAAGGAGGGAATTGAAAAAATATACAGTAAGGACAAATTTGTAAAGCTACGGAAAAGATGTGGGAGATGAAACGTGATTTGCTATGGTAGAAAGCTGGCATGGACATAATGGGCTGAATGGCCTCCTTCAGTACTGTAGCCATTCTGTCATTCTATGATTCCATTTTATCTTCCATGTCCAATATCCTCCAGCACGACTGCTTTACCTAGAAACTCCTGTTCTCTATTAATTAATACTTGATTACTGCTCTGTTAATCACCTAAGTAGCAACATCCCAAACTTGTTGATGGTGTTGTATCTGTAACCACTTTTGTATTGCAGTTCCCTGAGGCATGTAGCAACAATAGAGCTTCCAACAAAGCATCCTTTATAGGTCAATATTCAACTAACCGCGTCTAGTACAACGTATCAGAAGCTGTATCACACTTTCTTTCCAATTGTATGAGAACCAGACATTTTTGTCTGCCATCCATTTTCTTTCTTTTTTTTAGTATAGTCACGTTGTACAACATTACACAGACAAAGAAGTTTAACCTTATCTGAATTGCCCAAGTATTACACTTTATCAGAGATTTTCCTTTTGTTCCACCCATCACCCTCACCGACCTTTTCTGCTATCTTGGCTAATTTCTTTCTCCAGATTCTGATGAAGGGAATGGGACCTGAACATTGACTGTTTCTCTTTCAAGATGCTTCCTGACCTACTGAGCTTTTACAGCATTTTATGTTTTTATTTCAGACTTCCAATATCTGCAGTTTTTTTACCATTTGGTTCACACAGTTTCTGAAAAGTACAACCCACAATCGATTATTCCGGCACGATTATTCTCAACACTGGTGCCCCACAAGGCTGCGTCCTCAGCCCTCTTACTCTACTCCCAATACACTTATGACTGTGTGGCCAGATTCTGCTCTAACCCATCTACAAGTTTGCAGATGATACCACCGTTATAGGCTGTATCTCAAACAGCGATGAGTCTGAGTACAGTAAGGAGATAGAGAGCTTAGTGGAATGGTGTCATGACAAAAACCTGTCCCTCAATGTCAACAAAACAAAAGAGCTGGTCATTGACTTCAGGAAAGGGGGCAGTGTACATGCACCTGTCTACATTGATGGTGCTGAGGTCGAGAGGGTTGAGAGCTTCAAGTTCCTGGGTGTGAACATCACCAACAGCCTGTCCTGGTCAAATCACATAGAAGCCACGGCCAAGAAAGCTCACCAGCGCCTCTACTTCCTCAGGATGCTAAAGAAATTTGGTTTGTCCCCTTTGACTCTCACCAACTTTTACAGATGCATCATAGAAAGTATCCTATCTGGATGTATCATGGCTTGGTTTGGCAACTGCTCTGCCCAGGACCGCAAGAAACTGCAGAGAGTTGTGGACACAGCCCAGCACATTACGGACACTACCCTCCCCTCCTTGGACTCTGTCTTTACCTCTCGTTGTCTTGGTGTAGCAGCCAGCATAATCAAAGACCCCACCCACCTGGCACATTCTCTCTTCTCTCCTCTTCCATCGGGTAGAAGATACAGGAGCCTGAAGGCACGTACCACCAGACTTAAGGACAGCTTCTACCCCACTGTGATAAGACTATTGGACAGTTCCCTTATACAATGAGATGGACTATGACCTCACGATCTACTTTGTTGTGACCTCGCACCTTATTGCACTGCACTTTCTCTGTAGCTGTGACACTTTACTTTGTACTGTTATTGCTTACCTGTACTACATCATGCACTCTGTATTGACTCAATGTAACTGCACTGTGTAATGAATTGACCTGTACGATAGGTTTGTAAGACAAGCTTTTCACTGTACCTCGGTACAAGTGACAATAATAAAACAATACCAATACCAATACCAATAATGCATCAACGTTGGATGAAAGTTCAGACATGGGCAGTAGAGTTCAAGTTTATATCAGATGGAAGAGCTATCCAGGAGGGCAGTGGAAAAATCAAGAGACCACAGATGCTGGAATCTGGAGCAACAAACAGTCTACTGGAGGAACTCAGCAGGTCGAGCAGCATCTGTAGGGGGGAAAGAAATTGTTAGGAAAAATCAAGCTTCGACAAAAGTGTAGCAGTTAATGAGCTAAAGCAGAAATTAAAAAGAGTTGCATTATAGTTGATGGATATATCATCAGAAGCTTACAGTCACAGAGTGGTACAGCACAGAAACAAGCTCTTTGGCCCATCATGTCCATGCTGTCTGTTGTACCTATCTACACTAATCCCATTTACCTGCATTAGTTCTGTAGCCCTTAATGCCTTGGCAATTCAAGTACTTGTCTAGATGTTTTTTAATTGTGAGAGTATCAGAGTAGCGGTTAGCGTAACATGTTACAGCGCCAGTGACCCGGGTTCAATTCCGGCCACTGTCTGTAAGGAGTTTGTACATTCTCCCTGTGCCTGCGTGGGTTCCTCCGGGTGCTCCGGTTTCCTCCCACATTCCAAGACATACGAGTTAGGAAGTTGTGGGCATGCTATGTTGGCACAGAGGCATGGCGACACTTGGGGGCTGCCCCCAGAACAGTCTACGCAAAAGATGCATTTCATTGTGTGTTTCGATGTACATGTGACTAATAAGATATCTTCAAGCAGTTCATTGCAGATTCCAACTGTGTGAAAAAATTCCCCCTCAGATCCCTTATAAACCTCCTACCTCTCACCTTAAACTTACGCCGCCCTTGTTTGTAGACAACCCCATCGTGAGAAAAAAGATTTTTACTCTCTAGCCTATCTATTCCCTCATAATTGTTTATACCTTTATCAGGTCACCTCTCAGCCTCCTGTGCTTCAGAAAAAAACAAACCCATCCTATCCAGTCTCTCTTTTTAACTGAAATGACCTTATCTCAGCATCAGATAGGATGCCACATTTATGGCTGGTCTAGTTCAAGCTGGTAAAATGACCAGGATAGCATCAGCATCTGGTGAACTGAGATCATTTGATAGTTTTGGGTTTCCCAGTACTTATTCAGAAGAAATTGTTGTTCTTGATATTACACAAGCAGTGTGATAGACCAAGGAGAATGGAAGGGCTGAGGAAGGTAGTGGTGAGATCGAGCAAGGTTTTATCAGCGAGCATATTTAAGCTGACAATGACATAGGCTAAGTTTACTGGCTAAAAACAAATGACTGACAGACTTTGCTTTTCAATTTTTTCCAGGCGTGTTACCTACATCTCCAAATTAAAAAGAAGTTTGGGACTTATTCATGAGTGAACAGTACCATTATTGAAAGTAGAATTTCTCCTATTATTTTACCAAGCTCTCTGAAATGGAGAACTGTTCTGCTGCAAAGTGTCAAATAGTTCCCCTGCTGTGGACCATTGAATACCAGAATAAAATGTGTTCTGTCATGAATACTATTGACACTAAGGCCTTAGAGCCAATGCCACTAGCAGTACAGAAGGATTCCTTTTCTTTAGGTAAAGCACCATCCAAGTTGTATTCTTAAGTATTTCACGGCACAAGATGCTCTGTAACTTAGAAGGTTTGCAAAATATCTTCTGAAACAACATTCAAAACAAATTGCTAGATCAATAAAATGTTTTATTCTCTTCTCTGCCAACTCTCATAAATGTTAATCTTTCTGTTGTTACAGGATCCATAATTCTACTAACAGTAACACTTCCTCCATTAGCCTTAGCAGGTCTGATCAGTTCCTCAATGTTGACCCAGTGTCATGTCACACAATCTTCTGCTCATGACCCTGATCATGATCAGCAGTAATCTGTTCTTTTTAGCAATAAACTTTTTTTCCTTGCAGACTTTTACTGTGTAGCAAGAGCAAAAAAAACAAAATCACAGAAAGAAAATGAAACCTGTACACTTTTTTTGACAGGACAAAATGATTTTATTTTTCTTTTCAATGTGAATGTTCAAATCTCATTACTTTGTGTTACAATTCGTAGAAAAGATTGTTGCAAGAAGGGAAAAGCTTCTATAACACTGGAGGGTTATGATTTCATGTAAATGTAAGTGGGTGATCTAATGGAAGGGGCTGATCAAACGTCACTTGAATATATAGCACAGGGTTTTAGTCTTCAATGTTAAAACAGCATTGCCAATCAAGTTTGAAAATGAAATTGCCCCCAGAAAACTTACTATTTTTCATGGCTTAATTTAGCATGTTGTCCAGTTTTAATGCAAAGTTTGCTGAAAACCTTTTGCGTAGTAGGGGTACTTTAATAAAACCCCACTTAATGCTAAAATGTTACTTTGCAAAAATTTGCACGCTATCTACATTGCTAGAGCATGTATAATTAATAATTAAAGTTCCTTTGACTGTTGCTATCCTAATGCAATTTCTCCAAGCCTTCCAGTTCCCAGAAATGACTGAGGTCAAATTCTTGAGGCACCTGTCCTTGTTATGGTTGTCACCAGACTTATTCTGTTCTTATTCTACCTCAAACACACAGAGAATGGTTTTATGTTAATAAGAGTATGACAGATGCATTCACATGTACATAAAGAAGCCATATGTTAAACACCTAAATAGAACTATATTTCTTTCTATAACTTCCTAATTATAGATTCTGTGAAGTGAAGCGTTGAAAGCGCAAGGCCCAGTATATTGCAGAGAAAGGTTGCCTGTGACTGTGCCAACTACCTTATAATGTCATAATTGCCGTGAAACCAGACAAAGCACTTTGCACGGTTGAGAATGCAGGAAACGGTCAATTTCAACATGACAATGGATTCTAATCTCTCTCCACAGTGACAGCAGGAGGCAAGCTTGGGTATTAGAGAAAAAAACGCATTGATTTGTTGACAAAGTGAGTGAAGCTTGACAGCTGTCACAATGAAACATTGGTCTCCTCCACTTAATCAATGTCAGCCTTCTAACCAAATGGTTTCACAGCCAAGATGAAAAGCAATCAAGAAGAACACCCTCATAAGCATGAAACCTGGAAGATGGAGTTCAATGAAGTATGTCATTTAGTTCTGTGTCCCAAAGTCTGATACACGACCCAAATGCTAATCGTAAACACTTAACCCTTCGCGAGAGAAACAACAAGTGGAATGTGTGTGAACAGGTAAACATCAGCATTCTAATTTAAAGCCTCTGACATTAATATTGACCTGATTGTATTCCCAAAAAAAATGCTATTAGTGTTCAAACAAAGAACTTCCAACAGATATTTTCATTTATTCTTTCTGCAACTAATTTACCCATTTCAGGCTTGCACTGACCTATTCCAATGATGATGTGACTGTTTGAATTTCAATCACATTTCACTCATAACCAATTTAAACATGCTGAAAGTTGGGAACATAAGACAGCAATAAAATGTAACTTTAGAATAAAGGCTTTTTAAATTTTGAGACCTGTTTAAATGAGGAATTTGTTAATATTAGGATGTCTAACCCTATGGTTAAATTAGAAGTTATTTTAAAGAGTTAATATAGTGTGGCAACTCACCTTACTGGTATCGAACTGGCTCCCAAGATCGCGAGTGTCGTTGGAGGCCCCGACCCAAGATGGCGCTGGGCCATCCTTCTTCTCCGTCGTTGGGCTAAGAAAGCCCGCGCGCGGGAAGGTCAGGTGACCCGCACGTGACATCAGCGCGGAAACGGAAGCACAGGAAGAGTTTCAGTAATAAAAGGCGCACCGCGCCCCTGTCGAGCAGTCGACTTCTGACTCCAAGCAACAGACTCCGTGTCTTTATTCTATAGTAGTGTAGCTAGCCGCTACAGTTAGTTTACTTTCATCTTTGCAAAATCTCTCTTGCTAACATCTTGGTATGTAATGGAGTGACAATTTGTTTTTTTTTTCAAATGCACATTCTTGTTTAGAAAGATGAACAATCTTCCTATTAATCTTTGTCTTATGAAAAAATGAATATCTTTCTGTTGTCTAACACACTGTCAAATATGTTAAAAAATCTCAGAGAAATTATAAAACAAATATATTGATGAATCTGAGGTGGGCAAAATCATCTGTCCTTTTGTATGCATTGAAGAACCATAAACAATAAGATGAATGACCAACTAATCTGTTTTTGATGGTATGACAAACAGATGGTGTGCTGTCTACCTAAAGAACTTGCTGGTCAGGGGTGGCATCAAGATGACTCCAAATAGTTCATTATGGGATGGTGTCAAGGATCTCTTCAAAGTGCCCCTTCCAGTGGGTACATTGCCTTTCTACATTGGTTATCTCTCCTCCATCCTTGGCTGTCAGTGGGCCTTTGGGCCATAGATGGCCGTGACAGTCCTGAAGAATCCACCCACATTGATATTCCAGGGCCAAGGCTTTTTTAAGTTTGAATAGAAGTCTTTGGTCTCATGTAGGATGCTGGTTTTATGTTAGGGTGAAATGCAAGGTCACTTATCCCACAGGAGAGAGTCACTGAGGTGCCAGACTAGCTCATTCTTGACAGCAAAGTGCACCCCTTGAAGATAGGGTTCCTCTTCATATTTGCCCTTCTAGGAGAAGATATACCCACCTACTAACACTTAAGCTGGCTATCTCTTGTTCATCATGTCAATGGCAGTGTCCAGAGTGTTAAAGTTCCCAAGCTCTGACATTCAGGTCTATAGATGTTGGGTTGTCCATGAGGACAATAAGGCTATTTGCCGGCTAAGAAGCAACAAGGAAGCAGATGGTCTCCCTGCTGATGTTCTACACTGTGGTGGAGAGGAACTTCAGCAGCAATTTCACAGCCTCATCTTTCACATTTGGGAGAGGAGTACATGCCAGGAAACCTCCGAGGTGCTGCTCCCCGAGTGAAACACGGTACTTGCTCCCTTTCTCTTGCAGCCTGTCTCTCCTCAGTAACGGCCATAAACTGTGACTTTTTCCTCTTCTTCTTCCTCTTCACACATTGCTACACAGATTGTAACTCCTTCAACACCTCCACGACACCACCTCCCCACCCACACACAAAAACACCATCCTCTCCTACACCAATCCCTGCCCTCACCCGACCATTGACATTGTCTGTCATCACTTTCTGCACAGAGATCAAGCCCACAAAGGGAAGGTAATGAAAAGGCCCTTCAATGTCCTTCATATTCTGCATATGGACTGAACTGCTAGAAAAGGAGGGAGAGAACCCACAGGGGAGGAGAGAACCTCTTGAATTGAGTGCCATACACATATGGAGGAGACCATCCTGTGATGGTGGACACAGGAGTTATCAAGACTCAAACCACCTCAAAAGCAATTCCTATCCACAACCTTCCAGGCCCACAAGCTAACAATGTTAGACAGTAGACAACAGTAGACAACCTCATTACCATCAGTGCTGCTGCATCACCATGAAGGTGTTTTGGCTTCAACTTACAGTAACAACTATCTTTGTCTTTGTCTTTACAGGGTGTCGGGATGGACCATAGGTTTCCCCCTCACCAGAACATCACTACTCCAAGCAGCAGGAATGGGAGGAATAGGACGGGATACTGGAGGGCAAAGGGGAGTGGAAGAGAACTCTGGAGGAAGAGGTGGAGAGGGACAATTATTGTGATAGAAGAGTACACCCGATACTTAGCACCACCTCCAGTCTCTAACACTGCAAGCGATAAGCAATTGGGTGAGAGGAATGCCTATCACAGGCATACACACTCGGTACTTTACCATAATTTTTATATCTTTATGTCTTGCAGTGTACTGCTGCCACAAAACAACAAATTTCACAACATATGTCAGGGATAATAAACCTGATTCTGATTCTATTAGCAGGCTGCAGTCTGGCACCAGGCATTGGGAGTCTTGTGTGGGGGCTTACTGAAAGGAGGACCGCATATCCACATTGCCTCAGAGGGCTTAGATGAAGTCCACGATCGGAATGCTTTCACGACAAGGCTGTTGTAGACACAAAGTAGATGGCAGGCATTGTGCCAGGCCTAGCTAACTGGATGCGTGAGGTGACAAGGGACATGGAGAAGTTCCCCTCTGTGCTCTTGCAGGAGGTTCTGCAGAGCCAGGAGACCATGACCTCCCTGAAGGCATATGTGCTACTTTGCAGGGGTTTGTTGGTAGTCCTCTCATACAGTGCCTGCTACTGCAGGTGTGAGCTGCTGTGGAGCCTCACACTGATCTGGCTAAAGGTCTAGTCTCCGACATTAGGAGGAGCCTGAAATTCAACTGGAGCAGCCTTCCAGTAGCCATGCTATCAGAGTACTACTTGATTTTTCGTCGAGCCCTTGCTATTCCTATTTGCCCTTCCAGCAGGAGATGTACCCACGAGTTTGTCCTTTGAGCTGCCCATGGTGTCTCACTCAGGTCAGCAATATCAGTGTCAGAGCACGAGTTCACGGGCTGTGCCGTTCAGATCTGTAGCAGCTGGGATTGTCCTTGAGGCCAAAAAGACCATATGCCAAAACAAAAATAACAAGGCTTGGAAGCAGATGGTATCCCTGTTGATGTTCTAAAACTAGGTGGAGAGGAACATCATCTGTAAGTTCACAGGCTCATCACCCACATCAGGAAGAGGAGAAACAGTCCAGGGGTCTTCTAAGGTGCCGTAATTGTGACTACCTAAGTGAAACATGGACTGAGCAGATCAATAAACAATCTCCTGGAAGTAATCAATGGGTCAAGCAGCATCTGTAGGAGGAAAGGAATTGTTGACGCATCAGGTCGAAACCCTGAATCAGGACTGAAGCAGCAACAATTCCTTTCCTCCCACAGATGCTGCTCAACCTGTTGAGTTCTTCTAGCAGATTGTTCGTTGCTCCAGATTCTGGCATCTGCAATCTCTTGTGTCTTCTGAGCAGATCAGTGTCCTAAATGAGCCGTGGGAATCCGTGCATAAGCAGATTGCTGCTCTCAGGGGATGCAGGAAGACGATCACAGTTGCTGCACGTGAATAGCAATGTGTTCACCATCCACAGGGGGATCCTGCACATCGGCAGATTGGTCCCTGCATTAAAAGGGAGATGCCACTGGTGAGCAGATCACACTTCTATATGTCACACGGTGACTCATCTCACATGCACAGGAGCAACATTCTTCTCCACTCACACATCTCTTCATCATGACTACAGAGAAAGCACCGAGAGTGGTGACAGGGTGGAAGTGGTGATGGGGGGGGAGAGGGTAGATTCCCATGAGTCAGAATCTATTAGCCTCCTGAGTCTCATGTCTGTAGCAAAACAATGGTGAAGCATTCTGAGTGCTTTCAGATCTTGGTACCTTTCTCTACCTCATCTCCTGGTGTGCAAACTCACCACATTGATGTTGCCTTTCATGAGGGCATCACCTCCTATCATGGTCTGTCAGCGCACTCACCACTGCCACAGCCAGCCATCCCAGACTGCTTCTTCAATGGGGCTTGGTTGGCAGTCCAAAGCATTTAGAAACGGGAAAGGCACAAGGGTACTTTATGTTACTGAACAATGGAATGATTTCCATGATTGTATGCTTTGATATGCCATTGCTATAAAGCATATAAAGCATTGTCAAGAAGCCAGCACTATTGAAAAGCATTCCCATTTAGCGGCAATGACACACCTAATAGTGCAGAGAAAAATCACACTGGCATGGCAACTGCTTTCATTGCTGCAAACCCTACCATGCCACACCTAGAAAGGTTACTAAAGTGATGCGGGGAAAGTGAACATAAACAAACTAAAACTTGATTGTGTCTACACTTCAAGATAACTTTTTCCTCCTTAAAATTCATTGCACTAACCCAGCAAAAAAATTGTGAAATATTTCAATTCACGCTACAGCTGCCATGTTGCTCTGAGAATCATTCCATATATTCCTCAATGTGACACTGATTATCATCTCGTAATTCATGACCCTGCCTGTCTTGCTCTTATGCTATTATCATCACCACTGCTGTGGAAGGCACTCCTTAGAGAAGCAGAGAAATTTGAGCAAGGTCACATGCTGAGATGGCACATTATTCTACAGTGCCCCTTATCTAGGACCCCTCCTCTGCCTTATTGGAGGATTGAAAGGGACAAGATTGTGTGAGAAAGTCTCAGTGAGAAATAATCGCTCATGCAGGAAAGCATGACTCTACATTGATCACATTCGACTGTGGCAAATTGATTGAAAAGCACGTCCGCTGCTGATAATTCATTAGGTGTTCCCCAGTGTGCACCATAAAATGGTCAGTTGGCCTCACGGGGGATTTCTTATAGCTGAATGATTGTTCTTTCACTGGCTTGAAAGTTAATCCCTCATTACATTTTCCACCCATTGAATGGCAATCCAACGATTATGCTATTATGTGCATTGCTGTCAGCTGCTGTGACTACAATGCTGACCAGCCACCATTGATGTTGAGCAGCAGTCCCAAGTGGTCAAGGGCTCAACCACTGCTTTCACCTGCAAAGTTCAGCTGGTCCAAGGAGAGTGGATTTTGTAAACAGGTGAAGAAATCACAAATATTTAGGCAAGGTGTTATCCAATGTCCAATTGAGAGTCAAGATGACCTTGATCTCAATGGAGAGAGTGCTCCAGGTAAAAGGAAGAAGCCAAATACAGTATCTTTCTGCAACATTTCACCCTTGCTTAGTGATGACAGCCTTAGGAAACCTGAGCCTGCAAATACACTGATCAGCGGAGAGGCCCGAATACAATCTGGTGTCTCTGAAAGCATGTACTCACATTCCAAGAAAGCTCACCAGCGCCTCTACTTCCTCAGGAGGCTAAAGAAATTTGTCATGTCCCCTCTGACACTCACCAACTTTTATTGATGCACCATAGAAAGCATCCTATCTGGATGCATCACGGCTTGGAATGGCAACTGCTCTGTCCAGGACCACAAGAAACTGCAGAGAGTCATGGACACAGCTCAGCACATCATGGAAACCAGACTCCCCTCCATGGACTCTGTCTATACCTCTTGCTGCCTTGGTAAAGTAGCCAGCATAATCAAAGACCCCACCCACCCAGGTCATACTCTCTTCTCTCCTCTCCCATCAGGCAGGAGCCTGAGTGCACATACCACCAGGCTCAAGGACAGCTTCTCTCCCACTGTGATAAGACTATTGAACGGTTCCCTTATACAATGAGATGGACTCTTGACCTCACAATCTACCTTGTTTGACCTTGCACCTTATTGTCTACCTGCAATGCACTTCCCTGTAGCTGTGACATTTCACTCTGTATTCTGTTATTGTTTTTACCCTGTACTACCTCAATGCACTGTGTAATGAATTGATCTGTACGAATGGTATGCAAGACAAGTTTTTCACTGTACCTTGGTACAAGTGACAATAATAAACCAATACCAATACTAATACCGATTTCAAAGTATAAATACTTTAATCAAAGGAAACCATTTGCAAGTGGTCCATTGAAGCAGTATTTAATGGCAGAGTCAAAAGAAAAGCAAAACATTTTTTTAAGTTCTAGAAGATACCATTTTCATCAATAATTGCAAATACTGGTGTAAATCCATTGGTTTCCTAGCTCTATCTTTCCCTGTAATTTTCAGCCTGGTGAGGTATTGACACCAATCTAATTCTGGGCTCTTAAGCAACCCCAAACTGAATTTCGTTAATATTTGTTGCTGTGTCTTCAGCTGCCGATGTCCTGAGTTCTGATGTTCTTCACTGAACCTCTCCACCTGTTTCTCTCATTTTTATTCTTTGAGGTACTCTGTAAAATCCACTCTTTGACTCCACCCTTGGTCAGCTATCCTAACATATCTTTATATGACTCAGCATCAATTTTGTTTGATGACAATCTTCTGAAATGCATTGGGATGTCTTTGTTCTGTGAAGGGCACTATATAACTGGAAACCATTGTTGTTAGCTTTCTATTCCACAGAATCAAATTCTCCTTGGAACAGATCCTGTAAAACTTCAATGGTTAAACCAAAAGAGGTGATAAAACCAGAATGAGGTCAAAAAAAGTCTGATAAGAACCTAGTTGAGTTAATGCATCACTATCTTCACCTCAGGCTATTGGATGGACTATGTGGTTTCCGAACATTTTAAATTCATAAGTGTTTTCAAGATTAATTTGCTGCAGCCTGAAAAAATGTGACTAATGATACATCACATCACTACCACCATCTGCATCACGGTGATTAATGAGAAAGCCAATTGTAATCCTGTAAACTAAAGCAAGAACACATGGCACAGATGTTGCAGTGTTACACAGCTGTAAATAGATATAATAGGTACAGGAATCCAGCTATTAACTCATGTATCATCACTGGTGATCTATTCTATATTAAACAAAATCCCATTCTGAACATAATATACAGAAACTGGAACTATGAGTAATACATCATACGTTGGTCCATTGAATGTATTTTCATTGCTTTTTCCAGATTTTTTTTCTTAGCCTTCCCAAATAATATTCTCAATTCATATTTCATTGAAAGATCCAAAACATCTACAACAATTTGAAAAATTAGTTACAAGAAGTTTAGAGTCCAAATCTATTGCACACAAATAGAAAAGAAATACTATGAATTGAGAGCTCTTAGCAGTTTTCTAAATTGTTCTAAATGCAGCTGTCACAATGACTGTTCTTTAAATTAGATATCCCATACAAATATACAGGGTGAAAATGGCCATTGTCTTGGTTTATGTTAGTTTTACTTTATTGCAGCTCATGGGATATTACGTGGGCTGTTATATATAGCTTGGAGTGTGAACCAAGTTGAACATATGCTACCAAAATAAAAAAAAATTAACATAGCAGTACCCCTCCTGCATTCCCTATACCAAACATGCAAAGGCACATCATCGTAGGATTTATATCTCCCTGTCATGCCTTCTATCACGCCAATCATACCTCCCATTCAGACCTACTTTTCTGCTGGCCAGTCTGCCCCCAGGCTACCAGCCAAAGCCAATAAGCTACATCAGGACAAACATCTAGGCCTCAGAGTTCATCAGATGCATCTTAATGAGGCTTGTGCTTCATGATGACCCAGGCCTCTCGCTACAGGAATCAACATGTTCCATCAGCCGGCTGTCAGGAAGTTGAACCACCCCACCCAACCTCACCATCACTTCAATTTTGTTAGCTTTATCCCAGTTCTTAAATACATTATTCATCTTATTGTCATCTTGTTAAAACATATTTTGAATGAAGTTGAAACTGAAACAAACTTGAAGAATTATTTTTATTTGTGTTGATGAAGGTACTCCATGAGTCGAGAGGCAGTCAAATTTTAGAATCTGATGATTGTAATCAATGAGCCATATGGTCCAGTGTGCTTCATACAATATTTATGGCATCTTTACTCCATGTAACTGTGTAGTAAGAGCACGGGACAGTGCATTGGGCACTGACATTCTGCTTTGTTCAATTGACTTCCATTAAAGCCATCAGTGCTGGTGCTGCAAGTCACCCCCTCCGCAAAGATATATCCTGCTGGGATATCAAACTCAATCTAACAGTTTAGCCTTAAGTGAATAAGTCACCCAATGAAAGCATTCAATTCCATTGTGTGCCAACAGTCTTTCATCTGGTTGCCAAGGATTCAGCTGCAGGGGAGTATGTGATGAGTTCGTATTAAAATGGTGCTCTATGATTGTTTTTTTTGCATGTCCTTAAAACTAGCAAAACATTTAGCGAAGGATAATTGCAATTGATGATGTGGTGGAAAATTTAAATCATTGCAACATGCACCTTAAATCACACGAGGTCTTAGAATTTAGGCAGGGTTAATTATCCCTTAATCACACCATGTATATTTACTCTGCAACCATGTATATTTACTCTCAAGCTTTTTGAGCTGTTATTAGCAAAATGTATAATATATTATTACAAAAGATAATTTGATGCCAATTCTAAGGAAATAAAAGCAGTTACAAAACCTTTTTTGCAGCAGTATCTCTCATTGTGTATGAATACCTGAACATTGTGAAACAAACTTTCATCTTGTCAATCATGAATGGAGCTGAGTTTTTTGGATGCTGTAAGGAAAATTGTTAAAATGGGCATTGCACTCACAGAGCCACTCTGCTTGATATTATTTTTGGAGATGAAAGAAGAGGATGAAAGAAAGGTTGCTGGGGTAGTATACTTGCACCTGAGGCAGACTTGTTTATACCCACTTGGAATGTATGAAGGAATCAGCCTTGGCAGACATATCAGGGAGATCATGATGAATGATGCATTTGTTCCATCTGTTAGAATCTGATGGATAGACAACTTTGATTACAAGGCTGGCATTGTCAGTGGCAGAAGAGCTAATTACAATCCTGAACTTAGGGTTCTTTTAAGCCACCAGAAGGGATGAAACCTTTATCCTTGCAAAGAGGTTAAATAAACCATGGGGGATGATTTAAAGTCGTGTGAAATGGATGGGCAAATTCCAGGTTTGAACTGGAAAGGGATGAATAACTCAAGAAAAAAATAACAATCAGTGCTCCAGAAAATCAGAGTGGCATTCATTTTTATAAAAAGCAGTGAAAAATCTAATAATTATGGAGGAGAATATCAACTATAAAAATACATAAAAGAGTAAAGGAGAAATGATGAATTCATGCAAAATGTTGGTTAGGCCAAAATAAGGATACTGAGTAATTCTGGTCACTTTCTTAGAGAAATGACAATAATATACAAGACAGTAGACATGAGAGCGTCACTGGGATAACACCAGGGATGGGAAGCATTGCTTATGAGGAGATATTTGTAATTCCACAATGATTTCCAGGAGATTTAATAGTGGCTTCTCTCCAAATTATATGTGTTATTGTTTAAGTAGAGAAATTTGTCCTTGGTCACTCACTGTAAATGTTCATATATTGTAGCAGCATCACATTGTATGCTAATTCTAAACTAGAATTCCTTTAAAGTTAATGGAGCCATATTTTGGAAGTGGAATACAACACACAGCCACTTATCAAATGCCTTTTTTTCCAAATGAATGAGAATAAATTTCTTTTGCTTTTATAGTACAGGGAGGGAATTATATACAACCAGGTCTATAAACTACCAGGTGAACCAAGAACTTCCAATTACAGAACACCTTTAAGGTAGTAAAACATCCCAAAGTGCTTTAGATGCATGTTATCAAACAAAATTTGATATAAGCTCTGTAGGAAGCCAAAAGGCAGATGAATATTATCAAGGAGATAGTTTTGTGGAGCACCTTAAAGAGTAGTGGAGTGGCAGTGAAGTCTTATGAAGAAATATGAAAGGTTAGGGCATAGGCTGCCATTGGTGGAGCAAATAAAAGAATTAATCTTTTTTAATAAAAATGTAATTAATAAAAAAAAATGTGAATCCAGAGAACAAACAGGGGACCTTCATTCATCCACTGCCTTTCACAACTGTAGAACATCTGAAATGTTTTTTTAACAATCAATGAAATAGTTTTGAATTCACAGATATGGCAACCAATTTATACATAGCAAGGTCCCACAAAGGGCAGTATAGGGCTGGATGTCAGTGACTATTGCCAATGGTTCTGAACAGAACCACCAGAAAGACAGATCTGTCATTTCACTTTATTTTGTTTAATTATCAATTTAAGTAGGTTTTTGATAGTCTCTGAATGGATGAAATGTAGCAACAGAGGTGATGCCATAAATCCACTGAACCTTTAGCCTCAACCAACAAGACTCATCCCATTTACTTCAATAGATTTAGTGCTAGCCTCCAAGGGTAAATTTCCTTCCTTAGTTCTAACTTCAGATAACCAGTAAATGCCATCCACTAAATGCTACAACGTGGAAAGCTTTATAAAAGTAGTTCTTCCACTCATTAGAAGAAACAGGTTCTTCTGTTGAGAAATCCCTGATGTAAACATTCCAGTAGAAAGCATTATTTTAAAATATCTCAGTTGTACCAAAATTGAAACATTTTCCTTTTAATGTCCTTTCAATACCGCCAATAATCTATTGGTGTCATAACTTCTGGGCTGGAATGCTTTGAAGCTTTTAATATTTATTAAATGTTTCTAGTGGCATTTATTACTATTGGGTGATAGAGGTAATTAAAAAAATATTGCTCTGCAGTTTGCTTAAAATAGGAAATGGTGCATGAGCTAGAAGGTCTCAAAGTGTACTCATTTTGATTTATTTTTACTATTTCTTCAAACTAGTGTTGCTGGAATTTTCACGCAGGTTCTTCCTTCATGACTGCAATAGGAGACTGGTGGAACTCCTCAGGGACTTTAATAGAATTTCTGCCAAAGGTACTGACTGTGGAATTTCTACTTAGTAGGTATCTTAGAAAAGTTCCACTATGGATGGTGGTTAAAACAAAAAAAAATGGAGTTTGGGGAGTGTAATTCTTATTCCACTTACAAGTAAAATCAAGCAATACTTTCTCTATTAGACAACCAGACACTGGAGATGTCACGTATCGGAACTAAAACCTGAAAATTCCTGAAATGGTCAGCAGATGAGGCAGATTCTGTGGAAAGACAAACAGATTCAATGTTTCAGGTCTATGACTTTCCAGCAGAACTGGAAAAAAAGTTAAGGTTTTAAGCATTTACAAAGGTGAAGGTCTGTGATTGGGGTGAATGTTAGAGGAGATTAAAGGCAAAGGAGAGGATGGTGGGTCAAAAGTGGGTAGAATGAAACAAAACTTCTCTAGAGGAGGTGTGGATGTCAGAGCAGAATGATAACTAACAGTTGCTATTGGAAAAAAGTTGGAGCAGTGGTTCCAACCAACTATATTATGCTTTGCTAAGTCATCAGAGACTGGTATCAATCAGTGGGACTAATGCAGGTGTTGACCCACTCAATCCCAGCTTGATATTAGTGGCCAACAGGAACACATGAGAAGATCTTGATATGTCTGGTGGGACATTAACGAATATGTGGTTGATCTTCAGTGAACTCAGTGGTCATCCCATGGAGCCTATTTTTTTTGACTATGGGCAAGATGGCAATTGAAAAGTGCACCAGTGTTAAAAGAAAGCAGGTCATTTGCTCAGTTTTATTGGGAAATAGAAGAGAATGTGTAAAATGAAAACAGAAAAGTAACACAAATGAAGTGTGAAATTCTATCAATTTGTGCAATAGGTAGGCAACAGACACATGAGAACAAGTAGACACAACAGCTAGATGACAGTAACAAGACATGATAGTTGCCCTTAAGAATTTGACAGTCCTGATTATTTTTTTGGTTTACGACAAAAATATATATACAGCTTCAAGGTGAAATAGCCATTAAAAGAAGCAACCCTGTTATGATAAAACAAGTTTAAATTGAAATTTAAAGTGTAAATAGAAAGTGGACTATATTGAGCACTCTTTTTGTGTGAAAAACAGATGCAGTGAGGTTCAATTTCAAGAACCAATGTTCATCTCCACAAGTGCCCCTGAAAAAATGTCCCACCAGACATATCAAGATCTTCCTGTTGGCCATTAACATCAAGCTGGGATTGAGTGAGTCAACAGATATGTTAGTCCCACTGATTGATACTAGTCTATGATGACTTAGGAATGTCTGGATGTGAAATGTTTCCAATTCTTCATCAATGAAAAGCAATCCTTAAAGTAATTTAAACAAAAGTGGTCTTGCAGAGTCCGGAGGGCTCAGTTTTACTGGCATTCTGAAAGCTTCTCCTAACCCACAATAAACAGTTATTGTCAACTTGCTGTGCTTGCTTGGATGAGGTGAAAGTTTAGTTTTAACCACAAATCTAAGACTAAGGATGAACAACTGTTACAGCTATGTGAACGCAACATTAATTTCCTGATTTACACATGAAAAACTTTGGTTGTTTTATTTTGGTTTGGTCACTACTTTGAGGAAAGATTTTCAACTATATAGAAGTTGAGAATAAGGAGTTGGGATTATAATTAATTATTGAATTGTGGAGAAGGCTCAAGTGGTCAAGTGATGTGTTCTTGCTTCTAATTCATAACCTTGTATGTTTGTTATGATAGACAGTATAACATGGCTTATGTTTTAAAGATTGTCAAAATGTCAGTTTTTCCTAAATGATCTTTAGAATGATCTTAATAGATCAGAAGTCTAATTACAGTCCATGGGCAGAGATCAAAGACAACTATTCTCTGATTATAATGCTGGCATTTGGTGTTGAAGAGGAACACAATGTTTTATTCACAACATTCCTTTAGCTCTGTGAACAGAATGTGTGTATATTGCCAAATATTTATTGCAACATTTCCATCAATTTGATATGAAATTCTCTGACATAATCTTATTTAACACGAAGAGGCTGTTTATTGGGTTGACACAATCTATCATATTGCAGGAAGTCTGAGACACGTTAGTCTTGAGTTTGCATTTGCCACTTGAAATTTTCAACTTAACAAACAAAAAATGTAAAAGTTATCTAGTTTGGAGAAAGCCTTCAGTGAAAATCATGTAAAGCATAAGGCTTCCAGCACCCACCATTTGCAGTAATTCTCCTTGGACTGTGATTTTTGGACATTATTAATTTGCAATTTTTGTCAGTTTTTGTATACAGCTTGACCAGTGACTAGTTTTAGATAAACAGGAAGCATACATGTCACTCTACTGTATAGTTGGTAATGTAATCCTGTACAAGACAGTGAAGTTCGTTATAATCAGCTTTAGAGAACATTTGTCCTTCACAAATATTTTAATTGACTCGCACATGCTTGTTTTATAGGTTGATTGCCATTTTGGTTTAATGCCATATTCAGGAGAATGTGAAAGAAAGCTTTGAATCCTCATTTGATACTTTGTTTTCAGTTTCAAATTCCTGTGATTTCAGGTTGGAGTGCACTTTGTGGAAGTGTCCCTTACATAACTGAGACTTCATAGTTCCCCAAAGTATTCAGCATAAGACCATAAATTGCTTGGCAGATGCTGTTAAGGCTGGTCAGATACCTACAATACATTTTTAAATCACTGATGTATTCACACTTGCTTTGAGCAATACATTAAAGTATTTCTAGAGCAACTGGAAAAACTGTACGTACTGTGTTTGCATGAATACTAATGTGAATGTATGGAGAGGGAGAATATATAGAGTTTCTCATTTCTGCTTCAACTAATTAGAACTCATTTTCTGAGCTGAAACCGACAGTGTTAAGATGTTTTATCAAGCATGGAGCAATGCAACACATGACATCTATTAAGATATTTCCACTACTTCTGTGGCTTTTATGTTGGTCTCTGTTAAGCCAAATGTATGACCTCAATTTCCACTGAGCATCTGTTTGGCTGAACTGATGCAATTTAGTTAAGTCTGGCTGAGCAATCCTTTACATTGCACCATGCAGTTAAATCCACAGACACTAATATCTGATACTGTATAAGCAAATTCCTGGCAAATAGCTAGTATAAGCATACATTGACTAAAGGGTATGATTTAGTCCTACTTGGGTAACACAGAGTTTTTGTGGATCTATAAAAATGTGGTTTGCCACAAATTTTCGGCAATCTTTCCACAAATGACATTTGCAGTTTTGTTTTTATGTGGATGTAGGTTGTCCACAGAATGCAAAGTTATGAATAAAGTACATTGCCGTGAAGATTTTCCTGAATATCACCACTAAACCTTCAACATGAAGCATGGTCTCACAGATTAAATTTTCGTGCTATTCATTGAACTTTGATGAATTCTTTATTGATACTTGTGGAAACTTTACTTACAGGTCTCCATAATTGGCATGGTTGAGGTACATTGATACAATCTGTTATTGCTACTTAACTGGTAATAATAAAGGCTTACAGAAAATGATTTCAAACACCAAAATGTCATTTGAGAATTTGAAGTCTGTTTAAAATGAAAACCTGGTGTAACCTCCAAGGTTTTTAGAGGGAGTTTTGGAAGTGGGGTGGGGGGAGGTTGGTGGAATGGCAGAAGGGCAGGTGGCAATTGAGCAAAGGCATTTTCTCAGATACAGCCAATGTGTGCCACAATTGGGAAGTTGGCCACAGTGCTTTTCTTACTGTCAGATTATGGTCTGCTTCAGAATTGTAGATATTTTTTCTTTTTTAATTGCTTTTATCTTCACAAACTTGGAAAAGAAACCATTTGGTTAGAAGTGTACAATATGTTGGCTGTTCAATAGCAGTTTTCAAGATGACTAATGCACTGTTGTGATATTTCTGAAAAATACTGTAGTGAAATGTATAAAATTGCAGCAGTTTTTTATTTTGACTGTCATAATGAATAATATTTTCAGTGTTAATAAATTCTGTAACCATTGAGCATTGTGACAGGAGATCGTTTTGATGACTGAACTGACAATGGGTACGGATCAGAATAGTTATGAGATAACAGGATACTGTTTTTATCATATGAAATTTATTTTCAAAGAAAGAAATACTTGCATTTATCTAACACCTTTCACATCATTTTCAGAATATCCCAGAGCTCTTCACAAACAACAAAGTATAATCATTATTGTGCAATTCACAGCACCCAGCTTGTACATAGCATGTCCCTCACCAATGGGCTTTTTCAAATAATGCCACTTCTACATGAAAAAGTGGATATGGTTTTGATTTAACATCTCATCGAAAAGACATTTCAGTTCAGCTCAGGAGTGGAAGTCTAGACCTACAGTATGTACTCAAGTCTCTGGAATGGGACTCCAAGTAGAAACCTTCTGACTCAGAGAGGAGATGTGCTACAAGATAGCAGACATCCCTTCTTGCTAGGCTTATTATCAACTGGCAGTGAAAATGGGTGGTGGTGGGCTGGATGGGGGGTGGGTATGGGAAAGGGAACAAAAATGGGAGGATCAGGAGTAGATTGGAAGAAGAGAGAGAGGGGAACACAGCTTGAGCTCCCGGTTGCACGCCTTTTCAACTCCCCTTGCCATTTACACACCGACCTGCCCATCATCAGCCTTCTCCACCGCCAGGGTGAGGGCAAACGCAAACGAGAAGAACAGTACCTTATATTTCGCCTGGGTAGTCTACAACCCAATGGTACGAACACTGAATTTTCCAAGTTCAGGTAATCCTTACCCCCTGTGTTCCCCTCTCTCTCTTCTTCCAATCTACTCCTGATCCTCCCATTTTTGTTCCCTTTCCCATACCCACCCCCCTTCCAGCCCACCATCACCCATTTTCCTCCTGGTTCCAGCCACCTACTACCCACACTCTTCACCTACTGATGCCCTCTCCCATCTTGGTCCATCTGCCCATCTCTCCCTTAAATGGTTCCCATTAACACCTTCCCTACTAATCAGATTCCAGCACCTATAGCCTTTGCATCCCCACTCATCCACCTCCAGCCTCTGTCTCTGTCTTAACCCTCACCCCACCTGGCTCCATCTGCCCCCTTTCTTTTTGTTTTCTGTTGTCTCCTTCCACCTATGACTCGTCTGCCTCTGCCTCCCAGCTCCGCCTCTCCTTCTCTCCCACCCATCTCCGTCACTCATCATTCCTCACCCTTCCTCCACCAATCACCTACCGGCCCCTGTCTCACCCCTCTCCCTCTCCTCTTTATACCAGTTACCTTCCCTCTGATGAGGGGCCTCGATCCAAAATGTCAACAATTCCTTTCCCTCCACAAATGCTGCCTGACCCGCTGAGTTCCTCCAGCAGCTTGTTTTTGTTTTGTTCCAGGTTACAGCATCTGCAGTCTCATGTGTTTTATACACTGATGTTTTAAGTTTTGGGCATGATCTCAGTAAAATGTGAAGTTGTCAGATTGTTGAAAGCAAAATTTGGTTCATCACTTGTTTTGTTTATAGAATGTAACCTACTGTTGCTACTTGACTGAGCTGAGATGCAACTCCAAATTGTTCAGCAAGCCACTCAGTTGTATTACAGAGGACCAATAATATAGAACAGTACAGCACAGCAACAGACCCTTTGGCCCACAATGTCTGTGTCAAAAACAATGCTGAATTAAAATAAATCTCTTCTGCCTGTACATGGCCCATATCACTCAATTCCATGCATATTGTGTGTCTATCTAATAGCCTCTTAACTGTATTGAACTAATGCAAAGAACAAATTAACTGGTTTCAGCCTATCTGCTGCTATAGCCAATCAGGAGTACCTTGCCAAGATTAAATATTGAGCCAATAGGTATTATGAGGAAGGCCATTTGTGTCATTATTTTGAGCTATAGTTGGTCTACATCATGGAGGAATTTCCGAAGGTTAACCAACTCAAATTCTGGAACATATACAATATAATTTAATACCCATAGAAAGGAAACTGCTCTGAATTTCTCAGAAAATCAATGCAAATGCTTGATTCAAAAGAGTTGATGGTGACTTCTCAGTATAGAAGGAGGTAATTTGTCTCATTAAATCCAGGCTGATTTATGCTGGATCAATCTGCTGGACCCACTCAATCTCCTTCTCCTCAAAACCTTGCAATATTTTACTTTCAAGTATTTATCCAGTTCTCTTTTGATTGCCACAATTGAGACTGCTTCCACCAGTTCCACTGTCAGTGCATTCCAGATTCCAACCACTCACTATTGGCGCTTCTGCCAATTACCCTCATTCTATCTCTTTTGGTGCCTGACCTTTCCCCCAGTGGGAGCAGTTTCTCTCTGTCAAGTCTGTCACCTCTGCTATATTCTTGATATTATACAAGAGGCCGTAACTGTGAGTGAGGCAGGTAGGGGGATCCAAGAGGTAGTGCTGGAGGAGCCTCAGCCCTTGAGCTTGTCCAACAGATCTGAGATTCTTGCTCCCTGTGCAGATGAGAGTGGGGGCTGTAAGAAGGATGAGCAACCTAACCATGGCACTGTGGTTCAGGGAGCCATTCAAGAGGGGGCAGAGAAAAGAAATGTAGTTGTAATTGGGGATAGTATAGTCAGGGAATAGACACAATTCTCTGTCGCAAGGATCGAGAGCCCTGAAGGCTGTGTTGCCTGCCTGGTGCCTGAGTTCAGGACATCTCATCTGACCTGCAGAGGAATTTGGAATGGGAGGGGAAAGATCCAGTTGTTGTGGTCCATGTGGGTACCAATGACGTAAGCAGAACAAGGAAAGAAGTTCTGCTGAGGGAATTTGAGCAGCTAGGGACTTAATTCAAAAGCAGAACCAAAAAGGATTGCTACCTGAGCCATGTGCAAATTGACACAGGGTCAATAAGATCAGAGAGTTAAATCTGTAGCTCAAAGATTGGTGTGTGAGCAGTGGGTTTGAATTGGTGGGACATTGGCATCAGTACTGGGGAAGGAGGGAGCTGTTCCGATGGGATGGGATCCACCTGAACCATGCTGGGACCAGGGTCCTAGCAAATCGTATAACTACAACTTAAACTAAACAGTAGGGGAGTGGGCTCAACAGATTGGAAAAGTGTGGATAAATTAAAAGGGAAGGAAACTGCAGGAGAGGTTCTGAAGTCTTCAGAATAAAGAATAAGACAGAAAGTTTAGAAAGGGATAAGAATTTAACTTCATGTAACATGGAGACAAATTTGAGAAAAAGGGTGGTGAATACAGGGCTGAAGGTGTTATATTTGAATGCACGCAATACATGAAATAAGGTAGATGAACTCATAGCGCAGTTAGAAATTGGCAGATATGATGTTGTGGGCATCACAGAATCGTGGCTGAAAGAAGATCACAGCTGGGAGCTAAACATCCAAGGATGCACATCCTATCGATGAGACAGGCAGGTGGGCAGATGGGTTGCGGTGGCTCTGTTGGTAAAAAATGAAATCAAATCCTTTGCAAGAAGTGACATAGGATCAGAAGATGTAGAGTCTTTGCAGCTAGAGTTAAGAAACTGCAAGGATAAAAAGACCCTGGTGGGAGTTACGAAAATACAACAGGAGATAGAAAAGACATGTAAAAAGGGCAATGTTACTGTGGTCATGGGGGACTTCAATTTGCAGGTAGACTGGGAAAATCAGGTTGGTACTGGATCCCAAGAGAAGGAAGTTGTAGAATGCCTACAAGATGGCTTTTTAGAACAACTTGTGGTCAAGCCCACTAGGAAAAAGGCAATTCTGGTCTGGTGCAATGAATCAGATTTGATTAGGGAGCTTAAGGTAAAAGAACCCTTAGGTAGTGATCATAATATGATCGAATTTACCCTGCAGTTTGAGAGGGAGAAGCTAAAATCGGATGTATCGGTATTACAGTTGAGTAAAGGTAACTCCAGAGGCATGAGAGAGGATCAGGCCAAAGTTGATGGGAAGGGGATCCTAGCAGGGACGACAGTGGATCAGCAATGGCAGGAGTTTCTGGGAGTAATTCGGAAGGTGCAGGATCAGTTCATCCCAAAGAAGAAGAAGCATTCTAAAGGGAGGATGAGGCGACCGTGGCTGACAAGGGAAGTCAAAGACAGCATAAAAGCAAAAGAGAGGGCATACAATATTGCAAAAATTAGTGGGAAGCTAGAGGATTGGGAAGCTTTTAATAACCAACAGAGGACAACTATAAAAGCAATAAGAGGAGAAAAGATGAAATATGGTAAGTTAGCCAATAATATAAAAGAGGATACCAAAAGTATTTTCAGATATATAAAAGAGAGGCAAGAGTGGACATCAACCAGTGGAAAATGAAGCTGGAGAGATAGTAATTGAGAACAAAGAAATGGCAGATGAACTGTGGAAGACACCAGCAACATGCCAGAAACTAAAGAGAGTCAGGGGGCAGAAGTGAGTGTAGTCGCTATTACTAAGGAGAAGGTGCCTGGGAAGCTGAAAGGTCTGAAGGTAGATAAATCAGCTGGACCAGATGGACTACACCCCAAGGTTCTTAAAGAGGTAGCTGAAGAGATTGCGGAGGCATTAGTAGTGATCTTTCAAGAATCACTAGAGTCAGGAATGTTTCCAGAGGACAGGAAAATCGCAAATGTCACTCCACTCCTTAAGAAGGGAGGGAGACAAAAGACAGGAAATTATAGCCCAGTTAGCCTGACTTCAGTGGTTGGTAAGATGTTAGAGTCCATTATTAAGGATGAGGTTTCGGGGTACTTGGAAGCTCATGATAAAATAGGCCGAAGTCAGCATCGTTTCCTTAAGGGGAGATCTTGCCTGACAAATCTGTTGGAATTCTTTGAGGAAGTAACAGACAGGATAGACAAAGGAGAGTCAGTGGTTGTTGTTTACATGGATTTTCAGAAGGCCTTTGACAAGATGCCACACATGAGGCTGCTAAACAAGTTAGGAGCCCATGGTATTACAGGAAAGGTACTAGCATGGATAGAAGATTGGCTGACTGGGAGAAGGCAAAGAGTGGGAATAAAGGAAGCTTTTTCTGGTTGGCTCCCGGTGACTAGTGCTGTTCTGCAGGGGTCGGTGTTGGATCTGCTACTTTTCACGTTATATGTTAATGATCTGGATGATGGAATTGATGGCTTTTCGGCCAAGTTTGCGGATGATACAAAGATAGGTGGAGGGGCAGGTAGTGTTGAGGAAGCAGTGAGTCTGCAGAAGGACTTGGACAGGTTGGGAGAATGGGTAAAGAAGTGGCAGATGGAATACAGTGTAGGGAAGTGTACAGTCATGCACTTTTGTAGAAGGAATAAAGGCATAGACTATTTTCTAAATCAGGAGCGAACTGAGAAATCGGAGGTGCAAAGGGACTTGGGAGTCCTAGTGCAGGATTCCCTAAAGGTTAACTTACAGGTTGAGTCGGTAGTAAGGAAGGCAAAAGCAATGTTAGCATTCATTTCGAGAGGACTAGAATATAAAAGCAAGGATATAATGCTGAAGCTTCAAAAGGCATTTGGAGTATTGTAAGCAGTTTTGGGCCCCATATCTAAAGAAGGGTGTGCTGACATTGGAGATGGTCCAGAGGAGGTTTACGAGAATGATTCCAGGGATGAAAGAGTTAATGTATGGGGAGCGTTTGGTGGTTCTGGGCCTGAACTCACTGGAGTTTAGAAGGATTGGGGGGGTGGGGTCTCATTGAAACCTAACGAATATTGAAAGGCCTGGATAGAGTGGACGTGGAGAGGATGTTTCCAGTAATGGGAGAGTCTAGGACCAGAGGGCACAGCCTCAGAATAGAAGGACATCCCTTTAGAACAGAGGAGGAATTTCTTTACCCAGAGGGTGGTGAATCTGTGGAATTCCACAGATGGTTGCAGAGGCCAAGTCATTGGCTATATTTAAAGCGGAAGTTGATAGGTTCTTGATTAGTAAGTGCATCAAATGTAACAGAGAGAAAGCAGGAGAATGGGATTGAGAGGGAAAAATACAGCAGCCATGATTGAATAGTGGAGCAGACTTGATGGGCCAATGGCCTAATTCTGCTCCTATGTCTTATGCTCTTATCTTAATTTTAACTACCTCTACCAGATCTCCCTGTGACTTCCTCAGTTATGGTGGGAACAACATTTGCTTTTCCAGTCTAGTCATGTAACTGAAGTCCTCATCACTGAGATCATTCCAGTAAATTTCTTCTGCACCAGTTCGAAAGCTTTTACATTCCTTTTTCAAAATTATGGATTGCCCATTTAAGGCAGAGATGAGGTAATTTTTTTTCTTTCAGAAGCTTGTGAGACTTTGGAATTATCTTCCTCAAAGGGCAGTGGAAGAGAAGTCTTTGAATATTTTAAAGGTCGAGGTGGATAGATTTGCGATAAGCAAGTGGTTGAAAGTTTACCACTGGTAGATGGGCAAATGGTGTCGAAGTTACAGTCAGATCAGCCATGTTTTTAATTAAGTGGTGGAGCAGGCACAAGGCCCAATCCTGCTCCTAGTTCATATGTTCCTATCTTTCTTAAAATGTGGTTCCCAGAACTGAATACAATAATCCAATTGTGGCTGAACCAGTATATTAGAAAAAATTATCATTGACTTCCTTATTCTGGCACTGTATGCCTCCATTTATAAAGCTATAAACATTTTTTAACCAATTTCACAATCTTTCTTGCACTTTCAATGATTGATGCATAAATTTGCCAGTTCTCTCTGTCCCTCTACCTCTTTAACAATTGTGCTCTCTAGTTTACATCAACTTTTGTTCTTCCCTTCAAAATGTAACACTACTTAATTGCCTAAACTTCATCTGTCACACCTCCATCTATTCCTCTAATCTGACCATGTCTATTACTAGCCTCCTCTCAGATCATTTTGCTTATAGGATTTGTCATAAAGTCATAGAGACATATAGCATGAAAAAAGGCCCTTTGTCCCACTGAGTCCATGCAAACCATCAATCACCCATTTACACTAAGCTACATAATTCCCTTTTTTTAAAATCGTCCCTAATAATTTCATCAACTCCCTCAGACACACTAGTAGCAATTTACAGTGGCCAAGTAAATTGGTAAATTGGTTTATTATTGTCACCAGGTACAGAGGTAGTGAAAAACTTTGTTTTGCTTGCCATCCATACAGATTATTTTATCACATCAGTACATTGAAGTAGTACAAGGGAAAAGCAGTAACAGAATACAAAATAAAGTATTACAGTTACAGATAAGGTGCAGTGCAGGTAGACAATAAAGTGCAAGGCCATAACGAGCTAGATTGTGAAGTCAAGGGTCCATCTTATCATACTAGGGCAACATTCAATACTATTATAACAGCGGGATAGAAGCTGTCATTGAGCCTGGTGGCACGTGCTTTCAGGCTTTTGTATCTTCTGCCTGATGGGAGGGGGGAGAAGAGAGAATGTCCAGGAGGGTGGGGGTCTTTGATTATGTTGGCTGTTTACTGAAGCAGTGAGAAATGTAGACAGAGTCCATGGAGGGGATGCTAACCTACTGACCTTCATGTCTTTGGAATGTGGGACAAAACTAGAGCACCCAAAGGAAACATGTACAGTCACAGGGAGAATGTGCAAGCTCCACTTGAGACCAGCTGAGATCAGGATTGAAATTGGGCTGCTAACTGCACCACAATGCTGCAAAATCTTCATGATTTTGTGTAGTCTGGCAATTGGAAATTGTGCCTTGTTCATCTAAGCCCAATCCTCTGATATATTCTGAGGTAAGCAAGGATCCTTGTACAAACAATAGAGAAACTTCACTGTATAGTCAACACTTCACTGTACTATACACTTCCAGTCCTGAAACACTCACGATCCCTTTGCCTCCACAGATGCTGCGAGACCCACTGAGTTCTTCCAGTAGTTAATTTTTAACCACTGTACACTTACCTCCATTTCACTTAGCCAATTTTCTTTCATGTTAGCACAGCCACTTTGATTCCATGGGCTTTTGTCTTGCACACAAGACTACAATGCAAGACTTATAACAGATGCCTGTGAAGGTTCATATATGCCACCTTATTGATTTTTTATTTAACAAAAAACTAATGAATGGGTTCAACACAACTTGCCTTTAAAATGTCCATGCTGCTTTCCCCAATCGATCTGCACTGTCCTAAACTGCGTAATTCTGTTCCTGTGAATTATTTCTAAAGTTGCCGCCACTGAGGCTTAAGTGACTGGCCTGATTTAGATTTAGATTTAGATTTCTTTATTAGTCACATGTACATCAAAACACACAATGAAATGCACCTTTTGCATAGAGTGTTCTGGGGGGCAGCCCGCAAGTGTCGCCACACTTCCAGCGCCAACATAGCATTCCCACAACTCCATAACCTGAACGTCTTTGGAATGTGGGAGGAAACTGGAGCACCTGGAGGAAAACCCACACAGACACAGGGAGAATCGTACAAACCCCTTACAGACAGTAGCCGGAATTGAACCCGGGTCGCTGGCATTGTAATAGCGTTACGCTAACTGCTACACTACCGTGCCTGCCCTACTCTACCTTACCGTGCTTGCTGGATTTATCCCAACACCCTTTATTAACAAGGGTGTAATATTTACATTTCTTCAGTCCTCAGCTACTACACCATATCTAGAGATATTTGGAGACTATGATGAATATCTCAACAATTTTCATCCTCCCTTCCTTTAGAAACCTATAATGGATCCCAGCTGGACTAAGTCACTTATCCACTTTAAGTACTGCTAGTCCAGTTAATACCTGCTTTTATTAAGATTAGTCCTCCCAATATCTAAACTACACCTTTCTTTACTGAGACTCTAGCAAATATCTTCTTCCTTGGTAAAGGCTGCTTTTGGTTATTCGTTCTGTTGACTTTGAATGAGCTACATGGAGACTAGAGACGTGGATGCAACAGGTTTTTCCATTCATAATCAGACATGCAGGGCAGTTCTGGTTAGTGGAATTTTGAGGAGGATCTCTCCGAGCTCCAAGTACATGGAGTCTTCATACTCTTTTTAAGTTAAAAGATGGCATGTGATTAATATAATTTTAATAGTAACAATTGCATTGTTTTTTTATGTGGACAAAATGGTTTCATAGAGTTGCACATTTACTTGGAAATAGATCTTACCTGACAAAACTGACTTTGAATATTCAACTCATCTGTTGAGTCAAAGTGAAAAGTAGATAAGGTGGAAAGCTGGGCAGAGTGTTGACAGATGAGAAGTTAATCTCGACAAGTGCAAAGTGATGAATCTTGGGAAACCAAATAGTGGTAGGATATATACAGTTAATGGTAGGGCATTAAGGAATGTTAATGAACAGAGAGACCTAGGGGTCCAAGTCCATAGTTCCTTGAAAATGGCAACATAAGCTGATAGGTTTGTGAAGAACATATATGGTACGCTTGCCTTCATAGGTCAGGGCACAGAATAATAGATTTGCAACATTATGGGCAAATTTGCAAATACTGGTTAGCCTGCACTTGGAGTATTGTGTGCAGCTCTGGTTGCCACACTATAGGAAGGATGTAAATGCACTGGAGAGTGTGCAGAGGAGAAGCATCAGGATGGTGCCTGGATTGGAGGACTTTAGTCACGGGGTGAGATTGGATAGTCTGGGCTTGTTTTCTCTGGAGCATCAGAGGCTGAGGGGTGACCTGATAGAAATATATAAGATTATGAGAGGCAGAGATGGGGCAGATAATAAAAACTTTTTTCCCATGGTAAAGGTATCAAAGACAAGAGGGCATAGGTTTTAGGTTGAGAGAAAAGTGTATTAAAGAGGATCCGAGGGTAAGTTTTTTTTACACAGGAGTTTCAATGTAGTCTATTTAACATCGTCCTATAATCTAACATTTGGCCAGTGCATATGAGAATGCCTTATGGTCATGTCTATTTTCACAGTGGCCCTTGCTCTGTGAGTTTCTTGTCATCTCCCTTCACAGACAGTGGTGTTTATTCATGCAATTGTCCATGTGATTTCAAAAACAATTACTGCTTTTAGGTTACATTTGAAAGCAGTTTGAAGGCTTGGTTCCTGTTTGCATTAATGACTACCCTACGTTATATGCTCTGATTATAGCTGCTTCTCTGTAACACTCATTCAGTATCTTGGCCATGCTCTCTGCCCCAAAAGTAGATTTCATTTTTGATTCCTGTTCAGCTTCATCCCTCTTCTTGCTACACTTACATGCTCTTTAATGTTTGTTGTCAGTAATTTTTAAACTCTCTTTTTGCTTCTCCCTATTTCATTTATCATTTCCTCTCTGAAATCAGCTTGGTTCATTAGACAAAAGGCAACAATTAAAGGGGGAAGAATAAAGAATCATTTTGGCCAGTGGTGTTGACCTTATCAAAGTTGTCAGTCCTGTAAATGGAAAGCAATAACAGTGTTTCTTTCAGAGCAGATTGTAGCATTCAGACATGGAAAATGACTCATACTATTGGGCTCTGCTATTAAGGTGTTCCTCATCTCTCAAAGTAAGCTAAACCATAGTTGTTAATGGTATACTAATATTTAGATGACATTTTAGCTTTGAAGGTAACTGATTGGTTTATGATAACCACTGATAGATAGTCTTAGGCGTGGTTTGAAGTTTCTGCACAACATGGTGGGCCGAAGGGCCTGTAATTTGCTGTATTGTTCTATGGTTCTATGGTTTACAGATATCCTTCCCATCTTTCCCATCTTTCCCTGGTCACGTTATTTTCTGGAGTTTGGAATTTAGAACTCTATGGACATATCACAAGAAAAAAAACTCTAAGGATTAAGAAAATGTTGAGCAAGTACAATTCATAGAACACTAGAGCACAGTACAGGCCCTTCGGCCCACAATGTTGTGCCGACATTTTATCCTGCTCTAAGATCTATCTAACCCTTCCCTCCCACATAGATCCCTATTTTTTTATCATTCATGTGTCTAAGAGTCTCTTAAATGTCCCTAATGTATCTGCCCCCACAACCTCTGCAGGCAGTGTGTTCCACGCACCCACCACTTTCTGTGTAAAAAAACTTACCCCTGACATCCCCCTTATACCTTCCTCCAATCTCCTTAAAATTATGTCCCCTTGTGTTAGCCATTGTCGCCCTGGAAAAAAGTCTCTGACTGCCCACTCGATCATCTTGCACACCTCTATCAAGTCACCTCTCATCCTTCTTCTCTCCAAAGAGAAAAGCCCTAGCTCGCTCAACCTATCCTCATAATTCCTTTTTATAACTCAGGATTGACTATCTTGATGAGACCAAGTGAGATAAATTTTGTTGGGCTTCTTGTCCTTAATCCTTGCTGTTAATCTAGAAGTCAGTCTTCATCCTTTTGACCTGAGCAATTGTACTAATTTTTTTTAATAGGTTCCACCCATAGCTTGCCATATTCTTCAATTCATTCTTCTACCAGAAATATAGTGGATTATTTTCTGAACTTATTCCTTCAGCAGCATTTCCTTGTAATTCACTTCACAACCTTTAGCCTTCGAGTACACAAACTTCTGCCTTTCTCTTCTTTTTCTCATTTATAACTTTGTGATTTTGAATTAATTTTAGCAATTTTTGAGGATCAAGTGGATTAATTTTCTTCACAACACTGGAAGATTTATTTTAATTATTTCAAATTAGGTTTTTTTTATAATGTAGTATCCAACTTCCCTACCTTTCTTAATACTTGAAATTACATATTCATCAAATCATCTTTGTTCCTCATTTGGAACTTCCTGAAGAGCAATTGCTTCCTTCCTAAAAGGAGGTCACCAGAATTGCCCACAGTAATCCTATGGTCTGTAACCAGTCTTCTAAAATAATAACACACTCTTTACATTTATGCCATCTCATTCCTAATGGAATCTAGTAGATTATTTTCTTCTGCAGATACAAATTTTTATTGGTGTATGGCAGAAGATACCATGATTCTAATTGATTCATAATATAACTTTTGGTTCATTACATCCATACTAATAACTTTACAGACATTTAATGTGTACTGTGGATAAAATAATGATGTAATTAACCAAAATTTTTGTATTTAGCTGTGGCTAGATTCTCTTAAAAAATTAAATTAGTGTGGAATATTGATGTGCTGAAAGTTAAAAAAAAGCTTAAGCTTGCAAAGTCACTTTTTAATGGAAGCCAATCCTTAGATTTGTCAATGTCATTTTCTACACTGGGAGAATACAAAACACTTAATGTCTGTCGCTTTCCAGCTCTTCGACCATGTGATACTCACCTCTCAGCTGAACTCACCTATCCCCTGCCTGCGTGTGCTCCTCCCCCTCCCCGACCTTCTTATTCTGGCTTCTGCCCTCTTCCTTTCCAGTCCCGATGAGGGATCTCAACCCAAAACTGTTTATTTCTCTGCATAGATGCTGCCTGACCTGCTGAGAATTTTTTGTGTGTGTTAATGTCTGTAAGAGTTCAGAGACTGCATAAAGGCATAACAACATGAGTGATTGTTGTTCCTTTGAATTTCAAAAATATTATATAGATGTGAAATACTATCATTATGCCCACAGCCACTTTCTTTTCAGCATTCATGTCAGACTTTGGGTTATCAGTGGAATCAGCTCCTGGATTGGAAGCTCATGGCTTTAGATAGTTTTCCTGCCACAATCAAGACTTAACAAACAATATTCCATTCAACAGATAACTTTTGTTATGAAAGATGTAAGCTGTTCTTAAGATTAACAACAAAATACACCGAATTAAAGACATCCTCTAAATACTAGTTATCGGAGAAGGTCTCTAGTTGATCACCCCATCTTTACAGTTTATTCTTCCTGTGTCATTGAAAAAACTTGTGACCATTCCATTCAGTTTTTCTGGTTAATTTGAATGAATTCACAGTCCTAGAGGAATTGTTGTTTGATGACACTGCCAAAACCTATTTCAGCTCTATTCATAACCTACATAAAGGACATCACCAAAATTGAAAGGGCCTTGAAATTACAATCTGCAAATAATAGGCTATGCAAAAATAATGCCATAGGGATATTTAAAAAGGCTTGAGATGACTTCTTTGTCTGCTGTTTTGAGAATTGTTAACCCATTCATATTGTAATAATTCACAACGTGTAATTTTAAGTCCTAGGAGAGAAAACAAATAAATTTCATGGCACGAGTGTTTTAAAAATGTGGAGATTGTGAAAGGATTGTCTAATGAAGGAGATAAGTATAAACAGTCATCCGGGTGAAATCCATGGAGGAAGATCAAATGGAAACCAGTCTTGGAAGAGAGCTCAACCATTTGCCTATTGAATCAAATTGCCCAGCTTAAGAGTTAAATTTATCTCTCAAATCTTTTGCTTTAGCAAATGAAAACTTGTACTTATTGAATTTAAGTGTAAGTAAAGACTTGCTAATTTTTTTCAGTCATTACATCTTATACGATAAAGCAACAAGATTTGCAGATGGAAAATAATTAATTTCCAAATCTTAAGGGAGCACAGGATGAAGAAGGAATGTAGATAAGATCCCATCTTTTCTAGGTATCCCTCCATTATTCCTTTGCAACACTTTTCACTGGATTTGGTTCATTATTCATCAGGCTAAAATTTTGCCTATATTTGGGAACTTACCAAGGTAATGCTTTTACTTTAAACTTTCTGAAACTTCACGCGAATGGAGTTGATGGTCTAAATGTCATATTACTAATTTAGGGACACACAAATGGACTACTTGCTTTGTACTTTGACAAAACAGGTAATCCATTCCATCCCAGCACCATCTTTTAAGTTGGATGTTCCCACTAAAATGAGTCAATTCTCACCTGAAGTTGAGAGCTGCTGCTCCTGAAGCGACATTGCCTGAGACTTTCATAAGTTCTCCAGTCTTGTTGCTACATATTGAAGGGTCTTCAACCTGAAATGTTAACTTTGTCTCTCTTCCCACAGATGCTACCTGTCTGGGTGGTTCCAGCAATTTCTGTTTTGTTTTTAATTTTGGACTTACAGCATCTGCAGTTTTTTGAGTTCCAGGTTTTGTAAACCCAGAATGACAAAGAAAGATGGAACTCGAAGGGAGGTGAGGAATTTCATTGTTTTAAGTTCTTGGGAAAGCGAGAGACAATATTATGAAACAAAAATACGTCTTACCTTCACTATGGATCATAATTTAGAAGAGTTGAAGACCCAGCTTTTGTAGAATTCATTCAATATGGAATGGAACTTGCATGTGTTCCATTATAAACTGGTGCTCTGCCAGATTACACATAACCAATGAAGACAAAAATCTACCCCTTTAACATAAAGATGCAGGCATTAGAATACACCTTATTGAAACATATATTAGTTCTGTTAATTTACACATGTAATTAATATTACCCACCCCTACACAAATGTGCAGTGTCATTAAAGTAAATTAGAATTTTTATTGGTGTTTATTTATTGAAAGACAACAGAAGGAATGACCTGCACTCTTGACGGGTGAAACTGTTATCTGTAAATTGCACTTCCATATAGTTGATGAATTGACTGATGTCTGCGATGACTCCCACAGATATCTGAGGGATGGTGGTCATGTACAAGGTGAATACAGCAGTCACCTTCACTGATAGTAGCAAAGTAGAAGTGGTGAAATATAATTCTTTAAATCTGCCTTTTAATTCCCAGTACAGAATTTCAAACTGCTTATCTAATCAACGTCACTGGTAGCAGGCTTGTATGACTGGAACATAAAGCTCAAATTGGGATTACCAGCTCTTAGCAAAGTCAGCCACTTCAATATTTGCTCTTCAACCCTTATGTTTAAGGAGTATGCAGCCACAGAGTAATATAACATTAGAGTGCTTGAAAATCTGGCCTTAATAATATTAGAAAAAAAGACTCATTTATACCTGAACTGTAAAGTTCTGCATAACATGTGATTTGTCTAATTTGTGTCACTCACACCACCTCCAGTAACTTATCAAGGCACAAAAGCATTATAGTTGAAAGCATGAATAGCAGGAACGAAGGCAACATTCTTACTTGGAACAAAAAAGTCAGCATATTGTATGCCACAGTAATGAAAATGAAACAAAATATCACACAATTACTTGACTGAAGAGTATAAAGTCCAAGCTGATTTTTGACTTAACCGATTTTAACATCCAGGCAAATTCAGTACAAATGGTGCTTTCAAACCCTCGTATAATTTCATATTTTTAGTGTATTTAACAGATTTGCCTAGAAATTCAACACTGGCTGAAAGCCTATTTTAATAAGGCTCATTGGTTTCAATAGAATTCGTAGCAAAAGCAGGGTGCAAAGCTTATTGTGATTATTTAGCTGTCAACCAGCAATGAATTTCTTGGCAGTAATTTGTCCACCTTGGTTTTCTGTTTTCCTTCACCAGAATTCAAACTGGAGGAACTTGGATTCCATATCCAGTGGAGGTATGGAAGACATTCTTTCAGATGGTCACTTTTTTTTCACAATCTCCACCATTGGATCCTAGAAGTCTAGGGACTCTTCCCAGTGCCATTTTGCCTGCTGCTGCCCATTCCTGATACCCACTGGTTGCTATTCTTTCCCAACTGGCATTTAGTCTGCTGGATTCATCACACTGGATTCAACCAAACAAAAAATTGGCAGCATATTTCCTTAATGACTTACTGAATTAATGTATAGGAGCATGGAAAATGGTGTGCTGGAGTCGTCAGTACCTTACTCCAGTAAGTTTAACTATGTCAGCACCAACTCTCTAATTAGCCTGGAAATGCTGGCCTAAATAAAGGCACTTACTATGAATAGGAGCCAGAAGCTCATTGTGTAGGTATCTGGATGTAGTGGATACGTGCACTTTCCATTTCCTCCTTGCCTCTTGCTCCTACCCCCTAAAAGCAGTATCCATGGTTAATTTGGCAAAGCTGCCACAATGAGAGACAACCTGCCTTCTCCTCAGGAACTCTCACCTTCATCCCACCTCCAGATAGGTGCCAGTTCCACAGCCCTCATTAAAGTAATCTGTTCTAGACATGCACACAACTGGTAACCCACATTCCAAGAAGCACAGCCCATTCCTTTGAAGGTGTTTTGAAAAGATGGTCCTACCCTAACAAAGCACTTAGCAAACCAATTTTCACCAAATCCACCAGAATTTTCATCAAATTCTGGTGGATCCAGATCCCCCTTACACTCTAGCGTTCATCTACTAAAGATACAACATGTATATGTCAGAACAAAACCAAGTTTTGGTGGGAAAGTTTGTTTTTAACTGTAGCAAGTAAATGAAGAGCCAAGTCCCATTCCCATAGTATCTACTAGCATCATGTTGAGAGAAGAGAGAAGTGAAGAAATAATGACTGTGGAGTAAAGCACTGTTTTTATGGGTCTAGTGACTGCTAGTAAACTCTAACGATGTAAGGCACACAAAAACATAAAAAAAAGGCTCCAAGATCCACATGAGGCTTTTCAGAGCACAAGAAAATATATGCAGTCCATAATTCAAAGTGATAGAACAATCTAAGTGTAAACACTCCTAAGGGCATGGTCATAAAGAAGCCAAAACAAACACTCATATGGACAAATCTCTGATTGTGAGGACCTAGGAACTAACCATTAAAAGAAAAGCAGACAAGCTCATAATCTTGTTATAAAGATTACAAGGACATAACTCTTGAAAGAAACTGTGTAGTAGCTTCCTTAGGCCACTAGAAATAGCTTTTAAGCTCTCAGACTAATCAGTTTAACCACACAGTTATGTTTTGTGTTTTGTAATCTATTCCATATATTACAGTGCTTTCCACTTATGGGGACATTTGTTAGTGACAATTACTATTTTGTTTCATTATTTTAGTTTCCAATACATAATCATTTTGTATTCAGCCCTATATATTATCAGATAACTTTTTCACACAACTTCTCAGAAGCTGAGAAATGACCAAGTACTTTGTCCACAGCTTAATAGATATGCTGGTAAATGGAATGAAAATAAATGCCTTAATTTAAATAAAAGAAAAATGTCTGTGTGCTCTTTAGTCTCCTATAGGCTAAGACTTTCTCTCTGAAATAATCTCTGTATTTAAAAGGAAAGAAAAATGACTGAGTGGAGCTTTATGATTACATATAAATACACAAATAAAATCAAGGAGAAATACAAGTCTTGCTTTATGTTTCCATATCCAACTGTAATACAAAGATAATGACATTCAAATGAGTTCTGTTAACATTATTTCTCTTGGCAGCTGTTGAAACCAGTAAGTACCACATAGAAAAGAATAGGGTGCCTCCTATAGCTGAAAGTCTGCCTTTCCTTGAACTCCATTGTGTTCGTACACAGTTACACATCATGAAAAATTAGCAATTATACTTCTACTCTCAAGGAGAACATTTAAAGAGCTTTCATTTCTGTTTACACCTCAGCAAATGTATATGTGCCGGCTGGATATAGATGTGAGAGGAGTTTTCCTACATATGCCATAAACCTCACATGGTTCATCAAAAAAAACAGAGATTCCCTGCCACGACATGTTCTACCTGTATCTAACTGCTGGAATAGTCCTTATAATACATGGCTAGATATGCATAGTGCTGAAGTGGTTCATATGCCTTGAAATGCACATTGTTGGACAATTATGTACTGGGTGTATCCATATTACAATTTAATTATTTTATTTGATTAAAATATTCAAACTATGAAATGGATTTTTATAACATTGAATATTGCACTCGCATTGTTCATCTCCAAATTTTATTCCTTCCTTCCTGATGTAACAATATTGACCTACATACAGTTCCATTCAGGACTGAGACGAAGAGAAATTTCTTCACCCAGAGGGTAGTGAATCTTTGGAAATCTTTACTCTAGGGGTCTAGAGGCTCAGTTGCTTAGTTTGTTCAAGGCAGAGACTGCTCGATTATTAGATATTAAATGAATCAAGGGATATGGGGCTAGTGTAGGGAAATGGAACTGTGGTAAAAGACCAGACCTGCTCACATTGAATAGCAAAGCAGATATAAAAGGCCAAATGGACATCCCACTTTTATTTCTTACGCTTCCTAGTTTGCAGAAGCCAACAGAAACAACTTATAAGAAAAAATAAATGGTCTTTCAGCTCACCAATAATTTTAATTAAGGTTGCATTTTCCCTTGAAATAATCATAAACATCTGCATGTTCCTGTTTAAAGAGCCATTAACAGCTGTTTGCCATAATCTCACCAAGTACAATCTGAGTTTACATTTTTCATTTTTTAAGAGCCTGTGGGTCTGGCGAGTTGCAACTTGGAACTTTGTGTAAAATTTCTCCATTCAATTGATTTTCATTTTAAAATAAATAAATACAGAACAGTGAGGTTATATCTCCAGAGACAGGGCTATTAATTTCCAGTCATTGATAACTCAGCCTTAAGACTGATACTGACTTTGAGGGAAATGATGTGTTGCACCTTACACTGGATTTATGCAAAAGATTTTAACCCCAAATACCATTTACTATACAGTAAGTAGGCTAATAAGCTAGTACAGCAAGTGACAGGCTTCATTACATTGGTGTTGTTTGTAGTGATGCAAAATTAGTGTACAAAGCAGCGATTACGTGAACAAGTCTTTCTGCAAACATCACAAAAACAGTTAATTGTTCCAATGAATGAAGGCTGACATGGATTATAGTCATAACATATGTAAATTAAAATTGGAAGCAGATGTGTTGTTATTCTTTCATATGAATGGAGGGGTGGCAGAATATAACAACTTGTTAACAAATTCCTTGAAGCAGCAATGTAGCTTTAATTAAAAATTAATAATACTGTTCCTCAATAGTTAAGGAATTTGATTTTCCAACATAAGTTGCTTAACCTTGATCACTAAAGTGCACTAGAATTTTCCATCACTATATATTTGAAATCGCAATATTTCCCAGATTAGTTTATCTCTAATTAATCACCCTGTTTATTTCACATCCAGTGAGTGTTATCACAAGTGAACTGAATCGCGTCTCATGTGTAGTGAGGTGTGACTTTTAATCATTGGCAGTAAACAAACAGTGAAAGTTAATTCTTCTTTCACTTGGCGACACTCCATAGTGTCATTCCAACCTCTTAAGGTAACTTAGATAAAAATTTAGATAAACATGTACCAGAATAAACCGACTTGTTGGTTTGGCAAGGAATTTGCAAGTGTTCAAACAAATTATTGATAGAGTTAACAGAATTCAATTAAGGTTTTTTATATTCATTTCAGCTCTATCCACTGCTTTTATTGTGGATTGTTTTTCTAAGGAAGCAAGAGCCTTTAAAAACAAAACCCACAATTCAATGGACCAGTATCTAAACATTATGGATGCCTGTGGGATTCCAGTATATTTGCAGTAGTGTTGGCTGTGGTTTAATTGGTAGCACTCTTCCCCTGAGAGAGAAGGTTAAAGGTTCAAGTTCCATTCCAGAGGCTTTGGTACAAAGAAAAATCTAGGCTTGTTCTCCAATACAGAAAAGAAAGGTTCTCTTCTTCATGTTAGCAAGTCCCTTGAGCCAATATGGGAGCTGCAGAGTGGGCTGCAGGGGGTGCTTGGGAGTTTAGGAGGTGGTGTGATCCTTCTGCTGTTTACAGTGAGATGTGTAAGCATTGTCTGCATACTGCAGCTTGATGAATGAAGTTCTGGTGATATCGATTCTGTAGTGGAGGTGATGTCAGTTAGAAGAGGGAAAGCTGCACTGTTGGAAATGCTGTGTTTTGAATTAGACATCAGCTTGAAGCTCCACCTTTCAGTCACTTGGATACAAAAGATCTTAAGGAGAGAAGTTATGAAAATCAAAAAACAACTGCAGAAACTGGAAATTTGAAATAAAAATGCTGGAAAAACTCAGCAGGTCAGGCAGTATCTGTGGAAAGAGAAACAATCAATATTTTGGGTCTGCAATTCTTTGACAGAACCAGGAGTTATGCTTGGTTCCTGGCTAATATTTACCTGCCAATTGACATCATTAAAACATTGTTGTTTGTGGAACCTTGTAGCTTACCTGCTGTGTTTTCCACATTACAACAGTGACCATATTTCCAAAGTATTTCACGAGCATAAATGATTTTGGGATATTCTGAGGTCATGTCAGTACAAGTCTTTCTTCTACTTTTGACCATGTTACAGTTTATTTCTGCTTGTGTTTTTACCACATGAGGTTACATTGCCTTTGGAGTTCTTAGAATCAGCATTTAGGACTGTAATGATCCACTGTTTAGTGAATGGATCACTACTTCCTCAATAACAGCTCAACAGCTTTCTTGCCTCCTCTAACAATATCCTTTTTAAGTGGTCCCTGAGGTTAAGGATTACTTATTTCCACCACACTCTTGTGAGTTCTGAGGTACTAATAAGGCCAATTTGGGAACTGCAGAGTCTCCCACAGGTGGAGCAAGTGGTGACCAACAGGTTGGGAAGTTTGTGAAGTGGTCTCTGCTTCTTCCACCACTTACGCTCCAGATTCATACCCTCGAGATTCTTAATACCATCCTAAATGCTCCTTCTCAACTTTGACTGGCCGTAGGCCAGAGGTTCTCAGGAATCAGTGGGGAATTTCTATTTCTTCAAGAAGGCTATAGCAGCTGTAAAATCATTATTGATTGTCAAAGTAGAAGAAACTTATATGACCAATATATTATCCAACCATTTTGTTAACTGTTGAAAATGAACTGTGATCAAGATGAAGCTTATGGCTATCGCAATCTTATGTGTTTAATTATAATCATCTTTGTACTTTCTGGCTTATATGAGGATGTAACCAAGTTTGTATGATAGACTAATAAGATTTTTTAGTCAACTTTTCTGCATCATTGTTTTATCAACAATTAATACCAGTGTAATTAGATAACAGTTCGAAACTGGTTCAAAATGTTCTTTTGCAGACTCTAGTAAATAATTTCTAACTCAAAGAATTTGTAGTGTTAATCCTACTTATAAAAATACAAACAAAAATAATCCTTCACACCAAAATAATACAGAAATATTTATTCTATGGTCCAAAAATAAAAGCCTAATGAAAGTCTCTCTGAAGTTCCTGGAACATTCTGTTGCTTTTATGAGCTAACAAGTTTGATGTAGCCTTTCGTCTTATTCCATTCCAGGCTTGCAGCTGTTTTGGCAACAGACAAGAATCCCATAACAAATCAGATAAAAGCCCATTCTGCAGAGAGGAATTGAAAACAGCAGGCCTCAAAAGGACTGCACATGAGATGCCTTGTTCTGGCTTTCAACACAACTCAAATCAGAAACACATTACCATAATCTGAAACAGCTCACTGCTAACACAAGACAGATGGTTCGTAATAGCCCGTACAGCATTAATAAATAAATTCCAGCATTAAAGACTTTGCAAAGTATGACAACATTATCTTGGCATATTTATGACCTTCACTGTTATTTTTAGGGCATGTTTGTGATGCTAGAGAATAAATATTGCAGTAATTTTAAGTACGTGACCTGGATAGAAGTCAAAGAGCTGTAGGTTCCAAGAAAGAAGTTTGAACAAATGCCAAAGTGTTCAAGTTTTACCAGGAAATAAAACAATGCCATGATTTATGGATGAGGCTGAAGAAAAAAAGCACAATTTAATCCCATCACAAACACTGCTTAAAAAAATCATATTCCTTAATGTTCTAATACCCTGAGTTTTCTATAAGAACTGCTCATTCTTGTGTAAGAAAATTATGGGGACAATTTTGCAATCAACTGAAAGACTTACCAATGATGTCATACTCCCTTCCCACACACCTACTCAACCTGCTTTTCAAACTGGATACCTATTGGAATGCATTAGAAATAAAAACAGAGAGTGCTGGAAGTACTCAGCAGCTATGGAGAAAGAAATAAAGTAAACACTTCAGGTCAATGATCTTTCATCAGAACTGGAAAAGTGAGAAAGTAAGTGTATTTAAAGTTGCTGAGAATGAGAAAAGTTGAGGCAACAAAAGAAGTGTCTGTGACAGAGCGGAGCCCAAGGTTATCCAGATGACACAATACTTTTGGAGCTGCTTAATTAATAGATAAATGAGGACAATTAGAGAGAGAGAAAGGGAAAGGAAGAACATGCTGGATCGTGCTGGAAATCTGAATTTAAAAAAAATGCTGGAGATATCCAGTTTATCAGTCTGCATCTGTGGAGATAGAAAAACTGAGTTAATGATACAGGTAGATGACCCTACATCAGAAATGGCCGGTGCTAATGCAAGCAGGAATGCTTAGTTCTCTGAACATTGAATTCAATCTGGAGTCCCAGGGGCTACAGGTGCTGTTCCTTGAGCATATATTGGGTTTTGTTGGAACATTGGGAGGCCAAAAGCAGAGAGGTCAGAGTGGGAGTGGGATGGAAAATTAAAGTGACAGGTGACTAGAAGCTCAGGGGCAGGCTTGTTGTTGGAATGGAGGTGTTCTGCAATCTGTATATAGTTTCTCCAAAGTCACATCATGAGCACTGAATGCAATACACCAGATTGGAGTGCAAGTGAATTGCTCTTTCACTGGAAGGACTCTTAGGGTCATTGGATCCTGGGAAGGGAAGAGGTATTACGTGGGCAGGTTCTGTGAGAAGAGGTTTGGTTGGTGAAGATAGAGACATGATAGATTGTTGTACTTTTTTGACTGGCATGGCCAAAATGGACTGAATGGCCTCTTTCCATGACATAAATTTTCTGTGGTAAATGCAAGTTTGTTCCTATTCCTTGTCGGTGGTCCATTTGTTTCACTTCAGCTCAGGGAAAAAGAGGAAGTAAGTGTTTCCACATGCTAGTACATATATTCGAGGATTAACTCCTGGTCCTGCTTACAGGTAGTCTCTGAACTAGAGTATCAGTCTCAAGCTTAGTCACTAACTAAACCACCAGACTCATTAAGGCCACGGATCTAAATAGGCAAAACATGTAGTTGAAATAAGGCCAATCAATGGGCAATTGTAATTGCTTGTAAATTTCACAGCTGCTGATCAATGGCTGTGTCATTTTTTTCAAGAAGGCTTTGTACCTCAACCAAAGAGTGAAACTGTGTCTGATATCAGTAGTGTGATTGGTGCACAGAGGATGCAAGACTTTTATATAATAACCAGTAAATCTCCCACGGTGCTTCTTACAGTACGTCGGGCAACATGCTGACTGCTCAACCTCGTATCATAAAATTGTTACAGCTTAGAAGGAGGCCATTCAGCCCATTGAGTTTGCGTCTGTTCTTTGTAGTCCAATTGAGTTATAGAATTGTGACAGTACAGATAGTTGCAGCACATCCTGGATCCTGCGCCTTAGCATGTTCTGTGACTAAAAGAGGAATCACAGACATATGCCGGATGCAATCCTCACCAGAAACCAGCTGCAATTCATTATTGTACATAAAAATATAAAAGTTGTCTTTGATGGTATGAATACTCACCATGTGATATTCCGACATGCAGTGCTTTAATGGAGGTATCATTGCTAAACAGGCATACAGAAGAACAATATTAAAGATTTATACATCAGTACCACCAAATTTAACTTTCCAGAATGTGATGTTTACTGAGCACACTAAATCTTATAAACCAGGATGCAATAAATTTTAATATATCCCCAGTCTAACTTTTCTCTCCTGTTTCCTTCCCTCTGATCCTTTAACAGTGACAAATGTCAAATGCCATCCAGTACCTGATGTAATACCAATCTTCCTGCATGAGCAGAGGTTGAGTTTATTGACTAACAGTGGGAGAAAGACCATTTATGCCTGATCCCTTTCCCATCTAATGTCCACACACTTGCACTTTTCACACAAGGTTCACTGAACAGCAATGAGGAACAAGAAAACTGGCTAATTTTTCCCTTTCTAGGTCAAGGGTATCGGGCCTTGTTTATTGTGAGTTCATTGCTACATTGGCATGAGATCAGCTCAGATCTGAGAATGAAGCTGGGTTTTTCCTGACCTGCATAACCCAATATTTCACCGTGCAACACTTTCAGTACTTTTTAACGTTTTCAAAAATGAGATTTTTATAAATTACTTCAAAGTCATGAAGTGATGGTGGCTGTCTAAAGAATAACCAAAAGTAAAACCTATTTAATGACATATAACTGAGGTTGCCTGTGAGTACTGCACAATACTCCATGTTAGATTTTATTTTATTCTGGAGATAATTCCATATATATTGTAATCTAATAATGTTATTATACTACAGTAATCTTACCAAAATGCTTGTTGCAACATAGGTGTTTTATTTGCACGTCTTAACACTGAATATCAAAATAGCGATTGAAGCTAAGCTAAGAAAATATTAATTATCTGTCATTGATCATATTAGCAATTTTTTATAGTGAATCAATGCCAAGTTGCATTTCTGTTATCTAATGAGCAGTGAAAACATGCAAATGTTGCATATAATGGAGGAAGAAATCTTTTTATGAGAGAATTGTTTTTTTCAAATAGAGTACACTTTGCCATAGCAGAATAATCTGGCCTCCATTACCCTCTGGGGCAGAGAATTCCACAGACTCATTACCCTCTGAGAGAAGAAATTTCCCACACTTCAGTTTTAAATGATCAGCTACTTGTCATGTAACTATGTCCCCTTGTTCTTCACTTTCCCATGAGTAAAAACATCGCCACATCCTCCTGTCAAGCCCCCTTAGGATCTAAAATGTTTGAATAAGGTCACTCTGCATTCATTGAAACTCCAAAGAAAACAGATCCAAACTGTTTAGCCTCTCTTGATAGGTCAACCCTCTCATCCCAGGAAGTAGCCTGGTGAATCTCCTTTGAACTCCCTCCATTGCACGATATCCTTTTTTAGGTAAAGGGGCCTAGTCTTCCCAATATTTCATTGAAGGAGATTTCTGTTCATCTATTACTGGTTATATGATAAGGGTTCTAACAATTCAGTGAGAGTATTGAGGTCAGAAAAAGATGCAGATGATATATAACGAAGAGGGGAGGAGAATATACCCTTGAGTGATAGTGCCAAAGTACAGCATGTGGATAAGAAATAAATGCAGACTAAAGATAACTCACTGAATGGCGAGTATGGAAATAGTATGGTATGGTCAACCACTTCACTTGTTTCAGTTCTGTGGCAGGGTAAAAATTCTAGAGTAGTTGGGGAAGCTGGAGACAGTGGAGTGGTTGTCAAGGACGGAGACATGTGGATTGTGTTTGGTTTTAGAGAAGAAGGTTAACCATGGCAGATCCGAAGGAGAGGGGGACAGTAGCTGTTTACATCAGCTAAGGTGGAAATGAGGCAGGAATTCTAGGATAAAGAAATTAAGAATTGGATTGGGCTAGCGAATCTCATCGTCTCCAAAAGAGCATAGTGAGCTTGGAGAAGGTTAGCAAAGGAAGATGCAATATCAGGGTTACTGCTAGGGTATTTATATTATAGGCTTGACCTGAAGGGTCGGGGAAGGGAAAGGAGGGGCAGAGGTAACTGATTGTTTGCTTTCAATCTAAGTGACAAGAAAACCCAAGAACCCAAGAGTGGAGAAGATTTTCAGCTGAAGCAAGAAGTCAGGAGCTATACTTGCATTCCAGGATATTCCTGGAATACAGAAATGCCAAATATTTTCACTTACTATTTTAGGAGTGAGTACAACAATCTTCGAAGCTTAATTTTCCATATAGCTGTGCCTGAAATTATATGTACAGAATATTCCACATGCAAATCTCAGAGCTTTTATTCCACTCAAATAACAAACCTATTACCTCTGCTGCTAATGCTCCACTTGTATAATTTGTGAGGTTTGCTTCTAATTGTTGACATTCAAAAAGGAAATCATGATTAGCTTCATTTCACATTCTGTTTTAAAAATTCAGGAACATTCATGAGCTATCATTAGTTTGCTGTATTCCAGACAATAGAAACTGTGTTCATTGCTCACTCTAAGAGGGTAATGAATCAGGGTCGTATACATCCTGACAGCTATATGGCTACACCAAATATTTGTTTGAATATTAATGAACACAAATATAACACTAGAAATGTAGTCTAACAGATATTTTACGGCATTTGCTCCATCTAAGCTCAAATATTGTTCTCTTTAAGAATTGCTTATTTAATTTAAAACCTATGTCAATAATTCAATTGCTGATAATAATGTTAATGGAGCAGAATGTGATGAGTTAGCTTGTTTGATATTATGAAGTATACAAAAGCTTTATAGGTGCACTAGGTAGGGTCTGCTGCACTGTGTGACAAGGTCAGCTCCCAGCCCAAGCTTTGCTTATGTTACACTTCACTGCTCAGTCTGCATGTATGACTTTAATAGTATTCATTACTAATACTTCAACACAGTGGAAGCTATTTTACATTCTGTCCACCTGCATGGTTTCGTATCCTCCCTATGGTTTCACCAAATGCTTCAAGCCAATGGTTTCTATACTTGAATTTGATACCAAGTTGGTAAAATGTTTTCAGTCAAATAATACAATTGTTAGGCTATAATGTTGTCCATTTAGTTCCACAAAATTTCCTTAATGTACAAGGTCCTCAAACTGTAAATATCGTATTGCTTCTCTATCTTTCATCCTCTTCCACTATTCCTGTTCACACTATCAGATTTTTATAACCGAACAATTAAACAAAAATGAGTATTTTACAATTGTCCTGTGTTGGTTGTTTCATTAGTATAGGAAGGGTTTAGTGACTGGTGGGATCAACCATTTGAGAGGCTTACAATCTCAGACTCCAATATACTGTCCCTAAAAAAAAGCCACAAAATGGCAACATCTTTTCAAGTGGGCTAATAATTAACCATATCAAACAATTAAAACAATGTCTACAAAGTTTCATGCATTTACAGTCATAAATAAAACATTGGGTTATCTGGTTTCATTTGGGATGCTTCATAAACATTTAACATTTGGAACGTTTGGATCACCGGAGGATCCCAGCAATTCTGTGATTCTGAGACCAAAGACACTGATTGTTGATAATGTATTTGAAGAACAAAGTGGATATTTTTTCTGTTTGTTGACATACAAGCATATTGTTTCTGTTCATAGTTCCCCAAATAAATACATATTTTGCAGTTTTTGATTACTGTTTTCTTTTAGGCGAGTGACATCTTCAGAACTTCGTTCAGTAGTTCTCATGAAGGTGTCAATATTTTTGGCAGATCTTTCACAGAAACATTTTAAACTACTAGCAGGCAAACTTGTGTAACAACCAGATTGTTCCACCTTATTACTTCTGGAGCATTGCAACAACCTCTCATTGGGAAACCTCTATTTCTCATCTACTTATTTTTTCACAGCATCATCCTCAAATATATCTGTTCAGCATGTATGCTGGCTGCACCCAGTTCCACTTCAGCACATCTCTCTCAGCCCTTCTTTTGTGTCTGATTCATCATGGTGCATGTCCAACATCCAGTGTTGAATAAGCAGTGAACTATATTTGTGTGTAAATACATAAATATATCATATGTCATAATGATGCCATCGTATGTCTGATATAAGTCTATTAAAGTACATACATTTGTTCTGAAGCTCCTGAGTCTCCTAGAGATTAATATAGGTTATATTTACTGGCATTCAAAGAACTTCTCCAAGCAAAATTTTCTTTGTGAGAAAAGCCAACTTATTTGGTTCTTGACACAAATTCTGTTCCTTAATCATAAGCTCCATCTCGCTCCCTGACCCTCCTCTGCAGCAGGAACACGCCATTTGAATCACTGGCACCCCATGTGAGCCTGAGTTGAACCTCTGAACCTACAAGCACCATTTACTTGGTTGCAAGAGGGAGGATCAGGGAGAAATTCCTGGCCTGTTTCCATGGAAAGGACCTTCTGCAGTTTACAAAGTAAGTGCCAATCCTGCCCTGAGAGCCTGCATTTACAGGGTTAAAATGTTCAATTTTAGACAGTTAAAAGTATTGAACCCTATACAAAATATCTGGTATGCCATAACTGGAGTACTGCATTCAGCTTTAGACACTTCACTTTCAGAAAGATATGAAGGTCCTAAAGAAGATACAGAAAAAAGCTACTCAGGTAGTTCCAGAGTTGATTTCAGCTACTTGATTAGACTAGAGGAGAAGGGGTTGTTCTACTTGGGGTATAGGGGGTTGAAGAGAGGTTTGATAGAGGTGAACAAGATCATGACTGGGTGAATAGAGAATAAAGAAAGGTAGTTCGGAGTCCAGGGGTCATAGATTTGAAATTTCAGGCAAAATATACAAGGGAAAAGTGAGAAGTAGCTTTTCTACTCAGAGATCAACTAGGATCTCGAATTCACTGTCGGTCAGAGTGCTAGAAACTGAATTAATCAGTGCCCTCGAAACAGAATTGAATGGGTACTTAAGAGCAAATAATTTGCAGGGCTATAGAGAAAGAGTGGAGAAAATGAACTGAGAGCATTATTCCAACCAGAAGCTGACATGAACTCAATGGGACATATGGCCTCTTTTCATGCCACAACAAATTCATGTTTCTATATCCACTCCATCGTCATGACTGCTTCCTTCACTTCCATAAAACTACACATTTCCTTCCCTGCCAGCACAGCTGCTGCTGAATCCACCTTTGTCAGTTTTAGACTTGTCTGTTCCAATGTCCTCTCAGTTAGCCTCCTGTCCTGCATACCACATAAACCGATGTTCATCCAAAATGCTCTAGGCTGCATCACTCTTATCATTGCCCTTGTGCTTGCTGACCTGCACAGGCTTCCAGTCTGTAGATCCCCATTTTATGAATTTTCATCTTTATGTTCCCAACCCTCCTTATTTCTGTATCTTCCCTTAGCTTGTTGAGATCTCCACACCCTCCAGTCCTGGTCTCAGTTAATTGTCCCACTATCGACAGCCATGTCTTCAGCTGCTAAGTCCGAATCTCTGGATAAAGCTCTGTACCTCTTCTTATTCCTTTAAATCAATCACTGAAACCTAGTTATTTGACCAACACTACTAAAATAAAGGTTGCTGAAATACAAAACCTTCTGAGTTCATTTCTTTGTAGGCTTCCAGCTTTTGGAGTTAAGATGATGCAGATCTTGGAAAAATAACATCTCAGGGTACCCCTCCATAATTGAGATGGCGAAGTCTTTGGAAACACACATTGTTAAGAGACTCAGATCTTTTCCTTTAAGGGTCGTTATACTCCTCCATTTTATTGCATATGAATAGAGGCATTTTCTTTGGAAAATCTTGTCCCTAATTCAGGTCAAACATTTGACCAAAGCCAGATGATGCTGACTGGAACATTTCTAACTGAATCTGGAAGTACCAAAGAAATCAATCAAAACAACAATATCCTTCAACAACACCACCTAATATAGCTTTCTCAGTATGACATCTGACCTCCGGATACTTTGCAGAAGCCTCTACCACCTGTAATTATGTGACATAAGTTTAGGGCAGAAATAGGCCAGAAACATTAACTCTACCCCCTAATTTACAGGGTATTGCCAGATTTTGAAAGAGTGACAGTTTTTGGGTGAATTATTCAGGGCAGAGTTTTTGCAGCATATTGAAAGGCTACATGATGTCTGATGCAAGACACATGGTGTGTGATGGACATATGCTAGACTTAAAACTATTTTTTAGACTTTGATAGATTGCCTTACATGTGAACTGACAATTTAATGGTATCAGAAAGTTACGGTTGCACAATCATTTTTCTTCAACATTTTGCTGCATTTCAAAGATGTCACGCATGTGACAAATTACAAGGACTTCCATAGGTAACCACAACAGTTTATTTTCTGAGTTTATGCAGGCTCTTCCATTTCCTATAACTCGTGCTGTGTTAACTGCTAAAATCTATCAGAGTGCAAGATTAGCCATGAAACATTATGTCAGTCTTGTGGAAAGCTGGCAGTGAAATGTTATCTATGGATATGTGGAAACCACAGAGCATTCCATTAACTAGGAATTCCTGGAATATGCCAATGAGTGCATCAGTCGAACCTTCACACTATGGATCCCCTTTGAGTTCACTTCTCTAAAGCCCAGATACAAATACCTTTCAGAAAACGTTACTGTTTACAAAATAAAACTTGAAGCTTGTTTTAATAAATATAATTCAATGCCTTCCAACCCTGGATACTTTTGGGAGTGAAATTGTTTGTGGGTGGAAACTCAAAGCAGGCAAAAATAAATCAGGAGTACATTTTACACTGCACCAGGTTTTCCTTTCATTGAAGGAAGTTTGATTCAATTCAATTCAGACCTCAATTCACTCATCAATGTGTGTCACTGATGCCTGTGGCAAATCTAAAGGTAGCTCAGTCAGCTGAAGAAATAAATATTGGGTTGCTTCTCTCAGCAGCGGCATTCCTGGGAGTTGGTGGGTGGGTAAGAATGGGGATCGTACTAGGAATGACATAAGGTTGACCATAAATTATGCTGAGTCAAAGAAACACGCATTCTCCCTCTGGCTTCTTTTAAAAAACAGTTGACATTTTCTTGGAACCCATAACAGGTGCCAAGGAGTCCTAAGAGACTCAAACCTTCAAGCAGTGCTCAAACCTTCCCTGCTTGTCAGCAATGGGCATAAACTGTAGTTAGACCTTCAGTTGCAGATATGCAATACTAGTGCCTGTTTCAGAGGGCTGCCTGGGATACCTGCACCAACATGCTGTCACTTAGAGTGCACCCAGGATCTTCCAATGCTGTAATCTGAAACAGGTCCATTTTGTCACCATTTTCTAATTGGATACAAGAACCAGCTTCTGCCCTGAGTAACTGTTGTTTTTGGACGTGGACAGTATTGAATGTTGAATTGTTTAAACAAAGCTAAACTGGTGCATCAACTTTTAGGGAACCTGATTCCCTTCTCTCTAGCATATACCTACATACCTAGTCAAAGAGGACCGTTTGTTACACTGTACGAGATGTGGGAAAAGAAGAGTATTTCTAAGTTGCCCATACCTGCCAGGGACAACATCATGCAAGAGCTTTGTACATAGCCAAATAATAGTACCATGCACTCTTTATTGGTTTGAAACAGATTTTGAAGAAGCTACTTGATGAAATACAAATGTACAAATGTCTGGACTGAATAAAAGTCCTGTTGGAAAGAAAATGTCCCATTGATTAAATATGGACATTAAATGGAACTGCTTTTGGTACACCAGAGTTATGCAATTGGATCTCCATGAAATCCATTTGGCTAAAGATTGATCTTTACCAGGTTACTCAGTTATGCAGATGTTGTAACATTTCATTCAATTACCTTTGTGCAGTGGGGAGAGACATGCAGAATCTTCCTAAAGAGACTAATTGGGTTTTGCCAATAATACAGGGAAGAAGCTGGACAACAGGATGAAGAGGTCTTTGGTTGTTCTGTGCTTTCTTTTGTTCTCATGTCAATCCATGGGTGGGTGGAATGCTGCAGCATTGTGGAGTTGTTTGCCTTTCTAGTGCTTTAAAATCTCACTGGGCCTGTTTGAGAGGAACATTGGGTTTGGTTGGCTTGTTTCCAGATTTCTGGCTCCAATTAAAAAGTAATAAATTTAGAGGCATTCAAGCAACAGTAAGAACAATGTAATGTACAAATAAACAATCAGGTGCCAAAAACACTTAATTCAAATAAAGGTCAATGAGAGGTTGCTACTCACTTGTTAGGATATTACAAAGTCATATGTGCTAACATTTAGACTGGATGCAGTCAAATGAAGAACCCATATTGTTTTTTTTATGCCTTCTTATAGACAGCTGCACATTTCTAAGATTTCAGTAGTATCTCATAGTGCAATAAAAAAACTGAGATTAAGGGGTAAATCTTCATTTTCACTGCATGGGCAGTAATCTATTTAGAATGAATCATCCACTCATTGTAAAACAAATCCCCTTTCAATCCAACAATGGTGCAGGTGATAGTTCACTCCCGTTACAATTCCTAAGACCCTGCTTGGACTTGCTTTAGCATTAACTGTGTAGATGGTTTTATTCATCAGTATGTTGGGGTATAAAGTAAGGTACTGGCTGTTTTGGATATTGTTTTGTGAAATGAGAAAGAGCGAATTGATAGTGTTGTTGTAAAAGTGCCTTTAAGGAAGAGTAATCATAATATGATAGAATTTTGCATTGAGTTTGGAAGTAATGTACTTTAATCTGAAACTAGTTTAAATCTAAATAAAGGAAGCTATGGAGTATGAGGGGAAACTAATCCATGGTTAATTGGGATAAAACATTGGAAGCCATGGTGAGCAGGCAATGGTTAGCATTTAAAGAAATAATGCAACAGTTGCAGAAAAATCATTTCCTTCTCAGGCGCAAAAACCCAACAGGCAAAATTGTCCATCCAGGTTTGCGAAATTAAAGCTATTATTAAATTCAAAGCTATCTGAAATAGCTGGCCTGAGGTTTGGGAGCATTTTAGAGCTCAGCAGTGTAAGTCCAATAAATTGATAAAAAAGGTGAGATTGAATATGAGCATAAACTGCAAAGAAATATAAATAACATCTGCAGGATGCCTAAAAGTATGTAAAAAGAAAAAGACTAGCAAGGGGAAATATGGGTTCCCTACAGACAGACGGGGGGTGTTTATAATGAGAAGTAAGGAAATGAAAGTGGGATTAAACAACAAATTTGTGTCTGCTTTCATGGAAGAAGAAGACACAAGAATCCTTGTAAACATACCAGAGAATCCAGTGGTTACTGAGAATGAGGAACATGTTGAAACTGGTGGGTCTAAAAGCTGATAAATCCCAAGAAATTTATGATCTACATCCCCAGCTGAGAGGTGACTGTCAGATTTAATGAATGCTCTGGGTATCATCTTCAAGAATTCAACAGATTCTAGAACAGTTCCCATAGATTGGAAGTGTAACCTCACTATATAAGAAGGGAGGGAGAAAAGAAATAAGCAAGCACTGACTTGTTAGTCTAATGACAGTAATAGTGAAATGTTGGAATTTATAATAAAGGATGTATCAACAGAAAACCTTTAAAAGAATAATACAGTTGGCATGGATTTTTGAAAGGAGAATCATGTTTGACTAACCTACTGATGTACTTTGAGGATGTGGCTAGTCGAATAGATCATGAAGAACCAGTGAACAAAGTGAATTTAGATTTTCAGATGGCTTTCAAGAAGGTTCCACAGAAGAGGTCGGTCACCAGTAACAGAGAACATGGAGTTGGGGTACTTGTCTGACATGGATTGAGAATGTGTAATCAGACAGAGAGCAAAGAGTGGGAATGAACAGATCTTTCTCAAGTTTGGCGGTCTATTAATAGTACGGCACCACAGGGATTGGTGTTTCCTCTATAGCAAGAGTTTGGGATAGTCATCATTAGGGCCCTCCTCAACAGCCTCCTGCAAGTGGCTGGCGAACTGCACCCTGAACCATTGTATTGTGGATTGATTTAGTCTCCTGACCTAAAAGTGGATGCACTTCCTGTAGAGGAAGTGTAGTAAAGATACAATAAACTGGCTCTGGGGATGGCAGGTTTGCCATATGAGGAGAGATTGAGTGGACTAAGCCTGCATTCACTGGAGTTTAGAAGAATGAAAGGAGGTGTCATTGAATCTTATAAAATTCTGATGGGATTTGACCACCTGGATGAAGGGAGGATGTTTCCCCAGACTGACGAGACTAGAATTAAGGTCACAGGCTCAGAATAAGGGGTAGGCTGTTGAAGACTGAGATGAAGAGAAAGTTCCTCACACGGACAGTGGTGAAAGTTTGGAATTCTCTGTCTCGAAGGAACGTGGAAGCCCAGTCATTGAATTTTTCTTTCAAAAAAGAGATCAAGACATTTCTGGATATTCAAGTTCAAGTTCATATAAAAACAAGTTGCTATAAAAACACATGGAGGAACAAAATGTCATTTCCCCCAGACTCACAACAGATGACATACATAAAACAGAATAAACGCAGACAAAAAAAATTGTGCAAGTACAAGTAGTGCAAAAAATGATATATACAGAATACAAATTTAGTGCAGAGTTAGTGCAAAGCCGAGTTGGACGAAGAAAATACAGAACTCGTGTGAGAAAAAGACACTGAGTTGGAAGATCAGCCATAACCTTGATGAATAGCAGAGCAGGTCAAAGGGTGAAATGACCTATCCTGTTTGCACTTCTTATGTTCTTATGTTCTAATATACTGTAGGTTAGCATTCACCACATGAATACGGACTTGCTCAGGCAAAGACTAAGCAGAGAAGGTACGGTAGAATGGGAGTCAATAGAAAGTTCCTTCCTGTAGCAACAGAAAAATATGGAAGGCAATGGCAGTTAGAATAAAACAGGATGGAAATTCACACAATTTCATAATAATATATTATAATAGTAAAAATGGATTCATAACATACTGTATCTCTAAAATGTCAGAGAATGCTTCATAGTTGGAGAGTCATTGGACCACTACAGAAATGGACAGTTCTGACCGTTCCCCTGCATCAAACCCAGTGAGATTTTAAAACATCAGCATAGTGAGGGTTGGAAGAAGTCTGATTGGGAAGATAAGATGGATCCTTGCCCCAACCCACCCCTAAAAATCAATAGTCACACATTAAAGGTAGGTTAGGTTTGTCTTGCAAATGTTTATCCTTTCAACTCCATACAACCCATCCCCACTCATCCTGGGCAATTAAAACTCCCCCCCATTGCATCTGTGAGGATGAACAATACATATAAAAAAACATCCACCACCAATTATCATTGTGGCTTTAATAAGGAAACAAGGAGATCGTTTAAATAAATCAAGGTATATAATTCCCACAGGTTAAATAAACTCATATTTTAGCCCAGATTTGTGCTCATTTCAACAAATAATCCCGCAGAACTGTCATCGGGACGATACAGATTACTTAATTCACAGATTAGAGAATAGTAACTTTTATCCTCCAAATGCAATCTAACAAATATTTGCTGATGGAATGGTAAGAATTTATAGGCCACTTTACTATCAATTTATTTTGAACACTGTGGGAATTGTTAGGGTCAATTATTATTTTGGTGGATAATTTTAACAATTCTATTGTGATTAGTTTTAGGCCTTTTTGATGAAAAACTAGTAACCACATTGGGAAGAGTGGCTGTTTGATGGGCAGCCTTTATTTTACTAATTTATTATCAACTTGAAATAATAATGCACTGACTCATGCACAGAACCACCTGGTTATCAAAATTATTCTGCAAAGCAGCAGCATTCATATTGGGTGACAAATGATTTAACAGACATCACTGAAGATTTCTCTTTCAGCAATCTGAAGGCCCTTCATTAAATCTAATAAATCCAGAGGTAAATTGCATTTTGCAGAACTATTTCTGTAGCATTTTGCAAATGCCATTTGAACCACAGTCACAATTTACTTTTCTCTGCTGAATTACACTCCAGGTTCTCTCAATGTATTTCTTTCAGTCACATTCATATTGAACAGTAATTTAGACCTGAAAGCAGCATTCATCTGATTTTGTCTCTGCAATCATTGTTCCAGATGAGCATCTTCTCAAGGACAAATTTAAAAGCACTACCAAAGCCTCTCGTCATGTAGCATTATGTATCTGAAGTATCAAAATATGCTGCACTTTGCAGTCCTTTCTTCTGACAGACCGTCTTGTTTCTTGCTTTCTGTCTATTACAGCATCATTTCTTTTTCTTCAATGATTAAACATGAATTAAGCATGTGCATTGATGCTGATCGTATATTTTTTCAAAATGTTGTATAGTCATGAGAAAAAATATAAACACGATTGTTTTCGTATTATCCCCGTAAAATGTTGAAAGACATGCATTAGCAGAAAATATTATTATTGGCTCAGTAAAATATAAGATAAAAGGATTTACAGACTGAAGTATCTGTAGCAGATTGAGAACTTGTTTCAATTCTATTAAAAAGAACACAACTAAAAAGCCTCCTCAAGTCCCTCATGTGTAACGATTGTATTAAGTGATAGGAAAAATAGATTTTGTGATTCCATAACAACTTAAGAAAGTGAAGTTTTAATTAAAAAGGACATACTTGAATCTATACCATTAGGTCAGTCTATTTCTATAGATCACTTGTGTTAATCTAAACTGATTCAACACTATTTAGGTGTTGTATCAGTTTAGATTTGCACAAATGAACAAAGTATTGCTACAAGTAGAATATTAATACACTTTCACCTTATCATTGCAACTATTATTAACGTGATTGAATCTGCTTCCTAGAATTTGTCAGTTTGGCATTATCATTTTATTAATCTTTCCTTCAGTGTTTATATATCTATTATTGTCTTAAATATGTTTTCAGATTTGTTTATGATTTTCCCTGAAATAGTTGATTTGTATTAATAAAAAATGAAAAAAAAATAAAAAAAGCAAACACTCAAAATAGTCACTGTTTTTGACATGTTGAAGGAGTCTATAGTTAATGACCTTATGCTCTTATACTCGTACATACAAGATGGCTGTACTAAGACAGATTTGTATTTAGTATGTAGCATGCAGTTATATTATTGCTGTTGCTTTGGGTTCTATTTTGCTGCAACACTACAAAGGTAATTCCACAGTAGGTACTGATGCCCGCTGAAATAACCACAACCTAATCTAGTCTGTCATCTTTATCAACTTGGTCCTAAACAGTGACAGCCACAGAAATGACACTGCATGAAAATCAGAGTGAAAGGACTCAAAGACTCTGCAAAGAAAACTTTACTTAGCCAGTGCCTCATGGACAACCTGCTGAACCACAACCAACATGATCTGCAGAATGTGCACAGCATCTGAAATGCCCTTTGCACCTGCAAAGAGACTCCTGGTCTTTTGACCAGAACACCAAGACTGATTCAATGAGAGCAACCTGGAGATCTAGGAGCTAATTAATCACAAACACAAAGCTTCCTTGAACAAGGTATACTATCAAACCTGAAAGGTAAATAAAACAGATCTACAGCATCTGATGATGAAGCTGCAACAGAAAAACAGAAAAACCAATGATCTAAAGAGCAGGTGGAGGGTGGAAAGAGCACAGGAGATCCACCAACTCTTGATAGTCATAACCTGTCTGATTCTCCAATGAGGTCAAAACCATCTGCAGCCCAAACACCAAACAACTTACTCTACTGACAGCCAAGAATAGGGAGAGTTCAGCAAGGATATAGAAGCAGTCAGCATGTACCTGGTAAAAAAAAATTCAGATCTCCTCAATCAAGACTGTCTGACATGATTTCAGTGCCATCCACCCGACTAGAAGTTGACAAGTCTCTGAGCAGGCAAAATCCTCTCTGAAGTACTAAAGCATGGTGAAGAAGTACTTCTGATGCAATTCATGACCTATTCCTTCTTGGAAGAGAAGAGCATGCCACAGAGAGGACAAGAGATGCTGTAATTGTGAAAATAATCTGGGAAGGATATAAAACCAATTGCAGTAATTACAGCAGGATCTTCTTTTCTGTCACAGGGAAAGTCATTGCAAAGATCCTCCTCAGCCATCTCCTCCATGGGCAAAGAGCTCCTTCCAGAGTGGCAATGTGATTCTGCTCATCAAAAGGTACAATGGGAATCATCTTTACTGAGGACAGATCCAAGAAATATGTAGAGATCAATACCACCAACCATACACGGTCTTTGTTAATCTCCCAAATCTTTCAATTCCATTATCTAATAGGGATTATGGACACTCCTCAAATTTGGATGACCTCAGAAGTTCATCACGGTTCTACGTCTGATACACAATGACATGTAGGTCATGATCCTAACCAAGTGGCACATCACAAAGTCAATCCCAGTGCCAAAATGGATCAAGCAAGGCTGTATCATTGCTCTTGGCATCTTCTTGACTTCCTCATGACAATATTGCACTTCACCTCCAGCAACTTGCAACTGAAGCAGAATCAGTCTACAGAGTGGCTGGGAAACTATTCATCCTTTGGTGCCTCTACTCCAGAACCAAGATCACCCCAGTATCAATCATGGAATTTATTATGTAGATGATACTTCCATGTGCGCGCATTTGGAGATGGAGCTCCAAGTCATCATGACTCCTACAATAAGGCAAACGAAAGGATGGGCCTTCCACTAAACATCTGGAGGACAACTGTTCTCTACACCCTGACCCTGCCGCACAACACCACACCCTCAACAGTCAAAGCCCACAGCCAGAATTAGAAAAGGTAAATCACGTTCCATACTTAGGGAGGCACTGCTTAGCATAGGCAGGCATTTACGATGAAATTCACCCCATCCCCCTGGTCGAGGAAAAGCTTTTCTTAAGGTCAAGACCTGAAACCAGGCACCAAGCTGATGGTCTACAAAGCAGCAATGATCCCCATCTGCCCCATTTTATGGCAGAGTCAATGAGGTCCCACACTGGCCTCAGCAGCCATCTCAGAATCTACAGAAGCAAGTCATCCTCAATACTAAGGGACTGCCTAAGAAGAAGATGATTTGTTATAAAGCACCTTGGAAACTTAGGAGGTCATTAAAGGTGATAACAGGAACACAAGCCTTTTTCATCTTTCTTCAACAGCTAATTTCATAATTATTTCCTGAAGCATCACAATATTTTGATTCTAAAAGAAGGACAATATTTGCATTAGTTTTCACCTCAGATACTCAAGCCTGAAGACCTAGGGAATGCTGTGATCGTGGACATGTAGGGGAGTTTCTATCTCATAATCTGCTCACTGTTGTTTTGCTGATGGTGTGACTTGGCGTTTATAGTTCATTTCTGTGCTTCATCCATTGCATCTGTGTTTCACCCACTCTCAACCCCACCTTTAGAAACCTCCTCTCTCTCAGGCTGGCACAAATGCATTCATTACTCCTCCTGCCATTGTGTCACTATCACCACTCTGAAACAAAAGGACGAGCGCTCCATCCCCTGTGGGCAGAGCTCTCATCAGTTCTTATAAAGAGCACACATTCTCTGTTGTCAAACTGGCAGGCTTCACCCCTACTGTCATGCCATTCATCTATCTTAACTAAACATATTATAGAAAATTATTTTCTATGTTGTTATAGAAAAGAAGTGGAATTTTTCAGGATGTTCAAAAATGCTTCACAGCCTCTGAAGTAGGTTTGAAGTCTCAACAATATTGTAATGCAGGAAAAGCAATTTCAAGTTTTCAAAAACAACTCCAACAAGCAGCAATAAGATCATCTGCTTCAGCAATGCACTTTAAATATTAAATCTGAGCTAAACATTAGCAAAGACACTGAGAAGAATGCAGGTACCCTTCTTTGATATAATGTCATGAGATTATTTACCTGTGAGAGCAGATTGGGCTGTGCTTTAACATCTCATCAATAAAAATGCACCTCTGAGAGAGCAGCACTCCTCCAATCCAGCACTGTGGAATCAGCCTTGATTCTATGCTCAAGTGAGACTTGAATCCATCACACTCTAACTGAGGAAAGAATACCACCACCTGAGACACCATTGACTACAGAACTGATTGCAAAGCAGCTGTCAAAAGTTAGTGAAACACTAGACAACTTCCACTATCCTTTCTCAGAAAACATTGGTGAACCTCCTGAAACACAGTTAGCCACCAATGCTGTTCTGCGTTTTTGATCATTCCAGAAGAATAATAGATCCATTGTCACAGGATTTTCAGATAAATAATAAAATTTCTATTGGAATAATAACTGAACAGAGTAACATCAAAATAAACCAGCAATGCAGCATTTCAACAGGGCATGAGAAAAGTGACATTAAGGAAGTATGAAGATTCCACAATATGCAATTAATTGCTCCAAAGACTAGTAACTGTATTTCGATGCATTTCTACAATACATTGAATCAGAAAACAGACTAAAAATTTGGTTCAAAAAATACCTGAGACAGAAGTGTTACTGGTTTGTCAGCTGGTTTTACACTGAACTTTTATAGTTTATCCACATTGACTGCACACAAGAGAAAGAAAATATCTTTCATATAATAAAAAGCATATACTCCTCAGCAGATTTCCTATATTGATGGTGGTCTAACCGTTTTGACATTGTTAAAGTGCATGGAGCCAATTAGCCATATTGCATACTTCATTGCTTGTGTGATGTGAAGCAGGAATTGTCTATAGTATAAATAATGCACCACATAAGTGCATATTCTGTTATTTAGTGTAACAATTATTGAGCCCTGGATGGAAAAAAAACTGAAATAATATTCCAATGTACAGTGGTCTGTAATTCTTGCTAAGCAATTCTGCCAGTGGCTGCTCTAATTAACTACAGTTGACATAAAAGAAATTACTTAGCAGCATTCTCTTGAAGTATGTAGTGGCATGTGCTTTCATTTTACAGCTCAAGCACATGCTGGTGTAATTTATTAATAAAAGCATGTGTGGGAAGTTTGCTGCAAAACAAAAATAAGCTGCACTGAAGCAGTTTCTTCCAAATTCCAGATTGAGAAATAGGAAGCCAGTTACTATATACAAAAGAACACTGCTCTCTAGTGGAATCACAAAAATAGTTCTTTTTTCTCTTTTACATTTACTATTATCAAACAAACAAAAACATGTAATCTCAATAATATTTTAAATTATCTGCACTAATTGCTTTGTATAAATTTAAATCGCAATGTAATATATTGTTTATAAGTTTGTTGTGATTTTTTAATTAACCTGTTTGGATCTAAGCTATTCCTCACTTAAACTTTAAAAAAAAGATATATGAAATAAAGTCCTGCTAGACATCCATCTGACATACAATATTCTAGATAAAAACCTAGATACTGCAGAAGAGTACTGACAAACAGAGAAAGTACATAGACCGGTGCCCTTGTGGGGGCTCTGGTTATAGCTGCATTTCAATTTAACAGTTTCAATGTCAAAATTGAATCAGACGAAAAATAGCTTATTGGTGAGGAACAAGTAATTAAACATCTCATTTACTGTGTTTACATTGCAATAACATAGGATCCATTAATTTTTATCAGTCAATAAATTGCAAACAACCATCAATTGAATAATGTACACCTAGATCACGGGGAAGGTAAAATAATAATTCTGGAAGTTAAAATCCCTGTGTAAACCCCAATATCTTTTTGAAAATTCCCAATCTCTTCTAAAAGTGCCATCAGTGAGAGGATATAATGCCTTTGGGTAATTGCTCATCTGAAATATGCAATCAATTGAAAAACTACATCAGTCATGTACTATTGTGTCAACCAAATGTTGTGCTTCATTTAGCAAAATGAAGATTGAAACCAAAAGGGTGGCATAATGGTGCAGAACCACTGCCTCATAGCGTCAAAGACCTGGTTTCAATCCTGACTGCAGTTGCTGTCTGTGTAGTTTACACATTCTCCCTGTGACTGCATGGGTTTCCTCCCAAAGATGCGTGAGGCATAGACTAATTGGCTACTGTAAATTGCCTCTAATATGTAGGTGAATGATGGAATCTCGGGAGGTGGGGCAGGGGAGGAAATTGATAACATGTAGGGAGAATGGGATTAAAGTGTAAATGAGTGGTTGGTGGTCTGAATGGATTTGGTGGGCTGAAGGGCCTATTTCCGTGCTCTATCGCTTTATGACTCGATGACACAGATTTCTAATTTAGAAGTTAGGATGATATCATTGAGAGAAACAAGAAACTTCAAACATGTAATCATTATATGAAGTGGGTGTACGTTCCGTGACACAAAAAATAACTAACACTTATATTGGATAGTAAGGAATGTTCATGTAGGATTGAATATAAATAAATAATGTTGTTGCAGTTTGAAATATCATAACCAGGATTCACATTTTGCTTACAAAATCAATCTTCAGTGGTCTCTGAAGAAGTCTGCATCAATGGTCAACTACTATAAAGGAATGCGTCCAACTAATACTGTCCAATCATAAGGAACATCTATCTCATGTTTGTCACTTTTTTTATGACGTAGGAGAAGGGCATTTGGCTCACTATTACACCTCTCAGAACAATCCCACTCCCCCACATTTCCCTGCAAATTAATCTCTGTTACAAGCCCATCAAATCTCCTCAATTATTCAATGAACCATCTACACCAAGGGTAATTTAGAATAGTCAATTAACTTATCAACCAGCATGTCTTTAGGATGTGTGACACAACTAGAGCCCTTAAGGGAAACCCTTGTGGCCACAGAAAGAATATAAAAATTCTACACAGACAGTATTGGAGGTCAGGGTCAATCCCAGGTTGCTGGATCTGTGAGCCAGCCACACTATTTGCTGCTTCACTGTTCTACATGGATCAAGTCTCTCCCTTTCCTTACCTTCATTTTCCATCATCCAGAATAGCACTTTAGCGTGGCATTGAGGGGGAACTGCATTATTAGCTTTTGGACGAGATGTTGAACAAAGTCGCATTTGGCTGCTCAGCTGTGAATGAAATAAAAACTTTGTAGAATTATTCATATAAGTGCAAGCTCTTACTTTCAGCCGTTATAATCCTTTGATGAGGGGTTTGACCATTCAACACAATCTTAAATGGAAGGGGATCTTTTCTAGCCCCACTGAGGTCCTGGACTGGACAAATTTGCATGGCTCAGCCTTGAAATCATTATCACACCAGTGTTAATGTCTGCAGCTTGGTTGAACTTGCAATTCACATCTCCTTACAGTTTAAGTTTCCCCATCAGTATTTTATGTCCCTTGTGCCATGAACCTTGCAGAGTTTTGATTTTGTATTTATTCATCTTTCAGGATCTGGGCATCATTGGCCAAGCCAGCATTTATTGCCCATCCCTCATTGCCCTTAAGAAGTTGGTGGTGAGCCACCTTCTAGAACTGCTGTAGTCCATCTTCCATTTTAATGTAGCAATTATAGTGCAACTGAGTCGCTTGCTGCATGTCTGAGTCACACATGGAATAAGGATGGCATTGATGAACTAAGTAGGTTTTATGATAATCTGTATTTAATGGCAATTTAACTGGATCTTTTTTATGAAATTGCAGATTATGCTGAATTTATATTATGTAGTTGCAATGGCAGGTGTGGAAGTGTCTCTAGATCTTACTATTCTGCTAATGTAACTCCAGATGGATAAGCTAGGGGTAATATAACTTTATGAACATCTACAAATTGGTGCAAAAGTGAAATTCACATTGGCTCACCCTTCTAATTTCAAACCCTTCTCTCTTAGAAAATACTTTAACTTTGCCATTCATTTTCAGCTGACTGCTGAAATGAGAAACACAGAAAGCCAACTCCTTTCACTCAGACCAAATAATACACTGTGTGGAAGCTGACTATATAGATACCGATTTGTTATTTAAATTTATTTTTCTGATAATGTTCATGTACCATAATGGAAAAGTCTTTGATTAATAATACTAAATATAAAATGACTTGAAATACAATTGAAGATTAATTCATGCTGAGATATTTCATTTTAAAAATGTTGTACTGCATATAACCCTGCATTTCTATGGTATGCTGTCAATCACTCTCCATCTAAAATAATCCACAGACAAAACAGACACAGTCAAATAATGTTACATCATTCATCTTAATAACTAATACATTATCCCATCCCTGCATGAACCCCAAATCACTGATCCTTTCACAACTCTTGGTCCAATCTTCCCTGTACCTACTCCCAGACCCCAAACAAAACCCTCTCCTCACACTCACATGTGATTCATGGCATATTCACATTTAAGGTCTGTTCTACTGGGCCTCATGTGTTATAAAATACTGCTGCTCAGGAGGTCCCACAAAACTGGTGTGGACTACTTGCAGTACCAGTTTAATGTACCTTCTGTAAGCGTCAAAGAATTTCTGAGGCACTGGCTTTTTATTTCTAACTAATTTAATTGAATTAATTTAAATTCTCCAGGCCAGGGAGGGATTTGAACATGTCTCTAGAGCATTCATTCAGGCTGTTGTAACCTATCCTCAATGCAGTCATACCCAATTTATCAGAAAAGGAGGAGCTTAAACTTGTGAATATTTTTAACTGTAAATGCATGCCTTAGGTTTTCTGAAAAATGGAACAAGTTGGCTGATTTAAAACAAAATAATGGCAGCAAAACATACATCCTGCAATTTTGAGAGGTGTTGAATTTATCTAAATTCTAACAACATATATCAAAATTGGACATCCATGTCTATGATTTATTGGTGCTGCTGACTCTTCATATATGGCACATTAACCAGGAAATAGACAATGGTTAAAAACACATTGAGATGGTGATCACAGGAGATAAATTCCCTTGAAAGAGGAATCAGTTTCATTGGAAAAGTGGAACAATTTCTTTATTGAAGCATGTATGAGAGTATACTCTGAATACACTTCAGGATTGTGGATTTCATTGATAATAAAGTTCATTTTGTCCTTGGCAGAGCAGTAGAATAGGGTTGAATATAGATTAAGATAAATGTCATCAGCAAGATATATTCACCCTTCATTCTTCTGCTCCATTGGCTCCAGTCTAAGTAATGCCTTAATTTTAAAATTTTTCTCAAGGTTTTCAATTTCCTCATAGTTTCATTCTGTCTGTCTGTAATCTCCATCAACGCAATATCTCAACATCTCAAACTGCATTTCTCTAATTTTGACCTATAATCAGCCCCAGATTTGATTGTTCTATTATTGGAGGCCATTCTTTTAGCTGCTATCAGAATCAGGTTTATTATCACCAACACATGTCGTGAAATTTGTTGTTTAGTGGCAGCAGTACAGTGCAAGACATAAAGACATAAAATTACTTCTGATTACAAAAATAATTAAATAGTGCAAAAAGGAATAATGAGGTAGTGTTCATGAGTTCATAGACTGCTCAGAAATTTGATGGTGGAGGGAAGAAACTGTTCCTGAAACACTGAGTGTGGGTCTTCAGGCTCCTGTATCTCCTCCCCGATGGTAGTAATAAGAAGAGGGCATGTCCCGGGTGGTGAGGTTCCTTAATGATGTATACCGCCTTCTTGAGGCACCGTCTCTTGAAGATGTCCTTGATGGTGGGGAGAGTTGTGTCCGTGATGGAGATGGCTGAGTCTACAACCCTCTGCAGCCTCTTTTGGTACTGCGCATTGGAACCTCCATACCAGGCTGTGATGCAACCAGTCAGAATGCTCTCCACTGTACATCTGTAGAAATTTGCGAGAGTCTTTGGTGATGTACCAAATCTCCTCAAACTCCTAATGAAGCAGAGCCACTGGCATGCCTTCTTCATGATTGCACCAATGTGTTGAGCCCATCCTCTGAGACGTTGACGCCCAGGAACTTGAAGCTGCTCACCCTTTCCACCGCTGACCCCTCAATGAAGACAATAAGGCCCCAATCTTCATATTTCCTCTCTAAACTCCTCTATCTGCAACTTTTTCTTTTTCTTTAAAGTGCTCCCTAAGGCTGACTTCCTTAACCAAGTATTTGGTTGCCGCTAGTAGCTTACTACTGCACTCATGTCATTTTTTAAAAATGCTCCCGTGAAGTGTCTTGGGACACAATTAAGGCAATATGTATATGGATGCTGCTGTTATTAGACAACCCACTCATAAAGAAGTCACATTCCCAAACTTATGAACTTCTGTACGCAGCTCGACATTTCCTTTATCAAACATTTTATTTTATTGAATGATTTTTTTTTACTTTATTTGGTGCTAGCCCTTTCAGTTTGTAGTTAAGAAGAAAGGCACTATATGGGTTTGTATTAGGTCATTAGCAGGTGCCAGCAACTACCCAGAGCATACTTTGCTACACAATGGGACGTTATAGTTTCCATCTGGTTTCTCATTCCCTGAGAAGTTCACATTGGGAATTTGGGAAGTGTGAGAACCTCAATTGTCAGATTTGACAGACTAATATGGAGTACTATCCCCCACCCTATCTTTAATTTTATTTAAATAAATCAATCATTTAAAGGGAACTTGTCTTGAATGGGGTTTGATCCAATTGTGTGGTTGCTCTGCATATCTTCTCACTCTAAAACCTCATTAGGATCAGGTGTGTTCCAGAACTAGAATAGCTTTTCCGAAGCACAAGATCTTGACAAGGGTCATTACACTGTGTGTGTGAGCTGGCTCTCCCCATTTTCCTCTAGGTCTGATTTTTCAGCTTCAACATGTTCATATTATCCACCTGAACCAACAATTCCAGCCTTTGATTGACCTGGCGTACACCAGTCTATTGTTTTGAGAACTGTCTACTTGAAAATGGGAAATGATTTACACTTTAGTTTGCTTACTGAGCATTGTTAAATACTAACAGGGGGTTGTGATTGCAGGTGAGTTGTTTTCGGTGCCAGATGAAATTCACCTTGTTAAGGCAAAAGATTACACTAATCTCTAGCTACTGTAGATTCATGGGATATATAGTTCACATTTCTTTTAGATTATTTTTCCCTCAGCATAAAGCTGGTTTTTGATACTGATGGTTAGGGTTGACAGTGAACTGCTTAATAACATTTACAATTCAAAACTGTCCTGTGGTAGGATCTGGCAGAAAGGAGATATTGCTTTCTCAAGGCTAATACCCCTCACCAGATATAAATAACAGATAAATATTCTGTATTGTTTTACATTAATGTACTTATCAAAGCTACATTGTAGAAGGCATTGCCAGCAAAACTAAGCCAAACAATTGACCTTTACTAGGGCTATACCACAAAGACCTCTCCCCCCATGGATTTCAATTAAAATAAGTTCATTAGAAAAAAATAAATCTTGCACATAGTTTCCTTCTCCTGCACTAATATTGTTTTTGAAATCTGAAAGGCATTGTGGTAACAGTAGCTGTTGAAACCACCTCCTTATAAGTGTGTAGCACAAAAATCTCACTAATCAGACAGCAGATGGGATATTTTGAAGCAAAATGAGCTACTGTCAGTCAGCAAGTCTGCTGTTTACAAAGGCATTGCTGCATAATTACAGCTGTATTGCTCCACAACCTGTAGTTCTGTATTCAGTAATAGACAGAACACATGGGCTTTGATGTAGAGCTCTTAAAACAAGACAATGCAAATGACATTTACTGGAGATTTTTTTCATTAATGAACAGTACTTCAGGGAGTGTAAAGGCAAGAGGCATATAATTTCTGAACTATTTAAATTGCTAATTAAATCTGTATAGGAGGTGTACTCCTAATGCAGACAATTACTCCAGCTCATAAGTGTTTGCCTTACGGTTGCTAATTACTGCAGAAGCCAATTAATTGCTGTTGACGTTTTGTATTCTTTTGCATATCGCCAGTTAATATTTACATTTATAATGAAGACAGAATTGGCAAACACTATGTCATTTTGTAATGAACAATTTCAGTATCTAAACAACAACCATATTATCTCATTGTGCTTGAAGAGTGCAGATGATTAGCATAAGGTTTGTGTGCACTCTGATAATGTTACTTATTTTAACAAGGAAAGTGCCATGGATGTGTAATTTCTTCAGGTTAAATGGCTCAGTAGCTCTGATAAATGTTACTTTATCTACATTTAAAGCTGGAAAAGAAAATCCATAATTTCTCTCATTACAATATTTTTAATTGAACATGTATTGAAAACTTAGTAGCCTTGATATCTACTACCATATACATTGATTCAATTTAAATAGGTGAATGCAGATTTCTACTAGTAGTCTAGATTAAAAAATGCAAATTCTAGATCCTGGACATATTATGTAGAATGAAGAACAATATGGTAGGCCCATTACCATCTGTGAAGAGAAAAGACAGATGTGAAATTTTTATTTGAACAAATTCAGTCTAAATCAGATCCATACTTGAATCATTAAGCAATCTTTTCTCTTTGCAAATATGGGTTGGCCTACATTATATTTCCAACAGTTCTTATTTCTCTTTCCCTAATAAATCATAAGCATATTTTCCTTCTGAATTGTTCCTGACCAACTCTATGATAGTTAAAGGTAAGTTTAGTCATGAAAGGACAAATATTACAATGAGGGGTATCCAACCATATTATAAACTTTTCTTCAGTTAAGCACAGTTTCTAAATGTATAATCAAGTTATTGACTGCTCTCCAGAAAACTGGAGACAAGGAGTCTGCTCATGGCTCTGTCTGCATGAGGATCCTTAATTTTCAGTTTCGAGATCTCCCAGTCCAGACCTGCTGTGTGCTGCACATACTGTTCAACTGCCTTGGTAACAGAAATCGTATTCATATGGCATCTTTATCCAAAGTAAATTATCATATTTTTAAAACAATGAGGATAAATGAGATTCACAGAATTAAAAAAAATGATTGTGTCGTCACAGGAATGTATCCTAGAGAAAAGATAAACACTGTGCAAAGGAAGGACATATTAGGCAGGATGGGCGCAATTGTGAGATGTGTCAAAGGAGAAGGAGATTAGGCAGCTGGGGCATTAGGGGAGGGAATTCCAGTGTAAGCTCGGGCAGCTGAAGGCACAGCAGCCAGCACTTCAGCCTGGAGAAAGGATGCACAGGAAGCCGGAGCAAAAAACAAACCGCTGGATGAACTCCAGACTCCAGCATCTGCAGTCTCCTGTGTCTCCACAGGAAGTTGGAGTCAGACAAGTTGAGAGTTCAAAAACGATATTAAGAAGTTGGAGGAAGTTGCAGAAATCACCAGCAGTGAGCACATGAAAGGTTTAAAGATGAAGATGAAAATTTTAAATTGGGTGGATTGGCAGTTCAGCAGACACAAAAATGACAAATGAACAGAATTTGAGGCATTGCATTGAGGAACAGTGTACACAGACTTTTAGGTGAGCTAAATGTCACTAAGGGTAAAAGAGAGAAGACCAGCTACATTGGAATCACCACTTGGAGGTGGCACTGATACAACTGAAGGTTTCAGCAGGGGATGGGTAGAAATGATTAGCCAATGTGCTCTTTCGGCAGGTCACAGAGTGTTTGTTGGAGGCCTGGATTATGAATCAGTTTCACAGAAGTGTACTGCCTCCAATGCCACTATGCCTCCACTTCCACAGAAGGTCTCCTGGAGGAATGGAGGAGTAAGAGGAGGTCTTCTGTGGAAATGGAGCTACTTAGGCTGCTCTCACTACCCAGTCCTTGGCAGATAGCCCTGCTTTTCATCCAACTACCTGTAAAACACAATGAGGATTTTTGTTTCCACCTTTCCAGGCAGAGGATCACTCTACCACTGCTGTACTGAGAAAATTATATCATATGAGTGCAACTAGGCCACTGTTGCCAGGTTCAGAATCCCGCAGAGGTAGGGCCTATGCTGCCAACAAGTGGGAGGCAACAATCTGTCCTTTCCTGTGTCATAGTAAACCTTGTCAATGTTGGCAAACAGGAGTAACTTCACTGATGATGTTTCATATGGGTGCCGACGCCCCACAGGAGGGAAGAGGGAGTAGGTCTGAGCATTCTCAACATTGATTCTAGACCCTATAAAATGGCATAGCATCAGGCCAAGCATGGGCAATGAAATCCCCTTTATTAGGAGAAATATTAATTAATTTATTAAACTCAGGAGAAATTATTGTTACGTCTATTATCTGCCTGCGAAAATATCCTTAATGCATACGATTAGTTGTGATGTTCACCGAGTGAAGGTACTTCCTTTCACAGTTGGCACAGGCTTAGGTTAATCTACAGACTCCTCAGCCAAAGGCAAGTTGCCTCAACTGGCTCTTCAGGAAACAGCTGAGTCCTTATCCCCCACCCTGCTTCTCTTGGCCTCTACAACCCCTTAAACATCCACTGTGTCAGATAATGACTCAGCATGAAATAATGTATACAGAGACTTGAGGCACTTGGTTTAAGAGCTTGTGGTATTGGATGAAGCGTACTGATACAGACTAAAAACTGGTTATCACATAGAAAACAGTGAGTTGGAAAAAATGAGTCTTTTTCGGGTTGGTGGGATGTTACAGATGGAGTGTCCCAGAATGTTCTTTGCCCTCAGTTATGTACTATTTATATTAATGGCCTGGAGGAGAGGGCAGAATTAGGTGGAATGGCATGTTTTGATGATGATACTATGACTCTGCAATGAAATATATATTGATTGAGTGAGTGATTTGATGAAAACTTGGGAAATGCAGTTTAATGTGGGAAAGTGTGAGGTCATGTACTTCAGCAAGAGGAATCAAAAGACAGATTATTCTCTAAATGGAGAGAGAGAGAGGTGACAAATGAATAAAGTACAGAAGGATCTACATATTCTTGTGCATGAATCATAAAAAGTTAACAAGTCCAAAAAGTAGTTAAGAAGGCAAGTGGTATAGTGGCCTTTATTGCACAGGGGTTAGAGTTTAGAAACCAGGAGATTTTGTTACAACTGTATAGAGTTTGGGTGAGGCCACATCTGGAGTACTGCATATAGTTTTGGCCCCTTATCTAAGAAAGGATAATAATGTCACTGACTCAGTCCAGAGGAAATTCACCAGGCTAATTCCTGGGATAAGAGGATTGTCCTATCAAGACTAATTCATGATCTCATAGTAAAGGATCCTCTGGGAAAATGTAGTCACAGCATGTTACCACTTCAATTCAAACTTGAAGGTGAGAAATTTGGTCTAAAATTAGTGCTCTAGACTTAAAGAAAGACAATTATAATGACATGGGGGCAGAGTTGGCTAAACTTGGCTCAGAGTCAAAGTCAAAACTGATTTTATTGTAAGATGCACATGTGGTGCAATGAAAAACTTACTTGCAGCAGCATCACAGGCACATGGCATGAGATAAGCAGTATTCACAAGAAAAACATAAAATAAACATAAATTGTACACAATGTTTTATAAGAAAGAACACAACTAGAACAAAAAATCGAAGTCCACTTTAGTGCAAAGTGATCAAAGTGGTCATCGTGTTGCTATACTGAGGTAGTGATTAGGGTTTTGCCGGTTGGTTCAAGAACCGAATGTTTGAAGGGAAGTAGCTGTTCTTGAAACTGGTAGTGTGGGACTTCAGGCTTCTGTACCTCCTGCCTGATGGTAGCTACGAGAAGATGGCGTGGCCTGGATGTGTAATCATTTTGTCATGAAAAATTAGAAGGAGGCACATTATCTGCATGAGAGGTTGCAGAGGGAACTGAGTGCGGAGGCAACTGATTGCATGATTCACAAAAGGCCAGTACCGAAAGTTCCTGACTAATATAAGAGACTGTTTCCAGAAGCTGTTCTGTAAGGTGAATTTTACATAAATTGGATTTCACTGGAACCACATGTGCATTTACTGCTTTATGCTTCGAGGACAGTAGGCCCCTGTCCTATTCCATGCACGGCATGACTGCACTGTATTCTGCAATAAAATGAAAACAACATCACGGATTAAAGAGGCACTGCAGAAATAAAAATAAAAACTTGTGGATTAATTAGAAAGTAATTTAACATTTACCTCATATGTGTTAATTCCTAAAGTTGGCTTGTTTGAACAAAGGAGTGGTGGTGAAGGAGACAGAGTGTGAGCTAATTAATCAGATGAGGTCAAAGAAGAGGAAGGTGGAGCTGGAGATGGTGCTGCCAAAGGCGAAGGCGCTGGCGGGAGGTCTGCACAATTGCCTTTTTTTCATTATAAATGGACGTAGCACCTTGGATGAATTTGCTAACCTTTGCAAACCTGGTGACATAGGGATCCATCTTCTCAAGGCATCTCAGTCCTGCAGTGATGTGCCTGAATACTTCAGCCAAGTCTTTTTTTGTGGTCCTTTTTGGTGATTCAACTGCAGGTGAATCATCTGTTTGGGTGTTTTGAGTTTTGAACGTCACTGATTCCTTGTTCATTAGCTCTTGAGAATGGGATTCCAGCAACATTCTGGCATTGTCGACTTCCATCTCAAGCTCAGGTCAATGAGCCAGCTCGACAACTTTATTGGCCACTTCACCAACCACTTCCTCAAAGCCCTTGAACCTGGGTACAAATTGAGGCACACCTTAATATCTACTACCATATACATTGATTCAATTTAAATAGGTGAATGCAGATTTCTACTAATAGCTGAGATTAAAAAATGCACAAAACCCATTCATATTGATTGACTGAGAACCATGAATAGTCCAGGATGCCTCTGTTCTTGGATCTCAGCAGGTGGGCCTCTGAGATGTCAATGATCTTGACAGTGCTGAAGAATTCATGCATGCTGTGGCTATCCAGGAGTTGTTGGATTTCCTGTGCTCTTTTTACTCACCATCTGCACAGACACTAAACTGAAGAAAAAGTATCAGCAGAGACACTGGGATGACTCTGTTTCCCTTCAGATATTGTCATGACATCTTTTACATCCAAGTCAGATGTGTTTCAGTTTAATAAATCATTTGAAAGACAACACGTCTAATAGTACATCACTCCATCAGTTCTGTACTGAGAAGTCAGCTTTGATAATTCCTCAACTTTGTGGAGTAAAGTTTAAATCCACATCCTAAGAGACAGGAGTGTTACTGTGAGTCTAGGCTGATATTTCCTACTGTTATACTACAATTTCCTGACGTCATTCATTCTAACCTTCCTATACTAGATGGAAGGTTTGTCAAGCTGGTACCAATTAGTTTTGAAATTGGGGCAGTTTTGTTCTGATTTGCATCCACTGGAAACTGGATTGAGGCTCCCCAAACACATTTCACTTATGATCCACAACGAACTGGCAGATGTATCACAGGAGATCTTTTTTCCCAGCTGTCTGCGATGATTTCCAAACCTGCATCCTTGAGTGAGATTTATAGTTTTCCAACAACATAAAATAAAACTGCCACTCATTTCCTCCAGATGAACAGTTACCGTATGTGGAGTCAGGTACAAGGCTGCAGTGTGTTAAAGAGAAGTTGCATAGACTTCATTTGATACTGATGTGAAGATCATCACCACAGATGCACAACACCAGTGCCTGAGAAACAAATGCCTACATTGCACTGTGGTGCTTTTTTTCTCCTTCTCTGCTTACAGGTTGTCTGCATTCAAGGAGAGAATCATGCCTGCTTCAGCTATCGGGTGAAATAGCATACAGAAAGGTTAGTTCTCTGCCCTAGTATCAGTCCACTAATAGGTATCCTTTTCAGCCCAAGACAAATAGAATTCACAAACGATATTTGCAAACAAGAACCCTGACCACAGATTTATGGATAGGTACACATGAACCTTGGCCTATATTGGCCTTTGGCATCTACAGCACTAGAGCAATTTAGAGAGACTAGTCTGAATAAACACTGAGATGGTAAGGCCACAGACTGAGAGTAGGAAAAATCAATGGTGCAAGAAATCAGTTCCAGAGATCGATAGAACATATTTAGGATCACAAGCTTGTGAGGGCATTTACAGCAAAGTGTAGTTTACAGTTCATCTCCCACTGTCCATGAGCTGTTGATAAATACTGTCAAGTGAACTGCACTAGACTGTGCAATAATCTGAGGCTGTAGTGACCCATTTTGATGACCAAACTCAAAACAATCTACAAATCCTCAGAGAACTGTAAACCAACTCCATCCCATTAGAGTCTGAAGGAGATATTTTAATAGTTCATCATCCTAAAACCAGCTTGAATAGTTACCCATCTTCTATTTGACAGGTAACTGTTTAAAACAAATGTGTTTGTTATAAATGGCTTGTCCTGAACATGAATTGAGCTTGAATAAAAATTGAAAAAACCTGCAGAATTGTGAAAGCTTTGTAGTTTTGGTGAAATTGGGTTCTCTACTATCTCGGCTAATGTCAACTCTTACGTTATTTTTTGCATCTTCGTCAGTGTACAGCATGCTCAAATTAATTTATTTAAAAATATATGTTAAAAATTAACCACATCCATCTGTTCTTGTAGGGGAAATGCCTTAAAATATGCTGCACTCTGTCATCAAACTGGAACTAGAAATCAGAAAACACTATAGTAGAGGAAAGGCTAATTAAGTGATGATGAATATGACGTGAACAAAGGGAAAAAATTCCTTCCAGGCTTGGAAAACAAACTATCAAGGCATTGGGTCCAAAAGTCACTTTTAAATTGGATATATGGATGCCCTTCCCTAACCAGGTCGGTGCACAATCGTTTTATTAACAAATTCCCAGAGGACGAGTGACCTGATACATCAGAGTGGTCTGATGTTCATGAAGCGCACCAACTGGTGTGTGAGGTGTTAAACCTTAGAAGGAATAAATCTTCATGTGTCACTTACTGTGGTCAAAGAACTGAAATTTATAAAATTAAGCATATAGAACATGGTGTTTTCTCACACGAGGCTCAATTTCAGTCATTATTTAGTTTTAGCATTTTTGGTAGTACTTTTGGAAGTCTTTGTAGTGTGAATTGCGTCAAATATAAGCAAAAGGATAACTCTGTAAAATCAGAGTTAGGTTATAAAAGGTAAAATTGAACAGCTACTCAAACCATTTGCAGACAGCTATAATTGTGTCATTATGATGTACAAGATTAATGGGAAGCCAGGTTTAAGTCAACCTTTGAACTAATAGACATCAACATGGATGACGGAATTAACCAGAGGTGGTCGATCTCTTTGATAGTCTCTTAGGATCAAGGATGACCTGCTTCCATTCCATTTCTCTGGGGTCTAAGGTTACTGATGCAGGTGGGGGGCTTTTTCAGGATGTTGTGCATTTAATCCATTTGGGTTTAGCTTCAGTGTGCTTCCATTATAAAGGCAGGAGGCCCCCAGTGCCTTCATGGATTCCCCTCTTCCATTTTGAGCAGCTATGATCCAGAACACACTGTATGTAGAAGTGGTCAAAGTAGAGTCATCAGGGCTTTCAAAAGGCAAATGGATTAGTGTTTGAATTACAGTGATTTATAGGGCAATGGGGATATGAACAGGGGAATGGAACTGAAAGGATTGCTTCACTTAGGAGCTGGGTCAAATGGCCTGCTTCTGTACAACAATAATCGTATTTTCCTAAATTCTGCTAACCAAAACATAACTAGTTTAATTTGTTGAAGAAATAGGTTAATGCTGTGAAAGGCAGCTTTATAAAGTAATCCCACCAAGTTAGATCAACGTCAGTAAAAGTATAACCTACAAACTGTTAGTGGTAAATTATTGTTACTTTAGCATTGTAGATGGGGCTGGTAGAAATAATAGATAAGATATCTTTATTAGTCACATGTACATCGAAACACACGGTGAAATGCATCTTTTTGCGTAGAGTGTTCTGGGGGCAGCCCGCAAGTGTCGCCATGCTTCCAGTGCCAACATAGCATGCCCACAACTTCCAAACCCGTACGTCTTTGGAATGTGGGAGGAAACCAGAGCACCCGGAGGAAACCCACGCAGACACGGGGAGAAAGTACAAACTCCTTACAGACAGAGGCCGGAATTGAACCCAGGTCACTGGTGCTGTAATAGTGTTATGCTAACCGCTACACTACCGTGCCTGCAGAAAAAAAACAATGAATAGGATATAAACTGGAATGGAATCCCACCATACTAAAAGTAGAGTGATGTTTAAATTAAGTTATCTGGCTACTGAAACACAGAAGTGAAATCTCTATTTCTTCCTCAGAGGAGCTGTGCTGTTAAAAGCTCTGGGGCACCACATCATGCACAAAGTAGACAGATCCATTATCATTGAAGAATGCCAATGTCTCCACAATCCTGTGTGTGTATGCTGATATATGGGGCAGGGGATAATTGTGATGTAAACTGGGGCCAGTAATGGTTGGATTATAGTACCAACTGGTAATAAAGTACAATGCAACCAACAAGTAGTATCATGCACTTGTAGATTTCAGTTGTGCCCAGAGTGAACTTCAGTTTAAGGTGGACAAAGCGGTGAGCAATCACATCCAGCCTGACCCCCAGCTCTACCTTTGAGCCATTTCTTTGAATAATACTTCAACCACTCATTGATCGGCAATGATTTTTGGGTTGCTTATATCAATTTTTCTTTCATAATGATATTGTATTAATATAACTTAATGTATCTGTTGTCTTTCCTTTCTCCAGATACTGTGTACTTCAGATTAACATTCTCAATTATCTCTTTCGCATACTCTTCAGTGCTTTTGATGCCCCAGTCAGATTACTCCCAGATGTTTCAATCCAGATTTAAAGTCCAGTAACTCTCCAGTCCATTCTTTATGAGATAAACCCCTGCAACTTGACATCATCCTCATTTCCTGAAGCCCTCCGCCCTCTACAAGGCAAAATGAATACTCTCAACTCGTTTGGCTGAGTACAGCTCCAATAACGTTCCAAGAAAGACTGACACCATCAAATAGAAATCACCCTGCTTGATTGGCACTCCCATCCAATACCCTCTACATAAGGCACATTGTAGCTACCATCTACAAAATGCAAAGCTGTATCTGGTCAAAGTTTCTTCAGCAGCATCTTCCAAACCCAGGATTGGTCATCACCTGGAAGGGCTAAAGCATAAAATGTATGGGAATGACTCCACCTGTAAGTTCTGTCCGCATTGTCATTTCCTCTAGTGCCAACGGGTCGAAATTTTGCACTGTCTGAGTACACTCAGCACATGAACTTCAGCTGTGTAAGAAAGCAGCTCAGCATCACTGCCATGGGTAATTGGTGATGACCATTAAATGCTGGACCTTTTAGGACTGCTTGTATTTTTGAATGAATGTGAAAAGAACAAGAATGTGCGTCTTGTTTGATAAACAGCTCTGGACATAATATGCAAAGTGCAGTGTAACCAGATTATTGTTCTGGTTGATCACAGCATCCTCTTTATATTCCACATTTTCAGTATGTTCAGCATTCTAATCACATTGAAAATCAAAAATGAAAGCTGCAGATGTTGGAACTCTGAAATAAAAACAGCAAATCGCTCGAAAAACATAGGAGCTTAATTGTCCACTCAATGGCTGTCCATTATTTCACTCTATTACTGACATTCCCTTCGTTATGTCTATTGCTCTCCCCCACCTTCTCTGCTACTTCGACTAACTTGCTTCCTCTCTTTCTTAATTCTGAATGAAAGGTCTACAATCTGAAACTTTAACTGTTTCTCTTTCCACAGATCCTACCTGACCTACTGAGTTCTTCCAGCATTTTCTGTTTTTATTCCAGGCATACTGTTGGTTACTGCTTAGCATTGGGTTGGATATGTTAAATGTTGGGTTTGCCAAATCCATCAGTTATTCAGTGCAACCTCCAGCTATTTCAGCACCATTTGTGGAGTACCATTCAACCCATACTTTTTTCCCAAGTGCATTCATTCAACCTTACAACTTTCTACCTTGAATTTCCATTAAGTTCACTTGTTTGCAGGAAATTAAAGATGATCTTAAAATCAAGCCTTTTGCTTACATTGTTTACATTAAAAATTATCTCTTAAGCAACCGTTATGTGTGGGCAATCTCACCTGTGGACTGGAGAAACTGCCGGCATTTACCTTAGCTTCCTGTCAGAAGCTGGCTGAATGGATGGAATGTCTTTCTGATCACCAAGCCAGCCACCTTGCGATGGCCCACCTGCTGATGAAGCTGGTCTCTTATGAAGAAGTGGGATCCCCTAGTCTGTGGATTGGTGGGCAGCTCAGTTATTTAGCGATCCAGCTCTGAGGCGATTTTCCAGCACATTTGGGTTGCTGACTGTCCAGCTGAGAGAGAAACCGGCTTTCCCAGTCTCTCTGAATTAGACTGGGAGTGGAGGTTGGGAGTTGAATGAATTTAGTTCACATTGCCCATATAATTGTATTCCCAAAATACCACACAACAAAGCAGGAATATTTGGGAAAATACTTACCTCAAAGAATAAGCTGGTCCCAATTTTAAAAAAATTTTTATATTGTATTTCAGATTTTTTAAATTCTTGCTTCCTCCCAGATAACTGACATTGAAGCCCTGGTGACATTTTCAGCTGTGTCCTCTTTCGGGAAGGGTGACCACTCCTCCCAACATCAATGGGCACAAACAAGTGGCATCCTTCAGGGTTTTCATGTCAATCACCTGTGAAACAAAGAAAGTGATGTCATTAGATCATGGGAGGACTTGTCACATGACTTCCCCTAAACGTGATTCACGCCAGGTAGGGCAGAATGCAGCGTGGGCTTGGCCTGCCAATCACAGTTAGGAATTTGCTGGGCCCAATCAGTGGACAGCGTGTGGTAGATATTGTGGCTGCAAACTGTCAGTCACAGTCAGATTTCCAAACTGATGGTCCAGTTTAGGAATTGACTAGAATACACCAATGAAACTAAAAAAGTTATTCTCTATGTTTTTTGGTCAACTTCACTTACTTAAATTCAGGTTAATTCACAGACTGATTAAAATAGTTTATTCTTTGTGAACACTTTATTTTCAGCTGTGTAAATAAAACTGCACTTGGTAGCAAATATATCAAGGTTTTAAAAAGGTGAAAGAAAACAATTATGTTCCAACATATTACCCAATTGCCCTAGTCCAATGGGGGTCTTACAACAATGGTTATGCAAATGAGTATGCAGAAACTCAAACTTGGAAAACTAGTACAATTTTGAGTGTAATTTGTATCCAAAATATCAGTGGCATCCAAAGAGGAAATACCATACTATTATGTTTAGTTCATTCTGTAAAATCAAGATTGCTTCCTGTAACTCCAGTGCTCTTGTGAATTTGGTATCACCTGCAAGCTTGAACTTTCAGCTTCTGAATCCAAGTCACTGATGTTAATTGGCAACAGCAGCCAAACAAACGCAAGCCTTTGGGCTGTCTATTCACTGCTTTTACCCATTCTTATACATCCTTATAACCAGAACTTATTTTCTTCTCTGTCATTAACTATCTCTTGTCCATGCCTGAGTCTTCTTTGAGTCTCTGCAGCTTTGAGCCTAATTAGTAATGTGTGAAATTTTATCAAATGTATTTTGAAAGGCAGTGCACTCTATTTCATTGGCTTTATTATAGTTTTTTTGTGTTGTCACTTCATTAAAGGAGTCAAGGAGCTTGGTCAGGCAGGATTTTATTTTACGTTGGTTGCATTGATTGCTGTTTTCTGAATCTTGTTGCACAGACCATGCAGAAATCTATAATCTTCTAGTAGAGAGAGAAGGTTCTTGTGTATGTATATGCTGAGGTGGAGCTTAGAAAATTGTTAAAGAATGGGGAAATCTTACTCAGTGTGCATGACTCCTGTCAGGTTTTTCTCTAGCTTCTGCTCTACATCTTCCTCATCTTTAACTGAACAGATGGCTCCCTCTACTTTTCCCTCCCAAAACCACAGATGTTGCACTGTGTGCCTATTACCTTCTAGGGAAACTGCTTCCTTTAGGTTAGTGGGTTCCAATACCTTAAGAGTCCATGTCACGCGTTTCTAAAAGAACATAGAACAGTACAGCACAGAACAGGCCCTTCGGCCCACAATGTTGTGCCGACATTGGAACATTTCTTGTAATTTCTTGGAACATTTTTTGTAATTTCTGTGTGCTTCATTCAAAGACTGAGTGAACAAATAAAGGTTTTGTTTGTTTGGTGCTCCATGTTTAGGTGAGTGAATGAGTGAGAGTGATACTGAGCTCTGGACGGTCATTCAGGGGAACCCACAATGCACCATACTGATGGGATCTGTGGAAATCCCAGGATGTAGAAAATAAGATCAGCTGAATTTAAGAATTTGCAAAAGCATGATGACACAGAAGACATTCCTCAAAACCAAGGGAAGATTGGAACACATAGAAAGGAAACTCAAGGCAAGATTGCAGAAAAGGCAGGAATGGGATTTATTGGAAACTTGTTAAATACTAAGTGCTTCTTGCATTTTATTGGATTTATTTGGAGCATTTTAAGGTGCCTTCCAGACTAATAACATTGTATGGATGACAGGCAACAATATTGAGCAACAAAATACAGCAGGGGGATAAAAGTCACTTCATTACCAGAGGTGGCTCTGATACTTGTGCAACACTAGTAAACTTGTTGGCACTGCAGATTGCAATAAATGTCCCATTTGCTGAAATTGTTGTGAAGCCTAAAGATCACTTCAACTCAACACCATAAGAAATATTCAGTTACAGTTCTGGTACTCGTAACCAGATGCCAGCAGAGGCAATTGGGAATTACGTTATCAGTCTGAGGGACTGAGCTAAACGGTGTAATTTTGGAATGTTCTGGCTACAGAGCTCCGAAACACAGATTTGTGACAAGAGATACAGACCAAGAAGGCAACAAGAATTGTGATTTTCATTGAAGTATGGTGAGAAAAGTGGAGGAATTTTATACAGTCCAAGATACTTATGTGAGTATGTTGGGCAAATCTACTGGGGTAGTAGTAGGGGTAACAATCGTGCCTTGTCATTAGGAACTGTCAAGTGGTCTTTAAGGGTGGTTTTGGCAGAACCAACTAACCATGGGACCCTGGAAGGTAGGAGAACTGCTAGTCCAGTAACTGAAAAAGGGGGAAGCCTTGTTACCAATAACAGGACTGTCTGCCCATTTAAAGCAGCCCACTGTTATAACTGGAATAAGATTGACATTTGCCACTAATTTATAGAGACAAACAGAACATAGGAGACACAATGAATTGGAGTCCATGATTCATTAGCAAGCAAAGAATGTGCCTGGGGAATGTTCCCAGAGTGGTGCTTTGAATGTCACTGTGGATGGTATCCACACCTCAGATGACAGCATGACAAAGGACTACAGTGAGTTCACAACTACCTTTAAAATAAATGGCTGGGAGTTTATAATGAATGTGAATAATGTAGCAGACTGCTCGATAATGGGAAGAGATGCCTTCAAACATCATTTCAGACATACCACTAATGAAAACTAATGCCCCATTATGTACATAAACTGGAGGAGGGTTGTGAATACCAATCAAAAGGAGGTTTACCGTGGTCCAAGGTTGTGGGGGAGTTGGCCTGCTGATAATTGCAGCAGGCAATGTTCAAAAACCTACAGTATTGGGCAGGGTCTAGACTTGACCACTTGAAGCTAATGAATTCTGCTAGTGTCAGTACTTGGTAGATAGATCTTTCCCTCCAGAACTATTTGTTTTGCCTTTGATTCAGCATGAGCAAAAAAAAGGGAAGATACAGATACCCAAGCAAGCTGCTGGTGGAAATGGAGACAGGAAGCACCTGGATGGGTCTGTGTCAGGAAAAGGTAACTGTAGGGAAGGTACTACTGGCACAGATACTGCAAAAGGCAGACACGGGGCAGAGAAGGGCTCAGTTGTTCAGAATAGTTGATTGCAAGATCACAAAGAAAGAGTTGAGAGTGGTATGCCAGCTAAAGTAATAAGCTCCCAAAAAAAAGCCAGTAAGCCTAACATCTGTGTGGGTAGTAACTGGAGAGGATTCTGAGGAATAAGATCAAGTCCAAGTTCAGGTTTATTGTCATGGGTATATACACCCAGGGTATAAATGCCATGAAATTTAGTTTTTGCAGCAGCAGCAGCAGCACAGTTCATTACAAACATGACAAACATAAATTACATAAACTTAAATTAGCATTAATTATACATAAATTGTGCAACAAAATAAACAAAAATAAACATAACAGCATAAGATATACATGCATCTGGAAAGACAGGGGTTGATTAGGGGTGATCAGCACAGCTTTGTGCGTGGGAGATCACGTCTCACAAATTTGATTGAGCTTTTTGATGAAGTGACTAAGAAAGTTGATGAGGGCACGGTAGTAGACGTAGTCTATATGGATTTCGGTAAAGCCCTTTGATAAGGCTCTATATGGTAGGCTGCAATGGAAAGTTAGATCGCGTGGAATCCAAGGAAAGCTGGCTAATTAGATGCACAATGGGCTTGATGGTAGGAAGCAGAGGGTGATGGTGGAAGGTTGTATCTCAGACTGGAGGCTCATGACTAGTGGTGTGCCTCAGAGAGGAATCTGCATCAAAAAATTCAGTTTGGAACCGGTATGCAAGGGGCTATCCTGTAATATTAGATAAATGGGAGTATTCATTTGAATACTCAGAATGGTACTTCTCAGAATGGTCCTGAATTTGTCAAGTTTGGAAAGGCAGGAATGAAGCTAGCATTCTGCATTGGGTGTGGCTGCTTCACCTAACAAATACAACAGAGGCCTAGTGGTTGAATAGAATGTCAGGTGCACTGCAAGGCCATCTGAGATTACAACAAAGCTCAAAGTGAGACCATGATAAACACTGGAGTTTAAGGTATCTCTTTCAATGTATGTACACTGAGTCACTATCAGGATGTTTGTTCTCAGCCCAAGAGACTAGTTCATGACAACTCACAATGCATGACATCTACTGATTCCATATAAAAAGATTTTCTGTAGATGATGATAAGTTTAAATGAAATGTGCTTTGCTTTTCTCCTCCTGGTACCATAAATGCACCTTCCAACTCTAGTCCCTTTCCAAAGCCAGAGTACTTTAATCCTAGTTATGAGCCAGAGGGTAGTGAGTCCTCGGAAGTCTTTAGCCAAGGGTCAGTCACTAAATTCAAGAAAGAAATTGATAGATTTATATATTTTAAGGGAATCAAAGAATTAAAAGATTAATGCAGGAATGTGGCAACATTTCAGCCATGACCTTATTAAATAGTGGGGCCGACATGAGGGGGTGAGTGGCCTACTCCTGTTTCAATTTCCTATGCGCTCATGAAGCTTACTGAAGTATTCATCACTTGCAGCTGGTAAGAGCAATATATTGCAGCAATATAGAAGTCAGCAGCAGTATTATGTTTCTGCTGGCAACTACTCACCTTTTTAACTTAATGGAAGCACAGCCACCTTTGTTTCCTGAAATTAGGCCCTAACATCACTTGGCATCGTATCCCTGCAGGGAATGGCTAGAGATGACTTCGTGAGGAGCTCAATATTTTCCAAGAAGGGGAAGTGTCTAATGACACATTTGTGTCATCGTAGATAGATCACTGAATCACTGACCTGAAGGACAATATCCTGTCTATCATATTACCAACCTTGGACTGTGTTGTTTTTCAGTTGATGAATACTGTCATTCAGCTGTCTGAGACCAGGCAGAATGACATCCCTCATTTCTGTCAAACCCTTCCTTACTGATGATCTCAATCTCTTTCAACGAGAACAAAATCTATCCTTACAGTAACTTGAAGAGTCTAAATCATAATGAGAATATTAACTCCATCCTCTCTGTGGAAATTTAGCAGAGGATGAGTTAAAATTATAGACCTGGGCTTACTGCCCTATTCATGGTGGTTTCATGAGTGTCCAGAGTTCCCACCAGATCGGATAGGGTCCTCATAACTCCAGGCACATCAGGATCCCTAACAATTTTGGCCGTGTGCTGGGGGAAGCATACATTATGGATACTCCACAATTACAGCCAGGGGGCAGGAAGAAGAAGGCAGAAAAATAATCGATTGGAATATACAGTATGTGTGAGGCCAACTGACAGGAGTACGCGCAATGTGAGCTGCGGCCAGCCTCAACACCCTCTTCGTAAGAGCGCTGCTGCTCTCTCCCACCCCTCCCATATCTACGTTTCTGCCAACCAGGTTGGTCTGCCTGATATTGCAGTGGCCCAGGTCCAGTGAGCTGCAGGGAGATCCATTTGGGGCGTGCATCTCACTAGTGTATGTTAATAAGCCTTAAAATGGCCCACACCTCTCAACATAATTATTAGCCATCTGGTCAGAGAGCTCTCCCAAACATCTCAGAGCCCTGCCAGATATCCCACACACTTGGCCAGATACACCTGTGCTCTCTGCTATTCCAACTTCCTGAAACCAAAAATCCTCCCTTTTACTGATACAGCAATTGTCAAGATAGTAATTTGTAATTGTAACCAGCTAATGGTTATCTCAGGCTTTGTTTAATCATGTCAACTACAGAATTACATTCACTAAACAAAAGTTGATAATTACAAACTGGTTATTTTCTTCCATCACTTTTGCCAATGAACATACTTTCAATAATTTTGACTGTATTTGTCTTAACATAGACTGGAAAGCTGTATCTCCTCATTAGCGCTGAGAATTTGGCCTCATCCATTTTCAGAGGGAACTAGTATCGCTGGATATCTAAAATGCCTGTCAATTTCAGGCAATAGGTTGATTATGTGTTTGTAATAACATTACATGAAATTTTATTCATTGAAAATCTATCAGCTCTTTCTCAGCTTGTCCAATTGATCTATATTTCTTCATATATGATCGATTCCTGCTCCTGCTTTTACTTGGCCCATGGCTCAGTATTACCAGCAGTAGGAGAAGTGCTTTCAGTTGAAGAATCCAAAATTCAGATCCCCTTTTGTTACTTCCACATGACATTTCTTCCTGCATAGTCACCCAAGTAATTGCATTAACTTTCAAAGGAAGGTTGCTTCAAGGCCCTTGTCTGAACAATTTGTTAGGGATATTCTTAGAGCGGTTAGAGTTGGCCATTTCCCCTTCTTCCTCTCATTCATCCTTTAATCATGGTGCCGTGGCCTCAGGAGTTCAGTGATGTGCAGGATAAAAGATGTGAACTCTTCCCACTCAGATTTTAAGTGTAAGATCAAATTTTATTTAGCAAAATCAACCCAAAATACTGTGGAAGCTAGAACTCTGAAATAAGAATGAAAAGGGAGGAAATACTTAATAGCATCCTTGGAGAGAGAAGCCGAGTTTACGTTTCTGGTCAATGATCTTGTTGGATCAGAATTGGAAGAAGTTAAAAAAAATCAACTAATGAGGGTGGCAAGGAAAGAATGATGAGAAAACAAAAAGGAAAACCTGCAATGGGGTGTAATTAAACGACAAAAAGGGTGATGGTGCAAGGCTAAAGAGGGTGGTAATGGGCAAACTTATAAATAAAAGAAGTATCCTGATAAGATAATCAGAGATATAGCAGTTTCATTTGCTGTCTGAGGGTAACTCAGTGTTGAGTCCAGTTATTGTGAAATGTCTAATCAAAAGCACCAATGCCGATCCATTGAGCTCTGTGGAGCAGAGTAGGAAATGAAAGTCGGAGTGGCAGCAGAATGAGAAATTAAAGTTAGCACTGGTTAAGATGCATACTAGAACCTGGATAGAATAGCCAATTCACAAGTATACCCCTGCAGTCTATTCATAGTTAAATAATCCACTCGTTCCCATATAAAACAGGATTTTTTTATGAGAACGGTTCCATCATTATTGTTTTATCACACTGCATCTGTTCCAGAAGATGTTCATAATGACTTGGAATTGAGAATTGATTGTATGCACCATAGCTGGTGATGGCATTAAAGAAAGGGAAACCCAATGTGCAAAGAGTTACTAAACCCTGTCTTCAGCTGACAAGGATAGAAATCCAGACCAGTGGAGCATTATTTCAAAAAGGTGCCATCAAGGCATGACCAGAGGTGAATCTTGTACATTAAGAGAGGAACTGGCAGGAAATACGATAATGGACAGCTGTAAATGGAGATGATGATGCAGCAGCATTGGAAGCTATTCTTGAAAGGAATCGTCACCTCCCTATTAAATATGATGTAGAGGATAGAATAAGACATTGGAATATTGTTTGTTCTTAAGGGATTGAAAAAAGAAAATTTAGGAATCACTGCTTTCTTTGTGCAGAGCTTTCGTGTGGTCCTCTCTGTAGATCCATATTCTATTTTGGGCATCAAACCTCAAGAGAAATTTACTGACCTAGAAGACACACAATAGCTTATTGGGTTCTTCTAACTGTGGAGTATACACAAACTTATTCAGACTAGCAATATCAAAGAAACACATCTGTTTATTGTGGTAGTCATCTCTCAATTGAGCTGAATCATGGTACATGGAATCTTTAGTAAAGGTTGTAACATCAAGGCACAGAAAGTAAAAAAATGATTTAGCAAAACCAACATTGACTTATGAAAGTGAAATCATGTTTGGACCAATCTTTTGGAATTCTTTTAATATATAGATGAGGGAGGAACCAGTGGATATGGTGTATTTGCATCTTCAGGAGGGTTTCATTAAAGTCCCACACAGGTTGGTAGACAAAGTTAAAGCACATGGAATTGGAGGTGATGTACCAGGGTGGATTGAATACTGCTTAATAGAAAAAAAAGTAGTAATAAATGGGTCCTTTTTAGGTTGGCAGGATGTGACTAAAGTGGTCCGTGCTTGGGTCCCAACTATTCACAATCTTTATTGATGATTTGGCTGAGGGGACCAAATGTAACATTTCCGAGGTTATTGATGACACAAATTAAATGGGAATATGAATAGTGATGAGAATGCAGAGGCTTCAAAGGAGTGACTGAGCTGCAAAATGGCAGATGGAGTGCAATGTGGGAAAAGTGTGAGATCTGACAGAAAAGCAGAAATACTGAATATGTTTTAGATGGTGAGAAACTGAGAAACATTACTGTTCAAAGGCAAATAGATGTCCTTGCACACAAGTTACTGAAAGCTGACATGCAGCAAGCAGTTCGGAAGGCAAGTGTATGCTGGCTTTAGTCTTGGACCATTTGGGTACAAAGAGTAAAGATGTATTACTGTAACTAGTATAGGACCATGATATTACTGAATGTCTGAGCAGGCTCAAGGGGCCAAGTAGCCTTTTCCTGCTCCTAGAGAAACAAAGGACTGCAGATGCTGGAATCTAGATGAAAAACACAAAGATGCTGGAGGAACTCAGCAGGCCAGGCAGTACCCATGGAGAAAAGCAGGCGGTTAACGTTTCAGGTCAGGACACTTCTTCAGGACTGAAGATAGGGAAAGGAGAAGCCCAATATATAGGAGGGAAAAACAGAGCATGATAGGTGGGCAAAAGAGAGGGGGCGGGGTGGGCACAAGGTGGTGATAGGGAGATGCAGGTAAGAGATAGTGATAGGCAGGTGTGGGGGAGGAGAGGAGAGCAGATCCACCAGGGGGTGGGTCAAAAGTAAGGAGAGAGAAAAAAAGGGAAGGGTATAAAAAAGAGATAGGCTAGGAAAGGGAAGAAAAGAAGAGGCATGGTTGGGGGGTTGGGGGCGAGGGGTGTGGGGATTACTTAAATTGGGAGAACTCAATGTTCATGCCATTAGGCTGCAAGATTCCATGATGGAAAATGAGGTGCTGTTCCTCCAGTTTGCGCTTGGAATTCTCCTGGCAATGGAGGATGCCAAGGACTGACATATCAGTGATAGTGTGGGAGGGGGGAGTTGAATTGACTGGCAATGGGGAGATGCAGATCATTTTTATGGACAGAGCACAGGTGTTCTGCGAAACGGTCATCTGGTCTGCCTTTGGTCTCACCAATGTAGAGGAGGCCACACTTGGAGCACCAAATGCAGTAGATGATATTAAGGGAGGTGCAGGTGAATCTCTGTCTCACCTGAAAGGACTGTTTGGGTCCCTGGATGGTGGTGATGGAGGTGGTGTAGGGGCAGGTGTTGCACTGATGGTGGGGGCAGTGGAAAGTTCCTGGGGTGGGAGCAGGATGGGTGGGGCGGGGAGGGAGGAGTGAACTCGGGAGTCACGGAGAGATTGGTCCCCGTGAAAGGCAGAAAGGGGTGGGGAGGGGACGATATGCTTAGTGGTGGGGTCCCATTGGAGATGGCGGAAGTGGCGGAGAATGACGTGTTGGATATGTGAGCTGGTAGGATGAAATGTGAGGACAAGGGGGACCCTCTTCCTGTTGGCTTTAGGAGACGTGGGGGTGAGAGCAGAGGTGCGGGAAATGGCAGAGATATGGGTGCGAGCTCTTTCGACCACAGTCGGGGGAAGCCCCTGTTAGAAAAGAAGTTGGACATCTCGGGTATCCTGGAGTGGAAAGCCTCATCATGGGAGAAATTGAGAAAAAGGGATCGCGCCCTTGCAAGAGACAGGGTGGGAGGAGCTGTAATCGAGGTAGCTGTGGCCATCGGTGGGTTTGTAGAAGATGTTGGTGGATAAGGAATCTCCTGAGATGGGGATGGAAAGATTGAGGAAGCCTGAGTATCCTTCCTATAGCCCGCATAACCACTTAGCTTTTTATCATAAGCAATATTATGCTTGGTTTGCCCATCCAATATTTAATCTCTATTTTTCCTTTCCTTTGCAATTCAGATGGCCTTGTGGATTTTGCATCAGGTCCAACCTGGCACAGGATCCCACAATACATTCTCCAGTGTAAATGCTGGGGAATCTCAGAAAGCTCCAGACCCACTTGGAGATCTCAGCAAGTTCCATGCAAGTATCTCAGCAAGATCTCAGCAAGTACTGCTGGCAAAACACAGCAAAACCTTATCTGTTATCTCTGAAGTAATATCCCTACATATTCTTGACAGAATGTTCCAAAACCTTTCGTTCTTGTATGTTGCTAATCACAATACAAGCCTTGCATTGTACACTTTAATTTTATGTAAAAAATATTGCTGCAGAAATTAGTGTTGCATTAACATCAAAAGAATTAAGACCCACGCCAAACTAAAATCACAGCAATAAAGCGTCTTTTCAATGATTTGATTGACATGTGATTGTGAATGGAGGGATGAGGATCAGACGTTAAATGACCTTGAACTAGAATTATGATTACAAAGCCAAGACTATGATTGCTGGAAGCCAGAAATGAACAGAGAAAATGCTGGTAAACACTCAGCAGGTCAGGCAGTCTCAGTGAAATGGGAAACAGTTAATTTTTCAGGTCATTGACCATTCACCAGAATTATACTTATTCTTAGCTGATCCTGCTTTGATTCCAACATCCTTGAAACCTTATCAGGGCTTGACTGGGATAATTATATTCAAATAATATACAGCAAATTAACATTTGCAAATATATTGAATTAAAAGAAAATCCCAACAGTGATAACCACCAAGTATTAATTTTATCATTTTCATAATTGAGTGTGACATTTCTGCAAGTGGGTTGAAGGAGATCATTATGTAACCTGTTGCATTACTTTAGCATCATTACACTTTATATTTCTCACAGGTTTTATGAAAGATCAAATGCATGCTTTGAAAGCTGTTAATAAAATTCTATGCTCAGGGGGTTAATAGTGCAGCCTGTACAGCTCCCAGAAGTACAAAGCTCTTTACCTATCGTGCACAGTTTTTGATTTATGTTTGAAATGCAAAGAAAATTGAAGGCATTGTTTTTGTAGCTTAAATGAAAACAGATTTAGAAAGCAAAGTGTGTCCCAACAATACATAACAGCAGACCTCTAAAAGCATCTGGTCTTTTGGTCTATTTACAATTTTTTTCTCTCTGCATCAAATCTTCTTCAATTTCTTGTTATAAGCGTGAAATAAGCTTCAGTTGGATTAAGAAGTTTTTTCTATGTCATAGCCCTCAGGGCAGCTGATTATAGGTTTGACCTTTTGAGATTCACTGTATTTCCCACTTAATCAGTGCTGGAATGAGGCGGGTGCTAAGTAGGATCTATAAGATCCCTGTGGGAAAAGTAAAGTCATCTAAAAATAATGAGTTTCTCCACCCTTCTTCTGAGCCATATCATCAGAAAAAGATAACAGGATTGATGTAGCCCACACAAATGATAAAAAAGGCCTTCAATCTTTTACTTTATACAAAAAAAGTACAGGCTGTTCTGCTGGCTGGAATATAAATTAAGGTTTTGCACAGACAAAATTCTCTTCTTGGCCTTTTCCATTTCATTTTATCAGCTGTCTGCCTGAGATGAGGCCTGGTGAGAATTTTGACGCCTCACAGTCTGACGGTAATTGGTTCCCTGTTGCCTCTGAAATGATAGGAAATTGGGATCATCTCCATTTTGTCTAGTTAAAATGACATGCTCAGCAGTGTAGATTTAATCTCTCTAAGTGCCATGGTTTGGTCATCAGTCAAGCTAAAACCAGCTGAGGCTGTTGCCAATCTTTTGTTCTCCCTCCTTCCACAATACAATGACAAACAGCAACTATAATGGATGTAATTAGAGCCTCAGTAATAAGACTGATGAGTCTGCAAGCATTCCTCATCCAGATCTGCAATCAGTGCACTACAGTGATAGTGTCTGAGACTACTTATAACAAGGCTTGAGACTTGGGGAACATCAATCTCAGCCAAAGGCTTCACACAGAACAAATAATTCCAGATTCCTGAACCTCAAGGGATACTGTCATGAAAGAAAATTAGTGTACAGTTTACATGCTAACTTAATTCACACCCATTCGACTAAATACCTGCCAATATTGCTTGGTAAAGTCTTGTGTTTCAAGAGCAAATAGGCCTAATTGTACACTAACTCAGAGGGCATATACTGTATGTAGGATACACAAACATGAACTGACTGCACCACTCGGTATGACTTTTGATACCTTGTTGTACCAGGCACTGGCATTGGTTTGAGCTGCTGCCTCCAACGAAGCTTGTTCTGTTTTATTTCTACGTCTATCATTTGGAAATTTAAGCAAAAAAGCCAATGGATGCTATATTGGTGTTCAGTTTGGGAAGTTGCTGCTTAAGGGAGAAGAAGACAATAATCTAGTGCAAAACAAAATTAGTGGAATCTGATTCCCCAAGTAGAGTTGTCACAATGGCATGCAATGGACATGACACATATGTTGACAACTCACAAGATACAAGCAGGGTCAGTAGTTTGCCTTGTCTGTGAAACAAATATAAATGGGCGGCACGGTAGCGTAGCAGTTAGCGCGACGCTATTACAGGGCCAACGATCGGGGTTCGATTCCCGTCGTTGTCTGTAAGGAGTTTGTACGTTCTCTCGTGTCTGCGTGGGTTTCCTCCGGGTGCTCCGGTTTCCTCCCGCATTCCAAAGACGTACGGGTAGGTTAATTTGGGTCTAAAATGGGCAGCGCAGACTCGTTGGGCCGGAAGGGCCTGTTACCACGCTGTTAATAAAATTTTAAATTCAAAAAAATTTTTTTTTTAAAATTAATGTCCCCAAGGGTGAACAATATCATTGAGGTCTTGGGGAAGGACACAGAACAGAGATACGCAGCAGTATACAAGAGAGGAAGGTGATATTGTTTAAGGTGATAGGGCAAGAGCTACTGGCAAGGCTACTAGCACCACAAACTATAGACAAAATCTTAATAAAAACATAGTGAAAAAACATTGAAAGTACAATTTAATCTGGTGTCATCAGACATTTTTGAAAGCCATAGGTTTGCCACACACATTTAGGATCCAGAGCACATAGCTGGTGAATGCATGGCTGAAGACACTCACAAAGAGGTGCAATTCCCACAACTTTTGGAACAGACATCACAGGATCTCTTTGTATGCAGACTGGCAAATGAGAAAGTTCAGGCCAAACTAAAGTGGGAATTTAATGTTTGAGGGAGCAGGGAGAGTAGCCATCAGTATGGAGATGGCACTGAAAAGCTTGAAGCAGTTTTGGTCGGGACATGATTCCAAGGTACAAGCAGGCCACTAGCTCACAGGAATGGTAATGGTGGAGCAATCTTCTTCACAGTTTAGTCTCATGGACATTAGAAGTGGATTCAGTGAGAAACCGGTAAATCATGCAGACAGAGGCAGAAAGTCTCCAAGTCCCATGGATCCAAAATGTGGGAGACCTTGTCACTAATGTAATGGGCAACAGCCAGCCCCAGAGTGCACACTCGGAAAGGCCTGGTGTTACAATCATCACAGGGAGGACATTTTACACAGGGGTAACACAAGTCCCTGAGGAAGGTAACTGCTGGAAAGACAGTAGTCCCTATTTGCTTCAGACACAAGAGGGTGTTTGCGGAACTTTCCCAATAGATGGTGCGATCAAATCTTATGGAGGTGGAAAATGGAACGCCAGAAGGGGTCTATTGCACACCTGAGGAGGATGGTGAGAACAGTACCTTTAAATGTTGGTTGAGGAAGCACGTATAACTATTGCACTTTGATACTGCAAAAAGCAGGTTGGTTATAGAGTCAGATACATAGATAGGGTAGACAGCTAGAATCATTTTCCCAGGGCAGAAATGTCAAATAATAGAGGGCATAGCTTTAAGTTGAGAGGGGGAAAGTTTAAAGGGGATGTCCGGGGTGAGTATTTTACACAGAGAGTGTTAGGTGCCTGGAACATGCTACCAGGAGTGGTAGTGAAAACAGATATGATAGTGGCATTTAAGATGCTTTCAGATGGGGACATGAATATGCAGAGAATGGAGGGATATGGATCATGTGTACGCGGAAGGGATCAGTTTAATTTGGCATCATGCCTGGCACGGATATTGTGGGCCAAAGGGCCTGTTCCTACGCTGTACTGTTCTAAGTTCTCTACATATCTGAAAAACCACAACCATTTGCTGCTGGCAGAACAAAATGGTCTAAGGCACATATGCAGGACTGTTGTGTCACCATGTGAGACAGATGTGCCCAGTTGCTTGTCATGGGTCTATGAGGGTGCATCAGTGATCATGAGCATAGAATGGACTGTCAATCCAACCGAGGAACTGCGTTTTTGAAAGGTTTGTAGCATTGGCAGCGAGGAGATCCAGAGGCTACTTGCAGTTCAGGGAGCTCTGGCCCCACCCAATATGGTCATGTGGGCTTGGGAGGTACAAGAAGTTTCCAGCTCGCAGGCTCAAGTAGAGCAAGCGGCGGTTCCAACAAGAGCTGCCGGCTGTGCACAGAAAGAAATCCACTGGCATCTGATGATGAAAGTGAAGCTTTAGTTGAAAGAAGAGCCAAGTTCTCGGTGAGACCTTCCTGGGAGGAGATTGGCGAAAGTTTGGTAATATTGAAAGAAAGTCATGTGAATTGAGCCAAGGGGACATTATGTTGATAAGATTTAGTGTCCAACACTGCGAATGCAAGAGGGAAGGTGGGAGGTCATGCACTTCAGAAGAAGCAACCAAAAAGCAGACTATTATTTAAATGTGGAGAGACTGCAAATAAGGGGAGTAGAGAAGTACCTTGTGCATGAATCACAAACCTTTAGTAGGCAGGTACAGCAAGTAGTTAGGAAAGCAAATAGCATATTGGCCATTACTGCAAGGGGATTGGTGTTTAGTAATAGGGAAGCATTGTTACAAGGTGTTGTGAGGCCAGATCCAGAGTTCTGTGTACAGTTTTTGTCTCCTTATTTAAGAAAGGCTATACTAGCATTGGAGGCAGTTCAGGAAAGATTCATAAGGCTATTTCCTGGAATGAGAGGATTGTCCTTTCACAAAGATGGAGTTTAGAAGAATGAGGGATGATCTTATTGAAACATGTAAGGATTTAAGGAGGCATGGTAGGGTAGATATTGAGATATTTCCACTAGAAGGAAAGTCTCAAATGAGTGACCTAGTTACAAGATAAGGGAGCAGTCATTTAAAACTGAGCTGCAGAGGAATTTTTTTCTCACAGAAGCTGGTGAATGTCTGGAATATTCTATCCCAGAGGGCTGTGGAGGCTAAATCACTGAAGCTATTGAATGAGGAGGTGGATACATCTTTGACAGACCATGGAATTAAAGACTATAGGGAACTGGGATGGATAGGAGTTGAAAGCTGGGACAGACCCACCATAATCATATTGAATAGAGGAACAAAGGACTGCAGATGCTGGAATCTAGATGAAAAAAACAAGATGCTGGAGGAACTTAGCAGGCCAGACAGCATCCGTGTAGAAAAACAGACAGTCAATGTTTTGGGTCAGGATCCTTCTTCAGGACTGAAAAAAAGAAAAGGGAAAGCCCAATATATAGGGAGGGAAAACAGAGCAGTGATAGGTGGACAAAAGAGGGGAGATGGGGTGGGCACAAGCTGCTGATAGGTAGATGCATGTAAGAGATAGTGATAGGCAGGTGCGGGGGAGGAGGGGAGAGCAGATCCACAAGGGGATGGGTCAAAGGTATGGAGGCAGGTGTCCCATTGGGGGAGGGGATATATAGTCGAGGAGAAAAAAGAGAAATAGGCTAGGAAAAGGAAGAAAAGAAGAGGCATAGTGAGGGGGGGGGGGTTTACTTAAAATAGGAGAATTCCATGTTCATGCTGTTAGGCTGTAAGGTCCCAATGTACAAAATGAGGTGCTGTTCCTCCAGTTTGTGTTTGGTCTTCTCCTGGCAGTGGAGGAGTCCGAGGACTGACATATCAGTGATAGTGTGGGAGGGGGAGTTGAAGTGACTGGCAATGGGAGATGCAGGTCGTGGATATGGACGGAGCACAGGTGTTCCATGAAATGGTCACCTAGTCTGCGTTTGGTCTCGCCAATGTAGAGGAGGCCACACTTGGACCACCAAATGCAGTAGATGATAAGATAAGATGTCTTTATTAGTCACATGTCCATCAAAACACACAGTGAAATGCATCTTTTGCGTAGTGAGTTCTGAGGGCAGCCTGCAAGTGTCGCTACATTTCCGGTGCCAACATAGCATGCCCACAACTTCCTAACCCGTATGTCTTTGGAATTTGGGAGGAAACCGGAGCACCTGGAGGAAACTCACGCAGACACGGGGAGAATGTACGAACTCCTTACAGACAGAGGCCGGAATCGAACCCGGGTCGCTGGTGCTAAATAATTAGGCAAATTATTAGGCAAAGTGCAGGTAAATCTCTGGGGACAACCTTGAGAAGCCAGGTGGCCTACTTCTGTTCCTATTTTCCTGTATTCTTGTGTTCAAAGGGCTTCTTGTTACAGAATGTCCTGCCAGTATGCAAGCTGAAATGAGTTTCAGCTGGAGTTTTGCAAGTTTCCCCTAACAACTCCTGCAGATGTGGATGGGATCACCGTGAAAAAATTGGTCAGGATTAAAGACAATGAGTCAGACCAATATCCTCCCCACATCACAAATAGATCTATCGATTTTTTTAGATTTTGTTTTTTCAGAACGTATCATTCATGATCCATACCAAAACATAAAATACACCAGTGGAATTACCCAGATAATTTCTGCATGTGGTTTTCAGCCAGTCCTCACCTTTCCAAGGACATTATTCCAGTGATCATTCCCACAGCAGAAACACTGGCAGAACTGTGGAGCTAGGGAGAGCATTTACTTTATAGGTCCCATCATGCATCAAGACACCCCAGGGAGACTCACTGGCAGAGCCAGATCATGTTCTTTAAGGGCAATAAGAGCACCAACAAAATTTACAAATTTTATGTTTTAACTAGCTACTTCCCTGGCTGAAGTTCCCATTCCATTCCTTCTACAGGCTTCTTCTCAATAAGTGTACCAACAACCAAACTTACATTTGGTCACTGTGAAGGTGGAGATGTGGAAACAGCCTTGATGTAGTGTTCCCTCCCCTACTGTGTCCCTACTCCTGCTCTTTTGTATGCAAATATCCATAAAACAAATACATGAGATTCTGTCCCTTTAAAATCTACTAGGAAATTGGCAACACAGGTTGAGATCCAACATATTTGGGTCCTAGCCTTTCTTCTAGCTCTCTTCTGTACTCTAACTGAAGCTGTAGTGGAAGTGCACAAAAATATCACATTTTGGACTCATATTTCTAACTAGGTAAACATAGAAAGAAAATCTAATTCCAGAAAAAATATCCCTAACCTTATCAAGAATATTTGTTGATTATTTTAGAAGATCCTGTAAGTAAGTAGTCCTCCAAGGCCACAATGGCCAACGCTTGTAAAGGAGTTTAAGTCAGAAGGTTGTGCAACCTCAAGTCTTGGAAGTTTACAGCAATCATGGACAAACTCCGTGCATGAAAATCTCTCACTCCTTTGCACCATGGAGATAAAACTTGCAGAAGATTTTCCTTTAGTGCTTTACAATCTTTAAGCATTTAAATAAAATTATCCACCAATGACATTGTTTAGGACAAGGTTTTTCAGGACTGCCTAGGAATCCTACCAGACTATCTTGGTGCCAATATCATACTCAGTCTCTATGCACTTTGATCATGCTGTATATGATTAGTTGCTAATGTTGCTGGGCTAAAAAGGAAAATTGCCCCATCTCACTTTCAAATATAGTCCTGGTCAGCAGTTTGGGCAGTTCTTCTTGTTTTAATAGCAAAATTGTTCTACATGGTCCAAAGCTAATGACTCTCAAATACCAGAATTTCTTTGGTGAGGAATGAACGGTGACAATATTTTGCATTTCACTGACATCTGAAACAATCACTACATTCAAAAAAACAAATGCAATAACAGGAAACATAAACAGAAAGTGCTGGAAACACTCAGCATCTGTAGAAAGAGACACAGAGTTAATTCTTCAGGTCAAAAACCCTTCACCAGAACTGAGAAAGTAAGAAAACAACCCATTTTTAAGTTGCAGAGAGGGTAGAGAAAGGATTGATAGGACAAAGGGAATATTTCTGATGGGGTAAGCCCAGGGTATCTGAGGTGATTCCACTATTTAAAGTGATGCCTGGTTGATAGATTAATGAAGCCAATTTGAAAAGACAGAAAACCATCAAAGGGACATGTTAAAACCGTGAAATGCTGGTCAGAGCTACTGTTGGGGCCTGACATCAAAAGGAGAATGCTGAGAATCCCCTGCAGATCAGGTATGTTTGTGGAGAGAGGAGAACTAAATCAATATTACAAATGGATAACCTTACAGAAATGTCGAACAAGCTCCCTTACTTTGTCCCTTCACACTGACCAGAGATCCAAGTGGGTAGCTTTGGCACAGATTGAAAAAGCAAATTCTCCGAAGTTGTTGAATTTGATAACATGTCCCAAAGGCTGCAGCAGGCCCTGATAGAAGATAAGGTGATTTTCTTAAGCTTACATTGGATCTTGCTGCAACAGTGCAGGATGTCACAGTTAGGTAGATCAGGATAGGAGTGGAATGGAGAATTAAAGTAACAGGCAACTGAGAACTCAGGGTCTCCACTATAGCCTGAATGGAGGTGTACTGCAAAGCGATCAGCCATCTGCATTTGCTTTCTCCAATGGAGAAGCGATCGTGTTAGCAGCACTGAATGTAATAAACTAAATTGGACGGAGTGCAGGTGAATTTCTGCTTCACCTTGAAGGCCAGTGTGAAGGGAAAAAGTAAAGGAGTTGGTATGAAATTTTTGTAAATAGAATAATTTCAGCAGCCCTAGCCTTAACCTATTAGCAATATTCCCTGTGTCCTATCTATTTCTCCTCTACTCTCTCTGCAACTTAAAACTAACTTGTTTTCTCACTTTTCCAGTTCTGATTAAATGTCTTCAGCCTGAAACATGAAGTCTGTTTCTCTTCCAATAGCTTGTGCCTGGCCTGCTGAATGCTTTCTGTGTTTATTTCAGATTTCCAGAATCCGCAGCTTTTCATTTTTAATCAAAGGAAAATGTGGTATATATAGAATTTGGAAGTAAACAATACAAAATGAAAGCTCTTGTGATTCAGTTCACACAATGTACCACATTATACATTGACAAATCTTAGATAATAACAATTGAATACTAGTTTGACAACATGATCATCACTTTGAAAGTCAAAACTGATATCAAGCAATAAGAACCAATTCTGAAATTAAACATTTTCAAAAGCAATAGTTTCCAGCAAATGTATGCAGTATATTGCATTTTCTTTGAGAAAGGGTTTATAAAAATAAAGTTAGTGGGCTCTGAGGTGCCAGAGATTAATGGAAGTTTTCAACCATAGATGTAACTTGGCAGTTGCACTGGAGAATGCTGGCAAAGAAGGATTGGTTGGAAATAGAGGGGGATGACTTAGTTTTTGGTTATTAACTTAATGTCTGCAAGGGTATTGGCCATCTGTTGTACTCACCTCCCTATATTGTTGAAGCAAATGCCCAGAAGTGAGTCCGGCAAAACCAATAGTCTCTGACCAAGACAAAACTCTCTCTCAGAGCCTTTTCAACACTGCTAATGCTTGTAGAATGGATTAGATAAATTCATGTTATTTATTCATATTGGCTCAGATATTGTGGAGAAATGCTGGCAGTTTTGCATGGAACTGCCAGCATTTTCCCATGTAAGTGCCAGTAAATCTGGGATTTGCTCATGCATGTGCAAACAGGGAAGTCCCAAGCTTCCTGACAGCTGTTCAATGATTCTCTAACTGCATTACTCACTTTCCTCCTCATGGGGCCCTGTGAGAGAAGGCAACATTCCAGCAATTCCCCATGACCTATGCTGGGGAATCTGCCCAAACAACTTGCTCCTGGTTGACCTGGCATAGGAACGACAGTAACATTCCCTTCGATGGAAGGAGATGGCTGCAAGAGTCCAATTTATTATTTTATAACGATTAGAGTTAATTTATGTGTTTTAACTGTTTTGGCATTTTTAACAGGTTTATGCTTTTTTTATTTAAAAATAATTTCATTAATAATTTCAAAAATAATTTCATAATCAAATAACTAGGATATACAAATATGCAATATACACCATACAAATAGGATATGAGGTGACAGTCTGTGTGCAGGACTAAAAACCCAACAACACGGTAGTGTAGCAGTTAGCGTAACGTTTTACAGCGTCAGCAACCCGAGTTCAATTCCGGCCACTGTCTTTAAGGAATTTGTATGTTCTCCCCGTGTCTGCGTGGGTTTCCTCTGGGTGCTCCGGTTTCCTCCCACATTCCAAAGATGTATAAGTTCGGAAGTTGTGGGCATGTTATGTTGGCGCCGGAAGCGTGGCGACACTTGCGGGCTGCCTGCAAAACACTCTACGCAAAAAGATGCATTTCACAGTGTGTTTCGATGTACATGTGACTAATAGAGATATCTTATCTTAATATTCCTGATAATTGCTAACTTATTTGAGGTGGGCACTTAATGTAAAGTTGGGTCTTGCCAACAGGAAGTGCATTGGAATGATGAATGAGCAGAATTTCGGCCTCGTGAATATTCTCTCATTCCAATGTCCATGCCAGCCAGCTCAGGTAATACAGGCCCAAATACATAGTAAATTGGAAATTCACTTCAAAAAATAGAACAATTTTTCTATTGTACAGATGCCAATGAAAGTATTCTCTTCTTTGCATTTCATTATAAAAATTTCCTTGCAATTTTTTATTATACCTGCACCCAGAAAAGAAAAATAACAGTTTTAATTTCCCTCAAGACACTGTTAAGCCATTTCAAATCATATGAACTTTATTCAGGGTGTCTCGTGGGCCATTGGGCAATACTTTGTTTTCTCAGCAAATTATCTTTATTTAATAGGTTCAATGTGATAGTCACACAAAAGGCATAACCACTTGTGGTGATTCTCCTTCACTGTTGGAAATGTTGGGGACAAGATTACTGCCCAAAACAAATTGCTTTGATTAGTGAAAAGTTAAAAGGTTACGTGTTTCAAATCTGATCCTAACCATTTTGACATACAAATTTCACAAGAACAAGCCAATCCAAGGGAGCTCAGGCCGTCACTTAAATATTTTGACGGGACTTTTTTCCTTCTTCCAGCCATAATGTTGATTTGCTAGACTTCCAGGCCTGACGAAACATGATGATTAATGATAGGCAAGGAATACTGGATGACTGAGAGAAGTATCTTTACAGCAGTGCTATTGGGTCAGGTGAAGCAGGAGTGTTTTCCCCTTAACCCACTTGACAAGTTCAGCAACTGAAATGCCATGACCTCCTAATCTCCTATTATTGCCCCCCAATTCCCAATGTTTTCCATGATTTCCCCTCTCCATACCTGATAGCTTTCTCTACTACCCAAGTCATTTACTTTACTTTCTGAGTTCAATAGTTTGCCAGATTTTCCTCACTAAAATCAGGAAGTTCTCATCCTTCCTGTGCCTATCTTGGCATTTATATGACTGGCCCAATTTTACATAAGGATAGTTCCTCTAGAAACATGGAAATGAAAATGTTTTTTTGTGTTGATCTTTCATCAGACTTGCTGGTCTAGTGCTAAACTAGAAAACACATTAGTGCTGCAACTAACAGCATTTGTACTGCTATGTCAAGGTGAAAATTTCATTCACAAGATGAAAGTAAGGATCATAGGCAGTAATGAATTTTTCACCAGTATTGCTGTCAGTAAATCCACCCAAGGGAGATCAATGATTTTTTTGATACAATGTACTTCTAAAGAGCATATAAATTTGAACTGTTTGGCGATTGTTATATTTTTCTCTCCAGTGTTGCAGATGGACATTAGTTGATCCATACACGAGTATTAAATTAAAATAATTTGCAATTTTGATGTATTGTATCCTCTTCTTGTCAATTGATGTTGTTTCATGTAAGTCTTTATTTTGCTTAAGAAAACATAAATATATTGTAATAATTCAGTCAAGTCTCAAAATAACTATCAGAAAACAGGAAAAAAAAGTACATGCTTTAGCAGAGTTAATTTGGTAAGTATTGGACATGGTCAACTGAATGTTGTCTCAGTGTTAAAATAAGAGAAGAACCCTGACCACGTTCAGAACTAGTATTTCCAACATCATTCCTTTTGGGGAGAAATGGCTCAAATGAGGTTTTAAATAAACACTTCATATACATTTCTGCTATTACTTCTCATAGCTTCTGCCAGCTTCCTTTTAATCAACCCTTGTGAGAAAAACATAACCACAACGGAACTGAATGAATTTGAGGTTGGTGTCCAGACGCATGAACCAGATTGACACCTTAGTAAACTATTTATTGGTATTTAAAATGGGACAAAGAGGGTTGAAGGAATATAATAGGATGAAAGAAGACAGAATGTGGATAATAGGAAGGAAGAAGAATAATGTTGAAAGGGAAACAGAATTGTAAATCCTTGTAATCCTGCCTCCAAAACCATCTTGTAATGTCTGTAGATCCTTTGTGTTGCTGCTTGCATTAGCAAATAGCAAAGGCGAGCCTACCAATAAATCTCCTTTACTCAAGGCTGTAAACTCTGGTCTACACAACAGTATCTGGTACAAAAATGTGTCAAGGTCACATAACATGGTACTTTCAGCTCTTATATACACTACATTGCTGGCCATTAAAAAAATAAACTCAGAGAAACTGTCAATTACTTACATATATAAAATTACACAAACTGATAACTATTTACATCAATATACAGTTGTAAATTCAACTAATTATAACTCACCTAGTCTCACAGTTTCTTTGTTCACTGAAGTCTTCACTGCAAGCTGCACCTGACATCTCTGAAATACCCAGTCCTGGACTAATATTTCAGTGGGTCACTTCCCCAGATTAGTCTCACATCCAAGACTGCAGTTGTTGTTTCAACATAATTTCTTCATAACCTTCAGTATATTGTATCATGTACTCTGGATCACTAGCTTCATGGTGTCACTTGCATGGACTAAACTGTCCACTTAAACTCAATACAGGGCCAATAACTACACTATTTGGTGCATTATTGGATACCGTGAACTCAGGGACATTAATTTCTAATTTGGTTGCTTCTTAAAGTTCTCTATCCTTGTTTTTCCACTTTCACACTGCCTTATGCCCCAACTTCCACTCTTATTCCTCATAGACACTGAACCTTTCCACTTCCCTGCTCTCTTTTGAGATCAAAATTCACCTCCTCTAGTTTTCCCTTCCTGCATCATACCTAAGGCTTTCAACTCTGCCAGGATTGTTTTCAGTCTGGTTATAGTGTATTGGGGTGATATTAATAAGTTCATTAGTATTAGTTAGTTCTCTATTCAGCACAAGCTTCATTTTCCTTGTCAGATGGACTTTTCTTAAATCCCATCTCCAATATCGCCGTATGTCCAAACCAAACAGGAATAACCATCTTTACTGGCAGTTATCCTCATCAGTAACTAATACGTCTAGGCAATGTGCCATATCCTATGGTAAATGTAGCACTGGACAATCTTGACTGGGCATTCTGAGAACCCTGCAGCATCCATTCACACTCACATGATAAGCCTGTTGTTCTCACATGACCTATTGGTCTCCCACCAATCCAAGGTTTGGTATCCAAGTGACATGGCTGCAAAGGAGATGGCCATGCTGCTATTAATGTCTTGTGGTCTTGTTCCCTCCTTGCACCTCAGAAATGTACCCTGAGAACTCTGTAAGAATCCATTGTCAGAACATTTACACTATTGGTTCTTTCTGTCTACTTAAAGATCCAGTGCTAGTGGACTGAGTAATGAAGCATCCTTGGTGCTAGTGAATTGAGTAAAGGGACGTGTTTTTTGTTAGTGGTTTGGGTACCTTGGCACACATGGTCGGTGCATTAGATAACTGAGCATGCTCAGTACTGGTGGCTTGAGTACCTCAGCATACACAGAGCTGGTGAACTGGGTCACTGAGCATGCTCAGTGCTGTTGTATTGGATAATGGAACCCACTGACTACTGGTGAATTGAGTAACAGAGGATCGTCAATGTTGATGGCTTGGATACCTCAGTGTATCCTGCCCTGATGGATTGGGTAATAGACCGAGGTTGGTTCTTGTAAATTGAGTGACTGAGCATGCTCAGTGCTAAGGGTTGGGATGGTGGTACATTGAATAAGTTTCACTAGCGCTGACGGGTAATTTCTCTACTTGCTGTAAGGATATATATGATATGGCATGAAATAGATTTGAACATGTAGCCCAGCTTGTAGGTTCAGGTCCACATTTCAGAAACCTGTCTAAGGTTCTACATACTGATGCTCTTGGATAATACTAAAGGTGGGAAATTGAGGTAGCTGGTTAGCTCCAGCTGGTGATGTACCTCTGAAAGTGATTGTTAAATTCTGGTTAAGAGTTAATCAGAGGTTGCTCTACATTGCTGGTGTAACTTTATCAGAAACAATTGAGATATCCTATTCAGACATATAAACTAATTATTTTTTAATGTGCTTTCAAGAGACTTGGAATAATTGATGAATCAGCTGATTTTATGAAATGGAGGTATTCCATTATTAATATTTTTCTTTTTAATGAACAGCAAACAAATGCACAACAAGCGAAGACAAAACTAGTATTTTAACCTGCAAGTTCAGTTCTAAATCTAGTTAAGGTTGGCTTGCAGTGACAACTATTTCCTTCAAATATTGCACAAGCTACTGGAGCACAAGCTGTATATTTGTTACAAAACCAGCTTTAAGTTATCCAGAAATCTGACTGTATAGCACCAAATTTTTGTGTACAACACAGTTCAGTTTCAAAAGAAACAGAAGCATTACTGTGAGTTGCTTAAAATTTGCAATCTTTCCGAATTCTCCATGCATCTGATATACCAACGCACGATGAGAGAGGTGGAACGACTTGTTAGGGAGAAGAAGGTAGCGTACATGAGGTATAAGCAGCAAGGTTCAGACAGGGCCCGTGAGGAATATAAGGTAGCGAGGAAGGAACTTAAGAAAGGGCTGAGGAGAGCTAGAAGGGGACATGAAAAGGCGTTGGCTAGTAGGGTTAAGGAAAATCCCAAGGACTTTTTCAAGTACGTGAAGGGTAGGAGGATGGCTAGGGTAAAGGTAGGTCCGATTAGGGACAAAGGTGGGAGAATTTGCCTGGAGGCGGCAGAAGTGGGAGAAGTTCTCAACGAGTACTTCTCTTCGGTATTCACCAGGGAGAGGGGTCTTGATGACGCAGAAGGGAGTGCTGGTGGGGGTAATGTTCTTGAGGTTGTAGATATCAAGAGAGAGGATGTGTTGAAGTTGTTAAATAATATTAAGACAGATAAATCTCCGGGGCCTGACGGGATTTTCCCCAGGCTGCTTCGAGAGGCTAGGGAGGAGATTGTTGAACCGCTGGTAAGGATCTTTGAGTCCTCGTTGTCCACGGGGATGGTGCCAGAGGATTGGAGGGTTGCGAATGTTGTCCCCTTGTTCAAAAAAGGTAATAGGGATAGGCCAGGGAATTATAGACCGGTGAGTCTCACGTCTGTGGTGGGTAAGCTGTTAGAAAAGATTCTAAGGGATAGGATTTATGAACACCTAGAGAATCATGGACTGATTAGGGACAGCCAGCATGGCTTTGTGAAGGGAAGATCTTGCCTCACCAGCCTGATAGAGTTCTTTGAGGAGGTGACCAGGAAGATTGATGAGGGCAGTGCGGTGGATGTGGTTTACATGGATTTTAGTAAGGAGTTTGATAAGGTTCCTCATGGTAGGCTTCTTCAGAAGGTCAGAGGCCAAGGGATCCAAGGAAGCTTGGCTGTGTGGATTAGGAATTGGCTTGCATGTAGAAAGCAGAGGGTTGTGGTGGAAGGAGTGCCCTCGGATTAGAAGGCAGTGACTAGTGGTGTCCCACAGGGATCGGTTCTGGGACCTCTATTTTTTGTGATATTTATAGATGACTTAGATGAGGGGGTGGAGGGCTGGGTTAGTAAGTTTATGGATGACACTAAGATCGGCGGTGTTGTGGATAGTGTGGAGGGTTGTCGGAGCTTACAGAGGGATATTGATAGGATGCAGAGCTGGGCTGACAAGTGGTAGATGGAGTTCAATCCGGAGAAGTGTGAGGTGGTACACTTTGGAACGACAAACTCCAGGGCAGAGTACTGGGTAAATGGCAAGGTACTTGGCAGTGTGGAGGAGCAGAGGGATCTGGGGGTTCATATTCACAGTTCATTGGAAGTTGCCCCACAGGTAGAAAGAGCAGTTAAGAAGGCCAATGGGATGTTGGCTTTCATAAGTTGCGGGATTGAGTTTAAGAGCCGCGAGGTGATGATGCAGCTTTATAAAACTCTAGTTAGGCCACACTTAGAGTACTGTGTTCAGTTCTGGTCGCCGCATTATAGGAAGGATGTGGAGGCGTTGGAGAGGGTGCAGAGGAGATTTACCAGGATGCTGCCTGGATTAGCGTGTATTGAATATGAGGAGAGGCTTAAGGTGCTAGGGCTTTATTCACTGGAAAGGAGGAGGATGAGAGGAGACATGATAGAGGTATATAAAATATTGAGAGGAATAGATAGAGTAGACAGTCAGTGCCTCCTTCCCAGGGCACCAATGCTCAAGTCGAGAGGGCATGGCTTTAAGGTTATGGGTGGGAGGTTCAGGGGAGATGTCAGGGGGAGGTTTTTCACCCAGAGAGTGGTTGGTGCATGGAATGCACTGCCTGGGGTGGTGGTGGAGGCAGATACATTGGACAGGTTCAAGAGCTTGTTGGATAGGTATATGGAGGAGTGTGGGATGGGGGGATATGCGGGAGGAAGGGGTTAGGTAGTGTGAGGGTGGTGTGATGGACGGCACAACATGGTGGGCCGAAGGGCCTGTTTTGTGCTGTATGGTTCTATGGTTCTATGGTATGGTTCACAAGAACCCAGGCATGCATAGTGGTGTCCAATAGCATTCAATCTATGCCTGGACACCTCATCTGTGACCCACATACATGTGGCCTGCAGACCATGCAGGTTGCTCGTGAAGAAGCAGGTCTTGACAACACTTGCAAGGCTTACCTTCGCATTATTTAAAGCGATTTGCCTGAACCTAGGTAACACTGAGCAAATATTATGGCCAGGACCTCATTGTGCCTTTGGTAAGATGGCAGTCAAAGAATGCCTCGTAGCTTGAGACAAATGTTGGAGACCTGATTCACAACAACAGGGAAATGGTGAGTGAGATAATTGCATGCTTACTGGTATCACACTTGTACTTTTCGCTTATCCACAATAAACCCCTGCAGATTGACAACCAGGTCAATCATGGAGGTGGCAGGCCAGAAGTATTGAGTGCTGACCCACTGCTCTGGATTATTGGTCTAGTACTGGAATCTGTCACGTAAAGCAATCTGTGACTGACATTCAGGATAAGCCTAGATGCTAATTTATCTTATTTCCACTGAGAGGTTTCTTCACCAACCTCAGTGCAAAAACTCCTACTGTGAGCAGAGATCAGAAATTGCAGATTCTTACAAAGGCCAAGAGGAAGAGAAGATTAACATTTTTAAAATCTCTTTCCGGATAGGAGATCAGAATTCGTTTTAACCCAGCTGGAGGAAAACTTTATACTGAAAACCTCCTTGTACTATATTGTTTCAGCTTATTGCTCACTTGTGGTATGTAACAGATACACATTTCCATTCTTTTAAATGTATTGGAACTGGCAGTTCTGCAGTCTTATTAAAAAAAATGTCAAGAAAAGGAAATATTAAATCCAGTTGCACGCAGAAAACTCCCACAAACAGTAACATGATAATGTCAGCTAATTTGTTGAAGTAACGTTGGTCATGATGCATCAAAGAGACAATCTTTACCCATCCTGTTTGGTGACGTTAATTATTTTATATCTCAATATGCATATTAAAAATTAAATTTAATGGTCCAAATCTTGCTTTGAAAATAATAGTGTTTAAAACTCACTGCTGTTAATGTGCAAACGGGCTGGCAAATCCAGTGAAATAAACCAATGAAGTTTAATGTCATAAAGTCATAGTGTCATACAGCACAGAAACAGTCTTTGCCCCATGTTGTTCATGCTGACCATCAGGTACTTATCTGTACTAATCCCATTTACCAGCACTTGGTCTGTAGTCTATTCAGTGAGTCAAGTGCTCATCCACATGTGCTTTAAATGTTTGAGAGTTCCTGCCTCCGCCACCTTCTCATGAAGTGAGTTCCAGATTGTAACCACTTCCTCAGATCTCCACGAACACTTTTACTTCTCACCTTAAACTTATGCCCTCTGACCTTAGACACCTTTGCCATGGGGAAATGTTTCTTACCACTTATTCTACTTATGCCTCTCATAATTTTGTATCCCTCTATCATGCCTCCCCTCAGACTCCTCTGCTCCAAGGAAAACAAACCCAGCCTATCCCAGCCTCCCCTCATAACTAAAGCATTCTATCCCAGGCACCATCCTGGTGAATCTTCTCTGCACCCTCTCCAGCGTAATCACATCCTTCTTATAGTGTGGTGACCAGCACTGCACACGGTATTCCAGCGGTGGCCTAATCAGTGTTCTATAAAGTTGTACCATGACCTCCCTGCTCTTATATTTTATGCCCTGGCAATGAAGCCAAGTATCCTGTGTGCCTTCTTCATCACCCTATCTACCTGTGCTGCCACCTTCAGGGAATTTTGGACTTGTACACCAAGGTCTCTTTGTTCCTCCATTCATGACAGGGCCCTGTGGAGGAACAAAGAGACCTTGGTGCATAAAAGGTCCAACCTTTTATGATCCCCAAAATTCCCCAGTGGTGTGCGGGCCTTAGATACGTCTCTTTTAAGTGATATACATACCCAGTTTTCCTGAGGGCCCCACCACAAACCACTCCAGTTCTGCTCCCTAGAGACGATGACCTTCATTCAACCATCTCATCAATCCACCGCTGTCAATCTGCCAGTCATTTTCTCCTCCCCAGATACAAAACTCAGTCTCCACTACCTGGAAATCTCCCTGACAGACAACTCTTGATTCTGTTGTCCCCAGGGGAATTCCAACTTTCCTGAAATGGGAAGAAGAGGATAAGGGAGTCATCTAATTATTTTAAGTAGCAAGACTTAACCCCTCAACCTGCCTTGTATGCGTGTGACAATTAAACCATAAGACATAAGAGTAGAATTAGGCCATTTGACCCTTTGAGGGTCATTACACATATCAATAGGTTATGTGTAATGACCCTGACTTGAGGCTTTTGATTATAATATTTAAATCAGGCTTCCACAGAACATTTGAGAGACTGATTTAAATTTAAAGATTTCCAACTTATGGATGCCAATAGTCAAGTCAGTTTGGACCAAACAAGCAAATGCTTCACTTTGCACCATTCTTGAGAGGATGTAGAAATGCTTGCCCTGGCATGCACGATCAAGTATTCTACCAATCATGACCTCTTGTTGCTGCTGTAATCAGTCATCATGACCTCAAACCTGTTATCTGCCAGCCTTCCCTTCAGCCTTGATGACAACCCACAACTCCCAAAGATAACACTGGCATGATGTCATGACAACAACCATTCCCTCAGTGTCAGCAAAACAAAAGAGTTGGTCATTGACTTCAGGAAGCAGGGTGGAGCACATGCCCCTGTATGTATCAATGGTGTTGCGGTGGAGATGTTTGAGAGCTTCAAGTTCCTAGGTGTAAACATCACCAATAGCTTGTCCTGGTCCAACCACGTGGATGCTATGGCCAAGTTAGCACACCAATGCCTCTACTTCCTCAGAATGCCAAGGAAGTTTACATGTCCTTGTTGACCTTCATCAATTTTTATAGATGCACCATAGAAAGCATCCTATCCGGATGCATCACAGCTTGGTATGACAACTGCTCTGCCTGGGACCACAAGAAATTGCAGAGAGTTGTAGACACAGCTCAGTCCATCATGAAAACCAGCCTCTCCTCTGTCTACACTTCCCACTGCCTTGGGAAAGCAGTCAACATAATCAAAGATCCTCTTCCTCCCCCCCCCCTTCTCCCCCTTCCATCGGGCAGAAGATACAAAAGCCTGAACACGCACTACCATGTTCAAGGACAGCTTCTATCCCGCTGTTATAAGACCATTGAATGGACCTCCTGTATGATAAAGATGAACTCTTGACCTCACAATCTACCTCATCATGGCCCTGGCACCTTACTGGCTACCTGCACTGTACTTTCTCTGTAACTGTAACTGTAACACCATATTCTGCATTCTGTTACTGCTTTTCCCTTGTACTACTTCGATGTACTTAAGTTTTGAAATGACCTGTCTGGATGGCCTTCTATAATGATTGTCAATCTGACATCCAACCATCCTTCTCCTGCCTACAACTTGTAATATTTGGTCAAGATCATACGCAGTGACCTCTGTCTATCGCCTCTACTGGTGGCTTTCCCACTGGAAGTTGGTCAGCCTGTCAGTCAGGGTGGGAAATGGATTAGAAATGTAATAATAAGGTTAAATGTGCAGGGTCACATCATTCTCCAGTTCTTTGCTCCTGTCTCCTCTACTCCAAGAAAGTTCTCCTGCAAGAAAGTGGAGGAAAGAATGTCAGCCAGAAGGCTTGAAGTTCGTGGATGATCTGCAAAGCTCTACACAGACAACACCTGAGGTCAGGATTGAACCTGGATCTCTAGCGCTGTGTGGCAGTGGCTCTACCAGCTGCAACTCTGTGCTGCCCAAACCATGATCCCATGCCTATTTCTGGCACTAGTCACTTTATTCTCCTAATCATTTTAGTTTATAATTTTCTTGTAGATAATACCATAAAGATATCTTCCAGCTATATTAATAATTTCATTAATATCCAAATGCATGATTAATAAAAAAAAACTTTCTTACAGCAGTCTCAACATTTTTGCTCTTTTTAATGTTTGCTTTTGATAATCGTTGAATAAAATTAACTGAATAACTTTCTAAGTGTGTAAGTATTTAATTTTCAGGATAATTTGAGACCATTACTTATCATGGAAGACTTATTGCCAACACTCTGTATCAGCCCATGAATTTGAAGTGTTACGAGGTGAAAGCCTCACAGTAAACAAAAGTCATTTTACTCAGCAAACAATCAATTTAAAGGGCAGATGGAGTAGATTCTCCCAGTAAAAGCAAGGTAATTTCTCCAGGAAAATTCAGTGGGTGAGGGATAATTATGTGTAAATTATGAGCATAAAATCAATCTCATTGTCTTTAGGCAATATGGGCAGCAAGCTTGATTGACAGGGGAATTACCCAATCATCTCCACTCTGGCTGGCTAAAACATTGTCACAGATTGAATGTAATGAAATTGCTTTGGTCAAAAAAGGCCTCAGCTTTTTGCAACACAAATGATGGAGGAATCAAAATCAATGTTAAATTTCCTGGCCCATTATAATGTTAATTCAGTGGTGTGCAGTCATGCCTGTAGTTTTAAAATTATTGAATTGTTGGGTAAAGCTTGTGCCCAATTTTTGTTCTATATTTAGAGCATTTTGTTAATTGAAGTTATGCTCCAGATCTTATTGCTATCAATTTATGTGTGCTTGCTTTCTCTTGATGAATAACTAAGTAACCACCCAACCATGAGAAACAAAGTAAAAAAATCATAATGTTCTTCATGGTGAGTCACAGCCAAATTAAAACATAAATGCCTCTGCTGTGAGAGATAATGGGGTCCAGCTTAATATCATAACAGCATATTTTATTTTTTTGAGAGCTACAAAGCTTTCTTTGACTTTTGTGCGCAGTTAAAGCTGAATAAAGTTTAAAACAAATGACACGGGACAAGGATGAATATAATTCAGTTTTGGAATCTATCAGAAAATAATCTATTTCTGTTCATTGTTCATTAACCACCAATCAAGAAACACTTACGTATATTATCACAAGTACATATCTTGATAACATTTGTGGGAGATTGCAGACAATAAACATCAGTCCTAGTCTAAGAAAGGTACAATTATGATCAAACACAATAGATTAAGCATAGTCTCTATTGTTAAAAATTTTGATAGAAGATTAGAAGTCACACAGAAGACTCAGAATTAACATTACATTAGTTCACCCATTACAATGATAGTGCAGTGGTATGCCAACGTGTCTGTGGTTTTAAAATTATCTGGTGGTGGATAAAGGCGTAGTGGGTATGAGAGAGTTAAAGACTAGTTGAGAGCAACTGTATGGCAAAAAAGGTGGATGAGCTCCATAAATAGACATGTGGGAGATTGATATAGTGGCAATAACTGATTTAGGATTGGACAGGTTTGGCACTAAATGTTCCTGGTTGAAAAGATTCAGGAAAGGCAGGGAATTTGAGGAAGGGTGGTGGTGGGTGGCAATAAAGATATTGTAGTGACAGAGGGAGAGAAAATCCTGGAGGAAAAGAGGACAGAATCCATCTGTCAGATTCATGAAAAATTAGAGTGCTGATCTTCTACTAGGAGAAGGGAGGAGTTTTATAATGCACCAAATATTGCGAAGATAATAGAGGAGCAAATCAGCAATGAAATTACAGAGAGGTACAAGAACTGTAGTTGTGATAATAGGGATTCAACAACCTTAATATTGATTGGGCCGTAACTTTAGAGTGAAAGGGGCAAAGAAAGCAAGTAATTTCTGAATGGTGTTCAGGAAAACTTCCCTGATCAGCATCTTCCTGCTTCATTGAGAAAGGAGACATATCTGGATCTGATTCGAAGGAGTGAGGTTTGTTACTCAATCATTGGAGAACACCAAGAAAACATTGGTCATCATATCATAAAGTTTGGTTTAGTATTAAAAAAGGCCAAGGAACAGTATAGACTTGAAATTCATAACTGCACGAGGGCCTATTCGAGAGGGATGAGATGAATCTGGCCTGGCTCAATTGAAGTCAAAGATTGTCAGGTAAAGTAGAAGAATGGGCTGCCATTAAAGAGGCAAGTACATGACAACCAACTCAGAGATGAAGAGAGAGGGAGAGAGAGAGAGAGAGAGAGAGAGAGAGAGAGAGAGAGAGAGAGAGAGGGAGAGAGAGAGAGAGAAATCAAGTAGAGAATGGGGGCTTAGGACAGATTTCAGTTTGATAATATGAGAACCAGGCTGACTATAGAGAGGTCAGAGGGGAACTGCAAAAGGAAGTAAGGATAATGAGGGAATATGAAATAGAAAAACAGCTAACCTCAAAAGAACCCTATAGTCTTCTACAGGGACATAACTAGTAATTGTGTAGTTAGAGGAGCAGTGGAGGTGATTAGGGAACAAAATGTTCATTTATGCAGTGAGATAAGAGGCAGAAAGCACAGCTGGAATACTTAATAAATATTTCCAGAGGAAAAGGATGCTGCCAAAATTTCAGTAATATGGGAAGAAGGAGAGAAAATGGATGGGCAAACATTAATAACAAGAAATGCTGGCTATGCCTTAAGTTACCCTGCTTGGATGGAATCATCTCAGGTTACCAAGCAAATTGGGTATGGAGATGGCAGGGCATACTGTAATCTTCCAATGCTTCCTAGACAAGGGTTGATACCAGAGAACTGGAAAATGGCAAATGTGATATACTGTATTTGTTCAAACGTTGGTGTAAGACCACAGGCTGGTCAGTGTAATCTTGATGTGGGAATGTTTTTCAGAATTATAATCGAGGGAAAATTAATAGTCACTTGTAGAAAGCTTAAATTAATAAAGGAGAACCAATATAAATATGTTAAAGGCATATTGATTCTGAGTATTAAGACAAGGTAACAGAGAGGCTTGATGAAGTTAATGCAATAGATGTCATGGATGTGGATTTTCAAATGGTGCTTGATAAAGTACCATATAAAATTGAAACAAAATTGAAGCCCATGGAATAAGTGTTTCAGAAGTAGCATGACAAAGAAATTGGCTTTTTTGACAGAAAGCAGTGGTTTGTACTAAACAGTTGTTTTTCAGGGAGGAAGGAGCTAGTCACGGCTGTTCCCCAGGGACCTGTGATGGAACCACGGCTATTTTTAATCAGTATTAGTAAATTAGACATGGCTGTGTATGATACTATATTAAACATTTGCAAATAGCATAAAATGTGAAAGTGTGGCAGATAGATTGAGGATAGTAATAGACTGCAAGAGGACATTCATAAGAAAGGCCAGACACTGACAGATGAAGTGTGAAGTGATTCATTTTGGCAGGAAGAGTGAGAAACAATAAGACTAAGTGGTACAAATCTAAAGGGAATGAAGGAACGGAAAGAGCTAAGTACTTTTGTGCATAAATCTTTGAAGGTACGGAAGATTGAGAAAGCAGTTCATAAAGCAATGTGAAGCATAGACTACAAAAGCAAAGAGGTTATGTTAAACCTTTATTAAACACTGGTCAAACCACAACTGGAATATTTTATTCCACTCTGGTGGCTCTATATCAGAAAAGAAATGAAGGCCTGAGATATGGAACAGAAAAGATTTACCAGAACGTTTCCAAGGATGAGGTTGATCTTTCAACAAAAAAGATTGAGAAGATATTTGAGTGATACAAAAGCTGGACTGCTACAGATAAGTCAAAGTTCCTATTAGCAGAAGGGTTAAGGACACAGGATATGGGTATAAAGGCCAAAAGATCCAGGGATAAAGTGAGGAAAAACATTTTTATGCAGGAACTGGTTATGATCTGGAATGCACTACCAGAAAGCACTGTGGATGCAGGCTGAATTGTTACTTTCAAAAGGCTATGAGGTAGATAGAAAGGGCTCGGAGACAATGAAATGAATGACCTTTGTAACAATTCCATGATTCTGTGACTATATGCTTCAATTATTTTAGATTATTTTTGGATAGAAAGTCATATTAAGCCAATTAATTGGTACAAGTATTGAAAGGTTCATTACCTGAGTCTCAAATGCATAATATTTGTGCAAATAAGCTAATACAAAGATCAAAGAACCCACTTTATAATCCTATTGATAAGCACGGTATTGGGTAAACACAAGCAAACCTTTGGAATGAGGGAGCTGATCATCTCCAACTCTGACAAGAATGGAAGTAACTTGGGGCAGAATAGAGCCATAGCTCAGAAGCAGGAAACAGGTCCTTCAGCCCAACTGATCCATTCTGATCAAGGTGTCCCATCTATGCTAGTCCCATTTGCCAGTGTTTGGCCCATAACCTCTAAACCTTTCCATGTGAGGGGTAAGTTTTTTACTCAGGGAGTGGTGGATGCCTGGAATGTGTTACCTGATAGGGTGGTGGAGGCAAACTCATTGGAGACTTTTAAGCGAGGCTTGGATGGGGACATGAATGAGAAGAAAATGGAGGGATATGGGCATTCTGTAGGTAGGAGGGATTAACTATGTCAGCACAACATTGTGGGCCAAAGGGCCTGTTCTGTGTTGTACTGTTCTATGTTCTATGTTCTAAATCCATGTACCTGTCCAACTGCCCTTTAAAAGTTGTTATTGTACCTGCCTCAACCACTTCCTCTAGCAGCTCATTCCACGTTTACCTCACCCCTCACCTTATGTCCTCTAGTTCTTAATTCCCCAACCCTGGGGAAAAGACTGAATGCATTCACCCCATCTATGCCTCTCATGGTTTTATACATCTCTATAAGATCACCTCCTAGTCTCCTATGTTCCGAGGAATAAAGTCCTAGCCTGTCCAACCTCTCCCTATAACTCAGTCCCTCAAGTGCTGGCAACATCCTTGTAAATCTTTTCAGGACTCTTTCCAGTTTAATAACTTCTTTCCTAAAGCAGGGTGACCAAAACTGAACACAATACTCCAAGTGCAGAGAAATTATATGAATGTGAAAAAAATATATGTATGTCAATGAAATTAGACTAACACAGAAATGAAACAAAGAAGATGAAGAATATAAGTATTAGGAGTGAAAATATTGGGGTTAGGCAAAATACATTGGATGTAACAAAATGGAATGGAATGAAGTGTTCAATATTTTATCATCCCTTATCCTCCTTAACTTTCACACATCACCTTAATATAGCTCGCTTAGTTCTGCTGCTGCCTTGAGTCACTGAAATTTACCCTTATCCTGGCATTTCACTTGTGGGAGATGATTACAGGGAAGGGCTCTGTATTTGAAGTTACAGGAAAAGAGGACACTTTTTAAACAGGAACCTTATTGTAAGAGGTTATGTTAAATAATTGATGATATAAAGGTTTATCTGTGATGAGTTTATATGTGTAAGTCCATACTGTGAACATTGTCCTTCTGTAAAGTGCACAAAAAGTACTTACAGTAACTCATTGTTTTCTATTAGTAGTTACAGCAACAATGTTTTATTTCCAGAAAGCCAAAATTTCCTTGTACGAGTACAGAACATTTTTTGATTTCCCCTCAGCCTCATCCCTCAGAGGATCAATCTGAGCAAATTTATCTCAAAGGAAAGCACAGAAGGACATCATCAAGATCATGTCACTTAATGCCAACCATCTTGATGATTTGGTAGTTTAAAAAAATTTCTGAATTCTCTCCAACAAGTGTTGGGACAGGAGGTGATGTAAGGTCTTATTGTTTATAGGTAGTGCATTGACTCGATGAACCTTACAGCCTGCTATACGTTGTAAAACAAAGAGGATAAGCAGCAACATATTTTGAAAGAACAAGGGCCTCTGCTGCTTGTTATCAACTAGTGCCAGAGTGTCTTCACCACAGAAATCACACTTTAATAGGATAAAAACGACTGATTAAAACTACTTAGAGGCTTGACTTGGCTGAAATCATTGGGGCATTTTAAAAGTAATTACAAGGGTAGGTACTGATTGAATTCCTGAAATAGTTGGCATGGCTAATGAATTATAAGTGGCACTTCTGTAATTAATTCTCGTGCTAATTGCAAATAATTAGTGCCATCCACCCAATATAGGGACTAACCTGTGATATCATCAACAGTTTAAGCAATGGAAATTATAATAAATTTACAGACAAACATGAGAAAACAATTGTGTTGGTATTGTCTTAACACATCCAATACTTCAATCTACTAAACATTCTGGAATAAAAGAGTCATAACCTTTCATGAAAATTAATAAGGAAAGCTTTCGACCAATATTTGGATACATACAGAGGTAATATTTTTGGCACCATAATAATATCATTTGCATTGTGAAACACTGTTACAGTACAACAATTTTCAATCTATTAAGTGCGATGCAAAAAGATACTCAGCACTTCTTGATTTACTTTTCCTCTCTTCCAAAACTACGATTGATACTGATTCAATTGAAAATTGTGCAACTGAGATTGATTGGTTTTTATTAGCCAAGAACATTAAGCGATGTGGAATCAATGCAGGTAAACGGCATAAAGATGCAGATGAGCCATGATATAAATGAATGATAGAACAGGCTCTAAAGGGTGAATTGCTCGCTTGTATTCCTATCTTCTTAAATACATAAAGAAAGCTCCACAGATTGGCTCTTTGAGAGAATAAGAACAGGACTGTTATTAGGAGAAATCTTGAAATTAGGAGAAACAATTATGTTTGCTTTGTTCACTGCATTTTATGTTAAGCAAATAGAAAGTATGTAAGTTGCAGGTTGTATATCCTTTCACCAGCTCAGAGACCGTTGCCATTGCTATACAGAATCTTAGGCGAGATATGTTAAGCTTATTTACTTGTAGTGCAAATAGACCAATTCTGAAATAATTCATTTCAAAATTTCAACAATTGTAGTTTGCTGTGGAATACAATTCTGCTTATTATTTGTGAAGAACTAAAGCAAAATGTTATGCTAAGTTACAGGAACTATGTTATAAATTAGTATCTAAACTTCTGTTCATAGAGTCATACAGTACTAGTCCGTGCTGACCAACAAGCACCCGTTTATACTAGCCTCACACTAATCTCATTTTATTCTCCCCATATTAGAACATAGAACATAGAACACCACAGCACAGTACAGGCCCTTTGGCCGACAATGTTGTGCCGACATTTTATCCTGCTCTAAGATCTATCTAACCCTTCCCTCCCACATAGTCCCCTATTTTTCTATCATTCGTGTGTCTATCTAAGAATCTCTTAAATATCCCTAATGTATCTGCCCCCACAACCTCTGCCAGCAGTGTGTTCCACGCACCCACCACTCTCTGTGTAAAAAACTTACCCCTGACATCCCCCTTATACCTTCCTCCAATCACCTTAAAATTATATCCCCGCATGTTAGCCATTGTTGCACTGGGAAAAAGTCTCTGACTGTCCACTCAATCTATGCCTCTTATCAGCTTGTACACCTCTATCAAGTCACCTCTCATCCTCCTTCTCTCCAAAGAGAAAAGCCCTAGCTCACTCAACTTATCCTCATAAGACATGCTCTCCAATCCAGGCAGCATCCTGGCAAATCTCCTCTGCACCCTCTCTAAAGCTTCCACATCCTTTCTATAATGAGGCAACCAGAATTGAACACAATACTCCAAGTGTGGCCTGACCAGAGTTCTATAGAGCTGCAACATCACTTTGTGGCTCTTGAACTCAATACCCCAACTAATGAAGGCCAACACTCCATACACCTCCTTAACAACCCTATCAACCTGTGTGGCAACCTTGAGGAATCTATGGACGTGGACCCCAAGATCCCTCTGTTCCTCCACACTGATGAGAGTCCTGCCATTAACCGTGTATTCTGCCTTCGAATTTGATCTCCTGAAATGTATCACTTCACACTTATCTGGGTTGAACTCCATCTGCCACTTCCCAGCCCAGTTCTGCATTCTATCAATATCCTGTTATAATCTGCAGCAACCTTCTACACTATCCACAACACCACCAACCTTTGTATCAAACTTACTAACCCACCCTTCCACATAGTCATCCAAGTCATTTATAACAATCACAAAGAGCAGGGGTCCCAGAACAGATCCCTGCAGAACACCACTGGTCACCGACCTCCGGACAGAATACGTTCCATCTACCCATCCATATTCCCATCCATCCCCCAGAATTCTACTACTCATCTACACATATAGGGGCAATTTACAGCCAACTATTAACTGACTAGCGCACACATCTATGGGACGTGGGAGGAATTTAGGTGACACAGTAATACTGCAAGTAGAGCTTCTCCCTCACAACTCCAGTGACTCAGATTCAATCTTGACCTCTGGTGCTGCCTATGTGGGGTTTGTATGTTTCTCCCTGTGAATGCATGGGTTTCAGGGTGCTCTGGTTTCATCCCACATTCCAAAGACATGTGGGCTGGTAGGTTAATTGCCCATTGTAAATTGTCCCAGTGTGTAGGTGAGTGGGAGGATCTAGGGGAAATTAATGGGAATGTGGGGAGAAAAAAATGGGATCAAAGAAGGATTAGTGTAAATGCGTGGTTGATGGTTGACATGGCTTTGGTGGACCACAGAGCCTGTTTCCAAGCTGCATGGCTCTATGATTCTATGAAATCCAGTCATTAAAAATCTCTCACTGTAAAGATGCAAGAGACTAAAAAATTGATCACATAACACTTTTGTGATATTGTAAAGCACCTCGCTGAAAAAAAGATAGGGCGTTTACAAATAAACAAACTTTATTCTGAGTCCTCTGACACTTTTGCTCAAACCCATTGGGAAGCACAGATATGCAAATTAGTAACGCAATGGCAAGCAATGCACAGCTCGACACCACCTCTGGGAAACAAGCCTTCTATGCAGTTCCATCGCTGTACTAGAAGGCACTGAACAAAATCATATCTGAATTGAATGTTGCTCAATTTTTCCATTGGTAATTGTGACATTTTTTTAACTTCTTTCCAATAGTCATTTTATTCCTTTATTGGAAAGGGAAAACCATGGTCACAAATCTAAACAAGTTTGGATAATCTATAAATTCTTTAGCTGACATTCCAATGCTTATTATTCAAGTCAACTTTCCTACTCTAATTATTGAACAGCAAGATCTCAAAGCATTTTATATGTTTCAATGAGATCCCTTGTCATTGTTCCAGAGATTTCCACTGTGACTCCTTAACACATTCTTATTATCATTACTGTTGCTTCCACTGCTGTGATTTAGAATACTTACATTACTATCTACCATAATCAGAGTATTTACTAATGCATAATTTCCTTAGCAAGATGACATCACCCATACACTTTATTCAGACATTAATTTATTTGAAAGATCTCAGTCCCCTTTTTTTCTAATTTCTGTAGTAGCCATTAATTCTAATAGTACTAATTCTAAATGACTGTGAAAGTTGCAAGTTGCAAGCTGCAAGACAGATAGTGTGAAATTTAAATCCAGTTGCCTTCTTTATTCAGTAGTGCCATAACAGTAACCAGATTAATTAACATGGATCAATCCACCCAAAGCCCCTTACAGCATACTCCATTTGTTTTCAACATAGTGCAATGGTGTATTGCCCTGTGGTGTTACAGGCACAAGGAGAGATTAATTCTGATATTCCTGCTGCTGTTTGATCTGGGATTATTATATCCCAGCAGCACGTCCTCAAGAGCTAAATTCCTCCTCTTCTGACATTTGACTTTATCAGCAGTTTCACAAGACTCTGCCTATAAAATAGATAATTGTGCTAATGAGACTGACCAGAGAAATTAAGACACTGAATGGGCTCAATTCTCCATTACTAATTATCTGAGACTAACAAGAACTGACTGCATTTTCCCGGTAGATTAAGGGAAGTTACAGGATAGTTGTTGTTGTTAGAGTTCTATCGATCTGTTCAACTGAGGCAGCTGCTTTGGAACATGTCAAAAACCAGCAATGATCACAGATTCCAGCCTGCATTCTAACAAGGACAACAAATTGTATATATAATGCCTCTAACTGAATAAAACATCCCAAGCTGATTCAAGGGTAGATTGTGCAACAAAACTTCACCCTGAGTTATATAACATTGAAAGAAACATGATCAAAATCTTGGCTAACAGGCACCTGTGGAAGGAAAGATAAGTAGTGAGGCTGTGAGACTTAGGGTGGAATTCCAAAATTTCAAAGGACCCACACCAACTTTTTTCTCATATAATCATAAATATAAACATGTTCATTTTAATGTCCTTTGCCTTTATTTTCATTCCCACTTTCTGAAACTTTCTTTATCTGTTTTGTTTTTCTAGGCCTATCCGTCACTACCGTATGTTCTAGATTTTTTTCCTTTTTGTATGCTTTTGCTTTTCGTTCCATATTGCCCATAACTCTTTGTTCACTCATAACTACTTTATTTTTGGCTCGCAGAGCTCTTGCCCCTTAACTGTATAAGCTCATTCTTGCTTCTGAGTATGGACAAAATACAGACTCAGCAGGTCAGGCCACATCTGTGGGAAGAGAAACAGAGTCAACATTTCAGGTTGGAGAGACATGAAGGGTGGTGGTCTGACCTGCAGAGAATTTCCAGCATTTTCTGTTTTTGTCTGGGAATATAACTCAAATGGGTCACTTTGGGATAAGTTCCATGCACTGAATTTTCTGGGAATATAACTCAAATGGGTCACTTTGGGATCGGTTCCATGCACTGAATTTATTAAACGCATCCTACCAATCTTCTGACCAGAACTGGCTAAACTACCCCCATCACCCCTATGGAAACATGGAATTTCCTACTGAACCAACTATGTAAACAATCCCACCCACCAAATGCCCAAATGACCACCTCCCACCTACCCTTGCTCTCCATAACACAGCTTGGGACCAGCTGCATTGCTAAACTGCCAAGACCAATGAACATTTACACTGTTGGTTGCAGCTCCGAAGTATTAATCTTAACCCTCCTTTCTAGCTTTTCTACCCACTCTGACTACCCTGCCTTCAACTAATAATCCGACACCCCCACCCACCCCCAACCTCGCACCCAATCTAAGTCACTGCCAATTGTTTCAACCTGTCAATTAGACCCAGTCACCAAACTTCAGCGCCCCAGGCTTTACTTTCCCAGACCATGCCCTGGACTTGGCTGATTTCCTCCAAGTGATCCACATGGCATGATGTGCAAGGACTAGGTCTCTCATCTGCAAGGCTAATTCAGCAGCATGCAGCACCTTGGCTCTCATATGAATTTATCAACAGCAAGCCCACAAACTAAATTAGCTTTGGCATGCCTTTAGCTATTCAACTAATGCATCTTTAGAGGAGCAGACCAAATTCTAAACATTTGCATTTTAATATAGCTAACCATCTAATATCTTTTGTCTTATTTTTATCGGAGATAACATTAAACAAGAGCTAACTGATTGATCTCATTCTCTGAGATGTGTGATTTCTCTCCCAAGCTGTTATAGATGTGGTTAGAAAGAGAAATGAAATATATGTTCAGATTATTAACAGTCCCTGGCCCAGGTAATTCAATCGCTTGGCATTCCTTTTGTGGTTATTGTTAGAGATTGTATTAAAATCCAGAGGAATATAAATTCATCTCACATGGTAGCACAGAGCAGGTGACCCATTTTGAAAACTGTCTGATTTTCTCTTCCATTCAGATCAATAGGAGAGAAAAATCAGATAGAATGTTACACAGGCTGATCATTCTCTAATGCTCAGTCTGCAATAATGCCCCAGGTGAATTCATATTTCTAATTCACTACAGGAACTGACCTGCAGTTACCTTTCTGTCTGGATTAACACCTCTAATAAACTGTAAAACATCACTTTCCCTATAACAAATCTCTTCTCAGCCAGATGTATGCGTAGGGTTAAATTTGACCTCTCAATACAGCAGTCAAATCTTATCACATTGTGCAGCAATAATTTATGGTTTAATCTCACATGCAGCCATATTAAATTAATATTACTCATCAGAACAGGCTTATTAATAAAACAAGCTACATTAGTCACTGGAGAATCATACTGGGAAATTCAATGACAACTTTACATTTTTAATAAGGGCACAAATATTATTGCAGAGCATGTGGTACACAGAAATGTTGACAAATTTGACATTCATTAATATTTAAGCACTTGCATACTATGACAGGCCTGAAAATTGATATTCTTTTCTTCTAATATTTGGAAGAGTTCGGAATAGTAAATAAAATGAGATAACAAGGTGTATCAAGTTTCACTTCAATCTTTGATCATTTTAATCACCCTTTGAATTATTCAAAGTTTATGGTCTCTCCAGTCAGATTCTTTAGAAAATGCATTAAACCGCAGTTCCAATCATTCAAGGCTTTGGTTTGAATTTTTATTAAGGTTTATTTAATGCAAAATCTTTCCTGAGCTAACAATGTCAAAAGAAACAAACAGTCATGGTTGAAATGAAGACACTAATATTAAAGGAAACTTTTTTTGTTTCATTTGTATCAATATTAATCATCTTTCCTGTTTCTATTCAATTTTGCCGGCTGATATTTCATGGTTTTGACAATATTGCCATGACCATATTAAAATGTAAATATCTATTCCACCCAGTAGAGTTCTGTGTAACTAATTCATCAACATTTCTATACCAGAAATGCACTGGGGAAATTCACACTGCACTTGTACATCAAGTTATGACAGCAATTTTAATACTTTGTTTTTTTACTGAGTTTTAATAGGTGCTGAAGAATGAAGAGCTAGTTTTACAGCAAATGCTTCTGCTTGAGTAGTCTAAATTGCACCTTGTATGCTATCATTTCACGAAGACAACTCCTCAGATATACTACTCATCTCCATTTTCCATTCATTTCTCAAGGATGTCTTAAGCTTCACTAATGCATAGTCCTATAGTCAATGTGCATGGAGATATTACCTGTGATCTTCAATATACTGCTAGTAAACACCTACTCATCACATTAACAATCAAGCTTTCTTCTAGACAATAATTTCTGAATAAATACAGTAATATGTATCTTTGCACTGCTATTCACTGAAAACATCTGGTAGCCATAACAAAATTAACAGAGGGAATTATTATCCCTTATAATGAAGTAATCATCTACATGATGAAAGTTTTCCATGCAACTTTCTCTACCATATGTCACAATGCATAATTATCTTCTTGTCCATATTTTGCCTTCTTTGCAAATCACTTTCTTTATAGGTACCTTGTGAATAGTTTCTATTCATTTATCTTTGATACAAAATCTCCACTGAAGCAGAAAGAGCTTTGTGCTGATTTTGTAAGATTTGGCCCAAACTAACCCATAGCCTTTTGACCACATTTGCAAGTTCTGCTCAGCTGAATAGCATTTGGCCTTCTGCAAGCAGCTAACAAGTGGTTGAGATGCCCCAAATTAAGCTTGCAGTTTCAACAGTGTAGTATGTGGATGCATATTGGTGAGTGGTGGTGATGGGGAGTGGGGAACAATCAGAATAATTTGTCTTAATTATGTTTTAAAATTAATGTATACTCTGTTTTCAGCCTTTCTCAGGACCAGGAAAGTTCATTTCAAGCAAGAATAAAGATATCTAACCTGGAATCAAGAAGTTGGCAGGTGTTAGGGTTGTCAAGTCACCTGACCCCACCTACCTGCAACTGTCCAAGTGAATATAATTCTGCACATGTCCAATGGGCTCCAATACACCCTTTTCAGAGAACAGCAATGCCATTGCCTGTCTACATATGGCAAGTAGTTGTAAGGACATAAGTGCCATTTTCTATGGCTTATAATCTTAAACTTTCTGGTGCTCAGAAGATATTCTGTCCTCTGTCAAGTTGATGCCCTCATTCAATGACTACAAAACAATTTGTATTTACATGATAGCTTTACAAATTTAATGCTGTATAACTTCTCAGGGAGCTTTACAGAAGCTTTATCAATTAAAATTTGAAACCATGCCACAACAGATGCTGACCAGAACGCTTGGTCAAGGAGGTGGATTTTGAGGAGTCTCTGCAAGCAAGCAAGGATGACAGCCTTTGAGAGAGAAACCTGGAGCTTAGAGCCTGAGTAGTTAATGACCACCACAGCCAATGGGGAGTGGGCTTGGGTGGGGTAATTAAAGTCATGGATCCGCATGCAGTCAGAGTTGGACATGTTGCAGAACTAGAGATAGGGAGGGTGAGACCATGCAAGATATAATGGATAATGAGAATTTGAAACTGAAGCATTTTTGGGTTGGGAACCAATGTAGCACAACAAGCACAGGGCTATGGGTTAACAGGAGATGGTGTGACCTAGAATAAGAATGAGCCCATTTACCCAGGGGTAGGAGATAGAAAACTAGCTAGGGAAGCAGTGGAAAATTCTGCAATCATTTAACTAGGCTCTCACAAGCCATCAGTAATAGTTTCCCACAGCTAAAGTTGCAACTTCTTCATAAGAAGATGCACCACAGCTGGAACTTAATACAATCCTGCTGCCTCATTTTATGACCAATTGCAATGCTCAAAGAGAGGACTGTAAAGTATATTCAGGACCGAGATAGATCGAATGTTGGACTGCAGAGGAGTCAGGGGTTATGAGAATCATGTCCTGCCTGCTGGCCTGATCTGACGAGGTGTTCCCAGTGGCTCAGATATACAGAGCCAAGCTCCACCAATCCTTATAATGTTGTCACATTTGTGCCAGGCAATTGAGGCAATGCCAGCATAGGGCTGGGACCAGAGTCTTGGATTGGTTTCTAGTCATCTCAATGGACTCGTGCAACAAGCAAGACTGGGAAAAAGATGTAGGTAGAGAAACCTCCCAGCTGTGTAGTGAATACATCCAATCTTCGGCAAAACCGGCAGATTGAAATATTGTTTAAAACATTGGAAAGAGCCCATGACACATTTATATGCTGAAGAGATAAATGCATTCTGCTGAACAGCTACAGAGGAAGTGGGACAAATTAACAGCCATCACTATACACATATAGTTGTGTTACTCCAAGCATTCCAAGACAAGGAAAGTTTTGGCAAGGCAACGACTCAGCCAGGTGTCAAAGACATATGGTTCAGCTTATTCTGGAGTTGCAGAAGACCAAACCATCCAACATCACCAATGACCCTGCACGCTCCACTCTTCCATTCTAAAACTTGGGTTATTCAAACTATCATGAATTGCTAACAAATTAAGTGCAAGGGTATTTAAAAAGTAACTGTTTAATAAGGATGAATAGCATTTAAACTCTGTCTTCTGCATTTAATTTTGTTTCAGACATAGAAAATTAAAAATAATGAATCCCACGACCAATAAAGATATTTTACAGACTGGCTAATGGGGACTGACTCCAAGGGTAAGATCGACCTATTTTGCATTCCAGTAGTTTGACTTTGTTTTCTTCTTCCCAGCTGTAGCTAAAATCCTCAGTGTTTCTGTCAAATACTTGCACTTAAGATTATTTCAGGGAATTACACCTATGGTGCTTCAGTTTGGTGTCATATAAAATAAAGCAAAATATTGCAAATGATGGAACTTTGAAATAAAAACAAAAAACTGTGGAATTTCCCATGAAGAGAGAAGTTCTTCTTATGTGCAATACCCCATAGCCTTGAATTTGCTGATCTATGTCCTCTTTAAATATCTCCACTGATCTAGCTTTCACAAACCTCTGGGTAGACAAATGCAGAGATTCATCACCATCTGTAAGAAGAATTTCCCAGCACCTCAGTTTCAAATGACTACCCTCTAATCTTGTGACTGTGTCTCCTTATTTAAGATTCTCCCACTGGTGGATACGTCTAACGTTATGCCCCCTTAGGATCTTATATGTTTTCATATGATCACCCCTTATTCTTGTGATCAAAGAATACAGGTCTAACTTTTTCTAGCTATTCATGATAGGACAATCTTTTCATCCCAGGAATTAGCCTAATGAATGTCTTCTGGACCGCCTCCAATGCCAGTATATCCTTTTTGAAATGTGTCCAAAATTGCACAGAGCTCCAGTGTGGCCCCACAAAAACCCTGTGCAATTATAACAATACTTCTCCATTTTTAATCTCCAAACCCCTAGCAATAAAGGCCAACATGTTATTTGCCTTCTTAATTACCTGCTGCATCAGGTTTTATGTTTGTCTTTCCAGTCTGAAAATAACCCATTTATTCTGACTCTCCATCTTCTATGTGACAACTAATTCATATTAACATGCTTCTCCCAATACTATGAGATCTTACTTTGTGCACAAGCCTTTTATGTGGTATCTTATTGAACATCTTCTGGAAATCCAAATGTGCTATATCTATAGATTCCTCACTAGTAACCTTGTTTGTTATGCCCTCAAAGGACTCTAACAAATTTGTCAAACATGATTTTCCTTTCATAAAATCGTGTTGACTTGGTTTGATTGCATTAAGCTTTTCTACATGACTGTCTGTTTTCCCATTGGTTATTGACTCCAGCATCTTCTCAGTAATCAATGTTAAGCTAAATGGCATGGTTCCCCAGTTAGTCCCCCTCCCTTCCTGAAAAATGGCAACACAGTCGTGGTTTTCCATTTCACTTGTACCTTTGCAGAACTTGGCGAGTTTTGAAAAATTCAACCAATGGCTCTGCTACATTTGCAGCCACTTCCTTTAAAATCCTTGAAAGCAGGCCATCAGGTCACATCTGTTATCTTTGAGATGTTTGCAGTGTCCTTCAGTGTGAAGACTAATGCAAATATTTGCTTAAGTTAGCTGTCAATTCCTTGTTTTCATAGAACATAGTACATAGAACAGCACAACACAGGAACAGACCCTTCGGCCACAATGTTGTGCCGAACTAATTAAACTAGTAATTAAATGCCTAACTAAACTAATCCCTTCAGCCTACACGAAGCTCATATCCCCTGTCACCTTAAATGCATGCCCTCTAGTATTAGGCATTTCCATTATTATTTTCCCAGTCTTATTTTCCAGTGGTCCCATACTTACCTTAGCTACCCTCTTCCTTTCTATGTATCTATCAAATCTCTTGTCACTTGTTTTGATATTACTTGTCAGCTTATTCTGATAATTAGTTTTCTCCCCCTCCCATTAGCTTTTTAGTCCTTCACTACTTGTTCCTGAAAATTTCTAATTCCTCTGCTCCGTCACTAGCTGTTGCCAGTTTTCATGCTTTAGTTTTTGATTTAACATTTCCTTGACCTCCTTTGTTAACCACAGATGGTTCATCTTTCTCACTGAATTCCTGCTGAGTGTTATGAAATAGTTGCTTAAATATCTCCCACTGCTCATCTACTAACCTTTCCATTAGCCTATGTTCCCAGTCCCCTCTAGACAGCTCTAACTTCATAATATCTTTGTAACTGCCCTTACTTGACTTGAGGACCCTGGTTTTGGACACGAGCTGTTTGCCCTCAGACTGTATTGGGAATTCTACCATGTTGTGTTCACTACTCCCTAAAGGATCCTTAGCAAGAGGATCTCTAATTAATCCTACCTCATTATACATTACCAAATCTAAAACAGCTATTTCTTGGATAGAGTCTGTAACATACTACTCCAAGAAACAATCCCTGATGCTATCCACAAATTTCTTCGACATGGTAATCTTGGCATTTTGATTAGTTCAACCAATACACAAATTTAAATCACCTCTGATAATTCCCTTCTTACATGCTTCAATATTTCCCTTTTTATGCTCTTGTCCTACCTTGAGGCAACACTTTGGGAACCTATAGCCTACTTCCACCCGTGTCTTCTTTCCCCTGCTATTCCTTACTTCCACTCAAACTGATTCCACATCAGAATGCACTTCATCTATATCAATCGTCACCACTACACATATACCTTCTTTGATTAACAATGCTTACTCATCTCCTCTTCCTTTTTGTCTATTCATTTGGAACATTGAAAAAGCTGGAATACTGAGTTCCCAATCCTGGTCATTCTGTAACCATGTTTCTGCAATAGTTGTTAAATAAAACTCATTTATTTCTATTCTGAATTGATCATTACCTGACACTTATATGGGAAACCTTTACAGCACAAGACTGGATGTTGTCCAGGCCGGGTGGGCACTGGCTACTTTATTATTGGAGGAGTTAATGGAGCTCAAGACTAACATATGACAGAGGGAAGATCATTGATGAAGCAACTGAAATTCTGAGGCTGAATGATTTAATTATTTCAAGAATGCAAAGAAGCAGGACTATTTAAAAAACTGCACTATTTTTAAAACAGCATGTTAACAGTTGTACATCTAGAAATTGATATGGCAAGCAGTTGGGAATGTTAGTCCAAAAGAAATGGCATTGCTATATTGCAGCTCAAAGGCAGGGATTTCATTCTGTATTATTAGTAGCTAATGGATTAACACCTTTGTTTGAATCCTTCTAAAGTCCACTCCAGCAGAGGATTAATCCATTTAAAATAAACCAGCTTAATGCCTTCATTTGGCCTTTGGACAAAGGCATATCACATAACTGCATTAATATTTTCATTATCAATATTCCACAGTATCATTCACTTCTGTTCAGTTTTTACATTGGCTTATACTTTGGACAGTGGGCAACCCCTGAGGGGGTTAATTTGGTTGGAGCTGTAGATAGCAGATTGTCTGCAGCCCTTAATATTTTACACTCTATGGGTCATATCATTTTTAATCTTTTATTTATAGTGGTCCTCATATTCATTTCTCAATAGCCTCTGTGGCAGCAGGGGGATCAGGCATTGATCTTGCAATTTATCCACTGCTCTTCCATATCCCGAGGTTGGAGCAGCTGAGGAGAGATTGTTGGGAAGCTGGCACAAGGCCAGTTAATGTGTGTTGCATTTGTGTGAAGCCAACAACAGGAAACTGAAATTTGACAATTCATAGTAATATCAGCCCCCACTGTAATAAATATAACAGGATGCTCCTCAATAATTTAATGGGGAGGGGGGAATTGTATCTTTTTATTTGGTGATGAAAAATTAAACTGCATGTGAAACATGAGCAATAGTCTGGCTGCTTCAGGGTTTCCACAGTGCAGTAAATTGGGATGACACCAAAGATCTCCAAGAAATGTGATTCTGTAAAAACCATCAACTAAGAAAGTGGGGCAGCAGTGTACGTTATGTCCATTTTACATGATTAATCCTCATCAGTGACATTCCTGTTTGACATTAGTCAACCATTGTACTAAAGGATATTTTAGTTTTGGATAAAAATGCTTCTTAGTGAATGATACAATAATATTAATGCTAGTGACACATTGTTCTTTCCATGTGTTCTCTGGACAGCTTTATTGTATATTTCTATGTGTGCAATGGTACTCAGTCCAGAAGATGAAAAGGCAGGTTGAGGTGACAATCCAAGGAGGACCCACACTAACTTTTGGTTATTTTAGGAGCCCTAAGGCATTATGCATGCTAGGGCAGGAGTTGCACACCTAGTGTCCCTAAAATCTTCTCTCCATTAGCACTGCTATTACGCTACTATTGGAAAGGTTTGAGTTCTGGATCTAGCATAGGGTTGGGTTGAGGAAATCAAGCCAGGACAGAGGGGTGGGATGGTTGGAGAGAGGTTTGAACCAGAATTGAGAGATAGGGATGATTGGAGGGGCAATCAGAGACTTGAGCTTGGAGATGGTTGGATAGGTGATTGGATATCAGGTGGTGGTTGGTTGGCTGGTTGGAGAGGTGGTAGTGTGTTTGGGGCTTGGCATCCTGTTGGATAGGTGATGATGGACAGTAGGGAGTTGGAGTGGTGGGCGAGAAGGTGAGTTCAGGCAGAGAAGCCATTGGACCAGGACTATGAGGGTAGGTGTTGATTAGATTTGTGATCAAGGGCCTTGATATGAAATGGGTCAGAGTGAACACAAAGAAAATGACTTAAAAGAGGCATTTACCTGGAAGAACATGGAAAACTCCGCAGGAGTGCATGGGCTAAAGTCAGACCCATTCAACTAATGCTGAAGCACCCTCCACCCACCACCTACATTGACATTGGCACTCACTCCCTCAACCCAGTTAAGGCCTGTTTCAGTGCACGAGGTTCACACTGGGCTTCGAATCCACGGAAGAACTTGTGTGTTGTTGCAATGCACATTGCACAACATTTGACATTATTTGCATTGTTGACAACCATGTGTGTGAACATTCAGGAGCACCCTGTGGCTTTCCCAGCGGGGTGACCACGCTGCAGTTACCACAGTTAGACTTATCTCCTTTCTAAAAGATGGCAGGTCTGAGATACCTGACATGCCTTGTTCTTCCCAGAGAAGGAGATGATGTTGTGGATTTGTGATTGATGTTCCTCCTCATCAAGTGCTGTTCCCTGAATTCCATCCATTTAGTGGCAGACAGGGTATAATTTTCACCACATATTGACCCTAAGAGGAACGTAGGGAGTAGCAACAACCACAATATGCGGCCCTTTTTGAGCTCCTAAAGCCTTTGTCTCCATCAGGGAAGGCATGGTGGAGCATCCTTCTTAAGTTTTTCTGCCTGTAGGAATTTGTCTCCATCTCATGTCTGCTTCTTGATGACATGCAGGTCATGACTTAACCAATGGATCCACAACAAACCCAATGTCAATGCATACTGGTTTCAAGCAGAGCCTTGTCATTGCCCCAACACTTTACTCACCACACTGCTACACCATGCCTCCAACAAGTTTTCCTCTGGAGTGGAGCTGATCTACAGGACAGGTGGGAAACTGTTCAACACAAGTCGCTTCTACTCCAAAACCAGGATCACCCCAACTTCAGTCATCAAGCTGTAGTATACAGATGATGCATATGTATGTGTATCATCTGTATAATGAGGACAAGCTCCAAGTCATTGTCAACGAATTCATTGAAGCATACAAGACAATGATGCATGCACTCATCAGCAAAACAAAGGTAGTAAGGAAGTCTGATTGGAATTGTATAGGTCTTGGTGAGACTGTGCCTGGAGTATTGTGTATAGTTATGGTTTCCTTCACTAAGAAAGGATGTACTTACCATAGGAGGAGTGCAGTGAAGATTCATTAGACTTGTTCCCAAGACGGCAGTTCTCCACATGAGGAGGGATTGAGTAGAATAGGTCTGCATTATTTAGATTTTGGAAGAACATGAGGAAATTTCATTGAAGTGTAGAATATTCTACAAGTGCTTGACAGGCTAGGTGGAGGGAAGATGTTTCCCTAGGTTATGGAGTCTATGACCAGCAGGCGGAGTTTCAAAATGAGGAGTGGGCTATTTATAAATGAGAAGAGAAATTTCTTCATCCAGGTGATGCTGAACCTTTGGAATTCTCCACACCAAGGGTTGTGGAGGCTCAGTTATTTTGTTATTTCAAAGCAGAAATCGATAAGATTTCTGGACAATAGTGGAACCAAGGGGAATGTGTTAGAAAATGGCAGTGAGTTAGAAGATCACCCAAGCCCTTGATGAGTGGTATAGCTACTCAAAGAGTTGGATGACCTACTCTTGCTCCTAATTCCTATGTTCTTATCTACTTCCTAGTGAGGAAGTTCAATGCACACAACATAATTGCATGTAAATTGTAATTCTATCAGAATTTTCGTATAGTTATTACTTGTATGTTCAGGGAATTGGAGTGAGTCAGACATCTAAGTTGTCGTCCAAGAAGCATCAATGCACAATTTCATATTTGCAGTGGGAGTCACTGCAGAATATGGATTATGATAAGTTACGGATTTGTAGAACTCCTCCCTTGAGGAGAAATCCAGAACCAGGAAACATGGTTCCAGAATAAATGGTTGATGATTTAACAGGGATGAGTAGACATTTCTTCTCTTGGACGGCTGTGAATCTTTGGGATTCCCTACTCCATAGTACTTCGGAGGCTATAACACTGAATATATTCAAGGTCAAAATAGACAGATTTTTGATTTATGGAATGACAAAGCAAACTCCAGGCATCATAAGGCCTAATCCAGCTTCTAGTTTTTATGTTCTCATATAACAAGGTGTCAAATGGATTTGTATCAAACTCCCATTGGATGTTACGGCTGACAGTCCTGGTGGTAGGCATTGAGTTTGGTAGCAGTCTCTCATTTCTCTAAGAATATGTATATCAGACAGTTATATCCGATATTCAAGACGTGTTTTTGACTTCCTGTGTTCCTGGTCGAACCCTCTGTGGGCCACAGCCCTAGCGCACCAGCCGTTCTGCGGTCCATAAGAAGAGGCACATGGCTTCTCAAGAATTTAGGCAGTGACCCTCACACCTCCCCACCCCACCAACCCAGCCCCACCATATAAAGTTTTTGTGAAGAGACTCTGGCTGAGATCACTTGTAAATGATTTCACATTAAAGCCTACCTCATTAAATGCTGGCATTAAAATATCACAAGTCAAATCACTGCAACACTTTTAAAAGTATTGTCCTTGGATTGTGGGTGACACTGACAAGGCAGTGATAATTGACCATTCCAAATTTTCCCAAGAGCACTGAGAGTTAACCACATATTATGGGACTGGAATCAGGTGTAGGCAAGATGAGGTAGGATCTCTTCCCTGAGGGACATTGTTGAATCAGCTGGATCTTTAAGACAATCTGGAAGATGAAGGTTTTTTTTGAAGGCAATACATGAATTACCAGATTTATTGAATCAATTGGCGCAGACCATTTATGAGACTTGAACTCACAACCTAACTCAATTTATTAAAAATATTAATACAGGATTGCTTTGGTTATTAATTTCTCTATTTCAGAAGAACTGGACACATTCTATCAGCCACTGTAAATTGCAGTATTGCCTTTACTACTACTTATCTATTATTAATAATCCTGTTACAGCCAATATGGAATGGTCTAACGGAGTGTTTATTTCTCATAATTTCCAAAACCAAGGTAACATGTGAGATCACATGATAAAAGCAATATGTCAAACTGTAACAAGAGTTTCTGCCTTACTTCTGTGTTACCAAATAGTGGGTTTAAGAAAACACCCTTCAATTCATCGGACCTAAGGGCTTGGATAACAGAATGCCTACAGCAGGAGAGAAATACCTAACCAAATCCTAAAGACATAACACATCCCTTTAAAAATATAGTTGTAACAATATTCTTAAAATTTTAAGCTGTGTCTCAATGTTGTCATTAACACGTATTCAAACACATTCTGTAACAAAGCATCATCTATTTCAACAAATGGCTTGCCAAGGTTTCAAGCACACCAGTAGTAAAATCATCACGAAAAAGTAGGTTTGTGAATGCAGAGTTGATAAGAATGTACAGATTGGTTTCAGACATGGCATGTTGTCAAATTGAGTGGGCTGGATATTAGGTTTGAGGTCTGAAAGAACAAGGGAGCTATTTCGAGCTCAGGAAAACTGGTACAATAGGTTTCCTCCAGATTGAAGTGAATTCAATAGCAGAACTGATTAACATTTATCAATTCTATTTCCCACTCACAGTCAGCCAGATTGAGAGTGTGCTTGGATGTTGGGTTTAAAGCACTTCAGGACTGCCCCATAGGTGTCAAGCTGAAAGAAGGGGGAGAGGGACCTGCAGTCTCTCTGGGTCATTAGAAGGGGAGATGGGAGATCAGAGAAGGGAAGAGGATGGAGAAATGATGAGGGGATCAGAATGGTAAAGCCAGAATAGCAATGGTGGGCAAGGAGATCAGAAAGGCCAGAGGGTGGATGTCAGAAAGCTACATGGGAAAGGAGATATGAGACCTGAAGTTGGAGAAACTGGAGGCAATGGGATAAGTTCTGAAGAGCTGGTGGGATATCTGAGCAGGAATATGCATCATAGGTGGAGCATGATATATTGACTTCGCCATTCTCCTCTTCCTTCCACTCCAAAAGTGTTCTACAATCAGCTCCTTGCTCCCCATGTGGACCTTCTGTTATATTATGTTATCTCTGTGACCATTCTAGACACTCTGGCCAGTGAGTATTGATGTGCACCTCTGGAAAAGTCCAGGCACAAGTTGATGGCTTGTTCAATCATAAATATACCATGAGGGTCACATAATCACATAACATTAACTGGGTCAGATGTACTTCAGTTGGTCTCACTATGCACCTACGTACATGGAGCAGGTGTGGAGGAGCCATCTCACTCACCTAAGGCATCTCCGAGTCCAGCAGCCATAGGATCTCCAGTGGTAGAGTGAGGAAGCCCTGATCTGAAATATTCCTGAAAGTTTTGACAGCTGACAAAACCTCATCACCAGCTTTCCCAGTGTAAGAAGTACAATGATTTTTTAAACAGGTTTTATGTGTCATTTGATGCAAATAATCTAAAAACATAAAAATGATTTTAAAAATTTAAAAGGATAACAAAATCTAACTAAAAAATACGATGTATAAATAATTTGAAACATTTTTATCTTCCTCTTTCCTCCTAAACCAAAGACCTATAAAGCCAACAAAAATGAATGGGGTCTTGGATCCTGAGCCAGGTCTAACCTGGCTCAGGATCCAGGAGATAACTCCATGTTGGAGAATCCCAGCAAGACTGGGTTTCATTGGTCAACTTGCTCATAGGTATCATCAAAAGTGGCCAAACTTGCTTTTGAACAATTAGTTGGTAAGTTAGCCTGTTTCAAGCTGCAAAGAAATCAGAGAGGGTCGACTGCCGCAGAATGAAGCTGTCGTGGCATCTGCCTGGGAATCTGATGCACAGCTGAAGAAAGGTGCTTTTATGATTGCAAGTTATAGAAGCAGAAGTACTAGTATGAAGGCTCCTGCATCATGTTGGGGGTTCAAGGATTGCTACAAGTGTACAGTCAGTGACACCTAAGCCTGAGGCACAAATCAGAGTGTCTGTTCATTCTGAATGGCATCATTGCAAAGCAAAGTTTATGAGATTAACAGCCCAGGCAAACGAACAATCACTCATCTTTCTTAGGCATCTTTGTCCTGACTTGGAGATCCTGCAAATGCCACTGAACTCTAGGAGGATTTTGAGATAAAACTTAAGGGTGGTGGTGCTTTGAGGCTATTGATAAAGTAGGACTGCAAGGTCCTACAGGCAGCATTGTTTGTTCCAGAAGACTGCAACTGCCTGCCACCAGCTCCAGTGACATCGGAGCTTCCTAAGACACTGGTACATCGATACCTTGAGGAAGCCCATTCTCTGCCTGTAATCCCCATATGACAGGTATGGACATTACAAGCTGCACCTCACTGCTGCTCCTCTCTCTTCTGGTCAATTTGATCCTCATTGGATGTACAATCTAAGGCAGCTTAAGCAGCTCCTGTGCTGGTCTATTAGAGCAGAGCCTTAAATTGTACATCAGACATCACAAGCCACCAAAAATGTTGAAGAATCCTCCAAGCTGTGTAAAGTGGTCCTTCGTCACAAGAACTGTGATCAAACCCTTTCCCATCAGCAGGGAAGCAGCAGTAAGTACTGAACGGCATTTTCTCTCACATGGCTTCAGCCCCCTGGATTGTTGCCACACCAGAAAGTCCAGGAAATCCATGCACCTAAAGTTAGAGTTAAATTAGCTCCAGTCAAGCAACTATTACATGTTAAGTTCGAACCAGCCTCTCCGCAGAGGGGGATGCTCATGTGCAGCCTCTCAGTATCTCGCTTTTTAACCATCTAGGTTACGGTGAGTTTACAGAGCCAACAAATATGCTTCTAGTTGCTTTCTGGCAAACAGCTTTTCTTGAACTTTCTGTCTGCAAACATGTTTGCAACACTAGTCTGCCCATGGTCACATGATGCAATGCTTAAAAGAGTGACGGCAATTTGTCCGTGGATCAATGTTGCATGTAGCACATTTCTTGATTAATGAAGAACAGAGAAAGAAAGTGATGCATTACGTCCAAATAACAGCCGAGTCTCTATACCACAAAATTCTCAAGGTGCTGGGTCGATAATATTCTTCCTGATCCATTCCTAACTGACTGTGGTTCTCCCAGGGTCTGTTTGGAGCTATAGTGTTCTCAGTTTCCAGGGTTAGTGGTGCATTCTCCAGTATCTGCACATCTTACCTTCTAATGGTAATTGCCTTCAAATTTCTCTATTCCATAAAATTCACCTGCATCTTCATCTGTGAGTTGCATGGCTGAAGTGTTTGCTTGGGTTGAATCAATCTTCATGATCCTTCCATGATGTACTTCTTAATCAGTTACATCTGCTATACGGTAATATTTATGTGTATGGGTATGACATCATATTGTCCGACTACAATGAAATCCACATCATTCGTTGGGGTCATCATCTTCATACATCATGTCCTAGTGGGCTTCAGTGTCGTCCTATACATCAACAGCACACAATGTGTTGGTTTCAACTGCATCACCTTGAGGTTAATAGTTGTTTCAGGAAGGTGTTACCTGTTACTCCAGAGTCAGGCTGAAATGTTACCAGTTGCGCTTGCACCAATACCTTGTTAGACACACAATTAGACTATGTTCCACAAAAGTAACCTTGTTTGGTATTGGTATTGGTATTGGTTTATTATTGTCGTTTGTACCAAGGTACAGTGAAAAACTTGTCTTGCATATCGTTCGTACAGGTCAATTTAGCACCAAGTACATCATTTTCAACTGGTGTTGATCCTGTTTCCATTCCTGCACAATTCACCTTGTCCACTCCATGGGCATTCAATGTCCTCTTCATCGTACACTGTTTATAGCGATGATTTTCCAATTCACATTGCACATGCTCTTTCCCATTAATTTCTTTTTCAGCTATTCTTGTTGCTTTTCACAATTCTCACCACCAAGCAACTCTGGCTGCACTTCCCCTGTTCTACCTATAGCCTCGTGTTTCAGGGGTCAGCCGTCCAACAATTCCAGCCTGGTTTTGAACAGTTCCACTGCTTTACATGTTAGTGCATACTTTGCTACAGCTAACCCTGTCATGTGTAATTGCTGTTCCCTTCAGCTGGGCTCTCAGATTCCACAAATAGTTCAACCTCTGATGAGCGAATCCATCAAATCCGTGAAATTGCAGTTATCTGCTGATATTCTTAGCTCCATTATGCAAGTATGAAAAGATTCTCCCTGCCCCTTGTTACAAGAAAACAAGTTGTAACAGTTCATTTTAGGTGGGCTGCAATGAGGTTGAAATGCATCTACATCCAGTGCATTCTCCAGGATCTCATCTGAGGGCTTTGTAGTAGTAAATTCTTACTTTTTGTGACCAACAAGATAAAATCAGTGGCAGGATGATGCTCATTTTGACTCGGATCTTATGGCCACTGTCAGACTGCACTTTTTCCAACACACTGCCAGGGTTACAGCAAGCTGCAAGGGACAACAGGCTATACCTCCCCTGCACCCCCTGGAGCACCTTGATGGTCTTCTGACAGCTCATACTGTCAGAAGAACTTCCCAAGTGTTTCAGAAAAAATTGAAAAAAAGAATAATTAAAAAGAGTAAAAATTAGAAAAGTTATAAATTAATTTAAAAACATAGGAGACCACCATTAAATTATAAACATACATTGAAAGAGAGAAAAATAAATGAAAAAACATAGCTTTCAAGTAAAGATAGGTGATCCTTTACAAATGAATGGGGATGTTCATAATAGACTGGCTGTGGCTGGCATTAAGTTGAAAGGCCAGATATGAATTGTACCTAGCCACTCAGCTCAGCAGCTTAAGGAAAACCCCAGGACACAACGGAGAGTCAAGGAGCAGAATGAGAGGTCAGATGAACGTGCACTTGATCTGCATTGCATCCCTGACTTCTGTGTTAAAATGCACAAGTGCAGAAGTCCAGAATGCACTACTGCTCATACTGCAGCCAGCCAACAGTCCTCCACAGAGCTGCCAGATGGTCAGCAGCATCTCCAGCCTCTTATCTTTGCTTCTGTCTGCTCTGGTTTATCTGCCTTGGCCAGCTCAATATATAGAACAGACACTTCCACCCACTCTCTCAATGTTGTAGACAGGTTACTTATCTAAAAATCCAACACGTTGGACAGCGTTACTTATTCCATCATCTACTCTCTCAACTAAATCACACAGCTCACTGTGCCAGAGATCCATGTGTTACCCCAGATGAAAAGAACCACACCCAGACTCAGTAATCCAATTCAGGGATGGTACCTGAAGTCTCAACAACCAGTACTTCTGACATGTCTCAGTATCTCCATTATTAACTCTCAATGGAAATAGAAGCTGCCTTAAACTATAAACAGTGGAACTTTATTCAGGAAATAGTTTATAGAGTGAGTAGGTGTGCTGACAACTGCTTTCATTTAGCCTCTCTGGAAGCTCCTATCCCCAAACACTGTTCTAACACCAGCCTGCATTAGTTTAAAAGGATGACAGTACTAAGGGGACAAATATTGTCCACAAACTGGTATTACATATAACACATACATTGTTAATCGCACAATTCAAGAGATTAGAGTTAGCTCCCTGAAGGGCTGCCAATTTTGCAATTTTTAATCCCCTCAACCACTCTCAAACCCATGCATTCCTGCCCATTAAATTCTAGACAATGTGTCAATAGCTACTTAATAAGTGCATCACGCCTCATAGTTGCAGAATCTAAGTGAAGGTAGGTTACAGGGTTTAAATGTATTTTCACTTTACTGCTCATAGGATTATTGCTGTAAATTGGAATGCTATTACTTAATAAGTTTGTAGTATCTGGACCCATAGGTTGTGTGTTGATATAGATAATGAAAACATAAGGTCATCATCGAATATTTCTATCAACACAAGGTCCCTGTTCCAGAATAGAATCTCAGTACAGACAAAACATTTATTCATTTTTTTCCCCTGGAAACAGATTTATAATTTGATTCTGATCAACTATTCAATGTGAATGCCCAATGGCCTTGCTTTGATAGCAAAAGGATACATTTTACTTGTTTTAATTGATTTGGCACTATTTAAATGCCTGTAGCACCTATTGGAATTTTAATTGCATTCACAGCACTTTATCTGCTAATGACCAGTTTAAAAGTCTGTTATTAGATTACAGTACTAAAGTAATGCTCACTTGGCAACTAATCGTTGTTTGATGCCCACTGCGTTACTATGGCTGTCTATGGAAATACATTAGATTGCATAGATCGCAAAGGATTTCACCAGATCCACATACAAGAGGAAAACCATTGGCTTCACGCAGCTATGGCAAGAACAACAACAACTTGTACTTATATAGCGCCTTTGTGTTTAGATACTTCAAAGGAGTTTTATCAAACAGAGTGGAGACTTAAATATTACAATAGGTGATTAAAAACTTGGTTAAAGAGGGAAGTATCAAGCAGCATCTTAAGGGATGAGCTAGTGTAGGGAGCCAGAGAAGTGCAGTCACTGCTGTAACATGGGAACCTCAGCAGCCAATTTACACATGCCACATTCCTACAAACCCCCTTGTGACCACCTACTCTCCTGGATCCAGACTTTATGTTTCCTTTATGCTCTCAACAATAGCACAAAATGTTCACTGACCTGCCATGCACCACCTCATTAATAAATCTTTACCAGCACCATTCAACCTCTAAGCCCATCTGGTTTTTTTTTGTGCGTTGACAGGATACAACAGATAATTCCCCTGATCTTCACGTGATTTTTTAAACTCACCAGACAGCACAGATGGGATTCCATTTCAATATCCAGCTGAAAGTCAGCAATCGAGCTGTGGACCAATCCCTCCCCAACGTACCGAAGTATAGGCTTATCTTTCAGTGCTCAACATTTCTGAAATGGGATTTGAATCACAGCCTTCTCACTTGGAGATGGAGAATGCTACCAAATGAATGCTACTGGTTGACTCTAATTATTTCCCCATTCTCTTGAAACAACTTCTGCTTCATTATTTAACTGTTCCTTCCATAAATTATGTGAATGTCCCAAACTCCACCCCAAATAAATACATGAATTGAATGTTTCACAAATCGATGTTCTAATTATTTGATCTTGAGACTTGGATGATGCTGACAACACCTCTTTATCGTTCATGCCTTGTTGCCCAATGAAAGTAATGGTGGACATTATTTTTGAAGCACCACAATCCTTGAGTGACATTGCACTGGATTTGGTGGGGAATTTGAAGATATAAAAGCAGTAATGACAAAGGAATACTGAATAAAATGTAAGCCAGTAATGTGTATGAATTAGAGAGAATTTTTGGTCTGATAGTGATACCACAAGATCTTTCCTTTTCTTCTTCCTGCTAGTAGAAATTCCAGAAGAAGAAACTATAGTGTAGAGTCAAGGTTCCTAAAAGTTCAGTGACTCTTTCCTCCGTAATGTAGATATTCCACTGTGTTCAGTTCCTACCCCTTTCTTGTAATCATACTGTTGAAATGGCAGTTCCCAGTAGTTCTGGTCCATGGGAATTTGCCCACATGTTGGTGTGGGGAGAGGTCACTATGAGTTGATGAAATATTTCCTTTTCTTATTGCTTGGTGGTGGTTTTGGAGCCGGGTTATGGCATCTGGTGAAGCTGCATGAAGGTTGGCCTGGAAAAGATCGGAGGAACAAAACATTGACAATGTGTTCCATTGTTTGACATCAGTTGCTGCAGTCACAAGTAGGACTTGATTTGACTTTGCATGGGTGTAAAGGATGGCCATATTCTGATATGGATCAGGTGCGGCGGCTTTGCGAAGTTGTGGTCAGTGAAGAAAGCATTGAGGCTTCCCTCCTTTTGTCTGGGGCAGTGACACCCACCATTGTCATGAGTTTGGTGATGCCTGTTGACTTCAATGATCCAGTTACCGTGCACATGGTTGTGCTTAGTTGCACATTCAGTGCCTTGGTAAGGGACTATCTCACCATACACAAGTCCACTACTCCACAATGAGCAACAGCCATTCAGAGGATCTTTATTCCTGCACCTCATGTATCTGCAAGAAGTTTGTTTGCATCTTCACCTTTTCCTTGGTCTTTAACTGTAATCCTAATGACTTTTTGATGTCTGCATGTTCTACTCTGTCCTGCAGCTCCTAAGCAACAGCTTTACTGTCAAGGCTGAATACCATTGCTAAGGTCATGGATGAATTGGGATATAATTTTCCAGATCATCCCAAAGTCGTTGCAGTTTCTATTTCTTCCCATCTCCACTAGGTATCCAAAAAGCTGAAGGCCAAGAGGTGACTTGGGGAATAACTTCATAACCAATGCAATAGAACATGAGGAAAGGGCAGATTGTGGAGGACCAGAGAATATCCTTTAAAGTGTGTAAGAGTAGCAACAGGCTAGATATCAGATAGTTCTTCTGTCTGATAGAGCAGCTTGCCTCTTGAATATGTTCCAGGTTCGTGGAATGGGCCTTCAAGAAAGATCAGGTCCACTTTTGGCTGGGGCAGAGACTGTACCTAGAATCAGAGGGTTATCAGGTAATCTGAGAAATGTGATGTCAGCGTGGTTTTGATCATATGAAGCAAGCAGAATGATGTGAAATGAGATTTGAGAAACTGGTCACTCAGTATGTGGATAATACTGCGTTTTTGATTATGTCTGTCAGTAAAAGACATAAGAAGATAAAGAATACAGCACAATGTTTAATATAAGCTCAGATCTGGTTAGTTTCCCCTGGATAGTAACAGTTTTCCATACAGAAATTAGACAAGCCACCTTGATATTGAACAAAGACAAATCGGAATTGTACTTGAAACAGTTACAAAAGAATGGGGTACATTTTTATCAGGCAATTGAACAGCTTGCCAAGCTAATTCAATTTTGCTGTTGTTTTATTAGATTCTGTAGCAAAAGAAACGCTGAATTTGTTCAGCAATATAACTTACAATGAATTTCCCAACTTCAGCCATGAGTTCTGTTATTCTGATAATATCCAAATACAGAGTTTCCAGTGTCATAAATCTAAAGCAATAAAATTAGCTCTACTCCAGGTCTAAACTAAATATTTCATTGCAGATTTATGAGCATTTATTGGTTTCTTGGCAGGTAGCATTGATTTGCTGGTTCAGAAATGCACGCTGGAAGTCCTGCCGGCAAAGTCAACAGTAGCTTTTACAGTCCAGTGTTAAACAAGAATCACTGAATGTCTTCAGATTGATGCACCATTTCAAAATGTAAATAATCCATAAAGAAATTCACACAAGGGCTGAGTAACCAACTGACAGGAGAATTCCAGTTTAACCATGCTAAATATTTCAATTTTCACACATCATTCTATGTATTAGTAGGGTTTAAGAACTCTGGATTTCTGGTCTCAGAGAGTGTTACCCCTCAATGGAGAGTATATTATTCTCAAGGTTGTGAAGTGATGTGCAACCCAGCTCATATTTTTCTGCTAACTTAAAAATAACCACTCTCAGTATCGTGAAAGCTTTATGATGGTTTATTTAAAAGACCACTGATTCTCATAATGTTGAAAAAGCCTTGCAGCAATGGTAAAAGTGCGCAAGGGCAAACTCCCCGATCAGATTGGATGCTGGTGTGTTTAACATGAAAAAATATCCCAAGGGCAGAAGGGTTATCACACTACGCATGACATTAGTCACGCTGAAAGATATTAAGAGATGTTCAAAAGTTTGGAAAAAGAAATAGGTTAAATGTAACACCTTAAATGAGAAATGTAAGGTAGTGAAGAAGTTCAGGGAGAGGCGTCCAGAGTGTAGGATGCTGGCAGCTGAAGGAATGATTGAGGTTGGTGAACACATAACTGAGAGTGCTTTTGGGCAGGATGAGATTGCAGAGGTAGCTAAGAATGAGACCCTGAAGGAAGCTGACAAGATGGATGAGGATTTTTAAATTGACACATTGATGAACATGGAGCCAATGTAGAAGAGTGAGCACCAGGACAAGCAGTCAACAGGTTAGAATTTGGCAAGCTTCTCTGGGGGATATTGGAATGGTGAACAGTTGAGGTAAAAAGGCATGGTGAGAGTTTCAGCAGCAGATGGTGTTGGCCAGTGTTATAAAGATACAACTGAGTGACCTTGGTGAAAAGGTGAGTATGTGGCCAAGAATTTACTTTTGCAGAAAGAATCCCAATGGACCACCAGAGAGACACAAAGTCTGTTTTCACTGCCAGACTTCCTGGCAGCAACCAAAAAAGTGAAAGGTCCTTTAACCAATGCAGGACTAGGGCTTCACCGTTCAGTAATGGCCTTCTCCTACAGTTGAGGAAAAGACCATTCACAAAGCATGTAATCTGGATGGAAAATTGCAAAACTAATGCCAAATGCATGGTGCATGCTGACTGGCAACACTGCACGTTCCAGTCAATCTCCATCAGATACAGTCTCCAGCTGTATTAATGATACTCCATCTGTATCATTAATACAGAGGACCACATAAGAATATGAAGAAGAACTCTGCATGCAGAATTCAGCAAATGCAAAACTTATGTTCAGCAGCACAAAAGAGTTTCTAGACCATGATCTTCAGCTGGTCTTGGGTAAAAGAATATATTAGAACTTGATTTAAATAGTAACGTCCATTGTGGTTTATAAATGAGGCAGTGTAGCGACTCACTGTCCGAGCAAGCGAACCGGCTCAGCGGTCGGGGTGCGCGTCGTCGCAAAGGCAAGGCCCAAGATGGAGCTGGGCGTTCATCTTCCCCGAGCGGCAAGGGAGAACCCGCGCGCGCGAAAAGTTGATGACGTAGCGCGTACATCATTTCCAAGTTCGGAGGGCGGGAACCGCGCTCCTTAAAAGGCCTGCAAAGGCGCGAAAATAAATCAGTCTTGTTCAACAGTTCACAGGCTAACGTCTTTATTTTCGCATCGCGGTAGTAACTGCTACATTGGTGACCCCGACGGTCCAAACGGATTTTGGACCCACACAATGAACGATAACGCAGGAGCCAATGCAGTGGCACTCAAGCTGCCCACCTTTTGGACGCTTCGGTCCCGCTTGTGGTTCGACCAGGCCGAAGCCCAGTTTCAATTGCGGCAGATCACCTCCGACTCCACACGGTACTACCACGTGGTCAGCTCTTTGGACCAGGAGATAGCTCCCCAAGTCGGAGACTTCATCCAATTTTCTCCAGGGGAAGATAAGTACCCGGCCTTCAAGGCCCTTCTCCTTCGGACCTTCGGCCTCTCCCGTCGCGAGTGCGCCGCCCGCCTGCTTCACCTCGATGGCCTGGAGGACAGATCTCCATCAGCCCTGATGAATGAGATGCTGGCTTTGGCTGAGGGACACAAGCCTTGCCTGATGTTCAAGCAGGCCTTCCTCGAGCAGCTGCCCGACGACGTTCACCTGCTGCTGGCCGACGCCGACTTCAGCGACCCACGTGAGGTAGCCGCCCGGGCAGATATCTTGTGGAAGGACAAACGCGAGAGCGGTTCGTCTGTTGGCCAAATCGCCAGACCGTGTGCCCAACACCTACCTAAACCAGTCCCAGCAGCCAAGCGACCACACCCCAGAAACACAGACGACACTGACGACCAGCTGTGTTTCTACCATCAGAGGTGGGGCGCGGAGGCCCGTCGATGCTGCCCACCCTGCAAGTTTCAGGAAAATGCCAGGGCCAGCCACCGCTGATGGCTACGGCGGCTGGCCACCAACATAGCCTCCTATTCGTTTGGGACAAGCAGTCCGGCCGTCGCTTCCTCGTCGATACGGGAGGAGAGGTCAGTGTTTTGCCCCCGACCGGCCACGACACTCGCAGCAGGCAACAGGGACCCGCCCTCAAAGCCGCAAACGGCACAACGATTCAAACATTCAGTACTCGTACGATCCAATTACAATTCCATGACAGCCGGTTTACCTGGAGCTTTACCCTTGCCGCCGTCGCCCAGCCACTCCTGGGAGCCAATTACCTTCGGGCCCACAACCTGCTAGTTGACCTATGAGGGAAACGGTTAGTGCACTCCAGAACTTTCCAGACTTACTCCCTGGGAGAAGCCAGCCTACCAGCCCCGCGCCTGGACTCCGTTTCCCTGTCTGGCAATGAGTTCACCAGGCTCCTAGCCCAGTTCTCATCGGTCCTGGCACCTCAGTTCAAGAATTCAATGCCCAAACACGGGGTGCGGCACCACATCACCACAACAGGGCCACCCCTTCATGCTCAAGCACAAAGACTCCCTGCCGACAAGCTCCGCTTAGCAAAGGAGGAGTTCTGCCGCATGGAGGAGCTAGGGATCGTTCACAGGTGAGACAGCCCCTGGGCATCCCCCCGCACATGGTCCCCAAAGCCACCGGTGGGTGGAGGCCCTGTGGTGCCTACCGCAGGCTAAACGACACCACCACCCCAGACCGCTACCCCGTCCCTCATATCCAGGACAAATCTACACGGGGCCCACATCTTCTCCAAGGTGGACCTTGTCCGGGGGTACCACCAAATCCGGGTCCACCCTGACGACATCCCCAAAACTGCAATCATCACTCCGTTTGGCCTCTTCAAATTCCTTCGGATGCCGTTCGGCCTTAAGAACGCCGCGCAGACCTTCCAGCGGCTGATGGACACGGTAGGCCGCGACCTGGACTTCGTGTTCATTTATTTTGATGACATACTAATCGCCAGCTGTAACTGCCAAGAACACCTTTCCCACCTCCGCCAACTGTACTCCCGCCTCAGTGATTTCGGCCTCACTATCAACCCGACCAAGTGCCAATTCGGACTCGACTCTATCAATTTCCTCGGCCACAGAATCACCAGTGAGGGAGCAACACTCCTACCCACCAAGGTAGACGCTATCCGCTATTTTGCCTGTCCCAACACGGTCAAGGGCCTGCAGGAGTTCATTGGGATGGTCAACTTTTACCATCGTTTCATCCCTGCAGCAGCCTGTATCATGCGCCCTTTGTTCTCGCTGATGTCTGGCAAGGTCAAGGACATCGCCTGGGACGACGAGGCCGCGGCTGCCTTCGTTAAGGCCAAAGAAGCCTTAGCAGACGCCGCGATGCTGGTACACCCCAGGACAGACGTCCCAACCGCCCTCACGGTGGACGCATCCAACACCGTGATCGGTGGGGTACTGGAACAACTAATCGAAGGCCGTTGGCAACCCTTGGCGTTTCTCAGCAGGTACCTTAGACCACCCGAACTTAAATACACCGCCTTTGATCGAGAACTACTAGCACTGTACCTGGCGATCAGACATTTTCGGTACTTTTTAGAAGGCAGACCTTTCACCGCTTTAACTGATCACAAGCCATTGTCTTTCGCCTTTTCTAAGGTCTCCGATCCCTGGTCAGCCCACCAGCAGCGACATTTGTCCTACATTTCCGAGTTCACAACGGATATCCAACATGTCTCCGGAAAGGACAATGTCATTGCTGACGCACTTTCCAGACCGACCATCCACAACCTGTCCCTGGGTGTAGACTACGTGGCCCTGGCTGACGCACAGCAAGCCGACGATGAGCTGCCCAGCTACAGAACCGCAGTTTCCCGCCTGCAGCTCCAAGCTTTCGTAGTCGGCCCAGATCAATGAACCTTCCTGTGCGACGTCGCAACAGGTCAGCCCTGCCTGATAGTCCCTGCAGCCTGGCGGAAACGCATTTTCAACTCGGTACACAGGTTGGCGCACCCATCCATCAGATTGACTGTCCGACTAGTCGCCAGCAGGTTCATTTGGCACGGCCTGCGCAAGCAGGTCGGTGAGTGGGCCAAGACTTGTCCGCACAGCCAGACATCAAAAATCCAACGACACGCCAAGGTCCCACCGCAGCAGTTCGAGCCTACCCGTAGAAGGTTCAACCACATTCATGTTGACCTCGTCGGTCCCCTGTCTGTTTCAAGAGGGGCATGGTACCTCCTTACCGTTGTGGACCGCTTCACGAGGTGGCCAAAGGCAACCCCCTCTCAGACATCACAACCAATTGCTGCGCCTGGGCGCTGCTCACAACTTGGGTCTCGCGTTTCGGTGTTCTGGCCCACATCACTTCAGACAGAGGCACCTCAGTTTACCTCCAGCCTATGGTCTGCATTAGCCAACATGCTAGGAACGCAGCTGCATACCACCGCAGCCTACCACCCTCAGTCAAATGGGTTGGTAGAGCGTTTCCACCGCCAGCTGAAATCAGCCCTGATGGCCCGCCTCACAGGTCCTAACTGGGTCAACGAACTGCCTTGGGTCCTGCTCGGCATACACACTGCCCCCAAGGAGGATCTCCATGCTTCATCAGCTGAACTTGTGTACAGTGCACCCCTGGTCATCCCAGGGGAGTTCATACCTGCCCTTAGGGGGCCAGAAGAACAATCTACGGAGGTCCTGGGAAGGCTGCGCGAGAGGCTCGGCAGCCTGGCACCGATTCCCACTTCGCGATATGGTCAGTTCCCATCATGTGTGCCCAAGGAACTCCGAGACTGTAAGTTTGTTTTCGTTCGCAGGGGCACACCACAGGCACCGTTGCAACAACCATACGAGGGGCAGTTCCGGGTCATCAGAAATAATGGATCCACCTTTATTTTGGACATTGGGGGCAAAGGAGAAGTCTTCACGACGGACCGCCTCAAACTGGCCCACTTGGACCTGCAACAACCGGTCGAGGTCCCGACACCGCGACGCAGAGGCCGACCAGCCAAGCAACAGCTAGCGCAGCCCGTGAACTTGGGGACCGTATCGCAGGTTCTGGGGGGGGGGGGGGGGGGGTGTGTAGCGACTCACCGTCAGAGCAAGTGAATCGGCTCGGCGGTCGGGGCGCGCATTGTCGCAAAGGCGAGGCCCAAGATGGCGCCATGCCTCGTCTTCCCTGAGCGATGGGGGAGAACCCGCGTGTGCGAAAAGTTGATGACATAGCGCGTACGTCATTTCCGAGTTCGGAGGGCAGGAAACGTGCTCCTTAAAAGGCCCGCGAAGGCGCGAAAATAAATCAGTTTTGTTCAACAGTTCACAGGCTAACGTCTTTATTTTCGCATCGCGGTAGGAACCGCTACAGCAGAGCATAATTCACGATCAGTTTAAAACAGGTTCAGTCAGTGTGACCTGTTCGCCAGTTATGAGTGGTTACACATGCAATTACTCCCTAAAAATAGCAGATATTTTCAATCATAATTCTTTTAAAATCACGTCTCTGATAACTTTCTCACATGGATACAAGCACGTTTCATTTTTATTCCAGTTTTGGTTATTTGTTTAACTTAATCTTGATTCAAAAATTTCTAGAACATGTGGTGTGGGTCAGTTCTGGCATTTATTGGAAGTGGATTTGGCCCCTCTGTCTTTTATCTGTAGGTTCCACAACCAATCTCCACATTTGTTCTCATTCACTGGATTTTGGTAGACTCATGGTTTTGCCCCAGAAGTATTTAGAAGGGCTGAAAATAATTCAAAATGCTAATCATTGTTGAAAATTGACTGCTTTCCTTTAAATGTGGTGTGTGTGAAGCCCTTTATGATTTAATGTATATGGGAGTTCTTTATGGCAGGCACAGTAGTGTAGCGGTTAGCGTAACACTATTTCAGCGCCAGCGACCTAGGTTCAATTCCGGCCGCTGTCTGTAAGGAGTTTGTACCTTCTCCCCATGTCTGTGTGGGTTTCTTCCAGGTGCACTGGTTTCCTCCCACATTCCAAAGACGTACAGGTTAGGAAGTTAGGAAGTTGTGGGCGTGGTATGTTGGTGCCAGAAGAGTGGCGACACTTGCGGGCTGCCCCCAGAACACTACGCAAAAGATGCATTTCACTGTGCGTTTCAATGTACGTGTGACTAATAAAGATATCTTATCTTACCTTATCTTAACTGTCTTAGCCCTTGGCTCACCACAAGCACCTGACCCAGTCCAGACCAGTTCCGTCAGGGCCAGGCCTGGAAATTATTCCAGCATGTTGATAGTGCTGTACACCGATTCCAATAGGTTAATGTGAGGATTGACACAGGATGGAGGACATAAGTGATTTGTATTTATTCAGCACCTTTAATCTCTTCAGGGTGTCACAAAGTGTTTCACAGCCAATTAAATACTTTTAAGTGTAGCCACAGCAGTCAATTTGTGCAGCGTAAACTCCCACAGATGGCTAAAATGAGGGATGTTGATTGCGGAATATTTATTAATCAAGATTTTAGGAAGCACAGCATTGCCATGGAACTTCTTACATCCACCTGAAAGAGACAGCAAGGGCCTTGGCTTAACATCACACATCTGATATAGCAGCACTGCTTTAGTACTCTCCTGCAGTGACAACCAGATTATGAGTTTAATATTCTGAACTGAAACTTGAAATTACAACCTTCTACCCTCAGATGTGAAAATGCAATTTACAGTATACCACAGTCATAAAATGTGATATTTTGTTACTCAAGATTTAACAGGGCCTTATTTATTAGTTGCTGAGAGCAGCGGTGAATTCAGTGACACTTCCTAAATTTGGTCATGGTCTTTGTAATTCAGACATGGTCCACAATCTATCAACAGTACCCACGTGGTACAATTTACCTTTTAGGCACATTCCAGTTGGTAAGAGTTGTCTGCAGCCCAGACTAGTGACACTGAGGACTCCTAATTCAACAGAAACATTCTAATACACCATATTTATCAAGTTACTCACAATATATTAATTAAATTGTTCCTAATCTCTTGTATCTCCAATCCCTTTACCCATTAAAGCATAGGTTAAAAAGGAATGTTTTGAAATTATATTTCTAAAAATACACTTCCCAATGGAACAGAACGTGTAATGTGCCTCATAGTTTCCAAATGAATGCACATACATGTTGTCTATTCTTGTGCCAATTAGTTTCTGACAAAAGGAATCATAGTTTGAAAAGTCTAAAAGTCTTTGTAGCCCATCAAACACAGGGTATCATTCTATCTCAAAATAAATTGTTTACAAATTTGATTTTTTTTCAATTTACAGTATCATGTATTGCATGAAAGTAATATATATTAAGGTTCTATGATTCTGTGAAAGTTACACTGTTTGTAGATTTGACAATTTTGTTTATATACAGTGAGTCATCTTGGTCTGGAGAGGTCTGCCAAAATGGCTGGTGAAAGCAGATTCAATAACAAATCTCAGAAGAGAATTGGATAAATACTCAAAGAGGAAGAAAATTACATAGCTGTGCTGAAAGGGCAAGGGAATGGGAAAAAATGGACAACTCTTTCGAAGAGCTGGTTCTGAGACAATAGGGCAAATGGCCTTCATCTGTGCATCATCATCGGTATATGATTCTATGAGATGTATGTTGGCATGAGTAGAAAATGACAGGAGGGTTTGCACCAATGAAAAATCTGCATTGGCCTAATTTGTCATTAATAATGTCTTCTAATTAATAATGATTTTACAGGTGTTTTAGGTAAATATTACTCTAAAGCTAATGTTTGTTTAGTATAGGAAGTATAATCCAGTATTGTGGTGATTATCTTCAGTGCTGCGTCTCCACTAGTAATAATCTACCACATTTTGGGGACCAGCCAATTAATTATTCTTCTGATCAGCATGAAACAAACGTAATTCTTGTACTTAGTCACATTTAAAATTACAAATGAAATATCAAATCTAACACTCAGCCTTAAGTTCATCATGAAGGATAGAAGACCCGAGATTGATAAGCCTTTGATTTCTCTACCTAAGAGAGATCATCAATGATGCAGATGTACAGGGCAGACATGATTGAGCTGTAAGGTAGAATCCATTCTCATGGCTGAATGATCCACTACTGTTCCCACATGCCTATCAACATCCATCACAAGCAATGCTTTCCAGGAACTCTTTCGTAAAACTTTTAATTGCCCAGTCACCCGAAGATATAGAACAGAACTTCTGGCAATGTGATTGAAATAAATGATAGTTTTTTTTATATAAATAATCAACTTAGTTCATTTTTCTGTTGCTCACCTTCCCCCTAGTCTCCAGAGAGTTGGGACTTCTGCCAGAAGATGCTGATGATTTTCAGTAGCTTAGCATGGTGAACATTCTGCATATATAAGTGTGTATAACACTATGAATGTTAAACAGGGTACTGAGAAAGTTGAGGAAAACTGTTATATCTATCATCCCCTCTCCACGTAGCATGTTCTGGCTCAGATTAGCTCCCTCTGTGCAGAACAGGGTTCACATATTGGACCTTCTCGGTTTTAATAGCAGCAAGTCATTCAACATGTTATACATAGTGATCATTAAGCAGTACACAAATCAGCTAATCATATTTCACTGGTTGTAATATGTGGCATACAAAGGGAGAAGTCCTCTCTGCTAGACATCTGTAGTGAAATTATAAGTGTGTTCTTTGAAACCAAAAGATCTTGTTAAAAAGAGCCTACAGATAAATCTCCCCTGACAGATTGTTCCTTTGCTGCTATTTTACTTATTTAATGTGGCAGTATTTTAATCTGGCTTTAAACACTAATAATTTCAAGCAGTTAAAAATACCAGGCTTGGAACACTGTGCTATCTAGTTCCCTTGCTGACCCAGTCATCAAAAACACTGAGACCAATATGCTGTTTCTTTTCAATGAGAGGGTAGGTCAGCAAGGACAAAATGACAGCAGTGTTCAAATACACCTGCTTTGCTAAATTCAGGATGCAGTCAGCCAGAGAAGAAATGGAGGTGAAATAGAAGGCCACTGATGAAGTTTAACATGTCCACAGAGGAATGGAGAGAAGCAAAAGCTGTCATTCTCCAGCCAAAATCTTCTGTATGATGAGAGATTGTTATGGCAGCTGACTGAACAGGCAGCAATGTAGGACTGAGATAGCTGCCAGGCCAGGGGAAAAATCTGTGTAACTAATTCAATTTTGCTCACATCTAATGATGTACTGAGCTAGAAATGCTGTCAGCTACCCTTTCCCTGTGTTGACTCCTTTTTTTCCTGAACATTAAATTATTCTTGATATGCAAATCTGTTGCTGTAAGATCATTGGCTTTTTTCTGCTAATGAGATTTTTGTGCTTTTACAGTGACATGTGCTAACCGTCCTGTTAAATAATTCATGAATGTAATTAATTTGGAAGAATCAGATAAAGTGCCAGGGAAAAAAAACACACTTCAAGCTGAATTTGAGTTGTCTGAGGCCTGCAGCAGTATCTCTGAAGCCAGACGCTAACGTCTTTATTTAAAGTGTTTGTAACTAATTATAAACCTCACAGCACCATGGCTCTTGTTTCATCAGAGTCAAAACTATGGGGAATGTATTGTCGGCTTGAGCACCATGAGAATGAGATAATGAGATAACTGCGCACAGGATGGTTTCATAAATCAGCTGCAAATTGCTGACTCACCAGTTAAAATGTGTTTACTCTTACAATAACATGCCCCTCAGAATGCAACATTGTAAATGATTCACTTTTACCTTTTGGCACAAGCAACGATTTTCTTTGCAGCTTCATGTGAAGACTTCTGTTGCGACATATCCCTTCAAAAACTGGCAGTGCTTTGCAAACATGTTTCCCAGATAGCAAGGAAGTATAATAAAATCAGGTTTAACATCAGACATTAAAACTGCCTGTCACTGCTGTTCTTTTGTTGCTGTGTAGCTTCTATTTTTGGCCATCATCCTGTCAGCTTTGAAGGTGACAAAGAGTGGGTGATGGACTTTCACTTCTTCAGCATTCAATGATATCTCTGCCCCAATTTGATTTCGACCCACCTCAACTGTGCCAGTGGATTAGGTATGTAAGGGAGTTGCAGCTGGAGCAGAGGGCTTTCCTCCCTGTCATGTCATAGTCCTGCCACCCACTATTTTAACTCCCAGGATTAGGGAGGCATGTGATGCCCCAACCACAGATAGGAGGAAGCCTCCCAAATATTCAAAAATTCACGGTCCACAGAGACCTCTCGGACCCCAAGGCAAATTTTAATTCTGGTTTGCTGACCTTGTGGGTCATGGAGAGGAGTGTTCACAAAGAAACCTCCCCTGGGCTTTCCCCCCGTCCTCTTGTGGCTGTTGTGTCCTCCTGATGTCACCACCACCCGCCCATCCCCAACCGGTGGCACTGCATTCAGTTACTGCACCAGAGGCCTAAACCACTAACCTGGAGACAGGAGTTTGAATATCACCTTGGCAACTTTGGAATTTAAATTCACGTAATTAAATGAATAAAACAGATACCATAGTAGTGACCATGAAACTACAGTATTCTCTCAGCCATCGGGCGTCCATGGGGAATGGCGCAGAGGGGGCATTGGGGCTGCCGGTTGCATGAGAGTTGCTCAAAGGAAAGAGGACTGGATATCACAGACTGGTACTCTATGCATAATGCTCTAAATAAAGTCAAATTTAACTTACTTGCAGCAGCATCACAGGCACATAGCATTAGAGACAACATTCACAAGAAAAACATAAATTATACAAAATTATACAAGAAAGAACACAATTAGAACAAAAAAAAAGTCCATTATAGTGCAAAGTAGTCAAAGTAGCCATAGTGTTGTTATACTGATGTAGCAATTAGGGTTGTGCATGTTGGTTCAAGAACAGAATGGTTGAAGGGAAGTAGCTGTTCTTGAACCTGGTGGTGTGGGACTTCAAGCTTCTGTACCTGGTAGCAGTGAGCAGATGGCATGGCCTGGATGGTGGGGATCTTTGATGACATATGTTGCCTTCTTGAGGCAGCGCCTCCTGTAGATACTATCGATGGTGGGGAGGGATGTGCCTGCGATGTATTGGGCTGAGCCCACTAGTCTCTGCAGCTTCTTACGCTCGAGTTTCCATATCAGACCACGATGCAACCAGTCAGGATACTTTCAACAGTACATCTGTAGAAGTTTGTTCGAGTGTTCGGTGACATGCCTTAACCTTCTAAGAAAGTAAAGATGCTGGCGCACCTTCCTTGGCATTGCATCTGTGTGCTGGGCCCAGGGCAGGACATCTGGTATGTTAACACCCAGGAGTTTAAAACTACTGTCCTCCTCCACCGCTGATCCACCAATGTAAACTGGCAGATATTTGCCCTCCTTTCCCCTCCTGAAGTCAACGATCTGGTCTTTAGTTTTACTGACACTGAGCGAGAGGTTGTTATTGCGGCATAAGTAAACCAGGTGTTCTATCTCACTCATGTACGCTGACTCATCGCCACCTGCGATTTGTCCAACAACAGTAGTGTCATCGGCAAATTTGTACATGGCATACGAGCTGTGCTTAGCCACACAGTAGGGAGTAGAGCAGGGGGCTAAGTACACAGCCTTGAGGTGCACCTGTCTTGATGATCAGCAAGGAGGAGATGTTGTTACCATTTGTCACTGATTGAGATCTGCCGATGAGGAAGTCGAGGATCCATTTGCAGAGGGAGGTAAATTGCCGAACTATATGTCATCTCCCTATCCTTCTAAATAACAATATTGTACGCTGCAGTTCTATATTTTAAGGCTAAACAGTACTAATGTAAAATGCAGCAAATATAAATCAAATGAATGACTGTACGCACCATCACATGAAATGTCAAAACTTCAAAGAGGGTTTTGCTGCTAATCAGCCTACAGCTGCACTGCCCTTGTGTCTAAATGTAAATAAACTAAAAATGTCTTTTCACACATATTTTGCATAATGCTTGAAATAAAATTCATTGTCTTGTTTTTATGAAAATAAGCTCAAACAATCTTATGTAGACCATGCATAGACTTTTATACATAGCCTTGCCTGGGCTACCACTTAAGCGAATTTAATTTAAGCAATTTTAGTTTAATTCTAAATGTCAAAAGGGAAGTGCAATTTATTCACTGTGTTCTGGATATTCTGAAGGCATTTCATCAAGTTCAACATAACTTTTGGGAGTTGAAGTTGAAGGCTTAATATTCTTAAAAATTTTTGCCAGTTGCATAAGAATTCCAGATCTATAACTATGAAATAAATGAGAGCTTACTGTAGTAGATCACTGTAAAAACATACTGTATCTATTTGTCTTGTGACCAGTAAGTGACACTAGACTCACCACACTGAGTCATATCTGTCTTCTCCATCAGGTTAGATAGTGAAGTTTGATAAATGCCGACATACATATCCACATCCCATAAATCAACCTTCCCTGACCGCTGGGGCTCCGACTGGTGATCTCCCACCTCCTGAAATCTCTCTGCTGCCTGCCAGCCATTTGGTGACTAAGGCCACTTCTGACCCAGGACACTTGGTTCTACAACACAGCTAAGCTTTGGGGTCCACAGTAGCCTGTACAGCCAGGACTCGATCAACCCACCTCATCCCTCCATTTCTTCCCTGCCCAGAGCAGTCACAGCCCAGGGTGAAGAGCAGACTCCAATATACGTTGATAGGAAATACTTTTTGTGGCCTGTACAATTTCTTTTGCCTTTCGGTGCATTTTAACAGCTATTTGCTTTGCAGTTATGCTTTTCTGCAGCTCTTAGCGAATGAAGGCCAGCAAGTAGTCTACTGCACCCCACTCTCTTTGATCTGCTATGGTGTCTGTAAAAAGAAAGGATAACATAAACCTGTGCGGACTACTTAACATAAATTGTGAACAGTGAACTGAAGAAATAAGCACAAAATTAAATATGTCAAATGATATTAGACATGCAAATTTGTTGTCTGCACAGAGTATCTTGAAAGGTTCCCAATAAAGACAATGTCGAGTCAACTAAGTTCTTTATATAAAAAGAGCTGAATAAACACCTGGTGAAGAACGGGCTGGAAATGTCCCAATGGCTTTACTCATTTATCCTTTGAGCAGCTGAGTCATGCAGTTGGGATTCCACACGGTCAACAATTCCAGATTTGTACCACTCACTCAGCAAAGAAATAATCATGTGCATTATTCTCAAAGGCACCATCCTGCAGATGAATCATTAAACCATAACCTCATCTCTTCTTTCAGATATACTGTGTGTGCGTATATATATATAGACACTACTTCAATTCTCAAGTGCCACTCAATTAACATCACTGAACAAGCAATTATTTCGTTATTATCATATGACTGTTTATGGGATCTTACTGTGTGAAAAGTGACTTTCATAATTTCTGCATTACAACAGTGGTTTTTGTGAGGTCAAAAAGGCCATGGTTGTCCTGGTCTCTTGGAGTGATGCGCAGTGAAGATCATGTCCATCAATCAAGCGGGACTGTCGAGCATCCTTCTGAAATTTGGTTGCCCACAGAAATTCATCTCCTTCTTATATCTGTTACATTATGGCATGCACATCATGATCGCAACCAATGGGTCCACAATGGACCCAAACTCAGTGGAGACTGGTGTCAAGCAAAGCTGCACCATTACCCAACACTTCTCTCAGTCTTTCGCACTACAATGCTGCACCTTACCTCTAATAAATTTCCCCCTGGAGATATCCCACAAGACAAATGGGAAGCTGTTAAACCTATATGGTCTTCATTCCAGAATCAAGGTCACCTCAACACCAATCATCAAGTTTCACTGAATAGACAATGCCAACTATGCGCTTGTTCAGAGGCCAAGATCAAAGTCATTATTGACTTGTTTGCATCTGCAAAATAAAAATCTTCTGCCAATCTGTCCCTCTAATAATAAGTGTCCTGTACAGGGTTCTGGGAAATATTAACTCCCACCCATATCACAAGAGCTATCTCTCAATGAAGGCAGGAATCAATGATAAAATTCAATGATAATTTCAGTGTGCAAGCACAGCCTTTGGCCATCTGAGGACAAGTTCATTTGAAAAATCAAGATCTTAGATCCACCACAAATCTCACGGTCCACTGGGCTGCAATGATCTCTTCCCTCACTTAAGCTTCTGTGACATGGACTAACTGCAGCAGGCACCTCAAAATACTGGAGAGATATCACCAACAGAGTTATCTGCAAAATCCTCCAAATCCACTGGCAGGTTAGGTAAACTAACCTTCGCCTCCTTTCCCAGGCTAATATCTCTGGCATGGAGGTCCTAATTATACTCAGTCAGCTCCAATGTGCAGGCCACATTGTTCGTATACCCAACATCAGGTTCCCTAAATGCATATTCCATCCCCAGCTCTGTTGTGGCAAAAGATCTTGAGGGGAACAGGAGAATTATTTGAAGGACATTCTCAAAGCCTCCTTGAAAATGTGCAAAATTCCCACATACACTTTGGAATCCTTGGTCCATGACTGTTGTAAGTGGAGAAGGTGCAGTCAGGATGGCAATCAGAACCTCCAGTTCATTCGTCAGGACAGAAGCCCAGCATAAACAGCTGGAGGAGTGCATCATCTGCTGGCTGAGAGAGAGTGGTAAAGCTTTGTTGATTGCATGTGATCTGTCTGGAGGAGAAGCAAGTAGGAGATGACTGAGAAAAAGGGAGAGAGAGAAAAATGCTGCAAGTGTGAGATACAAAACACACAGTTAATGGGAATCCAAAATAGAAAAGTAAATGCTGGAAATACTTCACAGGTCTATGAAGAGGGAAAAACAGAGCTAATTTTACAGGTTGATAACCTTTCAACAGAACTGGCTAGTGGCAATAAAACCTGAAAAGTTTGAATTCAACGATTTCAGATAACCAATCCTGAGGGCTGTAACCTGCCTCATTGGAAGATGAGATGCTGTTCCTCAATCTTACATTGGGCTTCATTGAAACAGTGCAAGAGGCCAAAGGCAGAGAGGTCAGATTGGGATTGGGATGTAGAATTAAACTGACAGGTAACTGGAAGCTCAGGGTCACTCTTGCGACTGAACAGAGGTGTTTAGCAAAGCAGTTACCCAATCTGCAATTGCTATCTCCAGTGTAGGGAAGACCACACTGTAAGCACCAAAGGCAGTACACTCAGTTAGAGATTTTGGATCCTGTATGGTGGGACGGGAAGAGGTAAAAGGGCAGGTGTTACATCCTTCACTGCTTTCACTCAGTTCGTACCCCCCCCCCCCCCCCATCTCTTGTATTCTACAGTTTCTTTTGATTTCCATCCTGTCACAAGGATTCCCTTTGTTCTCTGCACTCTTCCCTTCTCCGCTACTTAAAATGTGCTAGCTTTCAAACTTCTCCTATCTCTGATGAAAGGTCATTGACCTGAAATGTTAGCTCTGTTTCTCTCTCCATAGATTTCGCCCCACCTGCTGATTATTTTCAGCATTTTCTGCTTTCCAGCATCTGCAGGTCTTTTTTTTCCCTTTCAGCCTATTTGACATTCTTCCATTCCTGTTTCCAGTTGTACCCTGTCAGTTCTGATATCGTCCTTGTAAATCTTGTTTTCAACTTTCTGTTTCCATGTTATCTTTTCTAAGATGGAGACCAGAACTGTATACAGTGTAGATGACTAAAGACCTATATACTGTATATTTAACATTCTACTTTTAAATTCCATTCTTGGTAAAGGAACCTCAATGTTTTGCTTACAGTTTTTCATTTTTCTCATTAACTATTTCTGCCACTCTTGAAGGTTTGTGAATCTATACTCCTAGATTTCCTTAATTTTCTATCCAATTTACATTATCTATCTAGAATATCATTAGCTCGAGTTCTGATGCATTAAAATATCATTGCACAGCTCATCTGTGCCATTTCATTCGTGCACATTAAGATCATGGTTTTAGTCCACAATCCCAATGCAGCAGACATATATTTTCTCTTGGCAATGTTTCTAAAGGCAGAAAACATTGTCCCCGATAGTTCCTACCTGAATTTTGCAGAATTACCAGCACTTAGCCAGGCAGCAAACACATCAAGGTTTCATCCCTTAAAAACATCTCTTCATGATGCCAAACTGTTGCAAAAACTTTTTTATGGCTACTATGCCTGAGATAGACAGGAGAGGAGAGGGGATGAGACCCTAGGTTTTCAGACAGCAACCTGGAGATCCTTGTCAAAGTGATGCCCTCCAGAAGGGAAATGATCTGGGGAGCTCAGGGGCATGTGAAGACCATTGAAAGGGACAGCAAGGGGGAGGCAGTGCTTGCAGGAGATGGTGATTGAGCTCCAGAAGTGACATCCCGCAAAATATGGACCAATGCCAGAAAAAGAACCATGAAATGTCAAGATGAGATGCATGATCCTGCTCCCCAAGTATCTTGCCTTCAGCTCAGACACAAGCAGTTAGGCACCCCCATACTCACACATTCACAGGCAGACATCCTAACATACAAACACACACACACACACACACACACACACACACACACACACACACACACACACACACACACACACACTCTCTCTCTCTCACACACACCAGTGCAGACAGGTACACAGATCCCCACATGCAGATAGACAACCCAGTGCCAATTATAAACAAGTTGGCACATAAACACAAAACCACTCCAACATATGTGGAGGAAGACATCCACACATATAACCAGAGGAAATATCAGCACACGTACAGTACGAATGTCACTGGTAGAACAATGAAATTTGCCTCCCCCTTGCCTTTCAGACAAAGTTGCCTGGAATCATAGGCCTGCAATGCAGGCGGCGAGTGGGGAAGACAGAGAGTGGCCAAGCTGAGGAAAGGGTCCTTCTCCTAATGGGCATTGGGGCATCCCAGGGCCATGTCAAGGACAGGATGGAGGAAGCCATATGTTTACATGACAATCGTATTTCGTATATCCTCAGCATTCCTCCATCCCTTATTGAAATGATTCATCTGCCCACATGAGTCCTGACCATTTTACCCCAAAGGGATCTTGCAGGCAGTGACAGCCTTCAGTATCATTGCAAGATGCTCTCTAGAGAGCTGCACACAAGCCCCCACTCTCAGCCCAATCACAAAGGAAGGAAGAGGAAGAGGTGCAAGAACAGGAGCAGGAGGCAGCAAAATGGGGGTGAGGGTGGAGGAAGAAGACACAAGATGAGATACACGACGCTGCTCCCTTGACATTACCAAGGACCAGCTCAGACCATGCACTGGGAGGGAAGAAGATAGCAGGTTAAAGAGTTCTGCAAGAGGAAAGACTCCTAGCACTAGTGGGCTGCAATCAGGCAGGAGATGAAAGGAATCCGGTGTTCGCTTTTTGGAGAAGGTTCACACATCAGTACTTGGATGATGACTATGATTCCCATTCACAAGCAGGGCTGGTGCAAGGGACACTGGCTGGCCTGCCTGTACAAGGTGGCAAGATCATGAAGGAGTCCATCGCAACATCTGTCTGTGATTGTGCAGAGCCAGTGGAGCATTACACACGGGTCCAGCACCACTTCTGCTCTACTCCATCAAATGGATAGTGTTTCAGCTCCCATGAGGACAAAATGAGACTGTACAAAGTCTTTGTGTCTCTGTGAAGTCTCAGGCTTACTCCCTTAGCTTTGCTAACTATAACCCAGGAGCAGACTGCTGTTTTGAGAGAACAGAGAGATAGCACCATTAGAGTATGGCTATTCTCCAGGAACAGCAAGATAATGTCCCATGACAGCCATGAGGCTGTTGGAAGGCCACTTCCTTTCACCAGGGGAAAGCAGACATCTTTAGGACCAGACAGACATGAAGGCACAGATCTAACGTGACTACTAAGTAATGAACTGATATTTTGTACTATTGTGGTTCTCTTTGTTATGTTATTACCTCATTTGGAAGCTTACGATCAATGAAAATTAGAGAAGATGAAGAACCCTATCAAACCACACAGACACAGCTACTAATGGACATTTAATTCCTCTTCATAAAGGAGAGGCCTCTATTCCTGTGTTAATGGGAGTCATGTGTAAATTATATTCTAAATACTCATTGAAGTGAGGAAGTAGTGGTGCTGCTCATCACCTTGTGACCACTTGACACTGAGTAGATGATTGGTGAGTGATATTCCACTTGTTCTGAAGTGCAGATGAATAATTAGGTGGTGCTTTTTATTTAGTGTAGGCCTGTCACTGCATGGATAGGAAGGTGAATGCCAGGGTGGGAAGAAATGCAAAACTCTGGCAACGTATGGCCAGCAAGAAAGAAGTAGGGAATGCTGACTCCAATGCTTGGTGCATGATCTTGTTATAATCAACATACTGTTTCATCAGAGAACAAGCACTAATGCTCATGACAACACTCCCAATCTAGGCACCAGAACCTATTAGACTATCCAATCATCTCACTGGGACCACAAAGATGACCACATCACCTGTGCTGATGACAGCTGGACTGACCTCCATCTAATCCTCTATTACCTCCAAATCAGCAGCATCAACAGAAACATTGCTGGAAGAAGATCAGTGCTGAAGTTCTCAAGGACCACACTAAGACAGCTCTTCTCAGACAATCTGCCAACTCCTAGACTGCAGGAGCCGCAGAGTATCTGCAGCATATGGGCTGCCTGAAGTCACTGGGATTTTCAGGATGTAACAGGGAACTACAGCTGTAATCATGACCATCTTCACAAAAGGGAACATGTCCACCTGTGGTTACTGCAGAAAGGTCATCCTGCTGCTTGCCTTAAGGAAAGTCAATCCCTCAACTGCCTCCTCTCAGTAGCACCAGAGCTAGTTCTACCAACTGGGGTTGAATTTTCCAGCATTCATCTATAGTACTTAGAACAGCCCTCATTATAAATGTCCATTGGGCCTTAATATGAAGCAGTAATAATATTTAAGAGCTCAGTCCAAGACTTCCAGAATTTCTTATAAAATTATCTTTGCTGAGTATTTCAGAAATAAGTATTATTTCAGCTTCACACCACAGCTTCTATCAAAAAAATTCTGGTACTAGGTTTTCAATTAATACATTTAATTCATTTTTATCTGTCCCTTCAGATTCTATGGTTCCTACAAGTGTCTATACCATCAGAAGGTAGACCCTAATGAATACTATTGACTTTTCCAGAACCCCATGAACATTAAACTTGGATAATTTGGAATTCCTCAAATTGAGAAGTGAAGTGAGAACCAGGAGGATTGCATACACAGTGCGATTACAAGACTGATTTAGACTTGCTATCTTGTGTCACAAACTTTCTGGGGAGAAATGATTGTGGGTTCTTTTGAACAACCAAAATACTTAAAGGTAGAATGTTCAATTCTTGATAGTGATGCCATGATATTTTTCATATCATTACCTGGGCTGTACAATGTTTACCATTGACTCAATGTGGACCCATGCAAGTGGCAACAGTCCATTGTGGGGGTATTAGGCAGGAATTTGCCTTTGTCACTAACATGCATTCCAGCTACTGAACTTACTTCTCCAGTCAGCTAACATTGACTTGTTGGTGAGTGCCATCCTGATCCAAATAACGCAGGGCTTTGTGCAACATCATTCTATCACATGGGGAAGCCAAAAGCCAGCACTTCACAAAAGAGCGACTATAATCTTTGACAGCTGACAAAGCCATGCCTCCAGACCTTGCCAGCCACCAAGCTAACAAAGCTTTAAAACTTTCTGAATATTCAGAAACAATTAAAAAATAATATAAGCAATTAAAATAAATGTAATACTAAAAATGTAATAGAATGTCTTAAAACAATTTAAACAATTAGAAACATTAATGCAAAAGTGATTAATTAACATAAATGAAAAATGCCTTATTCTTATCCTTCACCCTCACAATCACTACTCACTGTTCCTGTGTCAGATTCACTGTCACAGTAAAGGCAGGAAATGACTGGCAGAACCTGGTCAGCATATTCCAGACTTTTGTATTTGTGCAAGATTCCCAAATTCGTGGCTCTAATTGCCATCTGGCTCTCCTTTTTAAGTACAAGAAAAAGACTTGCATTTAAACAGCATCTATCACAATCCCACAATATTCCAAAGTATTTCACAACCAGTGAAGCATTTTGTATGTGCGGTGACTGCATCACATGCAAAGCTTTTGCAGCCAATTTGTGCACAGCAGCCCATCATCAAAAAGTTCTGTGGCAATGACCAAGTCTTGATTGCAGATGAAGTATTGGATAGGATGACAGGGAAGAACAACCAGCTCTTCATCAAAATAGCGTCATGTGATCTTCTACACCCGTTAGGGAGAGTAAACAGTGTCTCATTTTAAAGTCGTATCCAAAAGGCAGCATTTTGAATTATTCAACTTTGCCTCAGTACTGCACTCATGTACCAATCTAGATTTCTGTGCTCAGGTCTCTGCAGTGGAATTGGAATCCTCAACCTTCTGAAATAGAGAGAAGTGTGCTACCCTTTAGCAGAGCTAAATGGAGGATGGGCTGCCCATATTTAATTGGAAAGTCGTCCATCTCATACAATCTCAGTACCCATTTCCTGATATAATTTTCCAGATCTGGCGACACAAATTGTCTCTGGGACAGTATTTCCTACCTTATATCATGTCTCATAAACAATACAACATAGAAGGAGGCTATTTGGCCCATCAGATCTATGCCAGCTTTCAGAGCAATCTATCTATAATGACACATAATAACACAGAATGAGACGATTTTGCCTAGAGGGTTCATGCTGGCTCCCAGGGGAGCAATCTCGTATGTCCCATTCCTCTCCTGTTTATTTCCATGTACACTGGAACATATTCCCTCTCACACAAGTACATCAACTCCTCTTTGATTCTTTAACCCATACGAAGGTATCATTTACATAGCTAATTAATCTATCAGTATGTCTTTGGGAAGTGGGATGACACTGGAGCACCCAAAGGTCACCCATGCAAACTCCACACAGACAGTACCCAAGGTCAGGATCGAGCCCAGGTCCCTGGAGCTGTGAGGCAGCAGCACTACTTGCTGCACCACCCTGACACCCTTTGTCCCAGAGTCATCCAAGATACCCATTTTGAAATCAGCAGCTTGCACTGTCGACGATCTTCCTAACAGGACCATTTGGGAACAAGTGGGAAATGTTCCCTGGCATGGCAGGATGAGCCCTGCCTACAACACTTGGATGGTTGGCTAACCCACACCCTTAATGCAGCCAATTGTCAAAGCTGACCTTTAACTGCTGCTGCTGCCACGGGGGCTGGGGGAGGGAGGTCAGGTGAAGACATGGAAGGAGAAAGAAAGGGGAAGGAGAATGCAAGATGTGGGGTGGTTAGGAGAGAAAAAGGAATGAGTAAAGAGTCACCAAGGAGGGAAGAATGTGGAGGCTGGAAGGAGAGGTTTGGAGGGGAAAAGGGGGTTAGAAGGAGGGAGAAGAGGATGGAGGGTAGGAGAAAGAGATGAGGAAGCAGTGATGTTGGAGAGTGGAGATTGGGGTTTGGATGGGAAGAGGGGGATAGAGGGAAGGAAGGAGGGAGGTGGTTTGGGGGGGGCCTCTAAATAATCAGATAACTTGACAATCACTGATCTCATCCTTAAATTCATTGAAGTTTTTATGATCAGTGATAATCACTGTAATCACCAACTACCCACCTACACCCAGTGAATTACTCTCCCTCTGATTCTGATCACTCTCACTGATTTCTCTCCAAATTTTGCCCTCACACCTCTAGGCTGTGCTCTACATAATCTTCCTATTTCAAAGTCTATATCCTACCTGTTCCTGGATTGGGGCTTCTTCTGCAGTGTTCTCTGCACAACTGGGCTACAATCTATCACTGGGGCTGACTTCCAGGAGAAAGCAAATGAAAACTTCAGACCTTGTCTGACTGGAAGCCCCACCTCCCAGCTTGGAAATCCCATCCCAGTAAATATCAGGGCCATAGCTGCACATGAAAATATTGAAATGAGTAAATTAGGCACTGGAATGTGGGTTCAAATCCTGCTCACAATGATTGAGTGGAAATATCAAATTATTTTTTACTGTTTTATTTGTATGGATTCACCAATATAAGGTATTGGAGGAGAGGCAGAAAATTCTTCACATGTTGTATATCATGCTGCTGTTTATTTTCTGGAATGGAAGATCTGCTCAAAGGTTTCATGTATTTGCTTGTTGATTAAAAATATGATGTTTACTTCCTTAGTCATGAGGCTAAACGAATGAATCCAAACCAATAATCCGTCCCCTTTAATCGGTTGGTAACACATAATTAGACAGTTTGCTATTAGGATTCTTTCTGGTGATAAAGTGCTTACATCAGTATTTCAGAATCAAAACATCATCCGCCACAGTGTGACAACAAAACATATTCCTTCTTCACCTCCACAGTACTATTTTTTTCTCTTCTGTTCTTGTGGGGCAGGTCACTTAAACAACATCAAAAAGAAACTGTGCGAAATTGAACTTGCTCCAAATAATTTGAAGATCCATTGTTGACATTTACTCCACCTAATGGAAGATCAAATTTAGTTCTGAGGTATTGATCCAGCATCACTCTTAGGCCCTGTTTACAAGGCATTCTTTCAAAGCAGGCCTTGGGTCAAACTGTATCAAATTACTGTCAGATGCAGATCCTGTGATCTACCAGAAAGCGAAAAATCAGCAGGGGATTCAAATAACACTTTATACATGCTCTTGATTCAAAGGACTGTGATTCCCAGCTGCCTTAGGAAAGCAGCAGCATGAGGTGTCCATTTCTTCTCTGTGGTACAGTAAATGAGGCTGCACAAGAAGGAAAAGCTGCATATTTACGAAAGACAAATAGTAAAATCCCGCCTGGCCTGAATGAAACTATTTATCTGCATTTAGTTCTTGGTGACTAGGATTCGAAAAATGGCCTGCTCCTTTAAAGAATGGTAATGTTCATTGTCATCTCATCCAGCTTATCACATTTTCTGCTGTCAGATCAGAGCTGGATGAAAGAATTGCTAAAGAGGGAAGCATTGGAGAATATCCAAATGTGACAATCTCTGTGCTCCAATGGAATTCATCCAAATAAGGCAGGTCTGACACCAAGTGCATGATCCACAACTCCCCTTCATGTTGCAGGCTGAGTAGAATGCCCACTGTGGCATTCCTTTACAAATTGGCAGCTCTGCCCTTACTGTCCCCATACACCTGAGAGACTAACATTTATCTGAACTGGAGTATGATGTTTATTGCATTTAATGTAATCACACGATCAGACTTTTTACAATGATAGGTATTTCCACAGGACTCAGTAATTTACAGACTAAGGTGCTGATTGATTGTATTAACAAATATTGTTTATAACATGAAGTACAAAAATCATCAACCATTTTAGTATATCTACTGATACAGTCCTAGTTCAGTAACCTTATATCTTTAAGGATGAACTTTAACCTGAAGGTTCACATGGAGTGTGGTTTGGAGGTGAAAGGCTTGGTGGGGGCAGTGTTAACGTTAGCAAAACTGCAATGCAAATAGAAATTGGCTAAGGTCTACCAACATCCATGTTTAACATGAGCCCATTAGACTTGTGGTGTGCATTTCTTTCAGGAGAACAAATTGCATGTTAACAAATGGAAATCACTATGAAAAAAACATTTCAACAGTTTTAACTATTATAACACATCCATGGGTTTTTCTGTCTTCCTAAAACTCACTATTGAAACAAGGCAAAAACGTCAACATAATTGAAGAAATCCTGATTAAAACTCTTGAAAATACTGCAACGAGCATTCAATTTTCACAGCTGCTTTCATAACCCACTGATGGGTAAGGCTTGGTTCATGGCACTTATGATGAGAGTTTCCACTCCGTAGTTCAGGACCTTATAGCTGGCTTAAGCTAGGACTCAGTGAAATATAATTCACTGGAGAGATCAGCAGCTGGACAACTTGAGAGAGGAGCAGCAGAGAGGGGAACATCGCAAGAGGACAGTTTCCAAAAGCAAAATGCATTACAGCAATGGTGCAAAAAAAGGCTAAGCCTCCTTGAGCAGTTGGAATGGCAGTACTTGACAAGGTTTTATTTGGCATTTCAGGTGATGAGTGAGGAGGGTCACCATTGGCTGTCAACATAACCACCATTCTAACATTTGTATCTCTAGCTCTTTCCAGGTCTCTACAAGATCACTGGGAAGTTGGTACAATGCTCTGGATACTAATTAAGTTCAAAGAGTTATAATCAGGTTAGTGAAAGATAAAATGCAATGCTGAGAAATGTAAAGTGATATATTTTGGTAGGAAGAATGAGAAAAGGCAATATAAACTAAAGAGAACCATTCTAAAAGGGGCATGGGAACAGAGGGAGTTTGGACAATATGTCCATAGTTTATTGAAGATGGCAGTGAGAAAGCAGGAAAAAAAAGTGCACACTCCTGGGCTTTAGACTACAAAAGCAAGGAAATCATGATGAACATTTATAAAATAATGGTTTGGCTACAAATTAAGTATTGCATCCAGTTCTGGGTGTCACACTTCAGGTAGAAAGGATACAGAAGAGATTTACCAAAATGATTTCAGTTATGAGAGTCTTTCATTACATGGATCGGCTGGAGAAGCTGGATTGTTCCCCTGGGAACAAAAGAGATTGCAAGGGGATCTGATAGTGGTATTTAAAATTATGAAGGGTTTATAGAGAATAGATAGAAACCTATTCTCTCTAAACCCCATAGATGCTGCTTGACATGCTGTATTCCTCCAGCAGATTGTTTGTTGCTCCTGAACCTGAAGTCCATTGTGTTTCCGAGAAGACAGTCAACTCATCTTCTCTACAATATAGTTCATACCCTTGAGAAACTACAAAGTTTAACTCTACCTTTTCCTATTACCCCAAGAAGGTACAACCCCTGTGGCTTCAGCTGCAGTAGAGACAGGCTGCTAAGATCCCTGCTCAGGCTCCTGAGATGCTCTTCTTCAATGACCTATGAATTTTGGAACACTGGGACCACCTGGATAGCCTACTCTACCTGCACGTGCAGGGGCAGACATGTCACCAGGACAGAAGACACTAGACAGGTATTGACTGAGGGTGGGAGGCAACAATTAAGAACATTAAGCTGAGTCCCCACTTACAACTCTCATTTCACTATCATCGCAGACATGGAGTGGTCACACCTCACATCTACCAGTGGAGGGTCCTTCAGTGCAAATCAGAATGCCAGCGTAAGGCCAAGCCTGTAGCTTCAATCATCCTGTAACAGAGTACAGGCATGTTGTCTGGAGTGTGAGCTGCCATTCTCAGAACATGCATGGTCTCATTTATTTACTACATTTGATGTCACTCAGTCGTCAGTAGTATTAGTTGAGTGATATTGGGAGAGGGACCGCCATTCCTTTTGTTGTTATGGACAGTGTACATGGAAGGTGAATAGCATTGCATATTACCCCCCGCCCCCCCGCTGCTCACTGATTCTTCTTTTTATTAATAGGTCAAAGAGTACAGGGCTTACATCCATCTGAGCAGAGCTTGCTGAGGGCAGGGCTGTGGCCTCTAATGAGGACTCCTCCTAGCTGTCCTGACCACCACTATATGTTCTTTTATTGCAACCATTCACGAACCACCTGGTGAAAGTCCAACCACCTCTTTAACCGGTCCCACCAAAAGGCACCTGAGCTGTACGTTCCTGATGCATGGACTCAGTACCATCATGAATGATCCCTCTCCACTTTGACTGGTCATGGGCCAGTGATTCCCAAGAGACAGTGGGGATGTTGTATTTTTTTCAATAAAGCTTTGAGCGCATCCTTGAATCTTTGTCCAACTGATAAACTCCTCCCGTGGGAGAAATTCAAATAGACTGTTTTGGGAGTCTGACGTCTGGGCATGCAAGTGAGGTGGATTGCCCAATGTCACTGACTGAAGTAATTAGGGTCTGGGAGAGGATGATGATGTTGGTTCACTTCCTTTCCAGTGAATTTGGGGGACTTTGTGATGACAAATTTAGTGGTGTATTTCCAGTGTACTGAGATGCTTGCTGTGGATAGTCCAGGTCTCAAAAGGATATAGAAAGGCAGGGATTACTGGTGTCTGGTAGACCATATGTTTTATGCTAGGTCTGGTCTTGGTCATTAAATACCCTTTTACTCAAGACTGCAGGTGTGCATTGAAGACAGTGAGGAATTTCATCGGCAATGTCTTCCTTGGCTGAGAAGTAGCTCCTGAGAATTGGGAAATGGTCCATGTTTCCAATGCCTTTATTGCAGGAGGGCAGTGTGGTGCAGTGGGGATAGGTTCTGCACACTGTAGCTTGACTACCAAGGTTCAGGTGACCTTGGATCTGGAGTGTAGTCGTCATAGGTTGAACAGTTTACCATTAGTTCTGAACATTAGTTCTATTCCAGTTGAACATTAGTTGAAGCTGAAGGTCAACAGGGCAAAAGATTGAGAAGAGCGTTGGGGCAATAAGGCAGCCTTGTTTGACAGTTGGCTTCATTAATATTGGTTCTGTTGTGCACCCAATGTCTAGTATTGTGGCATACATACCATCATGGAGTGTAAGATGGAGATAAGTTTCTGTAGGCAGCCAAATTTGAGGAGTGTGTTTCACAGTCCATCCTGATTGATGGATTTAAAAGTTTTATGAGGTTGAAGAAGGCCATGTAGTATAGTGCTGGTACCACTCCTTGCGTTTTTCTTCGTCACATGGTGAAAATCATATTCTTTATGCCTCAAGATAGACAGGATCTACATTGTGATTCTGGGAGGAGCTCTTTAGCCACTGGGAGGAGAACCCTGTCAGACAGCAGGGAGACCTCTTTGTAGTTATCACAGGGAGGCTTTTCTCATTCGTTAAAGATGGTCACGATTGCGGCATCTCTCAGATATTCTGGTATATTCTCCTCTTTCCCAATACAGACGATGAGATTTGGATTTGTGACTGAAAACTCCTCACCACCTAGTTTTAGGATTTCAACAGTAATCTCTCTTGTTACTTTTTAGTTTGATGATGGGCTTCTACACCTGCTGGTCAGGGATGGCAGTAAGACTGGCCTGAGTAGTTTGTTATGGGATGAAGTCCGGGGTGCTGATGCAAGGACAGAGTTTAGCAGGTTCCTCCAGCAGGCTGTCCCTTGTGAGCTTAGCCCCATTCTTATCTCTCAGCAGGTGGGGCCCTGGACATCTGGACTAAAGACGGCTTTGAAAGCTTTGAAAAACCCATGCATGTCATGACTGTCAGTGAGTTTCTGACTGTCCTGTGCTCTCTGTTCTTCAGTTCATGTGTTTTCTGCTGGACCCTCTGCTTTCAGGTGTGTAGAGCTGGTTATTTTCCCTTGAGGATGGCGGAATTTCCATTCCACAAACACCTTATGTTTGTGGTTGATTATCTGCTCGATCTCCTAGTCACGCTCCTCAAATCAGTCCTACTACATCTTGGTAGAAAAGCCAAGAGTCTCAATGTCAATGATGGCAAACTTCAGGATAGCCTATAAGCTGTGGATGGTAGTCTGAGAGCTGACAGACTGGCTGTGAGGTGCTGTCAAAGAGCTGAATTAGTGAAGTCCTTAAGAGATTCAACATTGATCTTCTTGCAGTATACCTTCATGTGAGGTTGGTTTTGGGGACAGGTTGATGGAACTTTACTCACATGGTGTGGATGTCACTGACAAGGCCAAAATTTACTATCCATCTCCAAGTGAACCCAGATCACTTCAGATAGCAGTCAAGAGTCAACCACAATGGTTGGTCTGGAGTGTGTCAGGATGGCTGAATATCTTTCTAGAAGGACATTGGTGTTAACAGATACTTTTTTATATGACAGTCTGGTGGTTTCATGGTCATCATTACTTTTTAATTCCATACATATTTGAAAAACAGGATTTTTAATTCCCAAACAGCCACAGTAGGATTCAAACTCATGTTTTCAAATCAATAGATCATTTATTTGAATTACTCATCCAGTAACTTAACTATTATACGACTATACCCCTTAGAGAATACTTTGATCAATGTTAACTAGTTACATATGGATTTATACTGTATACTCATTTCTCAAGATACTAAATGTTGAACTGTATTATTACTTAAAATGTAGCTGTTCCTTTAAGTTTCATCTGTAAATTTATTTGCTTTTCAACAGCAGTATCTGTGGAAAATGCACCACCTGTGTCTTTATAACATTGTGGAGGTTGCAGGTGTAATATTATCTGGAAGTTTAGACCTAAAGATGTTTTGAAATGCATATGTTTGCTCAAAGGAATTTCAAGACAGAAATAAATTGGTTTCCAGGACTGTTATCAACCAAACCTCAGGGTGTAGAATGCACATGCAAAAGTGTAATGAATGGGAGGAGGGATGAGATTACATTTTCTGACATTATATTCTACCTGCCATGTCATTGCCCGTTCATTTTTCCTGCCTTAATCTGGTAGTCTCTCTGCATCCACCTCACAGCCCACACTGCCTTCTAGCTTTGCTTCATCAAATTAACTTTTAAGTAATTTTTAAGCAATTTATAGATTTTATCATCATTTCCAATTATTGACAGGACCTGAGAGGCTGCAAATGTTTGAGAATGTCAAAGATATTGTCAAATATTCAATAACAGCAGGTTTGAGAGCAGGTAAACTCAGGTGTGGGGGCTGAGGGAATGTTCAGTGTCGCAGCAATCCAGCCACCTGCATCAGAAGAGGCTTTGTACTGCCCTGTGCCTTGCCAATTGCTGGGTGCTGGGCTGTTAACAAGAGTGTGCCTGGGATCAGAGTGTGATCATAACACAGACAACCAACAAGCTCAGGGTAGCGGAAGACCTCCCTAAATGTTTCACAAGTCTGAATCAACTTCATTTGGAGTCAGACTCCCTATAGGTTTATACTTTCTAATCATGTTTTACCCCAGGTACAGGCTTCTCCTTCCATCTCTGTTGCCATTCACATTCCATTACTGATTCAGGTTCATAAACCAACAGCTCGAGAGTCACCAAGTCCAGTGTGTGCGTGTGTGTGCGTGTGTGTGTGTGTGTGTGCGCGCGCGCGTGTGTGTGCGTGTGCATGTGCGCACTCGCATATGTCTGTGTATACCTGTGTGTGTATGTGTGTGCATGCTTATGAAGCTGGAGTGGGCTGATTTCACAGGCACAAACAAAAGCATTTGGCTAGGGTAAGGTGCTCATCATGGTCTCTGTGGAATTTTAATAGCATGAATGTTGCTCAGAAGCAAAAAATCTGAGAACCTCTGACCTCGAAGACAACATTCCTATCACTACCAAAAACATATTTTATTAGGATCCGGAAACAGGAATAACTTGCTGGTAGGGCAATAAATACAGAGCAGGATAAACATACAATCACAGTCAGCAATCTGATTACCTGGGTCAGCCTTACGGTCACCTTATAGACTCCCCAGAGTGTTCAAACCTCAGCTTGGAAAGTAATGTTCCAGTGCTATGAAAAAAGATTAAACAGGAATGGGAGCCAAAGATAACCCATGAAGAAGTGAGCATTTTATTAAGACGGATGGATGTGGAAGGAAAATTCATCCAGAAGCAACCTGAAGTACAAGAAGCTCCCACTTGTGATTTAAAACCATTTAATTTCATTAATTGCATGCAACCTTTCAGAGAATTAGAACCAGCAAGGGATTTTGTGTAGTTTGCTGCATGAGGCTAAAATAGACACTGAAACTTAAACTGTTCAGAGATGGAGGAGCAGAATTTACACAGTTCAAGAGCTTGGAAATAGGACATTTTAGAATTACATTACTATGTATCCCTTTGAGAAAAATTGTCAGACCAAGTCCCCTGCGGATGGATAAGGAAGTCAAAGATAACCTAAAGGCTAAGAAGAGTTATTTTAGAAGATATAAGAAAGTAAGAAGTAATGAGAACTGGGACAGATGCAAAAGTCAGCTGAGGATTAATAAAATAATCATTGGAACAGGGAACTGGAGCTGCCAGGGATCCATAGCAATATTTTCAATATTATTGGAATAGGCACTAAAGACGCAGAGCCTGAGATGCACAGGAACCTTCTCTGCTGCTGAAGCCAACTGATACAGGACTTCAGATGAAAAACATGTTAATGCTGGAGGAACTCGGCAGGCCAGGCAGCATCCATGGAGAAAAGCAGGTGGTCAACATTTGGGGTCAGAACCCTTCTTCCGAACTTCCATGCGCTTCATACAAAAGTCAGAGTCCATTTTAAATCCATAGACAAGTTCATTTCATCTTTTCAGGCAGCCTGTGTTTGTACATCAGGGCGCTGTTAGAAAATTAAAGTAGCAATCTGCTGTCCAAATGTTGGAAGCCATTACACAATATTTACAAGCATAGATCAGTAAAAAATACTAAAGGCACACCTAAAACTGGCTATTGTTATAGGAGCTACCGGGAGAGACTCACCATCACTCAGTCAAGATCAATGACCAGGCTGCAGAATTTGGCACAGCAGTGCAGTTATTATGGGCACCACAGGTGGAATTTCAGTTCCAAAACAGAGACTGACTTGTTGCAGGAACCACGATGGGAAGGCCATTTGTGCCTGAGGCCCTGCACATCCAAATAAACAAAGTTGGCAGCAGCAGTTGCTTGGAATCAAGGTTGAAGTCCGCAGCATTTGGAGGGTCTTCAGATAACTGAGGATGCACACATTCTTTGGCAGTGGGGGCATATTGTTGCATGGGAGAGTGGGATTTGCAGTCCCCATCTCCTACTTCCACCCTTGCGGTTCTGTTCAGCATCGAGTTACTGGGTCTCAAAATGGCATGCGTCTTGATGGACTATGTGGCGCCATGATGAGCAGTTAGCAATTTGCTCCTCATTCACTGGTGTTGATGCCTCCATATTTGAGAGGGGCAGCACGAGAATGTCTCTTGAGTACTGGCCAACAGAAATCTGGAAGAGAGACCTAGCAAGGAAGACAGTACTGGGTCATCCAAATATAGGGGCTTATCCACACTCAGTTTAGGACTGCTGTGATGAATGGTCTTTAACTTACTATATTAACTCTGTTTCTCTTTCCACAGATGCCGCCTGATCTGCTGAGTGTTTCCAGCATTTCCTGTTTACGTTTCAGTTTTCTAGCACCTGTAGTATTTTCTTTCATTTTGAGCTATTTCGTCCATTTGATCTCCAGGATTCGAAGCAAGCACCATTGATGAAAACTCCAAAAGCTCTTAAAGTGGTATCGGTAGATGGCCCAGGTTGCACCTGACTGACATCAATCTTGATTCCAAGGGACCATCCCCTAAGCACAGTCATTAGCTGTGCACAGCTGCAGTACAGAAGGAAATTTAACACAATTCTATGTACTGAGACCTTCATTGAATTTCAAAGGTCAAAGGTGGTCTTAAGTTGCACATAAACCTTTTTCTTTTTCCTCTGACTTTACTGAAGGTGATGAGTTATATCACAGTAAAGATCTGTGGGTTCAGTCCCTGTCCACTGTCGTCATCAATAAGGATTTGAGTATCAGTGTACATTTGTCTATGTGTTGCTCATGTGAGTTACAAAGCCCAAAGCGATTGGGAAACAGAATTCATCCATTGCACATCTAGCTGAGAGTGCCAGATTAGCATCATGAATTGGAACTCTAGCCGACTTCTTTTCTCTACATGCAGTGGATACTGAGGTCAAGATGACTACTGATTTAGGTTAACAATTGCCTGGTAAGTCATCCCAGGTCAGTACTGCTAAACATGCTGTGTTATTGCATCCGCATGTTGTAGTCTGGCTCAGAAACATAATCCTTTGCTTTACTTAGAATAAATTTCAGAGACAGAATATAACCTGCTGACATAACTATATGATGCATTTATGCTACCTGCAGGGATAAACTTACAGCCAAAGTTTGACTGAATTGATGTTTTGTACTACATTGTCTAACTAAAGGGAATGTTGCACTCCCATTCAGATATGGTAGCAAGTTAAGGAAAAGAAAACAGAAAATGCTGGAAGAAGACAGTAGATCAGTTAGTGTCTGTGGAGAAATTAAGACCACGTCTGTTCAGGTGAACCTTGGGTACAATTTGAAAACGAGAGGGAAATTCTCCTAATGTCCCGCCTAATATTCATGCCTCCACTATAAAAATTGATCAACTGCTTATTTATTTTTTTATTATCTTTTGGAATTTTGCTGCCTTCAGGCTGGCAGTAGAACGTGCCTGCACAGCATTGACTACTCTTCAAAGGCAAGTGGTTAGATCTGAAACATTTTAGGACACCCTGAGAGCATGAAAGGCCTTACATTAATGCAAACTCCACTTTCATTCCCATGAATCCATCCACTGGACTCACTGATATTTTCTCGTTTTAAAGCCAACCTTTGGAACTCTTCATCACTGTAACTGCCCGTCATTTTTACTATTATCCCAGAGAATCTTTAATGTGTCATTTACACATCCTTCAACAATGAGGTGTCCTGAATTGTACACTTGAGCCTTACCATTATAGAGCATTACTTTTCACCTTTTTTTATTGCTATACAAATGGTTCAACTCCAATAAAATGTGCAACTTTAGTTCTTTGGAGAAATTGGAACTATTTTGTGATATTAATGAACCTGATAGATTAATTTGTGATATTAAAAATTATGATGGTATTATGAGGTCCAAAGCAAGGAAATCTCAGTATTCTGCTTCAAAAATGTGCTGTAATCTGAAAGCCTATAGTATTACAAAACATTAAGAGTTGCAAGCAGCAAATTGACAGCAGAAGATTGACTGTCTGTTATACATCCGGCCACATTCGTCTTCACATGTAAGTGCTATAAGTGCAGTTAATCACAACTAACAAGTTATAAAATAGGCATAACATATTTCTACTTGAATATTTCCATTGATATTTTCTGAAATCAACTTCTAAATAACCTTAAAGAATAGGATGGAAACATAAAAAACTGCAGATGCTGGAATCTGGAGCAAAAAACAAACTACTGGAGGAACTCAGCAGGTCGAGCAGCTTCTGTGGGGGGAAAAGAAATGTTAATATTTGTTATGAGAAAGGTTCTTTTGGATCTTAAAGACAGAGGTATCTGGACACACAGTCTTTGTACTTTAAAAGGAGGATTTTATTTACAAAGACCGACGCGAGAACAGAATGTGAAGGAACAAATGCACACTCACACTCAGGTGATCGTGAAACGTGAGAGAAGTCGCAACAGGGGCGAAGTGCACACACACATGCACACACACAGAGGCAACAAACTAGTACAAATGATTAGGGAACAAACAAATACGTTGTCTGAACCCTCTGAATCTGGACAAACAACGGCTCTACGCTACTGGGAATCTACTTAGGGTGCGCCTAGACCCCTGTGGAAGTGCACCCTCTCACCTGTGGTCTCGACCCCGGCAGCAATCGATAAAGAGAAAGAGCTGCCCACGTGTACCATCCTTTATAGGGCTGGGACTGGGTGGAGCCCATTCAGGTAATTCAAGCAAGCCAATGATTCAGGGTCGAGAACAAAGGTGAGTTACCAAGTCAATCCTTAGGTGTGCTCTTAATGGGTGGGGTGGAACCAAACCCTTGATTGACAGTGGTGTAGCTTCCGACCCGATGGGCAATGCTATCATCCAACCATGGGGATCAGTAATGTTGTCACTGTCATCTGACCCCTGGCCTTTCATACTACAACATTTGGGATCGAGATCCTGTATCTGAACTGAGAGTGGAGATGGAAGATAGCCGGCATAAAGAGAAGAGGGGGAAGGGGTGAGACAGGGGCCAGTAGGTGATGGGTGGAACCAGGTGAGGAGAGGTGAAGGATGGTCAGCAGAAGGAGCCAGGTGGGGGAGGGGGAAGGGTGGAGTTGAGAGACAGAGGCAGGTGGGTGATAGGCAGAAGCAGACAAGGAAAATAAAAGAGGCAGATGGAGCCAGGTGTGGGGACTGGAGGGTGTAGGTGGAGACAGAGGCTGGGGGTGGAGACACAAAGGCTGCAAGTGCTGGAATCCGTTAAGTAAGGAAGGAGATAATGGAGACCATTAAGGGAAAGATGAAGGGCAGTATACCTAAAATATTAGGTATTTCTCTTTGCAGTTAAAACTGAGATTCCAGCAAGTATTTCAGCTCTTCCTGTTTTTGCTTCAGATTTCAAGTATTTGCAGTTTAGTTTTTTTGTTTTGCCATGTCTAAGCTTATTAGTTTTAATGCAATTATTTGATGAGCATTTACAAGCAATACCAAAAGTGTTTCAACTCAAGTAAAATGTACAACTTTAGTTCCTTTAAAAGGTCTGCAGAAACTGAGGCTATAAACAATCATGGATGCCTGCAGGGAAGGTCAAAATCAATTATCTACAAAACAAATATGACCAAATCAGTAGTGGTGAAAATACACTGATTAAAACAAGGTTAAACAGGAGGAAATTTGTAAAATATTGTTCCCAAGATTCCGCAGTTTGAACAGCCTGATGCCACCAGTTCTTATCCTGGTACGAGTTGTAAAGTTAATGATCACTATTAGACAAATTAAGTTAGCATTACCATATTGAACCTTTTACATGATATTCAGACATGGGGATGTTGATATTGTCATCATGTTGTACAGAGATCATTCAATTTTATCAAGTAAATTAATTTTTAAAAAATGATGTTGAGGTTAGTCTAATTCTGACATTTACTTTTTAAACAGTCAAGCACTTACTACCATAAGATAAAGGATCTTTATAACATAGTAGTATTAACCTGCAAATCAAGAAGTTGGTGGTAAAACTTATCAGCAAACAAGGTAGCAAAGTTCACAGCATAGGAACTAAATGGATTGACATTCAAATCCAGATTTTGAAGAAGAGGAATAAATGGAGCATGGCAAATACTGCATTGATATTTTCTTCAGCAATTTCACTCTCCTTTACACCAGGCTAAAGAAAGGGAGGAACCAAACGATTTAAAGGAAAAGCATTCCGTGATGGGAACATTTCATTATTAATTTCCAAGCAGATGCTTTCGGAGGCCTGTCCCATAGGAGGTTTTTGGGTCTTTCACTCTCACTGAATCAAAACGTATATTGCCTAACAGATTGATGAATGACAGTTCCAAATGGCTGAACCTTTTGCAAAACCCATGACATCTGCAAGTTTACCTTTACACACAAGACCACCAAGACTGAGATTTGAACCAAGAACTCCCTCCAAGCTGATCATGTTCTGCTATTATGAGTGTGGCAGATACAATTTGCAAACTTAAATGGGATTCCATCTGTACCTTATAAAGATATACAGTATGAGCAAGTGTGAATTACTTCAAGGAAATTCTGGCCCATAAAAGCTCCTTCCAACAGAACATTTCTCCTCTCAATACCTCCTGACCTGAGAAGGTTGCAATGTCACAGATGCAACTTCTCACTAACCACACCTGTGTGAGATTCTGTTGTTTTAAGGTCACCTTTCTGGATTTAGGATCAGCTGCTGTTATCACCTTTACCCTGTGTGGAAATAATGCAGAGTTAGCAGCAGCAGAAGGAATATTACATTGCAGGCCTACTCCCAATGGAAGAGATACTATAATACAGATAATACCACAAAAGCTTGTGAATGTCGAAACATTTATTTCATAGAGACTCTGTAGTTGGTATGCCAGGAATCTCAGCTGTGTGTCACCTCTAACAACAGAACTTTATTTTTGCAGGTGTTATTCATGCAGCCTTTCCATTTTGTTGTTTTGAATTTCTTTGTGATAATTACTGGATTCACACAAGAAAGCAGAAGCAGTGGAGTTGGAGCAGATCCGAAAATCCTGACATTGTCTCATCCTCTCTGTGTTCTCCTGTGGCCACAAACAAACCACATTTAGCTGACAGCTGCATTCTTTGCCCCTAATTATGCATCAGTACTTCTCTGAGCCAACTCTTAAGAAGTGTGCAAATCTGAAGCTGGGACATCTATCTTCAATTTCCTACTGCACCAATCCTCATACAACACTCCACCAGCACTTCCCCACAACACCTTGCTCTGTACAAATGTTCCTACGCACACCCTGTGACCATTAAAACTGAATCTGCTTCATAACAAGGCTTCTTCATTTAGGTAGTGCTAAGTGCGGCTTTTTGCCATTCTATACCAATGTTCTATAGGATGAAAGAACATCACCTTTCTGGTAAGCGATGTATAGTTCAAAAGCACACTTCCTTGTTCAAATGCCTGATAACAACTTACAGAAAACATTCTATTTGTTCCTGTTATGCGGGGCATGACTTTGATTCCATTATATTTTGAAATAATTGGAGGCATCCTATCAATAAGGGAATATGGGTTGTTTAATACTAACCAGATAAATGCTACCAGGTGAGCCAGGCACAAAAGGCACACAGTCCTACAGCAAGAGAAACAGAAGCAGACCTTGATTAAATTCTCACTGATGATGACAAATTGTCCAAATGGTTTATTCTTGGTAAGAACAGAAAAACAGTCTTGAAAAATTATGTGGCAGCCACATGTGCCCAGTGTAGAGCAGAACATGCAATTATGGGATGGATGGTGGTTTATGTAGCGTGCCGCCCACTGGTAGCAGATTATTAGTTTTCCTTAATAGCCTGAGGCAGAGTGCTGCCTCCTTATGCAGTAGTTATGGGGACTGAGGATAGAAATGACAAACGCTCAACTCATTCAGCTTAACAGCCATGCAGTATGTTATTGTGTGCTGTAGGACCACTGCAAATTTGCCAAAGGATTTTAACTCTGCATTTTCTACAGACAAGTGAGCAATGAAAAAAATGGTGGGAGTTATAGCACTTTCCTTGCATAATTGTGCTACATCTGGGAACGATTTTAGCATTCTGTGCAACCTCTCAATGCTGGACATCACTACTATCTTACATCTTCTTTTTCCATTGTATATTTTTGCTCAATTCATCCAAAAGCTGAAGAATAAAACACTTTCACATTACACAGTGTTTTACTCCTTCCAAGTGAAGAAACCTCATTGCTAAACCCTAGTCTGAGAAGAACAACCCCCTCCCCCAACTAAATTCAAAAGCGCAATGTTTCTATGTTCCATGTCATCTGTTCCTTAATGGGTTCTCTGTGTGAGGTTGCTCGGTTATTTTTGAGTGATGGACAGTTTTGGAAACTGGAAACTCGGTTGAAATGACTTTGAACTTATTTCACACAGGAATCTTAAAGGAGAACTCCATTTGACTCCATCATTTTGTCATTGTTAATCAGGTTAATCCGTCTCTTCTGAATTGTGCAACTCTACCGTTTCTCATCTGGTTCCCTAACTGTGAAATTAGTTTCAAAATTCCCACCACATCAGCTGCTGGCTTATGACATCTCATCAACTTTACACAATGGATTTTTGTAATTAATTTCTCCTCACTATTCTATCAGTTTTCCATTGCTCATTAGGTTGCTCCCTAGTTGAGTAATTCTATTTCATTGCAATTCCACACACTTGCTGCCTGCCTTCTCCAAGCACTTTTCAGATGATCACAAGGAGATAGAGTCAAAAATCTCAACAGATTGCAGATTGCCAGTATCCTGCTCTCAGATCCAATAGGAAAGCGCATGCAGTAGCTTTCACTCAGGATAGTAGGATTCCTGAGGTCTCTGGCAATCCACCTCAGATGCTGGCACATGAAAGGAACAATGTAGAGGCAGGGTCGGAATGAGTCAAGTTGTCAGAAGTCAACAGCCAAGGGCCATCTTTACCCAAAAAGGCCAGCAATATTTCCGAGAGGTTGTGGTCTTCTTAGATCCCAGCAATAAGTTAGAGGCTAGACTTTTCAGAATATGCATTTGTGAAAAATTTTAATACTGTACAAGAATGGCATTTCAGAATGCTGATATAATCATTTGTACCTTTTGGGGGATAGTGAAAAAAAATCAACACCTGTTAATGTGTTGCATTATTACTTTCATCATAGACCAAAGAGACTTAATGTAAACAAGAATGGGCAGAACAGAAACACAAGAAAATAGGGCAGGAGCAGGCCACCAGTCCCTCAAGTTTGCCTCACCATTCAACACGATCATGGCTGCTCTGCCCCCAGCCGCAAATCCTCTTCTGTGCCAGTTCCCTACAGCCCTCAATTTCCCTATATTTCAAAAATTGATCTTTTTCCTCTTTAAATACCCCCATTCATAAGCTAAGAGATGAATTCATACACTAAAAGATGACCTCTTGATCTCTCAATCTATCTCGTTGTGGCCCTTGCACATTATTTGTACACCAGCACTGCACTTTCTCTGTAACTGTAACACTATATTCTGCATTCTGTTTTCCTTTGTACTACCATGATGTATTTATGTATGGAATGATCTGTCTGGATGGTATGCAAACAAAAACTTTTCACTGTGACTCAGTATATATGACAATAATAAACCAGTCCCAATTCCATCGTTCTAGTCTCTACAACCCTCCAGGGTAGAGAATTCCAGAGATTCACCACCCTCTGTGAGAAAAAAAAATTGATTTGCACCTCCGTTTTAAATGACTGCCCCTTTATCTTGCAATGCTGTCCCCTTGTTCGAGAATCATCTCAACATCTACCCTGTCATCCCCCCCTTAGGATCTTTGGGACACTCCCTCATCCTTCTGAACTCCTAATAATACAAACCTAACATCTTTAGCTGTTTGTGATAGGACAACCTTCTCATCCCAGGAATTAGGAAATTAAAACTAGGGAACCTGTTGTGGACTGACTCCAGTGCCAGTGTGTCGTTCTTTTAAATAAGGAGACCAAAACTGTGCACAATACTCCAGGTGTGGCCTCACTGACACTCTATATAATTGTAACAATAAGATTCTATTTCTAAACTCCAATCCCTTGCAATAGAGGTCATTACGCCATTTGCCTTCCTAATTACTTGCAACAAGTTTCTGCTAACTTTTTGTGTATAAGAACACTGAGATCCCTCTGTACTCCACTCATCTGTAATCTCTCTGTTTTTAGATAGTATTGGTTGAAGGTCCCTTCAAAGGGAATGGACATTGGCCTGGAAAGAATAATGTACAAGCTAACTGCTGAAAAGGTGAGAATTTCTTTTGCAGATCTTTTGCTGTTGCTGCTATTGGTTCTGCTCCCACCTCTTCCTGCAGATGCTTTCACTCTCTCTCATTTTACTGTATAATTTTCCTCTGGTTCTTCTCAGCACCTTTTTGGATTATAAAAGGTATAGAATAGCCCTACACAATCCCAGAATCATATGGAAGTGTCCCAGACAAACATATCCATAGATCAGAATTTTCCTGTCAGCATCATTTACTCTGAATAAATATTAAAAACTGAAATAAAGAACATTGCGGTTCTCTTCATCGGTACAGGCGATTGTGTGCAATAGTGACATTATCCACTGGAGAAGAGAGCCTTTACTTTTCACAAGAAACCATGCTGGTGGTTATACTTTGTTCTGAGACAAAGCAAAAATTTTCAACCTTTGAAGTATAGTATAAATGTGTCACAGGATTGACATGGAAGAATGGGTTTCTGGTAAAACAAGTGTACACTGATAGATGGAGTGGAAATGCTTTCAGTTTATGAAATGATTGAGCACATAGAGTGACATGATTGGCATCAATAAAACTGAAAAATCCTGCCATGCAATGGAATTGGACAACTCACTCTTTCAAGTACCAGTCATTAATATTAAACTTAGGGTTCAATTTTAACCCATCAGACCGTGCAGGAGAGAGTTTTAAAATGAAACATTCCACCTCACTCCCTCTTCCTACTGGAATGCAAATCATGCTTCTGCCTTGCAAATGGAATCCCATTTCAACCCAAGTTTGAAACATCACACCAGGTGAAACTAAGATGGCAGCTATTAGGAAGGATGTGAAATCTTTCAATGGTAGGTGACCCTCCTGATTCCCCTTCCCCATAACGTCGGAGAGTGAGACTTCTTTACTCAGCAGCGTTTGGCTCCCAAGCCATTTCCCAATCATTCTGAGTGGGCAGCTGACCAGCAGCGTACAGATGATGCCCAGGGTTTCAAGCTTAGTGCTCATTCTGCACCAAAACCCCTCTCATCCATTCCCACCCATTGTAGGGGCTTAAAATCAAAGTTGGCTTGATACACAAATTGATTAATATGGTCAAAGTCTCACATTAGTCATCACCCATTGAGTGAGCCAGTGTAGTGATTGATTACCTTCACTGAATCCCCCACTATCAATAGCCTGGGGGTTACCATTGACCAGAAAGTGAACTGGAGGAGCCATATACATAATATGGCCTCAAGAGCAGGTCAGAGGCTAGGAATCCTGTGATGAGTAACTCACCTCCTATCTCCCCAAACCCTGTCCACCATCTACAAGACTCAAGTCAGGAGAGTGATGGATGCCTGGATGAGAGCTGTTTCAACAACACTCAAGAAGCTCGACATTATCAGGACATAGCCGTCTGTATGATAGGCACTCCCTCCACAGCCATTCACTCACTCCACCACTGAAGCACGGAAGCAGTTTGTACCATCTTCAGGATACTTTGCAGCAATTCGCCAATTGCTTAGAAAGCACCTTCCAAACCCACGACCTCTACCAGTTAGAAGGACAAAGGCAGCAAAAGCATGGGAACACCACTACCACCTGGAAGTTGTCCCTCAAGCCACACACCACCCTGACTTGGAAATATATCACCGTCCCTTCACCATCGCTGGGTCAAAATCCTGGAACCCCCCCCCCGAACATTATTGTGGGTATACACACTCCTCAAGGGCAGCTCATCACCACTTTCCTGAGGGCAAATAGAAAGGTCAGTTAAATGCTGGCTCAGTCTGTGAAGTCCACATCCCTTAAATGAATAATTTCAAAAAAGGTCACAGAAACGGTACAGTACTTGATTAAGTTTCCACTGACTCAAAGTTCTTGTTATTTTTTACAGGCATTTCTTAGAAAGGTATTATGGAAATGACAAAATACATGATTCACAGTGACAATTTATCTTTTGAACGTTGTCTGCTTGTCTCCACCTTATTAGAAAATCTTCTTCCTCTTTCCCTCACTCCAGATCCACTTTGGGACATGTAGCATCCATGTATCTTATTGCCCTCATTCTACAACATCACTAAACCACCAAAAACAAACTATCATTGATAAACCCCCTCCCCCTCTCTCACCCACACCCCGAACTGTGGATTTTCAGGACCAAGGTGACCAGTGCTTTCTACATCACACTTCAATATCAAACTTTAGCATCCAACTCAGTTGTAATGCGTAATTGATGTAAGTTTTTTCTGGTGCACTTGAACCTAACTGGCTGAGAGATTTTTGTTTAAGAAATTGTGCCCATTTATGACTGGACTGTCATAGAAATAGTTTTTGTGGGCAACCAAATTTGAGGAAGGTGTTCCACAATCTTCCACAATGATGGAGTCAAAGGCTTTAGTGGGGTCGAAGAAGTCCATGTGTTGTGACTGGCACTGTTTCCTGCATTTCTCTTGGAGTTGTTGGGAAGATCACATCCGCTGGAGCCCCAGATGGATGAAATCCACACCGCGATTCAAGGAACATTTCTTCAGCCAGTGCAGGGAGACAGTTGAGGAGGACCCCGATGATGACTTTCCTTGCAGCAGGCAGCAGGGAGAAAGAGCAACACACACAAAACGCTGGAGGAACTCAGCAGGTCAGGGAGCATCAATGGAGGGAAATGGACAGTCGACGTTTCAGGTCGAGACCCTTCATCTGGACTGAAAGATAGAGGGGAGATAGCTGGTGTAAAAAGGTGGGGGAATGCATAGAGCAAGAGTGGCAGGTGATAGGTGAATGCAGGTGAGGGGGGGGTGATAGGCAGATGGGGGAAGGGGAGTGGGAATAGCATCAGCAGCTGGGAGGTGATAGGTTGAAGTGACAAAGGGCTGAAGATGATGGAATCTGATAGGAGAAGAAGGTGGAGCCTGGAATAAAGGGAGGGAGGTGGGGACGGCAGATGGGAACAGTGGGGGAAGGGAACCAGTGGGACGAGTGTGTGGATGATGGGTTGATGGAGAAGGAGAGGGAAGGGAAAGAGACATGGTGATGGGGGCCAGGTAGGTCAGGAGGAGAGAGAAAAGAGAAAAGGGTTAGAAGGGGAGCAGTTATTGGAAGTTGGAGAATTCAATGTTCATACCGCCAGGTTGTCGGCTACCCAGGTGGCATATAAGGTGCTGTTCCTCTAGTTTGCACTTAGCCTCAACTTGACAATGGAGGAGGCCGAGGACAGACATGTCGGTGTGGGAATGAGAAGGAGATTTAAAATGGCTGGCAACCGGGAGATCCAGGCAGCCATAACAGACAGAGCAAAGGACAGAGCAGGGAGAAAGAACCTTCTGTAGTTACCACATTTGGACTTGGTATTGGTATTGGTTTATTATTGTCACTTGTACCAAGGTACAGTGAAAAACTTGTCTTGCATACTCTTCGTACAGGTCAATTCATTACACAGTGAAGTTACATTGGGTTAGTACAGAAAGTATTGATGTAGTACAGGTAAAAACAGTAACAGTACAGAGTAAAGTGTCCCAGCTACAGAGAAAGTGCAGTGCAATAAGGTGCAAGGTCACAACAAGGTAGATCCTGAGGTCAGAGTCCATCTCATCGTATAAGGGAACCATTCAATAGTCTTATCACATTGGGGTAGAAGCTGTCCTTGAGCCTGGTGGTACGTGCCCTCAGGCTCCTGTATCTTCCTCCTGATAGAAGAGGATAGAAGAGAGAATAACCTTCTTGAAGATGGTTAATGATAATGGCATCTCTAAGGTTCCATGGTATACCCTCTTCTCCCCCTATGTGGTTAATGAGATTGCGGAATCATGACTTAAGTATCCACAGCATTGAAGCCCAAGTTACACTCAGTCAGCTGCTTTGGGCAGGTCATGTTGTTTCCATATCCGACATCAGATTCCCAAAACATACACTCTATTCTAAGCCCTGTCACAAGAAGCGGGAAGCTTTGAGCACATCCTTGAGTGAAAAAGCCTGTGTTTAAAGCTTCCTTGAAAAATGCAACATCCCCACTGACGCCAGGGAGTCTCCAACCCATGATTGCTCAAAGTGAGAAGGAACATTCAGGATAGCATTGAGAACCTTCAGTCCATGCATCAGGAGCACACAGAAGTGGCAGAGAAGAGCACACAGAAGTGGCAGAGAAGAGCACACAACCTCACAAACTACACACCTGTTTGCCCTGACAAGCAAATCCTGCCCCTTTTGCAGGAGTCTGGGGTTCCCAACAATACCCTTATTGGCCACCTCAGAACCCACAGCACTGAGGTGGACGCAAATCACCCTTGACTCCAAGGGGATGGCTGAAAAGAAATCAGAATGTGGTTATGGAACAAATGAAGCAGCAAATAGCAAGTGAAGACAACTATTTCAAACAATTTCCAGGAAATAAATCAACAGCCAACAAACACCTCCAAACAGCATGAAGTAGAAAGGGGAGAAATCCAAGCACTCCAGATATTTCTGTCACTAAATCATTGATTCTGTCCTTGTCTTTGTTTCTCAGCAAATGCAGAACTTGAAATTGGATCTGATGAATGCAAGCAACACATTACAAGATTTAAAAGATCCTCGTCACTAATAAACATATTTATTCAGAGCAGCTTTCTGAGCTCATGAAGCCAGCAGGGAGCCTTGCCTGCCAGATATGTAAATCCTGAAAATTCGCCTGATTTTCCACCCACTCTTTTAATTATGAAGCATTGAGAATATTTCCAGTTTCCTCATCCATGCAGTCAGTATGTAAGACTCCATGTCATCCAAGACATCCCTGAAAATCAATCCCATAAACTTGTATTTTCTCTATAAAGGGTACCACAAATGCTTCTAATTGGAGGTCACCCACACTCAAAGAGAACTGAAGTATGGGTTCACAGCTTCGGCAGCATATGCTTGTGGGTGGACTTTGAACCTGTTACAGCTGCTGTGTGTTAGTGACCTAATGACTGCACCCTAATATTCATAGGGCCCCTTTTCCCTTTCTCATCTTTCATATTATTGCTTTTTGACATTATTGAAATTCTTCTTGACTTTTTGAACTGCAGGCTGCCATCATAAGTGTAATAGAAATCTATAATTCCCAGTTTAAACCTTTTTCTTCCCTTATTCATTTCAATTCTTATGTGTTCTTAATAATTTTTTGAAGTCTTGGATATCACCTAGCATTTTTGGCTCCAAACTATACTAAGCATCCATGCATAATCAGGCCCTCTTTTCCACGGGGACCTTTTTTTTCTGATGCAGATCCCTGTATAGCTTTCTTATGAATAATTCTTCTTGCTTTGATGAGATTTTGATATTTCTTTGATTTTTTTTAAAAACATTGCATGGAGTGATCACACATGTGCCTGCTGATCCATGGAGTGCCTCCTTGTGTGATCAAGCCCTGATTTCTGTAGGGCAGGTTTTTTATTTCATTCCTTCTGTAGCTTGTGTAATTTTGGCCCTATTTTTGCGGCTTTTTTACTATTTAAGTGGAAATGTCTTTTTTTTTGCTCTATCTTCCTTGTTCATGTTTGATGTCACTGTGACCCGAGATTTAAATCTTGCATTTAGTGAGCAGCAGTCGTTTCCCAGAAACAGACTCAAATGTTCTGCTAATTACGGATTCCAAAGAAGGAGAATGATGGGCTCCTCTAACAGTGGGAAGGAGCAAAGGACTTACAACAGCTATCAATCAGAGCAGATACAATCATTCTTTCATTGAGCTCAAGGTGAATCTAATAAGAATTGACCTCTAATTGGTCTCACGACCGATCTACAATTAAACCTTGCCATCCTAAAGAGGCATAACACCATCATAGCAATCAATAAAAAGGTAGATTTCATAGCAAAATACTCTCCTGCTTATAAAACAGCAGACTCTTTGAATCATTGTGAGCAAACAGAGAACACACGTGATTTGTAAGTGTTAAATGAATAATGTTGACTTACATATGGGGACATTTCTTTTGATTTTTTTCTCCATTTGCTTTTTCTGTCTTTGGCCTGATGAGTCACAGTACAACAAGTTATTTGGTTACTTTGATAGCACATTGCACCTCATTAAAACATAGCCTATAGGAGTCAAGCATTCTGCATGTTATAATAAGGTGGATGGTCTTTCAAAATTTTAAAACACAGCATTACAGGGTAGAAACAAAGGCTGGGAGCCATGGCCTGACAGGCTTTATAATAGAGACAGTGCCTGATTTATAATTGGAATGAAAAATGTATGAATGGCATTTTCAGACCTAGTGAAGAAAGTGTAAATTATAATAATAACAAAATAAATAATCATATTAAAAAGGTAGATTATCACAACCTCACAATAAAGTTGAAATATTTTACAGTACACTTACATAGTTAAAAACGCCAGTGATTAAGATGCTCAATTGATATCATGCACATTCAGAAATACAAATAATTATCCAGGATAAAGTAAGTGGAAGAAATAATCAACTTCTCATCTGAGGAATGCAACTAACTTCTATTAAAGTAGAATATAATTCAATCACAAAAAAAGATTAGACGGAGATGACATCCAGAATAATTAATATAAAACAATTAAATGCCATGAAGCAGCAAGAGTTTGTCATTACTGTGAAAAATGGCTACAAACAACCAGATGACCAATCACTTCTTGCTTTTTTTCTGTTTAGCATTGCTGAGGGAGGTTACCTCGAAGTCAATATTTTTTTTCTTCTTTACAATATTTTTATTGAATCCATGAAAAAAATAGAGTACATGCATCAAGAAAGAGAATACAAATACTACTGAATACATTATATCAAATCATACTTAGATTACAATACACTAAATTAATAATCATATATAGAAGTTAGTTAATGAAGGAAAAAAATTGAAATATTTTATTATGAAAAAAAACCTACTCCCACTACCAAAACCCGAAGCTGTTAGATGGAAAAAAAACAAGGAAAAACCTTTAAAAACGTAACTGTGTCAGCCAATATCTGCGTTTTAGTCCCCAAGTCAGAGATTTTGAAAATAATTCAAAAAAGGTCCCCACAGGGTTTGAAAGTCTGGGTTAGATTCAAAAACTGAACAGCGAATCTTCTCTAGATTCAAGTATGACATAACATCCCGTAACCATTGAGCATGAGTAGGCGGAGTAACTTTCTTCCATTTAAGCAATACAGCTCTGCTGGCTATAAGAGAAATAAAAGCCAGAATATGTAAATCAGAAGCCTTCAAAGTTATATCTTTTTCTCCAACAATCCCAAATAGTGCAGTCAAAGGATTAAGTTTGAAACTTATTTTGAAAAGTACAGAAAAAGTATGAAAGACCTCTGTCCAATATTTTTTAAGACTCGGACATGTCCAAAACGTGAATTAAGGAAGCCACTCTGTTATTACATTTGTCACAGTAAGGAGATATATCAGAATAAAAATGGGATAATTTATCTTTAGACAAGTGAACTCTATGGACCACTTTAAATTGAAGGAGAGAATGACGAGCACATAATGACGAAGTATTAACCAACCTGAAAATTTCATTCCAAGTTTCCTCAGAAATTAACATCTGCAAATCTTGTTCCCAAGTGTTTTTAATTTTATCTAGTGGCACCTTACTCATTCCTAGTAATCTGTTATAAATATTAGATATTGAGCCACCCTGAAAAGGTTCCAAATTAAAAATTACATCTAATAAATTCTTATCAGGACTCAAAGGAAAAGAATGTAATTGGGATCGAAGAAAATCTCTAATTTGTAAATATCTTAAAAAAAGAGTTTTTGGTAAATTATTCTTGATAGACAATTGTTCAAATGAAGAAAGGTTTCCTCCAACAAACAGATCTTGAAAACAAGTAATACCTAATTTGTCCCACTCTTTAAAAACTACATCAGTCATAGAAGGTTTAAAAAAGTAATTAAAGAAAATGGGACTGGACAAAGAAAAACTTAATAAACCAAAATATTTTTTAAATTGTAACCAAATCCTCAAAACATGTTTAACTACTAAATTATCTGTTAGTTTATTTAATGATATTGGAAGTGAAGAACCAAGCAAAGAGATAATAGAAATTTTTTTAACAGAATTAATTTCCGAAGAGACCCATACCAGGCGAGCCTCTTGATTAATGTAATGTAACCAAAATGTAAGATTTCGTATATTGACTGCCCAGTAATAAAATCTAAAATTAGGTAAGGCTGTTATTTTTAACCTTCTCAAGGTGAACTTTATTTAGTCTAGGATGTTTATTATTCCATATATAGGAAGAAATAATTGACTCAAGAGAGTCAAAGAAAGATTTAGGAATAAAAACAGGTAAAGCCTGAAATAAATATATAAATTTAGGTAAAATATTCATTTTAATAACATTAATTCTGCCAATCAATGATATAGAAAGGGGAGACCAACTTGATAAAACCCTTTTCACATAGTGCAGTAAGGTGAAAAAATTTTCTTTAAATAAATGCATATAATTTTTAGTAATTGACACCCCCAGGTAGGTAAAATAATTTCTTACAATTTTAAAGGGAATGTTAATATCAACAGGTACCAAGTTATTCAGAGGAAAAAGTTCACTCTTGTATAAGTTCAATTTGTAGCCTGAAAAATGACTAAAACGAGAAAGTAAAGAAAGCATAGGAGGTAAGGAGGCTTCAACATTAGATATAAAGAGTAATAAATCATCAGCATATAAAGAAACTTCATGGTTAATACCTCTTCTGGAGATACCAAGGATATCTCTAGATTCTCAGAGAGAAATAGCTAAAGGTTCTAAGGCCAAATCAAAGAGCAAAGGGCTCAAAGGACATCTCTGTCTGGTTCCACGTTGAAGTTTAAAAGATTTAGAATTTTGAAAATTAGTAAGAACTCGAGGAGAAGGGGATAAATAAAGTAATTTAATCCATTGGATAAGATCAGGCCCAAAATTAAATTTCTCTAAGGTTTTAAATAAGTAATTCCATTCAATCCGATCAAAGGCCTTCTTAGCACCTAGAGATATCACACATTCCAATATTTCCTTAGAGGGAGAATAGATAATATTCAATAAATGATGAATATTAAAATGAGAATATCGATTTTTAATAAAACCAATCTGATCATCGGATATAATTGAAGGTAAAATATTTTCCAATCTACGAGCTAGAACTTTCGATAAAATTTTAACATCCACAGTAAGTAGCGAAATTGGTCTGTACGAAGCACATTCTGTTGGGTTCTTATTTTTCTTAAGAATAAGTGAAATAGAGGCTTCATAAAAAGATTGTAGTAATCTACCCGATTTAAAAGAATCCGAAAAGACAGCACATAAATGAGGTATAAGCAAAGAGGAAAAAGCCTTATAGAATTCTCCAGGAAATCCATCAGGACTCGGAGTCTTTCCAGAATGTAAAGATCACACAACCTCGGCAACTTCCTCATATGTAATAGATTGATCCAACTGTTTTCGACTTTCGGTGGAAAGTATAGGAACATTTAATTGGTCAAAGAAATTATCCATTAGTGTATTATCTTTAGGAAAATTAGAACTGTAAAGATTAGAATAGAATTCTCTAAAAGTATCATTTATTTCTAAAAGATCAGTTGTCCTCTTGCCATTGACTTTCAAAATTTCTTTAATTTGCCATCTAGCTCTGGAGATTTTTAATTGGTTAGCCAGTAATTTACCTGTTTTACCTCCATGAATATAAAATTGACTTTTATCTTTTAAAAGTTGACTTTCAATTGGATATGTTAAAAGAAAATCATATTTAGTTTTAATTTCAACTTGCCTTTTATATAAAGCCAGATCTGGATCCAAAGCATATTTTTGATCTAATATTTCAGTTGATCAACTAGATCAGCTCTTTCTCTGTTAGCTTTTTTATTGATGTTTTCTGTATAAGAGATAATTTGACCTCTAATAAAGGCTTTGAAAGTATCCCAAACGATAAGACTAGAAATCTCTTCCAATGAATTCTCTTTAAAAAAAAGAGTAATTTGTTTCTCCATAAATTTGAAAAAAATTTTATCAGATAACAAGGTCAGGTTAAAATGCCAAAATCTATTTATCTGAGGGAGCCCAGGGAAATTTAAAGATAGAAACACAGGAGCATGATCTGAAAGAGCAATCTCTTTATAGTCACAGGATCGAACTGATGAAATCATCTGATTATCAATAAAAAAAATCAATCCTGGAATATGTATGGTGAACATGAGAGAAAAAGGAATATTCCTTATCCTCTGGATGCAAAAAATGCCAGGCGTCAATGACCCCAGTTTTCATTAAAAACGATTGAAGAAATAAAGCTGATTTATTAGGAGCAGCTAATTTAGTAGATGACCTATCTAATTTGGGATCTAACCAGAGATTAAAATCTCCTCCCAACACCAAAGAGTAAGAGTTCAAATCTGGTAGGAATGACATAAATCGTTCAAAAAATCCTGGGTCATCTGTATTTGGAGCATAAATGTTAGCCAATACCATTGGTCTATTATTTATTTTCCCTGATATTATAACAAAGCGACCATTAGTATCAGTTATGACCTTATGTTGGTCAAATGAAACTGTCTTATCTATAAAAATTGAAACCCCTCTAGATTTGGCTTGAAAAGAAGAATGAAATTGAAACCCATTCCATCTATTAAAAAAACATAAAATATCACAGTTGCGAATATGCGTTTCTTGTAGAAAGATAATGGAGGCTTTAAGTTTTTTAATATAGGCAAAAAAAATTTTCCACTTCCAAGGATGATTTAAACCTTTTACATTAAAACTAAGTAAATTAATAACTCGATCCATTATAGTATTATTTAAATGTGGGTAAAAAAAGGATAATGAGCAAACCGTTGAAAAGTACCAATAAAATTACAGTAGAATTACAGATAAGGTAACTAGGTGGCAGATTTGGCTGACTACCCAGAACAGCTTCCCAGGAAAACCCCCCACCCCCATCCCAACACTCAAAGAAAAGAAGCCAACTAAGAAACAGCTGGCACCTAGCTAGAGACAGCATAACCCCAAATTATCTCTGCTCAATAGCTTCAAGGTTAGTAAAATTCCAACCCAGACATAACAGTGAGATAAACAAAGAAAGCACAGTTAAAAATTGTAAAAAAAACAAGTGTTCCTCGTTCAATGCAACTTAAAATGTTACTTTCTTTTCTTATTTCAAGTTATATTGAAAAAAGTGATACAAAAAAAGAACAAAACAAAAAAGAATCAAAAAAACATATCATCCCAAATATTAGTAAATGATTACTAGAAAAAAAACTGAAAGAAAAAAAATAGAAAACAGAAAGTGTTCATAACGAGGAATATGAAGTCATTCAATAGGAGTTTCCAGAAAAATCTGGGCTTCTTCCGAGGATTTTTGGGAGCCATTTTTAAGTATGATCCTGAGTCTTGCCAGGAATCGAAGTGACGGCTTATATCCTTCCTGATACAGATCCAACATAACCTTTTTGAATTTAACCCGTTCCTTCATAACCTCAGGTGAGTAATCTTCAACGATTCTAATTTGACAATCTTGGTAATTAAGCATGCCTCTACGACGTGCCTCCCGAATTAGAAGCTCCTTAGTTTGAAAGTTGTGGAGAGACATGATAATTGATCTGGATTTAACTTGCGTAGGAGGTTTGATAAAAGGTATTCTATGTGATCGATCAATCTTAGACAAAGATTCTAGAATACCAGGGAATAACTGAGCCAAAAACTTTTTAAAGAATTCCATAGGTTGATTATCTTCAGTCTTTTCTGGTAATCCTAGAATTTGAAGATTGGATCTTCTGCTCCTGTTTTCTAAGTCAATAATCTTCAGCTTTAATCTTTTGTTGTCCTTGGCTTGTTTTTTTTTACAAAGGTTCTGTAAATCATCAATTTTCCCATCCAAAACCGAAAGAGAGGTTTCATTCACTTCAATTCGTCCTTCATTATCTTCCAGTCTTCTTTGAAAAGAATCGAGTTTGGCATTAATTTGTTGAAACTACTCGAAAATAGCTTCCAGAGTTACAGGAGGAACATCTTCCTTAGTGGTCTTCATAGCCTTAGCACCCCTTGTATTCATAGTAAAATAAAATCACATTTAAATTTACTACCAAGGGTGAAAAGGAAGGATTTCAAGTCGGGTTGAAAAGGTTAGATATAGTGAGAGCAGCAGCAAATAGCTCCATCAACGGCCAGCAGTGACTCCAAAGTCAAAATTTGATTCTGGTCACAAGTTTTACTCTTAACTACCACAAACAAGCAAATCCCACTGATTAGTGAGCCAAGCTCGCCTCAGTATGGGTTAGGTTGAAACACAAGAACATGGAGCAGGAATAGGAGTAGGAAAAGGTCATCCTGGTTCTCCAGCTTGCCCCACCATTCAATATGATCATGGCAGATCTGGCCCAGGCCTAAATATACAGAAACTTAGACATTGGCTTATCTGACTGTCCATTCTAGATCTAAATATACTTTATAACTGCCCTCCTAACTTTCTGGTTTTGGTGAGTCTGGTGGCATTTTCCCAAGCATACACTTGATTCATAATATATGCCCAGATTGTATTTACTCTATGTCTTCTTCTATACATTTATTGAACCATCAATTCAATACATTCTCTGACAATGCATCAACACCACCCATGTTTCCTCCTTAAACAATGCGTCAGTGAAGTATTTGAACAAGTGCAGAAAGGGTCTGGATGCACTTTACAACTGACCCTCCTAACTTTCTAGCAAGGAGAACTGGTGTATGAGTAGCAACCACCTTAATATTAATGTGGTCACTGACTCCCATGGAAGAAGGTAAATCCAAGTATGTGCTTGCCTTATTTTATTTTACACTTCTAAAATTATATGTGTTTTAATGTGCCTCCAATTGCACAATTTTTATTTCTAACATTTGATTTCAACATGTTTTATTATTTACATGCATTCAGATAGCTGTTACAAGTCTAAGTGTTTCAGAGTAATTTAAAAACTGTGCTAAAAAACTTTTGACAGCCAGTGTGTTGGCAAAAGCTACTGGGGATTCCGAGGGCAGTGCCTGGGAATCTGGCATATCCTGCTGGGACCAGGAAATCAGCTTGTCTGGACTTACACATCCAGGGAAAGCAAGTGTGGGGGCTGGCAAGCTGGCTCAGGGTAATCAGACCCAAAAATTCCAACTCGATTGTTGAATTTCATTGCACTAATTGATTGATATTACATCTCCTATCCTTCAGCGCTTTGACCTCCTCTGGGACAGCACTCTGTGTACTCAGTGGCTGTCTGCACCCTGAGCTCATCAGCATGCACAAATACTGATTGCTGGAAACAACGTCAGATAAGCAACCGGAGGCATATTCCTATTTATATTAATGTTTGTTTGAGACACAGCAAATTAAGTATACGTACTAAAAATAACTTGGAACCTGCATGCTATTTAATTATACCTTTTGATTAATCAGTGATATATCTATGTTCCTTAGAGAACATCAGCCATTTATTATCGTTTTACCCTTTTTCATCAATTGATTAATTATAGTTTATTCTTTCTGACTATCAGTAATTAGATTGGAGATGAAGGCAGTTCGGTTACCTCCAGAGATTTGCTGACTGAATCCTTGGAGACAGAAGGCCCTCTGGCTCTGACATCATTAAGATCTCACACATTCTCAACATTTACATAAGTCAGTGCTCAGCAGGGTCTGTGTCCTTCCATGTGTGAAACGCAAAGATATTACATCCACAAAGGCGTGCCGCATCACCGGTGATGTCATTCCCAGCCTGAAGGTCTGACACTGAACTGTGAAGGGTAGCATTCCTTTTGGGGGTTTGGGAAGCAGAGATTTGTTTTCACCCTGTTTTTTGTGATTATTTTTTATCGCTTCACTGTATTTCATAATAATATCACCTGTTCAAATCCTGGGCTATAGAAGAATATTAACTTGTAGCTAATGGGGTCTACTTCATTAGCACTAACAGCTTAAATAATGCACCATATCCTTTATGCTCATTTCAATTATGAAAGAATATAGTTTCCATTAATATTTAAGTCATGAACCATTTTCCACAAACAAATGCTCCTTAAGCATGCCTGATTTATTTGCACTTTGGATCATTAAAATGCAAAGTATATTCAAATTTGATTCCAACACATTAATGTGGAAATGTACAACATTAATTTAAGATTTTTTTTTCTCCTATACACTGTGGTTGCTGTGTCTGCCCTCAGGCTGTTTATATTATGCAGGCTGAAATTGAACATTCTAATATACACAAGTCTATCCTCAAAACCAGATTTGCACAAGGATATTGGCCTGGAAATTAGCTTGTGCTCATTTCACCTCCCTGAATCCAGAGGCCCCAGAATCAATGCAAATTCATTAATGGAATGGGACAATCATAGTTCCTCAATCAGTTTGATAACAAGAAGACATTCTTTATTAATTTACCTGCAGTTGGTAGCTGAGGGGATGCAGTAAAGAATACTGTGTTGTGCAGGGCTGATTGTCACTGGCAACGTTTTTAATGGGCCTCTTCACCAGGTTGCCAGGTCTTTAACTTATTTTTAAGCAGCATAGCGCTTGTCTTAGGTTCTTTCCTGAGACATCGTTAGGTGTCAATGGATATAGAAGTGGAGCCAATGCCATGCTGACTTGGCACAGGCCTTCCCACTGTTACACTGGTATCTGTTTCACAGGTTTTACACATGAAGCAATCACAATGCAAACCAACTTCCCCCCTTATGTGTTCCAATTTGCACAGTCAATCCTTCGGCTATTTTATTTATATTTCAGAAGCAACCTTCAACCAGTCTTCCGATAGAAATTAAGCTCAATCAGGTTTTTTCTATCATGTTAATTTATAATAACATTTGTGGGACTTGTAATAAGGCATTATTTGAATGCTGAATAAATGAAAAGACATTGATAATGCTAAAGCTTCCTCTGCTTTTATTAATCTTTTCATCAAGTGACAGAAACACTAAATGATTACTGATGTATAGAAATAATTAATCCCTAGATGAGCATTTTCCATTGACAACTCAGTGGCATTTTAAATTGATGCTCCTAATACTATCTAAGCTTGAGTTTGTTACAGTACTTATCTTGTACTCAATAAAAAATACAATAATGTCTATTAGTGTGTATAGAGAAAACACCTAATTAATGAAAAAGTTATAAAAGTTTGGCATTACTGCCAGGAAACCTGAAATTGTTCCACTTAATCCAAAACTCCAGATGTAGTAAACTTCATAAAATTAGAGAGTCAGAAATAGATTTCTGTCTTTCCTACCTGAATAGGAATCTGCAGAGTAAATTGCCTGCTTGTTACAGAATCCATCTGATTTTCATTTTTATTGAAATCTATATCCTAAAAATCAGGAGCTCCTAAAAATGGCAAATAATCCCCCTGGACAGATTACTGACCTAGCAGAGAAAACAAAACTGAATGGCTTCCAATTAAACTATTCTTCCATAATTATCTTTATAAAGGGCAAAGGAACTATGTGGCATCTTTATAGTAAGAGTGTCTTTTCTATCAGTGTCCATAATAATCAGTGCTGGTTTGTGAAGAAGAGAAATTCATAAGGTTCTGGTGGAGTGGCTATTCAATCATTCAACAATATTGGTTTTACTTTATTTTTAAAGCATAACATGAGCTCACTTTCACACATGTACTACCCTGCCTGAAAACTGGTGAAATGGAAGAGAGAATGACAAGCAGCTTTGAGATCTCACAGCTAGTGTTACAGGTAACCCTCACCTCAGTGGTTTAACACTCACTGCACATTGTTTTTTGTTTCTCATGTTGTGGATCTTTAAAAAGGAAGAGGAAAGAAAGACTTGGATTTGCATAGCATCTTTCATAAATGAGATGTCTCAAATACTTACAGTAAATCAAATTACTGAACCTCACATTCTTAATCAAAAATTCCTTGAATATCAGAATCAGGTTTATTATCACTGACATGTGTCATGAAATTTGTTGTTTTCAGCTGAGTTGTGGACCTATTATGGCTGCGTTCTGATGTGTAAAATCACAAGCATACTGTTTGGAAATAGGTCTCCATTATGCATAAAATTACATATATTTACACTTGATGTAAGTAATTGATTAGTTCATTAGTCGAACTATCACAGAATTGGGGCCAAAAAGGGAAGCACGAGCTTTTTCAGAGAAGGATGTAAGTTAGGAAAAATGGAGATATTTCCTAAAACCTATTTTGCAGTGTTCACTTTCACATCAAGGATAGCTTCACAAGAGTCTGTTTCACACATGACCAAAGGAGGCCTTACAATTCTGAGGTAAATGGGTCTGCATGAGTTTATAAAATTTACAGAAACATTCCAAAACAAAATAAATGAAAACTTATTTCAAAATTTAAAACACCTTATAATATGATTGTGAAATCTTTGCAAGCTTCCCTCATAAAAAAATCCCATAAAAATACACTAAAAAGGTTGAAGCATAAGTTCAAATAATTTACTCATGTCAGAATCTAAAAAGAGTTGCCATGGAAATGGAGGATTCTCTGATTGACAACATATGCTCCTGGCACTTCTTTGATCATGAGAGGTCAGGAAATGATGCTCCACATGTGTGCAATGCATTACAACTGTCTTAAAATAAGATGCACAATCAGAAAATATAGGTAAAATATATACATTTTGATGGATAAGAAGTAAAGGTATCATTTCTAGAGCCTTTACTCACATTCACACCACTTCTGTTTCAAATCTAATCATTGGAGTAACTAACTTATCATTTTATTGTCATTGCAAAGTAGTTTGGCATGTAAATCTAACAATTCTCTCAATGTAACTTCAGTATCAGGTCCCAATTTTACTCGAGAATGCATTAGTTTTGAAATCTCACAAGGAAACTATCTAACACCACTGAAGTTCGCATTTTGTTATCGACAATGCAATATAAAACTGTTCTTTAAAGTGATATGATGAATCTTCTGGCCACATTATGCATTTAATATAGAAGCTTTTTAATATGATGAGAAAGCAAATGCTTTTGTTTACTCTCCAAACATTATGGAAGAGTAACCAGGGTAGCAGAAGGCATTCCTAGTATGTAAGACCCTCTATGTTGAGTTCTTTGCTGGAAGGCTGTATGCAGGTCATAATAAGATTCAACCTGCTTATAACTTGAATGTTGTTGACTGCTCTTCGTGCTCCACGGTTACCAATCTCAAATTATAATTGAAACTTTAGTTAATGCTAGAATGAGACACTTAAACAGACTAAAGCAAAAGATCATTCTTTTTAAATTTCATACTTTACAACTTGCTATGACATCACAGCCTGCTTTATGGAATTAAAGTAGAAAGCCCTGGGTTGATTTCCCTTTTGGGGCTGAGAGTAACTTGCAGCTTGATTCATTCATGATAGCTTTATGCAGCTAAAAATTCACACTCACTACGTGACTGACTGCTGAATCTAGACATCTCAGAGGGTTATTGATACAAATTAGCCCCGCTGAAGTGATTTTCAGGGGCTAATTTGTATCAATAACCCTCTGAAGGACATTTACCCACAATATTAACCATGTATTTTGACAGATAATTTTGCACTACAGTTTAAAGATGCAAGACAGAAAACTGTCATTGTTTTTGTCCAAAAGCAATACTGTTTTGATATGGAATATTGGAGGTCAGGACTTATGACAGATATTCCAGAGTTATTCTAAATTCCAGAAGAATTTACTGTTGACAAAAGATGCCCAGCTGAAAGCTCAAGTGACAGGGTATTCTTGGCATCTACACATGAAGAGATGAAGATAGGATGCCACACTATGAAGTCACATAGAATTATATATTTTAGTATATATGGCACAGAAAATGAGCATTTAAGTCGACCAGTCCACGTCAGCATTTATACTCCACTCAAATCCCATCCCATCCTTTATCAATTAACTCTATTAGTGTATTATCAGTATATTATGTTCTATATCATCCATTTATTTAGTTTCCCCTGAAATGCATTTATACTATGCATCTATTCTCTTTATCACAACCATTCTCTTTGCTTAGTAAGTTCTGTTTTTTCACCACTGTTTGGGTAAAGAATTTTTCTTTTAATCCTTTATTTGATTTCTCATTGACTGTGTTATATTGATGTTCCCTCGGTTTACTTTTCCTTCCAAGAGGAAACAATGTATATATCCACTCCATGTAGACCTTTCATAACATTAAATACCCCAAAATATTAGGTTACCACTCAACCTCCCCATTTTTGGAGAAGTAATCAAGCCAGTTTATCTTTTCCTGATGTATATAATTCACTATTCTGGTATTGTATGTATATATTCTTGCATATTTGCCCGTGCTTCTGCATCCTTTCACATAATACAGAAACCAGAACTGTGCACAGTGCTCAAAATGAGATCTAACCAAAATCAATACAAGTTTAGAATAACCCCTTTACTCTTCAATTCCATCCTTCTAGAATTAAACCTAGTACTTGCCTTACTGACATGCATCACAATCATCGGTGATTTGTACATTAACATTCCTTTGCTACTCAAGTTAGAATCTTATTTCTGAAAAATATATGACTTAATTCTTCTTATCAAATTGTGATATCTACAAAGGGTTGAGAGATTGTAAAGTGCTCCAACACGTTTCTTTGAGGTAACACCATACCTGTGTGAATCCCCACACATCAGGAAACCCCGTGATCTCTGCCTCGGAGGCCGACGTCAGAACATCCTTCAAGAGGGTGAACACTCGCAAGGTGTCAGGCTCCAACATTGTACCTGGCAGGGTACTGAAAATCTGTGCTGACCAACTGGCTGGAGTGCTCAAGAACATCTTCAAGCTCTCACTGATGCGGTCAGAGGTTCCCACCTGCTTCAAAAGGGCATCAATTATACCAGTGCCCAAGAAGAGCAGGATGAGCTGCCTCAACGACTATCACCTGGTAGCACTCACATCCACTGTGATGAAATGCTTTGAGACGTTGGTCATGGCTAGAATGAATTCCTGCCTGAGCAAGGACCTGGACCCACTGCAATTTGCCTACCGCCACAACAGGTCTACAGCGGACGCAATTTCACTGGCTCTCCACTCAGCTTTGGAGCACCTAGACAACAGCAAAACATATGTCAGGCTGCTGTTTATCGATTAGAGCTTGGCATTAAACACCGTCATCCCCTCAGTACTAATCAATAAGCTTAAAAACCTGGGCCTCTGCAGATCAGTAGTAACATCTCCTCCTCACTGACAATCATCACAAGCCCACCTCAAGGACGCATGCTTAGCCCACTGCTCTACTCTCTCTACACTCAAATGCCATCTATAAATTTGCCGATGACACCACTGTTGTTGGCAGAATCTCAGATGATGATGAGGAGGCGTACAACAGTGAGATAGATCTACTGGTGGAGTGATGTCGCAACAACAACCTCGCACTCAATGTCAGCAAGACCAAGGAACTGATCGTGAACTTCAGGAAGGGGAAGTCGGGAGAACACACACTGGTCTTTATTGAGGGGTCAATGGCGGCATCCATGGAGAAAAACAGTCAACGTTTTGGGTGAGGACCCTTCTTCAGGACTGAAGATAGGAAAAGGGAAAGCCCAATAAATAGGAGGGAAAAGCAAAGCAGTGATAGGTGAACAAAATAGGGGTGGCAGGGTGGGCACAAGGTGGGGATAGGTAGATGCAGGTAAGAGATAGTGATAGACAGGTGCGGGGGAGGAGGGGAGAGCAGATCCACCAGGGGATGGATCAAAGGTATGGAGGTTGTTGTCCCATGGGGGGAGTGGAGGAGAAGAAAAGGAGAGAGAAACACAAACTGACCTGACCTGAAACATTGACCGTCTGCTTTTCTCCATGGATGCTGCCTGACCTGTTGAGTTCCTCCAGCATCCTGTTGTTTTTTCATCTAGACCCACCATAGGTGTAACACCTGCCCCTACATCACTTCCATCACCTCCATCCAGAGATGCAAACAGTCCTTTCGGGTGAGGCAGATTTTCCTGCACCTCCGATAATATCATCCACTGCATTTTTTCACTGTATCTCGATACAAGTGACAATAATAAACCAATACCAATACCAAGCGTGGCCTCCTCTACATTGGCAAGACCAAATGCAGACTTGGTGACCATTTCGCAGAACACCTATGCACCATCCGTAACTGCGATCTGTATCTCCCCGTTGCCAGTCACTTCAACTCCCCCTCCCACTCCATCACCGATATGTAAGTCCTCATCCTCCTCCACTGCCGGGAGAAGTCCAAACGCAAACTGGAGGAACAACAACACCTCATTTTCTGTCTTGGGACCTTCCAGCCTAATGGGATGAACATCGAATTCTCCCACTTTAAGTAAACCAAACCCACCCCACCCCCTTCCTTCTTCTTTTCTTCCATTTCCTAGCCTACCTCTCTTTTCACTCCTCGCCATTTTTCTCCTGCTCTGTTTCTCCCCCCTACGTATTGGGTTTCCCCTTTTCCTATCTTCAGTCCTGAAGAAGGGTCCTGACCCGAAACATTGACCATCTGCTTTTCTCCATGGATGCTGCCTGGCCTGCTGAATTCCTCCAGCGTCTTGTTGTTTTTTTATTTAAGAAATAGTCGCCTGGCAGGATTTTCTAGCTTCTAAAGGGTGCATTACCCATGAGCAGCTCAACACTCAATTTAAAACAATTGGAATTCCCACCAATATCATTAGGAAGATGGACAAATGGTCCTGATCAATGGATGCCTCAAATTAAAATGAAACAACAGGATTCCAAATCTATGCATGTAAATGGTAACTACAGTCCTCTCAACTGTTTTGGCAAAAGACAATTGCATTGGTGCTCCAGTTGCAGCCTCCTGTGCATTGGTGAGATCCGACGCAGATTGGGTGACCACTTCATCCAGCACCTTTGCTCCATCCGCCGCAACAGCCAGGACCTCCAGGTAGCCGCCCACTTCAATTCCACATCCCACTCCCATACGGACATGTCTATCCATGGCCTCTATTGCCAAGTTGAGGCCAGATGCAGGTTGGAGGAACAACACCTCATATTCTGCCTTGGGAGTCTCCAACCTGATAGCCTCAACATCAGTTCCTCTAACTTCCAATAACCCCACCTTTTCTTTTTCTTCCTCCCCCACTCCTTTGTCTTCCCTTATTCCTGTGGCTCCTTTCCCCCACCTTGATGACCTGCCCATCTCCTCTCCTCCATCCTTTATTCCATGGTCCACTGCCCTCTCCTACCGGATTCCTTCTTCTTCAGCCCTTTGCCTCTTCTACCTATCACCTCTCAGCTTATTAAATCTTCTATTTTCCCCCCCCCTTCCCCACCCACTACTTTCCCCCTCTCACCTGGACTTGTCTATCACCTGAACTCCCCTGTCACCTGCCTGTATGTGCTCCTCCCCCTCCCCCCCACCTTCTTATTTCTGGCTTCTGCCCTCATCCTTTCCAGTCCTGATGAAGGGTCTCAGCCCGAAACATTGACTGCTTATTTCCCTCCACTGATGCTGCCTGACCTGCTGAGTTCCTCCAGCACTTTTTGTGTATTGCACTCCTGTAAGTCCAGGCTTACAAGTTAAAGCTTATGTCACTCATTTTTTCCTAATAAAACTGGAAATTAGATTTATTTATTTACCTGAATCCATTTATTGGTTTGCACACCATTGCATGGTCGGGGGCTGTAATACTGTCCTTTATTCCACTGTGTGGAATTTCTGCAAGTCATTAGTCACTGAGTCATTCTGTAGAGGAAGCCAAGGTTCAAGTGTGTATGCTATCAAGCAATAAAGGAATGAGTTAGCTGGTTAAGTTCAGTCCTGCAAGAGTTAATTTCCTGGCTGTCTCAGCACTCTCTTGCCATGAAGCTAGTTACTTGTCCTGCATACTAGAGCAGACTCCGCTCAAATGAACAGAACAAATTGTTAGATAATGTGTCTTATTCTGCTGGAGAGGCAGGTGTGTTTTGGGATAAGAGGTGTAATGACACTGCTAAGCTCTGACAGGGAAGCTGATATAAAATTACTGAGTTAGTAGGCATGATTGGGACTGCATCTCAAAGGAACCTCTGCAAAACCCTCCTGTCCCCAGGGTACTAATTAAAATTTTGTGGATGGTATTTGCAATGCTCAGTGGTCCTACTTACAGCAATTATCAGTTACTAAATGTTAATGCCAGCAATGGCACCTAATGATTGGCTCACTTACAGAGATTTTTAAGTAGCTGGATATTTCTATTGGATTTAGCTTGAAATTACCTTGGTATTTGTCCAACTCTCAATTCTTAATGGGACCCCTTGCCAAAAAAAATGGAAGGATTTAAATATCCACCCACCTGCTCTTTCTCATTGGAACCACTACAAGGATGGGCTGCCCACTCATTTACTTTTGAATGTCAATCAGCAATGTGTTTACACACTGTTAGTGGACTGGGAAAATATCTATGATTAGCATTTTACAAATCACTGTCATTAACTTGGTCAGCAAAAACCTGTTCTTACACTCTTAAAGCGAAAGTACTTTCTGTGTGACGAACACATGCTCTAAGTCATACAACACAAGAAACAGGTCCTTTACTAAGCTACAGAATTTAGTTAGTTGTGTGTTTTTCCAGTTTTTGCAATCTTTTGTCTCCTTTATATTGTATCAATATGATGACATGCACCAGAAAACTGAAATAATCTGCATTCACTTTTGGTTCTTGAAGGAACGTTTGCACAGAACTATGGGTGGACAATGGAGGGAGGTTAGATTACAGAAGGCTGAATAGAGTATACACCTAAAGGCGCTTCCATATGCCATGACTGTCACATCAGGGAGGGACAGGCACCTCTGTTTATGTAGAGGAAGACTTGTTGCCCACTGGACCTGATGGTCACAAATTACTTGTAGCTGTCAAATTCACGACTTTGCCTATAGTTCCTTCCAGGAATTACATGACTCATAAACCAATGAACATAACATCAGGAGGCAGGTGACAAATTGATATTTTTCCAGGGCTGAGAGGGATGTAAACTTCCCTTCAGGTGAAGGTTGTAGAAAGAGCAGGTATTTAGCTTTGAACTTCAGTTGGTTTTCCATGTGTGCAGGTTGCTCGGATCTGACTTGTGGTTGTTGGAGCCCATGAAGGCTTTGTCAGACTGTTGCAGCTGCAAGTGTACAGGTGTGGACTCAGCCAGCAAAGGAGGAGAAGGCAGCATGTGGGGTATGAAGAGAAAGGCAATAGTCCGACCATTTTAAGTGGTGTTCCTATTTTTTGCATCCTCTTTCGCCACCATCTTTCTCCTTGGCATCATTCCTACTACCACTGTGGGAAAACAGCTTGGAACAGGTCTCAGACAACTAAGCCTTTTAAAGTTAGGATCCATAGTTTATGGGGTTGATGTCAGAGTTGTGGTGACAAAACAGTGTGCCACTATTCCAGAGGAGGCCATGGCATCCACAGAAAACATCCTGTTATAGAGCCATCGAGTTAAACAGCACAGAAACAGGCCCTTTGGCCCAACTAGTCCATGCTGACCAAATGCCCACCCAAGCTAGTCCCATTTGCCCGCGTTTGGCACATATCTTTGTAAACCTTTCCTATCCATGTATCTGTCCAACCATCTTCTAAAGGATGCTATTATTGATGACACCCAACATGGGTTATAGTTGGACTTTTCCATCCTCTCTGATATTGTGGATGTTGTTACTGCCATGATTGTCAGTACCTCTTGCATTTGCTGGTGACCATTTGTCTTTCTCCATTTCATGGATGTCCCCTGGCATTCACTATCCAGCCTTGTCCAGCTGAGCTATGCCCTCCAATATCGACTTTCCACAAATGTCCATCCCAACACTGCTTGCTCATGTTCATTTGTGAATTATGGTTCAACAGGAAAGATCCCACTTAGTTCTCTGACACAAGTGCCTTTATCTGTGCTAGTACCTGGTAAAATTTGCCCTGTGAGAGTTTATCCCAGAAAAAATCAACTACTCTAAATAAACATTCTCTGGAGTGGCAACAGGCTGCTGTCTTTGCATGGCACATTCGAGGAGAGAAAAGACCAGTACTGATTCAGTCATGAAAAGACAAACAGAATCAGAATCAAAATCAGGTTTATTGTCACTGACTGATGTGACGTGAAATTTGGTGTTCTGTGGTAGCAGTACAGTGCAAAGACGTAACATTTACGATAAATTACAAAATAAATAAATAGTGCAAAAAAAAAGGAATAATGAGGTAGTGTTCATGGGTTCATAGACCGTTCAGAAATCTGATGGTAGAGGGGAAGAAGCTGTTGTTAAATCCTTGACAAACTTACGTATTTTAGCATGATATGGTCATTATCTTTCATCTGATGCTGAAATCACATTAACGTGTCATGAGGTCATCAGGTCTTGTCTGAGATGCAAGTCAGCAATATTTAACATTGTCACCGTACAGCAACAAAGTCCAAACTTTTCCATCTTTGGTGGTCATAGATGCTGATGTGTTGCTTCTTTCCAGGCACTCTGGATGAAGAAAGTTCATTTCCCTGAATTGTCATTTGTATTTTTCTCTCTCTGTAAGCACTCCCTGACCTGCTGAATACTTCCAACATTATTTTATTATCACTTTACTCTTCTTTAGTCAGAATCAGAATCAGGTTTATTATCACTGACATACATCATGAATTTGTCGTTTTGCATCAGCAGTACAGTGCAAGACATAAAAATTACTATGTTAACAAATAATAAATAAATAAAATAGTGCAAAAGAGGAACAACAAGTTCATGGGTTCATGGACCGTTCAGAAATCTGATGGCGGAGGGGAAGAAGCTGTTTGTGAAACGTTGAGTGTGGGTCTTCAGGCTTCTGTACCTCCTCCTTGATGGTAGTAATGAGAAGAGGGCATGCCCAGGCTGGTGAGGGTCCTTAAGGACAAATGCTGTGTTCTTGAGGCACCACCTCTTGAAGATGTGCTTGATGGCAGGGAGGGCTGTGCCCGTGATGGAGCTGGCTGAGTCTACAACCCTCAGCAGCCTCTTTTGATCCTGAACATTGGAGCCTCCACACCAGGTGGTGATGTAACCAGTCAGAATGCTCTCCACCGTACATCTGTACAAATTTGTAAGAGTCTTTGGTGACATACCAAATCTCCTCAATCTCCTAATGAAGTAGAGCTGCTGGTGTGCCTTCTTCATGATTGCATCAATGTGTTGGGCCCAGGATAGATCATCTGAGATGTTGACGCCCAGGAACTTGAAGCTGCTCACCCTTTCCAGCCCAGGCCCCTCAATGAGGACTGGTGTTTTCTCCTGAATTCCCCTTCCTGAAGTCCACAATCAATTCCTTGGTCTTGCTGACGTTGAGTGCGAGGTTGTTGTTGCGACACCACTCAACCAGCCGATCTACGTATCTCACTCCTGTACGCCTCCTTGTCATCATCTGAGATTCTGCTAACAACAGTGGTGTCATCGGCGAATTTATAGATGGCGTTTGAGCTGTGCCTAGCCACACAGTCATGAGTGTAGAGAGGGTAGAGCAGTGGGCTAAGCACGCATCCTTGAGGTGCCCCTATGTTGATTGTCAGTGAGGAGGAGATGTTATTACCGATCCACACTGACTGTCTGACAGTCAGGTGGGCAGAGCGGGTGGGGTGGCTCTGTTGGTAAAAGCTGAAATCAAATCCTCAGCAAGAAGTGACATGGGATCAGAAGATGTAGAATCCTTGTGGGTAGAGTTAAGAAACTACCAGCGTAAAAAGAACCCTAATGGGAATTATATACAGACCTCTGATTAGTAGCCAGGATGTGGGGTACAAGTTACAACAGAAGATAAAAAAGGCATGTAAAAAGGGCAATGTTACAGTTGTCAAGGGGGATTTCAATATGCAGGTAGACTGGGAAAATCAGGTTGGTACTGGATTCCAAGAGAAGGAGTTTGTAGAATGCCTACAAGATGGCTTTTTACAGCAGCTTGTGGTCAAGCCCACTAGGCAAAAGGCAATTCTAGATTTGCTGTTATGCAAGGAACCAGATTTGATTAGGGACCTTAAGGTTTGAGGTGAGGAGGCAGTAATCATAATATGATAGAATTCACCCTGCAGTTTGAGAGGGAGAAGCTAAAATCAGATGTATCGGTATTACAGTTGAGTAAAGGTAACTCCAGAGGCATGAGAGAGGATCAGGCCAAAGTTAATGGGAAGGGGATCCTAGCAGGGATGACAGTGGAGCAGCAATGGCAGGAGTTTCTGGGAGTAATTCGGAAGATGCAGGATCAGTTCATTCCAAAGAAGAAGCAGCATTCTAAAGGGAGGATGAGGCAACTGTAGCTGACAAGGGAAGTCAAAGACAGCATAAAAGCAAAAGAGAGGGCATAAATATTGCAAAAATTAGTGGGAAGCTAGAGGATTGGGAAGCTTTTAAAAACCAACAAAAGGCAACTAAAAAAGCAGTAAGGGGAGAAAAGATGAAATAGGAAGGTAAGCTAGCCAATAATATAAAAGAGGATATCATAAGTTTTTTCAGATATATAAAGGTTAAAAGAGAGGGAAGAGTGGACATCGGACCACTGGAAAATGGTGCTGGAGAGATAGTAATGGGGAACGAGGAAATGGTGGATGAACTGAATAAGTATTTTGTGTCAGTCTTCACTGTGGAATACACCAGCAACCTGCCAGGAATACAAGAGAGTCGGGGGTAGAAGTGAATGTAGTCACTATTACTAAGGAGAAGGTGCTTGGGAAGCTGAAAGGTCTGAAAGTAGGTAAGTCACCTGGACCAGATGGACTACACCTCAGGGTTTTGAAAGAGGTAGCTGAAAAAATTGTGGAGGCATTAGTAGTGATCTTTCAAGAATCACTGGAGACAGGAATGTTTCCAGAGGACAGGAACATCGCAAATGTCACTCCAGTCTTTAAGAAGGGAGGGAGGCAAAAGATAGGAAATTATGGGCCAGTTAGCCTGACTTCAGCGGTTGGTAAGATGTTAGAGTCCATTATTAAGGATGAGGTTTCGGGGTACTTGGAAGCTCATGATAAAATAGGCCAAAGTCAGCATGGTTTCCTTAAGGGGAGATCTTGCCTGACAAATCTGTTGGAATTCTTTGAGGAAGTAACAGACAGGATAGACAAAGGAGAGTCAGTGGATGTTGTTTACTTGGATTTCCAGAATTCCTTCGACAAAGCACCGCACATGAGGCTGCTAAACAAGATAGGAGCCCATGATATTACAGGAAAGGTACTAGCATGGAAAGAAGATTGGCTGACTGGCAGAAGGCAAAGAGTGGGAATAAAGGGGGCCTTTTCTGGTTGGCTTCCAGTGACTAGTGGTGTTCTGCAGGGGTCGGTGTTGGGTCCACTACTTTTCATGTTATATGTTAATGATCTGGATGACAGAGTTGAGGGCTTTGTGGCCAAGTTTGCAGATGATACAAAGATAGGTGGAGGGGCAGGTAGCGTTGAGGAAGCAGTGAGTCTGCAGAAGGACTTGGACAGGTTGGGAGACTGGGCAAAGAAGTGGCAGATGGAATACAGCATAGGGAAGTGTATGATCATCACTTTGGTAGAAGGAATAAAGACATAGACTATTTTCTCAATGGGGAGCAAATTCAGAAATTGGAGGTACAAATGGACTTGGGACTCCTTGTGCAGGATTCCCTAAAGGTTAACTTGCAGGTTGAGTCGGGAGTAAGGAAGGCAAATGCAACGTTAGCACTCATTTCCAGAGGACGAGAATATAAAAGCAAGGGTGTAAAGCTGAGGCTTTATAAGGCATTGGTCAGACCACATCTGGAGTATTGTGAGCAGTTTTAGGCCCCATATCTAAGGAAAGATGTGCTGGCATTGGAGAGGGTCCAGAGGAGTTTTATGAGAATGATCACGGGAATGAAATAGTTAACATATGAGGAGCGTTTGATGGCTCTGGGCCTGTACTCGCTGGAGTTCAGAAGGATGAGGGGGATCTCATTGAAACCTACCGAATATTGAAAAGCCTGGATAGAGTGGATGTGGAGAGGATGTTTCCGGTAGTGGGAGAGTCTCGGACCAGAGGGCACAGCCTCAGAATAGAAGGAAGTCCCTCTAGAACAGAGATGAGGAGGAATTTCTTTAGCCAGAGGGTGGTGAATCTGTGGAATTCATTGCCACAGACAGCTGTGGAGGCCAAGTCATTGGGTATATTCAAAGCGGAGGTTGATGGGTTCTTGATTAGTAAGGGCGTCAAAGGTTATGGGGAGAAGGCAGGAGAATGGGGTTGAGAGGGAAAAATAAATTAGCCATGATCAAATGGCGGAGGACACTCGAAGGGCCAAATGGCCTAATTCTGCTCCTATGTCTTATGATCTCCTGATAAGGAAGTTGAGGATCTAGTTGCGGAGGGAGGTACAGAGGCCCAGGTTTTGAAGCTTGTTGATTAATACTGAGGGGATGATGGTGTTGAACGCCGAGCTGTAATCGATAAACAGCAGCCTGACATATGTATTGCTGTTGTCTAGGTGCTCCAAAGCTGAGTGAAGAGTCAGTGAGACTGCATCTGCTGTAGATCTGTTGACCTTTAGTGTTATGTTGATCCCTGTCTCACATTGGCTGGTGGGGGTATGAAGTGGAGGCAGAGGGAAACAGGGAAAGGTGTGGAGCAGAATCTGAGTACTCTGCGCTGATGTCAAGTTTACAGTAAATGTGCTTTAAGATAAGTCTCAAAAATCTTAATATCGTATGGTAATCATGAATGTCAAAATTAAACTGAAACCTTAAAAAAATTAGAATTGCAAGACACAAGCAACTGCAGATGCTGGAATCTGAAGCAAAACAATAAACTGCTGGAAGAACTCAGGAGGCTGAGATGCATCTATGGAGGCAAAGGGATGGTTCATGTTTTGGATTCAGGGTTTTGACCTGAAACGTTGACCATCCCTTTGCCTCCGCAGATGCTGCTTGACCAGCTGAGAATGGGTTCTAATTTGTGAATTTCTAAATTATACCTGAACGTTGACCATTTTTACTTATCTGAAAATGTGGCATGTATTTGCGGTGTTTCCACGACCACTATTGGGAGCTGATAAAGAAATAGCTGGGCATTTCCCAGCTTTGGCTGGATTCACAACCCCAGTTGCTAGTGGCTCCTCTAGAATTTATTCAAAAGCACCTGGACTAAAAATGCTCAAAATGTCTTAACTAAAAGAGCAGAAAATGCAAATTGCAGGCATGAGATTATAAGGAATGGTTCATCTGTATTATGTTTCCTACCCTCTGGATGGCCAAATTACATAATTTTTCTGGAATGTAATGTAGGGAAAACAGTAGCCAAATAGTGCACAGCAACATGATAGTGACCAAATAATCAGATTCAATGACATTTAATGAGCGTGTGGCAGCCCGCACACGCAGGACTCGAACTGCCATCGGGAGCCGCGGGCAGACATGCAATAGCGTGTTTGGAACTACCCGCTCGGAGCGGACCCTCCGGGGATAGTCGGACGTAATGTCCGCCCCGCGAGTCGCAGGGGCCCATGGGATGGGAGATTTAAGCCCGCAATTTTGAATCAGTAAAGGGTTTTTGAGTTCAGCACTCTCTGTCTCCATGTGTTCCTTTAGTAGCACGTTGCATGCGGCTACATTGGTGACCCCGAGGTTCCAGACGGCATCTGGAGCTGGCGACTCAGCGACCAGCCATGAGTTCAAGCAACTCGCACAGCGCGGTCTCTCTGAAGCTCCCGACTTTCTGGGCCACTCAGCCCCACGTTTGGTTCGAGCAGGCTGAGGCCCAGTTCAATATCAGAGACATTACAGCCGACGCCACGCAGTACTACTACATGGTCAGCACACTCAACCAGGACACGGCAGGCCAGATCGTCGATTTCCTACACCAGCCACCAACGGAGGACAGGTACACTAAGCTTAAGGCGCTCCTGATCCGCACCTTTGGACTCTCCCGCCGTGAACGGGCCGCGCGACTCCTACACATGGACGGTCTGGGCGACCGCATGCCATCTGAGCACATGAATGTTATGCTGGCGCTTATGGACGGCCATAAGCTGTGCCTTTTATTTGAACAGTTGTTCCTCGAGCAAATGCCAGAGGACATTCGCCTCCTCCTCGCGAGTGAGGATTTCAGCGACCCACGCAGGGTCGTGGCTAAAGCAGACGTCCTTTGGCAGAGTAAGCAACGTGGAGCAGCCTCCATTGGCCTAGCCACGAAAGCGTGCCCAAAAGCCCAGGCCCCGCAACCGAAGCCGTCGAGACCCATGGGGGAAAAAGACGAAAGTTCGGAACAATGTTGTTTCTATCACCAAAGATGGGGTTCAGGTGCGTGCCGCTGCCGTCCACCATGTGGTTTTCCGGGAAATGCCGGGGCCAGCCGTTGCTAATGGCCACGACAGCTGGCCACCGAGAAAGCCTCCTGTACCTCTGGGACCGACACTCCAGGCGGCGCTTCCTGGTAGACACCGGGGCCAAAGTCAGTGTACTTCTCCCCTCGAACATGGACACTTGTAACACGGTCCCAGGCCCCGAACTCACCGCTGCAAATGGCACCAGTATTCAGACGTACGGCCCGTGAACTATCTCACTGCATTTCGGGTCCAGCCATTTCACTTGGACCTTCACATTGGCAGCGGTGTCACAGCCACTACTAAGGTCGGATTTCCTACGAGCCAACTGCCTCCTGGTCGACCTAAAAGGCCAGCGTTTGGTCCACGCTGAGATATTCCAGACTTTCCAGCTCGGAGAAGCCAAGCTACCGGCCCTCCACCTGGATTCTGTGACCCTCTCAGGTAACGAAATCGCCAGGATGTTGGCGGAATTCCCCTCCATGGTCACCCCGCAGTTCTCCACGGCCGACCCCAAGCACGGCGTGCAGCACCACATCCCCATGCAAGGACTGCCGCTGCACGCCCGAGCTCGCAGGCTCCCACCCGACAAGCTCCACCTCACCAAGGAGGAGTTCCGTAAGATGGAAGAGATGGGAATCGTATGCCACTCAGACAGCCCGTGGGCATCCCCGCTGCACATGGTGCCCAAGTCCGCAGGAGGATGGAGGCCCTGAGGAGACTACAGGAGGCTCAATGACGCCACAACCGCCGACAGATACCCAGTACCCCACATCCAGGACTTCACAGCGAACCTGCACGGAGCAACCATCTTCTCGAAAATCGACCTGGTCAGGGGATACCATCAGATCCCAGTGCACCCCGACGACGTGCCCAAGACACCCCTCATCACCCCGTTCGGCTTGTTCGAATGCCTGAGGATGCCTTTCGGTCTCAAGAATGCAGCCCAAACTTTCCAAAGGCTCATGGACTCGGTGGGACACAGCCTGGATTTCGTTTTCATTTACTTGGACGATATCCTGGTGGCCAGCAGTTCGCACCAAGAGCATGTGGCATATTTGCGCCAGCTCTGCCAATGCCTGAGCAACCACGGACTGACAATCAATCCGGCAAAGTGCCAGTTCGGGTTGACAGAGATCGACTTCTTGGTCCACAGAGTCAACTGACATGGCACAGTTCCCCTACCGGACAAGGTCCAGGCCATCCGCCAGTTCCCCAAGCCCAGCACAATCAAGGGCCTGCAAGAGTTCGTAGGGATGGTCAATTTTTATCATCGGTTCATGCCGGTAGCGGCACGCATCATGAGACCCTTGTTCAGCCTGATGGCCGGCAAGGCCAAAGAGGTGGCATGAGACACTGAGTCCATGGAGGCGTTTGAGCAGGCCAAGGAGGCGCTGGCAAAGGCAGCCCTCCTAGTGCACCTGAGAGTTGATGTACCCACAGCACTCACAGTCAACGCTTCCGACACAGCAGTCGGCGGAGTCCTGGAGCAGCTTGTCGAGGGCCAGTGGCGACCACTCGCTTTCTTCAGCCGACACCTATGGCCACCAGAGGTGAAGTACAGCGCTTTTGACAGAGAGTTGCTAGTGGTCTACCTGGCTGTCCGGCATTTCCGGTACTTCCTCGAGGGAAGGGAGTTCACCATCTATATGGACCACAAGCCCCTCACCTTCACACTGGCCAAGGTATCAGACCCATGGTCGGCTCAGCAGCAGAGGCACCTGTCCTTTAGTTCAGAATTCACCACAGACGTCCGCCGCATCGCAGGGAAGAACAACGTCGTCGCCGACACACTGTCTTGCCCCTGCCTCCACTCAGCGGGCATATCATCCTCAGGAATAGACTACACAGCACTGGCGGAAGCACAACAGTCGGACACCGAGATCCCGGCTTACCGCACCGCCGTTTCGGGGCTCCATTTGGAGGACGTCCCCATCGGCCCAGCAGCGGATCGACTCCTGTGCGACATGTCTACCGGCAAACCCCGACCCATGGTACCAGCAGCATGGAGGTGCCAGGTGTTCGACACACTGCACGACCTGGCCCACCCGTCCATCCGGGCGTCCATCAAGCTGGTGGCGGACAGATTCATCTGGCACTGTTTGCGCAAACAGGTCGGACACTGGGCCAGGACCTGCGTACACTACCAGACCGCCAAAGTCCAGCAGCACGTGAAGGCTCCCCTCCAGCAGTTCCAGCCAACGCACAGGAGGTTCCAACACATCCACGTGGACATCGTCGGCCCCCTGCCGGTCTCTCGGGGCGCCAGGTATATCTTTACCATGGTTGACAGGTTCACCAGATGGCTGGAAGCCGTACCGCTCGCAGACACGTCCACTGAGTCCTGCGCCAGGATGCTCATTGCAAACTGGATTGCCAGGTTTGGCCTCCCAACGGACATCACCTCTGACAGAGGGGCGCAGTTCACGTCTGGTTTGTGGACAGCGCTGGCGCAGCTCCTGGGCACCCAGCTGCTTCACACCACAGCGTACCATCCCCAGTCCAACGGTTTGGTAGAGCGATTCCACCGGCATCTCAAGTCGGCCTTGATGGCGCGCCTCAGGGGCCCCAACTGGACAGATGAGCTTCCCCGGGTCCTACTGGGCATCCACACAGCCCCCAAGGAGGACCTGGGCACCTCCTCGGCGGAACTGGTCATGGCGCCCCCCTGACGGTCCCAGGCGAGTTCGTACCAGAGGCCCGAGGTTCGGAAGAAACTCCAGCAGCGGTGCTAACGAGGCTACGGGACAAGGTAGGGACCCTGGCACCGGTCCCGGCCTCCAGGCATGGTCCCACACCATCCTTCACCCCTAAAGACCTCCGAATCTGTGAGTATGTTTTTATTCGCAGGGGCATGCACAGGTCACTTCTACAGCGGCCGTACGAGGGACCCTTCAAGGTGATCCGGCACAACGGATCCACGTGTGTCGTGGAGGTGGGTGGCCAGGAAGAGACTTTTACAGTGAACCGCCTCAAACCGGCGCACTTGGACATTGAGCAACCAGTGAGAGTACCCGCACCACGCCGGCAAGGCCGGCCACCCAAGCAAGCCACACAGACTGGGGGCTCCGCTCCCCCGATGGACATTTCTGGGGGGGTTGGCATGGCAAGTTGCCATGCCAGCCAGCCAGCGGGACTCAAACCGTCATTGGGAGCCGCGGGCAGACACGCAGTAGCGCGTTTGGAACTACCCGCTCGGGGCGGACCCTCCAGGGACAGTCGGACATCATGTCAGCCCCGTGGGTCGCAGGGGCCCATGGGATGGGAGATTTAAGTGCGCGATTTTGAATCAGTAAAGGGTTTTTGAGTTCAGCACTCTCTGCCTCCATGTGTTCCTTTAGTAGCACGTTGCGTGCGGCTACAAGCGATAAATATAGGGTAAGTCATTAGAGATAACCCTCATTCAAAGTACTGCCATTGGAACTTTTACAAACATGTTCAAGAATAGATAGACGTCATTATAACAGCTCACCAAAAAAGGCAGCTCCAGCAGTTTAGACCTCCCTCACTGGTACTTCAACTGGGAGTTTTTTTGCTCAAAGTTCTGAAGTAGAACGTTAACCCACCGCTTTCTGACTCAGGTGAGCAAATGAGGTAGTAGCTTCTGTTTGATGGCTGCTGTCCTGTGATATGTGCGATATGGTTTTAAGGATGGTACCAGTCAGCAATACCCCATCGATCAGCAATGTAGCATATCTTCAAGGAGGGATAGCCGAATCATTACAATCATCAAACATACCAGCTCTAGGCTGAATGTAGTTGCAAGCATCTTTGTACAGTGCTGTGTTGCACACTCTCCTGATCCAAACCCTGATTTGGTTTTCCATTGATCATTACAACTTCCAGAAAAAATTCAAGAAAAGACCACTCAGTCCATTAAGGCTAATGTACACCCACACCCAAGTAACCCCATTCCTTCAAATGCTGCCATTCTCTTCTCCAGCCCGGATGAACATTAAGTGAGCAAAACAAAAACTCTTAATAATCTGGAAAAGAAAGAAATTTGCTAGGCCCTGGCAAAATAAATGTTATAGCTTGTTGACAAAGGTGCTCAGTCAGGGAACATGACGATTGGTTCATGCAGGACAGGGAAGCCCATTGAAGCCCATTAGCAGTAAAAAAAAGATTGAGGCTTTGCAAGAGTTCAACTCATAGCTGCTTTTTTTTCTGTCTTAACTTTGAGGACAGCTTCCAAATTTTGCATGACATTCACTCAATCCTAATGTGCTTTGGAAATGACTCAATATCTCAGAGTTAGGTTGTTTTAATTGTCCAGGGCGACTGCTTGAAAGTGATGGAAACTTATAAATATGTGCAAATGAAGGTCTTGTACCCGTTTAAAGAACCTTCTGCAAACTTCCTGAGTGTTTGATTATCCAATCAAAATTGAGATCTAGTCAGATCTTTTGAACACCCAGCACCACCCCACATCCCACCACCCCCCCCCCCCCCCACAAAGGAAAACTGTTTTTGATGTTTCTGTGGCTAAAATTAGGCCAGCTCATTTGACTGCTGTACAAATTAAGACAGAACAGAACTATTTATTACAGTTTTCTACCCCAGAATAAAAATGTTCTTAATTTAAAATGCAGTTTGGACCTTCTTGTATCCACCTGCTTGAATACAAACAGGGTCCTTTTCTATGTTGGTGTGTTGAGAGGTAATCTGCGGTATTGTGAAGCTGATAAATTAGACATAGAACACAGAACAGTACAGCACAGGAACAGGCCCTTCAGCCCACAATGTTGTGCTGAACTAACTGAGCTAATGACATGTAATCCTTTCTGTCTGCACATGTATCATACCACTCCATTCTCTGCATATTCATGTGCCTATCTAAGAGCTTCCTAAACATCTCTATTGTATCTGCCTCCACCAACACATTCCAGGCACCCACCACTCTCTGTGTAAAAAACTTGCCCTGAACATCTCCTTTGAGCTTTCCCCCCCTCACCTTAAATGCATGCCCTCCAGTATTAGAAATTTTGACTCTGGGAAAAAGATACCAGCTGTCTACTCTGTCTGCATCTCTCATCATTTTATGATTTTCTATTGGGTCTCCCTTCAGCCTCCACAGCACCAGAGTAAACAATCTTAGTTTATCCAGCCTCTCCTTATAGCACATGCCCTCTAATCCAGGCAGCATCCTGGTAAACCTCTTCTGCTCCCTCTCCATAGCCTCCTATAATGGGGCAACCAGAATTAAATGCAATATTCCAGAAGCGGCCTAACCAGAGTTTTATAAAGCTGCAACATAACTTCCTGACTCTTGAACTCAATACTTCCACTAATAAAGGAAAGCATGCCATTTGTCTTCTTTAATACCCTATTGACTTGTGTGGCCACTTTCAGGGAGCTATGGACTTGTACCCCAAGATCCCTCTGTACATCAATTCTTCATTAAATACAGTGCAGAAGATTTCAGAACCTCAAAATATGTCATAGTCATACAGCTCAGAAACAGGCCCTTCGGCCCAACTCAATCATGCTAACTGTGTTGCCCAGCGAGCTAGTCCCATCTGCCCACGTTTGGCTCATAGCCCTCTAAACCTCTCCTGTCCATGTATTTATCTAGATGGCTTTTAAATGTTGCTAATGTGCCCGCCTCAACCACTATTTCTGGCAGCTCATTCCAAATACGCACCACCCCTTGCATGAAGAAGCTGCCCCTGACATCCCTTTTAAATCTCTCGCCTCTGATCTTAAACCTATGCCTCTTGTTTTTAGCACCCCCTCCCTGAGAAAAAGACCATGTGCTTTCACCCTGTCTATGCTCTTCATGATCTTATATACTTCCATCAGATCACTGCTCAATCTCCTGAGTTCCAGGGAATAAAGTCTTAGTCTACACAACCTCTTCTTGTAACTCAGGCCCCCAAGTCCAGGCAACATCCAGGTAAATCTTTTCTGATTCTTTCTAGTTTAATAACATCTTTCCTGTAATAGAGTGACCAAAACTGTACACAATACTCCAAGTGCGGCCTCACTAACGTCTTATATAACTTCCAAACTCCTATACTCAAAGCCCTAATTGATGAAGGCCAGACTGCCAAATGCCTTCTTCACCACCCTATCTACCTGTGATGCCGCTTTCAGCAAACTATGCACTTACACTCCTCCATCCCTCTGTTCCATACCACTGCCCAGGGCCCTACCATTAACTGTATAAATCCTACCCTGGTTTGATCTCCCAAAATACCATGCCTCACATTTTTCTGGATTGAAAGCCATTTGACAATCCTCTGCCCATATACCCAGCTGATCAAGATCCCCTTGTAACTTTTCATAACCTTCTTCACTATCTACAACACCATCTGCAAACTTACTAATCATGCCTTGTACATTCACATCAAAATCATTTATATAAATTACAAACAACAAATATCCCAGCACCAACCCCTGTGGCATACCACTAGACACAGGCCTCCAGTCTGAGAAAGAGTCCTCGACCATCACCCTCTGCTTCCTACGACTGAGCCAATTATAAATCCAATCTGCTATCTCAGAATCAGAACCAGGATCAGATTTATTAACACTGACATATTAAGTGAAATTTGTTATTTTGTGGCATCAGTACAGTGCAAAGGCATAAAATCTATGAATTACAAAAATAAATAATTAGTGCAAAAAAAAGGAATAATGAATAATTAGTAATGATCCCATGCAATCTAACCTTCCAGACTAGCCTGCCATGAGGGAACTTGTCAAAGGTCTTGCTAAAGCGCTATATTTTGTTTTACTGAGGATCAATTACAAACACTTACATTTGCTTATTTTGTATGTATGATTATGTCATTATGTCACATACACATGTGACTCATTTACATATTTACATACAACTGTACCACAGCCAGTCAGAACAGTTACTACGGTATACTTCAATTAAGGGGCATGAAACTTACTGTGCCCTCTCTGAATATGGCCATTTTTGGAGGGATGGCTTGAGCTGTTCTGGTGGTAGATTGTCACTTAGGGGACTACTGAGTGACTGCTGCAAGGAGCATCAGATCACAAATGAAAATTGCCTTTGCTTTGACTGCCTGAGCTCTACCTTGCCGACCTGCAAATTAAAGACCGATCCTTCAATCCTTGTGACCTGAGGGCCAGTGTAGTCTGAGGGGACTCTGTTCTTGTGCCACAAATGCCTCATGGGACATAGATAACCCTCCTCTTGTGACAGCTGATGCCAGGGAGGGAGCTGCAGTTGTCTGAATCTCTGGAATTTAAGTCAAAGTGATTTGATATTGCTTCCAATTTGCCATCGGTGTGATGCTCTGAGAGCAAAGCCAGTGACCTGACATGTGCTGCTGTCCTAGGAGATGACAGCATCTGGCAGGTTGGCTCTAGCTGTCATGATTCTGCTAGCCTGCTGCAATCTTTATGTACATTTGACTTTTTAAATGTTTCCATCTAATTTCCACGCACAATCCTCCTGTTTAACATTCACTTTTGACATGATAACCAGCACTGTATATTTAAATGAGCCAATTCAATAAATTTTGATAATTTATTTTTATTTAATCATTTTTCAGCATCTAGGCACTTCTGGCAAGGTCATTGTATATTGTCCGTTCCTAATTAGCCCTGAGGAGGTGATGGTGAGCTGCCTTCTTAAACCTCTGAAGTTCTTCAGGTGAAGGTGCTCCCAGAGCGACATAGGAAAGGAAATTCCAAGATTTGCCCCAGTGACAATGGAGGATTGGCGATACATTTTTCCAAGCTGGAATATGTGGTGGTGTTCCCATGCACCTGATACCTTCTTTGAGGTAGAAGCTGTGGGTTCAGGAGGTGCTATACAAGTAGTTCAAATAAGTATCTGCAGATCATTCTGTAGATGGTACACACACGGCAACCTCTGTGTAGTGACGGTGAAGGGAAATGATTGATGCTTTAGGATAATGCCAGGACGGATGGTAACATGCTTGTTCAATGTTATAACAAGTACTCAAACAAGAAAGTGAAGATTATTTCATTAGATTCCTCACCAGTGCCTTGTAGATCACTGAAAGGCTTTGGGGTGTCAGAAGTTGAGTCATTTACTGCAAGAGATTCACCCTCTCACCTACTCTTGTAGCCGCATTATTTTGTGGCTGCTTTATTTTGATTTACGGTAAATGGTGACCCTCAGGATGTTGACAGTGGGAGACTCAGTGAATGTAATATCATTAAATGTTAAGGATCAGGTTCTATCTTGCTGAAGATGGCTCTTATCAATCATGAATGCACTTGCCATTTATGATGGTTGCCTGTATCTTGATGCATGTAGGCTTGGACAGCTTCATTTATTGAGGAAGTGAGAATGGAAAAGAACACTGTGCAATCATCAGGGAACATACCCACTTCTCACCTCATGATGAACGGAAACTTTGATGTAGCAGCTGAAAATGGTTGGGTCTAGGACACTGCCTGAGGAATTTCCAAGCACAATGCTCCTGTATAACATACATCTTTGACTTGATAACCACCAGTGGATATTTTAATGAGTCAATTCAATAAATTTTGATACCTTATTTTTAGAAATCCATTTTTTAGGACCTGGGCACTTTTGGCAAGGGCAGCTTATATTGCCCTTTCCTAATTGCCCCTAAGCAAGTGGCTGTGAGCCACCTTCTTGAAGCTGGTTGGGCCTACAATTCTGTCTCGAGGAACTCCCACAGTCTGCATGTAATCTCCACCAATACCTATGGATCCCTCTTGCTTTAACACTGGCAGAATGTGTGCTGCCCATTCAGAATATTTAACAGGTTCAATTATTTTCTCTCTGAGAAGCTGTCAATTTCTGCCTCCAATTTTGGTTTCATCACACACGGCACTGAACTTGGCTTAAAGAAACCATGATGGAACTTCAGGATCAACAAGAACTTTGGCTTGGGTCACTTTCCAACATGCCCAGCTCATCTTTAAAAATCTCTTCATGTCTCCCTTTCATCTCCTGTAATGTTCCAGCCTCACTCAATTTAACATATTGCTTCTTTTATATGAAATTTTGAGAACTTTAATTTTTTATTTTCATTCTTCTGCTCCTCTTTGCTTTATGCTTATTCATACGAGCTCTGGCAATATAGCCTTTTAAACCACTTGTGTGGCATTTTTCTTGCCTCAACCAGCATTCAGTATGTTTCCCTCCATGGCAGTAACAGCCTTTGTTTATCTTTTTGAAAATGATGTTCAGTTTGCTTTGGAACAGCGTGTTTGGCCATTTGTCCTCAGTGCACACTGATACATGGAACAGCTGGTCTCGCTTGCAATTTCTGCATGTTTTTACTTGCTGATCCTACTGCATGCTAAAATTTTAGATTCACCTCTGACAAAGGGCATTTCTGTATCCGGTCAACATCACCTGTCCCCTGGTATCTGTGAGAGTGTGTTTCCATGATTATAGTCTTGCATTTGCTTCCTCAATTCAGCTACAGCTGTTCTTTTGCTAGGTTTTCTTAATTCATATCATTGCATGATCTTGCTTGGCTTTGGGATAAAAGTCATTCTTCAACAAGTCCAGCAATTCCTTAATTTCATTTAATACTAGATATGTCTGGACTCAGTGGGTTTTATATGCAGTGGCTCCAGCCACACTAATTAGGATTGAAATGTAGTTATTATCATCATTGATGTTTGCAGCTTATAAATGCAACAGTACTTCCTAATATTTCTCCAGGGTCTGGGTTTGAGAATCAAATGCTGCAATCAAACCAATTATTGTGCCCCTTTTCCCTTTCCACATTTTAAAACAGTAGTTAGCCTTTCCTTCCCACCCACAGTTTTTTTTAAAAAAGAGTTTCTCTTTGCTCCTATTTGACTTCAGGATCAGTTTTCCTCATTACCAATATGTTATCTCTTAACATACAAAGAAAATGAAGGCTGAGTTTTGTTCTTTAGTAAGTTTATTTATTGTCTTCAAGCCTATTGAGTGCACATGTCTGCATGCACGGTCCCAGCAGAGATAAACCTAAACGGTGTCTTCAAACATCAAAGCAGTGACACAAGAAAAGATCCCAAAGGCTCCATGATTCCTGCTAATATGCAGGAGTATAGATTACAGGCGACCCCCGCGTTACAGCTGTTCAGGTGACAGAAGTTCACCCTCACAGAATTCATAATTCACTGCCCAAAAATTTGAGATACAAAATAAAATTTGCTCTCATGGAATTTATGTGAAAAAGGTAAATAGATACACACAAAATTAATTTTTCCCTCGTGTTTCTTGATACATGTGCAGATTACATGGCTTCACATTATGGAAAGTAGCATTACAATTTTCTGGGAGTGCAACCCACTGATATCTCAGGGGTCACCTGAACTACATGTGCATTGACTTCACTTTTACTGGGGGTCCTCCGAGCCATGCTCAGTCAAGGGCAGTCAATCTCATCTCACTTCTGGAATTCTGCTCAATTTGATAATTTTGAGCCAGTTGCACTGAGCTTTGAGAAGTCATGTAAATAACTAATGATCAAATTTTTGGAAAACCTCTTTTCCCTTGTCCTGTCATTGGGATCCACCCATTACTTTAAGGAAAGGCGCATAAACCAGCACAACCACTTCCACAGGTATTCATTTCATACTTATGAAGGGCTGTAACTCCTAACTTAAGCCCAAATCCCATTGTTACTTTTACCCTAAAATCGATAACTCAATCTTCATCCCCATTTGCTGCAATGCAGTCTATTCCTTGCTCACCACATATTGCTCACATTTCCTTAATACTGAAGCTTCTTTACACATGGCTTACCTAAGCACATTAGCTACAAAAATGTAACTGCAATGATAAATTACAATTCTGATCTTCAAAAATTTAAATTGGTCCATTCAGTGGGTTATATTTAAATATCCTGGGAGTATGCAATTGAATTTTCTTGTCAAACAGTCAATGCTTAACAGATATCTCAGGGATGTAACTTTATTATTTTACCAGTCAATTGCTCAACCTATTCTGTCATGTTTCCAGTCTCAATATAAGGAGGTATTGAATTCTAATGCAAACCAGCCCCTCACCCCTGTACCCCCTCTCCACCCGCTATCATTACTACCACTGTTACCTTGTTCTACAGTGTCATATGCTTTGTAATAAAATGCTGTGAATATAGTTTCAGTCTCAACTTTTCAAAGTATTTGATGTGCATATATAAAACAAATACAGTAAAAGTAGGTATGCTGTGAAAGGTAATACCTTTCATAAAAGGAATTTAACTCACCCAGTACCCATAGAAATTTTATTTTTTAATTCCCTGCATATCAAGCTGCAAGGCTGCTGCAAGCATTTAAGATAAGATTAGTTGGTGTTCCACTATCAACAGCTCCATATTTTCCCTGCAGGGAATCCTTCTGACAGCCTTTAGCCAGAGGCTTGTCTGTGGATTAACACTAGATAAAAATTATACACTAAAGCTTTAGAACTGTATGACTAATAGGATTAAACAACACCAGATGCAGACTCCTGCGCAGGTTAAAAATGCAATTTTTACATTACAAAGTCAAAGGATCCCTTTGAATATGCAATGAATATGGATATTTTCAATTATCACAGTCTGCCAGGGGTATATGATACATCGAATTAATCCTTTTAAGAACATCTAACATAGGAAAAAACACTTTTTTTTAGCTTAAAGCTTTTCATTTAAATTTGTTTTTTTAAAATAAACAGGTGCATGGATGCATGGTGTTGGTGCGAAGCAGTAAAAGTAAACTTTTTTAAAAAGTGAATCAGTGGAAATATTTTTAAAATGTTGCCAAATTATAAAAAATTATGAGGATGTAAAGAAATTATTATCCTTACAAGGGGCAATTAGGGACGGTCAATAAATACTGGCCCTGGTTAATGATGTGTACATCATGTGAACAAGTAAATATAATGACAATTGTTATGGACTCACACCCTTAACTCATGACAACCCATTGCCATTGAATTTTGTAAAAGTCAAGCTTTGATACTATTTCTTATAGTATTTCCTCATATTAAAGTAAATAAAAACAACAGTTCTTATATCTTCATGCCTACGTTTTCAGAAGACAAGTATTTGCCATACAAGTCCATGAGCATTCATTTTCATTTGGTGTAAGAGTGCAAAATGGATCCTGGCAATTTGGCTGCATTTTTATTGCTACTGACATCCATTGCCTTGGCTCTACCACACCACTGGGGATTATGCCTTTGCCTACTTGCAGCTCATCTTCTCAAATTCCCTCCTCTATCCCGCTTCTCCACGTACTTCTGCTTAACATGTCTCTTAAAGCGTATTGCTTTGGTAATGCCTTCTGATAGCTCCAATTATGCATTGTTATCCAGTTTTCCTTGCCCTTCTACGAATCTTCTTATTCCAAGCCGAAGGTAAAATAATTTTATTAACAGGGGGAGGATGGTGGTGCTGGTGGGAATGAAGGGATGGGATATTTATAGAGTAAACATTTGCAAGGGTCAACATTTTGGATCCCGTTGCTTTTAACCTGGCTATTGAAACTGAGCTCAGTCATAAAATTTCCTAATGACACCAAACTAATAAGAGCAGTAGTGGTTGTTACAAATAAAGAATTTAGATACAGATCTGATAGAAGTACATGAAATGTTAATGAGATCCAATAACAACAAATTTAAGAAGTCGCTCAAAATAATATGTTTAAATCTACAGAATATGCAGGATAGAACAATATGAATGATTTCCTGAGGAAAGGAGATGGCCAGTGAGGAAAAGTGGGGAATTGCATGCTCTCCAACATAAAGCTATGAAGAAGGAAATGAATCAATATATTTTAAATGGCATCTGGCTCTGTCAGACTTCATATGCAATTGACCAATGGATCAGATTAAAGTTCTGTATCCTGCCACATCTAGTCGTGAATTATATAGAACAATTCAACAGCTAAGGGAAGGCGGAAGGTCCAAGAGAATCTCCATCCTCATTGATGGCAGGGCCTTGTAAATGTGTGATAAAGACATAATTGAAGAATTTGCAACCAAGCCAAGTTGATGATCCATCTCAGCTTTCACCTGTAAGCCCACCACAAAAGCCAGTCTTCAGACAATTTGATTCTCTCCTCGTGATGTCAGGAAATGGCTGAGAACAACAAAGGCTATGGCACCAGACAATATCCTGGCTGTAACACCAAACCTGTGCTCCAGCACTACCTGTGTGTCTAGCCAAGTTAATCCAGTACAGTTACAAAGCTGGCATCCACCTGACAATATGAAAAACTGCCCAGGTATGACCTGTTCACCAAAAAAACACAGGACAAATCCACACCAGTTAATTCCCACCCAAACTGTCTGATCTCAATCATCACTAAAGTTTGAAAGCTGTCTTCAACAGCGCTATCAGACAGCATGCACTCTCCTATAACCGACTGAAGCCCAGTCTGCACTCTGCCAGGACCACTTTGTTCCAGATCTCATCACAGCCTTGGTCCAACTATGGGCAAAGGGCAACAACGGATGGACAATAAATGCTGGCCTTCTGGCAGCGTTGCCACATCCCCCAAAAAATGAATAAATAGAGAGAAAAAAATGTAAATCCAGAATAACAATCCAGGTAAGCCAGGAAAGCAAAGCCAACGGAATAAATTTTGAAACAGTAAAATGTAAATTTAACATGCCTATTTGGAAGAAGGTCTATAAATAAGAGAATTTTTTTTGGAATTATCTGGCTTGGGAACAAAAGAAGTAGAGTTATTCAAAATTCAGTGAAGTAGCTTAATGGGAGAGGTATAATACTGGAGAAATTACCTTCAATGGATCAAATGGACTTCCCTTGTCTTATTATTTTAATATTCTAATTTAGCAAAAAGAGTTTGATGAATGATTAGCGCAGGACATAATGAGGTCTGTAAAGATCTTAACGGATCATATACTGTTGGGAATTTAGATGAAATATGCTCTTTCTCTACATAGGAACCTATGCCAGGTACCTAAACCCAGAGTAAATGGCTATCTGTTGACAAGAATATATATTGAAGGATCTGAATTAGTACTGCAGAAGCTGATCTCACACAATCATTGGCTTGCATGGTTCCTTCACCAGTCACACATCAATCCATTTGGATCCCATTAATGAGCCAGATTGGATGGTAAAAATGAACAATGCCTCTTGGCGATATATCCTACGAGAGTCAATAAGGTCATCACCATCTTCTCAAGGGAGATTAGGGGTGGCGCTTAAATGGTGATTAAACCAATGAGGCTGATACTGAGAATAACTCAATTATAATCCTCAGATGGGTCAATTTCAGAAAAAAAGATGTGAGAAACAGAAGCAGGAATTGGTTATTGGCCTTCCCTGCCATTCCGTGAGCTGAAGCCAGATTTTCCAAGCAGAAGTTGGCCAGATTGCCAGTGAAGATGATTGCTCACCATGCCACCAGGAGCTTAACCTTCTAGCCTGTGCTTTAGGGAGCGGCATTCCCTTTCAGGGATACAGATACAGTGAAAAGCTTGGTTTAATGCCATCCAAGACAGATCAATCCACACATGAGTACATCGAGGCAGTACAAAAGGAAAAACAATAACAGAATGCAGAATATAGTGTTACAGTTACAGAGAAAGTGTAGTGCAGGTAAGGTGCAAGGGCCAGATCCTGGCTCCGCTAAGATTTTGCACACACCTAAACTGTTGACTGGAGAGAGGTCTCTGACTGAGCAGAACTCTGGGAAAACATGGGATCTCTGGATCAGTTCAGAATGGGAAGGGTTGGGGAGGGGAGGGGATTCTAAAGAGAAAGGGGAGTCTGAAGGTGGGTAGTGACTATGAGGGGTGATTGTTGGTCAGCAAAGCGTTGCTGTGTTGAGGTTTGGTCCCATGGTGGGGGAATGTTGATGCAGGTAACATTTATGAAAGAGGGTAAAGTAAGCTGCATGGTTAATTATTTTATATTATTTAAATATACCTCTCCTCTCAGGTGATTGACATGGAAACCCTTGGTGTTGTTTATTAGCTGTGTCATAAATTTAGTTGGGGATGGTTATGAAGTCCCTCCCCATGCCAAGAAAAGGACATAACCAAGAAACACCTTCACCTTGGAGGCCAGGCACTACACATTATCACTTGTCACATGAACTCCCTCATGCACCGATGATCAACATCAGAGCAGTCAGAATCCCAGCCTATTGAACTCGGTCAGGGGTTCAGCAGGCCCAGTGGGTGGACAGTGAGCACTATAGCCACAACCTATCGGAGCCAGGGGTTGACGCCAAATTGGATGCCACAGCCAATCATGGCTGATCCCAGTTCTTTTCGCACTTTCTGCCTGATCCTCGTATCGATTCCCTTGATGTCCAAAAATCTATTGATCTCAGCATTGAATATAATTATTGACTGGGCATATGCTGAGATACAGAACTTCAATAATTAGCAACCCTCTGTGCAAAGAAAAATTTCTTCATCCTAAGACTATGTCTCCTAATTCCAGACTCTCCCACTGGAGTAAAAAACTTCCCAACAAGTACTCAGAATCTTGTATATCTCACGGACATCACCTCCGGTTCTTTTAAATGGCACTGAGCATAGGTTGATCTTCTTCAATTCCTCTTCAAGGGACAAACCCCTCATCCCACAAATCAACTGAGTAAATCTGCACTACACTGACTCCAAAGGAAGTGGACCCTTCTTTAGGATAATGAGGCCAAATGAGATCTCATCAAAACCTTCAACATGCTCAGAAATACCTCTTGTTTTGGCACTCCAGTACTCCGACACCTCCATTTACAGCAAAACCGTTAATCGGGCACACACCAGACATTGGTAGTGCTGGATTACCAGGTTATCCAGACTATTGGATGTTTTTCCATTTAATACACCAACACTTAATTCACTTTTTTAGATGTTACAAATTTTCCAGTGAACTCAGTAAATTGAAAGGGAGTGCAGGTATAGGATCCCAGCTAGTTTAATGGGAGCATGGGAAACAGAACCAAATGAGTTTTGGGGAGCACAGAAGTGGGGCAAGGTGTGCCAAAGGGGGCTTAGAACTGGGGCCTCTTTGTGTCAAAGGGAGTGCCTGATGCCAAACCACTGGCATTTCCGAACAATGCAATACCAGATTATTGGAGTTTTACAGTACCTCATTTTCCTCATTTATTCAGTCACTGGATGTAAGTATTGCTGGAAAGCCAGTATTACTACCCAAACCAAATTGTTCTTGAACTGAATCACTATTTCAGAGGGCAGGCAAAGTTTTTATGCGTTTGGAGTAAAATAGAGCTCAGACCAGGTAAGAAAAGCAAATTTCCTTTCCTGAAGGAAATCAATGAACCCAGTCAGTTATTAACAACAATTTAGATTTAAAAAATGCATTAATTAATTAATCAGATTTAAAACCCTGAGCTGCTGTGGTGGGATTTGATTTCCTTGGCAGGTTATTAATCCTGTTGGTCCTGTAGTACTATGTTACCAAACCCCAGGGCCACATCCACTACCTTCAATTACATACCTGAACTGGGATCCCGACAGATTTAGACAAACAGTGATGCTTCCTATCCAGAGATATCACCAAAATGCAAATCATAGCTTTCTAAGGAGTAACTGACCTGAATATTTTGTCTGCCACTTCCTTACAATAGCCCCATTCTTAAGTGCTGTTAATAATTTTAGTTATGGAAGATTTTCTTGCTCTAGTTCTAGGGGTGTTGGTCAGATTTTGAGAATAGCTTCAGAGTTTCAGCAGATGCTTCATCCTTACTTGGACTCTTGTACTTTACTTCAACCGATCCAGTCATTTTGAGAGTTTGAATTTGTCCTAAAGTGATGTCAAGGTTATTCTTGTATTAATTTTCACAGAATCAAACTGAAGATTCTGGCTAGAAGCAATTTAATATTTCTTTGAAATGTTCCTTCCATCCTTTGATCTGACCAGTTTCTTTCATTTTTTTTCATATCAAGTTCAGCAGATAATTCTTTGGGAGCTTTATGTATAGAATTCATTATTCCTTATGTTCTGCCAGGGATAACGCTCTTGGCAGAATTCACATAGAAAAGAATGCAGGATGAAGACCATGTGCAACAACCTCCAACTGCTCTTGCCCCCTTCACAACTGGTATCAGAATGAATCAATGTGAGTATCCACTTCTGTCAGGCTTCATATGCAGCCTTGTAATATGCAGAGCCAGGCAATCTGACAACGAATGAATCAGATTGAAGTTCTGCAGTCTTATCTTACATTGTTTGTAATTGTGATAATAATTAAACAGCTAACTGGAGGAGAAGGCTCCAACAACATTTCCATTCTTAATGGTGCCCAGCATTTGAATGCTAAAGCGAAAACTGAAGTACTTACAACCATGTTCAGCCAGAAACACCAAATAGACAATCCATCACTTCTTCCTCCAGAGATCCCCAGCATCACTGAAACCAATCTCCAGCCAATTCAATTCACTCCATATGAGGTCAAGGAACAGCTGAAAGCACTGAGTATAGCAAGGGCTATGTGTTCAAGCATGCCCGCTATGGTACTGAAGACCAGAACTAACTGCACCTCTAATCAAGAAGAACAAATGAGTGCAAGCTTTTCTGGAGAGGATGAAAATCAGAAGTTTGGTCAATGCCTGCAATGCCTGCATGCAGAAGAGATCATGAAAAGGTTCAACAGAGTGGGGCTGAGGGTGATGTGAAATTGCAGAATAATTAGTGGCAATGTTGTTGTGTGAGGTGGGAACATTCAATGGTTAATATACTTGTCCATCCTTTGTTTTACTTGCTGTCCTATAGTAAACATGTGCACAGCACTTGCTGGCAGATACTTGAACAATGAATATACCAAGTCTGCAGGTTTTTCAAAAGCCAAGGAATCTGGACAATTGAGTGTTAGAGTGACACAAGAGCTCTGTATGTTTGCTTCACTGCAGTGCCATGCCAGTGAGGTACCTGAGCGGAAGGTGTCCATGATGGAAACATATACAGAGGCCCAATTAAAAGGAAAGGAGACCTTATGGAGCACAGAACCATGAAAGACAGAAATGGAAATCAGGATGAGATGTTCTGGATTAATGAACAGTTTGTGTTAAGCGGTTTATTTCTGTCTACAGGAGACAGTTATCTTGCCCTTTCTGTGTGATGGGCGTAACAGGAGTGAACAGTTTAGAATTAGACTCTCTGACTCGGTCAAGTGAACAAGATAGCCAGTTCACCAGTGTTAGGACAAGGGCTGTGGCATTGCTGGAATCCACAGGGAAGATGGAAGGTGAGAAGCTCATCACAAGATGTTGTAGCAAAGCCTTTTTAATCAAGTTAGATGGTGCTGTCGTGGTGGATAGGCCTTGGAAAATGGCTCAGTGTCTATAAGACTTCTACTGTTGATGGGGCTGTGAAATGGCCTGAGCCAGGCTCAGATTATGCTGGATGACTTGAGCGAGCATTATGTTGTTATATGGAGGCAATTTAGAGTCAGAAGATGCCATGCTTGATGTTACCTGAGATATCACATGTAATGATGTCAACAAACAAGGCAGAAGATGGTGATATGGAGTTGTGTATGCAGGAAAAGAAGCAATGACCTCCTGGCTTTGAAAGGATCAGTAGAGGAAAGAAAATGTCTCAGTGATGTTTGAGATGTTTGAGGGCAAGAAGATGGGAAAAATTGAGAAAATTTTCACTAAGAAATGAATATTATTGGGTTTGAGGTACTTGGGAATATTTTGGAAACAATTTATAATTTCAATTACTCTAGTGGTTAATGGGTTATTGATCCATATTAAGTTTTGGAAGTCACAACTGACATTGAGAAATGCATGTGATACACTGCATTCATGGTTATATGTAATTAAAGTAACTCCTTTATACAGACTGTGGAATTTGCTTAAATGTGAAGTATATTTAGGTTTATTGGTATCAGGCCACATACTATCAATTTGTTGAATAGGTTATATGGTAGTGTTGTGGCTGAGTGATTAGGGGAGTACTTATGTTTAGCCGAATTGATAACTGCTAACAGTGTTTATATGCATTTGTAAACAAATAGCAATGTGTATAATTTTATATTGTATGCGGACAGTTATTGTTATGTGTGTATTACTTATTTAAAGAGTTAGCAGTCTTGTATGTTGGTAGTATATATATTTTTACAAACTATATGTACCACATATTATGACTTTTGATACGTTGTTGTTTCAGCTACTGCCATTAGTTGAATGATGTGCTTCATTAATAAAGGATGGATTCATTATAAGCTGTATCCCTGTTACCAAACAACCTCTCATGCACTTCCAGCTCACTAGCATATCTTTCCCTCACACCTGTATCCTGACTGGTTGCATCATGGTCTGGTACGGTAATTCAAATGCGCAGGAACGTAAGAAGGTTCAGAGAGTAGTGGACTCTGCCCAAAACATCACAGGCACATCCCTCCCCATCACTAGTATCTACAGGAGGCGCTGCCTCAAGAAGGCAATATCCAAGATCCCCACCATCAGGACCATGCCATCTTCTTGCAGCTACCATCAGGCAGGAGGCACAGAAGCCTGAAGTCCCACACCACCAGGTTCAAGAACAGCTACTTCCCTTCACCATTCAGTTATTGAACCAACCGGCAAAACCCTCATCACTACAGTTTAGCAGCACTATGATCATTTTGATCACTTTGCACTAAAATAGACTTTGTTTGTTTAATTGTGTTTGTTCTTGTAAAACTTGTGTATAGTTTATGTTTAATTTACGTTTTTCTTGTGAATGCTGCCTTTATGATGCTATGTGCCTATGATGCTGCTGCAAGTAAGATTTTCATTGCACTTGTGCATACATGTACTTGTGCATATGGCAATAAACTCAACTTTGACTTCGACACCTGTTCTGAGTTGTTACTTCCACAACACCCATGTTTGCTACACCTGGAACCACCTTTTAGGAAGTATATTCTAAACATAACCTCTCACTGGTCCAATGCTTGTCAATGGTATTTTCTCATTTGGCTTCATCAGCCTACTAATTAGTAATACCATCATCACCCCTCCTCTAAGAAGCATACCCTTGACTCACTATTCTTTCCATCCATTGCTTAATGACCTAACTACATTTTCTCTACAACCTCAATGTGTCAGTACTATATTCACATTGAGAAAACCCTCCATTGTATCGTTTGGCATCATAATCCTGCTAAATAGGGAGAATCTGAAAAACAAATTAAATCCTCACTTTTGCTACTTACAAACACATATTCTGTATATTTTCTTCTCTTCCCACAGCACTAAGACTTGCCTGGCTAAAGTTCTGACCATGGTATACTAACTTCCCTTGTGTTTAAACCCTCTGCAACTTTCAGCATTGTCAACCATCTCATCTCCCTCTGTTAATTGTGCTTCATTTCTGAGGCACCATTTTTTTGGTTCCTCCTCAACAATCTAAAACCAAAGAGGTTACATTTCTAACATTTTAAGCATCAGGACACTTATAAAATATTTGTCAAATCAAATCATTTTCAGTCATTATGGCCACAACCCTGCCAAAAGCTCACTTGGGACAGGCTCAAGTTTTCAGCCGGGGCTTCCTTCTCTTTAACATCTATGTTGATCTCTCATGACATCTTTCATTGGTTTGGGGATAACTTCCACACCTAGATTGATGGCAAATACACATAACTTTCTTATACCATCCGTAAGCCATAACCAACATTCTGGAACTCAACTGACATCAAGTGGATTACAAGTAACTTTGCTCACCTAATATAAGCTACAAAACCCTACACCCACTGGTGTCCTAGTTGCCCCATCAGGCAGAATCCAATGGCACATAATTTCAGTGATCTGTCTGGTGATTAACCATGCTTTATAGTGTCCTACTCATCACGATGACTGCCAACACTGCCACTGCCCCTAACGTACCTACTAAATCCTCATCTTTGATGAGTACTGAAATGTTCTCCTTTCTGAAACAATACCTCACCCAGAAGGGTAGCACAATGATGCAGAAGTTAGCATTGCTGCCTCACAGCTTCAGTGACCTGGATTTAGTCTTGAACTCAGGTGCTATCTGTGTAGATTTTCCCTGTAACAGTGGACATTTGTCCCAGGTTCTCCACGTTCTAAAGACAGGCAGGTTGGTAGGTTGATGGTTATTATAACTTACCCGTCATGGGTGGATAGGGAGATAGGCACATGGGATTGAATAGATTGCAGGAAAATAAGTGGCAGAATGGGATTGGAGGGATTGCTCTGAGAGCAGGCATAGATCCAATAGGCTGAATGGTTTGCTTCTATGAAAGGAAGTTGGAACTGTATCAAACTCCAGTACCTGCCACACTAATTCTGCTCCCCTGTTAATTCAACTTTGTCAGCCTCCACTGGAAATCCATTCTACGAAGCTAATTCTAAAATCCCAATCCACATCCATAAATCTCAGTCTTGGTTTTTCCTTCCTTACCCTACCAACTATGTCTGCCAGCATATGATTTCTACTCATCTGATGGCTCAAGTGTATCCTTCTATTTCATCTATGGTTGAAGACTCTTCATCTACATTGTCCCAAATTCTGCTCTCCCTAAATTCCCAGGATACTAGAGTTCATTAGTGCCAAAGATGGCATATTAAACTGGGGCTGTGTGAGTGAACAGTGCCACATGAGGGGCCTGGGTTAGGATTCCAAGAAGCAATATTCCATTATGCACAAGGCCCACGGCATCTGATGCAATAGGATGTGCAAATATTCATCTGCCAAATGCCTCACTGCATTACTATAGAGGAGCTAGATGAGTCATGAATCACAAATGTAGGGGAATAGTTAAGAGAGCGCCAGGGTGAGGTAGAGATGGTCGGACCTGGAGTCAGACTGCAGGGACATCAAGGTTCATGACATGGAAGATCAGGGTACCAAAGGCTGGGAATACAATTGGGTGATGGGGGTGGGGTTGAAGAAGTGATTGGATTCATGCTGGTATGGTGAAGATTCTGGGGGAGGGGGGAGGTCTGCTGCTGGAGAAGCAAGGGGGGAGGCAGCTTGAGTAACATCAGCCATAGGGGAAAGGGTAGGTAGGTTTGAAGCAAACTTGTGTTAAACCAGGAGCTACCAGTGAGATCATCAGTGCTTCAGATTCCCCTTGAAGTAACACAGAGCTAGCCCTCAACTCTCCAGTTAAGGCCTACCTCGTGTGAGTGACCCATGCCATTCCTGGATCTTGATGCTCCAAATGAACTTTGCTCATGTAATGTGCACTTCACATCATTTACCATCACTGCGCAAATCCTGTGGCCTCTACATATGCGGGGTCTCTCCAGGTTACCCATAACCTGACATGGAAATCCTACTTTCAGCAAATTCTCCCGTACATTTTTAAAGCATTTTTCAAGCTAGTAATAATAATAATAATAATAATAAAATGTTTCATGGCATTCATTAATGACCGGATATAGTATATATTCCATTAGTTTAATTATGGGTAGTGTTAGGGTGATTATTCAATAAAATGAAAGAATTATAGCAAGTGCATTTAAAGCGATATGATATGGTAGCTATAGAAAATGGACGCTTCTGATTAATGGAGATATCAGCTTATGGACTGTTCTCAGGAGTGGAACGCTTACATAACCCGGAGACATATCCAGGAGAGCATGGAACAAAATTCAGGAACTATGTGACCTGAACACAGAAGAAACAATAGTATTTAGCACTATGATGCTGGAGGAACTCAGCAGGCCAGGCGGCATCCGTGGAGAAAAGCGGGCGGTCGACCTTTCAGGTCAGGACCTGAAGAAGGGTCCTGACCTGATACGTTGACCACCTGCTTTTCTCCACGGATGCTGCCTGGCCTGCTGAGTTCATACAGCATCACTGTGCTTTTAACTAGATTCTAGCATCTGCAGTCCTTTGTTTCAATAGCATTTAACAGCTGTATTTTGGATTGAAGTCCTACGCCTCATGCAGAAAAACACCACATCTGGCAAAATCCTTTCTAAAGTCCAGTTACCATGCCTCATGGAATGGTCATGTCCACCTCTTCCAGCTCTTCTTGCTTCACTGCTTAATATCTGCTTTTATCTCTGCAAACTATACTCTCAGCAATAGGCAAGGAAGGAGAATTTGAAAATAGACAAGTAACTTAATGGCAGAGTTAATGATAGTATGGGAACATGCCAGATGCTAATGCATCGTTAGAAACTCGAGTCTGCTCTGATTAGAGCAATCCATTCAGTTTAAAAGGCTGAATGAGATTTCCTCTCACCCTCCTTTGCCTTACTGAAGAGAGCAATCTTATTTCTCTTCAGCTGTCATCACTGCGCAGTGAACGGAAGTGATAATCGTTGCTGCTGTCTGCACCTTTGTAATGCATCAATAGCGTTGTTGTCCCTGCAGGAAGAAAAAAATCATCAGATGTCTCTGAGCTGCAATTAGCCTCATGTTCTGGAGTGTAGATTTATGAGTCTAGAAATTGGATCCACTGGTGTCCGTGCTTTCGGTGCAAATCATGCATAAAAGCACAGTTCAAATAGACCAACGATATCTCCTTGTAACAAACTATAAGCTATACATAATTACTGAAACTAAAACTGCAAATGGTAATGTGCAGCAGATACAGAGGTATCAGAGAGGCAAAGGATGGTTAATATTTGGGGTGCAGATGTGAATAGAGAATTATTTAGAAATTAAGTTACATCCTTTTTCGGAGCAGTAAGTATGCGCTGCATTTTGAATTAAAGCCCAAATGGATCCTCCTCTAAAAATTGTGAAAGTGACCATGCAAAAAAGCTCTGGAAACAGTGCCATGGAGGTTTACACACAAAATGATGTGCTAAACAGAACCTGTATGGTTCCTGATGGGATTAGATTCAGTTGACAGCAGCTTCCAACAGTTTACTGCATGTCTGTCTGAGAAGGGTGCCGACCTTTAAAGGCACACTCCACATGGCAGCCAGACACCAACAAGGTGCCATGGAAGAGAGAGAGAGAGAGAGTCTGCAGGGGAGAGATACCCTCTAGTGAAAGAAAACTAGCATTATCATCAGTGGGATAGATGTCAGGAGGGGAGCCCTGTGAGGCAGGGGGAGGGAGGGAGGAGCAAACTGGTGGGGGGGGGGGGGGAGGGTAGTTGCGGACAGAGGCCCACACAGCCACCATTTGAAGAGCCTTGCAGGAGGCTTCAGTTGTCTCCACCACGCATGAGAATCCCCATTCATTCGAGCAATGCAAAAATAAATTTCATGACCCCACAAGATATACCAGGCTGAGCTACCCACCACTGAAAGCAGTTTGTAGTGAGCCTGAAAGAAGAACTGGACCATTGTTGTACCATCAATGCCTCCTACAATTGCTCTGTCAGATAATGAAGCTGGAGGCGTTCTGTTGGGACTTTGCCTGGTCGCCTTCCTCGTCCTCCTGATCCTCTTGCTCCTGCTGTCGTCAGCCGTTGAGGAGAAGCATTCCTTATGGAAACTGATGCTGTATTTTTGGATGGTGTTGCCAAAGCTCAGTTCATACATGAGAAGCAGAAGGGATGTCAAAGGAAAGATCCTTGAAAGACAGCAGAGCTAATAGTGAGACAACAAGAGATTCTGCAGATGCTGGAATCTGGAGCAATACACAAAAAAGTGCTCAAGGAACTCAGCAGGTCAGGCAGCTTCAATGGAGGGAAACAAACAGTCGACGTTTTGGACTGAGACCCTTCTTCAGGACTGGAAAGGAAGAGGGCAGAAACCAGAATAAGAAGGTGGAGGAAGGGGGAGGAGCACACGCAGGCAGGTGACAGATGAGTTCAGGTGATAGGTGAGTCCAGGTGAGAGGGGGAAGGTAGGTGGGTGGGGGAGGGGGGGACATGTAATAAGCTGAGAGGTGATAGATAGAAGAGGCAAAGGGCTGAAGAAGAAGGAATCTGGTAGGAGAGGGCAGTGGACCATGAAATAAAGGATGGAGGAGGGGAGGAGAGGAGATGGGCAGGTCATCAAGGTGGGGGAAGGGAGCCACAGGAATAAGGGAAGACAAAGGAGTGGAGGGGGGGGGGTTACCGGAAGTTAGAGAAATCGATGTTGAGGCCATCAGGTTGGAGACCTGAAGGGGTATGAAGATAACCATTGCTGGTGATTCTCTGGTTGCAGGCACCTCAGAGCAGTAGAGAGCACCAACTCCGTGTCTGCAAAATCCTCCAAATCCACTGACAGAATAACTGAACAAATGTCAGCAAACCTTCCAAGGCTAACATCCCTGGCACTGAGGCCCTGATTACACTCAGTCAGTTCCGATGGTTAGACCAGATTGTTCATCTGCCCTACACCAGTCTCCTGAAATGGACACTCCATTCCAAGCTACGTAATGCCATGTGGTTCCAGATTAAAGGATGTTTTCAAAGTCTCTGAAAAAGTGCAACATCCCCACTGACTCACGAGAATCTCTGATCCATGACCGCTCAAAATGGAGAAGGGCCTGTCAGGATGGTACTGAGAATTGAACATCCATTTGTTTGAACACACAGAAGCCCAGTGAAAGTGATGGAAGGGGCACTGTACCTCCCAAACTATCCACCCAGAGGGCCAGTCAGCACCTCCTGTAGCAGAGTCTGCAGATCCCACACTGGCCTCATCAGATACCTCGGAACCCATAGAACTGGAGATATCCTTGATCCTGAGGGATTGCCCAGGAAAAGAAGGATCCAGGGCAAGTAGTATAGAACAAAGAACATAGAACAGTACAGCACAGTACAGGCCCTTCGGCCCACGATGTTGTGCCAACCTATATAATCCTACCCCACAATCAATCTAACCCTTCCTTTCTACACAGTCCATAACCTTCCAATTTTCTAACATCCGTGTGCCTATCCAAGAGTCTTTTTAATGTTCCTATTGCATCAGTCTCTACCACCACCCTCGGCAGTGCATTCTAGGCACCCACCACTCTCTGTGTAAAAAACCAACCTCTGACATCTCCCCTAAACTTTCTTCCACTCACCTTAAATGGATGTCCTCTGGTATTGGCCATTGCCGCCCTGGGAAAAAGGTGCTGGCTGTCCACTCTATCTATGCCTCTCATAATCTTATACACATCTATCAAGTCAAAAGTATAGTGCATTCAGTGTGTGCAGGCACAGTAGTGTAGCGGTTAGCGTAATGCTTTACAGTGCCAGCGACCTAGGTTCAATTCCGGCTGCTGTCTGTAAGGAGTTTGTACATTCTCCCCGTGTCTGCATGGGTTTCCTCCAGGTGCTCCAGTTTCCTCCCACATTCCAAAAACATACAAGCTAGGAAGTTGTGGGCATGCTATGTTGGCGTTGGAAGCGTGGCAACACTTGTGGGCTGCCCCTAGAACACTCTATGCAAAAAGATGAATTTCGCTGTGTGTTTCGATGCACATGTGACTAGTAAAGATATCTTATCTTATCTTCTCTTATCTTATGGAGATGATTATTTTGGTACAACAACTATAGAATGGGATGCCATTCACCTTTGAGAACTAAGTATTCCACACATGCTATATTGTTGCACCAGATACCACTGTTCAGTTCAAGAATGGCTGTCCTCAATAAAGGACGTTCTCTTGTTAGGTCTACCTTAGTCAGAGTGATTGTACTGGCAGCAATGCCAGAGAAACCCAGAGACGGCACATCCACTCTTGAACCTAAGGATGTCAAGATAAAATATGACAAGATAAAATTGTATTGGAGGTGTATCAGAGTGAGAAAGAGAAATGGTTTCAATTGGGCATCAAAAGAGTGCTTGCATTGACTAACAGTGGAGAAGTGTTGTGGGAATGGAGGGAAAACTTCAGACGGTTGGGATTTTGAAAGTGCAGTTCTAACTGAGTTTGGAGAGGGCCTTTATAAAGGACACACACACACAGAAGAATTTGAGCTTGGGAAGGGGGTTGAGGGTGTAGTACAGTACAGTGAAGTGTTCAGGGGTGGCCCTATCATTGATTGAACAGCAACACTGTAAAAGATAGGAAGATCAAGAAGGTAGCCATGAATACAGGTTCAAAAGTTTACAATCAAATTAAAGGACAATGGGAGGACTGTGAATTCATAAGGGAGAGAGACTGATAAAATGGGATGGTTGTTGAAATCACCAAGGATGAACTGAGAAAGCAGGCTATTTGGTACAACTGCAGTCTTAAATTTTTAGGCAATTGCAACAGGCCAAATTTTAAGGCCAAGGTGCCCTTCTAACTGTTACACAGGACCCAGCCTCTCAGTGTCCAGTGGCAGTGGGACCCTAGAAGGTGGTTCTTTCTTCCCACAGAGCCTCTGCTGTGGTCGCACTGAGTTTCAATACGTCCCTCAGCACATTAGCATGCACCTTGGAATGTGCCAGTCTGCAGCATTCACCTGCAGACATCTCCTTATACTTGGAAGACCAATAAGTTTCAGGCAGTCCAAAGTGCTTCTTTCAAGCACTCAATGATCTTCTAACATTATCTGAGATCTATTATCATTGAGAGTTATGTGAAAAGACTTGCAGTCATGCTTCCACATGAGGGTAGTAGTGACTTCTGACCATTGAGTTATTCCATACAGTAGCAGAATTGGAGAGCTGGCCCAGACTCTCTACATGTAGAGCAATAATTTGCCAGTATCACTGGCTTCCCATAAGTGCAAGTAGCCATAGATGACACTCATGTGCCCATAGGGCTCTGATTATTCCTTGAGAGGCTTTGCTTGCACCAAAACTATTTCCACTCCCTGTATATACAGCTGGTCATGGATCATTAGAAGAAATTCTTGATTATGAATGCCTCTTTTCTTGGCAATTCACACTGCTGGACATTTTCAGCAGCCAGTGCTGCCCCGATGGAATGATTCTGGGGAACAAAGGCTACCTTCCATTGTCCTTGTTGCTCAACCTGTTCCCACTCCAACAAAAGTTACCAAATTATTGGGCTAGTCATAGAAATCTTGAATTGAGAATCCATTTCCTGCATCACTCCAGGGGCATTGGCAGTATACTCCTGAACACCAGCAAAAGGAAGGAGAATTAGGGCGGAGGATGTTCATGCTTAATGTCGTCTCAGTTCCCAAGTGAGGAGAGGACGGAGGCATTGTTGACAAGGCTACAAGGGACTCCCTGATAAAAAGACACTTCTAGTAATAAGCCTGCAAAATCATGGACCACACTGCAAAATGGCGACCATATCCACATTCCAATCATTATCACTAGCATAGCACACCAATAATTAGCTGGGAACATCCAGATGATGCATATTATCCTCTCATATCCTGCTATGCAAGTCCAGCTACACTGACTGTAATGCATTAATGCCTGATCCAATTATTGGAATCAAAATACAAAACATTACATTTGTTGGAAATCTGAAAGAAAACAGCCAACAGAGACACAAGAAATTCTGCAGATGCTGGAATCTGGAGCAATACACAAAAAGTGCTGGAGGAACTCAGCAGGTCAGGCAGCATCCATGGAGGGAAATAAACAGTCAATGTTTCAGGCCGAGACTCTTCATCAGGACTCCTGATGAAGGGTCTCAGCCCGAAACGTCAGCTGCATATTTCCCTCCATGGATGCTGCCTGACCTGCTGAGCTCCTCCAGCACTTTTTGTGTACTGCAACAAAACAGCCAATATTGGCAATATTCAGCAGGTCAGGCAGAAGCTATGGAGAGAGAAACAAAGTTGATATTTCAGGTTGAAAAGCTTGCATCAAATGGCAATTACTTAAATGGCTTGTTTAAATCTCTGTATTTTCCAATGAATAGCACCTCACGTACAGAACAATAATTTCTGCAAGAACTATAATTTCTTTATAGGATCTCCATTCTACAGATGAACACTTATAACTGCTGATCGACATTGATGGTGGCTGGTCAACATTGTAACCAATGCAGCTGAAAGTAATGCATTTAACAATATATTGATCAGACTTGCATGCAATGGTAAGGCAAATCATTGAAGGGCTATTGTTTCAAGGCAATGAGGGGCTAACATTTCATGGCCACTCTCATTCAATGATAAGAAATCCCTTATGGAACACTGTGAGATTCACTGGACCAACTGACACTTCCAAGAAAACATTATGGGGTTGAACTGATGAAGTCTCAGCTATAGAAACATTACATTTCATGCCGCTCACAACAATTGGATGTGATCAATGTAGAATCATGGTTTGCTGCACAAGCAATCACTTTTGCTAATGTTTTCTCACCTATTCTTGTTGTCATCAATCCCAGAGTACAAGCATAGAGCAGATGTTTCATATTACCGTATGACCTCACTCGTATTTCTCAGCCTATTGTAGGCGTCCTTGCCTCAGATGTTGTCATGATAAATATTGTAAGAGCAGGCCAAGCAAGGTGAAGAATCCTGAGCTGGGAATCAGCTTGACATAGGACATCATATTCCATCATTGCCGGCATAACACGGCATCAGTCAAATTAGTTCACAACCATGTGCTCCGTTGTAGTCATGAACATTGCTGGTATCCTGAGAATTATTTATAATAAAGCAACATGAAATAATATATAAGTGGAAAAACATGATATTTGCATATTAAGTTAAATACTCTTGTAGATGGGTTCTGATTGCCTGGTGCTGTATTCCTGTGTCCCGTCTGCGGCTGCTGTAAATTTGCTTCCTTTCATTTTGAGTCTATAAGTTGTCCTGGACCTGTAAAAAGCTCTTGCCCTCAGACTGCTGGCCTGGACTAACTGAAGGACCAATCTGGAATGGCTGGCTGTGGGCACAAATGATCGTGTTATATGAGAGGCAACAGTGGGAGGTGAGTCACTGTCCATATTGGGGACATCAATTTCCTGAACCTGCAAACCAGGAAATGTCTCAGTGGTCTGGACAGACACTGATGCTATGATCTGCTGGCCCTGACTGCTCTACCATTGCTTCAGCCTCCATACCCAGAGTGACCCAGCTGACAGATCCCAAATCACGGGTGCCTGTTCTCCACTGTCATCAATCTTCTCCTTAGACTTAGGTCTCTATGCAATTTGAGCAGGATGGAGATGGGTACAAGTGGAAAGGGTGAGGGGGGACATTTCTGTGCTGTGGAGAAGAGAGTTTATGTGTGCCATATGACTGCTCCTGTAAAAGAACAACCTTCCCATGTAAGGCATCAACCTGCTCAATTTGTTCTGCAATCTGTTCACTCTGCTCTCTTTGCTTCTGTAGAACGAATGGGCTGCTCGTGAGTAGCATCTGTGTGTTCATTGAGAGTCTTCCTCCTATTCATCGCTGTCTTCGCCTAAAATGGGGAAAGGAGGGGTGATGGAGGATACTGAAGAGACCTTTTCATTTTCCTGCTTTTGGAGGCTTGGTTTCTGTGTGGGGGGGGGGGGGCAGCAGGGTGGGGGGAGGAGTGGATGGAAGGTTAATGTTGGGGTGAAGGGGGGAGTGATGTGGGAGAAGGTGGGGTACATGGATGGAAATGCACTTACTGTGAATAACACTTTGTGTTTGTGTGTGTATATGCGTATATGTGTACTTACATATGAGAGAGTATGTAGTCGTGTAAGGGTCATGAATTTGTTTTAGATGACATTTCTTCATTTTCCTGGGTTTCTCACTCTCAAGAGTCACTTGGAGCAGGAGCAAATACCAGGTCCCTCAACCCTGTCCCACCATTCAATATGATCATGGCTGTTTTATGCTGGCCTCAATTCCTCTTCTGTGCCAGTTCCCCATAACCTTTAATTCCTCGATCTTTCAAATATTTATCTAACTACATCTTAAATATATGTAATGATCCAGCCTCCACCACCTTCTGGGGCAGAGAATTCCAGAGATTCACTAACCTGTGGGAGAAGGGATTTCTATATACCTCCTTTTTAAATGACAAGCTCCTTATTCTCTTATCTTGTAACTATGTCCCCTTGTTCGTGTGAAAACTAGTGAAAACATCTCAAGATCTACCCTGTCTAGCCCCCTTAGGATATTACAAGTTTGAATAAGGTTACCCTTCATTCTTCTAAACTCCAAGGAATACAGACCTAAATACTGACTACTCAGGCCTTCTCTTGACAGGCACCTCTATGACACAAGGCTTCTCTGCTGGCATGTTTCTCATTTACCAGTACTGCTAATGTCCCTTTCTGTGTATCTGGAAGTTCTCTCCCTCTCTGCTGCAGCCTCTCTCTCCTCCAATGGCAGCCATGGAGTGTGGTGCTTTTGTCTGGCTGCCATGGGGAGCGTGCCTTTAAAGACTGCTGTCCTTCTCCAATTGCTTCATTTGGTTGGCTCAGGAACCAAACAGCTTTCATTTCTTACATATTTTTCTGGGTGTAAATCATCCTAACAATGTTGTACAATTGTTTTCGATAATTTTTGCAACATTTTAACAGACACCTAATTTCTCACTTAGCGCCCCAAAAATAGGTACAATCTAATTTTCAAGACAACAGTCTGTCTAATTCACATCAACAATAAATGTTGGAATCCACAGGATGTGACCTCCATTTGCTATTTTAAGCACAGTATTAGTTTCCTAATAATGGTTCTTGTTAACCTATGAAAGATGCAAATATATAATGTCAGTGAAACAGTATTTCAGCTTTGTCGAAAAGTAAATGCAATTAGCATCTTCCGTGGCAAATGCCAGTATTCAACAAAACGCTCTTCAGTGCTCATTCTCAGCACTGGAAAAGATCTTTCATGCTCTTTAAAGTGTGACTGCTACAGAAATTTATTCTGCATTTTTCATGTAAATTTTTATTGAAAAGGAAATTACCAGAAACCTATTCAAACCTTTCATCTTGTCACAGCCTCCCCTAAGGACTTGTTGTCATCCTTCTGCAAAGCCTGTTGTTGTAACCTGTCTTAACTCTTTGAACACTTCTGCACTGTCTAATTATAGCCTGCAACACTTTCAGACGTCGACAGTACTCAGCCCCTACTTCTTCTGTCTCTCTGAAGCACTTTATTATCTTTTCCTACAAGTGCCTATTCCGGATCTGTCAGTTTGCCTGCATTATGCATGACAGAGTTACATATTCATACCCTAAATATTTATATGTATTGTGTCTACACTGCATAGGGCAGACTAAAGGATCAGTGCATCTAAATGGACTTGGAACCTCTCAGCATTGTTTAGCTGCCCCAAATTTGGGACTTGAGCTTTACTGATGTTAACTCAACAGGTGGTAAGATAATTTGTAAGAAAATTGCTAAAAATTCATCAATTGAGCTATTAGTTATTACCCAGTAATTCAACTCTGATTTAGCAAAAGTCTTTGCAGCAAGCAATTTTAAACAAATATATTTCAGAGCTGCAGAGGAAATGTAGCTCACAGAAGATTCCTCCAAGGTTGGACACAAGGAGTGATTGCCTACTGATACCAGGTTTAACATGGTTTTAACAGAATGTGGGAAACTATGGTTTCAACAATACATCACAAAGGGAGATACTTATGACATTGTACAGAACCTAACTTGGTTTAACAAAATATAAATATTTCTCATTGTAGAACAGAGACTAACTAACTGAATCTCATCGTTCCCTGTCCACCCCACAAATCCTTCACTCTGCAAATGGTGGCTCTGCATCAACAGCCTAGATCAGAACTTCTGGAATTCCCTCCTTAACCCTGTCCACTTCCCTACCTCTCTCTATCCTTCTTTAAAGCACTGCTTATAACCTATCTCACATGCCAAACATTTGGACACCTGTCCTGGTAGAAGCTGTCATACAATTGGTAGCTCTCACTTCTAAGTCAGAAGTTTGTTCATTCAGGTCCCAATATAGATATTGGAACACAAATATCTAGGCTAATTAATGTAGCACCAAGAGGGTGCTGCACTGATATGTGTTTCTTTATGGTTGAGATGTTATGAAAGATCCTATGGCTCTACTTTCAAGAAGGCCAAGTATCATGGTCAATATTTATCCCTCAACCAACATCATTAAAACATATAGTTTGGTCAATCTGCCTTTCCTGACCTGCTAGGCATAAATTGACTGTTATGTTTCTGGCATTATAACAGTGGCTACGCTTACACATTTCACTGGCTGTGGTAATCTTTTAGATATCCTGAAACAAATTTGAAAGGCTCTATATAAGTCAAATATTTCATTCTTTTAAAAAATCTTCTTTTGTGATTCAGTGGCTAATTTTGACAGCACTCCTGAACTGGGACTTCTAATGACACATTCAAACTATTGGAGCTATAATAAAACAAACAAAAACCTTTTCTTACTTTTGGTAGTAGAACTGAGTGACATTTTTACCATTATAATAGAAGTAAGTCAATTCTGAGCTTTGTATTCAACCAACTTTACTTATGTAGCTAAATGAGCTAGAGTTACAAGTCATGTTTGAACCTGTGATACTCATGGAATAAATTCAATATGACTAAGTCAATAGTTGAACAGGAAACTCTTGTTCATTTGAAACACAATTGTACATAATTTTCTGTGAGCAGTACCATTATCACCAAGGTACATGAGCCTGGATATTCTGCCTTTTGATTGGGAATGGAGCATGAGAGCTTTTATCCATTAGAGGAACTTCCTTTATTTGTTTTTACATGTGAATATACATGGAATCTAACTGCTGCATTTTCATCTAGACAGATACTGATATATCAAATGCAACTGTGAAATATTTAGAGAAGGTGTTTCTGCATGTGCAGCAGGTTTTATAAATTGTTAGGGGCATCCTGCTTAGAATAAACATTATATTTTGTCGGAATAGAAAATGATTCGACAGAGAATAATGTATTACTCATTAAGCTGGGGATTCTGTTAATTTTCCTGCAATAACTAACACATTTATAGCTTGCCTATCATTTCCCATCATAATTAAACTCAATGCAATTTTTACACTCATGTGGAATTCATCACATTTTAAGTATTTGATTAACCATTGGTTGTTAAGTTATTAAGCTTCAGAAATTAAACATTCCTATTTGAGGGAAGTAGTTAGTATAGGCATTTAGTGCAATACAACTGTCTAAGTACTTTACCCTTTACATATAGAAATCTCAATTTCCCATTCCAATCGTTCCGAAAATTGAAATTCTGCTTAATTTGTTTAACAGCATTTATAAGCATCCCTGGGAGATGCTGCTACAGTTGTCTTCCAATCAACATTAAAATGTGAGGGGGATACAGAACACTTGATACAACATAGTGAATGATTGCTTTTGTTTGTTTCTTTGATTATTAGAATAGCAATTTACAACAACTCAAATCTCTACAACTTCTCCAATATGTTACCTGTGATTTGGTTGGTAGCATTCCTGCTTCTCAATTTCTCTCCTCGAATAGCTTGGGTACAAAAATTTTGGTGGACACTCCAGTACTAAGGGATGGCTGCACTATTGGAGGTGCCATTTTATTGGATGAGATATTAAACTAAGACTTGACCGCTCTCACACTGGTTGTAAAAAGATCTCTGGCAGTGCACTATTTGAAGAAGTGGAGTTAGTGCAAGAACAATAACATGACAACAGTTCTTACAAAGAGTGTTACATAAGATGCCGGATTTCCTAAACCTGCAGTATTTTAGACCACTTACCCACCAGCAATGATGCCCATTAAATCAGATTAATTATATACATTGTTGACTTTCATCTCAGAAATTCACCAATTTATGACTTATACAAACATTAAAAATTCATGTCTATCCTGTCAATATTGATGATAAATAGCATAATAATCATTTCCTATCATACAATGTTCAAAAGTAGTTCATTGACGGTAAAGAGCTTTGGGATTCTTGTCATTATGAAAAGCATTCAGATCTGGAGCAATGCGCAGAGTTGCAGTTAATCTGGTTGCAGAAGCAGAAAGGTATAGATAACATGCACATGAACCAAATTTGAGATATTTATCCACTGGCATTTATCCATGCCATCCAATCATAAAGAAATATTTTCTATGGCATAGCAGCAATTATGTGGGCAATAACAACTCCCAATCCTCGCTGTTGCCCTGTATTTCTCATATTATACACTAGGCGGTGATGCTTATGACATGGAGACACAAGAGGCTGCAGATGTTGGAACCTGGAGCAAAAAGCAAACTGCTGGAGGAACTTAGCAGGTCAAGCAACATCTGTGGAGGTAGAGGGATGGTCAATTTTTGGATCATGAACCTGCACCAGTCCTAATGCAGGGTCTCAACCCAAAACATCAATCATCCCTCTGCCTCCACAGAGGCTGCCTGACCCACTGAGTTCCTCCAGCAGTTCGCTTTTTGATGATAATGATGACATCTAGTGACAAAAATTAACCCCTACCATTGCATCCTCTGGATATTTTGGCATGAGCCATGATGTCAAATCTCCAGGCAAGTTCATTACCCAATATTTTGGAATTTTGCTATATTAAATTATGTTGTAAATGTCATGTTACCTTTTGATTAAAATTACGCGTGAATGTTAAATGCCCTTACATTGGTTCTTCCAAATACGTAGGGTCAATTTCACCCATGGACAGAGGTTGATTAGATTATAGGATACCTGGCAGAAATGATTCGAAGTTTATGCACACATTGGTACCTAAATGCTGCATTGAGGTATTCATTATTCCCATACTGAAGTGAGATTTATGCCTGAAACTGGTGCATGCCTTTGTGGAGGGGTCCAGAAAAGTGGCAGTGAGACAGAAACTAAAGTTCCTCTGCTATTTGCTTTACTACACATAATATGACCACGGGTCAGGAAACTTCATTAAGCGTTAAAGCTGGTTGGTTACTTACTGAGTTGGAGCTTTGGTGCTGTGATAGGGAGGAGTAGTGGAATGATATGCAGCTTTATTTCCACTGCCTGTGTGGGTCATTCCCATGCTGACAGCAGCCTTAATAGCCAGACTGCCTGCCTATTTTGGGGAGGTGGTGAAAATTGCAAACAAGGTTCCAATCAAAGAGCAATTAAGTTTTGTGGTGATACGGGAAGAGATTATTGATGCAGCTTGGTTGAGGGTGATCATGGGACGTGAGTCAGGGAAAATGACAGATAATGGTGGTGGAGGTGGACAGTAGGATTGGAGTCCATCATGGCAGGGCTGTAAGACTGACCAGTGGTGGGTTGTGTGTGATCATGAGGGAGGTGCAGGGAAGCTGTGGGATCCTGGGGTGATGACAGTGGAGTAGAGTCTTGCAGAATGTATCGTTGGGTATGAAAGAAATACTCCTGTTTAGACTGGCCCATTAGTGGTGCTGTAATGGCACGTGATTGATGTATAATTGATAGAAACACTCAGCAGCTGAAGCAGCATATGTGGAAAGAGAGACAGAGATAAGATTTCAGGTCAGAGATATTCCATCTGGATGAAGGGTCTGGGACCTAAAACACTAACTGTTTTCTTTCCATAAATGCTGTCTGACCTGCTGGGTATTTTCAGCATTTTCTATTTTTATTTCAGATTTCCAGCATCTGCAGCTTTTTTGTTATTTCCACTTGCCTGATGGATCCACCGTCTTTTCACTTGCTGGGTAATCCAAAGACCGGGAATTCCATACATCTGGGGAAAAAATATCACCAATCTTGTTGGACTCTGTCTTTACCTCTCACTGTCTTGGTGAAGCAGCCGGCATAATCAAAGACCCCACCCACCTGGGTCATTCTCTCTTCTCTCCTCTTCCATCAGGTGGAAGATATAGGAGCCTGAAGGCACGTACCACCAGACTTAAGGACAGCTTCTACCCCACTGTGATAAGACTATTGAACGGTTCCCTTATATGATGAGATGGACTCTGACCTCATGATCTACCTTGTTGTGACCTTGCACCTTATTTCATTGTACTTTCTCTGTAGCTGTGACACTTTACTCTGTACTGTTATTGTTTTTACCTGTATTACATCATGCACTCTGTACTAACTCAATGTAACTGCACTGTGTAATGAATTGACCTGTATGATCGGTATGCAAGACAAGTTTTTCACTGTACCTCAGTACAAGTGACAATAATAAACCAATACCAATATCAATACCAGTACTAATACCAAATGGAAATAGCCAGTCATCCTCTAGAGCCTAATGGTTTGTCCAGCCCTCATCACACCTCCATTAAAGCGGGAAGCAGGGATGGTCAAGCTGAGCTGGGTTCTTTTACCTCCTATCTGCCCCAAATGCATGTTTTATGCAATTAAAACTACTCCCTAAATTGAAAGATATAATTATGCAATTTGATTAATAACTATTTCTATTGTGTGATATCTCCCCTTTTTCAAATCATCATTCAATTAGGATGTTATCATAATCACATGAAATCTATCTAAATATGCATTCATCCTTTGATTAGTCACGCTGTGTGTGATGTAATAGTGTCTGTGTAATAGTCTGTTGAAGTCAATGGAACCAAATTTCAGAAACTGAACACATTGCACAGATGATACTGTGACCGATCGAAAGACAGATTTCTCCCATGTTTTCCAAAATGGAAGACACAGTGCAGGTGATTTGTAAATAGATAAAAAAATGGTTTGGGTCAAAGATATCAAATCAACCAACCACAACATGAAATAATATTGGCAATGGCAGAACTGCATATATTCTATTTTAAAAAATAGTTTCCCTTCTAAATCTGGTTTGCCAAGTGATTTGAAACAGACTTGTGAATCTGTCAAATCTAGACACATGAACTCCTAAAGGAAAATAATGACCTTGGCCACATATATCCTGGAGTTATTGTGACTTCCATCTCCTTTTACATAATAAAAAAAATACATCATTGGCAGGATATTTTAGATTACAATGTGAAACAAACACCATGCTGTGTCTCTGACACCAAAGGCCATGTTGGTTTCATGATCCATTTGTTATACCTCACATTTTCCAACCTATAAATCTACACTCTGCATTTACAAATCTATTTTCCCCTTGATTTTCCTATTTTAGGTACTGTTTACTTTTTTACTTAATTACTTTCATCTAAAGAATAATGTTCACTACAAAGTTTCTGCTCAGGCTTTTCAACAAAGATGGATTGTTGGTTGAAAATAAAATGAGACCCCTTCATAATGGTAACAGAGCACAGTGCAGTGATTCCCTTGAAGGTCTGGCAGTGGCCTGTGGCCTATGGTTGTTCACTGCACTCTGAATTTTAGCCTTTTAGGCTTTTCACAGTTTGTTCCTTAATTTAGCGACATGGCATTTTAAATATGACAGGAAGTGTGATGCAGAACTGGGCTCCAGGCTGTCTTGCTGCTGCTAAGCTAAGATTGGCTGACTCAGACCTGGAATGCTCCAACCCAATGCCTTAATAGAGTAAGCAGATGCATTTCCACACTGGGCTATCAAGGAGTGACTTGTATAAATTATCTGGTTATACCTAAAAATTCATCATTGTACTCTGCCTCCAAATTTTATCCTCCTGTAGTCAACGAAATGAATTTTGGAGGTGGAGCTTGATATATTGATGCCATTATATAGTACATTTAGTGCAGCTGACTGCGGATGAATTTCTAGGCAATATGCTAGAAATAGGAAGAATATCTGTTATAAATTCTCCTAAAAACATCCCAGGGAGACAACTCCATTAGTCTTACAAGTAAATTTTTTTATGTGTTTATTACACATGATTCATTTAACACATTCCAATTAAGCAAAAAAGTGTGTGCTCTCTTTCCATTAATTTTATTTGAACTTTTACATTACATGAATTTATTTGTTCCATGGTATTCCAATATAATTCTGGGTCATTAATACAAAAGTGACATCACCTATGCTTTTTAAATTAATTGATTACTGTTTCATTTTGTGCCAATTTGGTTTCCCAACAATATATAAAATGCTGGTAATCCGAAGTAAAAACAAAAAATGCTGCAAACACTCAGCAGGTCAGTCAGCAACTGTGAAATGGGAAATGGCTAATGGTTCAAGTAAGAGACCCTTCATCAGAAATCTGGCACATTGCTGACAAAGGATCCCTGACCTGAAACATTAACTGTTTCTCTATCCACAGATCCTGCTTGAGCGGCTGAGTTTTTCAAACATTTTCTGAATAAATAAAATCAATTAGTTGCACTGTAGTACACCAGTGATTATAATGCTGGCTAAAGAAATAAATATCAAATTCTTTTCCAATACACCTACTGTCTTCTTTTTAACAATATCAGCCCTCAGTAGCTCAGCAAGGAGCTTTGTTTTACAGAAGCTGGCAAACTATAATCAGGCTACTTAAAGCGCATGGCAATCAGCAAGAAGATTGGAGCCCATTTAGACCAGCTGGGCCCCAATGCTATTATTCCAACCCAACAAATGAACTGCAGCATTTCAAAAAGCAGACTAACAACCAGCTTCTCAAGGGCAGTGAATGCTGGCTTTTCTGGAGATGCCCACATCATGTAACTGAATAACAAAATGTGTCCCCCCTTCAACTCATTGGTACTTGCTGTAGGGAGAAAAGTGAATAGGAGAAATTTACAGATGGCAAAAATAATGGGGTCCTAGGTTTCATAAATATCTAAGTCCCTTGGAAATACCTGGTGCATATATAAGGACTGCTGCAAACATTTTTAAAGTAACCATATTCTGTGATAAATTCCCAGTGGCCTTGAGGATGTACAGGAGAAATCTGGCAAGACAGGTGTAGTGGGACCTGCTTCTTTTCTGTTCCACCTAATAGCCAGAAAGATTAATGGGGGAGCAGAAGTCTGCCAACAAATACACCTCCGAATCAGTGGGACACTCAGATGGATTCAAAAAATATTTTTAACAATTTAAAATAAGCAAATACTAAAACATGTAGAAACACCTTAAAGCAATTGAAAAATATTTAATTAACTCAATTAATTTGATAAATTTTTGATGCTCATTTTTGCTCCTCACAGGCAGATCCTCTTCATTCAATTGAACAGAGAGGATGTTCCTATAAAAGGTCTGACCAGAATGAACTGCTAGGATCTTCCCCCAAATGTTGAGCCGTTACTTAACTCATGGGCAGAATATTAAATGACAGTTCAGAACTTCTTTCATCTTCTAAGCACTCATAGCAGTAAACAAAATTAGCTATGTGCTCTAGAAACATAGGGGTTTCAATGGATGATGAACACTAGTGCAACTGAAGGATCCATTAGAAAGAAATTTGCTTGACTAACTAAACAGCCATGTATCTCTATAAGTGGTGTTCTGTGGAGAAATTCAGTTGGGGAATATTCAATCTCTACAAGAAATCAAAGGAAGGTATAGGGGGTGAGAAGCAAAGTTTACCAATCAGGATATGCAGAATAATGGACAGTATGCTGCTCCAACAAATCTTGCTTTATGGAATGTAAAGACACGATAGCAATGCCCAAAACCTGAAGCACAAACTCTATCTCAGTCTACATTAATAGCCTATCCAAAAGGGTGTAGCAAACTGGTAAAGAAGTACCAAAGTAAGAAATAAAAATGTGTGTGAATAAGTATAACATGTGATTATGTAGAAGCTGCCATATTCATTGGTAGATATTGATGTCAAATCTATGTCATAGGTGTCAGATGAGCTTGCTGTAGTACTTCATTATACATAACTCAAATTTATCTGGTGACACACTGCGATCTCAACCCAAAGGAAAATAATGATCATAATTGAGAATTGGCACAGCATAAGAGAAGCAAGAACTTAGATGATACATTTGATAAAGATTGCAGGTTATTTATAATAATTCATGAATTCAGCTGACAATTACTATGCATTCAGTCAGGTGTCAAACATTCTTCCAAATTTACTGAAGATAAGGCGCAAAAGCCATAAATGCACAGCATAACATTTTTGTTCATTCAATGCTCATTTGTCTGTTCTTTAGAGAAGAAGGTATCTTCAGCTGAACTGCACAAAACATGGCATTCAGTGGTGGGGTTTTAGCCCTTCTCGCTCAGAGATGAGATCATGGAGGTGAATGGCTGGAAGGTTGTGCATGCGTGCGTAACCTGCACTTATGGAAAATATGCAGATTTGTGTAATTGTAAAGTTTTTCTGTATAAATATGATAAATATCCTTCTGTCAATGCAAAACCAAGTACCATCTTGTAAGAGTCAGTTGCTTAATTGAGAACTATATTCTGGTAGCAAGTATACTAAATGTCTAGTGCAGAAGAGCTGGTGTTTGACCCAGGCTAGGCTGAATGGTTGGATGTTGCTAACATGAATGTTGCTGGATGTTACTTTTGGGGTAATTCCAGAAGGGAAGCCACACTTGCAAGGAGCGAGTATCATGGATAGGGATACAATACTGTAGCTCAGTCACCATCTCAAATCCTTTTTGAGCACAGCTCTCTACTGGTTCCACAGAATAAGCTAAGAACATCACCTCAGGTCTAATGGAATTCCTCTTGGTTTCAACCTTAAGGGAGCAGCTGTGAAATGGAGATTCCTTCACAACTGTCAGTGATTCAAGTTGGTAAGTTTGGCCTTAAATTTCCACAGGAGAATCCTACACTAATAATGCACTAAAAGATGAGATTTCCATCTCCTGATATCCTCTCATCACCATTCTCGCCAGGCTTCCTATAGACTCAAGAGTGAAATATAGTCTTATTGCATAGCACACCTTTTTGAGATCTACATGTGACTGGTGTGGTTCCTTGGGATAGAAATTAATACCTTCCTGTTTGCATGATCCTCCTTCATTAAAGCAGGGATCAAGGAATGTCCATTGGATGGTAGAACATTGATCTTTCAAACCTACGAGCTCATTTCCCTCACTCAGTTATGTACTGGTTAATCTTTCTTGCTCCCTTGACACATTTACTGAACACAATCTAGTAATATCTGCCTTAATTATTCCAATTGTCACAGCATCCACAGACTTTTGGGAGGAAGTTCAGTATATCCAATACCCTTTGCATAAAAAAAATGTTTCTTGATTTCATTCTTAAATGACTCAGCACTAATTATAAAAATGAACCCTCCTCCCTATTATTTAAATGGGAGGTTGCAAACAAAAAATTCAAACTGTTGGAGGTAATGTCAGTCCGTTCAGCTGTAACCCCAGAACAGAATTTTGCTTGTAAATCAAAATTTCTGTAGGCATCAGAGTGAATCCTTGATTTATAATGAGCTGGTAAAAGTTATTTCTTCATTCGTGCTAAGGTAGCATTGGGGATTGAGGTTAGCTACACCTTACTTACATTGAACTCTTATTAGAATGGACACAAGTATGCTTGGAAGATTCCAGGGCTAAAGAGAAACATCAGAAAGGGCAATGTTACAGCAAAAACACAGTGGAAATGAGTCCCAACCTGAAACACATCCATAAAGACCTAATCTTATTAAGTATGTGAAAACTTGGGAAGTAACAAATCTATCAGGTGATTTATGTTTTGAGAACTCCTTTCTCTTAAAATCTCTGTCAGTCTCTCCATTTCTAGTTTGAATGAGAAAGTTACAAGAATTAAGTGTGCTTTAACTGCTATTGGTTATGCTGTCTCCATTATAGAAATTGGTGTTGGACATCGTGGGACCCAGAATTACAGTAGAGTAGGTGGGGAGGGGGATTCGTATGCAGAAAATGAACAGGAAAGTCCAGTGGGTAGAATAGGTTGAAATAAAAAGGGAAGCTTGAGAGGGCTGGAAGGCTTAGCTACATTTACTGTAAAGCCTCACTGATAAGACGAATGAGTTGAGAGTTTTGATCAGCACATGGGATTATCATATTAAGATAAGATAAGATATCTTTATTAGTCACATGTACATTGAAACAAACAGTGAAATGCGTCGTTTTGCGTAGAGTGTTCTGGGGGCAGCCGCAAGTGTCGCCACGCTTCTGGTGCCAACATAGCATGCCCACAACTTCCTAACCCATACGACTTTGGAATGCAGGAGGAAACTGGAGCACCCAGAGGAAACCCACGCGGACACGGGGAAAACGTACAAACTCCTTACAGACAGTGGCTGGAATTGAACCCGGGTCACTGGCGCTGTAATAGTGTCATGCTAACCGCTACACTTACGGAAAGATGATTCAGGGAAGGGCATGACTGGCAGCTCAGTGTTCCAGGTTATATAAGTTTCAGGTGTGACAGAGGGGAGTACAGAAGTGCAGGGGAGAGGAAGTGTTTCACTGCTGATCAGGGAGAGCATTACAGAAGGGATCAGCCAATGAGGGTACAATTCAGGGATAAGAAAGAGGCCGTCACTTTGATGGGATTATGTTATAGGCCTCTGAATAGTCAGCAGGAATTACAAGAACAGATATGTAGGCAGATCATAGAAGGGTATAAAAGCAATAGAGTTGTAGTACAGGCCCTCACTGGGTTATGAATGGGTTCCGTTTTTACAGACTTCCATGTCGATTTTGTCTATAAGTCAGAAATTGCACAAAATTACTCAATGCAGTAACCATAACTCCGCAGTAAGGAATGAATGGTGTTGACAGGGGCTAATTAACAAGAACATTTATTTATTGTCTTCCCCTGCCTATTTACAATGGGACAGAATCAGGATGTTCAATGCTCAATGGCTGATTTTGATGGCCTTTGAAGTATCAGTGGATGTTACATTGTTCAATAGTATTTGTTTCACAAGTATCAATAGAAGTGATTGCTTGTCAGTTTCCAAAGCATATCACTTAAGTAGCCTCCTGTAGTGAAACTGGCAGCCTGTGTTCTTAAGAAACAATGGGGTCTGATTACCGGGGGGAGGTTACATGTAAGCAGGTTTTATTTTCAAGACTGATTCTCGTTTGACTGATAAGAAAGAACAATTACTAAAACTTGAGACAGGAAACTAGTTCTCCCAACTGTAGGAACAAACATATGTGCATACATCAGACTTTTGAATTTAGTAATATGTACTGGAGGCTTGTCACCACGCTACGGGAAGGATGTGGTAGCAGCAGAAAGAGTGCAGAAATGATTCACCAGTATGTTGCCGGGAATGCAGGGCAGAAGTTACAGGAGAGATGGTTTAGGCTGGGTTTATTCCCTCTGAAATGTAGGAGGCTGAGGGATGACATTAGAGGTTTATAAAATTATGAGGGCCATAGATAGGACAGACAGACTTAATCTTCTTCTCAGGATAGGGGAGTCTAAGATTAGAGGGCACAGGTTTAATATGAGAGGGAGAAACTTAAAGGAGATCTGAGGGGTAAGTTTTTCCATACAGAGAGTGGTGAATATCTGAATGTGCTGCCAGTGGAAGTGATGGAGGCAGATAGAATAACAATGTTTAAAAGGCATTAGCACAGGTACTTTGATAGGAAAGGTGTAGCGAGATATAGGCCTAATGCTGGCAAATGGATTAGTGTATAAAGGCATCATGGTTGGCATGGATGAGATGGATTGAATGAGCCCATTTCTGTGCTGTACAATTCTATGATCTGATGATCATTGCATCAGATGGTGAAACTTTGTGCCCAGCTTTCTTGTGATCCAGACCCCTCATTGAGTTCCCTTCAATGACTACCGGGTGTGTATGCCATGGGCCATTTTCACAGCCAATGGAGTTTGACAGCATTTATTTATTAGTGCCCTTGAGGTAAAGCCATGAGTCATTTATTGGCCTGCTCTCCATGATGCTGTATTATAGATGGGAATATAGCAACATATAGCAAAAAGATAACAAGGGGGAAAACAGTAAGCAATTCTCAGCAAATTTTGCAACATTCTGTTACCTTGCCTTGTAAGTATACCATGTGTTTTTCTTTCAAAATACGTTGTACACAGAGTATGTTCTTGATAAAAATTATCTGATAATACTGTCCTAGATAAAAACTAACTGCTTTGTACAACCTCACTGATGTGCTTTGATAAATGCAGTGAATTCTGGAAGAAGAACACATTTCACAGAATGACCTTTGGGGGGAATCCTGTAAAGACGGTGGTAGCCTTTACATAGATCCTGTTCGAACCAGGGCTTATTATCGGCTTTCTCAATTTATTTCCTCAGATGAAAGACCTGACAGAAGTCTCACCAGTCTCTTGCATGTCTGGAATATGCGGTTGCCATGGCAACAGGTGTTAACGCCTTATGAATTCCAGGTCAAAACAATACTCCACACATCACATTCTGCATTTACGGCATGTTTCTCCATGCACTGACCTGCTGCACTGACACCAGTAAATGATTTAGAGCAAGGCTTCATGTAGGAAACTATTTACTGTTAATGGTCTTCTCACACCAACACCTCCCCCATCAATTTGACCCATCTGTATGTGTTCTTCATAATTGTTATAAAGCTGAAAGGCGGTACTTATTGCAGACAAGGCAGAAGTATAATAACCGCAAAAATGAATCCTCTAAGGTCAAAGAAACATCTGAGATCAGCGGAATTATGTCACAATTAAACTGTAATTTAACAAAACTAAATGGCCCCTATATAACTCTAGCTCAAAATTTAAATATATATTATATTTCCAAGAACAAAAGTGAACTCATTGATATTTAGATTCTCCACTGGATTCACACATAAAACGTCTTGGCAATTGTCAGCTTATTCATAACTTCAGGGTAAGGTTATAGGCTGTAAATTCCCTCTCTATTATATGTTCATGGCATAGATGTTATATTATTGGATAACACTGTACTCAAGATTTAGATTAATGAACTACCATATATATTTTCTGTTACTAGGAGCTGATTTTCAGAACATGAATTATATCATCACCCCTCAACAAAAGACAAGACCCCAATTCTACCATCTTTGCAAACTATCATTATATATCCAACCTTCTTTAACTGTTGAAAATCCTTAAACATTAAAACATATTTTGCTAGAAATATCAGGAATTCTGAGTGCAGCTACTTACATTTGTCTGCATTAGTATCACAAAAATCAGGAGTCCTGTGCAAAAGCTGAAGCCCCAAACTTGCTCTCTGCTCTGAATTGCTGATTTCTGGATGACATTCCACCTTTGAACAACTGGACCATGAACTCCTGACCACTGCCCAGCAACTTTGCTGAGAATCTGCCAGCTGAACTCATGCCAGGATTGACCCATCACTGGAACACTGAATCCACTTAAGGAAAAGTAATGGCTGCATGGGGGAAAGGTAAGTAATTATCAGTTAATTTATTCCTTCTCTTTACTATTGAATTCAGTTAAATATTTTCAATTGTTTAAAGATGTTCCTATGTGGTTTTGCTTTAATATGAGAAATGAAGACAGTCACCACTATTACCTCTAAGGGTGACCATTAGCTATCGAATAAGAATGTTTATAAAACCAAAACATTTCTTTGCGTCTAACACAAAAGTCTGTTCTTTTAGCATAAATCTGTGCTCTTCCCCAGGCTCTATCCTAAGCTAAATCATTTTGTTTGGAACCTCTGTGTGTTTCATAATCAGGTGCTCAGCCACCTGGCCTATAAACAGCCTCACCCCAGTCAGAGATTGTTTCTGCCCTCTCCACAGATTAACTGCTGCTAAAACCCACACCATACCTCCAGACAGGATCACTCACGTCTTCTCCTGACCAAACTTTCCATCCTTCACTCTCTGGGAACTTCAGCTCATCCTAAAGTTTTGTCTTCATTATATTCTATATCACTCCTGCTCACGCATTGACCTTGTCCGTGTGGACCTACACTGGCTGTTCAAATTTAAAATTCTCACCTTCATATTTCAACCTCCTTTTGATCTCAAGCCTTTCTACTCTTGTATTCTCCTTCAGCTCTACAGCCTCTCCCAAACAGTTTCCTATTCTGCCATTGGCCTTTGTGCTTTATACTCCACCTCAGGCAGTCTTGACATGTCCCCTATCTCTTCAACTTTCACCTCCTTTAACAGCTTCCTTACAACTGACGCCTTCAACCAGCTGTAGTCATCTGGACTAATAGCTCCTTTGGCTCAGAGGCCATTTTTCTCCCTTATACCTTTGAGGTGCTTATCCACATTCAAGGTTGTTGTTGCTGATGGCACAGATCTTATCGGACAGCAAGATGTTTCTCTGTTGGTGTGTAACGTACCCCAAAACAGCTAATATATTTCCTTCATTTTGCGGCACTCCACTTACAGTAATCTATTCAATCTGCCAAGCAGGCAGTGGCTGGCAATTAAGGGATAAAGGCTGCATGGAGAAAATAAAACACGGAACATAGAACAGTACAGCACAAGGACAAGTCCTTCGGCCCACAATGTTGTGCTGAACTAATTAAGGTAGTGTAGCGGTTAGCGTAACGTTATTACAGCGCCAGTGACCCGGGTTCAATTCCGGCCGCTGTCTGTAAGGAGTTCGTATATTCTCCCCGTGTCTGCGTAGGTTTCCTCCGGGTGCTCCAGTTTCCTCCCACATTCCAAAGACATACGGTTTAGGAAGTATGGGCATGCTACGTTGGCGCCGGAAGTGTGGCAACACTTGCAGGCTACCCCCAGAACACTCTATTGCAAAAGATGCATTTCACTGTGTGTTTCGATATACATGTGACTAATAAAGATATCTCATCTTATAATGATGCCTAATTACACCATTCCCTTCTGCCTGTACATGGTCCATATCCCTCCATTCTCTGCATATTCATGTGCCTATTTAACAGCCTCTTAAATGCCTCTCTTGCATCTACCTCCATGATCACCCCTGGCAGCGCATTCCAGGCACCCCACCACTCTCTGAGTAAAAAACTTGCCCCGCACATCTCCTTTGAACTTCTCCCCTCTCACTTTAAATGCATGCCCTCTAGTATTAGACATTTCGATCCTGGGGAAAAAGATGCTAGCTGACTACTCTATCTAGTAGTCCCATACTCTGTCAAGTGTCCAGGAACCAAGAGCCATGGGGTTCAGTTAGGCAGCAGCAGTTGGTGTTTTGATGGAAACCCTTTGTGCCTTTAAGATAAGATGAGATATCTTTATTAGTCACATGTACAGTGAAATGCATCTTTTGCGTAGTGTTCTGGGGGCAGCCCGTAAGTGTCGCCACACTTCTGGCGCCAACATAGCATACCCACACCTAATTTTTTCCAAGTTTAAAGATGATATAGTTTGAGAAAACCATTAAAAAGTAGTAGGGGGTATTTGATTCTTCCATTTAAGCAAAATGGATCGTTTGGCCATTAATGTAACAAAAGCAATTAGGAGTGGTACTGTCGATCCTTCGCTTAAATTTGAAGATATTTGGAGTCCATTTATTCAATATTTTCACATGATGTAGATTCCCTTTCAATAACTTTCCAACTTGGAGGAACGGAGTTGACAACATAATATTGCTCTGTTTCTACTGAGAAATTTTAGCCCAGTTTTTGTTTGTTTTTTTTTGAAATTTTTTTGGTTTAGTTTAGTTTATATTGTTTACAATTTTTCTTATTGCTTTGTTTTTTTTTAAATTATATAATAAATTTTTTCTTTCCTTTCTTTTATATTATATTCATTAAAAAAAAGAAAGAAAAATTAAATAAAAACATAGCATACCCACAACTTCCTAACCCATGCATCTTTGGAATGTGGGAGGAAACCGGAGCACCCGGAGGAAACCCATACAGACACGTGGAGAACGTACATGTTGTGTTCCATCAATACAAAGCCACCTCTCAATCATCCATTAATTCTTTCTCCAACCCATTGCTCACAGTCAGTCCATTGGTCTTCTCATTCCACACAAGCTTTAAGATCACTTTCTATTCACAAAACAGATCGTAGTATCATACAATGACTCTTTTGTGAGTGTAAATACACAAATAACACTCATGTGTTATTGCAGTTCCTTATTTATCTTCTTCCTAACGTTCTGATGATGCCTGCAGTTTCAGCAGAGTCTGAAGCAAGCTGCTGACATCCCAGTCTGGTTGCTGAGATGTTTCTGGCTAATGCCCTCTGGGTTTTGACATTATTCCTCTCGTGATCATAGTGGTACAGTGCACAAAACGTTAGTTAGACTGCACTTGGTCGCAACACCATAGGAAGGATGTGATTAAGCTGGAGAGGGTAAAGAAAAGCTTCACAAGGATGTTGCCTGGACTGGGAGGGCTTAACTTATAAGGGGCAATTGGATAGGCTGGGACTGATTTTCTCTGGAGACCTGGTATAATTTTATAAAATTATGAGGGCCATGCATAGTTACAGTCTTTTTCCAGGATAGGGGAGTCTAAAATTAGAGGGAATAGCCTTAAGGTGAAAGGGAAAAACTTAAAGGAGATCTGAGGGGCAAGTTTTTCACACAGAGGGCAGTGGGTATGTGGAATGAGCTGCCAGAAGAAGTGGTAGAGGCGGGCATAATTACAATATTAAAAAAAACATTTGGACAGGTACATGGATTGGAAAAATTTAGAGGGATATAGGTCAAATGCAGGCAAATTAGATTAGGCATTTTGGCCAGCATGGACAAGTTGGGCCAAAGGGCCTGTTTCTGTGCTGTATAACTCTATAAATCTATGACTGCTGCACTCCTGTCCACGGGAGTAGTGTCAACAGCACCTTGGAGTCCAGGATGAAGTCTGTCAGGATTGCCATGATCTTCAAGTGATTGAGGATCCCAATTCTGGATGCACACATTCATTGCAGAGCGTACCCTGAAGAAGGCTGCTCAGTCCTGGCACATCCCTTTTGCCTGACACCGGTACCTGATGATATTCTTGTATCCACTACTTGTGAAGGGATATTTGGCTGGAAAGAGAGGGGTTCTTTCAAATCTCAGTCCTGCACCAATTGGATCTGACAGAAACTGAGTGTCATGTTTAGCGTGAGGATTCCAATGCACGTTTGGATCTACACAGTCCTGTGGCTTGGTGGTTTGCTTCAGTGATGTGGAGGTCCACAACAAATGGGGCCACACCCCCATTCCAGGTGTTCTTCCTGCTTTCACTGGCATTGGAGCCACAGCCTTTCTCCACCTACTCCAGCCTTGGGGATCATCCTTTTTCTGGAACCTCTCCCTTAGCCATACCAAGGGGGTAAGCTCATATGGTATTGCTCTTGGGATCATTGGAACACACAAGTTTCTCCACCACAGCAAGGCGAGGATCCTCAGAGAGAGTACAAGAGTGTGCAGTGTAACTGGAATACCTGCCAGCACCTTATACATCTTTGCAGTTGCTCCAGACATACGCTGTTTGCCAACAGCCCACAGTGAAGCATCTGGATCCAGCCAACTAGACCTTGGAGGGACATGTACCTTCTGATGGACTTCCCACTGCTGTTCATAGTCTCCACCATCTGTTGTTGCTCACTTCTGACGTTTGAGATCCACGTGAAACCCAATCACCTTAAACCTCCACCAGTGTGTGTGTGTCTGTGCTGGTGTGGGGGAAGCAGGAGTTGTGTTCCAGTGCAGCCTTAGAATGGATGATGTCGAACAGTGACAGTCATAGAGTTGTACTGGACAGAAATGGGCCCTTTGGCCCAATTCATCCAAACCAACCGTGATGCCTTTCTACACAAATCCCATTTTGCTCGCATGAGGCATGTATCCTTCTACACCTTTCCATTGCAAAGTACCTGTTCAAATGCCTTTCAAATGTTGTACCTGTTCTTACCTCTACCACTTCCATTAGCAGCTCATTCCATATAACCATTATCCTCTGTGTGAAAAATGTACCCTTTAGATCTCCTTTAAATTTCTCCCCTCTCACCTTAAACCTGTGCCCTCTATAAGATATCTTTATTAGTCACATGTACAGTGAAACACACAGTGAAATGCATCTTTACGTAGAATGGGCTGGGGGCAACCCGCAAGTGTCACCACTCTTCCAGCGCCAACACAGCATGCCCACAACTTCCTAACCTGTACGTCTTTGGAATGTGGGAGGAAACCAGAGCACCCGGAGGAAACCCACACAGACACGGGGAGGACATACAAACTCCTTACAGAGAGCAGCCAGAATTGAACCCGGGTCTCTGGCGCTCTAGTCTTAGATTCCCAGACCATGGGAAAAGACTCCGACTATCTACCCTATCAATGCCACTCATAATCTTATAAACCTCCATTAGGTCACCCCTCAGCTTCCTATGCTCCATTGAGAACAAACTCAGCCTATCCATCTCGCCTTATAACTAAAGCCCACCATTCCAGCTATCATTCTAGTGAATCTCTTGCACACTCTCTCTCATGCTACCACATCCTTCCTGTAGTCTGGTGACCAGAACTATACACATATTCCAAGTGCAGCCTAATCAATGTTTTGTCCGGCTGCAACATGATGTCCCAACTCTTACACTTACTGCCTTGGCCGATGAAGATACGCATGCCAATGCCTGCTTCACTACCCTATCCACCTATGTCACCATTTTCAGGGAGCTATGAACTTGCACCCCAAGATCCCCCTGTACATCAACATTCCTGAGGTCCCTGCCATTTACTGTCTATGTCCTGCTAGCATTTGATGTCCCAAAATGCTTTACCTCACACTTGTCTGGATTAAATTCCATCTGCCATGGCTCCTTCTGAATTTCCAGCTGATCTGTGTCTCTCTGTATCTTTAGACAACTTTTTTCACTTTCTACAACCCCACCAAATTTTGTCATCAGCAAGTTTACTGATAGGATCATCTATATTCTCATCCGTCATTCACAAACAACAAAGGTCCCAGCACCGAAAGACTTCCAGTCAGAAAAGCAACTCTCCACCACTACCCTCTGCCTCCTATCCCCAAGCCAATTTTGGATGTAGTTTACCAATACACCTTGAATCCCAAGTGTTTTGCCCTTATGGACCAGTCTACCATTAGGGACCTTGTCAAAAGTCCATGTATACCACATCTTCCACCCTGCCTACATCAATTTTCTTAGTCATCTCCTCAAAATACTCTATCAGATTTGAGGGACAAGATTTCTCCTGCACAAAACCATGCTGACCACCACGCCCCTCCCCATTCAATCCCACCTTTCCAAGTCAACATAAATCCTGCCCCTTTGAATTTTTCCCAATAATTTCACTACGACTGATGTGCTCTGAGAAAGTCATTGACATTCTCCTGCTGCAGGTATTACAGGACAGATGAGGGCCTTGTGGAAGATAGAAGACATGAATTAGAGATTTCAAAGTAAGAATGCTTGATGACTTGATTAAATACTTGATAACTTTTCTCTCACGGTGATTTCTGGTACAGAAGAGTGAAGGCTGTGTGCATTATGCATGGATAAGTTAGTATTCTCTCAACAGGTAGCTGTGACAAGGCCAGTTAACTGCCTCCGGAGGTCGTGCATTCCGACACCTCAGACACATCTGAGGTCACCTTCTTGACAGGTGTTAGCTGTGGTGCCTGGAGGTTTTTTGCATCTCTGCTCTTGTAATGAAGGAAGGAGACCTATGAGTGAGAGAAATGCCACGGAATAACCAATGCCAGAAGGAATGGATGGAACGATGGCAATTATTGTGGGTGGCTCAGATAGAATGGCAGCACAGCGGCACAGCTCGAGGAGCCACTGCCTCATAGCACCAGAGACCCGGGTCCAATTCTGACCTCAGGAGCTGTGTGTGAGGAGTTTGCACTTTCTCCCTGTGACTGCATGGTTTCCTCCAGGTGTTCCGGTTTCCTCCCACAACCCAAAGATGTGCAGGTAAATTGGCCACTGTAATATGCCCTTCTTGTGTAGATAAGTGGTAGAGCCTGGGAGAAGTTGATGGGAACACAGGGAGAATAAAAAATATGATTAGTGTAGATGGGTGACTGATGGTCAGCACGGGCTTGGTGGGCCAAAGGTCCTGCTTCCATGCTGTATCTCTCTATGACTCAATTAAAAACATGTGGCATTGCATTAAGATAAGTGAGGATATTAGTGGTGGCTGATAGATGGTGATGAGAGGAAAAGTGTAGAAAGAAAGACTTGTTACACTGAATCCAGGAGAAGAAGCTGCACTTTTGCTGCTGGCACCTGCGGTCACACATTGTAAATATTATCTCCATGCTACCTCTTCCCATCGGCAGGAGAGCGCATATCCTTCCCTATATCCCATTACTGTCCCTGCATGAGACAGCAAGGTGTCTGGGAGTAGCCCACTGTCCATTTCCCTCTCCTCATTGAACTGCAGGAGACCGTAGAAGACATAAAATCTCTTGCTTCCAACATCCCTTTAAATATATATCCTCAGGTTGATACATGATAATTATCATCATGCCAGCTCATCCTGAGTGCTTGGGAATCCAGAGCTAATTCACTTATAGAGTTCTGATGAATGATTTTTGACCTAAAATGGTGACTCATTTTCTCTCTCCACTGATGCCATCTAAACTATTGAATATTTCCAACATTTTCTTTTTTATTTATATTAACAAGTAGCAACATTAAATCTGCTTCATTAAATACACAGTAAATATAAATTGGGTTGCGCACTCTGTGAACCTAGCCCCTGATCCCAGCACATCAGGAAATTTCATACTGGTAACTTGCACTCATTTAAATCCGCATATGTTTGCGCTCCATTGAGAATAGACACTTGGTGCAGAAAGTGTTAACATTTTGTCCTTCCATTTTTTTCCTGTTCAGGGATGAAAAATCCGTTGCTAAGCACCTCTAGATGACAGCACTGAGGTTCATTAAAAAAAATGGCAAACATTTGCTAAGCTCATTAAAAGCAATTTTGTGTATCAGATTCCTTCTCCACATGCTATGCGTGACAACACATCTATTAACCTTAATCCCATTGTCAAGTATGATACATTAAAACTAACAATTAGACAAAGCAAATGGGAGCTCAGAAAGTCATAAATGGGTTTTATAGTGCTATTAGATCTGAAAAGATTATTAAATTATTGGAATATTAATCTTTGTTCCTAGGTGATTGCAATTAAAGAAATTATCAAATTACTAATCTATTACATTTTCTTTCAGAAATACTTCTTAATTATTGTTATGTGCCCTAAGGTGGATCTTAGATACCCTTGGAGCTTTGGTAAAGTTTTATTTAGAATAACAATTAAATGACTCTCAAACAAAGGTATTTATTTCAATTTCCGCGCATGGTGCTTATCTCTCTCTCTTTCTCTTTCACACACACACAATCATGTGATGGTGGCCTCAGATAAATTATTTACATAACTATATACAAATACTCCACATTCATTTCCCTTTTTGAAAAAAACATATGTAACCACTTTTCATAGTTGTGTACAGTCAGTACATTTTCAGTCTGTTGATTGATCTTCTTAGTTGGTTTGACCTCTTCAATTGTGTACTTTACTCTGACATTGTATTCATTCTGGAACTGAGGAACTCACAACCACTTGATGACTCACTGCTCTTCAGTGACTCTTGAATAGCAATTGAGCCCACATCAACATCAGAAATGAATTCATCATTATACATTAATTCTTAGTCTTCAGGTGTGTTTCTTGCTGTGATCGTTTGATCTACATGGACATTTCTGACACAATTTCCAATACAAACTATGCACCTTTCTGGACTTCAGATTTGCAGTACGCTAAGATCCCACTGTTGAGTCTTGTACTTGCTCCTGAGTCCAATGACTTTAACCTTTGCACTCAGTTAAATGTGTGTATCTCTTCCTGTAGGCATTATGTTTTACTTCAACCATTGCCTCTCAATTTCCCCTTCTAATTTAAGCTTTACCAAGCTCAATCCCTTGCAAAAACAAAGATGCATTAACAGATCTGCTAGGGTAAAACTAGTAGTAGAGTATGGTGTCATGTGATATTTAAACCAGAAGCTGGCCAATTGATAATTCAACACGGAGCATTAATAATCTTGGAATGCTTGTTCCTTTTAAGGCACCTTTTAACACACCCACAGATCATTCCATACCCCATTGGAAATAAGATGATACAGAAAAATCAATAGATGCTTATTGCAGCTACATCACATAAAATTCTCAAACAGCGTGTCCATTGTCGAATGCTAATTCAGGATTTCAGTGCAGCAAAGACCCATCTCAACTCTTCAATGATACATTCTGCTGTTTTACAGGTACCAAAATGTTTAACTTCAATCCATTTTGAGTCCACATTGACAAGCAGGAGGAAATCATTGTTTTCTTTTTGACAATGGTTGACTCAGATGTTTCTAAGGGTGCAATAGCATCCTAGATGGTATTGATTTGCATTGCTGGCAAACTCCAATACATAGACACAAAAGTTCCACTCCTTATCAGCATTTGGTAAACTCCCAACAATGGCTTTCACATTGACAATTCCAGTGTGTTCGGCATGCAACACTTCTACAATCTCCTTCCTTGGAAACTTGGGATGACTACTCAACATCCTCAGTTTAAACATCCTGGTAGTTCAACGCTGTGATCAGAGAATGGCTGTAAAGCTTCATTTGGACACTTGTCCATCCCAGCATAGACTCTCTAAGTGTTTAGGCCCACTTTAGTATGACAACTTGCTAATACATTGGAACACGCTGTGAGTGCCATTGAGAAACCTTCATCTACAAGTTGTATTGTGAAAATTAAACTTTCACTTCTAATCTCAAACAATTCAGGAGTTAATGTGGACAAAGCATCAGCCATTACACTTCCTTTCTTGAAAATATTCAATTGTATAATCATATTTTGACAACAAAATTGCTCACCTTTGCATCCTGAAAGCTGCCATTGCGGGGTTAGGACCCAGGATCACCAATAGCACTTTGTTATCCATTATGAGAACCAAAGGTCACCACAGTAGGACCTGTTGGAATTGTTTCACACTGAAGGTATTTGTTGCTACGTCTTTCTCAGCGTACTTTCACTCTCTTTATTATGAGCATATGAAGTAAATGCTACAGAGACACAAGAGACTGCTGATGCTGGAACCTGGTGCAACAAACAATCTGCTGGAGGAACTCAGCAAGTTCAGCAGCATCTGTTGGGGGGGGGGGGGGGGGGGGAGGGAATTGTCGATGTTTCAGGTCAAAACCCTGCATCAGGGCTGAAAGCGGAGAGGGGAAATGGCCAATATAAAGAGGAGGGGGGAGTGGTGAAACAGGGGCCAGTAGGTGATTGGTGGAACAAGGAGGGTTGAAGGATGACAGGCAGATGGAGCCAGGTAGGAGAAGGGGAGTAGTTGAGTTGGGAGACAGAGGCAAGTAATTGATAGGTGGAAGCAGACAAAAAAAGAGCAGATGGACGAGCCAGATGGAGGGGAGAAGAGGGCGAAGGTGGAGACAGTTAGGAGTGTGATAACTGCGAAGACAATGCTGACATCTGATAAATAAGGAAAGTGATAATGGGAACCATTGGGGAGAAGTGAAGGGCAGATGGGATCAGATGGGGAAGGGAGGATCTGGTGGGTGAGATGTGTGGGTAGTAGGTGGATGGAACCAGGAGGAGGAGGGGGTATGGGAAAGGGAGGACTGGAGGTGGATCAGAAGGAGCGAGGGGGGGGGGGGTGGAAACATAGAGACAAGGGTTACCTGAAATTAGAAAATTCACTGTTCATACACAGAGTACACAGGCAGAATATGAGGTGTTGTTCTTCTATTTCCTCCACTGCCAGGGTGAGGCCCAACACAAACTAGAGGAACGACACCTCATATTCCTCCCAGGTGGTCTACAACCCAATGGTATGAACATTGAATTTTTCAATTTCAGGTAAACCCTCACCTCCAGTGTGTTTTACTTCTGCTTCCACCCCTCCTCCTCCTGATCCACTTCCGGTCCTCCCATTTTTGTCCAATTTCCCATAATCCCTTTTCAGCACCCCATCTGCCATTTAGTCCCCTCCCCCTCCTGCCTTGTACAAAAAAACTTGCCTTGTACATCTCCTTTAAACATTCCCCCGCACACCTGAAACATTTGCCCCCTAGTATTTGATATTACCACTCTGGGAAAAACACCATCTACCCATCTATGCCTCTCATAATTTTTATACACTTGTATCAGGTTGCCCCCTCAGCCTCCAATGCTCCAGGTGCATGTTTGTCCAACCTCCCCTTTTAGCCAATACTCTCTAGTAAAGGTAACATCCTGGTGAACCTTTTCTGCATCGGGCCCTGGGGACTTATTCACCTTAATGTTTATCAAGATATCTAACTCCTTCTTAATATCGACATGCCCAGAATATCAACATATCTCTCCCTAATCTCACCATCATCCATGTCCCTCTCTTTGGTGAGTACTGATGTGAAGTATTCATTAAGGACTTCACCACTTCCTCTGGCTCTGTGCATAAATTCACTCCTTTATCTTTGAGTGGGAACTACCCTTTCCCTAGCTACCCTCTTCCTTCAAATAAATGCATAAAATGTCATGACATTTTCCTTAATCCTACTTGCCATGGACATGTCATGGTCCCTTTTAGTCCTTCGAATTTCTTGTTTAAATTCTTTCCAGCTTCCTTTATATTCCTTACGTCCTTGTATGATTTCATCTACCCAAACCTTACCTATGCTTCCTTTTTTCTTTTTGACTAAACTTACAATATCTCTTGTCATTCAAGGTTCCTGAACCTTGCCACCTTTATCATTCATCCTCACAGAAACTTGCTGGTCCTGGACTCTCATCAATTAGGCTTTAAAGGACTCCTGCATGTCAAATGTGGACTTACCCTCTAAGAGCCACCTCCAATCTACTTTCTCCACTTCCTGCTTAATACTGTTATAATTAATATTTCCCCAATTTGGCACTTTCACCCAAGGACCAGTCTTATCCTTATCCATAACTATCTTAAAACTTATGGAATTATGGTCACTGTACCCAAAATGCTCCACCACTGAAACTTCAGTCACTTAAGATAAGATATTTTTATTAGTCACATGTACATCGAAACACACAGTGAAATGCATCTTTTGTGTAGAGTGTTCTGGGGGAAGCCCACAAGTGTCGCCACGTTTCGGGTGCCAACATAGCATGCCCACAACTTCCTAACATGTACGTCTTTGGAATGTGGGAGGAAACCGGAGCACCCGGAGGAAACCCACGCAGATACAGTGAGAACGTACTAACTCCTTACAGACAGCGGCCAGATTTTAACCCGGGTCGCTGGTGCTGTAAAGCTTTATACTAACCGCTACACTACTGTGCCTGCCTTATTTTTAGCCAGGCTAATTCCCTAATATAAGGTCTAGTGCGGCCCCATCCCTAGTTGGACTATCTACATATCTTTCAAGAAACCATCCTGGCTGCACCTAACAAATTCTGTCCCACTTAAATCCCTGGCACTGACAGATTCCCTGTCAATATTGGGGAAGTTAAAATCACCCACTACAATAATTGTTTTGGACATTGAGTGTGGCAATGTAATCATTTATGGCTTCTCCCAGCTTTTGATTGTGTGTGCTGAATTTATAGCTCTCCATTATCCCCAATGGCAATGGAATGAAGTGTACTTCCAATCTACAAACCATCTGCACAAATGAGATATCTGTAGCTTTCTGCAGAGATTCTAACTTAGTGAGTGTGTGATGCACTTCAGAGCCAACTTCATAAGTAATATTGCTTTCTTATATTCCCACACTGTAACATTCAATGACTGCACATTTTCAGTGATGTTTTCCAGCTCAGGAATATTATTGGCCATTATAAATATCTCCATCCTCTTGATGTAGAATGTGAACAATTCACACTCCTTTTTAATACATCCCAACGCAGTGTATATAACCCACTTCAGCTTCAGCTGACATTTTCTTTCTTTTTTCACTGATATAGTGCCACTGTACTCAAACCACCAATATGTTTGCACTTTTATTTTAGTCTGTTCTGCAATTTGAAAAATCACTTGGTCAGCTTTAAAAGTGGGTGCTGTTGCCTAGAAGTTGGCAGTGACTGTCTGCCTTTCATCTGATTTACTTACTGAGCTTGGAGTTAGGAGACTGAACCTACAGGGCGATTTTCTGCAGGATTGTCTTTCCCATTTTTACTCGCAACCTTGAAGTTTTCACAGAGATCACGAGGTAAGAAACAAAAACAGGAAATGCTGGAAATACTCAGCAGGTCAGGCAGCATCCGTGAAGAGGTAAACAGAGTTTCATGTGGATGACATTTTAGCAGAGAAAATAGAAATCAAACATGTTTTAAATTGCAGAGAAGGGGGAGAGGTGGAGAGAACATAGGGAATGTCTGTGATAGGGGACCAACAGTCTCTGAATGATACAATTGGTGGTCATAGGAACATGAAAGAAGGGTGTAAATTGTCACCCTGACAGCAAAGACCGCTCATGTATATACACACATGAGAACATCACTATGCTTCTGACCAAATGACTTATTTACATAACTATATACAAACATATATTTCATTTATTTTCAGAAACAATATGGAATCATGGAAAATTTTCAACACAGAAAGAGTCTATTTGGCCCATTGTGTATATGCCAGTCAAAAATGAGCTTCCCAACCTAATCCCAACTTCCCACACTCAGTCCTTTGCTCTGCAGATCACTTCTCTGCAAGTTCACATTCAGGCATTCTTTAAATGTGACAAGAGTTTGGCCTCTATCACGGGTTTCAGAGTGAAAAATATTTTCCTCATCTCCCCTCTAATCCTTTAACCAATTATTTTAAATCTATACCCCTTGACCCCTCAGCTAAGGGAAATAAGTCCTTCCTATGAGGTCTACATGAGCCCCTCATGGTGTTATACACCTCAGATAAGGCTCCCCTCAACTTACTCTATTCCAAATTAAATAACTCCAGTTTATCCAAACTTTCAAAGCTAAATGTTCCAATCCCAACAATATCTCTGTAAACCTGCTCTGCACTCTCTCTTGTGCAATCCCATATTATCAAAAATTTGGTGACTACTCCAGAACTGCACATAGTTCTCAAGCTGCCTAGTCTTGTATATAGACGTAGCATACCTCATCCATTGAACCTCCTTCCTTGCAAACTGAGAGGGGAGTGGTTCTTATTTGAACTATAACTGAATATTACTTTCAGTATTTGGGGAAGTAAACTGCACAAGTGCATTTTATCCTATAGCACTAAAGCATTCATTGTTTTCCTCACAAGCTTGTTATGTGCTCTCAGTATGTGAGCATATCCCTTATGTCAAGGTGATCTCTTGGTGTGCAGATGAGGAATATGTTATGGTAATCATCCTCCCTTGCTTGATGATGGGCTTTGTCAGCAGCTGAGTGAAATGGTAAGTGAAGCCATTGAATCCTGAAGGTAGAGGGCTGATAAATGTCCACATGTGAAATCTGAAAGCCCATCTCTTGCCAGTCATGCAGAACAGCATTAAACAGCACATTTGGAGAAGCCAAAGCACAAACTCTCTTGTTTACCTGCATTGAAGATGGCTTACTATTTTCTTTTAAAAACAGAAAAAAAATGTGGATTTTTCACAACTCCCTTTGAGGCATTTTGTGATAGTTGCTGCCAATTTTGAAATAGCGGAAATGATCTGCTGACACATAAATTTATATTTTAGTTAATTAAGAAATGTTTTTTTGGTGGTGGTACCTCCAGTGCGGTCTATAAGTAGCAAATTAGCACATAAGTGTTTAGCATATTTATATAATAAACCTGAGTACTTCATCATACTGCTGAAGTCAATGTACTTACATTATCCTCAACATTTTATTTTTAAATTTATATTTTACATGTATAATTAATAATGTATTCCCCTTCCTTAGAAATATTGCTGCACATTTCTGATCCTCTATTATTAACATCAGATGAAATACTAAGATTCTGGTATCACTCATATTTGGTTTACTCCTAGTCCTACTATGTTCTTTTGATTTTCTAGTAGTTGTGAAGTCATCTCTAAAATAGTTTTTCTTAGTTGACTTTATCTTTGTTTGCCCATGTCATTCAGATTGATAGTTAAGCACCTTTAGGTATCACAGCTTTCTGTTGGTTTAGGAATATGAAGCAAAAAGCCTCTAAAGGGATTGCTAAGTAGTTTGTAATATATAACTGAATCATACACTTCCTAATTGCACACCTTTCTAAATATTTCACCCAAGCTTGTTCCCTTTCATTTTGATTTGACTTTCTCTCTGAACCATCATTTCTCACCTTTCATTCTTAGTTATTCATTTATCAGATATGGATATCATTGGCATATATGCATATCCCTAACTTATCCCTGAATTTAGTGGGCAGTCAATGACACTGGTAGGTTTGGAGTCACAATAGGCCAGACTGAGTAAGATTTCCTTCTCTGAATGGTGGGTTTCTAAACAGCAAGATAGTAGTTTCCTAGTCAGTATGATGGATCACTAGGCTTTTATTGAATTACTTGAATTTAAATTCCCAGCCACCGTGGTAGGATTAAATCTCGTCAATAATCCAGATCTCTGGATACTAGTAACTTAACCAGTATGTTAGTGTGCTCCTGAAAGGTTCCATATTTATTTTCCTTCACTCAGAATTCAGCCAATTACAGACAGTGAGGATTGCATTTGCTGAAAATCCTGACAATGTTGTTCCCAGCTTGGACGCAGTCACTCACTGATAGCACACCACCGACAGTAGTGTCATTATGGGTCAGTTGAAAGCTTCAGCAGAAACCTTATGGCTTTCATTTCTATGCACTATGGAAATAACTTCATTTCTTTATCTTTATATTACTGCAATAAAGGTAAATTTTATACTAAATTGTAATTTTTCAAAGAACAGTTTTCCATTAAAATTAGGCCCAGCAAAGCAGGCTTCAATTCCCTCAGAAAAGGATTTTTTTTACCCTGTTGGACTTTTAAACTAAAGATTTAGTCAGAACTAAAGTCTTAATTTTAAGCTAGATGAATTGGTGACGGTGGAAGTTGAAATGGGCGATGGTCTGCCACAGATGCATCAGCGTGAGGGCCAGGTTATTTTAACTTATGGGCCTTATTTTAATATTAATGTCTGTTTATTCTATCTAAGCTAGTGGGGCTAACTGGAGCCTGGAGATCAGGGACAGAATCTGGGGTTGAAGCTGGTTGCTGCCAGGGACTAAAGACATTGACTGCTTACATAAGGAAAGGGGTGCAGGTAGAATCGCAGAGCTAAGTCTGGTCAAAGACAGAAAGGTAGGATTCTGACATGGTAGGTACAAAAATTCTGTGCAGGGCCTAAAGGGGCATTCTTGCTCCTCCTGACCTCCAATCACCCCTTCTAAATATGGAAAGTAGTCATTTAACATGGCCTCAACTGGCATAGGATATGGCGGTGGTGCAGCGGTTAAATTACTGAACTAATAACTAGAGGCCTGGACTAACAATCTGGAGACATTCATTCAAATCTCATCGGGGCAGCTATGGAACATGAATACAGTTTAATCCTGAATTTGGAAACAGATAACTGCAAAAACTACCAGATGATTGTAAAATTCATCTGTTTCACTAATATCCTTCAGGGGAGGAAATGTGCCACTTTTACCTGATCTAACCCATGTGTGACTGCAGACCCATCCTAAATCATGTGGTTAACTCTGAAATAGTCTAACAAGCCAATCAGTTTAAGGGCGCTAAGGGATGGGCAATAAATGCTAGCCTCAATGCTGATCCTGATCTTGAAAGATGATTTTATAAACACACAAGATTTCATTGCATCTCTGGTATTGTGTGGATGTTCTGGAATCTGAAGTTAAAATCAAGTCAGAATGCCGTTTTGCCCTTATCATAGAACATAATTGGAGCTCCAATTATAACCTATAATTGTAAACTACCATGGTGTAAACAGAAAGCACTCCATCATATTATAGGCATAATGTTCAGGAAAGTACTTGTAGATTACGAAGCTAGTCATTGATTCAGCTTCTTGTTGCTTCCTTTAAGTTAATCAGGTTTCCATGGAAAATAGAATGTTTTTCAAATCAATGTCTGATAGTTTCATAAATATTCTTGTCATTTTGAACAGTTAAAAAGAGCACAGTCTTTCTTCCACATCCTCACCATTGAATATATCAGTCTATTAATCTAATTCACTTCCTTCTTATTTAAGCCTGAAGCAATTCAAAACTCCTTTCAAGTCTCTTTATCCAAATTTGACCTATCTACCAGCTTGCTGATATCAGTCTTAGCTTTTGAGTTTCTCTGAAAGGGACCCCTGTCTCCAAGCATTAAAATTACCTTATTTTTGCCAGATTTGTCTCCTGAATAATATGGAGCAATACACTCTGTATTTTTTTTCTTTCTGGACAGCTTTATAAAGGACAGTCAATGGATCACATTCTAGTTTGGGATCCGTCATTTTTCCAGAGCCAAGCAGGGGCTCCTGCGCTGATCTATTGAAGTGCTCTGAAGTCCAGCGAAGCACAGATGCTGGGAGGAGGTGGAGAATCGTTGTCCACCAATGAGGGGGAAGAATTTAAGTAGGCAACGAAGCAGCAATTTTACTTCTGCTGACCTCACACATTTTAACAAGCTATCTTACCACTTAGAAATGCCAATGATAAAGTCTGGCATGAGCGTGCAACACGAGGCTGCGATCATTTCTCCCTGGAGGCAGCCCAACGGGGATATTTAAACAAGCTCCTAGTTGTTTCAAGCGCAAGTGTTTGGTGACCCTTTAAAGGCCTATTGAAAAGGTCCCCAATTGATCTTCAATTGCCCATTTTTGCCCTTCATCTGAATTTGCATTTGAATGTATTACCAGTTGGCCCAATAGCAGGTTCAGGTAAGGTGAAAAAATAAATCATCTCAAGCATTCAAAAAGCAGCAGAATATGGTTTGCAAGCAGTTGAAAGATTCCCTCGAGATATCTTTTTGAACATAACTTTCATTCCAGGTATTCAAATGATCCATGAAAACTCAGCAAGTATATAACAGCCTAAGATGACCTCAAGTTGGATTATTCTCCCTTTCTTTATCTTTACAGTGACTCAGTATTATCATGACTGGATTTGCAGCCTTTGCACAGTATTTGTACAGCATGAAATTTTACAATTTTTAGTTAGAGCCTGTAAAATTTAAAGTGGTTTCAATAAGCTCCAGCATTGCCATTTCATTCATACTCGGGTCATTATTTCATTCTACCACTCTAAGGATGGAAAAATTCTGTTTCCAGTTCAGCAGATTGTTTAGATAGGCTGTAGATTCCAAAATTGAGCAGACATAAAAAAATCAAGGAAATTCAACAAGGAGTAGGCTTTGCATTAATAAAGTAGTAAAGTTATACCATAAAGAACATACAGGAACCTTTGTACTCTTGATAATTGAAGTTTGTCATATTCTACTTTTCAAGAGAACACCGTCAGTAGTATAAATGTACTTACAGAGCATTACCTTAGCCCTAATGTTCTTTGAATAATCTAAATAAAGATGGTTAAATTAACTATTTTGAAAAGTGAAAATCCAAAGCAAATTCAGAACATGTAAAAAATGTAGAGAAATAGAAATCATCCAATTAAAAAAAATCACCTTTTCTCTTTCAGCTAATATCTAAGTTCAGATGCAATCCCAGTAAAAAGTGGAAACACAAAAGACCACAGATGCTGGAATTTGGAGCAACAAACAATCTGCTGGATGAACTCAGTGGGTTGACCAGCATCTGTGAGAGGAAAGGAATTGCTGATGTTTCGGGTTGAAATCAGGGTCTCGACCCGAAACAATGACAATTCCTTTCTCCCCACAGCTGCTGCTTGACCTGCTGAGTTTAGAACATTGAACATAGAACACTGCAGCACAGTACAGGCCCTTCGGCCCACAATGTTGTGCCAACATTTTATCCTGCTCTAAGATCTATCTAACCCTTCCTTCCCACATAGCCCCCTATTTTTCTATCATTCATATATTCAGAAGATTGTTTGTTGCCCCAGTAAAAAGTCATTTGATTTTCAAAGAGTTAAATGAAAAATTGATATGGTTGTGTACACCAAAAAAAAATTACATCTTGGTTAACAAAATAATTTAAAGTGTATTATTCATGCCTACAATACACCTTTTTCATTTATTAATGCTTAAGTATTTAATGGCATGCCAGACCTCACATTTATTAGCATACATGAAAAATGCTGCCATTAGGACCAATGCCATTTTGTAATGACTGGATGCTTAATTATCCATATCTCTGAAGCTGATTGCTGTTCCTGGTTTGTTCGTAATTCTCTCTCTTTTCCCACAGTGCAGCATAGCCAGACTACTCAGACTACAGGTCATTAAGTAACCATTGAAAGATTGTTTTAAGAATACCTAAAGGACACATTTAGCTCCAGAGAAATATGTGTCTTGATTCCTCATGTGTTTAACAGGTGTTTGGCATTACAGTGCATAACAAAGGATTAGTTTGCCCAAGCTTCAGATCGTCCCTAATTATGACTGAATGCTGGTGTGAACCATTGTAATTTTATTGCAATTATTTGATACCACAATGACATCACACAATAAATCTATACCCTTGCCCACAATTCTTGCTAGTTGCATTAACAGCTTTTAAAACACTAAGTGACTGTGGGCCTCTTCAGCATAAAATTATTCTAAACACAGTGCCTTCATGAGCACTTCAATGCCTGCCATTCTTCTTCTGTTGTGAAGCAGGATTTGCAAATGAGCTTATTTCTCTGCAGTAAACTAATTGTTCTCCCCTCTCTTTATGCAAGAGCTTTCAGCTGGATAAAGGATTCTGCGCTCATCAAAAGTGCTTTTTGTTTGCCTTGTCATGGTTCCTTAAAAGTGAAGATCTCGTTTGCCGAATGGATGCATAATTATATAAATGAGAATGTAACAAGTAAAGAGCTAATTAGATAAAATGGCGATTTAGCAAAGTTGCAGTAATAAGATAATGGCGAGGGGAGGAGGGGAGGCACCACAATAAGTCCAGTCAGTGTAATAAACTGGAAGCCATTAGCATGCTCCACTGTGTTTTAAAAGCAGTTTTTTTTTCCAAAGACTGAACTATACCATCAGACAATCTAGCATAAGAAATGTTTTGTTGTAATAGCTGCACATTGACATTATTGTCTTCCAATGAGTAGAGTAGTTCACAAGCAAGGCAAAAACAGGGCAGCAGGTGTTCTCTGATAGATTTTAATGTCAAAAGACAAGACAAAAGTGCCATTTGCCACACATAGTTGAGTAGATATGTTAAAATACATGAGATATTTGTGTGAGTACTGACATCAAGAATGGGGGGGGGTGGGGGTGGGGGTGGAGAGTAGGGATGACACTGACAAGCCTCTTAACAGAGACAGAGAACACATTGGGAAGAAGCAATGGATTTAGGAAGAGCAATTACATTAAGTACAAGATGGAATGAAGCTTTAGAAAATGGAAAACACCATTAGGTCCAAACAAACTCTTGTTTCCATAGATCATTCCTATGATCTAAAATTAATTACAAAGGTTCAATATAGAAGCACCAGGATGATGCCAATGATGGAGAAATAAGATAATGAAGAGAGTATTGAGAAATTGAGGAAGTATTTACTGGATCTGAAAGGATTACAAAGGATTACAAAGATATCGTCATGATTACAATAATATTTCTATTATTGGGCAAAGTGTTAACATGTTATAAATTTAAAAATTTATAAGAAAATTTAATAGAGGGGAAATTAGATTTTTTTCAGCTCTGCAAGTGAATGGAATATGTCTCTGCTAAAAACTGTTGATGTTGAACCAATGAATTGTTCACAAATGAAATTGGACAACTGCTTTAAAAAGCAGAATATTACTATATATGCAAATATTAGGAGTATGGGATTCATAAGCTTAATCGATCAGATGGCTTAATGGCCTGCTTGTACACCATAACATTTTATTGGGCCAGATTATACTTCCCAAGACCCACATCACAAGTTCATCCCAGCACTACTCTCACAGCCCCACTAATCTTTTGTGGCCATGGAGGTGCAAATGAGTGATCTCTTGCTGCCAAAACATTACAGAAAAGAGAACAGTCCACAACCATCACTTGGCTTTGGACAACAGATCCTGGGGGCCTACCACTGGAACTCCTGATGGCCTTTCGACAGTTATGCTGCCAGAAGTCTTTGCAAACATTTCCAAATGTTCCTGGTGATCAGAGACATCTAAACACTATTGAAACAAGTTTAAAAGAATTAAAATGTTATAAGTTATTTTAAGTAACAAAGACTTAAAAATAATTTCATTTGCAAACAAATTTTGCTCATAGAGTTAAATATTAATTAAAATTTAAAAAATCAAACCACTTACCTTCATTTGACTTCTCCATCCAGGTCAAATGCGAAGTGTATCCTCCCCTTAGCTCAGGATGAGCCAAAATCTCCTCTGCACTTGTTTATTAGTCCAGAGGTAAAGTAAGAGGTCAGACGCATGAACATCTGGACTCCAGCACATCCCTGACTTCAATATTGCAATCCACAGGCACGGAACTCAGGAAAATACTGACCCACGCACTTCAACTGGTTGGCTGGGTGTCAGCGTGTTGCAGTGCACTGTAAGGTAATATCTTTTCCTTGCTCAGAACTTGACTTGAAAATACAGCTACAAAATTCAGCTCATGGGTACACATTTGATGGGTTCCAGTTGGTTCCAATGAGCCACCCAATCTGCCTATGCTTAGTTACTTATGGTGCGAGTTACACTGGCTACCATATTGCTGAGGGGATCACTGTGCGTGCAGTTAGGGTCCCTGAGGCAGCACGCAGACCAGACAGGTCTGACATTAATTAGTGTGCACACTGACTTGACACAAATACTGTCAAAATGGATCTCAGTGCTCCAGCTAATGCCTTATCTTAACCTGGTACAGCTGAATGCACATTCAACAGCAGGAGGGACCTCCCACCAACACTGTTTAAAAGCTTTCATCAATTACTTGCAGATTAGTTGCTGATGGATTTCAACTAGCTGGTGCTGTGATTCTACAAGTATTTTGTGGTGTCCAGAGATCTTTAACTTTGCTAAAGTCAGCAGGGAGTAGTGTGCCAGATGTTGAACAGCTATGGCTGAAAAATTCAATCGCAGAGATTATGAATTTTAAGTGTATGCAAGTAACTTAGATTAAAAAGTCAATCATTAAATGCAATTGCCACCTCATAGTGATCAAGGCCACTAATTCTACTTTTAATCAGAAGCTTTCGTGCACACGGTGCACCTGCATGTGAAGCACATGGAGTATGCATTAGTGATGTTGATGGATGTGTAAAGCCATATTCCAGCTCCCCTGTGAAATTGAATCACGATTATGTGATTAACATACAGTGTAGACCACGCAGAGGAAAGCCTATCTTAGTAGCGAAACCAAACGCTATTTCAAGAGATCATCAATTACTTGCTGTGGATTTACTACGAAGAGAGCTCATTGTTTTGATGGGACTGACAACGGCAGTTTGAAATTGCGTTGTGACTCTGGATGAGCACTGAGGACATGGAAACCTTTTACCTCTGCTTACTGTGGATGTTTTAACTGTGGCCCCACTGGGCCTCCAACACAACCACAAGAAAGGAGCTGAAGGCACTGCCTACCTGCCAAAGGAGCATGAAGAAGGAGAGCCAGAGAGCTTGTGTTAAGAACGTCTATCCCTCAACTATCCTCTGAGACCAAGACTCCTACTCCTAAATGTCCAATACCAGGACTTTACCTCAGGTGTTTGGACTCCAATGGGCAATGCAACCCACCCACATCTGGGCAACATACCGGCAACAAACGCAATGTTGCCACGTGAACTGTGTTAGAGATGTAGCAATATGTCATATTGGACAGCTCCTCACATTCTGCCTTGGGAGTCTCCAACCTGATGGCCTCAACATCGATTTCTCTAACTTCCAATAACCCCACCCCTTCTTCCACCCCCCCCCAACCACTCCCCTGTCTTCCCTTATTCCTGTGGCTCCCTTCCCCTGCCTTGATGACCTGCCCATCTCCTCTCCTCCCCTCCTCCATCCTTTATTCCCTGGTCCACTGCCCTCTCCTTCCAGATTCCTTCTTCTTCAGCCCTTTGCCTCTTCTACCTATCACCCCTCAGCTTATTACATCTTCTCCTCCTCCCCCACCCACCTACCTTCCCCCTCTCACCTGGACTCGCCTATCACCTGAACTCGTCTATCCCCTGCCTGCGTGTACTCCTCCCCCTCCCCCCACCTTCTACTGGCTTCTGCCCTCTTCCTTTCCAGTCCTGATGAAGGGTCTCGGCCCAAAACGTTGACTGTTTATTTCCCTCCATGGATGCTGCCTGACCTGCTGAGTTCCTCCAGCACTTTTTGTGCAGATTCCAGCAACTGCAGAATTTCTTGTGCCTAGAGGAGCCATGCAGTATTCAGCAAAACAGTCAAGATATACGGTGTTCTGTTGTATGCTGCACAACCTCACAGAGGCATACCGCACAGAGACAGGTCCTTCAGCCCATTGAGTCCGTGCTGGCCTTCAAGTACCCAGTTACACTCACCCCATTTTATTCTTCACACTTTCCCATCAACTTCCCCAAGAATCTACCACTGACCTACACACTAGGGCTGATTCACAGTGGCCAATTGACCTACCAACCCACACATCTTTGGCACGTAGGAGGAAACAGGAGCACCTGAAGGAAACCCATACAGTCATAGGGAGAAAGTGTAAACTCCACACAGACAGCACCCGCGGTCAGGATTAAACCAAGGATGCCAGAGCTGTGAAGCAGTACCTCCACTGGCTGTGCCCCTGAGAGACCACTGTGCCTGACCATTATAGCAGCTCAGCCCTTGTCACCAGCTGCATAGCAAACAATTGTGGACAAGGTATTGGTATTGGTTTATTGGTATTGGTTTATTATTGTCACCTGTATTGAGGTACAGTGAAAAACTTGTCTTGCATACCGATCGTACAGGTCAATTCATTACACAGTGCAGTTACCTTGAGTTAGTACAGAGTGCATTGATGTAGTACAGGTAAAAACAATAACAGTACAGAGTAAAGTGTCGCAAGCCCCATAAGAAGATTTAAAAGAATATCATTAGTAATAGTTAGTGACATAGAGTTTAAATTTAAAAGTGTAGAACAATTATAGTAAGGATAATGAGTAGATCTGTAGAGAGCAGCTTGCAACGAGTCGCCACACTCCGGCACCATCTTGCCTCGGGAAAGGAGGAGGATGAAGGAGAGAGGAAGGGAGGAGGCATCTTAGACAGCCCCTTTCTGGCTGTACTGTCTACAACAACTGGTTCTATTGAGATGCAGGAAACACAGCCTCAGTTTCCCGTTCAGCACCAATTCCACATCTTCCCTCTGCACTGACCATCACAATATCCATCTGACAATAGTGCAGAAATTAAAGTTAACAGGAAATTAACATTCCAAACCAATTGCATGAATCAAACCACACTAAGTTGCACACAGTCACCACCTTTATGCAACCTTTTAGTGCCTGTCTTCTGCCTGCCTTTGCCTGGTTCCTCACGGGGCTACCCCAATGGCTGCAATACGGCTGCTGTCTTTGGTGGAGGAGATGGCAGGTGGGCTTGTACAGATGACTGTGCACACTTCTGGGATCAGAAAACCCAGCTCCAGGCTGCATCTTTTCAGCACGAGTAGCAGCAGCCTGGTTTAGATGGCTGACAGGAAATCACAAGTTCATTGCTGGAATGGCAGTGAGGGGGTCACGAATGCTTTCACCTTAAGAGAAGGACAGCAGATTGGCCGTCAGTGTATCCTCTGGCACTTCATCAGGGTGGCTTATCAGTAATCCATTGAAGAACAGATTGCAGGACTGTTGTGACACCCTGCAAGCCTTTTAAACATTGGTATCCATAGCCATGATGACAGCAGTCTGAGTACTCTGGAGAATAGTAATCAATCTCAGGATGGATCGATTATTTTCTCAAGAGGCCCACTTACTTCATTGAGAGCAAGCAATATAACAGCCAGGTCTTCTCTGCTGCCAGTGCATTAACCAGTGTTCCAACCGTCTACCAAGGAATTAGGGTCAATACACTGCACCAGCAAATCCAAGCCCTATGCCTTTGATCATTATTATCTGAAGGACAGTTTTGAGTGGGACAACTTAATCTATAGTCAGTTTTTCTTCCAGGTTTTCGTAGATTTAATTATAAATAATGAACCAATATTGGGAAAACAATGGGAAGCATTAAATTTTAACTGCGGGATGTAAAACTAGTCCCCCCCAGGTCTAACATACAGTCATGGCAAGATAGGTCTCTGAATCCCTTCCAAGCCTTTGTGACCACATGAGGAAACTACAATCCACACTTCCTACTGATAAACGAAACAGATATCCATTCAATCCCTCACACAATAGTAGCAGTAAGCCCTTATCTTCAGCTTTGATCTTTCTAAATGACCATAGATGAATTTAGGATGGCTGAATCATCATTGTTATGAGATTCACAGGCAAGTAAACTGCAATTTCAAACTACATCAGATTCGTTTTTAATATCATTAACAAGCAGGATTTGTTTGACAGACTATTTTCATCCCGGATTCTAGATAAGTCAGATGTGTGAGGGAAACTTTATAGAAGGAACAATGTAGTATTTCAGGTAATTCCTTTCTCAAGTTCACTCACATGATATGATTCGAGGTTAATAACTGAAGCAAGCAAAGAGAATATGAGCTCCATTGAACAAAACTGGCCCACCAGTTGGAAAATTATATTGTATTCTCTTACTGATCAAAGATATAAATCATTATCTAGCAATCAATCAAAAGCTCATGCTTTCCAGCATTCATAACAAACACATACTGATCAGAATAAGGCTGATGCCTGGTACTGAAAGAAACACAGTCCAAGAGTGGTTAGTGAAAACTAAGTACTTGGACAGTTCTTCAGTGCTATCAACAAATCTATGGCTCAGGCACCCAGCCCCTTCACATTAATAGCAAAGAACAGAGATAAACCTATCAAGGACAGAGGGGCTCAGCACCCACTTGAAGGAATACTTCAAAGACTTTCTTAACCATGACCCTGTCATTGTCAAGTACCCTTTGGACACTATCCCACAGCACCCTGTTCAGTACAACCATGCCACAACTCTTGACCAACAAGAAGTCGAAAAGGCCAAAGGCCAACTATGAAAGAACAAGGCCTTGGGAGACAGTATCCCTGCTTACATTCCAAAACTCGATGGTGAGGAGCTTCAGTCACAAATCCACAATGTCATTGGTCATATCTGGGAAGGGGAGGGTATGCCAGGTGACATCAGAGATACTGTAATCATAACCTCTTCAAAAAAGGAGACAAACCCAACCGTGGTAACTACAGAGGGGTCTTCCTGCTCTCTGCTGCAGCCAACGTTATTGGCAGGGTCCATCTCAAATGCCACCTCCCTGTGGTTTCTTTAATGGTCCAATGGACATGAACTCTACCAAGCAGCAGCTCTAAACAAGATGTAGTGAGTTCCATTATCTACACAGGGCCTTTTCTGACCTCATTAAAGCTGTTGACTCTATCAACCGAGAGGTACTGCGAAGCACACTCCTCAAATTTGGCTGCCTTCAGAAATCCATTTTGGAGTTACTTCATGATGGTATTCAAAACGATGATCCCAAACAACGGATGCACGGCAGACCGATCTCGTTTAGATAGCTGCCAAGCAAGGTGGCATCATTACCCCAACAATTTTCTCAATCTTTTCCACTGCACTGCTGCACCTCACCATCAGCAGCCTTCCCACTTGAGTGGAGCTAATCTTGAATGGCAAATTCATTGGGGGCTTTCAAGAGGGATTGGATGGGCACATGAATGAGAGGAAAATAGAGGGATATGGGCATTCTGTAAGTAGGAGGAAATAGCTATGTCGGCACAACATTGTGGGCCAAAGGGCCTGTTCTGTGCTGTACCGTTCTATGTTCAGGAAGCTTTTGAACCTTGGGTAACTCTCTCCATAACCAGTTATGGAGCTGCAGTATGTAACAACACTTGAATCTGCACACTTTCAGAGGCTGAACTTCAAGTCATCATTGACTCGCTCCACTGAAGCAGATGGGTCTTGCATTCTGCCTCCACAAGACAGAGGTCCCCTGCCAACCTGCCCCCATTGTTTAACACTGCCCTCTAACAGTGAAGGTTCATTGGCAGGACTCTGGAAAACGTGCGCCAATTGCTCTGGCTCAGGAATCCCCTCCCAGTAAAGGCAGACATTAATGATGAAATGCACCCTTGCCTATGGTGCCTCAGAACAGCCTTTGGCCAATTGAGAAAAAAGCTTTTTGAAGATCGAGACGTCTGAATCCACAGGGCAGTAGTGATCCTTGATCTCCTATATGCTTCTGAGACTTGGACTACTATCAATAGTCACCTTAATACATAGGAAAGATACCACCAATATTGCCCCCATAATATCTTCCAAATCCCCTGGAAGGATAAACAAACTGACATATGTGCCCTCTCCCTGGACAACAGCCCCAGAATTAAGGACTTAGTTACACCCAGGCAACTACACTGGGCAGGCCAAATCATTCATACATCTGACACCACACTCCTGAAACAGACAAACTATTCTGAGCTCTGTCACAAGAAGAGGTTACCAGGTAGACAGAGGAAAAGATTCAAGGATATTCTCAAAGCCTCCTTGAACGATGCAACATGTCCACCACCTTTTGGGAATCCCTGACTTGTCACTGCTCAAAATGGAAGAGGACCACTTGAAATCTGTCCTTTGTAGATGGAAGCAAAAAGTCCCAAAGAAAAAAAGACAGATTAACAAAATGGACCAACCTGTGGCAGATGGCGTTCAATGCAGAGAAGTGTGAGATAATCCACATTTGAGGCTACAAGAGACATATCAGAATGTTTTCAGTGACAAAGGGCTTGAAACGTTGGAGGAGGAAAGGGATTTGGGAATTCATGTATGCAAATCATTAAAAGCTGGTGCACAATGACAGAAACTAAAATGGGCTGACATTGGCCTCTATCACAATGGAGTTAGAACAAAAGTTAGGCATCCATTATGCAAAGCCTTGGTCAAATCACCAGGCGTTTAGTATTCGGCGCTCATTTCTGGGTACTCCACTGCAGGAAGAGTGGCATTGATCTTGAAGAGGGAATAAGAACTGGTTTACAGGAGTGTTAAATATCAATGAGAATGAGTTGCATACAGTTGAATTCAATGATTTTGGATAACCAACTTTTTCTCCTTGTGTCATCCAACTTAACTCAGCCGTTCTCTCTTCATAGATGCTGCCTGATCTGCTGAGTGCTTCCAGCACCCTCTTCTGTTTTAGATTTCTGCACTGCTGTGATCTGCCTTTCACAGTTCCAACATGTTCTTTTGTTCTTTATTCTCTAACAACACTCATTCATCTATTAACTGGATGGCATTGAAAGCATTGTACACCTGGACACCCCATCACAGACATTCCATTTGTCTCACCACCCCTCTCCCTCTCTGCAACTTAAAGCATACTTGTTTCCTCACTTCTCCAGTTCTGATGAAGAGTCATCAACTTGAGCCATTGACTCTGTTTTGCTCTCTCCAGATGCTGACTGGCTATTGAGTATTTCCAGCATTTTCTGTTTTTATTTCACATTTCCAGCATCTACAGTTCTTTTAAATTTTCAGTTGCACAAAGTTGAGTTGCATTTCCTTAAGTTTAGAAGCTTGAGGGTGATCTAATTTCGTTATTTTAGGATGATAAGCAAATGTAGTAAAATAACAGCAAGTCATTTCCCCTAGTGGTAGAATTCATAATCAGGGAACACAAAAAAAATCAGAGCTGAAGCCACCCAGGACTAAATTCAAGATGAGCTTTTTAACAGTTTCCAAATGGCTGGATCAATTAAAATCTTCAAGACCAAAATCAATAGATATTCATCAAGTTAGTGTATTGATGGATATGAATCAAAGTTTGGTAAATGGATTTGAGCTACAAATCTGTCAAGATCTAATTAATGTTTGAATGAAGTTGAGAAGCTGAAAGCCTTTCAAGTTCCTGTGTTTCTTCTTATAAGTGGTATTTGAGCTGTGGTGGTTTTGGATGGTGTCCATATTGCTGATTTTCTCACTTTGTGAGCAAGCTTTCCTATCTTGTCTTTTCATGCTGTTTGGTTTTGACTCAGCGAGAAGCAAACTGGATTGCTGTTATTAATAGATAGAGATATATTTTGAAAAAAAGGAAGATGCTGCTCTTGACAACATGATTGATAAATCAAAAATGATCACATCCAAATTGATATCATGACAAATACTTCTGCAATAATTTTTGAAAATCTTTATTGAATTGAAGAATTGGGATAAGCAAATTACTATAACCAGAGAACCAAAGGGTAGGGCTCTACTATTGATTTGTTATCTTCATTTCCCTAGTAAATTACAGGTAGATTATAAACTTCTTGATTACCATTAAATTGAGGGTGAGACTGTCAGTTACCTAATTCAAAGGTAACACACTTGTCTCAGATATGGCAAGACCACATTTTTGCTCATTGCCTAATCCTCACTTCTCTTCCTGGGTTGAGTATCATTTGGGATGGGTCTCCCAACGAAGTCTGACAATGTGTGGCATCCTTGCACATGCAAGGGCAGAATATTCTGATGATGTTACAGTTGGATCAACATAGTAGGATCAGAAAGATGAGTTCCATTTAAAGAAAGGCAGAGTATTGAAGACCCCTTCCAATAGTGAAAACCTCAGCTGAGAAGAAAGATTTCCACTGAAGTGAGCTGAAGCCATGAGTGAAGGGAGAAGTGAAGGGAGCCTCAAGACCTCGCTGCCAGCACTCCAGTGATTGACCACCAACCACTTCTGGTCCCAGCCATGAGAAGGTGGGGTTAGGGGAAATGTAGAATTAAGGCAAATAGTGCGGGGGTACACCAGTAAGCCTCAGCACTGTTTTTGTATTCTTTCCAGTGTTGTCCTAACAGTTTGAGTAATTTAGAGGACGGAAATCAAAACCAAAGTGTGACATTAAAATGTACTTGCAAAAGGCTGGTCTTTCAGGAGCACTGAGAACATATTGAAAATAATGAGAACTGGAAAAATGGAAATTAAATAAAGAGGCAGAAGGAATCGAATAACAACAGAAAATGCTGGGAACACTCAGCAGGTCAAGCAGTATCTGCGGAAAAAGATATAGTTAACGTTTCAGTTCCTGGATCCATTATCAGTTTGGAATAAAGCCCAATTCAGTGAGCCAGCACTCCCAGAGTTTAGCATGAAGGTAATACAAGTCAGAGAATTCAGCCCCTTTCTTTTAGCCCAGCTCAGTGAAAGGAAGGAGGCCTGAACTTCTAACTATCTGCATTATGTCACAAACCAGCAACAAAAGAAACACACTGAGCATGATTCAGTGTTAAAAACTATTTTATTAATCACTACTTATGATAATACGTAAAATAAAAGTAAAAAAAAAATGTTAGTATGTTAGAATTCAAGAATGTTAAACCTCGAACGTTAACCCCAAAACTAAACTCTTCGTGTGTGTGTGTGACAAAGTCCAAAACTCCCAGTTCCGGAATGGTTCTTAAAGTTCAGTTCCGCAAGCCATAAGGTGAAACATGGGCAAGGGCTTCTTCAACAACCACCGTTGTCTGAAGATAAGATGTAGATGTAGAAAAACATAGAGAGAGTACATACGAAATCCAAATGTTCCACGATGGAACCCAAACGACACTTCAGTGTTTACTCGGTAGTGACTTCCTCACCCTGAAAAGCATCCGAACCGTGGTCGTCCACACACAAATACCTGTTTCCTTCTACAGGTCAGCAACAAAGTGAACTCCACCGGATTACTTCCAACTTCCATACATGGATTTCAGTGGCAAACACAGTTATTGTTTCTCATCCATCGATAGAGAAAACAAGCAGGCTGGTGTCTCTCTCCCTTCTCTCTCTCTCTTTCTTCTTCTTCTAACAACGTCATTACGTCCTTTATCTTCTATTGACGTAAGCACGCCCCACACACACATACACACACACTCTCTATCTTAAAGGGACTTTCACTGAGTCCGTAACACCTCCCACCTAAAAAAAAAATTTTCCCAAGAAAATTTTAACCGCGCATAGTTAGTAATGTTAATAATTATCATGCTACACAACTACAGACTATCAGATTAGTACAGATACATGTTTCCCATTTAACATCGGGAAAGACAATCAGCAATCACATTATCTTTGCCTTTAATGTGAGTTATCATGAGATCAAACTCTTGCAAAATTAAACTCCAGTTTAACAGCCTTCTGTTCTTGTTTTTGACTCGGCTCAGAAACACCAATGGGTTATGATCTGTATACACAGTCAATGGTTTCTGAGCGGTGCAAACATATACACTGAAATGTTGCAAGGCTAAAACAAGCGACAGTAATTCTTTCTCTATGGTGGAATAATTCTTTTGATGCTCATTAAATTTCTTTGAAAAGTAAGCTACAGGATGGTCAATATCATCAAGGTCACCCTTCTGCAACAACACAGCTCCTGCAGCTTCATCACTGGCATCTACTGCTAATGAAAATGGCTTTTCAAAGTCAGGTGTTCTGAGCACAGGATCGTAGCATAAAATGGCTTTCAGCTTCTCAAATGCTTCTTGACAAGAATCTGTCCAAACAAACTTTACTCCCTTCTTTAGAAGATTAGTTAGGGGAAGAGCAATATCAGCAAAATTTTTACAAAATTTTCGATAATATCCAACCATTCCCAAAAATCTTCTAACAGTCCTCGTACCTGTGGGAATAGGGAACTCAGATATTGCTTGAACTTTTGCCTGAACAGGAGCTTGCTTGCCTTGACCTACAACATAACCAAGATACGTTACAGTGGCATGGCCAAATTCACTTTTAGCCAAGTTAACTGTAAGGTTAGCCTTGGAAAGTCTTTCAAACAACCTTTCTAACGCAGAGATGTGATCTTCCCAAGTATCATTCCCAGTCACTAAGTCGTCAATGTAGGCATCTGTATGTTTTAACCCATGAATCACTGAATTCATCATTCTTTGAAATGTTGCCGGAGCATTTTTCATTCCAAATGGCAAAACATTGTATTCATACAATCCAGAAGGGGTTACAAAGGCTGAAATCTCCCTTCCTCTATCTGTTAATGGAACACACCAGTACCCTTTTAATAGGTCAATCTTTGTAAGAAATTTTGCCTTTCCCACTCTGTCTATGCAATCATCCACCCTAGGAATAGGGTAAGCATCTGACTTTGTTACAGCATTCACTTTCCTGTAATCTGTGCAAAATCTAACAGTTCCATCAGGTTTAGGTACAATAACACAGGGCGAACTCCAATTTGAAGTAGAATGTCTAATAATATCATTTTCCAACATGTATTTTATTTCCTGATCAACAAGTTTACTTTTTTCCACATTCATTCGATATGGGTGTTGTTTGATTGGTTTTGCATCCCCAACATCAACATCATGGGTAATTACCGATGTTCTGTTTGGAACATCTGGGAACAGATTTTTAAATTTTAAAATTAATTCTCTCATCTGGTGTTTTTGTGAAACTTGTAAATGGTCCAACTTCGTTTCAAGGTTCTCCATGATATTTTGGTTTTTCAGTTTCGATGGAACAATATTTGGTCTAAATTGGCCTTCCTCAACATCAACATCAGGCATTCTAGAAACAACCTTTTCACCATCCACCAAGGCCACAACTGAATCCTTCTCATAATAAGGTTTTAGCATGTTTACATGACAGAGTTGTGTTTTCTTGCGTCTATCTGGTGTTTTGATTATATATGTTAGATCAGTCACTCGAGATTCAATAACATAGGGTCCAGAAAAACGAGATTGCAAGGGATTATTTTGGCTAGGGAAAAATACCAACACCTTTTGCCCCACTGCGAATGTCCTAGGCCGAGCACGTCTATCAAAATATGTCTTCATTCTTATCTGGCTTGTTTTCAGATTCTCTCTCGCTAGCTGGCAGACTCTCTCCAACCGAGTTTTAAATTTTTGGACATAGTCCAACAGACTCAAGTGAACTTCCTCATTAACCCATTGCTCTCTTAACAACTCCAAAGGTCCTCTCACCCTATGTCCAAACACAAGCTCAAACGGACTAAATCCGATTGACTCCTGGATCGATTCTCTAACGGCAAACAAAAGTAAATGGATACCTTCGTCCCAATCCTTGGTGTTTTCAAAGCAATAAGTCTTCAGCATATTTTTGAGAGTAGAATGAAATCTCTCCAGAGCTCCTTGAGATTCTGGGTGATATGCAGATGATACAATCTGCTTTGCTCCCAGCTCATAGACTATTTGTTGAAAAGTTTTTGACATAAAATTACTACCTTGATCAGATTGGATTTCTTTTGGCAAACCAAACAAGGTAAAAAATTTTACAAGAGCCTTTGACACCGTCTTGGCCTTAATATTTCTAAGGGGTATTGCCTCTGGAAATCTAGAAGTGGCACACATGATGGTTAACAAATACTGATTTCCAGTCTTAGACTTTGGTAAGGGGCCAACACAGTCCACAATCACCTTCGAAAAGGGTTCACCAAAAGCAGGAATTGGTTTCAAAGGAGCCACAGGGGGTTTTTGATTTGGTTTACCTACCATCTGACATGTGTGGCAGGTTCGACAAAACATCACCACATCTTTTCTCAAACCAGGCCAATAGAATTGTTTCAAGATCTTCCCTACAGTTTTATTCACACCAAAATGACCACCCAAAGGCATACTGTGGGCCAGGTTTAAAATCTCATCCCTATAAACTTTTGGAACAACAACCTGATGAATAACTTCCCATTCCTCAGTAACAGGAACATGAGGAGGTCTCCATTTCCTCATTAACACTCCATTTTTGACATAGTATCCAGTTGGCACCTTTTCAATCTCCTCACATGAGAGTGCTTTTTCTTTCAATTCTGTCAACTCAGGGTCCTTTGTCTGTTCCACCATAAAATCCTTCCTCGACAAAGACAAATCTTTAAATTCAAGCTCACTGTAAGGATGTTGATCCTCCAGTGAAGACAGAAAAGTCTCAGATAAGGCATCAAAATTTTCTTCCTGTTTAGGACTGTCACAAGGAACTACATCAGACTGCACCGGACTGTCTGTCTTGGCTAATTCTTTAGCTCTAGCTCGAGTCACCGCACATGATGAGTAAACATCTGAATCATCCTCAGACTCATCAATCCTTGGTTTGGTTGTTAACCGTACCACAGGATCACTTTCTCCATTTGCAAGGTCATTTCCCAATAACAAAGAAACTCCTTCCACTGGCAAACTAGGTCTTATCCCTATCTCGACTGGTCCTTCTACGAACTTTGACTTTAAAATCACCCTGTGAAAAGGGACAGACATGGTCTCACCTGTAACGCCTCGTACTAGATTTACTTCACCAGTGTCACTTTCTTCACCAAAATTTAAAACACTGTCCAGCAAGAGAGATTGACTAGCCCCAGTATCTCTAAGAATTTTCACTGGCACCTGGGGTGACTCATCATTCAGTGAAACAAAACCCTCTGATACATACGAACGGAATTCCTTTCTCACCTCCTCCAACTTTTCCGCTTTTCCCTCTTGCAAGGACTGATCTTTAACAGCATCTCCTAAACCTTTTTGATTTTTAATTGCCTGAAAGCAAGCATTGGGCCCAGCTTCCTTCTTTTTCTTCAAAAGGGCACAATTAGATATCATGTGGCCAGGTTTCCTACAGTAATAACAAGTACGCTCAACAGGTTTCTCCAGCCCTGGCTTCTTTTCATCTTTTCCTTTTTGATTACCTCCCAATTTAATCTCTGGTTTACCTGGATTGTCTTTGTAACTCTTTTGAAAGGTTTTAGGTTGTCCCCATTTTGATTTATGGGTTAAAGCATAATCATCTGCCAACCTAGCAGTTTCTTGTAAAGTTTCCACTGCCCCTTCATTTAAATATGTTGTTAATTCAGCTGGAACACATCTTTTAAAGTCTTCCACCAGTATCAATTCTGTCAATTTATCGTAATCCCCATCTACATTTTTAGCCAGGCACCATCGTTCAAAACATATTCTCTTTCCATTGGCAAATTCCATATAAGTCTGATCTGCAGATTTCCTCAAGTCTCTGAATTTTTGTCTATAAGCCTCAGGGACCAATTCATAGGCCTTCAATATAGCTTGTTTTACCTTGGTATAATCAGCTGCATCCTCAACAGACAAAGCAGAATAAGCTTTTTGAGCTTTACCTTTAATCACACTCTGTACCATAAGAGCCCATCCTTTCCTTGGCCAGTTTGAACTCACAGCAACCTTTTCAAAATGTTGGAAATACTGATCAACCTGATCTTCTTCAAACGGAGGGACTAATCGAACCTCCCTGCTGGCTGAAAAACCATCATCAGAATCAGATTCCGAACTCCTACGCTTCAGTTGTAACTCATGCTGCCTCTTTTTCTCCTCGTTATCCAGCTCCATCTGCTTCATTGCTAGATCAGCCTCTATCTTCATCTGAGTTAGCTTTTGTTCAGCCTCTAATCTCTTTTGTTCGGCATCTAATTTCTTTTGTTCTCGTTCGGCCTCTAATCTCTTTTGCTCTCGTTCAGCCTCTATCTTTAACTGGGTTTGTTCTCGTTCAGCCTCTATCTTTGCCAGCTGCACCTGTGCCTCAGAAATTGCTATTTCACTGCCAGGAAACTGTTTTAACACTTCCTTCTCAAACACCTTCTTTTCCACATAATGGCCAGCTATCAGTCTCTGAATATCTGCCTTTCTCATAGACTGCTTTACTTCTGTAAGGTTTAGCCTTGTAGCAATCTTTATCAGATCATCCTTTTTCGCCACCTCCAATCCCTTTTGGGTTGGTGACTCCAAAAATGCCTTAATATCCATTGCTGCTGGTTTCCACACACACAAGCCAATTAAAAAGAATTTATCAGACCTCCCTCAAAAATCTTTGGATTGAATCTCGAACAAATCTCGTCAATCTGGGGAACGATCCCAGACGACACTCGTTAACCTTGGGAACTATCCCGGACGAGCCCCCAATTTTGTCACAAACCAGCAACAAAAGAAACACACTGAGCATGATTCAGTGTTAAAAACTATTTTATTAATCACTACTTATGATAATACGTAAAATAAAAGTAAAAAAAAAATGTTAGTATGTTAGAATTCAAGAATGTTAAACCTCGAACGTTAACCCCAAAACTAAACTCTTCGTGTGTGTGTGTGACAAAGTCCAAAACTCCCAGTTCCGGAATGGTTCTTAAAGTTCAGTTCCGCAAGCCATAAGGTGAAACATGGGCAAGGGCTTCTTCAACAACCACCGTTGTCTGAAGATAAGATGTAGATGTAGAAAAACATAGAGAGAGTACATACGAAATCCAAATGTTCCACGATGGAACCCAAACGACACTTCAGTGTTTACTCGGTAGTGACTTCCTCACCCTGAAAAGCATCCGAACCGTGGTCGTCCACACACAAATACCTGTTTCCTTCTACAGGTCAGCAACAAAGTGAACTCCACCGGATTACTTCCAACTTCCATACATGGATTTCAGTGGCAAACACAGTTATTGTTTCTCATCCATCGATAGAGAAAACAAGCAGGCTGGTGTCTCTCTCCCTTCTCTCTCTCTCTTTCTTCTTCTTCTAACAACGTCATTACGTCCTTTATCTTCTATTGACGTAAGCACGCCCCACACACACATACACACACACTCTCTATCTTAAAGGGACTTTCACTGAGTCCGTAACAATTATTATGTGGATTGACAGGACAGCACTTCAATAGCTTACAAGCTTCCTTATGCTGTCTGGACATTATCTGAATTTAAGATGTAATTTCAATAATTTTGTCTTGGGTTAAGTTTGGATGCTTGGATTCTGCACTCTTGGTTGGAAAATTAATATCTTATTCCCTGTCTTGATGCTGGGAATGCAAGATTGCTGACTTTACCTTTTGGGTCCAAGCTCAAGAATCCTGGCTTATCCCAACTAGGTCTAATCATCACGCTAAGAGAATCACTCATTGGAAAAATGAATTGAATGTATTCTTCCATTTGACTTGGAAAGGTATGACAATGTTTACAAACTGATCTCATGAGCTGTGAGCCAAATAAATATTTATTGAATGTAGTTGTCATATTCTCTTACATATCAGCCCCTAATTTAAAGGCAGTACATAATGTCTGGGTGGACCTTCTGAACAGGTATCACACATGAAGACATTAAGGCCACCGTTAAGATAATCCAACAGAATACCTACTAATTCTTTCTCCAAAAATGTGAAATAAAGCATTAACAACTAAAAGGGAAAGCAATATTCTGGGCAGCATTGTGCAAATGAAGAAAAGCTTTATTGTACTCTGTATGACTTCCCCAGGATACCTGTATCTTCTTCCTTTAGAGTCAGGTCATGATGTGTCTTAGTTTTACATTGTTCAGCCAATACAAAGATCTTTCTTCAGCTTGTCCTGCGATGTCTTTTTCACTGAACTGGCTAGATAATTCCTTTGAATGAACATCTTGTACTAAAATAGAAAATGTAGTTTTCTTTACCCTGAACCTTCAGGTTTCTGAGTATAACACACCTGCTGTCAATTCACAACAAAAAAAACTCAGACTGTAATTGCAATAAACCTAACAGAGTTGGCATCCATCTTGCTCTTCCATTTCAAAGCCACCAATTTAACGAAATGGTTCTACTGTTCTCTCTGTAAGGGCTTAGTACTGAACCTCATTATCAAGATCTGATATAGCTTGATGGATGAAAGGTGCTTTTTTCTTGCAAGATCTATATAAAGTCAGTCTCGGAACAAATAATTTAAGTCTCTAAAAATCCAAAAGCCTTGTGGCCCTTGAAATTCTTTAAGAGTTTGTGTCAGAGCACAATAGACTGTCTGGTTTATCCCTTTCATCTAGAAATTACCTTATTTAAACTGACCCTGAGAAAGGATACACCAGAAGAGAATGTTTCAATAGAATGAATCTGTCATTGAGAATACAATGCAACTTTGGCTGAATTCAACATTTGACAAGGTATTCAGGAGGTGAACTTCTTCAAGGTTTCTTGTGCTTTGCTGCTGCAAACTCAATGGGACATGAGTGAAATCCTATTTCTGCTGGAGCTACACTGGCAAAAAGCAGCCTCCAGGAAATTCACCTCTCCACCAATTAATCACAAACGCTACAAAAAACACAATATAAGACAGAATGAGAAGGCTTTCAATTTCTTCAGTGCAGCTATCTTAAAGGGAATGATCCAACAAGAATGATTCCAGTGATATAAAGTATATTTAAGGCAGTGGCATGACAAAATGACTGGGATCAAATTCAGCATCTGTGATATTGGGGAAAATTTAATCCAGAATATTTAGGATTAGAACATGTGTTAATTGCTGTCATTATTAGATCAAAGTGTTTCAGAGTTCTCAGATTATTTTCTTTCTATCATAGTATCTTCTTACAAGCAATATTTGATGTTTACACAATAAAGCACTGCAGTACATTTGTTTCAGCAATAACTTTTGGCAGAATATCGTATTAATGGTAGGACTCTTGGCAGTGTGGAGAATCAGAGGGATCTTGGGGTCCTAGTCCATAGGACGCTCAAAGCGGCTGCACAGGTTTACTCTGTGGTTAAGAAGGCATATGGTGTATTGTCCTTCATCAATCGGGGAATTGAATTTAGGAGCCGTGAGGTATTGTTGCAGCTATATAGGGTCCCTGGTCAGACCCCACTTGGAGTATTGTGTTCAGTTCTGGTCGCCTCACTACAGGAAAGATGTGGAAGCCATAGAGAAGGTGCAGAGGAGATTTACAAGGATGCTGCCTGGAATGCGGAGCATGCCTTATGAAAGCAGGTTGAGGGAACTCGGCCTTTTCTCCTTGGAGAGACGGAGGATGAGGGGGGACCTGATAGAGGTGTATAAGATGATGAGGTATTGATAGGGTAGATAGTCAGAGGCTTTTCCGCAGGGCTGAATTGGTGACCACAAGAGGACATAGGTTTAAGGTGCTGGGGAGTAGATATAGAGGAGATGTTAGGGGTAAGTTTTTTACTCAGAGAGTGGTGAGTGCATGGAATGGGCTGCCGGAAACGGTGGTGGAGGCTGATACAATAGGGTCTTTCAAGAGAATATTAGATAGGTATATGGAGCTGGGTAAAATAGAAGGCTATGGGTAAGCCTAGTAATTTCTAGGGTAGGGACATGTTCGGCACAGCTTTGTGGGCCGAAGGGCCTGAATTGTGCTGTAATTGTTCTATGTTCTATAAATATCTGCCAAACATTAGAATTAACCAGAAGTAGGAGCTTCAGGCTAGTTTCTTGTTTCCATGAAGTCCATGAAGAGAGCCAATACAATAATTATTGGTTTATGCTGATAACTCAGGACAAACCCCAACACTCTTCATTAAAGGGAACCTTAACACAATTTTGTTCCTTGACTAAAAATATTGAAGGGCATTGAAGCATAAATAAAGTATGATTAAGGAATAATTCTTAGTAATGGCTTTCTCTCAGGCCTCCCAACTAAAACACTTCCCCCACCAGAATACATCAGCTTCAGTCAGCAGCCAATGAAGATTCTCACTCCCCCCAGCCAATGCCCCAACCTAACCCACAGTGCCCCAACTTCACTTAATTACCCCTGCTGGCTTCCACTCTCCCCCATTGCTCTCCAAACAGGTATTGGACTCATAACTTGATTTCCTTTGCAAAAGTTCTTTGTGCATGTTGAACACATGAAGCCAATTCTATAGCACAGCATGGCTTGAGCTTCATGTGCTGTAGAATGTTGTAACGCCATGTGGTTGAAAACAGATTCTATGGCTTGTTGTGCACTGCTCTTTTAATGTGCTCCTCCCTAGAGCCAAAGAATTTCTAAGTCCTTATGTCATCAAGTATTTCCAAATAAACTGTCATTTACCCACATGGACCCCTATCTTAACTTCTACTTCATGTAAGCACCTCCATTACAATAATATACTTATATATATATATATATATATCATAACAATGAATAATGAATGAGAAAATAAGATTTTTAATTAAAGCCAATTTTGAAGAGTAATTTCTGTTATAATTTCAGAACTGCAGCGGAAAATTTGTGGTCCTGTAAACAGCATACATCTACTTCAGTGATAAATATCAGCTGGGCTACCAATATTTATCCAGCTCTTCAAATTGTGTCATATGGTCTTGTACACTTTAAGTGGGCTCTTGGTTAATGACTCATTTGAAAGACAGCACACCCAACAGTACAGCACTTTCCTAGTACTGCAGAACTCCAAATCCTCCTGTAAGTAAAAACAGAAAATGCTGGAACACTCAGCAGGTCAGACAGCATTTGTGAAGAGAGAAACAGAACTAATGCTTCACTTCACCTGAATTGTTCCAAAGAAAGGTCTTCAACCTGATGCTTTAGAGTTTTGATGCAAGGTCCTAACCTGAAATGTTAACTCTGTTTGTCTTTTCTTAGGTGCTGCTTGACCTGCTGAGTCATAGAGTCATACCGCACAGAAACAGCCTTTCAGCCCAATTCATCCATGCCAACCAAGTTGCTTACCTGACCTAGTCATGCATGCCTGCATTTGGCCCATATCCCTCTAAACCTTTCCTATCTATGTACCTGTCCAAATGTCTTTTAAACATTGGAATTGTATCTGCTTTTACCACTTCCTCTAGCAATTCATTCCATATACCCATGACCCCCTGTGTGAAAAACGTAGCTGTCAGATCCCCTTTAAATCTTTCCTATCTTAATCCTATGCCACGCAGTTTTAGACTTCCTTACTCTGGGAAAAAGATGGCGACCATCCACATTATCTATGCCCCTGGTGATTTCAAAAACCTCTATTAGGTCATCCTTCATCCTCTTTTACTCCAGGGAAAACAATCCCAGCCTCATAACTCAAGCTCTCCATTCCCGAAAACATCCTTGTGAATGTTTTCTGCACCCTCTCTAGCTGAATCACATGCTATATTACATAATTTATCACCTATCTGCCTGTGCCCAAATGTTATTTAGGCCTTTCTATGTGCAAGCATGGACTGCTTCACTTGCTGAGGAGTTGAATATTGCATGATTATCAGTGAAAATCCTCACTTCTAACCTGCTAATGGAAGGAAGGTCATTGAAGTTGGTTGGGCTGAGGGAACTGCCCTGAGCAGCTCCTCTGGTGATACCCTGGGGATTGGATGACTGACCTTCAACAATCGCAACCATCTTCCTTTTCGCGAAGTATGATTCCAGCATTAAGTGTTCTCCCCTCGATGCCCATTGACTCACCAGGACTCCCAGAAGCTGCCTCGATATCAAGGGCAGTCAATTTCACCTAATGTCTGGGATCAACTCTTTGATCCGAGTTTGGACCAAGGCTGTGCCAAGCTCTGGAGCCAAGTGATCCTAGCAAAACCCAAACTGAGCATAGTGGAGCAGGAGCCTCATCAGAGAATTGTGAATGAGATCTTTCATCAGTTTGCTGATGATTGAAATCAGTTTGTTTGGGTGGTGATAAGCCAGATTGGAATTGTGTTGCTTTTTGTGAACAGAACATACTCAGGCAGGTCCATGCCAATACTATGTAACACTACAGGAATAGCTAATACAGGAGAACATGTCTTTAATATGTCAGCTGCTAAGGCATTTGCTTCATTGAGTGATCTCCAATGTTTCTTGATACGTGGATTAAATTAAATTATCTGAAGATTGGTTTCTAAAGACAACATGGATCTGAGGTGGATCATCCCCTGAGCACTTCTGGATGAACATGGTTGGGATTGTTTCAGCCTTGTCCTCAGCCATCACATGATAGAGCTTTGTGTCTTGGGCATGTGGAAACTCCTCCTGTCTGCCACCGTCCATGATTAGATGTGAAAGGACTGCAGACCTTTGATCTGATCCATTGGCTGGGAGATTGCTTCACTGTATTAAAAGCTGCCTTTGTCCTGTGGTGCAGTTTCAACCAAGTTGCCGCTTCATTTTCAGGTATGCCTGCTGCTGGTCCCGGCAACAACCCTTCACCAGCGCCCCCCCACCCAGCATGCTCTTCTGCATTCCTCATTGATGAAGAGCTGAAAGCCTAGGTTGACTATTATGGTAGAGTCGGGGGGGTGGGGACACCAGACCAGGAGGTCGCAGATTGTAATGATCTGGTATATTTTTCACTCTACCATGACAGTTGAAATTCTGCTGGTGTGCTCCACAGCACCTCATGGATTCCCAGTGCTGAGCTACTATATCTACTCTGAGACCATCCCCATGTAGCCTCTGTTCTTACTTCAGATTTCTAGCAACTGCAGCTTTTCTTTTTATTTTCATTTACTCTAAATCCTCCCACTCTTATTCCTACACAGAAAAATATATTCAAAGAATGATGTAGCATCCCAGCCACTATTACAATGTTCTCTCATTAATTTGGATACAAATGTTCATTTAAAGACCATAAATTACATTGGAAGGCAAATATGGCAAATGGGAAAAATAACGCCCTGCAGATTGACCAGACGCTTCACTTACTCAGAAATATAATTTAGTTGCTCAGACACATAGATAGACAAACTGCTCTGTAATTAGATGCCAATTACTTGGAAACAAATTCAGGAATCCATACTATGACTCTGTTGTTTGATCAATGAATGATGCTGTTCTATGTATCTTTCTCTGTAGTGGTCTCCACCCTAGATTATTCCATAAAAGATTTAAATAATAAAATGTCTTCTTGATGTAGGTAAGCGTAACAAAGAAACTTTTATTGTCCCACCTTAGTTACCATGAGAAGGCAGTGACAGTTTTTTTTCTTGAGCCATAGTTGTTCTGTTAATGTCTCCCACCACCACCCCAAACTCCTCCTGCAATGATATCAGGGAATTACAAGGTTCCAGACCAGAGCTGTTGAAGGAATTATGACATATGTCCGATTCTGGGTGATGTATGCTTGGAAGGGGAATTTGGAGGACAGTGTTCCCACAGTATTGCTCCAGTGGTGGAATAACTGTCAACCAGGATGTGATTTACATCATACATACTGTAGCCACTGTACACCACTGGTGGAGAACTTGGATACTGAATCCAGTGACTGGTATATTGACCCAGAAGATTGCAGTAAACAACATGGTGAAAACTTCTTGAGGGTTGTCATGATTCCACACACTCACTGAAAATTAAATATTCCATCAGGCTCTTGAATTGAGTCCAGCAGTTTGTGAAAATGCTTTCAAAAGTAGCAGGTGAGTGACCTATCATAGGGTATCCAACCTGTTCTCTATTCTTCCAGCCATGGTGTTGATATGGCTTTCCAGTTTATCTCCTGCCAATGTTGACTCCCAAGATACTTATGTTGGAACATTCAGTGACCGAGTTCCCAACAAGGATCAAGGGATGGGCATGGGGTTACAAGCAGTTAACTTTCCCTTGTTGTAGAAGCTGATCACCTGGCATTGTTATGGCATGAATACCACAACAAAGACTAGATGCTATCCAGGCCTTTCTGTAGACTGTTCAAAGCTGTTTCATTATCAGAGTGTTATAAATGGAGCTAATCCTGAGGCAAGAACACTAATGGAGCAGTTGAGGATGGTTGGACTAAGAATGATTCACTCAGGAACCTCTACAGCGATATAATGGATCTGTAATCATTTGCATCCAACTACCATATCCTCCTTCAGTATTAATCACTAAGCTTCTAAACTTGGGCCTCTATACCTCCCTCTGCAACTGGATCCTTGACTTCCTCATTGAGAGACCACAGTATGGATTGGTGATAACGTCTCCTCCTCGCTATCAACACAGGCGCACCTCAAGGATGCGTGCTTAGCCCACTGCTCTACTCTCTCTACATTCATGACTGTGTGGCTAAGCACAGCTCAAACGCCATTTATAAATTCGCAGATGACACCACAGTTGTTGGTAAAATCTCAGGTGGCAACAAGAAGGCATACGGGAGTGAGATAGATCAACTGGTTGAGTGTAGTTGCAACAACAACCTCGCACACAACATCACTAAGACCAAGGAATTGATTGTGGACTTCAGGAAAGGGAAGTCGAGAGAACACAAACCAGTCCTCATTGAGGGGTCAGCAGTGGAAGGGGTGAGCAGCTTTAAGTTCCTGGGTGTCAACATCTCGGAGGATCTGTCCTGGGCCCAACACATTGATGCAATCATGAAGAAGGCATACCAGCGGAGATTGAGGAGATTTGGTATGTCACCAATGACTCTTGAAAATTTCTATAGATGTACAGTGGAGAGCATTCTGACTGGTTGCATTACAACCTGCTATGGGGGCTCCAATGCACAGGATTGCAGGAGGCTGCAGTAGGCAGTAGACTCAGCCAGCTCTATCACGGGCACAACCCTCCCCACCATCGAGGACATCTTCAAGAGGCGGTGCCTCAAGAAGGCGGCATCCATCATTAAGGACCATCACCAGTCGGGGCATGCCCTCTTCTCATTACTACCATCAAGGAGGAGGTACAGGAGCCTGAAGACACACACTCAGGGATTCAGGAGCAGCTTCTTCCCCTCCGCCATCAGATTTTGGAATGGTCCATGAAACCATGAACATTACCTCATTGTTTCTTTTTTTGCACTATTTATTTATTTTGTAATTTATAGTCTTTTATGTCTTTGCAAGGTACTGCTGTTGCAAAACAGCTAATTTCATCTCATTTAAGTCAGTGATAATAAACCTGATTCAGATTCTGCATATTTGAATAACTGGAGTTTTCCCCTTTCACCCCTGTTGATTTCAATTTAAGCATTCAATTTTCTTTTGAAGCAGAAGAGTCACATGCTGCATGACTTTTTACTTTTTAAATCCTGCAAGAAACACAACAAATCAAAAGCAACACAAAAGAAAAGTCAGGTGACTTCATTCTTTCACAGGATGGCTATTTCTGAAAACTATCTAAGAAAATGGATACCACTGGTGCAGTCAGTTTGATCTCTACAAGACCACCAGAGAAATGATGCTGTAGAGAACCACGGAAGCTGGACACAATGGAATCAGATCACCAGGCAATTCAAGCGCCCATTAGAAATTGGAGATAAAGTAAACTACCTGCCTTGCAATCTCATTTCAGATTCCAGCAGCAGAAAGCAATTGAGAACCATGGACTTTTTTTTTCCAGTGTTACTGCCAATAAGGAATCATGCAGAAAATCCATCAAGTTTGGCAAAACATTTGACTTTATGTGTGACAATATTTCTCACAAAGTGACACACTGTAAAGTCCAAATCATCAGAATCAAACACAAATTATTCTGCTCAGATTCACAATATTATATTAATTAAAGATGATTCTCGTAGCGACGTTCCATTTCTTCTTTTGATAGAACTCTTTAAGTAAGGCAGTCAGTCCACAAGTCAGAATGTCATTGCACACTTAGACTCAAAGGTAAGCAAGTTTTTTTTTGACAATGCTGGATGTGATCATAATTAAGTATAAATGATATATGGTTTAACATGAATTACAAATATAGATTGGAGTTTTAATGTGCAAAGTAGTTCTTTTCATTAATTTCTTTCTTTCTTCTGAACATTGAATGCAGTTTCCCTCCACTCCAGTTAATTTCACAATCAGCTAGTGCAAGAAGGTGGCATGAAATTATCAGCTCTCAGCAAAGCCAAGTGAGTCACAGTATGAGGTGTTTATACAAGCCTAATGTGAAGTCCTGCTTCCTCATGCAGTGCAGATCTAACAATGAGAGGTGGGAGTTGATACTTTGAACTGTGATTCATTGGAGCAGGCAACTCCACACACTATTAACACTTCAACACTTAATAACTTTGAAGCTGTAATATAAAATGGGATCATTGTAAAAGAATATTTTTTATTCATGTGAAATGGAAATTTAGTACAGGATATCATCATTGCATGCAGTGCCTCTCATATTACAACAGCTATATATATTTTGATTTCACTATTAAAACCCTCTCTGACAATATAAATATGCAAATTATCATCCGTTACTGAAAGATGACACAGGCTTGTTGGAATTCATCCTAGAAGGGTAAAGCAACCCAAACAAAACAATAAACATTAACTCCAGACATTTACAAGCCAAAGTATTTGTGGAACTTTCATTGTACATTTGATCCTTTAGTAAATTGTAGCTAATGAAATCAAACCTGATAGGTTTACACAACCTGAAACTATAACTCTTCAAATGCTTACAGACATAATTTGAGACAGCTAATTTTGCACGTGGCATTCTCTGGTGGAACCAATATGTGAAATCCAATTCAGTTTATGAAAGCCTATCTAGCTTAAAGAAGTCTAGCTGGTTTATGAGCTGTTTTGTGATGCCCTGTAAAAACAAAGAATATTTGCTGTGCAATGAAGCTATCTGCCATCAGTGCAATTTCAGCACTAGAGTAGAGGAAGAAAACACATTATATTCTGTTGTTTACTACATTTCAGAATCATGTATATTGTATCATGGTCAATGCTTAATTACAATATTAGAAACTCTTCTTCACCATTGTCACCTCTGGATGTTATATTAACTATATATTACTCACCAGTAAAATGATAGCCTGCCATATAAAAATGATAGTAGCAGCACCTATCATGATCAGTAACCTTCTAATGATTGAACTATCAGGGAAGGGACAGAAATGAGGTTCCTCTTTGACCACACAGAGAGAAAAAAAACAATACTCAAGCTTCAACCTGCAACTGAAACATAGCTGGGAGTTTTCTGTTTTATTCATCCACATGTGCACATTTTGGTCTAGGAACAGGAATAAATTGTATAAAAGATGAAGTATAACAGCATATGTAACGCAAGTCAGATACTCTGCAAAATGTCCAAAGCTAATTTTGAATAAATGTCATCAGCTGTTCAGGCCTTGGATTTTATTCCAAACATATGGTTGTTACTCTTAGTCTACTGACTTAAAAAGAATGTTATTACTCAATTACACAGTAGCTTTAACTCTAATTTTGTGATGTTCTGGATGCAGGGAATGTGGGAAGGGGATCTAATAATACATGGAAGATGTGGAAATGTACTGCACCTCTGCCAGCATTGTTTTTTGCTCAGCCACTTCATTACATTTTATTTCAGGTTTCCCTTCCAGTCAGCAGCAAGAGCCTGCTGTAGACACAATCATGACTCCAATATTTAAAGGCATGACTCAAAGTTTGAAGTTGAAGGAGTTTGGAATTGGGATGGAAAGAGAAGCAAATTTTTGGTGGTGCCTTCTGGATGTGGTCGGGGAGCTGTGAGGATTCTGACAGAGAAGCTGTTCCCTTCCAACAGGAGGGAGAAGTCTGCACTGTTGACCAAGGCAGCATGATTGAAGGTGGCCCAGGAAGTCAGTGTTAGGAGAAAGGACATTAATGACCTAATTAGGTGAGGGAAGGCAAGTCCATTGGTACATTCACTACATCTGTTGCTCACATTGTCCAAATATCACATTGTGCTTTGTCAAGCCTACTCCAGCAAACCACTCCTCGCATGTTATCACTATACCTTCTCTCATTCAGTCTCTGGAATAATGGAGATAATTTAAACTACCTACATCAACTACCTGAGCAAGATCCTGCCCTGTCTGAATGAGATGTGTGAGCCACTCAGACAGCTGATAAAAAGAGTCAGTGGGTTACTCCTGTTTGGGCAATTACAGGCAAATGGACAGAGAAGAGCAATGATACAATATGAGGATACAAAAGGATCTGTGATTCTACAGACATAAGAAAGGTCTTCCACTGAAATATTGCAGCAATGTACAGAGAGAGCAATCGGTCACATGCTACAATCTTAAAATGGTACCAACCAATATAACATCCTTCTTTCTCTGTCTACGCAGCTCCTCACGTTTTCACCTATTCATCCACTGTTTCTATTCACTCATCTTTATGAATCCTTCCGCATTTGTTTCACAGTTATCCTCATTGTAACTATTAGGTGATCACATACCATTTATCTCAATTACAGTTTTTCTCTTTTTCTGTTTACAGGAGAAGGGAGCACAGAGTTTGAGAGAAAGGCAGAGAACGGGAGGGCTCTCCCCGATCACTTTGGAACTGACAAACAGCGCGAGGCAGTGCCAGAGATCAGTGAAGTTTCAGCTATGCTGGGCATTACAGCTGGGAACTGAGGAACAGCCATACATTAGCATGGTTGTAGTCAATGGAGGCACGTTGTGCAGAATTAGGAGGCCAGGATCCCAGAAGAACCAAGGATAGGGTAATAAGCCTCTGTCCTCCAAATGTCATTCATTTATCCAGAATCGAATTTGAATCACGGTGGGTCAGAGCATCCTGCCTCAGAACGAACACATCGTACAAACTTCCCGGATACATGGCATTGACCACAAGATCTTTAACCACCTTCAACACAGTTCAGTTCTGCTCCATTTGACTCTCCAATTAATCTGCAAAGTAATGTGTAATTCTTTAAACACTGCAGAGGCAGGGCTCCTCTCTGGTATTACGCTGGTTTTACTGTGTATGGTTCGTACTGTGTAAATAAGTCCTATTACATTCTATAAATTTGCCAATGACACCACTGTTGTTGGTAGAATCTCAGATGGCGATAAGGAGGCGTACAGTAGTGAGATAGATCAGCTTGTTGAGTGGTGTTGAAACAACAACCTTGCACTCAACATCAGCAAGACCAAGGAATTGATTGTGGACTTCAGGAAGGGGAAGTCAGGCGAACACACACTAGTCCTCATTGAGGGGTCAGCAGTGGAAAGGGTGAGCAGCTTCAAGTTCCTGGGCGTCAACATCCCAGAAGATCCACCCTGGGCCCAACACATTGATGCAATCATGAAGAAGGCATGCCCACGGCTCTACTTCGGTAGGAGTTTGAGGAGATTTAGTACGTCACCAAAGACTTTTACAAATTTCTATAGATACACAGTGGAGAGCATTCTGACTGGTTGCATCACTGCCTGGTATGGAGGCTCCAATGCACAGTACCACAAAAGGCTGCAGAGGGTTGTAGACTCAGCCAGCTCCATCACGGGCACAACCCTCCCCACCATCGAGGACATCTTCAAGAGGCGGTGCCTCAAGAAAACGGCATCCATCACTAAGGAACCTCACCATCCGGGACATGATCTCTTCTCGTTATTACCATCGGGGAGGTGGTACAGGAGCCTGGAGACCCACACTCAATGATTTAGGAAAAGCTTCTTCCCCTCCACCATCAGAGTTCTGAATGGTCCATGAACCCATGAACACTACCTCATTATTCCTTTATTTTTGCACTATTCATTTTTGTAATTTATAGTAATTTTATATCTTTGCACTGTACTGCTGCCACAAAACAACAAATTTCGTGTCATATAAATCAGTGATAATAAATCTAAATCTGATTCTGAATCTGAGTGTTAATCCCATTTGTATGAATCAGTTTCACAGCGGAGGGGTCAATAAGATCAATATTATTCCTGCAAGGCCCATGAGGTTCTTGCCTGTGGATGTTACCCAAATGGAGCTACATGATCCAAAGGCACATTGTGCCCCATGCACACCATAAGGTTGCATTCTGTGATCAATTTTATAGACTAACTTGCACTGTGCATAGAATTAAATACTTTTTGATTGAATTCATATGTGGCATTCCAGGCTTTATATGAAACAGGAATTTTATCAACATTACGGGTCAACTGCAAGGCAGTCTCTTTTTGAATTTACAGATTGCACATCATCTCTGAGTGATCACCAATAAAAGCTTCCCTTGGTCAGTGCCATACATCTCAGAAGCTTGCGTGACATGTCCATTCTGAGGCAAGCCACTTTTGTCCGTCATAGAGTCTGGACTGAAACACAGAGATTATTTACAAACAGAGATTACTGAACAAAGAAAGTGACAAGACAGAGATAGACAAGACATTTGCCTATTATTATAACCTGTAAACAAGATGAATACACAAATGTAACCCACTCCACACACAGGCAGAAATGGAGTAGTTCTTTCTCAGATTATGAAAGCTGATCCTATCTAACCAATTAAATCACCCACAGGATTTTTACTTATATACTACTTAGTGCCAATAAATGGTTTGGCAAAACTCCATAATATCTCACCTATACTATTCAACCCTTACGTATTGTCCCAGCTTTGTTCCAGTAGCTCAGTGTAATTTGGTTCACGGACAAGTTCAGAAAAGTAGCAAGGTGGTGTTTAGCCTCCTTATGCACACAAATAATGGCCACCTTTGAAATTCCACAATTGTCACTTTGTTATCCAACTGCTTGCTCAAAATTAAATCGTGACTAAACTTTCTGCAGCTGAGCACTGACATAAGTAGTCTGCCTAATCCCCACCAGACTTTAACCATTATCACATCCCCACCCTTATAGGTTCTCCTTGACCTAAAATTGAGCTTCAGGCTCCACATGAGTGCATTGTCAAGACTAAAGGTTTTCACCTTCAAAAGTCAGGCATTCATAGTTGCTAAACCCATTATTAACACCTTTATCACCTTCCAATTCAAGTGCTTTCATTGTTGGGTTCCAAAGCTCCAGCCTACCCAAACATTAAAACTCCATCGCAATTTAATCTGCACTGAATATTGTATACTGCTATCTCCATTACAAACGGTGGTTCCTTATCGTGGCTAATGTCATTCATGGGGTTTATATCTTATTACACATGTATGGGGGGGTTACATTTGTATATTCACCTTTTTAAACAGATGATAATAATAATAATATGCAAAACACATCTTCTGCTATCCCAATGCTTTTATTTAGATAAATAAGATAGTTAAATAGGATAGATAGGAAGGTTGGTTAGATAGATAAGCAGGAAGGTTGTTTCCACTGGTAAGTGAGACGAGAACTCAGGAACACAGCCTCAAGATTCAGGGGTATAGATTTAGGATGGAGATGAGGATAAACTGCTTTTCCCCAGAGAGCAGTGAATCTGTGGAATTCTCTGCCCAGGGAAGCAGTAGAGGTTACCTCATTAAATATAGTTAAGACACATTTAGATAGATTTTTGCATAGCAGGGGAACTAAGGGTTATGGGGAAAAGGCAGCTAGGTGGATCTGAGTCCACGGCCAGATCAGCCATGATCTTATTGAATGGCGGAGCAGGCTTGACGGACCAGATAGCCTATTCCTGCTCCTATTTCTTATGTTCTTATGTTTCCCCATTTGATATCCTTATGACAATTCAGTGTCCAACCTTGGAATAAATGTGGAATTATGGCTAGCATAACACTGTTGGCTCATAAACCTTAAAACCTGGATTTAACCTGCACAAAAATATTTCACTTAAAACTCATACAGAAACACAGTAAGAGGTCCTCATTACATTCACTCCTGTTAAATCGCCCCAGATTCGACCACTCACTTACACACTAGGAATGATATACCTACAAGCCTGCACGTTTTTGGGAGGTGGGAGGAAACCGGAGCACCAGGGAAAGGCCACATAGTCACAGTGAGAATGTACAAGCTCCACACAGACAAATCACAAGGTCAGAACTGAACCCAGGTCACTGGAACTGTGAGGCAGAGGATCTACGAGCTGTGCTACAGTGCCACCCTGGCACCGTGCCGCTATGTTGAGGTTTGATAGCAGATTGATGAAATCTGGCTGAGTGGATTGCTCTATCCTTTCATACACAGATTCAGGACAAGAGTTTATAGTGATTAAAAATCAAAAAACTGCAAATGCTGGTAATCTGAAATTAGAAACAGAAAATGCTGGAGATACTCAGCAGGTCAGGCAGCATCTATGGGGAGGAAAAAGGGATAACGTTAACTCTATTTCTCTCTGCATGAATGCAGTCTAACATGCTGAGTACCTCCAGTGTTTTCTGTTTTTACTACAGGAGTTTGTAATGTGGTTCACTGATTGTAGTTAGACAACGATGCCCCATTTGTTCAATAATTAAGCCATCTATTAAAGTAATTAGGTAATTCCGGCTTGCAGTTAGTTTGGTGCCCCAAATCTTTGATGCATGAGCCGAGATCAACAGCAGCTCCATTTGGTGTAGGATTTTCAATCCTGTAATTTTGCCATTTGGTAATACATAGAAAGGACTGTGCTCAATTCCACTAAACCACCCAACCCTCACATTCACACTTTTTATTTTCTTCACTATAATGACATTCTAATGCACAATAGGTTATTTCAAACAATAAGATTTCCATGCAACAGTGATCTGGAGTATGATTATAGAGAATGAAAATGTAAAAGAGAATGCTAAGACCCCATAAATCAGTATGGCCTGAAATGCTTATTTTCTTTTGTGATCATCTATCATCATAATAATTAGACAGTAGGTCAGCCAACACACATGCTGTGTACATTGCCATTACTCCTTTAAAGGATATGAAAGGAGAGAAAATGGATGATAAGCAAGAAGGTAGAGGACAGAGGAACTGTAGTGTTCTGTAAAAATTCAAGGAGATACTGTGAATTATCATATGCATGTTTTGAATCTGATTCCTCAGCTTCAAACTTACTGGATGTCCTTGCTCTTTATGGTAAACTAGTATTGTGTACTAATTCGTGCATAGGTTTTAAATATTTATCCAACCAATAAACGTTAAACCGCCAATATTTCTGACGCCTTTAATATAACTGCCATGGAGACTTGTGGCGTGTCAGCACTCTATAATCAATAAGCTGTGGTCACATGAAGGCGGTCCAGTTATTTTTGTAAAGTTGAGGGCCAGGATTAACATTAGTTGGGTATTATTTATTGATGATCATTAAGAAATATTGATAAAGAATTCCTGTTGGCTGATTATTAACAAATAAATGCATGAATAAGCAGATGTTATTTTTCACTGGCATTGACAAATCATTAATATATATTGGTACAAATGAATGGAGAAAACCATTCACATTCATACCATCAGGGATCTGTGAAGTTCATGCTTCTATTCCCCCAAGCAACAAAATTTCTCAAAAGATGTTTTAGCCAATTCAGCTAAAATAAACCTCAACATATGTTTTACTTATAATCGCATCGAGCATGGTTGAGAGCTCAGAGAAAGGTAATAGGAATGATTCCAGCATTCAGAGCTCTTACAAGGAGAGCCTCACCAAGCTGAAACATGCCCAACTTTCTGACACTGGAACTTACAACGAATAACCAGGACCCACAAGTGTCCTTACTGTTTGATTATGTAGTCACCGTGCTTTGTGAATTTTCCATTAAGAAAAGTAAGTCAAATGCGACCATGACCTAGCTATTTCATGTGTAATGCTCTGCAAATGTAAATAGGCTGTTCAATTTGAACTGTGCATACGGAATCAAAAACATGAGTTTAAGATTAACTAATCTTGGCCATGCTTAAATATAAAAGAATCATTCCACCCCCACTCCAAACCCCACCATCACCAGTGAATATTATTTGTATCAAATAGCTTTTGAACAAAGCATTTATTGCCAGCTGAACAAATGTTCAATTGGGAAGAATAATGGAGTTTATATGGATGGATATACAATAAGATGATCAAGTACTTTTCAGAGCATACCAAGGCTTTCCTTTATCCCTGTTTCCCTACCACTCAGTGCCCTTGACATACAAGCCAATAAAGAGATGAGTCTAGCAATTCAATTCTCCCACTTTGGAGACTTTGGAAATAGAGGCATAATGAAACTCAGCAGTCACATTCCTTGTTCTGTTAGCAGGGTAGTGTTTTGTAGTTTTTTAAAATGGCTCTTCTTTAAGTCAAGTTATAATGTAAACATGTAATCATATGCCAAGACAAGCAACAGCAGCAAACCATATGGTAAAGTTGTGTGTTAAGGAGCCATAGAGACATACAGCACCAAAACAGGCCCTTTGGCCCACCTAATCCACAATGACCATCAACTACAGTAATTCTACAGTAATCCCAATTTTTATTCCCCTACACTCCTGTTAACTCCCCCCAGATTCTACCAGTCACTTACACACTAGGAACAATATACCTACAAGCCCGCATGTCTTTGGGACGTGGGAGGAAACCAGAGCACCAGGGGGAAGCCCATAGAGTCACAGGGAGAATGTACAAGCTGCACACAGACAGCACACAAGGTCAGGACTGAACCCAGGTCACTGGTGCTGTGAGGCAGAGAATCCACGAGCTGTGCTACAGTGCCACCCTGCTACCATGCCACCATGTTGAGGTTTAATAGCCAATTGATGAAATCTGGCTGAGTGGATTGCTCAATCCGTCTTTCATACACTGATTCAGGGGAAGAGTTTGTAGTGATTAAAAATCAAAAAACTGCAAATGCTGGTAATCTTAAATTAGAAACAGAAAATGCTAGAGATACTCAGCAGGTCAGGCAGCATCTATGGGGAGGGAAATGAGATAATGTTAACTCTATTTCTCTCTGCATGAATGCAGTCTAACATGCTGAGTAGCTCCAGTGTTTTCTGTTTTTATTAAAGGAGTTTGTAATATGGCTCACTGATTGTACAGACAATGATGCCCCATTTGTTCAATAAGTAGGCACACCTATTAAAGTAATCAGGTAATTCCGGCTTGCAGTTAGTTTGTTGCCCCAACCCTTTGATGCATGAGCAGAGATCAACAGCAGCTCCATTCAGTGTAGGATTTTCAGTCCTGTAATTTTATCATTTGAAAATACATAGATACAGAATAAGAGTTCAAGAATAAAAGTCAGGGTGTCCTGGTAGACACGATAAGAGAATCACAGCAGAAATTGTCCCAACAATACTGAAATTAAATGGCATTACTAGAGCACTGGAGTGGTTGGTTAACATAAACTGGGTGAGTGGCTGCACCATTAGGGCCACAGTGTAGATGTATGCCATGGAAGAGACACCAGAATCTCTGGCAATAACAATGGATTTGGAATCTCAGTGAAAAATAAATGTTTAAAATTCCAAACTTTTCTGGATGGATCTCGGCTTCAAATTATGCCTTTCCCATGAAGTCCCACCTTTCCACAGAGCCTATACCCGGTGTTCTGTGGGTTAATATATCTGCTTTCAGTGTACTTTCCTAACTTTAACTCGCCCTGACTGAGGATGAGGAAATTCTAGACTACATATGCCCTCTGCCATCATACAGGGTGTCCCTGTTATGTCCCCGAGCATGACTGAGGCAAAAAAAAGCTCCATTTTAACAAGTCCATGGTAACAACTCGCAGGGAAGACAGAGACCAGGTATATCAAGGATCTGGCCCAATTAACACATTCTCCTACTTACTCCTGTTGTACTTGTGCAAAGAGTGCATCAGGAGTCACTGGATTATAACCCTGAGATACAGTGCCATATCATATAGAAGCAAAGCCACACAACACCACAATCAGTCCCCATCTACAGTCATTGCTGATGAAAGCCCATCAATCTTAATGCCAGTGAAATTCCTCTCTGTGGATACAGCTTAACCTGCTGACTATTTTCTGCAATTTTGATTTTACTTCAGACTTCCAGTATCTGCAATCACTTTGTTTTCGTAATTTTCTTTATTACCCCCAAAATATTGAAAGCAGAAAGTGTGGTTGTGACAAATTTTGCAGCCACACTTTCAGTACAAAACACTATTAAACAACAGTTAACATTTGATTGTAACAATGTCATTGAGCATCTAAACACATTGCTTTTCAGAGGAAGGATGGAAAAAAAGAGGCAGAATAACAAAGAGCTGCATCAGGGAGGGAAAAAACACTTTTGTCAACCTTGTGGGAGTGACTATGAATTGGGGGCTCGTTCAATGAGTTATGCAGTGTGTGGGAGAACAATTGTCAGGTCTTTCAGTGAATGCTCATAGCATTGTGAAGAAGTTGTGGGTTGATCCTTGCAATTTAAAATTGAACATATATTAGGAGGCTATTCAAGTCCATCAATATTTATGCTCGAGTTTGTTTCTCTTTTTTATACAAAATAAATAACATAAACTCCAGCTGCATTCAGGCTGAAACCATATTCTACTAACAATTATTGCTGAAAACACTGCAAAACTTCATGAGGTCAGGCCAAATTTTCGCCCACATAAAGTGGTTAGATCGGAAACTGGCTTGTAGCCTGCTTCTTATGTACAGAATATTGTTCAGTAGTTGGTGTGGCAAGATTTCATATTTTTCACATTTGCAATTTGTTTCCCACATTAATTCTTTTTACTTGCTAGATTTCCATTTCTTTTCCCATGTTGTTTGGTATTCTGCCAATACATTCCTTCAATTATTCTTAGATGCTGCTGCCATTTAATTTCTACCATACAATGCAGTAAAACTATCTATGTTGTTTTAAGTTCCATTCACACTGCTTCAGGAAGATGAGGAAGGAGAGTTTATGAATGGATGACAAACACCTGAAGCAATTTGGCCCCAACTAGCAACACCTGGTCCCTTTCATAGGGACCTGGAGTTGTTGAAAGACACCTGCCTCCATTCACAATGAAGACCATCTCAGAATTGTACCATCTCTGCAGGACGGCCAGCATGTAACATCAGGAACAGGGACAGCTCTTCCTGTAGCAGTGAAAGATACCACAGCATGAACCTTTCATTATCCTGAATCTTTGCAGGGGACTTCTGTTAGATCAGCCAGACTGCGGAGCACACAAGTATCAAGCAAGTGACAAATTCCACATTCACAAAGGCAACATTTCACATGCCCTACACAAAAGAGTGTATCAGCTGGACATGATATGCAAAGTGCCACAGATCTCACCCATGCTGCCATCATATCAATCCCAAAGCATTCAATTCAATTAATGCTTAGTTGTAACTAACCACACTAATGGGTGTTATCATAAAACTATTATAAGATAAGATATCTTTATTAGTCACATGTACATCGAAACACACAGTGAAATGCATCTTTTGCGTAGTGTTCTGGGGGCAGCCCGCAAGTGTCACCACGCTTCCGGCGCCAACATAGCATGCCCACAACTTCCTAACCTGTATGTCTTTGGAATGTGGGTGTAAACCGGAGCACCCAGAGGAAACCCATGCAGACACGGGGAGAATGTACAAACTCTTTACAGACAGTGGCCGGAATTGAACCCGGGTCACTGGCGCTGTAAAGCGTTATGCTAACCTCTACACTACCATGCCTATGCCTTCCAGATGCACCATACCATATTGTCTGTATGATTTGATGGAGCAAAAACACTGGATGCATAGCTGCTGTCTGCAACCCTTGTCATTAACCTGATTCTGATAACTTTGGACAACAAAAAATTCTACTGTAATGAAAATCCGTGCACTTGTTAGCTATTTCTCAATAGCCATCTCTGCTCACAAGAAAAGTGTGAGATCCAACGCTAATAAAATGTAAAGAGTTAGTGTTATGAGCAATCCTTTAAATTATATCTCCCAAATAGTGCAGGAGCTCCCACTAAAGCTTATTTCATTCTTAATGAAGCACAGAAATCCGTGGAAAAGAAGAAAGTTAATCTTCAAGTCGCTTCTAATAACAATAAACTTGGGTAAACCATAGTGACTGAGCTGATGACCTCACTACATCCAACCTACTGAATTTTGAAAGGATGATATTCAACTCTCAATAAAGTCACTCAGCTTTGGTGCACATCCTGAAGAACGACCTCCAAATTTTCACTGTCTAAAGCAACAGTGTTTTCCCATGTTTCCTCTTCATGCCATTCTGATGAATGGCATGCTTTTCTTCCAGCAATGAGTTCCATAAATTCTGCCTCTTCACCTTTTGTGATACCCCTACCCCCATCTCCAAAGCCATCTATGACCCAAGCTCTGAGGCATGATTGTTTTCTGTGGCAAGGCAGGGAGGAATTAGCATACTGGGCCAGCTAGTGACTGCTGGTACTCATGCCGAGATATAACTCAAACTTGCCAGTCTTATAAGATCAGGGTGTATAAGTACACATTTAAATTTGTCATTTTATCAGATAAATGTGGCAGCCAACTCCAAATGCAGTGGTATAACTTCCAAAGCAGCTCAGATACCATTCAATGCTAGCAGTGCAACTGAAAAATCCAAATCTCCACTGCTAATCCTTGTTGCAGATGTTGCAAGCCTTAATAGCTTTAATGTTCAACCCAACACAAAAGCAATGCACTTTCCTCTTTACTCCCTATATCTACCATTAGCTGATCCACAATATCCTCCACTCTGATCTTTAGTGAATCATATTTGCCCAGTTAGTTGTACTGATGTTACAAGTATTAATGTCCCTTCTGCAAATATTGTAAAACATCAACCTAGTTTCATCCAGTGCACATAAAGCTGCTAGAAGTTCTCCATACAATATAACTGGTCATGTCACCAGGAGTGTTAATGTTGGAAAAGAATGACAGTAGCTATATGTATTAATACATAGTGAAAGCCCTAATATGTACCACAGGAGCATCTTCAACCAAATTTGACAGTGAGCGAGATAAGGAGGTGTTACTGCAGATGAAAGAGGTAGATTTTGCAAAGTGTTACAAAGGAGGGAAGGTAAATAGAGAGCTGCTACGTCTAGGGAATGAAAGACAGAACTTCAGACCTGGGCAACTGAAGGCCACCAGAGATGGAGTGATTGAACTGGCAGTGATCGAGAAGCCAGATTTGGAAGAGTGGTAGGGTTAGAGGAGATTATGGGACTAGGAAATGGCAAGGTCAGAGAGGGATTTGAAAACAAGGGTGAGGATTTTAAATCAAAGCAGAAGCCATTTAAGGCAACAATTATAGGATTGCTGCCAGGTAGGACACAGGTGGCAGAGCTCTGCTAAACCTGTTTATGGAGAAAAGAACAAGTAATACTTGCCAGAATTGTGTTGGGATAATCACCTGATAAGTGACGATAGGCATGGTTGATGGTATCCGCAGGAGATGTACTGAGGCAAGGTTGGAGTCTGACAATGGCTCAAAGATAGAAATTTTCCAGGCACGTCATTCAAAGTTCAACCTGATGTCACATCAAGGTGCAAACAGGTTGGTTCTGCCTTAAACAGTTGTCAGGGAAAGAGATGAGCTCGGTGGCCAGAGTATAGAATTTGTGGTGGGTATAAATGGAAGTAGATCAACTTTTCATCAGTTAAAAACTTTAAAACTTTATTTATACAGCACAGTAACAGGCCCTTCCAGCCCAACGAGCCCACGCTGCCCAATTACACCCATGTTAACCTACTAATCCGTATGTCTTTGGAAAGTAGGAGGAAACCAGAACACCCGGAGGAAACCCACACAGTCATGGGGAGAACGTACAAACTCCTTACAGACAGCGGCAGGAATTGAACCCTGATTGCTGGCGCTGTAATAGCATTACGCTAACTGCTACGCTACCGTGCCACCCTAAGTTTAGCCAGAAGAATTTTTCACTTGCACATGCTGGATGTTGGACAAACAAGCATTTCAATGCAAAGGTGGTGGAGGGTTTGGAAGAGATGGTGGCGAGGTGGAACTGGGTGTCGTCAGCACACAGTTGGAAATTGGGACAGTGTGTTCAGATCATGTTTCGGAGAGGCAGCATGAAGGCGAGAAATAGAAGATAAAGGATAGATCCATAGTTGACATGAGCGGTAACTAGGTCAGAGAACAAAGAAAAGCCATTCCAAAGTGGAGGGATTAAAGATTGATTACAAGGATTGGTGAAGGCAAAGTTGAAGAAAATTGGGGTAGTATGAGGAAAGAGAATTTCTAACAATTTCAATTAACTTGGGAGCAAGGAAGGCATTAGGTGATCAACAGTTCATTCAGGATAATATCTAAGGAGTAGGAAATTGATGTCATGGACAAGAGGAACTTGGATTTGCATAGAAGAGAAACTAGAGAATATCTCCCGCACCATCACTGACCTCATCACCTCAGGAGATCTCCGCTCCACGGCTACCAACATGATAGTCCAACAACATAAGACTGCCCGCTTCTATCTCCTCCTCAAAATTCACAAGAAGGACTGTCCCTGCAGACCTATTGTTCATGCATGTTCTTGCCCCACTGAGCTAATATCCTTGTACCTGGACACAATCCTGTCCTCCTTGGTCCAATCCCTTCCCACCTATGTCCGTGACACATCACACGCTCTCCAACTCTTCCATAGCTTTAAGTTCGCCGGCATGCACAACCTCATCTTCACCATGGACGTCCAATCCCTATATACCTCCATTCCCCATCATGATGGCCTCACTGCCCTCCACTTCTTTCTTGACCAGAGACAGAACCAGTCCCCTTCCACTAACACTCTCCTCCACCTGGCTGAACTTGTCCTCATACTAAACAACTTCACTTTCGATTCTTCTCACTTTCTACAGACCAAGGGTGTAGCTATGGTCACTCGCATGGGCCCCAGCTATGCCTGTGTCTTCGTTGGCTACGTTGAACACTCTCTGTTCCAAGCCTACTCCGGCCCCATTCCTAAACTCTTTCTCCACTATATCAGCAACTGTATTGGTGCCACCTCTTGTACCCATGCGGAACTCGACAGTTTCATGAATTTCAACACAAATTTTCACCCTGCTCTCTAATTCACATGGACTATCTCTGATACCTCTCTCTCCTTCCTTGATCTTTCCATCTCCACCTCAGGAGATCCCTTGTCCACCGACATCTTCTACAAACCCACTGACGTCCACAGCCACCTCAATTACAGCTCCTCCCACCCTGTTCCTTGCAAGGATGCTATCCCCTTTTCTCAATTTCTCTGCCTCCGCCGCATCTGCTCCCATGATGAGGTTTCCACTCCAGGACATCCGAGATGTCCAACTCCTTTTCTAACTGGGGCTTCCCCCTGACTGTGGTCGAGAGAGCTCATACCCATATCTCTGCCATTTCCCGCACCTCTGCTCTCACCCCCACCCCTCCCAGACCCAAAAGGGAGAGGTTCCCCCTTGTCCTCACATTTCATCCCATCATCCTACGTATCCAACACATCATTCTCTGGCACTTCCGCCATCTCCAATGGGACTCCACTACCAAGCATATCTTACCCTCCCCACCCCTTTCTGCCCTTCGCAGGGACTGCTTTCTCCACGACTCCCTAGTTCACTCCTCCCGCCCCCCCACCCATCCCGCTCCCACCCCGGGAACTTTCCACTGCCCCCACCATCAGTGCAACACCTGCCCCTACACCACCTCCATCCAAGGACCCAAACAGTCCTTTCAGGTGAGACAAAGATTCACCTGCACCTCCCTTAATATCATCTACTGCATTCAGTGCTCCATGTGTGGCCTCCTTGACATTGGTGAGACCAAAAGCAGACTAGGTGACCATTTTGCAGAACACCTGTGCTCTGTCCGTAACCGCGATCTGCATCTCCCCATTGCCAGTCACTTCAACTCCCCCCTCCCACACTATCACAGATATGTCAGTCCTCGGCCTCCTCCACTGCCAGGAGAATTCCAAGTGCAAACTGGAGGAACAGCACCTCATTTTCCCTCTTGGAACCTTGCAGCCTAACAGCATGAACATTGAATTCTCCCACTTTAAGTAATCCCCACACCCCTTCCCCACGGCCCCGCCATATTTCTTCTCTTCTTCCCTTTCCTACCCTATCTGTCTTTTCTCTACCCCCTTTTTTCCTCTCTCCTTACCTTTGACCCATCCCCCGGTGGATCTGCTCTCCCCTCCTCCCCCGCACCTGCCTATCACCATCTCTTACCTGCATCTACCTATCACCAGCTTGTGCCCACCCCTGCCTCCCCTCTTTTGTCCACTGCTCTGCTTTTCCCTCCTATATATTGGGCTTCCCCTTTTCCTAACTTCAGTCCTGAAGAAGGGCCCTGACCCAAAACATTGATGGCCTGCTTTTCTCCACGGATGCTGCCTGGCCTGCTGAGTTCCTCCAGCGTCACAGTGTTTTTCATCTAGATTCCAGCGTCTGCAGTCCTTTATTTCCCCAGAAAATATTGAGCCTTAGAGGAGGTTTAGGGAAAGGCAGGGAAGTTTTTGGAATGAGCATATGGCTAAATAGTGTTTGGATGATCTGTCCAGATCTGGCAGTGAATGACTAAACTAGTTATTCACTATATCCATTCAGCTGCATCTCTTGGACTGAAGGGAGCGAAGAATGGGAGCTGTGACCTGGGGAATGGCCAGGGTGAGAGTGAATAATGGTCTAATTGGGAAAAGGTGGACTTGTGACTATAGTTGAACAGGTCAGCTATGACAGAAATCTTACAGTGGATGAGATGTCAAAGGCTAGCCAATTGGGATTTTGAGAATTTTTGAGCTACAGAGCATAGTTTCTTCAACAAAATAAAATGCCTGGAGCTTTGTCTTTTCACATGATATTTGAAAAATTGCAGAGATAAAGAGTACAAAAGCTTCTGTCTAATTCCACACCTTATGTAGATAGTCCAGGTCTCCCTATAATGTAGAAGAATGCTCAGAACACAATGTGTATCTCAGTATTGAGTGTTAATTTCTAATTATTCATTCAATAGTAAAACTAATTTTATCTCCATTCAATGATACATGAAGGCACAACCTAGTAGAAAGTGCATCATCAACTAGCTGGCAAACTTATTTTAACCTCTCTCTTTATATGTGTGCTATGTACACTGGGAAAACAAAAAATATTGATTTTATTTGGTTTGTGAAGTTTGAAGAATCTGTTTGAACATCTCCATTCTACAGTTCAAATGTTGTTTCACAGATAGATTACAATTGTTACAATATTGATATTGAGACTGCACGCATAAAATAACCAACACATTTTTGGCTATTTCCCATCTAATGTAGGCCACAGACTGCAGTTCAGGTCATGATACAAATTTATTCAAAAGATCCTCTGGGGCATCCCTTCAAATGGTTTCCTAAAAGAAAGAGAAAGCTGACAAAAGGCAAGGTATTTCCATAAACAGAACTTGGTTTTGTCTATTGTTTGCTTCCTTCTGGAATTACAATAAATCTCTCTTATTTTGTCATTGTAGAAGAATTGATGGCTCTCAAAGAAACAAATGATTTTAGCTGAATAGTGATGTTGGTGGCACGCTAACCATTTTGATGATTTACCTCCCGTCTCAAAGGCATACTTTTCCCTGATGACTAACACACCCCTTAAATGTAATGAATACTCACTGTACAATATCTAAATGCCTAAATAATTTGCAGCCTGTAGCCACCAGATGATGAACAGTTAGTATAGGAGTAGCAATTCTGGAACTGAGAGATTAGAGGCAAGGACTCAGGTATGACAGCTCGTGTTTTTAAAAGTCTTCCAGAAGAATGCACAATGGACAATTCAATCAATGTTTGTTGCTGGTTTGACACAAATGCTGCATCCTGGAGTTGAACATTCTCTCCTAAACTCACACACATATTTAGCAAGTAAAGAAACACCTCTAATACTATTTGAAGGGGTCACTGCCCACAATAAGTTTCTGGTTTCTTTCTTGCTTCAGTTGTATACTCTTTTTTGGTGTTGTTCAGGAGTTGGCAGGCTGTGGTGTGGCAAGTGCTGAAGTCATCTTCAGTAACTCAAATGCTTTCGCACAAACTACTTCCTCCAAGACTGACTGGACTGAGCAGTCAGCACATAGAATAAGACAAGCCTGGATCAAGGAGTTGGGGAGATGAGTGCTCAGCAGGAGTCACACTCACCCAACTCTCGAGGAACATCCCATCGAGCATCAAAATTACCTTTGTTTGAGATGCCTACATGTTACAAAAGAGATCATCATTGAAACCAGTCAACTGCTGCAGCCTTAAATCCTACCTCAGAGTGGGTTGAGGTCCACATTACGAGCAACAGTACAGGTGGCCATAGCTATAAAGCATGTGTCTGACTCCTTCCAGGCCAGGGATACTAGCAGCATCTCACAGTTTGCTTGACCCTTGATGCACAAGAAAGAAAAATGATTTCTATTAAAAGAGAAATGATTTGATTTCATTTTCTCTTGACAAAGAGAAACAGGTGGGGCAAACGTGAGGGTTTACCAGATCTAGGGCCGTTGTCTCATTGCTTTATAAGTGCCGAATGTCAACTCTGTTATGCATCAGAACCAAAAGCAATTCCAATTCCTCAACATTCTGCTGATGTGTGTCAAGCCTGTCACTGGCCAGCATCACTTTAACCATCATCAGGCTGCTAAAGAGGAACTCAACAGTGCTCGGTCAAGTGGGCATCAAGATGCAGGGCTTTGAGTAGTGTGCAGCACTGCCTCACTGCCAGCAGGGGAAGGCCTTTGACACCAACTATCAGGAGAGCGGCTGAAGAAGATGAGCATGAGAGGAAGAGGAGGGTGGGAGGAGGGAGAGGAAGGTAGGCTGCCATTCTGAGAGCAACCCTCTGCCTAGGCTCTACATGAAAACTAGCAAGTGCAAAGCCAGCAATCAAGTTCTAAATTCACCCACATTCTCTTGCTCACCATCTTCCTAAGTTACTGACCACAATCCAAAAATAAAAGCCAACACAATTTAAACATTCCTGTCAAATTTATAGATGAAAGTACTTATAACAGGCAAACTTAAACCAAGTGCATTTGTGCTTTTCCATTGTGCCTCTTTGTGTGCCTTCATGCTTGCCCCTATATTCTGTTCCTGGGTCTAATGTCTTTATGAAAATAACATTCAGCAAAGAGTTTCTTTTAAATCTGCTCATTAGATATTTCAAAATAATTAAAATAAAAAGGGCTGCTAGACACTTCTTTTTGAAGACAGTGCATAATGGTCCTATATCAAAGTTTGAAAGACAAAAAATGGTTTAATCTCTGGAATTAAAAAAGGAAGCTGCAGAAACATCATGATGTGATGTGGACACCACAGAGCAATCGTTCAGATGGCTCCCATATGTAGTGCACAGCAGTGTAGCATTAGCATAACGCTATTGCAGTGCCAGCAACCCAGGTTCAATTCCGGCCACAGTCTGTAAGGAGTTTGTACGTTCTCCCCGTGTCTGCGTGGGTTTCCTCCAGGTGCTCCGGTTTCCTCCCACATTCCAAAAGACGTACAGGTTAAGAAGTTGTGGGCATGCTATGTTGGCGCCGGAAGTGTGGCGACACTTGCGGGCTGCCCCCAGAACACTCTGTGCAAAAGATGCATTTCACTGTGTGTTTCGATATACATGTGATTAATAAAGATATCTTATCTTATCATTGGACATAGGTCACTGCCATGTGGATCGTGACCCTTTCAAACCACTGACCTTTTTTTAGCGAAATGGTTAAATCAAATATCCAATGCAAAACGACAATGGTCACCAGCATGGTTAGACCTGTTTTACCTTCAGTTCAGCTACTATTGGCCTGCTGATTGCAACTGAGCCTCATTATGAAGAGGTCAGGTTCATGCCATATTAAAGTGATTAAAAAGCTAGTGATCAGCGGATAAGCTGGCTGGCTAGATGGGAAACTGACTATCAAATCCTTAGCAATTTTTTTCATTCTCTTAGGGTGATAGTATTTCAAATGGCAATAATAAATTCAAACACATAGTGCTGCAGAAGTGAAACAAGCACAAAGATTACTTTAAAACATAATTCACTGCTAGTTCTGTTATTAGGACAATTGGATATAGCACAACAAAATTAACAATGAATTATGTGAAGCTGGTTCACAGTATGCTCATTTGAATCTTACATGATCTTCATTTTCACAAAATGTACACAAAGGGATTATAAGGGGTTGGAAGTTAACAGAATGATTGAGGTAACAATTCACAAAAGCATTATCACTTATTAACGCTCTTTTGTTCTGTGCAAATTTAAATTAGGTTCTCCCCCCTCAGGAGCCAAAGTACAAAATGATCGAATGTAAAATTATTCATTAGTGCATCATCATGATTATTCACATGTTCAACATAGCCTGAAAATGTCTTTTCACTTAACGGTTTCTTCAATCCTCCGATATATTGGGCGCACTAAAATATTTTTAATGAAAATGTTTTATTTTAAAAATGCAATTAACATCACTGAATCCACTCTTTTTTAAAATTAAATAAATTCCAGTTTTGCTGATGACCTTTGGCAAAGCCTTTTCAGGTCTGAGAGCATAAAACCCCATTGGGAGCCTCTGCATATTTCCCCCTATTCGTTAACAAAAGGCATCTTCCTAGGGATCTTCTTCAATCATGTAATCCCACTGCACACTTAACATTATACACTGGGAGTGCACAGGCTTGGGGAATATAGGACTTTTGTGGGCAATGGAATAAACAGAGTTCAGCTCCTTAAAGTAGCTCCTGCACTTTCTCTTCCTGCTTCATTCTGTGGTCTAAAATATGGCAGACTACTCCAACTCCTGGGTGTGACTGAAAAGATACTGAGAATGGGGTTAGAGCGGGGTGAGGGGAGGAGTAGGATCAGCAAAATTCCTTTACTGACAATGCTGAAGAAAGTAATGCCAAGGGGATGTGCCATTTTTGAATATTTTGCAACCACCTCAGCACACTGAACACAAGAACATTGAAAGAGAAGTAGGCTATTTGGCCCCTCATGCTTTCTCCACCATTCAGTAAGGGTTCTTGTCTCTTAGAAGGTTTTAGGTTGAGGGTCTAATCCAGGGCTGTGACCAAAAAATCAAGACTAGCACTCCAGTTTAGTACTGAGGGACTACTACAATATTGAAGGTGTTCTTTTGGACAAGGCATTACACTGAGACTCCATCAACTCTCTCAGTTAAGTGTAAATATCTTATGGCACTATTCCAAAGAACCACAGGGGTATTATCCCTGGTGTCCTGGTTAATATTTATTCATCAGTGAAACCACTAAAACAAATTGTCTGGTCATTGTCACTTTGTTTTCTATCTTATCTCATACCAACAGAAGAAGGCCACTCTGCCCATCGCGTTTATGCCAGATTTGAGAGCTTGTTGAGCACAAAATGGCTATCATTTTTCCTAACTACAGCAGTGAATACACTTCCTAATTACTTCAATGGCTGTAATGTGATTTAAGATGACCTGAAAGGAAGGTAAAAGGTTTTTGTTACCTCTATGATCTATTGCAATAGGTTAATTGTGACACTACCTCTCTGCCAAATGTAAAATGCTTTTTAATATTACAGAGTCCTTTCACCTTACCAGTACAGGCTGAAGTTAATTCAAATTTAAGCATGATCTATCTCTTGTCTTCAATATTAACTTTGCACCGTTGGGGACAGGAACCACAACCAATTCATCCACTGCCTACTTGCACACTGCATGTTTTAGCATGTTTGATTAGGGAAACACTGGACTAATCACATGGCCATGGCTCAGTAAAGCAGTTCCTTATGTTCTGGATCAGTGCAAGGAGTGAGTGGAACTAAATGTGCAGAGGTGACTGCAATTGACAGGAGGTACTCTGGCAAGTGTTTACTGCTTTCAATTTGAGATGAATCTAGTATAGCAAGCCCTCTAAGAATTAAATATATGCCTATATAACATGATAGAGTACCTTCTTTATTGATCAGAATTGAGAATGTCCCAGAACTTCCCAATTCCAATGAAGGGTCTTCGACCTGAAGTATTAACTCTGTTTCCCTTTCCACAGTTGCTGCTCAACCTGCGGAGTGTTTCCAGTATTTTCTGTTTCTATTTCAGATTTCCAATTCCTGCAATTTTTCTTTTATTTTCATGAAGATTATGTTCTCATCATCTCTGCTGATGGCTATGGACTCCACAGTGACCATCTCAATTAGTAATCACTCTCTCTTCCAGGGAACTAAAGTGATACAGCCATGTTTGCTGCTACTGGCACCAATAAGTTGTACTTGTCTTGAAAACCTGGGAATTGATTGACTAGTTGGCTATGTGAGCAAGAAGTGAGACAAGAGTATGAGGCTTGTGCTGGTAGGTCTGTGAGGGTGTGTTGGAGCAGGAAACTGGTAGGCCCAAGTCTGATTGATAGAAAGAGTTAGTAGGTGAGTGATGGGGTTATGAAGCATTAAGCAGCATGACTGACTCTGCTGATGGAGTGATTGGAATATGGCATTAAATACCTTTTCCCCTTTGTGACGTTATTGAACTTCTTACAGTACAGTATCCAGGTCCTCAGGGGCTGACTATTGATAGTCACCTGCATACCTGACAATCTCTGCACCCATTTTCCAGTGCTATGAAATTAAGCTCCACAAAGTAACCCATTTCTCCCATACACTACAATTAACACACATCTTGTCAAGAATTACTTATATACTGTGCTGTGGAGTTTCCGTCAAACGTGCAAACAGCAAAATGCACACAGAATGTGTTGGGCAATGTGCTACAAAGATGAAATTTCACTGAAGTTTTAATGCAAAGCAATTCGAATAGCACCAAATTTAAATTCTCCCCTCAACGAGCACAAAAAACAGATAATTACTTATAATCAATTCATAATTGAAACAGATCTTCCAAAGATTACAGAGAGGAATACAATTTCCATAAAATAAGCTGTTTTTCAACATTTTAGAAGTGGAGATCAATTGATTTAAAGCTCTTGGTCATACTTTTTATGGTTGCTTTAATTGACCATTGGTCCCTGCTGTCTTTAGTTAACTAATTACTGCAGCAGAGGGGGATGCATCTGTGCGGCTTCAATTGACTGCTCAGCACAGGTCTGATGTACCAAGGGCAGATCAATTTAAAGTAATTGCAACAGAGAAACAAACCTGGGTCAGACTTCAACTGACTGCCTGATCACTGCAGTACTGCTGATTGACACCGGACTCACATAACCATGGGCAACCATGTGCCCAAGCATCAGAGCACAGCATGATGAAAACTTTGTATGTCAATTATACAACTTGTGCAACTGTTTATAAAATAAGGATAGCCTTGAGTTACATTAAACTCTCAGATCCAATGGATAAAGATATTACACCGATGCTGTTCGACCATTAAGTTCCTCCAATGGTTTGTTTTTGCTTTACATTGAGGTTGGACAGGGTAAAAGCCACTGGACACATTTACTTGCAAAACAGGTAGAATTATAAAATAGAGGATTACACTGACACTATGATGCAGAGTAAATGGAATTCCAAACAAAAATTTTTTCAAAACCTTCACCATACCCCAACGGCAATTAAATAGCCTCACAGAATAAAACAAAGTCTCCAGTGCAAACATGGCAAATGATAACAATTTGGGCATTGAGCCACTTAGCAACTGAATGTTAGTTTGAGCTTGCTGTCTTTGATGGGGATCTTAGTGTGGAATATAGAAACCAAATGTTGACAGAGTTACTTGGTCTAAGCATCATTGAAAAGCCAGCAAGAATTAAATTTCAAATGATGCAATATTTAATAATTTGGACAAATAATTGACATAAGAACACAAGGAATAGAAGCAGGAGTGGGCTATTCGAACCCTTGCACCACCCTTTACCATTCAATAAGATCAGGGTTGATTATTCACCTCCATGATACCTTCCTGCATTAGTCCTATAACCCTTAATTCCCTTCAAATCCAAAAATTTATTGTTCTCTGTGTTGAAAATACTCAGTGTTCGAGCATGCACAACCCTCGGGTAAAGAATTTCAAAGATTCACCACTCTCTGTTGAAAAATTTTCTTCAAATCTTAATCCTGAATGACCATCTTCTTATTTCAGACGATGACCCCTGGTTCTAGATACTCCATCCTGGAGAGCTATCACCTCTTCATCCACCCTGTCAAGCCCTATAAGAATTTAATTGGTTTAAGGAGAAAATTTTTCTGAACTTTAGGCCCAGTCTGCTTAATCTCTCCTCATCGGACATACCCACCATCCCAGGAATCAATCCGGTAACCTTCACTGTACTCTCTCTAATGCAAGTATATCTTTCCATGGGTAGAAAGACCAGACCTGTACACAATATTAGATTGATAGTAGATATTTATTAGTCACATGTACATCGAAACACACAGTGAAATACATCTTTTGCGTTACTGAGAATGTGCTGGAGACAGCCCGCAAGTGTCGCCACTCTCCCGGTGGCAACATAGCATGGCCTCAACTCCTAAACTGTACATCTTTTTGGAATGTGGGAGGAAACCGGAGCACCCGGAGGAAACCCACACAAATACAGGGAGAACGTACAAACTCCTTACAGACAGCGGTGGGAATTGAACCCTGGTCACTGGCACTGTAATAGCGTTACGCTAACCGCTACACTACCATGCCACCACAGGTACAATCTCATTAGTACATTTTGGTAAGGTGTGATTACTTCTGAGCTCAAATCCTCTTGCAATAGGCAATCATTTGTCTTTCTAATTGCTGTACCTTTCAGTGATTCATGTTCAAGGAAACACAGGTCCCTTTGAACATCAACTCCCTTCAATCTGGCACCATTTAAAATACACTCCACTTTTCTACTTATTCATCCATTGACCTCACATTTTTCCACATCATATTCCACCTGCTGTTCACCTATCTATATCCTCCTGAAGCTTTTATAAATCCACCTCACAAATGGCACTGCCACCCAGCTTTCTATTGTCAGCAAGTTGGAGATATTATATCTGGCCTCCTCATCCAAATCATCGATGTAGATTATGAACAGCTGGGACCCCAGAAACAATCCCTGTGGCACCCCACTAGTCATGGTCTCCCAACCTGAAAACAGGCTCTGTTTTCTGTCCGTTAGCCAATCCTCAATCCTTGCCATTATTTTACCCCTAATCCCATGCATTTTAAATTTGTTTAATAACTTCTTGTACAGGTCCTGCCTGGTAATGAACACCCGACTTATGGACAGCCTGTACATACGAACAAGTATTTGGGAGATTGGTGGGGTGGGTTTGCCGGCTGCCACGAGCAGCCTCTGACATGTGGGAATTCAGTTTGCAGCAATATCATTGCATCTTGCAGAGAAACCTGAATGGTTGAGTTCAACGCCCTGATGGACTACACGTTGCCCTTGGTTGGCCTGTGTTCTTATTTAAATATAATGCTGGGTAGCCACATTTTCGTGTTGTGAACTGTTGGGGTTATGAAATGGAACCCCGTTGTAACCAGGGTAGGATCTGCAGGGGAAATTAGCTCTTCTGGAAATCTAAATAAACCACATCCACTGGCTCTCTATTATGTATTCTGATATTTAAAACGTCAATTTGTAAAACATGATTTACCTTTCATAATGACTCAGCCCAATCCTATTATTTTCTAAATTACCTGTGACCACTTCCTTAATAATGGATTCTAGTACTGGACCCTACTACTGATCTCAGGCTAACTGATGTCTGTAATTCCCCATTTTCTTTCTCTCTGTTTTTTTTAAATTACGTGGTAACATTTGCTTCCCCCAACGCATGGAAACCACTCTAGATCTTTGCCATTTTGAATAATAACAACCACTTCATCCACTATCTTGACAGCCACCTTTTTCAAATCTTTGGGATGCAGGTCATTGGGTCCTGGTGTTACAGGCTTCCAGTCCCTTTAATTTCTCTCTTTTAAAAAGAAACTTATTCTAGTTTCTTTTAACTCCTCATTCACTCTAGACTTGTCGTTCACCACTATTTCTCGAAAGCTTTAAAAACAAACTCAGAGTATTGGTTAAGATTCTCTACAATGCATTCCCAGTATAATTTCTCTTCTCTCAGTTTGTAAGGGACCCACATTAACTTTTGCTAGCCTCTTTCTGTTTGCATACCTATAGATATTTTTATAGTCTGTTTTTATGTTTCTCACTAGATAACTCCCATATCGCACTTTCCCATGAGTCATTAATTTAGCTCCTTAGGACAGAATTACATTACTCCTAGAAGCAAAACCTGAATAGGTTTCCCCAAGTAATATGGGTCAAGTGCCTTTCAGGAGAGCAAGATGCTTTAAGGTTGAGAGAACCTTATCAAATTGTTCAAGCTTTGCTCATTCTAATTATATACGATCTCAACATCCAATTTTGGTGTCATGTACCTACTTCAGGAAACTTGTTTTCCTTTGTATATTTGTGTCTGTATGTAATGAGAAGATTAGAGCTTTCTCAGAAAAAATAGTATTTATCAGTGACCAAGGATTCATACAATGTAGTTTGTAAGCTTAAATTCCTTTGTAATTAAGAGAAAATTATGAAGTAAATGCCTTTCCTGTGGTTCTAGTCACCTAAGGAGCAACACCCACAGAGGGCACCTTTTAGATATAGAAACAACGATTTCTGCCCATTAAATTTAATCGATGGAAAATTACAGACTGTGTACCATTAATTCCTGCTTTGTGCCTCCTCCCCCACCCCCAAGAGTGTAGCATTGATCTTTATGTCACTTATTTTTCATGATCTGAAACTGATTTAAGAGGTATTTGATTTAGGCCAATTATTACCAAAAAATTTAAGGCTCCTTAATCTTACCTCATTCTTAGCTCCTGACAATGAATGCAAGACTTTTTTTAAATTGTTCTGTAAAAATGCAGCTACACTATATTCAGAATATATTTTGAACATCACGCCTAGTAATTATATTGCAGAGTGGAATATGTTAGCAGTATGAACCAGCACAAAACCAATTAAACATGGAATTATTCCAAAGTGGACTGGCACAGCCAATCTCCCCAAACCATTGTCTAGCAACAGGAGACAAGACTAATTATATAAAATCACCAAGTTCAAGTAAACAATCACTCTGCTAAAGAAAGGAAGAAAGGGCTTTCATCTTTGTATCTTTTTATGCAAATCCATGTTTAACTTAAATGTAAAGTAAGCACTGTACTATACTGAGCAGAAAAACACATGATAAATCATCCAATGTTTTTGTTTAAAGATTTCCATTGTACGGATTCTTTCTTTTGCTGTCAAGAAACACTTAATATCCAGTTTCTCTTTTCCAGCGCTGTATAAAGAGATTCATTATGTTGAAATTATTTGAACAAAAAAAAAACAAAACACTAGGGAGAGGACAAAACTGAAACCAGATACTGATTAAACCTTCATATACAACAAAAATGTTTTCAGTCTCACAGCAGAAACTGTCTCACATTGCCCTGTGTTCAATAACATTCTGTATTTACTTTCAGAGAAGTTCAATTGGGTAGCTCAAGAAAAGGAGATCCACCCAGCTCAATAGCATTTTTATCTTTTGCTGGCATGTGGATTACTTTACACAAACCTGACACTGTCTGCTGCACATTCAGCATCATTTATTCATGGAAAATGTTGAAAAATCTCAACTCTGTTGATGACTCAAACCACTTTCACATTCTGTGCAACAATAATCGTATTTGTATTAAGAATGCAAGTTATTGCAACACTTAGTTGAAAACTATCCTGATAACTGGCAAACATACCAAAGCGTGACCAAAATATAATTCCATTACATGAAAAGTGTAGTCTTGCAACCATGTCACATCAGGTCAATAAAACATAATAAAAAATAAATCAGACAAAAGTTCTCATAGAAATGTTCACAACATAAAAAGATATACTACTGTTATACACATCAAATGTTACTGTTGTGCCTATAAAAACTAACTGCACACTCAGAATAAGCTTGTGATAAGTATATCTTCAAGTACAATGCTAATTCATACCAACATCTAAAACATCAAAATGAACAAGAATCATTTACATATTTTTAGTGTGATTCTTACTGATACGTGTACAAAGCTTATTCACCCTTAATTTGTGTGCACAACCCTGGGTCAATTAAAGGTGTGCCCAAAACCTCAGGACTCTGCAAGAGGATATATCATCCACACTAAAAGTAAGATAATATATTAATATCATAATGCTCCCGCTTTCTAACTTGGTAAAATTTAAATAATGCTAGAGTCATAGTTTTGTAAATCCCCTTGCTATACTACTACTACTACTACTACTACTACTATCATAACATTAAACTGTACCACACAATGCAACTTTTCCCCCAGGATTTATGATATATTAAAATTGTTACAAATATACATGATATAAATGTGAATATAAATTGTTAGCATCTTGACTACATAGCCATGACAAAATAAACTCAGATGGCACACATATCATGCCCAATTTAGTTCAAAGCAGCAACGTCTAACTTAATGTATCTCTGCAGAAACAATTCGCAAATAATACCTTAGGTAATACTTCTGTAAGAAAACATCAGCCATTCTAACCTATGTGATATTGCAAAATAAATAGAAGGCAATATGTTTCATTTGTAAGAGCATTTGGCTTCAAAACATTGAAACAGAATATGAGAAACAATAGAAGATAAACAGAATTGCTTATAGTTTATCTGGTATGGAAAGCTAGTACGTCCCAGGAAAGAAAAAGGCCACAGAGATGGAAACAGCAGACTCCCAACAGCAGAACAATAAACAGAAATGTAACAAAAGTCATAAGTAACACTAAAGACCAAGGGTCATGCAAAAAAACTGTTAAGGACCACTAAAATAAATAAGAGGACATTAGAAAGGTGGATTGACAATAGAAGGGATATTCTTCACAACAATTTTTTTTGCTGTGCATGAAGCAGATGGCACTTTTAGTGGATTAGTCTGGTAGAAATGTTATAGGGAAATAACAGATGTGTTAAATGACTTTTTCACAAATAAACACTAGACAAATTTCAGATCCAGTCAAATTGGTCTTTAAGGGATAAGGTAAGTGGACATATCATGTGAGATCAGAAAAAAATTAAATATTGTTCAATTAATTCTTCATATTAGGCCTCACTAATAAAGGAGATACATAAATTCCAGAGTCAGTCATATTAACTTGGGAATCTATAATTTATGTGAAGGATACAAAAGCACATAGAATGAAGAAACTGAAGGAATTAATCGGGTGATAAACCATCTGCCGAAAGTTTTAATGTGCACAGAATATATGCTGTTAATACATCAAAATGCAAGCCTGGTTTCGTGATAATAACATTGTCATCCTTTTGTGAAGTTTAAAAAGGCAGTGGAATGTTTACACTTGTAAATTAATTCAACCAACTTTGGATGTGTGAGAAGCCAATGAAGCAATTCCCAAAATTTAACATTGCGCATTGACCAAGATTTTTGAATCAGAATTTGCTATTGGCCAGTACATTGAAATGGGTTTATTCAGACATGCAGATCTCCTGAAAATTTGGAACTTCACTATTTTTATATTTAATGAGGTGTTGGGAAGCCTTTTCTGTGTTCTGTGCCACTGTCATGTTCTGCATTATACTACAAATTATTCTCAATAAGTACTTATACCAAGAGGTACATGTGTAATATTTGCAAGGAATGCTAACAGAGTGAGATGTTAGGATCCACAATGCACTATCTGAAAAAATGATGAAAGCATAGTCAGTTTTATTTTTCAAAAGGGAACTGATAAATGCTTGAAAAGGAAAATTTTGCAGGTTCATGTAGAGAGAGCAAGGCATCAGGACTAATTGGTTAGCTCTCACAAAGAACCATTACAGTGAGATGGGCTTAATTATGTTCTTTTTTTTAAAAAAGCCTCTTGCTATGTCTTTTGCATTCACTACTGTCACTACGAAAGACATTTGGCAAGTAGTCACTGAATTATTGTCACAGAATACAGTGACTCCATGCATCAGATGCACCAGAAACCCCAGCATAAACAGCAGATGGAGAGCACAGGCAGCCACACCTGTAGTAGAATTGTGGATCCCACATTGGTCTCAGCCACCTTAGAACCCAAAGAACTGAAGTGGAAGCAAATCATCCTCAATCCCAAGGAACTGGCTATATAGAAGTAGTAGAAGAAGTTGACTATAGTCAGGAATTCCCATGACCAAATGAGAATGATGCTCTGGAAACCACTTGGAGATCATTCCCAAAATAATGAGCACTAACCATGCTAAAGGAACTGATCTAGGCTCCCCTTTGACTGCGTGAAAATAGAAAAATTGAGAAAACATGTAAATGGAAATGCAAGTCTTATTTTGACAACTTGGAAGATACTTAGGATTAATAATTGCTTTCTTTAGAATGGCTGGCTTCTATGATTTTACAGCCTTTTTCAGCAAGGAACACTTCACGGGTACTGCATTATCCAAAGTGAAATGAATGCTGTCTCCTATGTTCTCCGCAGAAGGACCTCTAGATATCCCTGCAGCGATCCAAACAGTGACAGCTTATTGCAACATGAAGAAAATGTTTACTTATACTTGTGTGTTCTGAGAACTAATTAAAGAACTTGCCCGTGAAAACATCACAGGGAATAAAATTCAAAGGTAGAGTAGCAGGAAGAAACTAGGAAGAACTTCCTTAAACTTTGAGCATAAATTGAACAATGCACACAGCACATTTCAATCAGCAATCTCCCCTTGTCACAACACAAGTGGAGGAGGTTGTTAGTACAAATAAAATCCATACCATGAACACTTTCTAAAAATGTGAATAGATGTCTGTAATTAAACTGCTTCTTCTTACGTTTGATACTTTAACAGTAGTTGTCCCTTTTTAATAATTTTGTAAGGATGCTATTAAAATATGTTAGCAGTTAAATCATCACAACTTTTGGCTTAACCAGATTTAAATAAAACAATACACTTAACTATATTTTCATAGTTTCTATGTGAAAATATGCACAAAAGAAATGTGCAACACTACCACCCCCAACCATAGTACGGTTCACCTATTTCTTGTTCCAGAATATTTGAATTCTCTTGGTTTCAAACAAAATAACCGATCTACAAATTAGCCCGGGGCTCCAGCCAAGCTCATTGGTTTGGTTGCCAAGGTTTTGCAAAAGGAAAGTTCATTAACTGCAGAGATCCTGGAGGATTGATGGCAGCAAGACAGTGGGTATTAGTTTGCTGCAAAACTGCGATTTCAGGGAAACTGAAAATACCCCTCACTGTTACATGTATAGTGTGCACATTTGTAGTTCTAGAGGCTTTTAATAATACCATACTCATAATCCTCATTATAACACACTCAGTTATAACATCATTTCACTTGCTACATTTTTCATGCTACATTTTCTTCTCTATTAGGGGACATTTGCTCTAAACAGGCATCTCGTTATGATGTTTAAACTGCTTGACTCTTGAGGACTGAGCTATAATGAGGGCAGAGTGTACCCTTCAGTGAAATAAACTATTTATTGGAATGTTTCTATATTTCTGGCATAATCCCAGGGAGCTACAGAAGAAATCATGAAATATTGATACAAAACATATCAATAAAATTATGGCATCAGTTTTAGTATGCATCTACACTGTTTTGTGACAAATGGAGCAAGTATATTTAATTTTTAACAAGCCTTTGCTGTTCTTGTTTTCCCTTCTGTGAAATACATGAAGCATATAAATTTATTCAGGTTGAAAGAAAGGCTAAGTACCTGTCAATCATCACTCCACCACATGGCAATACTTAATTTCTAAAAGCTATTTGCTTCAAAAAGGGAGGGTAATGATAATCTATAGTAAACTCTTGGGATATGTTCATCAAAATGTGGGAACATGCCAGGAAAAAAAAAGAGAATTTCCTGAGGTAACTGTCCTTGACCTGGGTCTTTAATCGAGTGAAATTTCATCACTTTATCTAATATCATGCTTCATGCTTCAGGCTCATAGCAATTCTATTTTAGTGAGGTCTAATGGGCAGCTGACATATCCACTCAGCAGCAGACTGCAGAATATGTGCTGACACACGATGCAGTGTGCATCCTAGTGTGAACTGTTTATTTGTCCCCCGAGTTCAGAGCCTTTCCAGAGAAATGTTTCAATCTCAACTTTCAGGGTGTAATCTAACTGTGCATTCCGCGGTGATAGTGAACAGGGTGAGGGTGCGAGGGTGGAGAGGTTAGGGAGGTTATTCAGCTTCCATTTGTTATTCTGGTTGAAAATCTCAGCCCACAATCTCTACCAAGCTGTCGAAGCAATGACTGCAGCTTTCTGCAAGCCACGGCTAAGAGGATGTACCAGGAGTGCAATTTTAAAGGCTGCCATACCCGACAATTCAGAATTTATAACTTGAATTTCTGCTGTGATTTCTTAATCCAGAATTTGCAGCCTACTTTGTATGTATATATGGTCATTAGACACCAAATCTTTCAAAGACATCAAGCCTTCACTGTAACTGGAGCACCTTAAAAGGATGTATTGCATGATTTTTATTCCTGTTTAATTTTTTCATATTTTTACTGCATTCTAATAGTGTAACTTTTTGTCCAAGTCCAAAGGATTGTGCCAGTTAAGATGAGTATTGGAAACTCCTTCAACTTTGCAATTATATTTCAGCAAAATGCTCTTTTGGGTCACTAATACCTCACTCAAATTATCTTTGCAATAGCTAACGTCAACTTTATCTCATATTGAATAACAAAACTAATACAACTTTTAACATGTCAGCATCCTTACACTTATTCTGAGAAAGTTTACTGTTAATTTAAAATACCCTGACTGTGGCCAAGTGATGTTCCATTATCTTCCTCCTCCACTCATGTGGTTGACTCATTTTTCAGATTGTCTGCTCTCAGTTGTGTACAGGTTATCCTACTGCCATACTGCCTGCTAGTATACGCAGCATGATTCTGACATTGTTATTTGCCATTTAAGGATGCTTTCATAGGCAGGCACGGTAGTGCAGCGGTTAGCGTAACGCTATTACAGCACCAGCGACCCTGGTTCAATTCTGGCCGCTGCCTGTGAGGAGTTTGTACGTTCTCCCCGTGTCTGCGTGGGTTTCCTCTGGGTGCTCCAGTTTCCTCCCACATTCCAAAGACGTACAGGTTAGGAAGTTGTGGGCATGCTGTGTTGGCGCCGGAAGCATGGTGACACTTGCGGGCTGCCCCCAGAACATTCTACACAAAGATGCATTTCATTGTGTGTTTCGATGTACATGTGACTAATAGAGATCTTATATTATGTTGACTGGATGAACAAAAATCCAAGTGTGAGGCTTTTCAAATTGCCTCAATTCTATACATGTGGAAGCAGAAAATTGAAAAATAATATAATTATCCATGCATTAATTGCCAAATATGTGCATGTGTGCACTTAATTACTGCAGCACTTCTCAACTGGCATCATGCCTCTTGCATTGTGCCTGTCAGTCATCTTTCTGTGTCATCATTAACCTGCTCCTATTAATTATGTTGGACAGTGTCCAATGGTTGAGCTCTGACATTGCTGGTGGTCTTCTCCTCTGAAACAAGTGTGCTGGAACAAAACCCCCACCACCCTCCCACTCCAAAGCTGAGAACTTCTCTCAACTACCACGGACAGGATCACCTCCACCGTCAACGCACGGTGCTTGCATCTGCATAGCACCACAAATTTGGATCTGTAATGCAGAGCAACACTCTGCCACTCACTGAGAACCTCCCACAGACCAAGGAAGCTGACAGAAAAAGTGATTTTTTTCGCAGTCACCAGTTCCAAGAGGAATCATTCACCCAGAATCATCACAACTACAAGAAGCCCTTCAGAACGTTCATGCCAGACCTCAGATAATGTGAAATGAAAATAGAAAATACTGTGATACTCAACAGGTTAGGCAGCATCTGTGGAGAGAGAAACGGGGTTAATATTTCAGGCCAATGGACTTTCATCCGAAATCGGAAAAGAAAGAAATCAAAAAGTTTGAAGTTTCAGAGGGGAGGGGTGGACAGCACAAGGGGTATGTCTGCAATAGGATGGAGACTGAAAGAGACTTAGCAAGATAATTGGTGGGGAGTCTGGCTGAGGGAGAGTGATAATGTGAGTTCTATGGATGTCTTTTCAATAGTGTAAATGACAGAGTTCCAGCATCAGCCAGAAACTGTCCCTGCTGTATCCTTTGATGCAAGGGGAAGTTGGTCAAACTACCCACAAGCTTCATAATAGAAATTGAGAAAACTGGGACACCTTCCCATAATCAGTTTCAATTACAAATTCTGGACAGACTGTCATGAACCACATTTCATCGGGAGATCTTCCCTTCACAGCTTCCAGCTTTGTCGTCTCCCAGCCCTGCACAGCCCACTTCTAACTACTGCCCCAGCAGGACTGTCCAGGCAGCCCCATTGTTTCAACCTGATCTCGCCCCACCAAACTTATTTCTTCCTACTTTGACTCCAACCTTTCTCTCCTTGTCTCAATCTTTTCCCACTTACTATAGTGACACCTCTGATGTACTCCACCACTTTGACAGTTTTCATTTCCCTGGTCCCAACTTCACCATTGATGATAGAAAAGTGGGCTGAAAAATGGCAGGTGGAATTTAATGCAGACAAATGTGAGGTGATGCACTTCGGGAGAACAAACCAGAGTAAGACTTACACAGTGAATGGTAGGGCTCTGAGGTGTGCGGTTGAACAAAGGGACCTGGGAATACAGATCCATAGTTCCTTGACAGTGGCATTCTAGCTAGATAGAGAGCTTTTGGCACTTTGGCCTTCATAAATCAGGGCATTGAGTGCAGGAGCTGGGATGTTATATTGAAGTTGTACAAGACGTTGCTGAGGCCGAATTTAGAGTATTGTGTGCAGTTCTAGTCACCTACCTGCAGGAAAGATATCAATAAGCTTGAAAGAGTGCAGAGAAAATTTACAAGGATGTTGCCAGGACTTAAGGACCTGAGTTATAGGGAAAGGTTGAATAGGTTAGGACTTTATTCCCTGGAGCGCAGGAGAATGAGGGGAGATCTTATAGCAGTATACAAAATTATGAGGGGTATAGATAGGGTGAATATATCCAGGCTTTTTCCCCTCAGATTGGGTGAGACTGGAACTAGAGGTCATAGATTTAGGGTGAAAGGTGAAATATTTAAGGGGAATCTGGGGGGAAACTTCTTCACTCAGAGGGTGGTGTGAGTGTGGAACGAGCTGCCAGCGGAAGTGATGGATGCGGGTTGAATTATAACATTGAAGAGAAGTTTGGATAGGTACATGGATGGGAGGGGTTTGGAGGGATATGGTCTGGGTGCAGGTAGATGGGACTAGGCAGAAGATCAGGTCGGCATGAACTAGATGGGCCGAAGGGCCCATTTCTGTGCTGTAGTACTCTATGACTCTACAATCCTTCCACACAGCACCACGATGGTCAGAGAGTCATACAGCACAGAAACAATCCCTTCGATCAACCAAGTTCACACCAACCATCAAGGACCCATTTACATTAATCTCTTTTTTATATACTCTTCCCAGATTCCCATGAACTTCCTCCAGAATTTTTTTTAACTCACCTACGCACTGGGAGCACTTTACAGTGGCTAACTAGCTTATCAACCTGCATGTCTGGAACGTGAGAGGAAACTAGAGCACCCAAAGGAAACTCAGACGATCAGAGGGGAAATGAGCAAACTCCACACAGACAGCACTGCAGGTCAGGAATGAACTTGGGTCGCTGGAGCTGCGAGGCAGCAGCTCTGCGAGGTGCACCACTTGCTACCCGATACGTTTTCCTTGAACAGAGGCCCAACTGGTTCCCTTCTACCAGCACACTCACTCACCAGACTGAACTCACTCTCACATTGAACAAATTCGCCTTCAACTCCAGTCACTTGCAACAGATCAAGGGTGTAGCTGTGAGAACTCCCATGGGCCCAACCTACGTCTGTCTTCCTGCACTAATACAGAAGTTGGAAATGTCATCCCTTTTGCTGCAAATTCCCACGCTGCTCTCACATTCACATGACCCACCTCTGGCTCTCTCAGTCTCCAGCTCAGGAGGTAGGCTTGCGATACACATTATTACAAGCCCAAAGGCTCCCACGTTTCTCCATTATACTTACACCCACCCTACCTATGGAAGGATTACACTTCATTCTCCCATTTCCCCTGAATCCTTGTATTAGCTCCAATGATGAGACTTTCCACACCAGTAACCTTCCTTCTTCCTAAACTATGGCTTCCCCTTGCTTCACTGCATCTCAGCTATTTCCCACATCTCTGCCCTGACCCTCTCTCCCCCCAGACAGAGCAAGCATAGGGATCCCCCAGACCACCCCACCGACCTCTGCACCAATGGGTCATCACCCAGTAGGACTTCCTACCCTCACAGAATCAGGGATATTGATTTTGTCCAGTCCATCCCTCCCCCACCCTCTCTGTAACTTATAACTAACTTGCTTTCTTTCTTTCCTGTTGCAATGAAGGGTCCCTGATTCTCTGTTCCTCTTTCACATATACTGCCTGACTGTAGTATGAAAGGCCAGGGGTCAGATGACAGTGACAACACTACTGACCCCCATGGTCGGATGATAGCATTGCCTATCAGGTCGGAAGCTACACCACTGTCAATCAGGGGTCTGGCTCTGCCCCATTAGGTAAACACCTTTGTTTTGCTGGACCACTCGGATTGGTCTGTGCGAGCACCTTTGTTCCTGGGCACATCTACTATTGGCCCGTTTAAAACACCTTTGTCCTTGCTGGGCCACCCAGTCTCCCAGCAGCATAAAAGTGCTGCATGTTTGGTTTTTCTTTCTCTTTTTCTGTCTCCAAGGATGTTGAGGTAAGCTGTGCAGTACTTCAGGGTAGTTAGTTAAGGACTCCCGAGACCAAAGAGCCAATGTTTGTCCAGAATCAGGGTGTCCAAACATTGTACTGTTTATTCCTTGATCATTTGTACCCAGTTATTGTGTATGAGTGTGTGTGTGTGTGCGCGTGTGTGTGTGTGTGTGTGTGTGTGCGCGCACCTCACCCTCTGTCGCGATTTTCCCTCCACATTCGTGCTCCTGCTTGAGAGTGTGTGAGTGTGCATCTGTTCCCATTCATTCTGACCCCGTGTTTGTCTTTGTTAATAAACCATTTTTAAATTACAAAGACTGTGTGTCCAGACCTTTATCTTTAAGATACCAAAAGAACCTTTCTCACAAAACTGACCTGCAGACAGCTTCCAGCATTTTCTGGGGTTTTCTCTGCAGATTTCCAGCACCTGTAGCTTTTTTTGATTTTCATTGATTTTCGAGGAACTATTATCAAGTCCACTTTTGCAAAACCATTTTTCAGCCTAGTACTTCCAAGACTGGAGGAGAATTGCACCTGCACCTTTGTTCTCGCAGGTGTAGAGGTTGTGAGTTTGCCAGGTTCTTCAAACTTTTTAAAAGTTCATACATTCTTATCCCTGCCATGGGCGGCTCCACCAACCCTACCCATCACCAGTGCCACTCCCCTGTTTTCTTTGAGCACCAATCACTACTTGCCCATCATACTTCTGCCTGTGATCTTACTGTGTTCCTGCTGTACAAGCAAATATCTGTAGCTTTTCACTACCAACTCTTCCCAAGGAAACCAGTTTCACTGAAATTTTCTTAGGAATTCCCCACTGCCAGCAGAATTCTTCTTAATTATCCAAAACAGTTTCCACTATCCCAACGTCACCACACACAAAATCCAAATATTTGGACTTGTTTCCAATTCTTCCCTCACCTCAAGAATTGTCTACTAATCCCAAAAAATATTCTCTAATAAAGGTACAATTTGAGTTATATAGTCAAGGTAACATATTAAAGGTAACTTTTCAAGGCACATTCAAGGTAACACCAGATGCATTTAGACAGATGTGCAGGCAGTTGGGATTGGTTAGATTGGCATCATTGTCAGCACATGGTGGGCCAAAGGGCCTGTTCCTGTGCTGTAGTGTTCTACATTCAAAGTTCTATGTTCTATATTGCCAGGTTCAATTACATGTCAAACAGTGTATCCTTTGACAATGTACAAGCAGAAATAAATCGTTGAGATATGTCTGCCATATTTCGGATGTCACATTTTTAGGCAAAAGAACTGAAAAAGTGAGTCATTTTCTGCAGTTATTTTCTAACTTCTAAGAAGCCAGCTTCATATCTTGCAGAGGATTAAGTATCTTATGGCTTAAAGATGCACAACCAGATTATACAAAGCTTTATAAAACAATACATTGTGCATTACATGGCATAATATTCCTGCTTCGTAAACAGAATATCCTGTTATTTACCATGACCAATAGCACAGTAGATCACCTAGAACATAATAAGTAAAAGGTTATGCTTAGAGATATTTCACTGCTGTATCTTTATTAGATTTCAGTTCCTGCCCTAATCTCTTGTCTTCCTTATATTCAGTTTATGATTACTGTTACTGTTTAGATTTGAGCCTTGAAATACAACAAAAAAAGTAATAGGTTACCTCCTAATCACAGCCCACCTACTGTTGCAGGTTTTATTTCCATACTTCTACAGGATTTGGCTCTTTTAAAAGGAACATAACATTAACAGAAATAAATATGAGTTGACCTAAAACATGCAAAAAAGATCACTGCTGAGATCCCAGTCTTCAATTTATGATTGATTTCTGAAGCCATGAAGCTTGCATCAGTAATTTAAGTTGAAATCTCCAGTAGGTTCCAGTTTGGCAGCAAAGTTGAACTTTAAATTATATTTGAACTAGTGCATAATGTAGCTACTGATACTTTAAATGATTACTTGTATCACACTGGGATGAAAAGACCTATGCAATGTCCTGTTGATTAGGAGAACATCTTGGAGGTAAGAAGCTACATTCTTCTTCAGAATGAAAAAGTGAAATACTGAATAAATGGTTTTACTGAACCAATCTACATTAAAGTTGAAAATAAACCTCAGAGTATCCAGATGAATCTTGAAAATATGGCTGCTTATCAATAGACATATTGAGCATTGCATAGGATATAGTTAAAACCGGTTTCTTTAAAGCATTTATTTGGAGTTACTCTTTCTACACACAACATTTAAAGAAAGAACATAGCTTGCAGATGAAAAACACTATGGTGCTGGAGAAACTCAGCAGGCTGGGCAGCATCTGTGAAAAAAAGCAGGCAGTCAATGTTTTGGTTCAGGACCCTTCTTCTTGACTGAAGATAGGAAAAGGGGAAGCCCAATATATAGGAGGGAAAAGCAGAGCAGTGATAGCTGGACAAAAGAGGGCAGGCGGGATAGGCACAGGGTGGTGATAGGTAGATGCAGGGGTTCCTAACCCGAAACATTGACGGCCTGCTTTTCTCCACAGATGCTGCCTGGCCTGCTGAGTTCCTCCAGCATCATCATGTTTTTCATCTAGATTCCAGCATCTGCAGTCCTTTGTTTCTCTACATAGCTTGACAGGCTGTCAATGTTGCTGCTGTGGACCCCATTACAGCTGTCCCTGGCTAACAAACAGGTTCTAGTTCTACAGACATCCATAAGTCTATTTTGTCCTTGTCAGAAAATACACAAAAAAAACACTCAATATGGTAACCAGACCTCCACAGTATTGTAATGAATGACATCAAAAGCACATAAGACTGGTAAGAAAGAACAATTACTAAAAGTGGAGAGAGACAGACAGACAGACAGACAGACAGAGGTAGGAAACTAGTTCTACTAGTTCCACTATTCATAGGAATGAATGCATGTACGTACGTCGGACTTTTGAATTTAACAATATTATGGGATCTCGTTCATATGTTGGAATGTCCATAAATCGGACATTTGTAACCCAGAAACGGCCTATATTAATAAGTGTACATTACTGCCCTACTTACACTAAAGCTGCTTTCACTGAAGTTAATAAATGTGCAACCATAACGGTGACTGCAAAAGAATGAATCTGGAGAACACAAATTATACTTCATGCAAACAGAAGTAACAAAAGGCTTCTCCAATGGGACAAACAATTAATTAGGATGTAAACTTAAAAAAGTTCTACTACTGGACAAAGATTTACAAATAATATTGGAATGAAATGTTTAATTCATACATTGTTCCTAATAATATACACATTGAAGGCAAACTTATACTTATCAAAGCTCATTATTGAATTAGCCACCTAACAACATGATTTTTGAGAAATTTTTGTTATTTCCCTTGTGAAATCATCAATTATGCAGATGGCGAAAGGTTATAACAGACTGAAGTGGAAAGCTGTCAGTAATTTTACTGTTTACACATTTCTGAAAAGCTACAAGTGTTCAGTTAAACAAAGCAGAACATATATTTGTTTAAATTCCAATAGAATCAGAAATTGACTTTTTAAACAATTTGCAATTGCATGTCAAAAGAAAGAGAAACATGTTCGTACATAAATGCACAGATCTTTCAGAACAGTTGGTTTAGTTTTACTCTCTGGTATCTGAAAGTGCTGATTATTATAGTTTAATGCTGTGTTCACAACTAAAACACAGTGTTACAGGTCATTTGTATCCTGTGCACCAAGTAAATATCTGCAACACGTTCTGGGCATATTCAACTAAATCAGTTTCTTAGCTCAAGAATACTGGAAAAGAATATGAGCGTCCAGTGGAGTGCAGTAATCTTCATGCCAGAGCAGCAATGATAGCATTGTCAAAATGAAATTGGAGCATAGTCCATTAGAACTAAAGTTAAAGTGATAATCCTGAGTTCCAGCCTCGTCAAGTTAGATTTATTCACAGCAAACTTAGCAGGCTTCACTGATAGACGCAAGGCCGCAGTAACTGCTCCAAGTATCTTCTGTGAAGCCAATGCTTCACTACAACAGCTTTGCAGATGCTCAAAGTGTTCTGAAGGAACACATTATCCATTTCTCATACTCGCATAGCATCAGCTTACAGACATTTATAGATCTCAAACCCAACAGACTCTCAAAACTTCTACTTCCATTTTCAGCCATTATGGCATAAATTCATCATAATGTACTGACTCACAGGATTCCACATTTCTGTTCAATAATATTAACAACATTTTCCACCTTTTCCTATGAATAGACAGAGCAGAGACTACTCATTTCATAACTCAAGCAATATTTTGAGCAGTGAGATGGAACCAAGATAAATTGTGATTTGTTGATGGTTCATCCTAAATCCAAGCTAGGCAGCATTCATAAGCATTAAACAGCTTTCACTGAACAAAAATATATAAAGGACATACAGTATATTATGGCACATTCTAATAAATAGCCAGGATTAGGTATAGAAATACGTTTAGATTATAGAAAAAAAATCAAAAATAGAACACAGAATTATATTCTGACAAACATGAAATTTGTCTTTTGAGTCATTTACTGATACAACAGAGTGAGTGTATGCTCTAAGCATAGACTTTCAAAAGCAAAGTGGAGCAGTTTATATTTGGTACCAGCTATTTGAGGGAGGGGGGCAAAACGAGAATCTTTAGAAGTCTAAAATAGCATCAATGACATGAGTGTAGACTTGTGGCTCACCAGTGAGGGCATTAGTGCATGAGGACTGAACTGAAGTATGCAGAGAAGGTAGATCCTAACATCAACCAAAGGCAATTTGATGCTTGTATTGCAATTTTAGAGCTCAACACTTGCTGCACAACCTGTGCAATATGAGCTTTAGGCTATTGGAGCCTGTTATAGTGTAGCATTGACATGTTTCCCTGATGTTGCTCCAGGAACTTCATGCCTAGAGTTCTCTGCAAGGTGAAAGCAAAGTCCTAGAAATTATCAAATGATGAATCAAGCTTTCAGTACCATCTCACTTTCTCCATTTCATTCAAATGGAGAAAGGGCAATGTACTTTAAAAGTTTGTAATAACGCAAGCCCCTGCCTCAGCCATGCTGGTGAGGGTTTCAGAATGTTCAGAAGGTTTTAATAATGATGATCACAATGACTGCACTATTGGTGGAACGTCACAATCCCATCTGAAAAAATATTTAGACGACTCCCAAAGGAACTTTCTGACATCTATCCATGGCACTGTTTGCCCATCCTTCACCCCTCCCTTTTATGACAATTATATTGAAGAAGTATTTAGGATCTGAATTGATTGTCAGACCTGGTGAGTTCAACTGTAGCATCCTGACCTCAGCCTGGCTGGGCAGAAATCAGTTAACGTTGCCCAAACTTTGTCCATGTGTCTCAGTTGAATTCATGTTACATCTAATGAGCCAAGGTTTTTATATTTCTCCTATAACTTTAAAAAAAAATATCAGTTGGAATTGAGTGAAATTCCCTTAATCAATGCCCAATACAATTTAGTGAAGAGCAGCTTTCAAACTGAGATGTGACACATTTTAGAAATAGTCAAACAATGGCAGTGCCATCATTTCCCTCCTCTGGTCCTGATCTGGAGTTATTGGATAGGTGAAGTAAAGGTAACCTTTTAGCATCAGAGTAGCTGGCTTAGCTTTGTTCAAAATATGATCCCATCTCAAATCTGTAGAATTTAGACTTCAAATCTTCCAAGTCCAGTCCATTACACGCAGGCCATCCCCAGCTAATAATTAGGTTCCATTTCTACAGACATCCTTAAATCAATCTCGTCCATAGGTCAGAATATACACAAATATCATTCGATATAGTAACCATACCTCCACAATACTGTAATAAATGGCATCAAAGACTGACAAGAAAGAACAATTACTAACAATGGAAAGAGAGAGGAAACCAGTTCTGCTGTTCGTAGGAACAAATATATGTACATACGTAGGACTTTTGAATTTAATAATATTCTGGGAGCTCATTTGCATGTAGGGATGTCCATAAATTGGGCGTTCGTAATCTGGGGCCGGCCTGTGTAGCTGTTGTGAGAAAACACTGAAAATTAAAGTTCTGTACTTTACATTGAAATCTGGAAACTGCTGAAGCATTGTCTGAAATTAAAGTCCTAATTGTGCAGCAGAATCTCAGGATTGAAGGTAAATCCATGTTCTTGTGATTATTTACTAATGTAAATGCTCATGTGCTGAGCAAACAAATGGGAGCAATATTACTTTCACTCAGAACTTCAGAGCACAAGTTAGCATACAGATCCACGCCAGTGTGAAGCCCCTGTCAAATTCTGCATCAGACGTTAGTTAAATGTCCCCCATGGTTTGCAGGTGTCCAGCAGGACCCTCACCTCAGCTGGCTCGTCATGCATTTTCTTGCTGAATCTGAGAATTACTTGGGTGGGGATTGGCATGGAGGCATTACATGATTCTAAGGGGGTCCTTGAACACAGCTGTAGTTGGTAACACTTTTTATGTTGCTCCAGGGATATCACTATTTGGATGGGAGCTTGCAGTCAGTGGTTTACATTAATCCAAGCTGGAGATCATTGTTCCTCTCTTCACCAGTGCTGTCTGAACCTGTTAAAGATTTCCAGCATTTCCTGTTTCAGGTTCAGAATTCCTGCAGCTGAAGAACTTTTCAGTTGCTCGAGTTATTCGTGATTGACATTTACCAAGTTCAAAACATCCAAAATACCACATGTCAAATTTGGAATAAATCATACCAATGTGATGCTGCATTTTTCATAAAGGTGTTAAAATAATCTAGCAACTTATGAGACTTCACACTGACTAGATTGTCAGCCTTTTACTGAAGTGATGGAATAATACAAGGCTAATTTCACATAAAATAATAAATATAGTGCTGCAGGCTATGTCAATCCCCAGACCATAACCTAATATTCTCAGGCCTTTGTCTCTACTTTTAAGGACCATGACCCATTCACAGCAACCATCCTGAAAGTCAATGTAGAAAAGGAATTTAACTGGATAAGTTAACTCTATTAGCTGGATTTTGTAGCTGTTGTTTACCACAAGTAGGCCTTGGCTATCACAAGAGAGTAAAGTTTGTTCTTGATATCTGGTTACTTCCCATGTGAATACTGTGCTTTGAGACTATGCACACAAGGTGTGCATTTAGGTGAATAAATCCCCGGGGCCCGACCAAATGCACCCTCAAACTTTGTGGGAGGCTAGAGGAAAAATAGCAGAGACTTTTGCAGAGATATTTACTTCATCGTTAGTCATTGGTGAAGTTCCCAAAGACTGGAGGTTGGCTAATGTTCTGTTGTTTAAGAAGAGTAGCAAGGACACACCAGGGCCGGTCAGCCTGACATCAGTGGTGGGGAAGTTACTGGAGGGAATTCTGAGGGACAGGATCTACCAGCATTTGGATAGACAGAGTCTGATTAGGAGGAGTCAGCATGGCTTTCTGCGTGGAAAGTCGTGCTTGATAAACCCTTCGGGGTTTTCTGATGAGGTAACCAAAAAGGTAGACGAAGGTAGGGCAGTGGACGCTGTCTATTTGGACTTTAGCAAGGCCTTCAACAAGGTCCCAAATGGCAGGCTGTTCTGGAAGTTTAGGTCCCATGGAATCCAGGGAGAGTTAGTTAGGTGGATTCAAAATTGGCTCGAAGGCAGGAAGCAGAGGGTGGTGGTTGAAGGTTGTTTCTCAGAATGGAGGCTGGTGACTAGTGGTGTGCTGTAGGGGTCGGTTTTGGGACCCTTGTTATTCATTATTTATATAAATGATTTGGATGTGAATGCACAAGGCTTGATCCATAAATTTGCAGATTACACGAAATTAGGAGGTGTTGATAGTGAAGAAGGTTATCATAGATTACAGTGGAACCTTGATCAGTTAGGGAAGTGGGCCGAGGAGTGGCAAATGGAATTCAATACAGATAAGTGTGAGCTGATGTATTTTGGAAAGTCAAACTACTGTAGGACTTGTACTATGAATGGTAGGGCACTAGGGAGTATCACGAAACAGAGGGACCAAGAAGTACAAGTGCATAGTTCATTGAAGACGATGTCACAGGTAGACAGGGTGGTGAAAAAGGCATGTAATGTGTTGGCCTTCATCAGTCAGGGCATTGAATATAGGAGTTGGGACATTATGTTGCAGTTGGAAAGTTGTTGGTGAGGCCACACTTGGAGCACTGTGTACAGTTTTGGTCACTCTGTTACAGGAAAGACATGGTTAAACTGGAAAGAGTGCAGAAGATGTTGCCAGGACTAAAAGGCCTAAGTTATAGGGAGAGGTTGGCCAGGCTAGGTCTTTATTCCTTGGAGCATAGGAGAACGTAAACCTCTATAAAGTCACCCCTCAAAGTCATAAGGGGCATAGATAAGGTGGATAGTAGCAGTCTTTTCCCCAGGGTAGGGGAGTCCCAAACTTGGGAGCATAGATTTAGGGTGAGAGGGGAAAGATTTAAAAGGGACCCGAGGGGCAATTTTTTCATGAAGGGGATGGTGAGATTATGGAATGAGCTGCCAGAGGAAGTGGTTGAGGCAGGCACAATAGTATCATTTAAGAAACACTCGGATAGGTACATGGAGGGGCAGGGCTTAGAGGGATATGGGCCAAATGCAGGAAATTGGGACTAGATGAGTGGGCAACGTGGTCAGCATGGACTCATTGGGCCAAAGGGCCTGTATCTGTGCTGTATTGCTCTATGACACCATAACATATTATTACTCCAAACCATATCTCTTGCAAGCAAAATACCATGTTAGAGGGTCACCTTATGACTGAACTGTCTTCAATGCAGCACACTAGAATTCAATATTAACCTTGGTTTTGTGACCCAGTGAAATTGGTATTGGTATATTATTGTCACTTGTACCAAGGTACAGTGAAAAACTTGTCTTGCACACCGTTCGTACAGATCAATTCATTACACATTGCAGATACATTGAGTTAGTACAGAGTGCATTGAGGTAATACAGGGTAAAAACAATAACAAGATACAGAGTAAAGTGTCACAGCTACAGGGAAGTGCATTGCAGATGACAATAAGGTGCAAGGTCAAACAAGGTAGATTGTGAGGTCAAGAGTCCATCTCATTGCATAAGGGAACCATTCAATAGTCTTATCACCATGGGAGAGAAGCTGTCCTTGAGCCTGGTGGTATTTGCCCTCAGGCTCCTGTATTTTCTGCCTGATGGGAGAGGAGAGAAGGGAGAATGACCCGGGTTATTCAAGTGGCCACATATACGTTAGGATTGTTCTGATTTAATCAAATGCATACAAAAAGCACACATACAGTGACCAGACATAAGGTAAATGTAGCGTGCTGGAGGATGCAGAAAAGTCTGGGTGTAACCATGCCGCCAACCTATAGAACAGTAGCACCAAAGCCCAGAGATTATGGGGGTTTTGCAGTGGTGGTAGTGGCAGAGGGTAAGGTTGTTTTCAAGGTCTGCACAAAGAAACCAGTGAAGGGGAATTTTATAGGAAAGGAAAGGAGCAATTAAGCCCCTTCCATTATTTTCTCCTCCAACCTTCTTAGTTCATATCAATAACATTCTGTCCCTTCTGTCCTCTGTACACCTTGCACATACTGTATCTTCCAGTTCAGCTGGTAGACTTCCAATCCTTCACTTCATGCTGACACTCTTTCCTGTCCCACGGTTCAAGCCAGTATACTTACTGCCTCTGAATGCATGTTGGCATTCTCCAACCCTGACTCTCAGCTTCTTCCTGTTTCACCTCCAAAGGGCCATCATTACCACCCCCCCCAGTTTATTTCCATCAAAATCCATTTCCAACGTCCCTTCACATCCTCCTTACCTTTTCATATCGCACTTATTTCCACATTGCCTACCAGTGACATTAAAACTGTAATACAACACTGTGCTGCTCCCTAAATCTGCCAGTTACATTTGGAAACATATGGTTATCATTTTAACTTTATATATATTCTTTAAATCCTTTGGTGGATTAGATTCTCTTCCATAAGGTTTTCATCACAGCTTGCTGCTGTTTGTGGGATCTTACTACCTCCTTTCCATAGGTGCAGTCTATCCTGCTGATCTTTTCCAGAATTTTTCCATATGTATTCCACTTCCCACCTGTTCACCCCCCTTAAATCATTATCCAAGTAGAGCAGTCAGCTAGTGAACTTGCTGAACACACAGGAGGTGCACAATGCAGAGTGCTAGGAAGACAAGGAATAAAGAATTGTAGTTGTAGAAAAATATACACATGGGTCTGTGATGCTGTTAAATTGATAAGTTTCTGCTTTATTTTTGAACCATGTAAATATTGTTTCTCTCCATCCCTTTCTTGTCTTCCACATTTTTGGTTGTTAACTAGCAAGGGATCTTTGGGTATGGCCAGGCACCTGAAACACATCATCAGTCTTCCAAAGTCTTCAATAAGATACCCGATGGTCAGATTCCTTCAGTGAAAGTCCTGGGTTTCATTACTTGGGATCCTCGCGGACATGATTAACCACATTTTAATAGTTATCCATTAACACTGCAAGCAGCCAACCAGCAAGTTTACCTTAAGGTGCAGGCAGCTGAGGGAGTGAGGCAAAATTGTTCTGGCAACTGCCCAGCAATCTTATGTACACCTGTAGAAAAACCTTTCTGTGGTCAGATACAAGCTACACATCCATTTTATGGAAGATCTTGCTAAAGAGTTCTGGTGATCTTGGAGTGTTTTAATCACCAAAAGCATACAATCATCATAAAGTCATAGGGAGATACAGCAGAGAACCCTACCAAGTCCACACTGACCATCAACCACTCATTTATACTAATCCAACAATGATCCCTTTTTTTTTCTGTTCTTCTGACTATTACCATGAACTCTCCCCATTTTCCACTACTCACCTACACAATAGCGGCAATTAACAGTCACCAATTAACCTACCAACCTGCACGTCACTGGGATGAGAGAGGAAACAGGAGCATCCACAGCAATCCCACATGGTCACAGGGAGAACTTGCAAATTCTACACAGACAGCTCCTGATGTCAGGATTTAACTGTAAAGGAGCAGCTCTACTAGCTGAACCACAATGCTGCTCATCCTCTACGGTGAGAAACTGTCAGAAATGAACACATGAATGCTCATTCACTCTCTCAAGATTTATTGTAGGAAATCTATAAGTGATTGCCTGCGCTGCATAACAAACCTTCAGTTTCTTGAGGTGCCCACTTGTGTGCTGCTGACCCCAAGATCCTGCAAATTTCTCCAGAAGTATCCACAGATGACAATTTGAGGGTAGTCGTGACTCTTCCAGTTACTGGTAAGACATGGCGACCAGATACACTGGACAGCTAATCTTGTTCACACATGCCTTACATTATGAAATGCCTGAGCCTCCTAAGACACTGCTGTTTGGGCACATGAGGGAAGCTTATCCTCTGCCTATGTCCCAGGGTATCTCTCCCTACCGTCTTGCTACTGTGGAGCTGCAGGTCTGAGAATAACAGGCTGCTCCTGTTCCCACCATTATTAATGAGGTCTGCCTGCCACGTTTCTCCTCTTGCTCCTGCACAGTTGGAATACTGTGTTTAGTTCTGGGTACAGCACTTGGGGAAATCTTAGAGGATAGTTATTTGAACGATTCCAGGGACGAGGGATGAAAAGCACCATGATGCTGGAGGAACCCAGCAGGCCAGGCAGCATCCGTGGAGAAAAGCAGAAGGTCAACGTTTCGGGTCAGGACCCTTCTTCAAGACTGAAGATAGGAGAAGGGGAAGCCCGGTGGCGTAGACACAAAGTGAGGAAGGTCACATGGCTGTGGAACTGAGTCTTAGTGAGCACATGGTCAAGGAGTCAGAGCAGAGCAGAGCTTCATGACTCCCTCTCTCACTGCTCCTCCTCTGTGTTCTCCCCATCTAGATTCCAGCAACTGCAGTCGTATGTTTCTCCAGGGATGAAGGACTTCAGTTATGTGCATTGACTGGAGGAGCTGGGGTTGTTCACCTTGAAGCAGAAAGCACAAGAAAATAGAAGCAAGAGTTGGTCACCTGGCCCCAACAATATGATCATGGCTGATCGTCCCCAGGCTGATTCCTCTTCTGTGCCAGTTCACCATAGCCCCGATTCCCTGATCTTTCAAAGATTTATCTACATCCTCTTTAAATACCTACAGTGATCTAGCCTCCACAATCCTCTGAGGTAGATAACTCCAGAGATTCACTACCCTCTGTGAGATTAAATTCCTATGCATGCTTTCATTGACTGTCCCTTATCTTGTAGCTGTGTTTCCTTGTTTGCAACTCTCCCACCAGTGAAGTGTCTCAACATCTACCCTGTCCTGTCCCCTTAGAGTCTTATATGTTCAATAACATCACCCCTCAGTCTTCTAAACTATAAAGAATACAGTTTCAACTTCTTTAGCTGCTCATGATCAGACAACCCTCTCCTCCCAGGAATTAGCCAAGTGAACCTCTTTTGGATTGACTCCAATGCAAACATATCCTTTCTTAAATAAGGAGACCAAGACTGTGCACAGTACTCCAGGTGTGGCCTGACCAACAACCTGTACAATTGTAACAATATTTCCCTAAACTCCAATCCCCATGCAATAAAGACCAATATGCCATTTGCCTCCCTACTTGGGGGGTGCATCAGCCTACTAACCTTCAGAGATTCATGCACAAGAACACCTAGATCCCTATATACTTCGAGAAACAAAGGACTGCAGATGCTGGACTCTCGGTGAAAAACACCATGATGCTGTAGGAACTCAGCATCATAGTGTTTTCCTGGCCTGCTGAGTTCCTCCAGCTTCATAGTGTTTTTCATCCCTCTATACTTCACTCATTTGTAACTTCACTCCATTTAAATAAGTCTTCCTTTTGATTCCTCTTGGTGAAGTGCATGACCTCACACTTTCTCGCATTAAACTCCATTTGCCAAGTTTGCACCTACTCATTCAATCTATATCCCATCCCAAGGTCCAAATATTTTCAATGCCCTCCCACCTATTTTAGGTGTCATTGGCACCCTCTGCTCCCTCCTCCAAATTAATACAAATAGTAAATAATTGTATCAGGCAAGAACTGATCCTCAGGGTACTCCACTAGTTATCACCTTCCAACCTAAAAAAAGACCTAGTTATTCCAACTCTGTCTTCTATAATGATAACCAGTTTGTAATCCATGGTAACAGGCATCCCCCAAAACCCTGAGCTTTACCTGGTTCCCTCTTGTCAAATGCCTTCAGGAAATTCAAATGCATTATGATCGCAGGTTCCCTTCTATTGATGTGTTTGTTACATCTGCAAAGAACTCTGGCAAATTTGTCAAAAGTGATTTACCTTTTATAAAACCACGCCATCTTGACTTGATTATATTATGCTTTTCTAATTTACTCACTATTTCTTCCTTGATTATCAACTTCTGTATCTTGCTAACAACAAAAATTAAGCTAACAGGTTTATGGATTGTTGCCATTTCTCCCTCCCGCTTGAACAAGGGAGAGACATTAGCATTTTTACAATCCATTGGTACCCTCTCAGAACTCAGTGAACTTTGAAAAACGTCAACCAAAGGCCCCACTCTCTCCCTGCAGCTGCTTCCTTTAAAACGCTCGGGTCTAGGTCATCAGGTCCTGGAGGTTGTGAGGTGTTTCAAAGGGTATGGGTAGAGAGAAACTGTTCTTATTGACAGAAATTTTAGGAACCAGAATTGAAGAAGTTTGGCAAAAGAATCAGAAGTGACATGAGAAGTGACATTTTGCACAGTGGTCAGGTTGTGGAATGTACTTCAGGGCCTGTAGTGGAGATAGTGCGATTGTAGTGTTCAAAAGGGAGCAAGATAACTATGGGAAAGAATTTGCAGGATTGTGAAGAAAGGGCAGGGATTAGTTGCAATGCCCTTGCAAGGAGGCTGCATGGACTCCGCTGGCCTCCTTTGCTGCAGTAATTTTTCCATCATTTCTGTTCACCCTGCTGATGCTGGCACTGCTCCCACTGCTTCCATTAACTCTGCTCACCTCACCTGAGGGACGATGCATCACCCCAGCTGACCTCCTGGATCAAAGCTCAAAGAGAAGAGGAGATGCGCAAAGTGTTAACAGCAGTAAGGCAGTCTCCAAAACTGTTGTTGCCCTCGTCATATTTCCAGGTTGTCTTTTGAGCCCATGCATTCCGGTCTTTCAATGGTGAATTCCAGGAAGCCTGGGAAACTCATAGACCCACAATAAAATTCCAGAAACCATGTCAACATTGCAGTCATTGACTGAGAAGCTGATTGAGTCTCCCATGCAGGTTGTTCACACATAGGTTCAGTTGCATCTGAAACATGGGTTGGAGCTGGCTTTCCAATGAGCTGTGAATTCCTTATGTTTAACCTCCCAGCTACTCCCAAGCCAACTTAGTCTTTGAGGTTCTATGTTAGCCCATTGATACTGCGTGAAGTATTACAAAAGAAGGGTGCAATATTTTGGGGAAATAAGAGGGCCATTGGACAACCCTTTCAAACAACCAAATGCACAATGGGACAAAGGGAAGGTTTTATGGTTTGATGATTAACTTATCAGGGAACTGAGTTGTGGGAGAAAAGTGGTCCTGAAGTTACCGGTGGTGTGATGGAATCACATGAAAAGTTTCAAGATACCTACTGCATACCCATGGTTTAGTATCTTCTGTGTTTTGGGATCTTACAACAGATGCCACTTCAGTTCCAAAACCTGTATCATGCCAGTCCACACATCTACAGAACAAGTCACATGATAGACCATGTTAGTCTGCATTGTCCTGCATTTGGTGCAGTGTAGGACAATGCAGTCTAACGTGGTCTATCATATGACCATGCTAGGCTGCATTGGGAGAGAGTGGGAGAGAGCTGGCAGTTCTCTTTGGAATCATTGGCATACACATGCAAGTAGAGTATTCAGGATAATCCAGCCCATTATACTGGCTGACAATGATTCACCTGCGCCAATCTGATACTAGAAACTGATTGAACTGATAATCTATATCCGAGTTTCCTTCTATGAAGTGGAAAAGGTCTGAAGCTCTGCCCCCTTGGATGGCCTCACTGCTGCCAAAGGACTTTGAACTACTTTTAAATGTCTCTGATAATTATATGTTTCAAATGGTCCTAATTAAATTTTAAAAAATGAAGATTCTCTTAATTTAATTTTAAGTACTAGAATATAATAAAAATCATCAAGATGAAGCAAACTACTTACTTGTTTTACTCAGGAACAACAACCTAATTTAAATGAGTGGAATCAAGATTCTTACATTGGGCAGTGTTGGACTAAAGCTAAGGAGAAGATGTGAAGTACATGAGGCCCCTCCATTCAGCACATTTCTGATCTGTCTCTGAATTTGGTGACGGTGGAGTGGGAAGTCAGATGCACCAGCATCCAAACTCCAACTAGTCTCTGACTTGCACATTTCAACACAGAGACATAGAAGTTGGAGACAAGATAAGAAGGAAGTGGGAGAGAGCTGGCAGTTCTCTTTGGAATCATTGACATACACATGCACGTAGAGTATTCAGGATAATCCAGCCCATTATATTGGCTGACAATAACTCACTATGTAAGTGTATATATGTGCAGCAGATGCAGTTTTAGAACCAAAATCGTGCCCATGTCATCTCAAAAACTTAAGGTACTGATCACTGATTTATATCAATCAATGCCAGAGCTCTCTGCAAGACCAGAATATTAAGGAAACTATTTGGTAAATTGGTTTAACTTCAGAAAGCAACAATATATGAGACATCTGCACATCATTAAGGATGAATTCCCTGAAATCTGCAACAAGAAAGTTCGGTCACTCTTAAGCAGTTCTGAATATTTTTGTGCAGGGTTGTTTTTGTCTGGAGCTGGAGGGCAATAGAAAGCAGGAGGAAATGCACCAGTTAGCCTTACATCTGTCATTAGGGAAAATGCTAGAATCCATCATTAAGTAGTAATAGGTCATTTATAAAATCATAATACAATTACACACAGTCAACATGGTCTTATGTAAGGGAAATTATATTTAACAAATTTCATTAAAGTTCTTTGAGGATGTTATGAGCAGGGTGAATGAAGGGGAGCCAGTAGATGCAGTGTATTTAGAATCCCAGAAGATATTCTATAAAATACCACAATGAGTGACCGCATAGTGTAAGATCTCATGGTGTTGAGAGTGATCACATTACAAGGATAAAGGATTATATAACTGACAGAAAAAAGTCAGAACATATGGGCCAAAGTAGGTTGGCTAGCTATAATTGTCAGATTACCACGTGGATCAGTGTTGGGGTCTCAATATTTATAATCTAGATTAAGAACAAAGAAGGAGCTGAATGTAATGTAGCCAAGCTTTCTGATGATACAAAATAGGCAGGAAAGCTATTTGTGAGGAGGACAGAATCTGCAAAGGGATACAGATAGGTTATGGAAGTGGGCCAAAATTTGTCAGATAAAGTATAACATGGAAGCTGAGGTTATCCACTTTGGTCAGAAGAGACAGGCAGATTTTTTAAAAAAAGGACAAAGACTACAGAGTGCTGCAGTAGAGTTGGATCTGGGTGTCCTCAGACTTGGAGCACATAATTATGAAGACAAATGGAATTTTGAACTTTACTGCAAGGGAGATGAAGTATAAAAGGGTGCAGGAGGGATATATTTATAGTTTAGAGAAGGTTTAAGAGCTTGATTCCTGAAAAGGGATGCTCTTTTATGAGAAACTATTAAACAGGTAGGGCCTATACTCATTGGAGTTTAGAAGAATGAGAGAACCTTAATGCAATAGTTAAGATTCTGATTGAGCTTAAAATTCTGAGAGGATATTTCCTCTTGTGGGGGAAGCTAACACTTGGGCAGAGTTCTTAGTGGAAATAGTAAATAAGAGATACGTGCTTACATGACCTGTAGCTTCTAAGTCCAAAGAGACTGTTTGATGAAAGGGAAGCAGAATTTACAAAGGATAATTAGGTATAACAATTAGGTGTAACCATGCTACAGTTTAAGCACTGCCATTGGCTGTATCCTTGGCCAAAGATTCTGAGAGAGCTTAATATTCTGAGAGGATATTCCTTCTTGTTGAGCACCCTAGGGTACTTAGTTACTGAAATAAGGGATCCAACATGAAAAACAGATGAAAAGTAACTCCTTGGAGGAATCCTCTGCCCTGGAGACCAAGTACCAGTGGTGAGAAGGCAATGCTCACTTCCGAATGCAGATTCCTGGCAATGTCTTTTGGGGATTCTGGGATAAGTTTGTCCAGGAATCATTTGGAACTGTCCAGGAAAATATTCATAGGTGGCAATCAATGCTCGATTTAATATAATGTGTCTTTTACAAAATGTGACTGCTAACAACACCAGCCTGATGAAACAGGACTTATTATGTGTGTTATTATGTAGTTATAATAAAGAACTACAGTTCCCAGTAGGCAATGCAAGCGGTCACATGGGGGAACCGGAAGTGGCTGTAAAAAGAGAGGGAAAGCAAGCAGTCTGTTGTTGGTTAATAAAAATGTTCAGATGTTAAACCCACGCAAAGTTTGTCTCTTAATGAAGAACAAACATAACATTAAGTACACTTGCGAGACCTTAAATGCACTAACAGAACCTAATTTGCTTTCTTTCTCAATCTTTTTATTAGTTTTCAAATTAATACAGATTAATATATAACATCAATGTTTGTACATGTGATACAAAGAGATCAGGATAACAATCATAGCATAGATAATCATAAAGAACAATAAAACATAAAAAAAATCTGTAGATCCCACAATCTCTCAGTAAATTAAAGAAAGAAAAAGATTTATTTTATTTATATCTATATATATAGATATAAAAAAGAACGAAAAAATAAAATCCCCAAATCAATAAGAAAAATTATAAACAATATATCAAACCAAACTAAACAGAAAAATTTCAAAAAAGAACAAGAAAAAAAAGACTGGACTGAAATTCCTCAGTAAAAACAGAGCAACATTACGTCATCAACTCTGTTCCTTTAAATTAGAAGGTTATTGAAAGGTGACCTATATCATGTGAAAATATTGGATAAATGGACTCCAAATATCTTCAAATTTAAGCGAAGGATCAACAGTACCACTCCTAATTTTTTCCAAGTTTAAAGATGATATAGTTTGAGAGAACCATTGAAAAGTAGTAGGGGGTATTGGATCCTTCCATTTAAGCAAAATGGATCGTTTGGCCATTAATGTAACAAAGGCAATCATACGGTAAGCGGAAGCTGATAAACGGCCAGACTCTATCCTTGGTAATCCAAAAACTGCAGTGATAGGGTGAGGTTGCAATTCAATATTCAATACAGATGAGATAATGTTAAAAATGTCTTTCCAATATTTTTCCAAAAGAGGACAGGACCAAAACATATGTGTCAAAGAAGCCACATTCGATTTACATCTGTCACATATAGGATTTATATGGTGATAAAAACGGGCTAGCTTACCTTTTGACGTATGGGTCCTGTGAACTACCTTAAACTGTATCGGTGTCTGGCACACATTGAAGATGTATTAACTAAAAGAAGAATTTTCTTCCATGTCTCTGTAGGTAAAGATGTCTGGAGTTCACTTTCCCATTCATTCTTAATTTTGTCCAATGATTCTGGACGTATTTTCATAATTAAATCATAGATTATTGCTATTAAGCCCTTCTGATAAGGATTAAGACCTAAAATTTTTTTCCCTAATTTCAGTTTTGTAAGGTGTCGGAAAAGAGGGTATAGTAGCTTTTAAAAAATTTCTAATCTGCAAATATTGAAAAAATTGTGATCTAGACAAATTGTATTTGTTAGTTGTTCAAAAGATGAAAAACAGTTATCAATGAATAACTCACGAAAACACACTATTCCCTTCCTTTTCCATATGGAAAAAGCTGAGTCAACTCTGGATGGATGAAAGAAAAAATTAGATTGAATGGGACTTGACAAATTAAATTTATTCAATCCAAAAAATTTATGAAATTGAAACCATATTCGTATTGTATCTTTAACAATTGGGTTAATCATATGTTTACTTAATTTGGTAAGTGCAAAAGGGAGTGAAGCTCCTAAAATAGAAACTAATGAAAATCCAAGTACTGATTGGTGCTCAAGGTGTACCTAATTTGCTATTCTGTATAAATAACTTCTGCACATTCAAATTTGGTTTCAGACAGTTGAGCAATTTTTGCTCTATAGCTCAATGAAGACAAAAATCACACTCCAAGTGTTCCTAATGCTGCCCAGGTTGAGAGGAGAATAGAGAGCTGACTTGGTAGAACTGCCATATCTATCTGCCCGGCAGCTAATGGCATCACACCAAAGGGAGAGAGGGAGCTGGTCAGAAACCACCTTTATCAGTGAGTGCATTTGTCTGAAATTCATCCGTCCATTATTAATGCAGAGGTTTTAAGTAAACTGATATTTGCATTTATATGTAGGCAGAAAACTTAGATTTTAAATATTATCATTGATAATTTCTAAGCATATATTTTTCAAAGAGATAATGGCACTGTGAAGGATTTCAAAATGCTCCTGTTTTAGCTTTTATTCTTGTTGAGAAATATTTCTGATCCTGAAAGAGTTTGAAAGGAAATTTACAAAGATAAACAGCATTACATTCAAATACCATTTGTGTTTTCTTTCAAATAAAGGGTTCTTTCAAATCAGCAGAGACAGTGAGCTCTCCTGACCCCCTACTGTTTCAATTTTTAAGGGAACAAACTGAGCAATGAAATCAGATACACTGACATTTCACATCCTTCAGCACAAGGAGTACTTTGAGCAGGAAACACTTTTGAAAGCTAAGAGTGTTTGACCATGCTGTCATGGACAATCTCTGTAAATATGTTACATCCAGCAGAAAGAGACCTTGTGCAAACAAATCAAGTCAAGCAGAAACACTGCCAAGAAGCTGATGGTCTAAGGCCTCTATGCTGACACTGGATGCAGACCAAGTTTTGATGTGGTTTAATGGCTGACCTCCAGTTCCTGACATATTCATTATATTCCTGAATTTTAGTTACAAATTTCAATGAAGTGATGACAGCTACACGAAGGCAATATGGGCAGTTTGGTAACAGGTGGCCTGACATTTGTTCTGAAAAGTTAATCTGAAAAGTTAATCTACTTTATCAAAGCGCATTGTATTTAAGAAATTAAGTGTTTTAAGGATTCCAGGAACAGACCAAAGAGGTATTTGAGCACTAAATGTGACAATTTTCACAGAAGCTTTCAAGCTGTCTGCTATTGTGTGGATTTTTTTTTTGTCAGGGAGTAACAGAGCTTTTCATACATGTTAACTGGTATGGATGGTCAGCTCCAAAGCAAGTATCTGCTGTCACGCTGAAGTGGATGTACATTTGACCTCCACTTTTACCAAAAGAGATGAGCAACATCTGCCAGTTCCCAAAGGGCAAGAAACTAAACCTCATAACTCATTCACTGCTTCCTACAATTATAAATCAAATCCAGAAAGATAAAAATCAATCTTCATAAATCCCATTCAAATTTAACCTGTATTTTTATCAAAGTTCATGTATTTGTGAATAGAAATTCACTACAGGTCACAATGTATCCACTTTTTAAAACGTACTCCATAATGGAGAGAAGAGTGATTTTTTTTCCAACCATTACTCAAAACTGCCATGAAGTCAGTGGACTGGCTTTCCAGCATCTCAGTCATGACTGCACCAGGAGTACAGAACCATTTTCAAGTTCAGGTCTTGTCAGCAGAGCTGCATAAAGGGTGCCAGAACACTTAGTAAAGGTTAGCTGGACACTAGCCATCCAATAGGCCATTAGGTCATCCAGTAGCATAGCTTTGCTCACCCATCAAAAAGGAAATTCATTTCTATCCATCCACTGCTCCCAGAAGTTTCTACCCCACAGCCCCAAGAGAGGACTTGTCATTTTGAGGCACCACCATGGGTTAGAATGTCCACACTCTGGTAAAAATTAACAGAAAGATCACTGTCTGCCTTTCCCTCAAAGGAAGGTTAACCCTTGGAATGAATTTCAGGTATGGCAGCGGAACCAAAGCCACCTGACCTACAGGAGGTACAGTATACTCTTAGACATCCAGCATCCATGGGGATGGGGGTTGTACTAGTCACATGAATATGCCAGTTGCATGAGAATTGCTGAAAGGAAACATTACTGTATGTCACAGACTAGTATTCTATCCATAAACCTCTAAATAAATTGCCAAACTGTATGTCATCTTACCCTTTTAAATAATGGTTTTATAGTGCAATTATACAAGGCTAAACATTATTAATGCAAAGTACAGCAAAAATAAATCAAATGAATGACCCTACTCACCATCACATGAAGTGCCAAATCTTCAAAGAGGATGTTGCTACTAATCAGTCTACAACTGCACTGCCCTTATTTGTAAAACAAAAGTAAACTAAAAATGTCTTTTCACACTTATTTTACATTACACTTGAAATAAAATTCACTGTTTTTGCTTATTTTCATAAAAACAAAACAATCTCATGTAGGCTATACATAGACTTTTTTTTGCAAAGTAGCTTTTTCATTAGCATTGACCCAGAGTTAAATGTACCTTCTGGTTTCTGAGGAAAACCTGCCACATAATGCACGACTAAGATCATTAAGTATCGCTGTGTGCATTGCATTGGCATTCTTCAACATCTTTGTCACTCTGAGTGCAGGAAGAACTCTTTAAGCTTTGCACTATTTAATGTAATACATCTTTGAGTTGTTGAATTCTTTCATAAGAACATTATGATTTTCACCTACTTTTCAGTCTTTTCAATTTTTCCATTTTCTGTTTCAATGTTGGAACAACACAATTCCGTTTCATATCTTTGCCGGGAGTATTCTTATCCAACAGAGTGAATAGATGGGAGAAATACAGTACAGCTTGCAACCACCTGCTACTTATAAACACACATGATGGACTGAGGGCAGGCTGCTGTGCTGTGGGGCACAGCACATGAACAAAATCACATCGGAACTCAGTGTGCCGAATTCAAGTTAATGCTTTTGAAAAAAATTATGAAATTGCTTAATATTCTTGGAAATTCTTGTCGGTTGCATGAGAATTCCAGATGCATAAATACCGGATAAACAAGAGTTTACTGTGGTTAGATGTTCTGATGGAGAGATTTTACTTTTCAATGGAAAGGTGAGCTAAATTAAATTAAGTCTAAGACAGAACATAACCTAGAAACTTGACACTACAAGATATCGAATGTAGTTTTTTTTAAACAATCCAGGATACCTGTTGCATATTACAGCCATTTGTCCCATTAACAGCACTGACCCAAGAATTTCAAACTAGTTTGAACAAATTAGTGAACTCATTCTATGACTCTTCGGAGGAAAAACTTCTTTTGACATTTTTGCTTCATTCTGCTTAATTTGAAATTAATTCTGCTGAAATGAGTTTTGCTTGATTGGCTCCACTTTATCTCTTTTCATTGTGACAGTTCTTCTCATCGTCTTCATGAAACTGGGAAAATACCCAGACCCTAATCTTTCTCTTTTCTCTACTGCTCCTTGACATGTCTTAGGACTTCTTTCCTCACCATTGGATCTCTATAGAAATGTAATGATGCAGACAAAGTCACAGACAAACACTGATGTCATCAGCATGCATAGAGATTGGACGTGTCCTCTTCAGTACCCAGTGATGTCCATACTGTGCTGACATCCTCAGACAAGCTGACTGCTGGACTCTGTCAAGAGTTTGGCAAGGACTACAAGGGGGTGAGGGAATGAGCACTTTCTGATTGTGAGTTCTTAAAAATAGAGCCAGTTACTGTTAAAGGAGATCAGGTACATTCTCAAGAGCATCTTGGATTCCATCTGGTTAGGTACTTAAATAGTCAATCTCCCATGATGTTAGTTATAGGATAAAAAGCCAGGGCAATTCTCAGTGGAAGCGGGTTAGATTGCTGTGGATAATTAGGCCAATAGGTGGTGTGGACTACTAAAATGGTTCACAAAGTAATTTAATGTAAGCACTTTGGTGGGCTGTATTTATCTGTGTTTCTTTCAATCGTCTGCTGTAATTTTGTTTTTGCAGGATCTCTGCAACTCATCTGCCTAGTTTACAACTTGCAAGCAGGAGTACCTTCTTTCAAATTTACCTCAAGTATTTATATGCTGACCTTGTAAAGTGAATTTTGAGGTCCGAATATTTGTTGACTCTAATCTGTGCATCATGTAAAGAATTTACAGGTAGGAACAAAACGGTGCTTATGGCTGACCTCAAGGCTTCCACGCAAGTACCAGAGCGTCAGACATCAGTTCAAAAACGATAGCATGGCCAGTGGCTGTGATGTCATCAAACTGATCATGCTGCCAGTCAGATTAATGATGTCTCAAAGATGGGAAACTAGTTGGCAATTTTAATTTACTACACACTGCACAAAATGCTAAATAACAACTGTAACATACATTAAACTAGTAGATGAAACAATTTTTTTTAAAAATTGAATTGTGTAATGTAGTTCATTCTCTGATGCTGGAATTGTTCAGTTTAAAATGAGTGAGACCTTTATAGCATTAGGTTGGTAGCCATTAAAATAAAAGTTTCACCTCAATGTTGAGGTTTGAGAGTGCAATACTTCTCACTGATAGGAACAGAGCTCAGCACTCGCACATTTTCACCAGTGAGAATGTCAAAAAAGGATAGATCCTCAACATTTATCCCCTGTAGTTTTTTTTATATATTTAAAGCTGCCATGCCACATGAGATAAATAATCGAAATAATTCAGAAAAAGATCTGAATAGTACAGGGCAGAGGAAAAAAAATAACATCTTGTTCCACAATTTAATGAAATGCAACAGATGTGAACGAATTATCAGTAAGGGAATTATTTTTCAATAAGATGAGAGCTTACACATGTAACAACATCCTGCATGCCTACTTCAATTAGAATTTTATGAAGCTTCACACAAGTCCTTAAAGCATCGATAATAGTTTCTCAAAACATCCTCCTGTACTTCATATGAACAAGGCATTAATATAAAATTATTAAATGCAATTCTTACTTTAACCCATCAATAAAACCTTGAGAAATTTTTAATACTATAACCAAAATTGACCACTTAAGGTGAGTTAGTATTGGCTGAGTGGTCGCGTCAGAGTCTGAAGATTTTGGGTTCAAGCCCCAGTGTTGGAGACACAAGGACACAAGCCAGGCTGACACTTCAATAAAGCACTGCTGATGTCATCTAAAAGACCACAAGGCACTGCTCAAACAGAGAAAAGCTCTTCCTAGAGTCCTGATCAATATTTATCACTCAACCAATATCACTAAAAGACACGTTATTCTGGGTCAAGTCTCTCGTTCCAATTTGTGGCAACTTATTGTGCATAAATTGGCTGCCATATTTTTCCATGTTATACTGGTGACTACACTTAAGGAATACTTTATTAGTTCTTCGAAGTTGTGACTTGGAGTTATGATAGGTACCATAAAAATTTCATGATAATTCACCTGAGAATTAGTATGCAATAGGCATTTCAGTTCCCACTGATATTTCTTTTTGACCGCTTTAAATATTGGTCTTGATTTTCAACAATGCCATAATTGCATTAATAAATTGGTGCAAAATCAATAACTGGAATCAGTAATGCTGATTTAGTGCTGTATTTTCCCCAAGACACAAGCATCTGCTTTTGCTGTTTGATATAAGCCCTTTTACTGAGTCTTCAAGGTATCACGTTTAGGATTAGATTTATCGGGAGAAAGGAACAGAGTTTACACTTCAGGTCGATGATTTTTCATCAAAAGTCATCAACCTGTAATGTTAACTCTATTTTTCACTCTCCAGGGAGGCTTCCTGTCCCAAGTACTTCCAACATTTTCTGAATCTATTTCTAAATTCTTTTGAAAGTTGACATGGTAGATGTGGGATGATGTTTCCCTTGACTAGGCTGTCAAAGACACGAGATCACAGTCTCAAAATATGTGGTCAACCATTCAGGACTGAGATGGGATGGCTGATCACCCTTTGTGTTTTCCCCCTAAAGAGGGTGGTGAATTTTTGGAATTCTCTACCCCAAGAGGACTGGAATATCAGTTGCTTAGTAAATTTAAAACTGTTTGCTAGATTTTTGTAGGTCTTACAAGTATGGGTTGAACAGGCTGGGCTTGTATCCAGGAGTGTTTAGAAGAGTGAGAGGAGACTGGGTTAGAACATGAATGATCCTGAGGGGTCTTGACCAGGTGAATGTGGAGAAGATGCTTCCCCTTTGGAAGAATTTAGAACCAGGGGTTACTATTTGAAAACAAGAGGTTGTCATTCAAGACAGAGAGGAGGTGATTTTTTTTTCCTCTCTTCATGCTGTGAGTCTTTGGAACTCTCTTCCTCGGAGGTCAGTGCCTTTGAATATATTCAAAGGCAGAGATGAATAGTTTCTCAGTAAGAGAGTGGAAGGTTACCAGGAGTAGGCAGGAATATGGATTTAACATTACAGTCAGTTGGCCACGGTCTTACTGAATGGGACAGCAGGTTTGAGTGGCCAAGTCCGACTCTTAAGTTGTATTTTGCGATGCATTGGATTAACTCCTCAAACCTATCTGCCTCTGTTATTCACTCACAAACTCAAGGAAAAACAGGATACGAGTAGATTTAAGAACAACTTCAGTCAATTTTCCAAATTATTTACCAATCAATTGATCCATTTTTTTTTACAGTCCGCTACACCTCTGGTTCTCTCTCGGTCCTCCTCGGGAACTTTTTTCCTCCTCCTCCGGCAGCTCTTTTCTCCTCCCACTTAAAATTTGCATTCTCTGCCACCATCATAAAACCATCTCACCAGGACAGCTTTACAGCTTTTCTCGTTTGGCCCTTGCACAAACTGACCTCATCAATAACTTCAACCTCCACTCCCATGCATTTGAAGATGGAAAATGGAACAGTACAGCAGAGGAACAGGTCCTTCAGCCCACAATAAGCTCTTGGTTAATTGCCCTCTTATCAATCTCTCTTTTATACATCTCCTTGACCCATATTCATAGCACTGGTCTTCCCCTGACTTTGCCATCTCAACTCATCTCACTTTCAACTATTATCTCAGTTGTTGATCAGGCCATCTTATTTTGCTGTTTTGTATTTTTCTTCAACCACATTAGCTGGGCCAGCCACATAAACACAGTGACTACAAATGCAAGTAACTTGTCTCCTGAGACCTCAAAGTTTTTCCAGCACCATTTACAAGGTACAAGTCAGGAGTGTGACATAATATTCTCCCCTTGCCTGGATTCACCAAAACCGCTCAATATTCCAGCATCAATCTGGTATGCAACCTTTTGGCTTCTTTTTATTCTTCAGCGAAGTATTCTGTTAAACATCTATCTCTTGTCTCAATTCCCCTCACTTCCAGCAAATGCGAGGGACAATAATGGATTTCTCTGTCACTAAGATTAATAACTTCCAGTCAACTGCCTATATCAATCACATCTGTTTCCATAGCCCAGTGGGCCAAATTCCTGTGTCTTAGCCCTGACTACTCTGCTCTGGACCTATGGAACCTGCAGAAAGTGGTAAACACAGCCTAATCTATCACTGGCTCATCACTTCCTTCCATCCAGTCCTTGAAGGAGGACTGTGTTGCTTCAGGATAGCAAACAGTATCTTCAAGGATGCCTGCCAGCCTGGCCATTCCCTTTTCTCTCTTCTACCTTAGAACATAGAAAATTACAGCACAGTACAGGCCCTTTGGTCCACGATGTTGTGCCGACATTTTATCCTGCTCTAAGATCTATCTAACCCTTCCCTCCGACATAGCCCTCCATTTCTCTATCAATCATGTGTCTATCTAAGAATCTCTTAAATGTCCCTAATGTATCTGCCCCCACAACCTCTGCCGGCAGTGCATTCCATGCACCCACCACTCTCTGTGTAAAAAAACTTACTTCTGAGTCCCCCCTTATACCTTCCTCCAATCACTTTAAAATTATGCCCCTTCGTGTTAGCCATTTTCACCCTGGGAGAAAGTCTCTGACTGTCCACTCGATCTATGCCTCTTATCATCTTGTACACCTCTATCGAGTCACCTCTCATCCTCCTCCTCTCCAAAGAGAAAAGCCCTAGCTCACTCAACCTATCCTCATAAGACATGCTCGCCAATCCAGGCACCTTCTGGGAGAAGATACATGAATTTTATTCTGCTCTAATATATCCTTATGTGATTCTAGTACAAGTAAAAAAATACAAAAAAATAAGGGCTTTGAATAGACTAAGTAATGGAATACTCTTTTGCCTAGCAAATTTGGTGGACAAAAAGGGGAGAGGAGAAGATTGTTTTTATTGCAACAAGTTGCGACCCAGAATACACTGCCTGAGGACTTGGTGGAATTGAGTACTGTACAAGGTAACTCCAATTAAAAGGGAACTGGGTATAAACTTGGAAAGAAAATCCACACTTTGGGAAAAAGATGGAGTGGGGCCAATTGAATATATTTTTTCAGAAAGCTGACATGGGCATGTTGGGCTGAACAACCTACAGTGCTGCAAAATTATCTGATTTTTTAATGATTTCTTGTTGACAAGGCTCCTGGAGTGCCTAGCACCCAATTAATGACTAGGAAACCCATACCTATAATAGCTTTGCGATAATGGAAACTCATGTCTATTCACCGAACAGTGACAATTTCTGAATGAAACAAGTGCATAAAAACTGGCCCAGATAAAACTGGCTTGTGAAATAAAATCTTTAATGTGGGAATTAATTTAGGATATTTAAGATACTTGCACAGATATCAACATTTGGGAATTCTACACTTTCCAAACAGATGTGGATATTCAGCTGGCTGATTGTCTGCCAACATGTCACGTGCAATATGACATAATCCATCTGATCTGATTGATGGGTTCAAAATGCTTTACTGAAACTTGCAGGCTGCTCTCATTACATAGTGGCAGTTAAACCAGTTCACAAGGACCAAATCCACCATCATCAGTTGTGGCTCTATTAGTAGTGTGCTCACTACAGTAGGCTGTAGATTCAAGCATCATTTTCGAGACTCAAGCACAAGACCCTATGCTGACACTTCACTACAAAAGGGACACCATCTTTTGATCAAGATGATAAACCTGTCCTTTCTGGTGAAGGTAAAAGATATTGTAGCATGGTACCAAAGGAAAGCTGGAGGTAGGGCAATTAGGAATGGACAATAATTATTGGTGTTGGCAGTTCCAATGAAGAGTCATCAATTTGAAAGATTGATACTGTTTCTCTTTCCAGATTCTGCCTGACCTGCTGAGTATTTTCAGCATGTTCTCTTTTTACTTTGGCCGCGCCAGTGATGTCCTTATCCCATAAGTGATTTTTTTTTCAAATGTCCCTCCTAGAACAGTTTGACTAGAGGTACAGTAGTTCAGGTGTGGCAGTCTTCAACACTACAGCTGGGATGTTGATTTATTCCCACAGTCTTTGCTGTATCCTGTGCTCTCAGCTGTTTCTCAATAACACTTGGAACAAATTGAATTGGCTAGAGGCTGATCTCTGTGACAACAGGAAGCCAAAATGGATGATCTGCTCAACCCTACCAGCTGAAGATAGTTGCAAAAACATCATCCTTGTCTTTGGCATGTGCTGGGCTCTGCCATTGTTAACAGTGGAATATCCTTGCAGTCTCCTCCCATTAACTATCTGCCACTGTTCTCACCTAGTGTGGCACGACACAGAACTTCGATCTGATCTATTGTTTGTGGATTTGCTTATCTCTTCCTTATTGCATTACACTTTTGCTGTTTTGCATACATGTAGTTCTGTGTTTCAGCTTCACCGGGTTGGCACTTCACTTTTAGGAATGCCGAATGCTGCACCTGACTTTCCTTTCTACAGCTGTTATAAGACTGTTGAACGGTTCCCTGGTACGATAAGATGGACTCTTCACCTCACAGTCTACCTAGTTATGACGTTGCAACTATATTGTCTGCCTGCACTGCACTTTCTCTGTAACTCTTTATTCTGCATTCTGTTACTGTTTTACCTTGTACTAACTCAATGCACTGTCTGTAATGAACTGATGCAAGAATTGATGTATGAACAGTATGCAAGACAATAATAAACTAATTGTTGTTTAACTAACAGCTGGAATGCAAATGCTCCAACTACAACAAAAAAAGCTTGCTGTCAGGATATGCACAATGAAAGAAAGGTTACTTAAACTCAATCACCTTACTGCAGCAGTGGAATATACAGATTCAGATCACCTTTGACTTAAATCTTGCCTATTCTTACTAGAGATAACTGGAGTGGACAATCATCAGTGGCTTGTGAGCAGTGTTTTTGCATCCCATGGTGTGCAGGGAATGATGATCAAGCAATGGATTCCTCCTGGAGCCACAGAAACTATTTCTAGGTAGGCAGCATTGGATCATAGTACCATTTGTTGATTCCAGCAAAGTTGCTATTATCCCGTCCTTAAACTTCTGCAAAACATGTGAATTGTGGAAGTAGTTTTCTGTAGGATAATGGGTGTCTACCATACTAAATTGGAGCACAGCATTTACCCCTTTCTTTTCTACTTCTGACCACCCCACTTTGCTATTATGCTCTTAGTAGGAGGATTGTCTCAAACTTGGATGTGTCTAGGCCTACTGCAAAGGTGCCTTTGAAATGGATAGCAGCTGAAATGATACGGAAGATAGAAAATAAATCCATTCTCATGCTCCATTTCCAAAGATGGAAGTGCTCAATCTAATACACTGGACTGAAAAATAGAAAATCTGGCCATGCTGCTGTTGCAGTTTAAATTCAGTTTGAAGTTGCCTCAGTTGCTGTACTATTGAGCAGATCTATGATAGATATTGCCTGCACTCTGCAGTGTCCCTCAGCAAGGTGGATTATTAACAATAGAAATAACATCTACAGTGATAAAGCTAAGTTAGAAAGCATTTCCAGATATTTTCCCAGGCATATTTTTGCAATTAAAAAACATTTTACAAAAACTAAACTTAGAATCTATAATGCTCTGTGGTGAGGTATGATGAATATTTTTATTTGGCACCTTGTAATGTGAGAAATTCTGTCAGTTCACTTAGCGTACAACATGACTGACCATGACATAGCCTCTATTCATGAAGCTGCATAGTTTCATGATCATTACAATGACATTATGATAACTTCATGGTTCAAAGAATTCCATAATTTGAAATTATTCTAATGCTAAGCATGCTGTAGTGTAGATGATGGTTAGCAATCAGATACCAATGGGTGAGGGGAGTATTGATGTGGAAATTAAGAGTTACTAAATTCATTGTTAAACAGGAAAAATACATTGTAAACATTTCCAACATTCATTTAAGTTAAATGGTTGTGTAAAATTTAGGGTTCTATCAGAACATATTCAAAACCACAATTGGAAAAACAGAAATAGTACATTCATGAACAGTTTTTGATTCAATAAATACATGGGACTAGACCACCAATTATCATTTGACTATCAGTAAGGAATCAGACTTTTTTTTACACTTGTTCCACATAGTGAGGGTACACAAATAGCCAATCCACCAGCAAAGTTACATTGTGAGAGAGCTTTTGGTCAGTGACAGTCCTTTCTCCAAACAGATGCCTAAGGGGAGATTCTAACCACAGTGGTGTACAGGAAACCTGAAGCAAGCAGGAGGTAAGTGGAACCGAGTTCTTCCAGCATCATAGTGTTTTTCATCAGAAGGAGGTGAGTTCTGGACAACTTCAAGTGTCTCACTTGAATGTCTGAAGCAACGCACACAAAATGTTGGAGGAACTCAGCAGGTATTGGTATATTATTGTCACTTGTACCGAGGTACAGTGAAAAGCTTGTCTTACAAACCGATCATACAGGTCAATTCATTACACAGTGCAGTTACATTGAGTCAGTACAGAGTGCATTGATGTAGTAGAGGTAAAAACAATAACAGCACAGAGTAAAGTGACACAGCTACAGAGAAAGTGCAGTGCAATAAGGTGGTCAGGCAGCATCTATAGAGAGAAATGAACAGTCAACACTTCGGGCTGAGATCCTTCATCAGGACTGGAAAGGAAGAGGGCAGAAGCCACAATAAGAGGGGAGGAGGAGGGTGTCATGCGTCTCTGACTCAAATATCTGAAACCTGTCCCCTGCAAAGAGCTGATGGCAATGCCTTGAAGTTTGGAGGTTGGACAGCAGCTGGCCAATGTCACAGCGAAGGTAAGTGTTGGGGCGGGGGGCGGGCGGTTTTCAAAAGAAATGCATGTGTAGGAGGAACTGAGGCTTAGGTGGCCTAAGCACATTCTAGATATGGATGACTCCTCTTAATTCCACAGGAACCTTCACACAAATCCTCACTATAAGCATTCAGTGACTATCAGCCTCTCTCCTCCTGCACCAGGAGCCTTAGCCAACTCCAACATAAAGGTGCAGATCATCCATTCCCTGTCTGCCTGCACCAAGCGGTTTGTTCCACCACTGGCGCAAGCTGTACTAGTGCTGGAAATCAGGTGTTCCTCAAGGATACAGGCATGTCCTGGTATAGGCACTGGATGTGAACCCAGCCATGGTTGGGCAGGAATGGCAGATGGACTCAGCCCTGAAAACTCATTTTATCAGTAAATTAAAACTGAACCAACAAATTGCTGCTTTTCATAATATCTCAAAAAACTAATATATATTTTAACATTTATTTTATTTTTCATGTGTTCATTCAGTTCATTGAGATGGTCCCACCCAAGGATTGCGAGCAGACAAAAAATCCCCGCACTCCTGTCAGTGCAGCTGTTTATCTTGGTGCTCAGACCTGCAAGAGGAAAGCCAGGTTGGCAGCTACACACTTACCCCCAGTGACATCAATGGAACCAAACACGCAGGATGTCTAGTTCATTTTCATAGTGCCTTTATCATGTCAAAGAGCCCCTCAGCCAATCAATTCCTATGAGTTGCATTTACCCTTCCTCTAATTGTCCAAATGTCTTTAAATTTCACCATCTCCTAAATTCTGTTCTTCCCTACTCCACCCCAACCTTTCTAAATCCTGCACCCTGTCCAATCTGCATCCAGAGCCGCGCATAATTCAACGAGCCAATTTACAGCGTTAGAGTCCTACTGTGATATTATTGTTCAAGTGAAATATTGACCACAAAGAGCTGGTTTGCACGAATTCACACAAATTGCCCTTCCCTCCCAGGGTGTGAATTTGCAATGTTTTGATTGGAGCAGCGAGTGCAGCTAACCCATGGAAGCTATTTTAGTAAACTAATTAAATTCATTTGGAGAAGCGGCGTCCCGTTTACGCTGCACATTTGAAATTGGTGCACTTTTGATCTTTTGCACCATGTAGGTGCAATCCTTAAACTACTGAGGTTAAATTTTGCAATCGGAAAAAAAGGGGCCATTCAGCCTCCTTATTCTACCTCCCTCCCCTCCTCAGAGATTTTGCAGTTCTACCGTGAAGTTGCAGTGGTCAGTGAGGACACTGATACTTACAGAAAAAAAGTACGATAAAATCTCAGTTTCAAATGGTCGTGGCCTGGAATCTGGAGTTGGAAATAACATTAACATTTCGCAAATTTCTGCCACCTGGACCTGCGTAATTAAATGCGGAAACCGAGAGCTTGCAGTCAGTGAAAGCCGCTGCATTCTTTGTTGAAGCAACTAACACGATTATTGAAGTGACGTGAAATGCAACATGTTACACTACAACATACCTTTTTTTAAAAAAGTCTAAAAGATGTAGCTTGTTGAATGAGCAGCATCTAATATATTTAAGAGCTTACCAAAACACATTTACTGTTTAAACATCCTGTCGGGCTCAGAAGGTTGCATGCACGTACATCTAATCCTTGGCTCTGGCCCAGGGCTGAATGGACCAACTACATCTGACCCCAGAGTTGTGCGCACCTGGCCAGCGTGTATTTGGTTGGGGTCGCCGGCCTTCACTAAAAATGTAAGTGGTTTGAGAGTTATCTTAATATTCTGTCACTTGAATGTGGCTAAGGTTTTTAAAGTCCCCCCCCCCCCCCCCAAATGTTTCTAAATGTCTCTGAATGATCAGAGCCTCTTGGTGGAATAATAATATAATATTTATTATACTATAATATAATACATTATAATATAATAACATAATATATAATAACATAATGGAATTATTAAAAAATAATAGCTGGAACGCTATTAGGATCCACTGGGTTGTTAAAGTTAACTACGTCTGGGGGCAGGTGTAGGGGGGAATCCATCCGGGTCGGGTGAGACGTGGCCCAGTTTTACGTGTAAAGTATCATTCCTTCCATTCCATAAGTTTAAACTAAATTTATTCAAAGTTTATTTATGATGGGCAGGAAATACTGGGAAATGTTGGCAGTTATCCCATAAAGTTAGAAAGTTGAGGACTCCTAGGCAAATATCGAGTCCTGAACTTGTTGGCTAAGCTATATTCATTGGCTGTATATTGCATTGGGACATCCTGTAAGGATTGAGGAAGGCACTTCATTAAAGCAAATCTTTCTTTCATTAGCACAAGATTAACAGACCTGCTGCTGAGTTTTATATTACTGGTTGAATATTTCTCTGTAATCAGGAGAAAAATTACAGCTCCCTGTTCACAATTGTCAAATGCAAGTTAAGGTTTAATGTTGATTCAGATCCAAGTGAAGTCTGCCCATACGTAGCAGATTCATAGTCGAGTTTGAAGTTATGCCTCTAAGCTTGGCAATTTTCCACTTGCCTTCCTAATAATGTGAAGGTGAACCCTGCAGTTATCAGCAAAACCTGTAACATAATTGATGTAAGAGAATGGATTTAAATTTGAACTGGAGCCAGGATTTTGTCCTGTGCAAAGGTATTTTTCTATTGACCTTAGTTTTGCATAAACACAAATATGACAGGTTCACACACGAAGTGTGTATACTCTATTTTAGGAGAATAGTTTAATGTAAACACACTAACCTTGTGTTTTTTTTAAACCTGTTGCAATCTTGAGTTAACTTTGACTCTTTTTTTGCATAGGAAATTAGAGCTGGCCATAAACTGGCTTAGAACACGTTTATAATTTACAATTTTGTTGCAAGTCTCATCAAACACATTTCACAGAATCAAAGCACAGAAGGAAGCTGTATTCAACCTAACATTTCTGCACTGACTATGCAAGACCAATCCAGCTAGTCCCACAGCAGTGCATTCCAGACCCTAGCCACTTTAAAGGAAAAAAAACACTTCTGGTTCATCATTCTATGTCCTCTGGTTCTTACCCCTATAAACAAATAGTTTTTCTATTTTTGTCTGTTTCACTGTTGATTTTAAATACCTCTCTCAGATTCCTGTTCCAAAGAGATCACCCACCCCTACTCCAGAAGGATTTGTCGCTATTTTGGGTCAAAACCCTGCATCAGGATTCAGTTGACAATTCCTTCCATGACCACCCCGCTATCTTTTCCCCTCCAAACCCCAAACATGCTGTTCAACCTGCTGAGCTCCTCCAGCAGATTTTGTTGCCCCAGTTTCCAGCATCTGCACTCTCTCGTGTGCTCATTTTAGTAAATCTCTTGAGGACCTTGTCTAAAACCTTCATGTTTCCTAAAGTGTGGATCCCAGAACTGGGCACGATATTTCAATTGTGGCCCATCCAGTGTTTTCTCAAGCTTTTGTGACTTGTTCTTTCGCAATTATGTGTTTCTACTTGTAAAGCCCAGGACCCCCATCTGCAGTTTTAATCACTTTCTGAACTTGCTCTTTCACTGTCAACATTATGCACATCTCCCCAAGCTCTGTCCTTGCACACACCCCTTTTAGGATTGTGCCCTCTAGTATATTCTGCCTCCTACCAAAATTAACACTTTGCATTTCTCAGTGTTACATTTCAGTTGCTGCCTGTCTGACCATTCCATCAGCCTGTGTATATCCCCTTGAAGTAATTTACAATCCTTCTATTTCACCTTGTATGTCATCAGTGAGTTTAGAAATTGTACTCTGTACAGAAAGTCCAATTACTTAATGTATTGAGAATAATGGTGGTCTCAGTACTGAACCCTGTGGAATGCTACTGTAGATTTCCTGATGGTCTAAAAAGCAACCTTTCACTCTTCTGTTGCTTCCATGTACTTAACCTTTCTATCCATGCTACCACAATCCATTCCAAGGCCTTCAATCTTGATGACAAGGCTAGGTGGCACCTTTATCAAATGACTTTCAGAAATCCATATGTACATAAAACATCAGCTGCATTTCCTTCATTGACTCACTTTCTTCTTCAAAGTGAGACATAATTTATTTTTAACAAATCCACACTGACTTTCTCTGATCAATTCACAAATATCCAAGTGACTATTAATTCTGTCCCTGATCATTGTTTCTCATCTTTCCCTCCAAGGGTAGACTGACTGGTCTGTTAGGTTATGTACAATGCCACCTTCTTGGCTAAATTAGTTCAAACCTTCCCTCGAGACACTGGTGCCAACTCTGTTCAATCTGTTCCCAACTCTCCCAGAAATAGTTCAGTTGTCAAGGAGTCTAAAGCCCTCCCTGCTGCATCATTTTTCCAGCTACACATTTATCTGTACCATCCTCCTATTTCTATGCTCTCCAGCAGCAGCACAGGGAGTAATCCAGAGATTACTATCTTTTAAGGTCCTGCTTCTTAATATCCTTCAAAACTCAAAATATGTCTGCAAGACCTCATCCCTTTTTTCCGCCAATGTTAATAGTTCCATGCCAAGAACTGAAAAGTAATCTGCAACACATATTTATTTCTTGTAATTAACCACAGACATTGTTTGATTGTAGCTCATTCAACACAACTGGTATTGGTATGTAAATATTTAAACTATTAACTGCCTTTCTGTTGACAATAAAAGGTGACATTTATTCCAATCAGGCAATGATTGTGTGCAGGTCTTTGTGCTTATTTTGCGGATAATTAGGAAATGCTCTGTGACATGCAGCACATAAAAAATAATTGCCAGGACTACCTTTGGGCAATAATATCTATCAATTTACATGTTAAGTATCTCCCCAATCCTGTCTATGTGCAATTTTCCCATTTAATGTGGGGAAATTGTGTGTTAAACTATGTCCAATCTTGTCTAATTTGTGTACAAAAAAATCTGTTAAATCAGAAGCACAGAATGTCTCAACTTCAGATCACTGAGCTTGAAAGGAGATTAGAAAGAGACAGATGGCTACATCCTAGGCATAAAGTTTATAGATTGTGTTTTATTATCAGGGCTTTTGCAGACAGCCAATGTTATCAATTCTATTTTCTTAACAAGAATTCAGCCCTTATTAGGCCTGACAGGCTAGTTCAGCATTGAAGTCGGCCAATGAAGGTGATCACAATGGTTACGTTCTGTGTTACATCAGACCCTTGTGACTCAGCAGGTTTCCAACAATCTAATTGTAACAACAAAGATGTTGCTGTTTTTGTTAACATGCAGATCCTCATTCTGTCTGTAAAAGGCCCATTAGCTGAAGCAGAAGTTGTAATTTGATCTTTGCAGGAAATCTTGCTGCAAAAATTTGGCAGAGATTTTTTTTTAAATTCCATTTTCCTGAATGTATACTTGGAAGATGCTGGGAATTAATAAGATTTGGAGGGGGGGGGGTGTAGAAAATATCTCTTTTTCCCCTTTTGCTTTCTAGTGCCCATTCCTTCAGATATTGCCTGCATGTGGTTAAACTCTCCTTTCCCAACTTGGAAGAGCACCTCCTTCTGTATGCTGAACTCTGAGTAGGATGATTGGCAACCTGATAACAATTAGCAGTAAACTTCGGATAATGTCATGCTGTGGTCATGTTCCTGAGTGGCCATTGCTTTGGGATGTGGGCACAGCTTCGGACAGCAGAGAAATAAAAGCTTCATCCCATCTATTAAATGAAGTCATAGGGTCATGCAGCACAGAAACAGGCCCACTGGCCAAACTTGTCCATTCTGACCAAGATGCCCATCTAAGCTAGTCCCAGTTGCCTGTGTTTGACCCATATCCCTCTAAATCTTTCCTTTTAAATGTTGTTATTGTACCTGCATCAACCACTTCCTCTGGCAGCTCGTTTCATTACCACCCTCTGTGTGAAAAGCTGCCCCTCAGGTTCCTATTATCTTTCCCCTCTCACCTTAAACCTATGCCCTCAGATGGCGACAAGGAGGCATTACAGGAGTGAGATAGATCGGCTGATTGAGTGATATTGCAACAACAACCTCTCACTGAATGTCAGCAAGACCAAGGAATTGATTGTGGACTTAAGGAGGGGGAAGTTGGGAGAACATACACCAGTCCTCATTGAGGGGTCAGCAGTGGAAAGGGTAAGAAGCTTCAAGTTCCTGGGCATCAACATCTCGGAGGATCTGTCCTGGGCCCAACACATTGATGCAATCATGAAGAAGGCACTCCAGTGGCTCAACTTCATTAGGAGTTTGAGGAGATTTAGTATGTCACCAAAAACTCTTGCAAGTTTCTACAGATGTACGGTGGAGAGCATTCTGACTGGTTGCATCACTGCCTGGTATGGAGGCTCCAATCCACAGGATTGCAAGAGGCTGCAGAGGGTTGTAGACTCAGCCAGCTCCATCACAAGCACAACTCTCCCCACCATCAAGGACATCTTCAAGAGGTGGTGCCTGAAGAAGACAGCATCCATCACTAAGGATCCTCACAATCTGGGATATGCCCTCTTCTGGTTACTACCATCAAGGAGGAGGTACAGGAGCCTGAAGACCCACACTCAACATTTTAGGAACAGCTTCTTCCCCTCCGCCATCAGATTTCTGAACGATCTATGAACACTAGTCGTTATTCTTTTTTTTGCACTATTTATTTATTTTGTAATTTATAGTAAATTTTATGTCTTTGCACTGCACTGCACTGCTGCTGCAAGACGACAAATTTCACAACACAAGTCAGTGATGATAAACATGATTCTGATATTTCTGATTCTGATATTTCTTGATTCCCCAGCTCTGGGAACAAGACTATGTGCATTCAACCTATCTAAGTACATGAGCTTTCTAGTCCAGAATAACATTTGTATTCCTAAATTAGCATACTTCCATCAACTGAAACAGCAGATATTGTGAATTATCACCAATATATCAGGAGTCCAGCTGCTTCCGGGATTTTATATTCATAATGCCACAATATCATAAAATGAACACAAGGATGGACTTTATGTGCATCTGTCAGCTGCTCTAAATCATGCAATTACCATTCCACTCCTTCACTTAACCCCTGCCTATCTTTGAATTTTGTATAGACATAGGATACTGCAGAGGTTGGAATTTGGAAGAAACAACAAACTGCTGGAGGAACTCGGTGGGTCAGGCAGCATCTGTGGAGGGAAAGGATGCAGGATTTTGACCTGAAACATAACCAGTCCTTTCCCTCCTCAGATGCTGCCTGACTCACTGAGTTCCTCCAGCAGTTTGTTTTTTGTTTTGAATCTTGTGTGACTAGCTAATACTGGTAAAGGATTTTTTTTTACTAACTAAGGCCATGGTTTAAGACCATCTAAGATAAGATAAGATATCTTTATTAGTCACATGTACGTTGAAACACACAGTGAAATGGATCTTTCTTTTTGTGTAGAGTGTTCTGGGGGCAGCCCGCAAGTGTTGCCATGCTTCCGGCGCCAACGTAGCATGCCCACAACTTCCTAACCTGTACATCTTTGGAATGTGGGATGAAACCAGAGCACATGGAGGAAACCCACACAGACGCGGGGAGAATGTACAAACTCATTACAGACAGTCGCGGGAATTGAACCAGGGTCGCTGGCGCTGTAATAGCGTTACGCTAACCACTACACTACCATGCCTGCCCTAATTCCCAAACTGCCTATAATACAGTAAGACCGCAGCCCAAAGACACTTTGAAGCATTAAAAACATATTTAATCTTCATTGTATTAAGGGGAGCACTGCAGCATTCACTTCTTGGAAGATCATCAGTGCTTTGTTTTACGTCGGATATTCCTCATCTTGCACTGTTAAGTAGTGTTAAGTGAATTTTCTTGAGTTTCAGGCAGCAGAATCCATTAGTGATGTGAAAGTCTGCTTATAATAAACAGGATTAAATGATTTCCTTTTTAAAAAGTTACTTATAATTTGAGAGAGAGGTTTTTTTTGGGCCTGCTTTAGTCAGAGATCACTTTTCGGGCTTTGTTATTATACCGACTTTGAAATGCAGCACAAAGTGTTTGTGGGGTGAGGTAATAATCTCAGGATTGCTACCTGTGCCATGTGCTAGTCAGAGTAGGAATAACAGAATAATTAGGATGAATATGTGGCTTGAACAGTGGTGCAGGAGGGATTTCAGATTCCTGGGGCATTGGAACCAGTTCTGGGGGAGGTGGGACCAGTACAAACCAGATGGTCTACACCTGGGCAGGACCAGGATTAATGTCCTAGGGAGATTGTTTGCTAGTGCTGTTGGGGAGGGTTTAAACTAATATAGCAGGGGAATGGGAATCCATGCAGAAAGACAGAAGGAAGCAAAGCAGAGACCAAAGCAAAAGTTAGAAAAGAGAAAAGTAAGAGTGGAGTACAGAAAAGTCAGATGCAAAGGACACAAAAATTACTAGATTCTAAAAGGACAGTGAGTGTAAAGGTACTTTATCTGAATGTCCATGGTATTCCAAACAAGGTCAGTGAACTTGTGGCACAAATCAGTACAAAGGGGTATGATTTAGTGGCCATTACAGAAACATGGTTGCAGGGTGGAGATGAGTAGGAATTAAATAGCTAACGGTATCAGGTAGTACAGAAGGATAGGCAGGAAGGTAAGGGAGTTGGGGTAGTGCTCTTAATTAAGGATGAGATCAGGGCGATAGTGAGAGACGATATAAGATCTAAGGAGCAGAATGTTGAATCCATCTGGGTAGAGATTAGGAATAGTAAAGGAAAAATAATCACTGGTGGGAGTTGTCTGTAAGCCACCAAATAATAATATTACAGTGGCACAGGCAATGCATGTAAGAATGGAACAGCAGTTGTCGTGGGGGATTTTAACTTGCACGTAGATTAGGCAAATCAAGGCAGTCTTGAGGAGGACTTCGTAGAATGCATCCATGATAACTTTCTTGAACAGCACGTTAGTGAACCTACAAGGGAAAATGCTATCTTAGATCTGGTCCTGTGCAATGAGACGGGTAAAATTAACAATCTTGTAGTTAGGGATCCTCTTAGAAAGAGTGATCACAGTATGATTGAATTTCTCATACAAATGGAGAGTGCAATAGTTGATCAAAAACCAGTGTATTATGCCTAAACAATGGAGACTACAACGGGATGAGGGAGGAGTTGACTAGCGTAGACTGGGAACACAGGCTATATGGTGGGACAGTTGAGGAACAGTGGAAGACTTTCAAAGAGATTTTTCACAGTGCTTAACAAAAGTATATTCCAGTTAAAAGCAAGGACAGTAAGGGTGGGGAGAGCCAGCCTTGGATAACTAAGGAAATAAAGGAAGGTATCAAGCTAAAAGCTCATGCATACAAAGTCATCAGGAGTAGTGGGAAACTGGAAGATTGGAAAAACTTTAAAAAGCAACAAAGAACCTCTTAGCAAGCAATAAAGAATGGGAAGATAGATTATTGAAAGTAAACTAACACAAAATATAAAAGCAGACAGTAAAAGTTTTTATAATTATATATAATGTGGAAAAGGGTGGCTAAAGTGAATCTAGGTCCCTTGGAAGATGAGAAGGGGGAATTAATATTGGGTCATGCAGAAATGGCCGAGGCTTTGAATGACTATTTTGTGTCTAATGTGCCAAAGAGATGTTATGGATGCGAGGTGAGAACCTCAATATAATCACTACCACTAAAGAGGTAGTGATGAGAAAACTAGTGGGCCTAAAGGTAGACAAATCCCCTGGTCCAGATGGAATACGTCCCAGAATACTGAAAGAAATGGCAGAAGTTATAGTTGAGGCGCTTTGTGATAATTTACCAAAATTCTCCAGACTCTGGGCAGGTCCCAGTGGATTGGAAGACAGTGAATGTCACACCATTTGTTTAAAAAAGGGTGTAGGCAAAAGGCATGTTAGGCCAGTTAGCTTAACGTCTGTAGTCGGGAAAATGCTTGAAGCTATCTTGAAGGAAGAAATAGTGAGGCATCAGGATAGAATTGGTTCCATCAGGCAAATATAGCATGGATTCAGGAACGGCAGGTCCTGTTTGACAAATTTACTGGAGTTCTTTGAGGATATAACGAGCACAGTGGACCGAGGGGAACAGGTGGATGTTGTATACTTGGATTTCAAGAAGGCATTGGATAAGGTGCCGCATAATTGACTTATCCGTAAGATAAGAATGCATGGAGTTGGGGGTCATTATTAGCATGGATTGGTTAACCAATAAAAGGCAGGGAGTTGGGATAAATGGGTTTTTCTCTGGTTGGCAATCAGTGGTGAGTGGTGTGCTGCGGGGGTTGGTGCTGGGCCTGCAACTGTTCACGATATGCATTAACGATTGAGTGTAGTGTATCTAAGTTTGCTAATGGCACCGAATTGAGTGGAAAAGAAATTTGTGCAGAGAATGTGGAAAGTCTGCAGAAAGATATAGATAGGTTAAGTGAGTGGGCATGGGTCTGGCAGATGGAGTACGATGTTGGTAAATGTGAGGTCATCCACTTTGGAAGTAAAAATAGAAGATCAGATTATTATTTAAATGGTGAAAGATTTCAGCATGTTGTTGTGCAGAGGGACGTGGAAGGTGGGTATACATGAATCACAAAAGGTTGATTTGCAGGTGCAGCAGGTTATCAAGAAGACCAAAGGAGGGATTGAATTTAAGAGCAGGGAGATGCTGCAAATGTACAGGACACTGGTGAGGCTGCACCTGGAGTACTGCGTGCAGTTCTGGTCTCCTTACTTAGGAAAGATATACTGGCTTTGGAGGCGGTGCAGAGGAGGTTCACCAGGTTGATTCCAGAGATGAGGGGGTTAGCTTATGAGGAGAGATTGAGTTGCCTGGGTCTATATTTGCTGGAATTCAGAAGAATGAGAGGAATCTTATAGAAACATAAAATTATGAAAGGGATAGAAAAGACTGAGGCAGGAAGGTTGTTTCCACTGGTAAGTAAGGCTAGAACTAGGGGACATGGCCTCAAGATTTAGGATGGAGATGAGGAAGAACTGCTTTTCCCAGAGAGTAGTGAATCTGTGAAATTCTCTGCAGACACCGTTAGATAGATTTTTGCACAGTGGGGTAATTAAGGGTTCTGGGTAAAAGGCAGGTCGGTGGAACTGAGTCCACGGCCACATCAGCCATGATCTTATTGAATGGCGGAGCAGGCTCAACGGGCCAGATGACCTACTCCTGCTCCTATTTCTTATGTTTTGAAGCAATCAGCGGGTCTGCTGTCCAGTTATGTTTTGCATTGTGAAGGAGGGCAGGGTATCTGTCGATTGTGGCTTGTGGTGGTGCTTGGAAGCCATTTTAAAGGCGAGCTGCTCATTTTGAATGGCAGTGTAGCTAATTTTTCTAGTGAGATCTGGCAACATAAGCTCATTATAAATGCACTTTGTGCTTCAATGTCGTCAAAACGCTCAGCACATACAAGTATCTCATTCATCTTTAAAATACAGGTACAGATCTAGGAATCTCATACATGGAAATAGAACTTATTTTGTTACAATAAACCTCGATTATAAGGAATATCAGTCCTTCTGTATATTGCAGGCTAAGCCCCTGATTGTCAGTTTTCACAGAAAAATGGCTGTTATCACAGAATGCAATCCCCAAAACACCGATAATAAAAACAGAATTTGACTTATTCAGTCACTGTGTAAGCCGGAAAAGTCCTGCGATTGATTGCTGTGTATACTTCGCCTGGCTCCTGCTGCCGTGCCAGACTAATTAACATCTCTTGAGAACACCTTGCAACACTGAGGATCTATTTGGTGGGAAGGATATGATAATCTCAGAAAGGCAGAGCAGAAGTATTTGTCACATAAAGAAGATTCAACACTGATCTAGTTTCCAGCTAGAGTGAGCAAAGATTATTTTACCCGCTCTGAAATTTGAACAAGAAAGCCATTGTTTATGTCTACATCAGCCACCCTGGAGGTGGTTGAGCCCATAGGGTTTTCGTCAGGCTCTTGATGCTAGTCTCTATGTTGGACTTCAACAACTCCCTGCTTGAAACTGTGAAGCTTTCCTCGAAACTGTGAAGCTTTCCTCAAAACTGTGTCATACAATCAACTAACTTACTTTGTTTGGTTTGCTGTCTTTTCTCTCTGTTAGTATACCTGCTGCATATTTTTGGATGTCATTATTTTATAGGCACATTTAGCAGCATCTTGTTGTATAACGATGTATCCTGTAAGTATAATAAGTGACTGCAGAGAAATTTGAAGGGAAATATCATTGCAGCATTTCACACCTGATAACTGTGCATAAGGAAGTCATAAAAAATAATACTTGATGGGTAAAAGCCTTGTCCATTTTTGGAACTTATTAGATCATGATTAACTTCCAATGAATGAACCAGAAAGAAGGCCACCTCTTCTTCAGTGGAGGCAGAAACTAGTTTATTTTAAGAATTAAAAATAGAAACTTCTCAGATCACTCAGCAAGTCAAGTGATGCCTGTGGAAAGAGAAACAAGGAACATTTCAGGATGAAGACACAGTTAGCACATTAACTCTCCTCCTTCCACAGTCACTGCCTGACCCACCGGGTGTTTCCAGCATTTTCTGTTTTTATTTCGGACGTCCAGCATCTTTAAATTTTTGATTTTTATTTTCAGTTTAATATACAAATCTTGTGTTACACAATTGTTGCATATTGTACCAGTGATCTCGATGATAATTTGATTTGACAGAAAATTAAGATTGGTAAAGTGCATTTTAAAAATTGTATTTTGGATTTTTTGGTCATAACTTTCAAATAGTAATATCAGAACTGCAAGTTCATTAGTTTAACTTTGGTTAGAGGCAAATTGCTAGTTGGAATCATTAGAGGTACATTGACCAATTGACAGTCTCGATACAGCATCTGGAAAAGCAAATGTCTTACCAAACTGTTTTTTGCTTCCAGAAGTGACCAGATTGGTGGTTATAAGTAGCTTTTTTTTTCACAATCGTACCCCAGAAACCTTAAAAAGCTTTCAACAAGATGACACAAAATAGATTACCTAGCAGTTCTGTACAAAAAGATTTTCCAGGTGGATGAGGAAATAGTAGTATTCTCGTAGGTAGAAAGTTGTTAATTGGAATGATTTTGTGTGTGCACTGGTAATGCTAGTATTTGTGTGAGGACTTATGCTCTTCACATTATCAATGATCTGGGTAATTAGTGTTCACAAACATCAACAAAGGAAGAAACAGAACGATACAAAACTCAGACGTCAGTTTACATTGAAAATTAAATTGCTTTAATAAAGTTACAATACTATATTCAGGGGAAAAGTAACTGACCAGAAAAATTGCACGGTTAAATTAAACAGATTATGTAGTTGTGACCATTTAGTTTGTGTGCTTTGAGCTCATAATCAAAAAAATGGAATAAGATTTTTAGGATTATAAGTAATCTTCCCCACATATTAAATATCTGAGAATCGATTTCCAATGAAAGCTGTTAATTAACTCCTAAAGCACAAATAGATCACTGAGGCTTTCAATACTAATCACGATCAGCTAAATGCAGCTAAAGGTGATCAAATTCTCAGTGGAACGCTAATAGTTGTTGATTTGTTGGAACCATGGGATTTCACACCAGAGCAAAAGCTGGTAAAAGCTTGTAAAGTTAGATCTTTACCTGCAGATCAAGGATTGCCCAATTTTCTCATTGTGAGATCTTGCAAATAGGCTTCATTAGAACCCAGACAACCTCTGGCTCAGCTTTACAATTGCACTAATTTGCTGGCTTCACTGTGATTCTTCTGTTAGAACATAGAATAGTACAGCACAGGAACTGGCCCTTCAGCCCACGATGTTGTGCCAAACTAATTAAACACCTAACTAAACTATTGCCTTCTGCCTACATAATGTCCATAGGGATGATAGGCCGGTGTGGGGGTGGGGAAGAGTGGGAGTGATGTAAGAAGTTGGGAGGTGATAGGTGGAAGTGACAAAGGGCTGAAGAAGATAGAATCTGATAGAGTAAAGGGAAGGAGGTGAGGAGGGGAACTGGAGGGAGGAATGTGTGGGTGATCAAGAGGACGGGGGGAAGAAGGAGTGAAGGGGGCAGTGGGATTAAACAAAAAAGGGGGACAGAGGGGGATTGGTTACTGGAAGTTGGAGAAATTGATGTTCATGCCATCAGGTTGGAGACCACTGAGGCAGAATATGAGCTGCTTTTCCTCTAGCTTCAACTTAGCAGTAGAGGAGGCTGTGGGCAGACATGTTGGTGTGGGAATGGGACGTGGAATAAAAATGGCCGGCCACCGGGAGATCCTGGCTGTTATGGCGGACGGAGCAAAAGTGCTCAATGAAGTGATGTCCCCCAATCTGTGTCAGGTCTCACTGATGTAGAGGAGGCCACACCGGATGCAATAAATGACACCGATGGATTCACAACTGAAGGGCTGCTTCACCTGGAAGGACTATATTGGGCCCTGAATGGTGGTGAGGGAAGAGGTGTAGGGGCAGGTGTAACACTTAGCACAATTGCAGGGATAAGTGTCTGGAGGGGGCTTAGTGGGGAGAGACAAGCGGGCAGGGGAGGCATGGAGAGAGCAATCCCTGAGAGGAGGGGAAGATGTGCTTGGTGGTGGGATCATGTTGGAGATGGCGGAGAATGATATGTTGGATAGAGGCTCATGGGGTGGTAGGTGAGGACAGGGGGTACTCTATCCCTGTTATGTCTGGGAGGAGGATGGGATGAGGGCAGACATGCGGGAAATAGAACAGATGTGGGTGAGGGCTGCATCGATAGCAGGATAGCAGCGGGGGGAGGGGAAATCCCCGTTTTCTGAAAAACAAGATCTGGGATGCCGTGGAGTGAAAAGCCTCATTGCGGGAACAGATGCAGTGAGGACAGAGGAGCTGAGAGAATGGAATAACCTCCTTGCAAGTGACAGGGTGGGATGAGGTGTAGTCGAGGTAACTGTGGGAGTCAGTGGGTTTGTAAAAGATATTGGTGGATAATGTCTCCCAAAGGGGAGAGAGGTGTCGGAGATGGACCATGTGAATATGAGGGCAGGGTGGAAGTTGATAGCGAAATTGATGAGTTCCGCACGGGTGCAAGGAACAGCACCAATGAAGTCGTCAGTGTAGCGGAGAAAGAGTTGGGAAGTGTTGCCAATGTAGGTTTGGAACATGGATTGCTCCACATAGCCAATGAAAAGGCATGTGACTAATAAAGATATCTAATGTTCAAGTCTGATGCAAGAACAAAATTACCAGTAGACACAATCTTTCTCCAAGCTAGATTTCATCTACCTGTGTGTGGACTTCAGCAAGTCAGCACCTCTCAAATTTCTCCAGTTTATTTTCAGAACTGCTTCCCCTGATGGCCACCCAGGTCACAGAAGTGTATTGAGTGCTGTTCTCAACCACTTTATTCTACTGACCTCCTGGTCTTCAAAATGCTCCAAAAAATTCCTATTACATTTCTTTCTCCTCCTCCCCACCCCCACCCCCATCTCCCATTAAGTCCTAAACATTGATATTTCAGTTTATAAAGGATTTAGGGGCAGTTCCTATTTAAAACTTTATAAAACTTTATCTATACAGCACGGTAACAGGCCCTTCCAGCCCAATTACACCCATGTTAACCTACTAACCCATATGTCTTTGGAATGTGGGAGGAAACCGGAACACCCGGAGGAAACCCACACAGTCACGGGGAGAACATACAAAGTCCTTACAATGGCGGGAATTGAACCCCAATCGTTGGCGCTGTAATAGCGTTACGCTAACCGCTATGCTACCATGACACCCACGTGGGATTGTTGTTAGTATCTAATATTAATGTTTTGAATTAGGGGTGTGTAAAGTTGTCTGATTTCTGTTCTTCACAGTTTCTCCTTGGGTTATTTCTTTTGCTGTTTCAAAAGGCATTCTCTTCAAATTATAATACTTTCACAAGATCACAAGACAAGGGAGCAGAAGTAGGCCATTTGGCCCATTGAGTCTGCTCCAAAGGAAAGGAAAAAAGAAAAAGAAATGAGAAATTGGGGTGGGCTTTAACTTGTCGGTGGTTGATACCATCATTCAAAAGCCTCAAATGGGGCCCAGAGATGTGAGTCAGTATTTGCAGGGCGTGTGCTGACAGTGGGCTGCTCCTATGGGGATAGTGAAGTCACATTATTAATGTCATTTAGGAAGTAGCACTTCAGTGTTATTCAGAAGAATGCACCATATCTTTTATGACCAAAAATGATTTATCACTTTGTTTTTAGACATTTGGGTAGATGCACATTAGAAGAGCTCTGCAGACCTTAACAATGTGAGTGGAAGAAACTTTGACCAAAAGCTTGCCCAGGGAAAGAACGTGTTTAGAGCATGAATCTTTCCAGCTTTTATTTTTGGTTTAGTTTTGGGGCATTACTTCAGTTTATCGTCAGTTAAATCTGCAACGAAATCATTTGAAAGAAGGGATGCAGAAAGGAAATCCCGAGCTTTGGCCTTAAAAGTATAGCTGCTAAAAGTAGGACGACTCTTTGTAGGAATCAGCAGGAGGCCAGATTTAGAGGAGCATAGAGTATTGGATATACAAGGTTAGAGGGGCATAAAACTATGGAATGATTTGGAAGTAATGAGAATTTTAAAGGCATACCATTACTTAACTGGGAGCCTACGTGGGCTAGCAAATACAGAGGTGATGGGTGAATGAGACACGATTTCAAGTTAGAAAATGCTCAGAAGACTTTGCCATGACCTCCGGTTAATGGAGAATGGAATGATGGAGACTGGCCAGGAATATGTAGGAAGAGGTGGAGATCGGCAATTGTAAAGTTGACACAGTTGTTGTCTTTGTAAGGAACCAAACACTACCATTCGCATGCACAACTTACTCAGTCTAATCATTCGTTTGCCTTTATATCAGATTACATTTTACAGAACAAAGGCATACCACAGCACCAATTAGTTTTGTGTTTAATTGTTATTATTCACAAAGTATGGTCCACAACGCTAATCATTCACTTTTGCAAAGCTCAGTAGGAAGACATTTACTGTGGAACTGTTGCAGTTTATCAAGATGTCAAAATGTATCTGAATGGATGAATTCATAGTTGAATAGATTTTGTAGTTCCTGCCATCTGATTTGCATGGATTCTGGTCTTCTCTGTTCAGTGATATTTTCAATAAAATGTCATGGTGAACAATCATCATCAATTAAAGATTTTATCTTCATTTTAGTATGAGCAAACACTTTTAACTCTGTCAAGTGTTACGATCACTTTTCTGTGTTTTAATATTTATTTTTAAAAAATCATAGGTGCAAGCCATATTCATGTCCATTGAGCTCTTTTAGTCACAACTAATAGATCGTTGCCCCAAGTATTGTCAGTTTTTATATAGAAAGGATAGCAGATAAAACTAGACATTCAAACGGCAAGAAACAGACAGACTGTTTTAAGCAATGTGAGAAGGAAGGACTTTACTCTCTGCACTAATTCATAGAGTAATATTCTCTTGCACAATCACTAAATCATTGTAGAAATTACTGTAGGAAAGAATTAACTTGCATTTACATAGCAAAGTTGAGATGTTGCACTAAAAAATACCAATGAATTGCTTTTCAGTGCAATCACCAACTGTGTTGGAGAATATAGCAGCCAAATTGAAAGTGTTTCACAAACAAGAAATTAGACTGATCAACATTTCATCTACCTGGTTACTGTTGATTGAGGAGTAACCAGTTTATGTTATAAATTATGCTGCAGGAGATTTTATAATCACCTATACGCCAAGATAGTACTTTGGTGCATTGCTTCATTTGGAAGATGTCTAGGTAGCTGTTGTTCGGGCACGGAGTGCTAAGTTTCTCGATTTTCTGCATGATACTTGTGAATTCTGGCGTACTGGTGAGGGCAGATGTAGGTGTGGCAGAGCAGTCATATTGTAAATCAGTCTTCGTGAAATGCTGATTGGACAACAAATTGGACCTCCTTAATGCAGCCGGCACTATATTGTCACCTTGTATGCAGAGGTGACCATTAAGCAGTGGAAAGAATTAGCACTTGTCATAAATTACTTGCATGTTTGGTGACTGAACGGTAGGTATTCTGGCTGTAGAGATGTACTGGTTGATTGTTGCAGGCCTTGTCATAGTTTTTGAAGTCCACTTTGTGATGTAGCAGAAGGGTGATTCAAGTTGAGAGTTCCAGGTTTCAGCCAAACTCTTGCTTCCATGCCCAGTGACCATGCCCTCAGATTTAGCATTTACCATAGAACCATAGAACAATACAGCACAATACAGGCCCTTCGGCCCACCATGTTGTGCCGACCTTCAAACCACTCCTAAGACTACCTAACCCCTTCCTCCCACATATCCCTCTATCTTAAATTCCTCCATATGCTTATCTAACAATCTCTTGAACTTGACCAACGTATCAGCCTCCACCACCACCCCAGGCAGTGCATTCCATGCATCTGTAGATTCCCATCTTCTCCCTTATATAGCGGGGCTACAGCAGCTACTTTCCAATCTGTGGGAACCTTTCTGGAATCAATTTTGGAAAATGACCATCAGTGCATGCATCACATCCACTGCCAACTGTTTCAAAACTTTGAGATGTAGGTTGTCAGGTCCTGGGAATGTATTGGCTTTCAGTCCTATTGGTCTCTTGAATTCTCTTTGTTTCATTTACTCTGCTCCTACTAGTGAAACCCAAGGTCATAGACTTTTTTTTAACAACTTCATGAATTTGTCTGACCTTTAAAGAATTGAGTATCTGAATCCTTCATTTCTTTGGACTTACTTTGCATCCTTTAAAAAACAAACATTATTTCAGGGAGACACAAGACTACAGATGCTGGAATCTGGAACAAAATCAAACTGCTGGAAGAACTCAGCAGGTCAGGCAGCATCGTGGAGGCAAAGAGATAGTCGGTGTTTCAGGCCGTAACCCTGCATCAGGATCGAGAGTGTAAAGACGAGATAGCCAGTATCAAAAGGAGAGAGGGAGGGGTGAGACAGGGGGCTGGTAGATGATAAGTGGAACCATGTGTGTTCCTTTCCCACATCTACCAGTCCACCTAGCTAGGTTCTCTCCCCCCTTTCTTTCACCTTTCCCATTTCTACCTGTCCATCACCCACACACACCTGGGTTTTTTTCTCCCCTGGCCTGCCCTCCCTTTCCCCTCCCCCATCTGGTTTCACCTGCCCATCATCCCCCATCTCACCTGGTTCCACCTATCACCTGTCAGTCTCTGTCTCACCCCTCCCTCTCTCCTTATTACTGGCTGTCTTCTCTCTATCCTCTCAGACCTGATGCCGGGTCATGACCAGAAATGTCAACTATCCCTTTGCCTCCACAGATGCTTCTCAGTCCACTGAGTTCCTTCAGCAGTTTATTATCTCAGAGGGCTTTCCAAGGATTGGGGGAAACTGACACCAAGCGCAAAATTTGGAATTAACATTTGGAAGATATGGATGAAAAGAGACATTAAATCTGCTGATAGTGGAGTGGAAGTTTCCTGGGGTCAATGGAAATCATGGAGATGCAGAAGGGTTTTCAGAGGCAACGCCGGATTTTTTGTGTAAAGGATGCTAAGCTCAAACTTAAACCATCGGTTGGCAAAGAGGTGAGGGTTGGTGTGTGTTACTTGAAATAGGACAAGGTAAAGTATTAGGTGAAGCTCGCAAAGGGTGAAAGGTAGGCTTCCTGTACAGTGGAGATTGGAATAGTCCAATCAAAACATGACCCATACATGAATAAGAATTTCAGCAGGAAGTGAACTGAATCGGGGGTAGAGGCCACCAGTATTAAGGAGGTGGAATGAAACAATGCCATTCCACTGTCGTAATGGAGAGGAATTGGGGATGGAAGCTCAGCTCAGACAGATGAATGGAATGTTAAGTATGCAGACTCATTTATTCTTTGGAAATGAAGGAATTGGTATCTAGGTTATAATATTTGTAGTAACAACAAACTAAATGACCCTCGGGCTTCCCAGTGTTCAACCACAGGAAACTGTGCCTAATTTAAGACCTGGGGTGATACAATTCTTGATGAGATGGCAGTTTGGCTGGAATCTGGAACTCTCAACATGAATCACTATTCTGCCACATCACTCAGTGGTTGACCCCTTTTTCAAAACTAATTGGATGGCAACTGAAGGCTATTTTTCCAACAATGTGCTTGCCTGTGATCCTTTTGTAATATGTTTTTGATCTTGTAACAGAGATGTTGTTGCTGGGATTATGTTCATTTGCTTACCTCAGATCTTTCTGATCATTCTAAGTTTCGGGAAGTTCTCCTTTCATTAAATCTAATTTTCCTTTGTAGAATCAAACCTTCATGAGTTACTTTTTCTTGAAAGAAAGAAATGCTATTTTCTGTTTTATATTTGTGGAAATATTCGTTAAAATTCCTCTTTAACCCTGACACTTAATTAAATGTGCTAGCACAATTGTGTAGCTTGAAAATATATAAAATTTTTGCGGGTCATTCATCATAGTGAAAATTAGATTTTGGTTTATTTCATATCAAAAAACAAAGTATATCATTAGCCAAAATGTTCACAGAAAGACTAGTGATTCATTATGTTGTGCATTGGAATGCTCAAGTGGTCACTACTGTGGGGTGTGAAAAACATTTCTGTTCTATCATCTTAGCAAATTCACCCTTCCTCCCAGTTGGCGCGGTTATAACTGTTTTTTGTTTTCCTTTGCTGTAATATATTTTATGTAATCTTAAGATCTGATAAGATCTGCTCTTAACCATCTTGAAAATCTCTCGCCAGTCAAATAGATGCATATCATAGCATCTGGATGGATCTGAAAGTGTTCCGAATATGCTAAACCATTCTTTAGTCTACAACTGCACTCTGTTACTGTAGAGTGTTTGAAACACTAAAATAAACAGACATCAATTTTCCTAATGCATACGGAAGCCCTTTTGACAAGCAGTATAAATGGGATTGGGGAGCAAGTGAATGAGAAAGCCAGTAATCTAGATTTGCAATAAATGTTTGCATTATAGTTCCTGTGAAACTTTTGTTTGCTAGTCTAAATCCTTGTGTAAATCCAGCCAGATATAAAAGAACCTCAAATCACATCATAACAATAATGGGTTCAATTCATACACTGCTCTAGTATAACTGTGAACAATGTCATGTAGGTGTTCATATAAGCTCTACTTCTGACAATGAAAGAAATAATAACATTTACATGTGTCTGCGAAGAGATGTTAACATTTACATTCTTTAACAGAACCTGAATTTTAATGGAACTAAAATGTCATGAGATCACATGCTTCCCAAGATCCACAAAACTGTATCTTCAAAGGCCACCTCTGATGGGTAAGTCATAACTTGAACTGTTGCTTGTTTAATGATTGGTACTTAGTTCCTAAAATAATGCTGTACCTTGTGATTTAAAAACCTGAAGTACAGTGAATTGAAGTATAATATCCATGCATTGCATCAGTGTTATTTTGATGTTTTGAAATAAATGAACCTTGTAAATGCATGCAGGAGACAATATTATGCATTGTATGTAGGTGGCTGCATAACTTAATCTGGAATATTTTTGAAAGTGGTGTTACTAATTTCACATCATCGGTGACATGTTGGATTTTTTTAAAGTAAGAAACATTTTTCAATTCTTCATGTTAAAGCAACATTTCAGATGTCAGGTTCCTCATTTCACTTTTTTTCTATTACCTAGATTTTCAAATTGATCATTAATCATTTTTAATCTCTATACTTGTTTCATAACCCTCATATCACTACTCTAATCATCTCATCTTCTTGAAACAACTATGAATTTAACAGTTTCATAGTCTGTCATAAACATTTGTACATTTGAGATTGCATATGTATGTTGGTGATGATTCTATGGTTCTTTTCTCCCTCGGTGCATGTTTGGCCTTACTGAAGAAGATTCCGATGATTCCCAAAGGTACCCCTTGATCAATCTCAGGCATGTTTCAATGAATTCAAGAGGATGTGGTAAGCCATTAGGGCTTGCTGTTGAATGCAAAATCCTGACCATTGTTCACTGGGTGACCTCAAGACAAATAGTGTACTAAGTCATGAAATCCTTGTCTGGCTGGGGACTCTCTCCTTATGGATCAAGTGCCCAGGTCAGGAAAATTAGTCGGGAAAGTGGCATCCCATGTGACTTTCGTATTGGTCTGTCAGTTTCCCAATTAAAATCTCATCCAATACTTGGCATCTGGCAGATATCATCTTTTTGTCACAGGAAGATTGCCTGTCTCAAAGTAGTACTGGCTTCAGTCTATAAAGGGAATCATCTGAACTGAGACACAAGAGATTCTGCAGATGCTGGAATCTGGAACAACACACAAGAAATGCTGGAGGAACTCAGCAGGTCAGGCAGCATCTGTGGAGGGAAATAAGCAGTCAATGGTTCAGGTCAAGACCCTTCATCAGGACTGGAAAGGAAGAGGGCAGAAGCCAGGATAAAAAAGAAAGGGGAGGGGGAGGAGCACAAGCTGGTAGGTGATGGGTGAGTCCAGGTGAGAGGGGTGGGTCGGGGGGTAGGGTAATATGAAAGGGAATGATGTGAGAAGCTGGGAGGTGATAGGTGGAAGAGGCAAAGGGCTGAAGAAGAAGGAATCTGATAGGAGAGAACAGTAGATCATGGAATAAAGGAAAGGAGGTGAGGATTTTGGATTCACTGCAAGCACTCACTGGAAGGGCTTATTGTACTTTGACAACATAAAGCAGCCAGCTTTTGATGTCTAAAAATGTGGAAACTGGCTAAGAGAAATCATGTTATTGTGGCTGTCTGTCATCTTATGGTCTCTTGTCACACCTTGGAACATTACTAGTGCTTATCTCTGCCCCTCTATTGACTTGGATGCCAGTAGCTCACAGCAGTCCTTGGAGAGAAAAAAAAAGTTAAATGGACAATTCTGGTGGGTGATGTCATTGCACTACACAATGACTCCATCAAAGGAACGGACAAAATTTTCATCTGGTTTCCAATTGGAACCTGGAGTATTGAGTACAGTTTTGGTCTCTGTATTTAAGGAAGGCAGTGCAGAAATAGTTCATAGGGATATTCCTCAGATAAGCGGATTGATGTATGAAGAAAAGTTCAGCAGTTTTGGCCAGTACTCATTGGAGTTTAAACTCGACTTTGACTTTATTCTCATATGCACAAGTACATGTATGCACAGGTGCAATGAAAAACTTACTTGCAGCAGCATCACAAGCACATAGCATCAGATAAGCAGCATTCACAACAAAAACATAAATTAAACATAAATTATTCACAATTTTTACAACAAACACAATTAGAACAATAAAAAAAAGCAAGCAATATCTTTTTTCTGTTATTGAGCATTCCAGTACCAGAGGGCATGCATTGAAGTTGAGAGGGGGTAGGTTCAGAGCAGATGTGAGGGGTATTTTTTTTACTCAGAGAGTGGTGGATGCCTGGAATGTGTTGCCTGAAAGGGTAGTGGAGACAAATTCATTGGGGGCATTTGAGGGGCTAGGATGGGCACATGAATGAGAGGAAGATAGAGGCATTCTGTAGGTAGGAGGGATTAGCTATGTCAGCACAACATTGTGGGCCAAAGGGCCTGTTCTGTGCTGTACTGTTCTATGTCATGTTCATTGTGATGCAAAATGATATAAGTGGTCATAGTGTTGCTATATTGAGGTAGTGGTTAGGGTTGTGTCGGTTGGTTCAAGAACCAAATGGTTGAAAGGAAGTAGCTGTTGCTGTACTCCTGCCCAATGGTAGCTGCAAGAAGGTGGCGTGGTCTGGATAGTGGGGACCTTTGATGATAGATGTTGCCATCTTGAGGCAGTGCCTCATGTAGATGTTACCAATAGTAACCAGACCGGATCTGCCGTGATTTTATTGAATGCTAAAGCATGCTCGGGGACAACTGGCCAACTCCTGCTGCCATTTCTTATGGTCTTAGGTCAATGTTCTCTCATTAGAACATTGTGTGTCTTTTCAACATTTTCTGTTCACATGTCAGATGTTCAGCCTCTTCACTTTCTTCTAAATCTACAATAAAATGTACGAATGCAGATACTGTGTGGTGAAAACTTATTTCCCAAAATTTGTGCATAAGTCTTTTTAAATCTATTTTAAGTTTCTTTGCATTGCCCTGTTCTCACAATTTATTTTATAATATTTTCATCACTTAGAATTCCTCTCAGATTTGAGACTGGAAGCCAAGTATTACCACTTTGTCCTCACAATTTGTACTCTGTGGCGGCATCTTACTAACGTTTCATTTATTCTAATGTAGATTTACCTTGTTCACAGCTCTCTCATGCAAATAAGCAATATCTAGAATCAGACTATGGACACAAGTCAATTAACTCAGAAGAAATGCAAAGAATAGTGTGCTAAGCGAATAGACCAAGACTAGAAAACCCTCCAGGAACAACATGTTTAGATAAAAGGAGCCTTGTAGGTGCCTTAGAAATGCAGCATTGTGACCATTTTGTGACTAGATGCTTCACTCGTACTTTTTGCTCAACATCTGTAAAGGTACAAAAAATTGGCCAAGATAGCCTCAAGATACAGTCAGTGCAGGAAATGGCAGAAGAGTGACCAACCCTTCAGCCGCACACTGAAGACCAAGAGCAATAGCTGACTGTCTGACTACACTGTGCATTATCACTTTATAAGTGAATTGCAACAGCCTGCTTTCAATAGTCTTGTTCCCTCACCAATACAGTTTGGACTTGAAACACTGGTTATTAGAATCAGTGGGTGCTAATTTCTGACATCCAGTTATTGTATATTTCTGATCTCTAAGTTGTATATATCTTTAACCCAGGCAGAGATTTTTTTTTCTAATACTCCAATTGTCATGTAACTTGCAAATCGCATTATGGTACGAGCTGATTCTATTCCTATAAAAACATTCGAGTAGTGTTTCTGCAGTGGTTCTTTCGAATTTTCACTTTAATTTCAGTGTGAGTTTGGCAGACCCACCCCCAGGGGAACTGTATTTTATATTACAAAAAAAATACACGTTACTCTAATTTGCCTTCTCTCCAAAGGATCCACTGATCTCCCACATTATAGTAGAAGACTTAGAGAACGAACAAGGAAATTAAACTCCCTTGTTTCCTTCATAATATATAATCAGTGACCAGTGTGCGAGAGCCTAATATTAGGCTGGGGAATTCCCACTTTAACAACCCAAGTGCTAATTTGGATAGCTCCCAATATCAAGAGATGTTGTTACTTACAAATGTAGCCTGCATTACTACAGTGACCAGATGTTACAAGTAATTAGTTGGCTCGGAAGCACTTTGGGGCAAGGAAGTTATGATCTGTGCTTAAAAAATGCAAATGCTTTTATTTCTATTAGGCACGGTTTGGGCGGCACGGTAGTATAGTGGTTAGCGTGACGCTATTACAGCGCCAGCGATCGGGGTTCGATTCCTGTCACTGTCTGTAAGGAGTTTGTACGTTCTCCCGTGTCTGCGTGGGTTTCCTCCGGGTGCTCGGGTTTCCTCCCACATTGCAAAGACGTATGGGTAGGTTAATTTGGGTTTAAAATGGGCGGTGCGGACTCGTTGGGCCGGAAGGGCCTGTTATCACACTGTAAATAAAATTAAGTTAAACTAAGCAAAAATGCATTGATTTAAAGTAGATTTCCCTTGATAAAGAGAGATTAAAACAGACTAACAGTGATATTAAAGTTGTGAAAATAAATTAGTACTAAGGACAGAATAGAATGTAAAAACAAGATGAGTAGATGATATAATAGGAAATAAAGTCTTAGAATAAATTCTTAAAAAAAAGTTGGAGAATATAGGATTATTAAATTCAAAGGAGGGAGTTGATGGAAGAGTTAACCATATGTTGGAGATCCTAAATATTTTCTACAGAATTTTACAATGATTATGATGGAGAATACCCTAAAGTACTCCTCAGCCAACAAATTTCATTTGACACATTCTCTCTGCTGTTTAAGTAAACATGGCAACTAATATATGCACACTCTGGTCCTACACAGTAGAATGGTATAAGGGACTAGTAATCTGTTTTGATGCCATTAATAAAGATAGGTCCATTCTCTATTACAATCTTTTATCTTTATGTGAACAGAACTTTAGCTTCATTTGAAAGAGATCACACTTCCATTTCTTTCTTGGTACTACATTGAAATATAGGCCTAGCTCATGTATCAATTAATTCCCTGAGTAGGACTTGAACTTGCAGTTCTCTATGGCAAGAGTGTTAGCACTAAGCCAGGTTGGTATTGAGGATGGTGGAATTCCCCAACAATTATTTGGCAGGTATTGTGATAGAAATTGTTGGAAAATCCTGGGGTGAAGCCACTTTGCTATCTCACTGCCACAACCAGCTTTGTCTGTGTTTGGCACTCCTTTCTCATCTGTTCCATACACATGGCACTGGTAAAGCAAGTGTTCCTGGAACAATGGAATACTTTCCAGCTAGCTATTACTGTTTTCCAGGTTACTTCAACACTCCAAGAGAAGTATCTGATACAATGGAAGTTAATGGTGGTGTGGTGGTGTGGTGCCATGGGCGGGGGGGGGGGGGGGGGGGGGGGGGTGGGTGGCAGAAGATATTATATTGATAGGGATTGTCAAGACTTCATATGGATATCATTAAACTTTGCAAATAGCTGAGACTTGAATTAATAAAGGAGTTTAAAAATGTGATGCAATGGCAGATAACTGGATATCAGTCATAGACTGACAGAGCAGGAACATGTGCTTATGACCATTGGAGCAGATCTACTCTGTTACAATGAGATTGCTGGTGATTGCCCCTGGGCCACACTACTTCTTTCAACATGGCCTGGGCACAGTCATCCTCTAGGAGCCCAGCTCCAGCACCTGCCGGCATGACTGGCTGGCTGCACTGACAACTGGTGTGGCCTTGCCTCCAGCCTCTTCAGCTATCAACGCTGTCACTCTTCCTTCAAATGTTTGGAATCAATTTAGACCTGGTTTAATTTTTAAGAACTTAGACTTTAGCATACACAAAAAATTAAAGACATTCCAATTAACTTAATTAAAATAAAATAAAAAGGTTCTCTTATCATTTGCTCTGCAGCTGATTCGTCCCATTCATTTAACTGGCCTAGTGCATGGTTCATGTTTAACCCGGTGCAGGCTCAAGGGACAGATTTCCCAGGCAGAGATGTTGAAACTCTGCGGCAGTGATGCAGTGCCAGAGGTGCAAAGTAACTGCACTGTTGGGGAAAGTGGAAAACTACAGATCAGTTAGCTTGACATCATTGGCAGGTAAAATGCTAAAGTATTATTAAAAAAGCATTAACGTCCACTGAAAAAAAATTATAATGGGGATTAGAGAGTCAATGTGGATTTGCAAAAGGAAAATCATGTTGGACTAATCTGTTTGTTTGTTGGGTGTTTGTAGCTGGTAGAATAAATAAGGGAGAACCAGTGCATTGGGACTTTCAGAAGGCCTTCAATAAGGAGACTAAACAAAGTTAGAGCACTTGGTATTGGGAAGAATGTACTAGCATGACTTGATTGGTTAATGAACAGAAAACAGAGTTGGAACAAATGGATCATTCTCCATTTGGGAGGTTGTGACTAGTGGAGTACTGCAGGGTTTCAGCTGTTCATAATCTATAACAATTTTGGTGAGGGGACCAAGTGTAATATATTCATGTTTGCTGTTGATACAGAGTGCCCTCCTGTCTCCTGAAATGTATCCAGTTACTTTCTGTAGGGCTGCAATAAACTCACGAGGCCACGTCTTGATAACCTAAAGACCAGTACTAGTGAACTGTAATTTTTCCTTCCATCTAACCTTCAGCCCAGCTAACTTATACATATACTGCCTAGGTCTTCTGTTTATCAACAAAAAAACATTTATCTTTTGCAGAATTGAATCACTTCATAATTTTAAAAGCCTCCATTATCTCCCCTCTATCCCTTTATTTCTCTATTGAGCTGGTCTAAAAGCTTGGAGCCCTTGGGATCCAAGGCAAATTGACAAATTAGATCCAAAATTGGTTTGGTAATAGGAGTCAGAGGGTGATGGTGGAGGGCTGTTTTTGTGACTGGAAGTCTGTGAACAATGTGGATCATGGGGATTGGTGCTGAGTTTCTTACTGTTTATTGTATACATTAACCATTTAGATATGAATGAAGGAGGTATGATTAGTAAGTTTATGGATGACATGAAAATTGGATTTATTGATATTGAGGAGGATGATGGTAGGCTACATGATGATACTTATCTGTTGGTAAGATGGGCAGAACAATGGGAAATGGCATTTAATCTCGTTAAGTATTAGATGATATATTTAGGTGATGTAATAATGGTAGGGCATACACATTGAATGGTAAGGCCTGAGGGAGTATTGAGGAACAGAGGGATCTTGGTGTACATGGCATCACAGGTGCTGAAGAAGATCCATAGGATACTTGCCTTCATTAGCCAGGACATAAAATATAAGAGCAGGGAGGTTACGGTATAACTTTGAAATATTGATCTAGCCACCACACTAAAGAGAGGATGTGATGGTGCTGGAGGGGGTGCAGAGATATTCACCAGGATGTTGTCTGGGATGGAGCAGTTCAGTTATGAGGAGAGACTGGAGAAGATTGGTTTGTTTTCTTTGGAAAGGAGGAAGCTGAGAGGGGACCCGATTTGAGTTGTGCAAAATTATGAGGGACAGATATGGTAGATTAGTAGGAAACTTTTCCTAAGAGCAGAGGTATCTACAGGTAGAAAGCTTAGTTTTAGGGTCGGAGGTTTAGAGAGTATCTAAGGAAGAACTTTTTTACCCAGGGGATGTTTGGAATCTGGGACCTACTGCCTGACTGGGTGCTGGAGGGAGGTATTACCGCAACATTTAAGTATCTAGATAAGTACTTGCATTGCCAAGGCTTGGAAAGCTACAGAACAAGTGCTGGTCAATGGGATTAGTATAGATAGGTGATCAGCATGGACATAGTGTGTTGAAGGGCCTGTGTTGGAACTGTATGACTCTAAATTAGTTCCCAGCTTCATACTTACAAACCTTGACGCTTGGCATCATTTGATCATACTCCCCTGTACTTTCTCCACTGTAGTATTCCAAGTGCACCTTATTAAAGTGCAACTTTTGGCTCAGAACCAACGTTGTTGTCAAGGAATCAGAAGATTGTGTGTTCACGTCTGTCTAGACACTGGGCATGTAATTTTGAGTAGTACCTCCAGAATGAGGAAGTCCCGTACATTTAAGTGATATCTTTCAGATATTAAATGAAGACCTTTTCATCCCCTCAGGTGGACCTGCAAGATCTCGGACCTCCTTTTGCAGGATGGTTCTCCCTTTGTTCCAGCAAAAGTTTATCCCTCAACACCTAATACAGAGATGATCTAGTATTGTGTTTTGTGGGATCCTGCTGTGTGAAAATAATTGCTGCTCCATTTTGTGACAGTAATTAATTTCAAAAGTGCTTGACTGGGAGTAAATCTCTTTGGGATAACTGGAGGTTGTGAAAGAAGCTCAGCAGTTTCAACTTTTTTCTTTACTGTAGAACCAAATGGATGCACGCAGCCAAAGTATCCTTTAAATGGTGCTGTCCTGGAAATGTAGTCCAGAACCTATTTTTGTCCCAGTTATTGTGATGATTCATTGATGAAGCCCAGCTCCCTCTTCTGTTCCAAAGTTATCAGTGGGCACTGCAGCATTGTAATTGTGTGTCTGGATTTTTGTAGATCATGTGCAGCATTATTTATTGAAAGACATTGGCCAAATAAACTGTTTTCTCAATTGGGTTGTATGGCAACATTTTACAGTACCAAAGGAGAGCATTCATCTTACATGCTTGGACTTTACTTAAGAAACAATCCACCCAGCTCTATATCCTCCTCGTGCCTATCAAAAGTTTGGGTTTTCTCCCTTTTGGAAAAAATATTGTGAATTGCTTCTGGTGGAATATTCCTCTCCAAGTCTCTTGGTGCTAGTTTTCCATATGGGGCCAATCTTTCACTGTCTGGGAACAATCATTGTGGAGCATAGATTGTAAGGTGAGTATCACTGCAGCATACACATTTCTTTGGTAAACTATGGCCAAAAGAAGAAAAACTATTTTGTGAACTTATCATTGTGGTAACCCCACAAGCAGACTCATTGGTTATAGGCATGCACTTCAGCTTCAAGTGGGCGAATTGGATATGCTAGCATTGGAAACGTCTTCTAGTTTAGCATTGCTGGAATTTTTCAGGGAAACATCATGGGTTGTGAAGAGTTGGACATATCTAAGTATAATTATTTTTGGATCAATACACCAATTTCTATTCAATAGCTTAATGGTATTTTAAAAGTCTGTACATTAGGTATGTTTTAACCAGTTAGATGTTCATTCACTATCTGAGGGGAATTTAATATGAATGGACATCAAAAGCTTTTTACTCTAAGAAGGAAAGGTACACCTGCAAATATAAGAATAACAACATTCAGTGCCTTGGAAAAAAGACACGGCAGATGTATTCAGTACCTGCCAACAGGTTACTTGATAAAATTTTGTTTGATGTTACAGCTGATTCTCGTGTAAATGATAAGAACAGAAATCTGTCTCCTGTGAATGTAATCCCATTATGCATGATCTCAGTTGTTTAAATTTTTTAAATGTGCCTGTTGGTCACATTGGTAGTTGTGCTGTGATCTTCATTTGTTAGTTTGGTACCATCAAATGACGTTTCCTCAGTTTTTGATTCATTTCAGTTTTTACTTAGTTATTCAAAAATTATTCTGCACAAAACTGTTTTTCCAATTTCACATTTGTTCCAATGAGATTCTAGCGAACAAAAGTCAACTCAAAAATAACTTGGTTTGTAACTCATCACAATTTAAATAAAGAAAAATGGTCCTGACTTGCCCAGTTTGCCCAGATAAACAACAGGAGATGTACTTCCCTAAGAATAAGTGCCTAATAATGAATACAGTTGTGTGATGCTATAGTGTAAATAGATCTGACCTGAAGCATTTCTAGAATATTCTGATATTTCTATTAAATAAGATGTGTTCTTTGGCACTGCTTTACAAATTTACACAAGGTTCCTAAATATTGTTTAAAAATATTGATGACTAGGTGGCAATATCAAAAATAGAAAAGATTGAAGATCATGAGACCCAAAATGGTTAAAGTATTTCACATCAATGGAAATAAATTCACTTCTTGTAACTGTGAACATCGTTTGCAAAGCTTTGCAGGAAATCTGTGCCAGTAAAATAATCTTGCTAGGTTATGTTTATTGCAGCCGTTTGATAAATCATTTAAAGGGCAATCTCACAATCGCATCTGTGGTGCTTGTGAAGTATAAGTGCCTTGTAAAGGATACCTTTTTGTGCATTATCCAGTCCAATTTCTATTTAAAATTGAAGTGTTACTGAAAAATCAGGGACTTGCCATGTGGATTGTGAATTGTACAACTTTTGTTCCGGTTCCTTCGTGCATCTGACATGTTTTATATAGTGGTGTTTAACAGCATACAACGCACAGCTGGGTACCAGTTCGTGTGCCCGCGTGTACGGTAGCAAGCCTGCTTGTGTGGGGATCTCACTCAGCAGGTCCCAGGCCAGTAGGGAGGTTGATCACCTAATTTATGTCCCAGCTGTCCATTGGCACGCACCCTTGCCTTCTCTGATCCATGATTACAATGAGATCTGTTACCAGCCCCTTCCCAGCTCATAATTCTTGCCTGATATTCCTCACCTGACCCACTATCTATCATCCTCCTGATCAACGACACCACCTTATCCCTCCATTGATGCCCTCACTCTTGATAACACACCCTCTGAGTTATTGATCTGCATCCACGATCACTCTCTCTGACTGTTCCCAACACCCAAAAGCACAATAGCTCTCCACAATTCTCCCCTCACCCCTCCCCTCCCATCAGCAGTCTACCCCCACCAGCTGATCCTTGTCCTATTGTCTAGATTGGTCTAGTTTCCTTACTTTCTCCCCTACCACTCCGCATCTCCCCCCCCCCCCCCCCCCCCCACCTCCATCCACCTCCCAGGCCCTCTCTCGCAACACCTTTGTACCTGGAGACCAGGCCCAGCCTTCTGTGATTTTTGCCTTGTGCGGTCCCTTGTGAAGAAGAATGCAGTGTAAAGTCCTGTCCCAGGTTTAAGGCTGAATTCGTAGTGCACAAAGCCAGCTGCTAAATTTCAAAGCCACAAGCCTATGAACAAAACCTTCAATGGCTCTCTACTCGGCAACTGTTTAATGCACCTTTTCAAAACATGAGATCTTGCATCCAAGTTGTACAAAAGGAGTACCAATCTAACAAGCCATAGTTACATCTAATAAGATATCTTTATTAGCACTTTTGATGTACATGTGACTAACTGTATATTTTAATATTACATCAGGGGCAAACTGGACATAAATCTACTCTCACACTGGAGAGGAATGGGTATAATTTTTCAAGAGGATAGATACGCCTTGAATATTTAAACAAGCAGAAATTTAATTTTGAGATAATTGATTTCTACAACTGAAGTTCACAAATAGGTTTAAATCCTGGCCTTCCTGGAAAGTAGGAGCTACAGAATTAGATCATAATATGTTTGAAGAAAATATGTATTTATATAGTCCCTTAAATATCAAGGACATTGTAATATCTGAAGCAAATTCTTACAGTGTATTTAAGAAATATTCAAACAGATGACAAAGAGCTGTGTTACAAAGGTAGGTTTTAAGGGGTGCCTTAAAAGGAAGAACAAGGGTGGAGGGAATGGTAGAACTTGGGATTGGCAGCTGAAGACATGTCGCTCATAAACAGGATTGATTATCTTTAGGAATGATCACCAGCCAGAACATAAAAAAAATGAGCAGCATTGATAAGGTGGATGGTCACAATATTTTCCCCCAAGGTAGAGATTTAAAGGGGACCTGAGGGGCAAGTTTTTCTACACACAAGGTGGTGAGTATATGGAATGAACTGCCAGATGAAGTGGTAGAGATGGGTACAATTATAATGTTTAAAAGACACTTGGACAGGTTCATGGATAGGAAAGGTTTGGAGGGATATGGGCCAAATGCAGGCAAATGGGACCAGCTCAGGAAGGCACCTTGGTCGGCGTGGACGTTGGGCTGAATGGCCTGTTACCATGACTCTAATTTTTGGTTGGAGAAAACTTCTGCTGATCAAGTACTTAAAATTATTTGGTTATTTGTCCAATATTAAATACTGTGGGTCAGGAGAGGTGAGGTACAGCTGGGTATTGTCAAGGTAATGTTAAAATTAATGCTGTCTTTTCGAATGATCAGTTGAGGGGCAATGGGATAAGGAGTACAGGGGGATCAAGGATGGATTCTTGGAATTCCAGAACAGATAAGTGATCCTCTTACTATAACTAAACAGATGAGAATGGAGTAACAATCTTCTGGAGGAACTCAGCAGGTTAGGCAGCATTTGTGGGGGTGGAAGAAATTGTCGATGTTTCGGGTCAAAACCCTGCATCAAGACTTAATGTGGAAAGGGAAGATAGCCAGTATGAAGAGGAGACGGGGAGCGGTGAGACGGCAGCCAGTAGGTGATTGGTGGACTGAGGAGGGGTGAGGGATGACAAGCAGATGGAGCCAGGTAGGGGAAGGGGAGGGTGGGGGTGGGAGACAGAGGCAGCTGGGTGATAGGTGGAGGCAGGCAAAAAAAAAATCTGCAGTCTCTTGTGTCTCTAAATAAGAATCTCTGGATGTCTGGCAAGTGCATCCCCCTCTGCTGGGTAATGATGGACAGTTATTGGAAGAGGATGGTATGCCCAACTGTTTCTGAGGCTGATATTTTCTGAAAAGATGAGGAATAGTCTACCTTAATTCCAGCCACAGAGCATCTGTGAAATCGAGCCAATTCATAGAACGTAGAACAGTACGGCACAATACAGGCCCCTCGGCCCACAATGTTGTGCTGACCTTTAAACCTCGCCTAAGACTATCTAACCCCTTTATTTTAAATTTCTCCATATGCCTATCTAGTAATCTCTTGAATTTGACCAATGTACCTGCCTCCACCACTGCCCCAGGCAGCGCATTCCATGCCCCAACCACTTTCTGGGTAACAAACCTTCCTCTGATATCTCCCTTGAACTTCCCACCCATTACTTTAAAGCCATGCCCTCCTGTATTGAGCACTGGTGCCCTGGGAAAGAGGCGCTGGCTGTCCACTCTGTCTATTCCTCTTAATATTTTGTACACCTCTATCATGTCTCCTCTCATCCTCCTTCTCTCTAATGAGTAAAGCCCTAGCTCCCTTAGTCTCTCGTCATAATGCATACTCTCTAAACCAGGCAGCATCCTGGTAAATCTCCTCTGCACCCTTTCCAACGCTTCCACATCCTTCCTATAATGAGGCGACCAGAACTGGACACAGTACTCCAAGTGTGGTCTAACCAGAGTTTTATAGAGCTGCATCATTACATCACGGCTCTTAAACTCGATCCCTCGATTATGAAAACTAACACCCCGTAAGCTTTCAAAACAATGACAGGCAAAGAAATCTAATTGGAGGGATATAGTGGGGATGTAAGCATGTTCAAAGAGTCTGGAAAGGCAGTAGTTGTCTCCAAGGATGGAGAGGTTGGGTATATTTTTGAGACGGGCAATATGAGACTTGAAGGAGTACCAAGGAGAGAAAGTATGATCAGTTATCATTGGAAGGTCAAGAAGACATGCCAGATAGATGGGAATTGGGTCAGAGGAGTAGGTGGCACACATTGAGAATGAGATTGGAGATTAGTGTAGGATGGAGCAGTGATGAGAATATAGAGAAAGATGCAAATTTCAGACGAGCTGGGGGGGTGGGAGCCTGGCCTGTTTTGAGAAATAAAACTTTGGGGACAGATAGTGTACCAGCACTGAAGGTCTTGGGGAAATAATTGATATTGTATCTAAACTAATGCAAAAACTTCATTGGTGGAAATGAGTATGCCAGCTGGTGCAGCAAGCCCTTAAAAATGAAGAGAGAGCAGCTCAGCAGTCATAGATACTGAAAATGTTCTTCCTGAAATTTGGTATTATCATCTCTTTCCAGCACTGCGATAAGCAGAATTAAATAGTGTTAACATTTTACTCTCATGTTAATGTAACTCACTATATGAGTACACAACTTTGAGGTATAAATCCTAAATACAGTCGCTTGCAATGATTTCCCATGATTCAGTGTTGCTTCCACATTCAGGTGCAGCTTCCTTTAGGACAGAAATGTGGCCATAAAGTAACTGTAACTTTCTAAATGATTGGATATAAAATGCTTCCTCATAAAGTTTGTTATCTTTTCACTCGAAATAAACATCATGAAGGAATCTTCAGCTCATGTTTCTCAAATGAAGCTACATTGTAAATTTTACACTTAACTTTACTATTTGTATTTTCCCAATTTATTTCCAGCTGGCATTGTTATTACAAATCCTAAGAGTTTGATATGTGTGTGTGTAGGATTTTTTCAGAGATTCCACTGCATAAATCTTTTTTATTCCAATATCACTTCTTTTACATCAATTAGTCATGTTCTAAGATGAATACCAAATTTAGAATGGTAATCATAGACATTTTAGAATGTTTTTGTATAATACTTTGTTTCTATGCACTAAAAAGCATTTAAAAAATTCAACTTTTTTTCCTTTCTTCCTTCCCATTCTCCATTCAAGATGGGAAGTCATACAATCCAACACAAGGGCAATGTAGTATGTGATGTGGATGTATTAAGCATATGTAAAAAGCAAATCCAGCTAAAATGTGGATGGACAGTGTCATTAAAGCTCTGCCGAACATCAGACGTGCCATTACTGAGCACTGAAGCTTTCATCCATAAAATGGGGCAACTTCAATAGGCTGGAACATACTGATTTTAGAAATTAAAAATCTAATATTACACAAATGACCCAAGCTGAGGGACTGGATGCACTCTTGGCTTTACGGCCACAATAGCTGCTGTGATTGGAAAGTATTTTTCCTTCCACTTTAAATTTCTAGCATCTAAAGGTATATTTAAGCAGCTACTTAAATTTTTAAATACTTGCATCCTTTGAACAGGTTTTTAAATATCTCTGAGTAATAAGCTGTCTGAAAGGCCACTAGAACAGCCCAGGGGTGGGGCTTCAGACTCTGCCATCTGAGCCCTGGGTACTGCTTGCTGACAGCTCTGCTCTGTAGGATGACCGCAGCAGGAGGCGTCGAGAAAGATTGGACCTACAGGACTATAAAAGCTACGTGTAGGCGATGGGCTAGATCAAGCACGATCTGGTCCAATGTCGAATTCTTTATCTTCCCTCAATTTCTTGTTTATGACAATTATATGTCACATATTCAGCCAAAATAAGGGCATGAACTCCAAACAGCTGGCCATATTTTCCCCTTTTGCTATTCACAAAAACAAGATGCTTTATATTCCAGTTGGTCTCCATATAGTACAGTTAAAGCCCCATCCTGAAGAGGAATGCAAGCCAATTTCAGAAATTTATGGCATGTCTAGTCATTTTCAGCAGCTGCACTCAGGGAAAAGATCTACATGTGTTTCTCAATTGCAAACAAAAGAAGAGGTCATCACTTAGAAATCTGACAAGGAAACAGTTCTGCCTTGTATCTGCATCTGTAATCACCTGTTTAAAAATCAAGGAATTTGCATGTCAAATCATTTTTCGGTTCACGATACCAAATTATATTTATTAACATGTTCCATGACTCCTTTTAATGTGTCCAAATCAGTGAAAATGGAGCAACTGTCCTCAAAATAGGATTGATAATATCAATGTCATACCTATTGCCTTTCTTTTTGGGGGGGTTGGCGGTAGTGCCACATGGCAGCATAAGCTCCTGCTCCTTTTAGATAGACCTCATTTAATAAGCAAATCTATAATCAACATAGATCCCACTGATTACCATTAAAGACAAAAATATTTGCTGTATACACTGTAACCAGCATCACTAAAGAGGCCCAAGTCTTCAGTTATCATGTTGGAGCCCAACAGATGCTCCTCCTGGCCCCACAAAAGTTACCTGGACAACAGTTACCTAAGCAACACTTCCCTACAGTCATAACCCAACACACCATCTCTGCAGAATCTTGCTGCTGTCAGAGTGCCCAACATTACAATTACTTGAATCTGCTGAACCACACAAGGTTGCCTTTTTCAGTGAAGGTCCAGTCCTGGCACAATGAGTGGGCTCCCACTCAGTTAAGGATTGTTTGTTACAGCACCAGTGACCTGGTTTCAATTCTGGCCACTGTCTGTAAGGAGTTTGTACGTTCTCCCCATATCTGAGTGGGTTTCCTCCGGGTGCTCCGGTTTCCTCCCACGTATGGGTTAGGAAGTTGTGGGCATGCTATGTTGGCGCCAGAAGCATGGTGACGCTTGCGGTCTGCCCTCAGAACACTCTATGCAAAAGATGCATTTCACTGTGTGTTTCAATGTACATGTGACTAATAAAGAAATCTTAAATACTGGAATTTTGGAATGGATGAGAGTTGAATACCCTCCGTCTGACCAAGATTTACTGATTGAAAGTTAATTATAAGATGTTTGAACACATTCCAAAGCAAAATACTGCAGATGCTGGAAATCTGAAATAAAAACACACATGCAAGAAATGCTCAGGTTGGGTGGCATCTGTGAAGGGAGAAATAGAAAAATCAGCTCCAATAAAAGGTAATTGACCAGCCCTCAAATGTATCTCTTCTGACAGACGCTGCTGGGCCTGCTGAATATTTCTAGTACTTTTTGCTGGCATGTTTAAAATAACATGTCAATTAAATAAGTCTTTCTATTACAGCGCCAGCGATCGGGGTTCGATTCCCGTCGCTGTCTGTAAGGAGTTTGTACGTTCTCCCGTGTCTGCGTGGGTTTCCTCCGGGTGCTCTGGTTTCCTCCCACATTCTAAAGACGTACGGGTAGGTTAATTTGGGGGTTTAAAATGGGCGGCGCGGACTCGTTGGGCCAGAAGGGCCTGTTTACCACGCTGTAAATAAAAAAAAATTTAGAGGTTAAACTATTAAATACAGAGGCATTGTGAAGACTCTAATTGCACAGGATTGTAAATAAGTATGAAGATAGCAAATAGTTTTCCTCTGAGCATGTTGCTGGCTGCCAAATTAATCAAGTGGAAGTCTCAGGCATGTGTTGGCATATTTCATTTTCCTATAACTTGAAGGCATCAAAACAGGAATAAGTACAAGTGCTATTTGATCTACAAATAATTTGATTTGCAATAATGACAATCAGAATAAAGAGATGTGCTGGCTGATGGAAATCCTTATCCCTCTGCACATTAAAGTAACTGGTGTTTGGGATGCAGGAGGGAGAGAAAAATCACCCCCAACACACAGCAGATGTGTTACTTTGGCAGTGTATGATTCATTCAGTTTGGAAATTTAGGAAACATAACAAACCCCTATTTATCAGAGTTCTCGTGCACTCAAGGCGTGAAAGTGTATACATTTCTTGACCTGTACTGCCCTGGAATGCCAGGTCTAGCCAAGTCTGGTTTACTCATACTGTAATGACAAGACTGTGTCAAATATTTATTTTAAAAGAGCAGCACTTTCTGCATTTTCTCAGAAATGGAAATCTTCATAGACTTGTCTTCCAAGTTTGGACGCCTAACTTGGTGTTTATATTTTAAGATCATTATCTAAACTCCAGAAAAATATTTAATGTTAATCTCTTAGCAATTTATATCTCCAAGTGGCCACAGTTCATGATATTACTATTCTGTATAACAATGCAAAAATAACCACAGACCAAAACAGTGAAACAGTGTGTTATATTAAAAGAATTATTTTACATTACAGAGACCACTAGAGACAGACTAGTTGAGGTTACATTTCCAGTGTTTCAGATCTTTGTTTTACTTAAAACAAAGGTGATTATTTTCTTTACATATATGAATATCCAGTGCAATTCTGCAGCATTTTTGCACTTCTGTCCTCCTATTGTCCCATATTGTAAGAGCTATATTCACATGTGACTAGTTCCTTTTATAAAGATCCAATGAACATACAGGATCAGAAATGTATATTTAGCCATCAATTAGATATAAAACATTCCTACTGATTTAAGAAACTTTTAAATATAACAATATATCTAACAAAGAAAAGGGGATTAAAAAGCTAACAAGTTGACCACAGGGCACTTTCAGTGGTATATAATGCATGTGTACAAAGAAACACCTCAATAGCAATTAACTTTTTTTCCTTTATGTTCATCTTTAGGTTATAACAGCAACAGTTGATAGCTTTACAAATCTTAGTATTATCATTGAAAATGGAGTGAAAATTGATTGTGAACTCAGAAGCATTCTGTTAAATTTGGTAATCTAAGACGTTAGGCAGAGAGGAATTATTAATGTTTTTGATTATTCCAAGCAAAGCAAGTTTTAACAATAAGATACAAGTTTAATTGCCAATGTGATGGGCAATTTCCTGGAAGTCAGTTGATTCACAGAAAAGGCAAAGGAGCCTTAGACAGTCAAAATGGATTCCATATTACTGAGAAAGATGCTTAGATTCCTATTGGCTTAAAAAAAGTTCAACGTGGAATGAGGAAAATAAGGTAAAAGAGAAAAATAGCCAACACGCAACAGTCATTTGAGAGTACAATAATTTTAAGTTGCTTCCAAACCTACTCATCCCCTTCCAGTGCTAGCTTTGTGTTACCTGATAGAACTAAGGCCATTATCTTCAGGGAACTACATGTATGCATGAAATATAGCAGTCACAGGACTATCACAACAGAAATGGAGACTTCATTAGAATAGTTCAACCATTATAATGAATGTTGTTTTTTTTGGGGGGGGGGACAGGAATGGAGTGTGGAGGGGTGGACAGCATGTCCAACAACACATTGGAAAACAATAATATTTCAGAGCGATGCTCAGCATTGCATCAACACGTACACAGTCTGCGTGTTCTCGTATTTCCCTTTTAGAATGAACAGTGCTATTAAAATACCACACTCTATTCTTGCAAAAAAAAAATGCTTTGAAGAGCACAAACATCATCACTTCCACTGCACATTAACAAGTTAGATAATCATTTAGTATAGTCCCTACCATTAGAACATTGCAGTGTGCCAGTATTTCACTGCTGGTCTCAAGCCAAGCAGTTACATTCTTTGATCTAAAATTGTGTACTTAATAGAAAACTGTTGATAAATGCAGCGTCTGTGACTGATGCTCCATAAATATATACAGTGGAGGTTATATATGTTTAATGCTTTGTTCAGAGAGCACAACGCTAAACCAATGTAATGTCTTTTCTTCTTGACCCCACGGTTATCAATGCTGTGTCTCCAAGTATCAGTCCTTGGCCCTATCCTATTTCTCATTATCATGTTGTCCCTTGTTGACCCCTTGCCAAAACACAGCATCAATAACAATACTGTGTTAAAATCAGCTTTGCCTCAAGACCAGCTTTCTTGTTCTCACCACTTTCACTAAATATTCACTAAATATTCAGCCTTGTTGTCTGACATCCAGTACGGGACAAGCAGAAATTTTATCCAACTAAATACTAAGCGAACCTAAGCCATCAATTTCAGACCCGACAAACTCCATTTGCCAGGTATTAGCATAGGAAGTTGTGGGCATGCTATGTTGGCTCCGGAAGTGTGGCGATACTTGCAGGCTGTCCCCAGAACACTCTATGCAAAAGATGCATTTCACTGTGTTTCGATGTGCATGTGACTAATAAAGATATCTTAGAGTACTGTGTCCAGTTCTGGACGCCTCATTATAGGAAGGATGTGGAAGCGTTGGAAAGGGTGCAGAGGAGATTTACCAGGATGCTGCCTGGTTTAGAGCATATGCATTATGAGGAGAGACTAAGGGAGCTAGGGCTTTACTCTTTGGAGAGGAGGAGGATGAGAGGAGACATGATAGAGGTGTATAACATATTAAGAGCAATAGATAGAGTGGACAGCCTGCACCTCTTTCCCAGGGCACCAATGCTCAATACAAGAGGGCATGGCTTTAAAGTAATGGGTGGGAAGTTCAAGGGAGATATTAGAGGAAGGTTTTTTACCCAGAGAGTGGTTGGGCATGGAATGCACTGCCTGGGGCGGTGGAAGAGGCAGGTACATTGGTCAAATTCAAGAGATTCCTAGAAAAGCATATGGAGGAATTTAGAATAGAGGGATATGTGGGAGGAAGGGGTTAGATAGTCTTAGGCGAGGTTTAAAGGTCAGCACAACATTGTGGCCAAAGGGCCTGTATTGTGCTGTACTGTTTTATGATCTTACCTAATCCATTTCTGTTACAATACCTAATTCTGCCCCTGAAGTGCTCGTCTGCAGCTGAAGTCCTCATCCATATCTTTGCCATCGTTAGATATGACCACTTCAATAGATTTCTGGCCACCTTTCCGCGTTCTTTTTTTAAGTAAGTGTGAGGTCATTAAAAAAATTCTGCTACCCACATCCTCCCTCACATTGGGTCCTGTTCACCCGTTACCCATGTGTTCATCGTTCTACATTGCTTCCTGTTTAAAGTATGCCAGGATTTTAAAATTTCCTTCACTTGTTTTCAAACTCAACCTTGATTGTCCCCCTCCTTATCTTTGTAATCTTGGTCAAAACTTTGACATATCTGCACTTCACCAGTTTTGGCCTTCAGAGCGTTCCTGTCTGTAAGCATTTCAAAGGTAGCTTTTTGATGTTAAAGCCCTTGTGCTCTAGAATTTCCTCCCTAAAACTCTTGCTTTTCATTTTCCTGCTTTTAGAATGCATCTTAAAATCTATATTTTTGGCCAAGCATCTGGTCATATTGCTGTAGTACTTCATGTGGCTCAGTGTCAAACACTAGCAATCATATGAAGTATCTTGTGATGCTTTATTGCCTGAAAAGCACTACATAAACACAAATTGTGACTGTAGCTATGTCGGTCTTATTGGGTGAAATTCCATGTTAATTTGGGTGGTGGTTTTTGGGGGGGGAGGGGCGTGGGTGCGGGGTGAAATGTATGGAAAGTTTTCCAAAATATGAATCATCTCTCAGTAGACAGGTTTTCAAAAAAACAAGCATTCCCCTTTGAAACTGAATCACAAGTACATCCCTGTGCACAGCCATTCCTAGTGCTTATACAGGGAAAATAAAGCTGCTGGTTCACTGTCTACAATTCTAACAAAGAAAAGGAAAAAAAATTGATGTTCAATTGACAATTTTTCAGATACTGCTCTAAATGTTGCCTGCTATCCAGCTGTTGCTATAGATAGATATGCTATAGATAAGCCAAAATAAGATTGAAATAGCAATTTGGAAAAGTCAGGGTAGAAATAGTAAGGAAATAAAGAATGGGCAAGGTGACACATATGGAAATAATATTGTTGTTTTCCTTCCACTTCAAAAAAAAAGAGAATGGGAATTAAATAAGCTCCCACTTGACATGTATACATTCCTCCTGGTCTGTTTTTCCTCTTCAGGCCAGTAGTGATGATATTCCAGCTTATCTTTAGAAAACGGTTTAAAGCAAACAGCATGCTTATGCTAGGAAAAAAAATTAAATTCTGCATTTTTTTTTAATTCCCCTCTACTGATTCCAATGATATCTGGAATATCTTGCATTTTACTGTAACTGAATGTTTAAATACTAAAAGTAAATAACCACGTTCCAGTGAGCAAAATTCAGGCCAAAATGTTATTTGGTTGTTCACATTTGGAAGTCCTTCAACCAAAAATAAGCAGGTATGCACTGAAATGCAAGTTCTCCTTTGTCCCCATCCCTCCTTCATGAACCAGTAACACATTTCTTATAAAACCACATAAATACAGAAGGCATGGTGATAAGCACAGAAAATAAGGAAAAAGCCAAAAGTACCTATAACAAGGCCTTGTTTAAGTTTTTGAAGGGATAGAGGAATGAAGGGTCAGTGGCTAAACACTGCCATTGATGATGGAACCAAGGTTTACACTAAAACTGCTTGGATGTAGACCAGGAAAAAAAAATGGATAAATGGAAGTGGAGTCATTAATTGATTTGAAAATCTTCATCGTTCACAGATTTTGGAAATAGTGTTTTTTTTAATTTCCATTCAAGTGTTACAACAATGCCGGGTTAGATTATGCATAAGTGGAGATGCTAAACTGGTTGCAAGTATGTAGTTGTGGATTGTTTGTTGAGAAGTAATTTTTTTCTCTGCAGTGGTACACATTAAATTTTTTGGCACTTAAGTTATTCACTCAATTCACTCGTGAAAAAGGAATGTATAAACTAAGTTTAAAAATAGCTCCTCATGCTGCAATTAGAATGCTATTCTGATTTCATAGCTTGGTACTTTCTAACTCTGTATTTGCAGGCATAAATGTTTAAATATAGGAAACTTAAGAATGATCATTCTTGCTTTTGATATTTATGGATAGGTAAAGCAGTGCTCTGGATGACCACAATGCACAGTATTGGCTTCAGATTATAAAGGTTTGCAATACTTACTGGTAAAAGGACCACTTTAAAATAAACACTGCAGGCTAATAAACTTCTCTTTGAAAATCACAATTGGCCTTTAGACTCTTCACAAAAATACTAGTATTTTACTTTTCAGCAAATAAGTTTCTACATTCTAGTATACATTCTTGTATGAGAGACAATAAACAAAGCATGTATGATAAAAAAAATCTTGTAAGTGTAACCAGGTAAAATGGTACCAAACTGGAGGTGGTACCAGGTAGGTGTAGGTTTAAGGAGGGGTCATTTACCTGATTACTGCTTCTGACCCCAGTGCATTACCGCCCACCCTTTCCTCTCCAGCTTGAGGCATTTGCAGTTGTGTGCTTGTAATTGAAACAACCACAACCTTTAATGAGCATTGAACTTACTAAGCCAATGGGTAGCTAATGAGTGGAGGGAAGGATGCACAAGACTAGGAGATGAAAGAATGAAGATTCTTTTGCAGTGGAGTGAGGAGGCAGGTAGGGGAAATGGGGCAAGGCTGGGGGAGTTTTAAAATTAAGGAGAATTTTATATTGGTTTTGGGGGACCAAGGTGTGCTGTGCAAAGACATTACTTCTCATATCCTATTCCACACAGAGCTTTAGATGAGCTGAAATTATAAAGATGGGAAACTGGGTAGGAGAATAGTGGAACAGCAAAAGCTGGAGTGGAGAAATGAGGGATGAAGTCAGAAGCCAGTGATGTCAAGATAAGATATACTAACATATTTTGTCTTGCATTCTCCTTTTATGGTACTAAATTTCTTTCTTGTCCAAGCAACCAGGATTCTTTTTTTCTTCAATTTGTATGTATTATGGATGTAAGGAAAAGTAAATAAAAGAGACTTGAAAGAAAATCCTTAAAGTACAATCATCTCCATTGGTCATAAACCATTTCTTCCTGTAGAGGCTTCTGTGATGTGCTTGCAAGGAGACATTTTTCTGGATGGTTTGTGAGTGGGAATGGCCAGCATTGATATGAACATTAACAATGGCCCTGAGTTGCCAGGGTTAGGTTTCCAAGTTGGGTTGTGGTCTCAATGGTATATTTTGTCTAACAAACCCGACCAGAAGCCCCTCCATCAGATCAAAAGAGGCTGCAGCCAACGTGCGCTTTTGCTATGAGGATGCAGATCACAAAGGTGGGGTGAGTGGATGGTAGTATGATCAATGAATGGAAAGGAAATTCCAAGTATGAGAGCAGGCTAGGAAGTAACACAAAAACACTTACAATGTGTAATAGATATGGAAAAAAGGAAAATTAGCAAATATCAAAATGTGTTCCTTACAGACTGAGACAGGAGAAAATATCAATGGAATAATAATGGAAGAGAAATTAAATAAATATTTTGACAGTACTCATGCAAGACAACACAAAATCTTTCACAAACAGTGTAGGATTAAAGAGTTAATAAGGATCTCAAAGAAATCAGCACAAATTTAAAAAAAAATCTACCATTGGAAGAATCAGTAGGACTGAAAAGCAACAAATCCCCATTGTCTGATGATGACTGTGAATGGTTATCATCTTCCAAAACTTCATGGATCCTCAGAAGTTGCTATAAATTTAATGAGAGCAAATGTAAGCAAGCCCACTCATCATGAAAACTGGGAAGAGTGAAAATGGGAAACTTAAGGCCACTTAATGAGACACTAGTATAAAGGAAAATGCTGGAATTTATTATTAAGGAAGTGGTAACAGGGCACTTGGGAATGCATAACTGAATCGGGCAGAATTGACATGAAAATATGAAAAGGAAATCATGTTTGATAAATCTATTGGATTTCTTCGACATAACTAGCAGAATAGATGAAGGTGGACTATTTGATGTGGTGTATTTGCACTTTTTAAAGACTTTTGCTAAGGTGACAATAAAGGGATTATTGAACAAAATTTGGAGTGCAAGGTATTAGGGGTAACGGTGTGATTTCAGGGTTAGCTAATAGGAAACAAAATTCAGATTCATTTTCGGGTCAGTCAGATGCACAGGGATCAGTGCAAGGTCTCCATTTAAGATTTGGATGAGGGGATCAAAGTTTGATGAAACCAAGCTGGGTGGCACTGTTGCCTGCAAGAAGGATACAGACAGGTTTCCACAGAGAGACAGACAGGTTAAGTGAATGCGCAAAGAAGTGGTGGATGCAATATAATGTGGAAAAATGTGAGCTTATCCACTGCCTTTTTTGTTTGCCAGCGTAGGTGTTGACTTCCAGGGGATCCATGTGTACTTGTACATTAATCACAAAGTTAATATGCAGGGTCAGCGGCAATTAGGAAGGCAAATGGTATGTTGGCCCTTACTGCAAGTAGATTTGACTACGAGATAGAAATATCTTGCTCCAATTATAAATTGACTCAGGTGAATTTGCATCTGGAAGATTATGCACAGATCTGGTCTCCTTTTTAAGGAAGGATAAATACTTGCAGCAGAGAGATTGTATTGAAGGTTCACTAAATTGGTACCAGTTGATGGGTTTTGTCCCCTGAGAGATTAAGTAGACTGAGCCTGTGTTTAAGAGAGAGGTGATCTTGTGGAAATGTATATTTATTTTTGTATAGGGCAACTTGTATGCAGTGTTGACGTTTCCCCTGGCTGGGACCAAAGGTCAGAATCTCAAAATAAGGAGGCAGCCATTCAGGACAGATGAGAAGAAATTTCTGCAGAAGTGATGAATTCCAGTCACTGAGTGAACTTAATATCTGAGAATTGATTTGTCTTAAGGAATTGAGGAATCTGAGGATAGTGCAAGTAAGTGAGTTGGAGTTAAAAGCCTAGCCATAATCTTATTAAATGAAGAGCAGCTGAATGAGCTACCCTTATTTCTTGTACTTAAACTGCCTATTGTAGAAGGGAATCAAATGGTATCTTACAGTTCATCTAATGTAATGGGAGGGATTCATTTAATTATTGGCTACAGGGTTAGTTGGTATTGGATTCACTAGAGAAATAGTAATTATCACTGAATCAGAGTAAATCTTTCTTTGAAAACCCTCAAATGAAAGAGTCCAGCATTGGTCCATTGGTCAAAGTGTGTGTGCGGTGGGGTGGGGAAAGAGGAGGGTGGAGAATCAAATGGAATGTTGGACACAGGGTGCACCTATTCTAACTCTGGGTTTGCATTGATGGTCAATTCAGTTGTTAGTCTCCACAATAATCTTGTTGATTATGGCTAATAACGCCAAATAATTATTGTCAAGCTGACTAATTCAAACAATTTAAAAAAACTAAAGAGGTCGCTGTCTACAACAGGAGCCTATTTAGGATTGCAGGTTAAGAAGTGAAGCAGCCATAGCTTGTAAGAGGACTTGTAAGAAACTGTACAGAGATTACCAGGGTGCAAATGTTAACAGGATGTTAGAGATAGTCCTTTTATTTTGCTACTTTACTAGGAAATGTGTTTGCCCCAAGTCAGCAAGAGCTTCCTGTCTTGAGGAACAAGTCGATTGCCCTTTTTGAGGATTACTACTTGGATTCATCTGTGAGACACTGGCCTGGGATTCAGTTATTTCTTCCACTTGGGCTTGCACTTCCACTTTGCTGGAGTTTGCTTTGGCAGATTTTGCACAATATTATTATGGGGTCGCTCCAGTGTTCATTTTATTCTCTTGCAATGACTGGTGGGTGAAAGTTTTTTGCAGCTCATGAAGAATTTTAAAATGAAAGTTGCCCCAAAAGGGGTCAGAAAATATTTCTTGAATTTGGAAAAATATCTACTTGGAAAAACAGCATATTTTCTGGACAGTTCATTGCAGAGAGATAATATTCACTGCTATTGACAATGGTGAAAATGTTTGCAGGACCAGCTGGACATCCATTGAGATTGTTTTGACTTTTCTGGGTGCAGTACATGAAGTGAAACGAATAATATCACACTGGGTCATATAAAAAAAACAGTTGTTAATCATGTAAGGAAGGAAAAATTGGGAGGTTTGTGAGTGGGGGATCCATTAACTCTGTACAACATGCAATGTTTATGATTCAACCCAAGTACTAAGGAGGTTCTGTATTACAAAAGGTAGATACGAGTCAGTTGGAATTAGTACATAAATCTCTGGCGCCGTCTGGACAGTTTATGACACCCCCTTGATTGTAACTCACTTTATTCTTCCATTATTGTGCAGGTACAGATAACACACTATATTAGTGTTGATGCATTAGATGTAAATTCAGTTGACTTTCATATCCAAAAATGACTCCCGTTATGAACATCAAATCCAAGCACAAAGCCTCCACCTATCACAATATACAATCTTCATTATACTTATTAGATAATGAGTTACAGTCAACTTTACTTTCTCCCTTTCCTCAACTCTACAATAATGTTAGACTTTTAAGTTAGCAAATAAAAATTATTTTTCATAAATCACCAGTTGACCTTCCATGACTTTGCTCTCAGTAAATGAAACAATGAAGTTAGAGAGAAAGGGAAAGAGAAAGAGAAAATTCCCATCAAATAATGGATAGAACTCTTCAGGTTCAGAGAGGGCTGAAAAGTCACAACTATGCAAGGATGTGAACATTTTCAGGAGCATTTAAAGGAGAAGTGATGGAAGGGCACAAAGAATCTGGGGCAAGATTAGGAAAGCAGAGCTGGTACCAGGGATGGAGTAAGGATATATTTTAAAAGCCTGCATGTTGATAGTGGGAGTGGAAAGGGCAATGAGGAACATGTAGAAGGCCAAAGAATAATTAAAGGATCCAAGTGATGAAATAAATGAACAGACAATACAGACCATCTTTAAACCAGGGAGAGCATGTGTGAGGGACTGATGCAACAAAGAATGGATAATTTTAGGAATTTTATTCAGAATAATTTCATTTTATTGTGTGTTCCATTACAAAATTAAATTTCAAGAATCTTTAATGGAGTGATCTGGGGAACCATCTTAACTGCTCAAGAATTTTTGTTTGAAAAGAATAGGAATTTGACTGGTCACTTTTGTGGTAATTGCTTTCCAGTGAATATGAAATAATTGCAGTTCAGTTATTTCTGAATGGTGGTTTTTCCATAATGCAAAACACCTGAGCAAATCAGCACGTTTCTCAGCTTGTGGATTTTCCCATTTTCTATGGGCACCTTCTGCCTTATTTTGTACAATACTTAGAAAATGATTTGAAGTGGTATTGTTTTATTTAAGTCTGTCTTCTGCCAAAGCAATACCAACAGCAAATCATTTAAGTAACTCACCAGTCTTGTATTTTTTTTGTCTTGGCATAATATCAACTAACTTCAGTTTGGGTAAATTCTAAGGATGTTACTCTGTAACTTGATACTCCTATTAAAAATCTCACTAATTCTGCATTAAAATGAAGAAATAATAAAACACACAATACTAATCAAGGTGGAAATGAACCAATGCCCTCCATCCGCATTTTCAAACAGAAACTGTGTTCAAACAGTTATCACCAAAGCTTTGAGAGAGCTTGTAGGAAATGAATCCATTTCAACAAAGATTATAAAAAGTCTTGGAAAAAACAAAAATAAATAGTTGAAACCTTCTGGTCCTTCATTCAAATAATGGCAAAAGAAGCTTGTCACTCTGCTCAGCGTAGTTGGATTTTGAGGCTTTTGTATATCAGACGGAAGTGTCCAGAAATTACGATCAAATACAGCACAGAGCTGAGAAACAATGACAAGAACGTTGAAGTCTTTGTTTTGCAAAGTCAGCCATAAAGAGCAAATCTAACAAAAGTGCTATAGTGAAAGGTATCTTTGTGTTCAGGCTCCATTCCTAATAAATAACTTCATAGACTGTAGCCTTCTTGTCTCCAGAGCCAGTGATAATGTATTTATCATCCACTGAGATGTCGCAGCTCAGCACCGATGAGGACTCCTTAGACTGTGAATTTTTTATATTTAAAAAAAAGCACAAATAAATGATAGGAAGAGAAAAAGAGTTTGTACATATAATCATGGAGCACTTAGCACCTATGAACATTTGAGAGAGAGCAAACAATGTAGGTTTGTATCAGTTTATAGGAATTAATAGCAGCTCACATTTAACTTAATGTAACTTGATCTAATGTTGGTGGAACTGATTTCAAATGGTGGCTCCTTTCAGTTAATGACACAATTCTATTGCTTCTACCCCAATATTTTTTTCCCCTTCCACAACTTCCTAAGGCAGCAGCATTCCTTTAGCAACATAAATCTTCCTTTTCCTTTGGCTCTAGGTAGTTTGTAGGTCTCTAGGTAGTCTGCTTGTCTCACCCATACAAACCAGTGCTGTAGGTCCTGCAGATAGACTTAAATCAAGAATCTAAACTTTAGAGCAAATCTTGTGTTTCTGATTTCTAGCTTGAGAAACACTGGATTCCACAGTGACAGATGCTCACAAGGGAATTTACAAGCTTTGCTTCTGCAAAATGTTCCACAACATAAACTATTTCACATACACCAGTGAAAACTTATATTTCTGGAATCATACAGACATGTCCAAGATAAAAATCCCAAGTTAAAGAGAATGTTTATTCTGATCCTGAAGGTAGTGTATTGGACTGCCTGGGGGGGGGGGGGGGGCCACACACAGCAAAGGCAGTAAGAGAGGGCTGAATACAAAGAAGGGAGCTTGGGCAGGAGAAGCCTATTTTTTCTGGTCTGTTAACTTACTGTTCATTACAAACGTGCTGGCTCCTTTACAGACTTGAGATCCAACCTGTATTATTTTTCACCATGTACTACATCCAAGCAATCCAATGCAGGATTACAAAGATGAGAAAATCTGCTCTACATTTGAGTAATTTCCATTCCCTTGATTTTTAAACAGAGGTTTAAAGTGAAATTGATCTACAGATAACTTTGGATTAAAATGCTCAAGACAAATTAATTCCTAAACTTTTTGTGACACTTGCACCAGGGTATTAGTTATCCCTATGTTATGTACAATTACTCTTTGATTGTACGCTTCACTGCTTTCTGTACCTTTCCACTCCCCCCAAAAAAACACCTTGCTACCATCTAGAACATTCATTGTGGCCAGTGGGGAGATGCAAGCAAAAAGATTTACAATGAAAAGCAATAGTTTATGAATTAGAAACTCTATCAAGTTTTATTACGGTTTAATGCAGTGAGAAAATATCAACAGTCCTTACCTGAAATATGCTTGCTCCGTAAGGTGTTCTCCAGGCATTCAGCAGATTATCCTTCCCAGTGCTTACAAACCACTTACCTAAAAATCAATGTGGAACACACGTTCAGCATTTTGTTTGGACAAATTGAACTTTATGGGAAGAAAAGTGAACATTAATAAAGAAAAATTAAGTCACATCTCTTGAAAATCCACATCTCTGGACTGAATGTTCTAAAAAAGCAACCTTTATTTCCTTTATCAATTGAACTTTTGACATTCACATTTTGAGAAGACATCGGATAATTATCCACACAGCTTCTCTGCTATATGTCTGTGTAGCTCAGTACAAATTAAATAACTGTACTTGAGTTTTTTTGAGAATTTAAACTTTATAGTACAGTAACAGGATCATTATAGAGTCTGGCACTTGAGTTCAACACCTTTGGAAATTTGTTACCTTAAAGGCCAACCTCTTTGCTATCAAAACTTATTATCAAAAGAGCATTTTTGTCTGTGGCTGGGCTCAAATTTAAATTATCCAGTAGTCTAAAAATAAAAACTAACCGATGGAAAAATAAAATTCATAAAACATAAAAGCACTCAGAAGCAGTAAGCGGTGACTGATTTCTTTCAGTAATGATCAGAACTTTTGTGGAGTTGGAAGTGAACAGGGAACAAAATGCATTTTGAAACTCCATAATTTTAAAATTAAATGAATTTTTGCAGTTTCCCTTGTTGCACAGTAGGATTATTCATGATCAAGATCAGAGATCTCTCCTAAGCTGGCAACCCAAGTTTGATCCTGAGCTTCGTAGCTGTGTCTATGTGGAGTTTGCATGTTCTCTTGGTGACTGTGTGGGTTTCCTATGGGTGTTCCTGTTTCCTCCCACATTCCCAAAGATAAACTGATAGATTAATTGAAGAATGTAAACAACCACTTATGTAGGTGGATAACAGGAGAATTGGACATGTGAAGGAGAAAAGGTTAAGGGGAAATAAGTGGGGAAAAAGGACTAATGGAAATGCTCTTAAAAACTAGAATAGATTCACTGGGCCAAATAGTCACCTCAAAAGGGGGGGGGGGGGGGCAGGGTGGGCAGAGTGGTGATAGGTAGATGCATGTAAGAGATAGTGACAGGCAGGTGTGGGGTAGGAGGGGAGAGCAAATCCACTGGGGGATGGGACAAAGGGAAGAAGAGAGGTTTAAAAAAAAGGCTGGGAAAGGGAAGAAGAGAGGAAGCATGGGGGGGGGGGGGGGGGTGGGGTTTACCTTAAGTGGGAGAATTCAATATTCATGCCGTTAGGCTACAGGGTTCTAAGATGGAAAATGAGGTGCTGTTCCTCCAGTTTGTGATTGGAATTCTCCTAGCAGTGGAGGAGGCAGAAGACTGTCATATCTTGACATCAATTATCAATTGGTTGACTTCATAAAGAAAATGACTGTGCTATGTTAAGATGGATAAAGACAGTCAAGGAAACCCAGTGGTGTCCTTTATTAAATTCTTAATGAATCGGGCAGATAGGGCAATGCTTTATTAGCAGAGCCTAGCTGCTATTTTAGGTGGGGCTAAGCAGTGAGGTGTTGTGAATTTTCTACCAGAAGCAAGAGGATCAAGGTGGGTTGAGTCCAAAAGAGGCACATCTGTTTACAATTATTGACTTTCCTTGTGAGGATGAGAGGTGCAGGAGTAGTTTGAATTTCCCTTAATCATCTTACTCTGACTGCCATTATGCATCTTGTTGCTGGTTGTTGGTCTCATAGGAAAACCTGACCAAAATAGGCTACTGAAGCCTAAGTGCAGAGGTCAGCAGTTCGTCAACTACTCCGAACCTTGACTTCACACCATTGTCCCACCAAGTTATCATTCAGCTAAATTTTAAAGGAAATCCTTGGTAAGAAAGCATCCTACCCCCTCCATCCCTAATTGAGAATAGTCAAACATGTAATCCTATCAGCTCAATTATTAACACGAGCAATATCAGAAAACAGAATTTACCACAATGAGCAAACTTAAGGGATAGCACACAGCTCTCATGGAGGTGCAATTGGTATTTGTCTGGTTTTGTCACATGAAGAACCTCTACATTGCTGTTTTCCATTCCAACTGCAAGCCACTCTCCAGTCGGACAGTATCCCAAAGAAAAGATCTAGAGCAGAAAGAAAATAAGTTGCAGAATCTGTCTCCTTTGAAACAAATCATTTCATAAGTGATGAATGAATGAAAAGCTGTGTGACTGTCTTACAGCAATACATGGTCAACATATAGAGTAAATATTCTGAAGTAAACCTGCCACGGAATCATAGAAAATCTGACTCATTAAGCTAATCTGAAAACATTTTAAGTTGTAGTTCAATTACATTTCAAAATATTATCCACACACACTATTAAAATGCACTGCAAACAACTTCCCTTTGACAAAAGGTACCTTAACACATTGAACTAAAAAGAAAGTTCAAAGCATATATTTGAATCATAGCAAAAAAAAAGTGGAACACATCAGAAAGCATCTTTGGATATAAAGCTACAAATGTCTCAAAATACTATAGCTGCTAAAAATCTGTAAAAGATCCCAATAGCTTGTTCATTTGGTATTCAGATATCGATTCAATCTTGATTATTTAACAAACTTTCATTTTTCAAATTGTTCCCTATGTATACATACCTGGGACGTGAAGTCATGCTGCTGCAGTTGCCTTCCTTCTCTGAGGTCCCAGGACCTTACAGTGTTGTCTAAACCTCCCGTCCAAAGTTTGGTGCCGTCATTTGAGATGTCAATACAGCTGGCTCCATCTGTGTGACCTTGGAATTGCCTGATTAACATTAAGGAAGCAAAGATTTGAATAACGTGTCTGCAAATACAGAATTGAGATACCAACCAAATCTGCCATGGAGTTGAATTTTTGATTTTCCAGACACAAGAGATAACGCTGCTTCCGAAAGAGGTATACAGACTCTTGCATGTTTAATTCAAAATGGGATAAAACTACAGTGTGCAGTTTTTAATATTGTTTTACAAGTCATGAATCTGTTTCTGACTTTTCAAACATACACTTCACAAAGCATTAGTTTTTAAGTTTAGTGGAAGATAACTCGCTCTTACCTGACCAATGTCTGGTTGTGCAGATCCCAGACAGCAATATTTCCATCACTACAGCAGGAGAAACAGACCTTGGAGTCAGGGCTGATAGCTAAAGCATAGCAGGCTGGAGCAGAAGATGTCAACTCTGCCTTTATACGTGGAGTTGGAGCTGCCAAATCCCATATGGATAACGTGCTGGCTTCGCCACCGACAATGAGAGTGCGTCCATCAGGAAGCAACTTGCACGATCGGATGTAATTGTCTCGGTTCTGTTGAGATAGAATCCATTAAGCAATTGCTGAAGTGAAAAGGACAAATAAAATGACCTCTAGTGTGCAAAACAAAACGTGATTTGATCAGTTTTAACTATTCAATTTAAGACCTTTATAATATACTGAGATTTTCTTTTGAAACAATTTTGCATTGGCCATGCAGGTTAATTTCAATCAAATATATGATTAGAATCATTGAGGTTATTCATAATGTGAAACAGGTTTTCTTCTTTACCAAATTTTTGACAAATTAAATATTCTTCACAATAACTTCACTTAGACAACTAGAGCCCATAAATAATATTGTTGCCACTATAGTACTGAGAACTGCAATAACTTAATAAATACTGATCAGCTAATATCCACAAGTGCGCTACCAATCTTTGTGGAGTGATGTGAATGAATTAACCATGGGTTTTGGGTATTCAATTTCTTTAATTTCCAGTCTTCAACTTGCTCTGAAGTATTTACTTAATATTGAACTACATAGTTTAATAATCTTCTGGATAAGTATGCCTGCATCAAATTTGAGACATAGAAGCTAACTTTTTTTTTGAAATTTCTTTAACTCCCAATTGCCTCACTTATAGTGCTAAGTCTGGACCTACTGCTTGCTTACACAAAGCAATACACAAGACTAAATGATGAGGATATTGAAGTGCACCACATGGCTCTAAATCAACAAAAAATAATGCTTATAGAAGTTTTAAAAAAATACCAGGTACTCATAATAAAGCATCTTAGACAGCAAGAGAGGTGACAGAGAAACGGGAAACCTAAAAAATCTTTGAACAGAAATTGTGCAAAATGAGAATATTTGGACTGGAAAACAGTATGCTATTTAGCAATTACACTTTTGCTTAGCTTCTAAATAACTTGTGATGAGATAAATACCACTATTTGAAAAATATTATTTTAAAAGTTTGAAGTTAAGATGTTAACAAGTATTGAAATTATTTTCAAAAGGTACAACTAAAAAAATAAGCACTTCAATTGTGGCAAGATTTACCAGTATAACAATGAATCATATGCATCTAAAAGCACTGCACATGGGCACCAAGTACACAACTTTATGGTTTGGCAAGAACACATTTTGACTAGTGGCATAAAAGAGGAATGAATGAAAAAAACCACGACTGCCACTCTGTAACCCACTGTCAAACTAGGCAAAGGCCACAATGACAAAGAGCTTTGAACTATCGAGTACGAGGGCACAGACTTGAACCCAAATCAGCTCAGCTTCTTGTCTGAGCACCTGCTAAACTGCCAGGTAGCCAGCTACAGAAGTACATTAACAGACTGTTTGGAATGTAGCCTGTCAAAAGCAGAAATAATTAGGTCAGTTGGGGACGGATTACAAGGAAGTAAAAATATTTGCATTTATTTGGCCCTTTTTCCATAAAGAGTTAAAGCACTTCACAGACAAGTAAGTACTTTGAAATACAATCACGTGTATTGTAACATGAAGCAATAGAATAACCAATTTGCTCATCAGGTCTTTCAAACAGTTACGAAATCAATGACCAGATAAGTCATTTTTTTTTGTTCATATTTGTTTATTTATAAATGGGGGGAGGGTTGTGGGGGACAGGACACTAGGGAAATTAACTTGCTCTTCAAAAATTGTCATGGGACCTTTCCAATTCACATAAATGAGCAAACAGGGATACCGTGGTTAAACATCTCATCTGGAAAAAAAAACTTCTAATATCACTGAATTCCCAGAGTACTGCACTGAAATGTCAATCTAGATTATGTGCTTAAATCCCTGGAGTAGAGTCAATCCCAAAACCTTTCATCTCAGAACTAAGTAAAATTTGAAAATTTGCCAAGTTGACCTTTCCTCTGTTTACACATCTTGCATATAATTGTTTTATATATATTAAAAAAAAATCACACATTTGTAGAATGCATTATATTGGTCAGTTATCAATTTCCAAGAAATACATGCTGCATTAGTTTAATTGATAACAGTTGTCCCAGGCAGATCAGTTATGATAGGATTCATGGCCAATGAGGCAGTCTCGAGAAATTTAAGAAACTGCTTTCAGATTAATTTGAGTGCATTATGATGCTTTAAAGTGTGTGCAAGTTGACATTGTCGGATTAAAGATAAAAAATACAGATGCTCTCTAATAGGCAGAGGGCTATTCCATGTAGGTTCCATTAATGTCCACAACAGATGCCAAGTTCTGGACAAGTAATTTGTTGCAGCAACTGATTGAAAATCAAGTTTGAGTGCATCTGGGACTGTTCATGTAAATCATAGTACTAAAGCTGCAAAATCACATCACATGAAGAAATCTCTGGAAATTGTCAGGGATGTTCTGTCACAATAGATCATTTGCCCTGTGCATGGTGAATCCCAAGATGGATTTACAGAAATATAATCAAGTTTATTTTGGGAGATAATGCTATATATCATCAACAGTGAATCAGAGTCAGAGAATTTCACAACCATGTTTGTCTCCATTATCAAAATGTGTATCATAACATTTATCCTCATCCTATCTTTTCAAAATTCAAATTTTGCTAATAATTGTAAACCAAAATTTACATTATATTCTTGTATTTTACATAAAGTTCATATTAATCTGTATATTATCCCTTATGATCTTTAACAATATAAGCAGAAGCATTTTAGTGTAACAGACAATCTGAATATTACTTTTTTCTGATTACTAGATACTAGAAACCGTCCACGGTTAATGAATGGGTTCCACTTTTCACAGACATCTATGTCAATTTTGTCCACAAGTCAGAAAATACACACAAAAAAAAATCACTCAATGTGGTAACCCCATCTCCACAGTATTATAATGAATGGCATCAAAAGCACACAAGACTGATAAAGAAAAAATTACTAAAAGTGGAGAGAGAGGAAACTAGTAGGAACGAACACATGCACATAGATTGGACTTTTGATTTTAATAATACTATGGGAATTGTATGTTGGGGGTCCCTAAATTGGGAGTTCTAAACTCCGGGATGGCCTGTGCAACATTAACATTTTAAACTTAAGTCCACCCAAAACAGTAAAACTTCAATAATCGAGAACTCTTGGGACTTTGCTGCTGGATTAGCAGATTTTCCAGACTATTGTATGTTGTTCCTATTAATACTCCAACCCACTTTTGATTTTTTTTTCCCCCCAAGAAGTTACACAGCAGTATTTTTTTAGTGAACCAGGTGAGTTTATAAGGAGCACAGGGATATGGGTCCCTGGCTGAGTTTAAGAGCAGGGGGAAAGTATCACCGGGTAAACCAGAGAGCAAACCATTGGGATTTCTGAATAATCATATAGGAGATTATTGGAATTTTACTATGTTATGCAAAAGGAAGAAAGATACATCTGTCTGCATTTTCCAATTACTCCTCTACCCTAACATGTTATCCTCCCACCACTCCCCTTACCAGGCAATCCAACTGGGAGACTGGGCTCTTGTTCCCAGGGTGACTAATATCCCAGACCTTCACACATCCCTTTCCACCAGTGTACACGTGTCTCGTAGGATTGCTGATGGTCACTGCACACACAACTTCACCATGGCTCAGAGAATTCATTTGCCGTGCATGTCTTGGAATTCCTGGTCCAATCAGAGCATCAGGAGGGAAAGGCACAGGTTGCATCTGTCCATCAGCGCTTACATGAAATGAATAAGCGCTGTTAAGAATGAAATTACAGATTAGCAAATCACTGTATCCATCAGCATATCTTCAACTTGCATTTCATTACAACATTTCACACAAAGCTAACCTTCTTTAGTATATCCAGAATGCTAAAGTCAGAAATTGAAATGTGTGTGGTTTCTCATTTGTCTTGGTCACTGATTTGTCTAATAGGTGTTCAAGAAATCTATGTGCATCAGTACAGTTTCCAGTTGCCTAGCTGAGTCACTTTAGGAATACGTTTTACATGCCCAAGTCCAGAGAGCAAAGGTTAAGGTCAGCAGAGCTAAAGCTGAAAGACCAAGTGTGAAGGTACACTGTAGGAATTTAACCAGCACACACCTAATGCTGTCAATGCTAAATGGGGAAAAAACCTGATTATCCGCCATTTCCCATTGCTACCACCAACTTCCATTGATAGGCATAAATCGCCATTGTGCATTAGTGTGCCAAGCTACATAGGTCAGTTGTAACTAGTGCTCTATGTGGACTATGTTACTATTTAGCTCCGATACTGGCATTTCACTTCGAAACTGCCACAATCTCATTGATACCCCTCTTATCTACTCCGAAAATAATCATTAGCAGGTCAATGGTAGCCGAGGATGGCAGGTTTCCATTCTCTGGTGGGCATCTGGTACCTAGAGCAATTCACTAGCAACAGGTTGAGTGGAACAATTCTATTGAATGTCATATTTGAGGCATCTTTCTTTTGCATTTAAGATGAGCAATATGATTATTATAGACTTACGGTTTTCCTCCAGGAATGCCACTTAGGTTTGGTGGAATGCCAGGTACACGTATGTGATGTGGATCAAATCCAACCTAATTTTTGACAAAATTACATCATAGTCAAGTTGCCACCACTTTCATGAGGACAAACAATAAACCTGGCTTTCTTTTTAGTTTAAATACAAGTACCTTGCATGCATTCATTCAAAAAGCTTTAGTTGTTAACAATTTCTACTATAACAGCATTGGTCAAAATCATTAAAATAAGCAGTCTTCTTATTGGCAAAAAGAAAATAGTTTGGTCAAATTAGGATTAAAAGTCTACTTAATTCACTCACCACTGGAGATCGACTGTAGGCAGCTGCCGCCGCTGCAGCAGCTGCTGCCGCACTCATCTGAGGGGAGATATTATGTAAACCTGCATATGTCCCTGGACTCGTTAGGTCTCCATTCATACCAGCATGGGGCACTATTCCAAAAGGAGCAGGATAAGGGCATGGAACTGCCATAGGAGTCCTCAAGCCTGTAAATTACCAAATACTGAAATCAGTGAATGCAAGCTCAAAGTATGTATAAACACTAATGTTCTCAGCTGAACATTATCATAGAAATCTGTGAAATTAGGGGGGAAAAGGATGTATGCCATGCTATGATCTGCAATATGCTTCCTATAAAGGAGGATTTCCAAGTATAAATTATATTATAATTGTTTTTGCAACTCTAAATCTCTGCAAAGGTAGTTGATTCTGCACCATTAAAACACGAGTCTATGACAATAATAAATGTAACCTTATTTTACAACACAAAGTCAGTTGTTTAAAATAAGCCATCTGCTACCTATCGGATCGATTCCTGGTGGTTTGCCAGAGATAGGCCTCAGTCCTGGAGTGGAATTACTTCCTGGAGTTGAAGCATCTGATCGTGGAGTTGGAGTGTTGGACTTTGGCACAGGAGTAGTTGATTTTTCATTCTGTACATAACCAATAAGTTGCTTTGTCAGTACTGTAACTACAAAATTGTACGTCATTCATTCACCAGATATTATTTTTAATAACAGTGAATATTACCAATAACTTAGTAATACCTACAAGGTAATTTGCCAGGGATCAATACAAAATTACTTGATAACTAAAAAAGATCCAATTTTATTTTTTAAAGAGCTCAAGATCTTTGCAATCTGAGTGAATTACAGGTTTCCATGTTACAATTTTTTTGAAATAGTTGGGGTTCTCTGATCAAGGGTCTGCAACAGAAGCAATAGCTTCTTTCCACAGGTACTGATCGAATTACCATGTACTTTCAGCAATTTCTCTTTGATTCAGATTTGTACTTCTGCTATTGTACAAAGATTATATATTTGACTTGCTACTAAAATTCACTACTTTTGCAGAAAAATATGATTGGCAAGTTTTATCCTATCTTGAGGTTGTCCTGATCTAACCAGCAAAATGACTTGAGTGAAAAGCACATTTTTACTAAATTAGAATGCATCTCTATTGGCACCACTAAGCTGCAAATGAAGGATTTAGGGAGAAGTATACACAAAATACTCACAAGACTCATTTCTTTGGACTTTGTAGAAGGAGTACTACTAGAAGAAGCAATGGAAGCTGGGCTTATAGGTGCATCCTTTTTTAAGAGGCGAGATTTATCTAAACCATTTTCCCGTGGTGAGTGAGGTGGACTACCTCTTGGTGAAGTGGGGTCCTAAACAAGGAACATACAATTCTGAGTGGACATGTTTCAAAACTAAAAGAAAAGGCCAGAGCTATACTTGTAGGAAGAATATACAAGACGTCCGCATCACGTTGCACGAATTAGAGGCAAGTTAATTCTCAATAGGTATGCAATGATCATGCCAAATTCATTAAACCTCATGTAAATGTTGTCAAGCAATATAGAACTGGCCACTACGTAATATTGCTATTGTCCATGAAGGCTCAAGCCTGATAACAGCAACAATGATGAAGCAAGTTTGGTTTATCCTGCTAACGAACTTCAAGTAGTAAATATGCCAAACCATAATCACAGCTGAGGGATCCACAGAGAACCACCAGGGGTTCCACAGAACCACCAGTAATATCCTCTTGTTTTGATTTACCTGTGACATGTGTCTGCCCGTGTCAATGAGGTGGTGAATAGTGAAGAGTATGCAACCATAATTAGAAACCATTGGTATAAGCAAGAACCAATCTTCAAACTACTATTGAAGTTTTAACAAGCAGTGATCAGTTCTGAAATCACAAGGTGCAGCTTTGTAGACCATCCTCTATTAAAACAGCAGTTGATATATAACACACTGGACAGCCACTTGACCCAAGTGATTTGGAAACTGATCACTGTACTTATACAAGATGATTGGTTCCTCAGTGTACATATATAGATATACTTGTTCAATATTGGGACAAAACAAATGTGATGTGATCACAAAATGGGCTACCATGAGACAGCTGAGATAAAGGGCTATGTTAAATGGATTCCAGACAACCCCTTGAGAGATGCATTGGAATTCCAAGCTATAACCAATGAATGAGAGCAGGATAAGGAAGAATGTTCCAGGCATTAAAGGTTTTGGCACCATTGAAGAAATATAAATGTCCTCCATCTCATATTGCATATAGGAGTATGGGGAGATTCCAGCTGACTACCTTGCCACCTAGGGTTTCCAGAAATGGTTATTTGATGGGCTAATAATTACCTGTCATATATTATCATTGTATTTAAGTAGTACAGGACTCAATATTTTTGAGTTGCAGAGAGATTTTTCCACCTAATCTGCCCATGTCTGCTTGTAATGTAATAAAAGCCTGTTACATCTTTGGTTCCAGAATGAGTGGCTCTTCAATACAACAATTAAAGATGAGCTGCAGATTAGAGAGCGGCACTTCAAATTCCCACTTTGCCACTAGACTTGGCACCCCCTGGCTCCTCAGCTTTACACTACAGTCAGCTGACACAAGTGCATCCCCATTCTTACTAATCGGATCAAGTAATCTTGATTAAAAAGTTAAGTTTGGTTATATGGTTTGTTAGCAGACTATGTTAATTAATTTCTAGTGGTTTAAGCTATTTTAAGTAAATTTGTTATTTAAATCTATTTGAACTGTTTTTAAATGTTTCTGATTATTAGAGAGATTTAAAATATATCAAAAAGGCCTTTGATATAGGTGAAGTGTCAAAGGCCCATCAGGCATCCTGAGGAGGAGGGGGCTCAGGATTGCCACTTGTAGCCTATGCCACTTCACAGGACTGGCACAACAGCAGGATCAAGGACAGCTGAAACCAGAGAGCTGAAAATGCTAAGCACATCTATGAGAAAAGCTGTAGGAGGGCAGGTGATGTGGGATGGACGTAAGATTTTACACTCGGAAGATATTCCACTTGATCTCCACTGATCATTCATGTTGGAGGATCTGATTCAGAGGGGCATAGTTAGGGTGAATAGTGAGAAACTTTTCACTTTAGCAAAGGTCTCTTTGCTGGGGGGGAGGGGGCATAGGTTTGGGGGAATGGGGAGGAGAGTTAAGGGTATTTGAAGAATTTTTTTTATCCAGAGGACGGCTGAAATTTGGAACATTCTGCCTGAGGGGGTAGTGGAGGCAGGTCCTCTCAAATGATTTTAGTAGTATTTAGACAAGCAATTGAAATGCTAGGGCAATGAAGGAATGGGATGAGTGTTAGAAAACTGCATCAGTACAGAGAGGTACTCAATGGCTGACACAGACAGAGTCTGCTGAATGGCCTGTTTCTCTGTTGCATAAAAATCTTTGTTTGGCGAGGTACGACTCCAGTCATTCAACAGTTAATCCTCTGTTTCCACTGATCATTCTTTATTCCACACTGTCAAAGGGACATTTCTTTTCCCCTCACCTCTGGAATTCAGTTTTTTAGGCCCTGTTTAGGCCAAAGCTATAATAGGGGCAGGAGCTGAATAGTCTTAGCAAAATCCAGACTTCGTATTGATGAGCTGGTCACTGTGGATTTAGTGCTGCTTGATGGAACATGTCATTGACAATGCTACCTGTTTACTGTTGATTTAAGGTTGACAAATGGAGCTACAATTGACTGGATTGGATTTGTCCTGCGTTTTCATGGATGAGATGTACCTGGGCTGTTTATTTTGTATTGTTGGATCCACATCAATATTGCAAACTTACTGTAACAGTTTGACTGGAGACATTGCTAGTCCTGGAGTGCAAACATTGATGTATTCCATATACTCATCCATTTCCAGTCATCATGTGGAGTGAATCTAATTGGCTGAAGAATGGTTTCTCTAATGGCCAGTCCACAGCAGAAAGCCACGATGGATTGTCCATTTGGTACTTCTGGCTGGAAATGGTTGAAAATCCTTCAGTATTTTTCCTTGGCTCTTTTGCACTGGTCTCCACCATCATTGAGGTGAAGACTATATTAGAGCTTCCTCCTCTTTAATTATCCATCACCATATACAATTGGGTATGATAGGACTGGAAAACTTTGGTATGATCTATTAGTCATGGGATTATTTAGCTGTGTAATGTGTACTGCGTTTGAGATTTAGTTTGCCCATATCCCTGTGTTGCAGTTCTGCCAAGTTAGAATCTCATTCATATAGCTGAGTATATAGCAGCTTTAAAATTGTGCATCATCCCCAGTGTTCACAAAAGAAAACTAAACCACACAAGGCACAATCAAAAGCTTAGTCACAGCAGGAGAAAAAAAGAGAGGTGGAGAGGTTTAAAGGTAAAAATGCTAGAGCTTATAACCTTGGCAACTGAAAGCACAGTCACCAATCACTGGCCAATTGAAATAGGGGATGGAAAAGAGCAGACATTTTGCCTGGTTGCAGAGTGACAGAGATTGCAGCAATGGAGAAGGGCAACACCATGAAGTGGTTTGAAAACAAGGATGAGAATTTTCAAAATTTAGCCAATGCCACACAGGAGCGAACACAGTCAGCGAGCACAGAGTGATGGGTCATTGAGACTCGGTGCCAGTTCGGGTACAGGTAACAGAGCTTTAGCCTGCGCAGAGTTGATAATCCAGACAGCCAATCAGGAAAGCATCATAATTGACCTCTAGAGTGAACAGCAAGAGGTTAAGCATACAAGCTGATGAAATGTAGTTATTAATAAACTAGGTAGGTCAATGATTAAGAATATGAAAAAAAGCTAATTTCACACTCTTCACAAATTATGATTAATCTCCCTCAATAAATTCTGTCCTACTCATATCTTCTGGACCAAAATATTGCAGATGCTGGAAATCTGAAATAAAAACTAAATGCTCAGTAAATCGGGCAGCATCTGAAGAGGGAGAGATTCTGTTTCTCCCTATGGATGATGGCTTACTTGCATTTCCAGCATTTGTTTTTTTCTTTAAAATTTGCTTGAACAGTTTAGATGGTCATACCTTCAGTTATTGTTAAAGACTTCTTTGAGTCAAGTTCAATTTTCACAAATGTTCAGTTAATTAAATTAGATTTTGGGAGATTAAGCTGAAGCTTGTAAATCTTAAATGGAAGTTCAATAAACAAAGAAAATCTGCAGTACTATATTAATGCATCAAAGTCTGTGTTACATGCCAACCCTGATTAAATCATTGAACTCAATATTCCCAAATCTACCTACCTCATTGGAAACATCAACCACCAAGTTGTCATCACTCTTCTCTCCGTCACTATCCTAGAAGATGTATAGAAAAAGTAATTCATTTTATGTTTTAATGGGAGTAATATACTCATTTTAACTGAATTCAGAAAATTCCTCAAAATAGTAGAGGCAGTATTGTCAATCCATGCACTGGTAAGAGTTCGTGATACAATATTTTAAGCGATGCTGGAATTCACAACAGCCAAAATGTTAAATACAAAAGCTAGATGAGGGAAAAACTAGAGACCCAAAGCAGACATTACAATAATATGTCACTGCATTACCATCTTTTAGATGTGAGGCATCCTGGATCAAATTAGCTCAACCCAGTCCTAAGTTGGCATGGTAACAGAATACAAATATCGTAAAATGGGGGGGGGGGGGGGGAGAAGGAAAAAAAAATCACACTAGCTACAACGTGATAGGCTCCTTTCAGCATTGGTTGAAATAAGTTCCATTGTTCAAGGAGCTTCATTCTTTATCCAAGGATTGTCAAATCTGAGTAACTGACATTAAATGCCCAAGAAAGTAATACATTTCTACACCAAGTACAGCCATGTTCTTTGTTTTGCTTTGTCACAACCACCTTCTCCTTGCCACTAGGCTAGGACCAAAGCAACAAGTTAAAAGAAAAACACATACAAAACAAAGCATGCATCTGAAAGCTTAGAACTACAGATCTAATTCCTTGGAAGACTGTAATGGTGGCAGAGAAGGAAGTAACACAGTCACGAAACATACTTGTATATTCCAAATTAATGTTGAAAGTGATGCCTATTTCCACAATAAAAGGGCAAATTTTCAGTTGACCAGGAACATGGTTGTCTGTCTTTGGACCATGTTTCTTCCAGTGGGGCACTGGGTGCTGTGTTTAGCCAGGAGCCCAGCTCCCACCATGTTAGCCTAGTGGAGTGCAGCACAATGATGACTTAGCATGAGAAGCCTGCTGCACTCATGTAGCGGTTTTGACAGCCAGTGAGAATTCAATCAAAACTGTCACTGTTATAAAAAGGGTTTTTTTTAAACTTAAAAAACTAAAAGACTAAACAATACTCTTAAAACAATTAAGCTTTTAACTAAATTAATTGAATTGGAAAAACTTGCATTCTCCTGGCAACTGAATTCTCCTTTTCATTTGGCTGGGTCTCCTGTACTCGTGCCAGGTCTAACCTTTTGCAAGCTCAGCGATCAGATTTCCTAGCCTGAGAGCTGGGACGTCTGGAGAGGTTTGTGTGCCCCATTGAATGGTGGAGTACAGAGGCAGCCAGCAGTACAGCTGGCAGGGCAGAAGATGCTGCCACTGGCTTGTCGGTGCCAGCACTGGATGGCAAGGCCTCCACTGAGAAACAAAGGAAAGTCCTGGCATAAAAGCTGGCCATGGGAGTGGAAGATCAGCTCTATTATGTTAACACACCTCATTGTCAAATTGATTTTATTTACTGCTAGACTGTATACTAACAACCCAGTTGCTAAAACCAAAGCCCCCACTTCTTCCAAAACTAAAGCCAATGCTCTTAAAAGCATTTTAAAGGTAGAATTCATAAAGATGCACATGAAAGGGAAGAAGAAGAAATTACAGAATAAATTTGTTTAACTACAAATTAAAACAAAAATGACTTTTCCATCATTTCAAATCATTACTCACATAACGCTTTGCTAACTCCTTATCATCTGTTTTCTGCTTCTTACTATCTGAGGAGTAGTCATTTGAACCTCTGTGCTTCTCAGCAGCTCTGAAACTGGCTGATGGAGACACTGAGGAACTCTGAAAAGACAAGCATTCAGATCACTGCTTATTGATTGAAGTTTTAATATTTTTTTCAATAAATTAATCATTCATAGCAATAAAAGCCAAAAGGTCTTGATGGAAACAAAATGCTTCATTACCTTTTACCATTTTTATCAAACTGTACTACAAGTACATTTACTCACTTTTGCCTTGCAATATCCTTTCGAGTAAGTACTTAGATTAAACACATCAACAGCCGCATATTTGGTATTAAATTTGTATAATATGCCACTCTGCATCCTAGTGTTTAGTGGGATAGTAAAACTGAGCAAAAACTTCATACTATAGCTTTTCATGTCTCTCCAAAACACATCACAAAAAACTGCTATTTGTATTGCTGGTCTGCATGAAAAACTATAATCTCACAATGCACGATAATACTTTTATATTTGAGAGCATACTGATGCATTGTGTTGCATATTATCCCCCATAATGTCATCCAAAGCTTTTTGTGCGATTCCTTTTTTCTGTCAAGTCCTTCTCATCTAATACTGCTTTTGTCACTGATCTGCATTAACTCCTATTCTCCTAATATCTCTAGTAAGTTCTCATACTTGGTTACATTCCTCCAAGCCTTTCCCCACCTTTGTCTGCAACTTCCATCAATCCTACCACCCTTTCAAAACTCCTTTGCTTTGATTTTTGGCCTATTGTGCATCAATCCCACACTGTAGTCAGGTCACCTGCACAAAATCATTCACGCTCTGGAATTCAATCAGAAACCCATCCATGCTTCTTTCAAAATTATGCCTCCATCCTGGCTCAGATATATTATTAAAAAGAAATATATCAAGTGTGCTCATTACATACCAAGCCTAGTACCTCATGTTTGAATTCTGTAGTACTTGCACACCACACATGAAAATTGGTTATTTCTAGAATAGATGGTTCCAGGGTTCAATATTGCCACTCTGGAAATTCAACCCAGCACTCCTAGTCGCAAATCGAATTTGAATAGTAAATACGGAAACCCACATGAATGATACAAAAAATGGAGGGCTATGTGGGAAGGAAGGGTTAGATAGATACAAGAGCAGGATAAAATGTCGGCACAACATCATGGGCCGAAGGGCCTGTCCTGTGCTGTAATGTTCTATGTTCACAACCTATTGCTTAAAATATGATTTTTCGGTGGCTTAGTAGTAAGTGGACCTCAGAACATCTTAACCTAATTTTCTTGGCAATGCTATATAGAAGTGATGTACACGGAATTGCATCATTCCATGCTTCTCTAATGCAAAAAATGTCCAAAATAGTTATGGGCATGCCACACAATAACTTTTCAAACTGCCTCCCTGGAATTAATAAATTTCCACTTAATCAATACACTAGAAACTTAAACTAGGAAAAAAGTTGACTTTTGTGAGTTGCGCATTCATTAACTGCCAAATATGATTTTCCTTTATTTGCTTAAATCTGAGTCAGAACTCTTGTGACATTGTTCCTCAGCTGATTCAGTTCCCCTTATAATGACAAAATTATTTTTTCCTTTGTTCAGACTTCCAGTTGATTAACTCCACACCCATATGTGACCCTGATTAAATTCCAATAGTTCCCCACTAATGAGTTAACACAACCATGTAATGTTTCTTCCCAATACAACATTCCACCTCCCCACTCTCACCCTCTCTTCCTCTATAACCCACCCACTTTTTCAAGCTAACCCATGGCCGCAATCATCTTTCACCCCCTGCTCTTATCCCAAATCAAAATCATACAAAACACACCTTCACTATCTTTAAACATGCATGACAATAAGATGCCTCCAATAAAAATCTCCCAAGTTAACTTAAGGTCATTACTGTTTCCTTAACCTTTTGGTTTGATCCTATTAGCACTATATCACACTGGTTCATGTGCAGTGCTGAATTTCCCAATTATCTAATTATTCAATATATGTTTAGACTGTACTTGTTAAGAACAGTAGAAACCCAATAGCTAGATAGGTCAAAACAGTTTGTATAAACCCTTCTCAACAGGAAATGTTGCATTCTATGCCCACTGCTTCAATAAACATAGAGGATCATTTAGTCATACAGAGTGCTTGTTTAGTGGTTTGCATTCTGTGAACCATGAATTAATAGCTTCCTGAACTTTTCCTGTGGGCTGGATGCCTGCACTGAATAGTGATAGGCAACACAATGGTGGTTTCTTGCTACAAATACAGAGAGCACAAAAACAGGTCAGGGTCATAAGAAAAAAAAGTGGGCTTTAATGGTTAGCATCTGAATAATGAATAATGCATTCATCACTTGAAATTAATTCAAAGTCTATTTTTGTATAAAAAGCTTCCTAATGAAGTTATATTAAAATTGACCAAATAGAATTCACAAGAAAAATAAACTACACAAGCAACTTATGCATTCATACTACAGTCTATTACTAAGTGTGCAAACTGAAGCAACTCACAAGATGAAAAAAAATTGACAGAAAAAAAATCCATTCCAAGATCACAACTCTTATGTGGTGAATGCTTAAGTGACGGTGTTCTCCTTTATGTCCCTGAAGAATATTGCCCACAGCAATTGTGATCTTTGTGCTATGGATTTCACTGAATGTTGTTGGATGTCACTTCTAGAGGGATTGCTGGCATCCAGTAACCATGAAACAATTAAGTAGGCTGGGCAGCCAATCAACACCAGGCGTTCACAGGCAACAAGGGAGGGAAAAGGGATGGGGATGGAAGAAAGGGAAAAAGGGAGAGGAAACACATCCAGCTATTAAAACCAAATATCCTACAAAGATTATCTTTTTTTAGAATTAAAGTAAGGACTATCAAATAAATCTGAGAGCCATAATTTATATTTTGATAATAGCTATATTTGATTACAAATTAGCTCATTTCCTCATAATCCACATGAAATTACTTGGTCATTATACTAAACAGCTAGTATTCCAGGATCACACTACTAAACACACACTGCACACAAACTCAATTTTCATTTTTTTTTGAAGTTTCACATCAACAAAAATTAGCTTTAGTAAGAATTCCTTTTTTCTTTAAAAAGAATGGAATTACACAAGAGAGGTTAAAAAATCTTTTGCCTGGGATAAATTTATGCAATTTTGCAATAGGAGAACAAAAGGAAAACAAAAATTGTTTTTAGCTCTCCTTGTGATTTTAGGCCAAAATTAAATTAAAAACTAAAAGTAAATTTCTATTCATTTCCCTGCATGGTACAAATTAATCTACTGAAGTCCCACTGAGAACAGAGTTAGGCTAACTCCCTCAAACACAGAAGATGCTGCCTGGCTAAATCTCACTTCACTTTTCCATTCTTCCAACCACTTAGGGCAGGGGCCCAAGGGAATCCTGCAGTTTATCCCTCCTCATGCAATGTCACAGGCACAAGTTTGATTAGTCCAATCAGTGCCCAGAGAAGAATAAACTAAAAAGATTAAAACACAGATGTTCATGCATTTCACATGGAGCATGCCCTGTGGCCTGTTACTAGGCAACAAGAGACCACCAATGTGAATTTTATTGTTTTTATAAAATGCAGCACATGGCTGGGAGAAGATATGATAGTGCAGCTTTTGCTGAACTTGTTTGCCCATCAATACCATAATAGCATTTCCTATATACATTCACGTACAAAAAATAGCTGACTAGTAATCAACTTCCAAATAAAAATTACGTTTTAGTTCTCCATTACAATTCTGTTATGGAAAGGAGAATCTCTTAAAATGCAGACTACATTATTTTAATTGCAGTCTGAATAGCAAATACTATTTTCTTTGAATAATGTGTACACACATTGGTTAACCCAGAAGCAAAATAAATTATCCCAGTTCTACTAGTGTTTAGTGCCAAATGGAATATTGTACTGGGAAAGCTGGCTGTAGGACAGAACACAAACACACACATCCTCAACAATATCAATAAACCTTTAATCATCTGGGCAGATATAACAGCTTCACCTTTCCTGCACTTACAACCTCGGCTTTCTCCTCTAATCCATGTAGAATCTGGCAGGCCCAGACCAGTCAGGGGAAACATCACAAATCTCAGAGGACTACAGTAGTTCAAGTGTTGATTTACAGAGGGCAGGCAGAATAGATCAATAGAAGAACAGACTCCATTCAAATTCACAGGAGAAAGAGAACATGCTGAGACAATAATTTCCTGGGAAAGCTAAAACCTAATGAGAATTAATTCTGTCCATTTCATTCAGCCAACCAACCCCTTTGTCGGCAACAGCTTCCTGATAGAAAGGAAACCAAGGCCTCTTAATAGGATTTCCATATGATTTCCAACACCTGCTAAAAAGTTATTTGTTTATATTCAGAGAGCGCTACTTGATTCAGACATCTGCTTGTCGTGCAGATATATCTTAGGAAGCAATCTAGAAAGCAGTTTTGTTGCCATGGTAACATGGATTTTCATTCTGCCCTTTAATGCACACTAAAGTACAACATTTCCACCCTTAGATTGACGAGGAAAAATATATTATCTGCAGGATTGTTGATCAGTTTTCACTCCAAGATTTAACGTACAGAATGAAACACTGCTTAATTGTCAATGCTGTGTCAAGTGACATTATTAAATTAGACAAACGCATCTCTGTAGTCTGTGGCATGACAGAAGTCACTAATATATTCACTTATTCTACCGACAACCAGTTACAAGACATTCAGTTGTTCCAAACAATTGAAGCACCCACACAGGCTTAGTAGAATGTGTACTGCTAAAACTTAAATGGCATTAGAAAACAGTTTAAAACAAAGACTAAATATTAGTCACGATTTAATAGATCTGCATTACATAAATGAACTAAAGTCTCAATAATAATTGGCCAAAGGGCCATCAACAAAACAAAAATTTTTTTTCCACCAATGCCAATCTGGTTACTTCATTAAGAGTAGCGTAGCATAGCGGTTAGCGTAACGCTATTACAGCGCCAGCGATCGGGGTTCGATTCCCGTCGCTGTCTGTAAGGAGTTTGTACATTCTCCCGTGTCTGCGTGGGTTTTCTCTGGGTGCTCCGGTTTCCTCCCACATTGAAAGACGTACGGGTAGGTTAATTTGGGTTTAAAAAAAATGGACTAATATTTAGTCTTTGTTTTAAACTGTTTTCTAATGCCATTTAAGTTTTAGCAGACTCGTTGGGCTGGAAGGGCCTGTTACCACGCTGTAAATAAAATTTAAAATAATTTTAAAAAAAAATTTATATCAGTGATTAAGTAACAAAAAGGCCACAAACAACACAAATCAAAGGCTGTAACATACGCAAAATGGATGAACAGCATCCTACTGTTACTATTGCTCAATGGATGTCAAATGCCAGTGTCTAACATTTATAATCAACCAAATAGCCAACATTCACAAAATTTCGGATTATAATCTTATAAGGTTTGTGCTCTAGAAGAGACCCTTTCTGATCTAGGGAAAAGGAAGCTATTTAAAAAAAGATGAAGACAGTTTCTTATGTTGTGGATACTGAAAATGATGTGAACAATTAATTTCAAGCTTCTGACATATCTTTGCAAGTATCAACAACCAAAATGGCACTTTAATCCAACAGTTTCATACAATCTTAATGCTCTGATCATCTCAGCCCCCATCACAATCCATTTCATTCCTCTGAGGTTGTGGTAAATGGTAACCCCTGTAAGTGTAACTCCCGACAGTATTTCATTCAAAACACCATGAGAGTAGTAACATAAGATAGCAACAGAACTTTTGAGTGCATTATTGCCATCATTACAACTAAAACTAGGCTATTGTTGTAACTGTTCAACTCTATCCTTTACACGATGAACATACCACACTGAAACAGGAAAACTGAGGATTAGAGTCAAATAGAAATTTTTACAGTACCTTGTCTTCAACAATTATTTGAGAAAAGCATAAATTAGAGAAACAATATTGGGAAGGCATTGAGAACCTCACTTCCATTCATTAACAACGCACAGAATCCCAGCATAAAAAGCAGAAGTGGTCCAACTCTCAAACTATCCACCCAGTCAGACCAAATTGTTCCTACCCCTGCTCCCCCCAACCCCCACCTCACCATGGCAAAGTCTGCAGGTCCACATTGGCCTTACCAGTTCCTAACAAATGGATTCGGAATTCCACAAAACTACAGCAGGAACAGGTCATCCTCAACGATGAGGGACCACCTAAGATTAAGTTTTTGAAGCATACATGCTTAAAATTGGGGCTGCTCTGCAAAAGGTAAAGGCAGACTTTATAGAATTGAATAGCAATATTTTTAATTCCAGAGTACAAACAGTGATAAAGTAACACCAACATGTGCCTTCGTCATAGAGCAAGATGCTTTGTGTAGGTGCATTACAACACGTAAATCACTACAAAAAAAATAGAATAGCCATGATCCCTCATCATTCAGCCTTGTGCAAGAATTGAATGCAATTACATGAAGTGTCGAATCAAGAGTCACCCACTACAATCCTATCTGAAAGCTGCAAATAAAACAGGGCCTATAAAATAAGGGCTTGTATTAAAAAATTGTCCCGGCTTGTGTTACAAAAAAAAAGTTGATTAATTTTATTTAGAACAAAAACTGATCAGTACTACACAAAAATATACTTGTTCATAATATATCCTACACTAATTGTTACCAACATATCCTTTACACATTAATGACTTTCAAAAGAGCTATAAAAATTTCAGGCATCATTAATTTAGATTTGCACTGGAATTTTCTTTGACAGCCAGCCAAAAATTGCTTATTATTTAGAACACTAGTAATGCCTGTTTGCACATTAGTAGAGGAGAAAAGGGGAAAAAATGCAAAAGGCAATTTATGTCATGCTCATTACCTGTTAAAGAGCATTATCTTGCATGAATAAATTATATTATACAAGGACACAGTGTACAGCTGTTGGGAATTGTCACATTCTGGTTGTTAGACATCAGTATTAGTCACATGATGCAAAAATCATAAAAAAGCCTCTCCTTCACAGAATCACTTAAGAAATGATCAATCAATAAAACAAGAGACTAACTACTACTTTGTGCATTGCTGAAAACATTTAAGGAAATTAGCAAGCTATTGTATCTTGAAATGCTGGCAGCAAGCTTTTCATCCTAAAATAAATCATTCTGAGTCTTTAAACTTCTGGTACTAAAAATATTTTCTTTTCAGCCATAACACAATTTTGTCTTCTATCACAGCAAAGATTATCCCAGTTTGTTCCCCACCCACTGTCACCCTTTTGTTAACTAGAAAATGCTCAAATTGTTTAACCATTTGACTTATTTCCTTAAACAGTACGTTTTGGCATTTGTAACATGGTCCTCCATGCAAAAATACATCATGTTTGAATAAAGCCACTGAATAGAGCCTGCAACACACAACCAACATCAGTGCTTGAATGGCTGCACGTGATTAGCTGTGTATACCTCAATCATATCTGGTGAAGACCTGCTCCAAGTTAATTAAAGGGTCCTTCCATAGCTCAGCCACTGTCAAGAAGTCTGGCAGTGAGACGATGCTCCTAACTTTCAGGAATGACTGTGATATTGTCCATCTCCCAGCTGTAGGTGGAGGGCCCTGATGACAAGGCTGCTTGCCCTGGATGCTCCCTTCTGAAGGTCCATCATCTCATTGTCTGTTGGTCAGTCTATACAAGGTACCGCCATCCAAACTGACTCCATCACTTAAGTCAGTAGGCAAGAGGGAGTCACAAGACAAATTTTGCACTTCTTGCACAATATCTGGCCCAACAAAGGACTTCATGGATAACAGGTCTAGAAACTACAATTCTAACACAATGCACCACACCATGCTCATTGAAATATCACTCTCACACAGTCTTGTATAAAAGCGATGCAGTACTCTTTAACACAAGCAATGTACAGAGCAATTTCTAGGCCTCGTTGTATTAAGTTTATCTAGACCTAGTGCATCAGTGCTTTTAAGTTAGTTAAAATCACAAAGGGCTATGGTCATTATATTATCAATGTCTTGAACCTGAAGAGTCATAAAATATCTGATCATTATCCAGTAGCCCTTTAGAAAGTGTATACATAGGAGATGTCCATCAGAACTGGATTGTGCTGGTTAGAACAATCTCAATGGTCCACTGACAAACTCCTCATTAGTGCGATGGTTGAGGTATCTGCCAGTCAAGCAAGAGACAGGGGTTCTATTTCTTGACAGAAAGGACTAATATGTTCAATCTCTGAAAATAAGAATGGACTGTCAGAAAGTTGCCCACTCATAGCACCACTCTCACAGAACTCTGGTGGGTGGGGAAAAAATTGAGGGTTCAGGATAGAAGTTGAAGTAAGGAGGAAAATGTAGCAAAAAAAATTTAAGCAGTAACTTATTGATTTTTTTTTTAAAAACTCTTCAATTTACAAGCTAGAACATGGTCAAAAGCTACATTTACACAAATTGCTAATTAAAAAGGTATATTAGTTTAAAACTAGATGTCATTTCTTTTTTGTCCAGCAGTCTAACTGCTTCCATTAAAATCACTAATGAGATTACTTGAAAAGTCATTTACTTGTGATGCAAGCATGTAAGGAATTTTGCTCTATTGCAAAGAATTTAAAGAAAATACAAGCACTGAAGAAGATTTGACATTAAAAATGTGATCAAAATACTATGTGAAAAAAATATGCATCAAATAGATTTGTCTATCAGAAAAGCTCAATTTTCAAAAAGAACACATTTTCTGCTATAGTATATTTCAGTACTTCAGTTATGCTAAGGCACTATTTTCAAAACTTGCATTTTAGACCATAAGACATAGGAACAGAATTAGGCCATTCAGCCCTTAGAGTCTGCTCTGCCATTCGATCATGGCTGATTTATTTTTCCCTCTCAACCTCATTCTCCTGCCTTCTCCCCGTAACCTTTGACACCCATACTAATCAAGAGCCCATCGACCTCTGCTTTAAATATACCCAATGACTTGGCCTCTACAGCCATCTGTGGTAATGTATTCCACAGATATTGTCACGAACCAGCAACAAAAGAAACACACTGAGCATGATTCAGTGTTAAAAACTATTTTATTAATCACTACTTATGATAATACGTAAAATAAAAGTAAAAATGTTAGTATGTTAGAATTCAAAAATGTTAAACCTCGAACGTTAACCCCAAAACTAAACTCTTCGTGTGCGTGTGTGACAAAGTCCAAAACTCCCAGTTCCTGAATGGTTCTTAAAGTTCAGTTCCGCAAGCCATAAGGTGAAACATGAGCAAGGGCTTCTTCAACAACCACCGTTGTCTGAAGATAAGATGTAGATGTAGAAAAACATAGAGAGAGAGTACATACGAAATCCAAATGTTCCACGATGGAACCCAAACGACACTTCAGTGTTTACTCGGTAGTGACTTCCTCACCCCGAAAAGCATCCGAACCGTGGTCGTCCACACACAAATACCTGTTTCCTTCTACAGGTCAGCAACAAAGTGAACTCCACCGGATTACTTCCAACTTCCATACATGGATTTCAGTGGCAAACACAGTTATTGTTTCTCATCCATCGATAGAGAAAACAAGCAGGCTGGTGTCTCTCTCCCTTCTCTCTCTCTCTTTTTTCTTCTGACTTCTTCAACCACGTCATTACGTCCTTTATCTTCTATTGACGTAAGCACGCCCCACACACACATACACACACACTCTCTATCTTAAAGGGACTTTCACTGAGTCCATAACACCTCCCACCTAAAAAAAAAATTTCCCAAGAAAATTTTAACCGCGCATAGAGTTAGTAATGTTAATAATTATCATGCTACACAACTACAGACTATCAGATTAGTACAGATACATGTTTCCCATTTAACATCGGGAAAGACAATCAGCAATCACATTATCTTTGCCTTTAATGTGAGTTATCATGAGATCAAACTCTTGCAAAATTAAACTCCAGTTTAACAGCCTTCTGTTTTTGTTTTTGACTCGGCTCAGAAACACCAATGGGTTATGATCTGTATACACAGTCAATGGTTTCTGAGCGGTGCAAACATATACACTGAAATGTTGCAAGGCTAAAACAAGCGACAGTAATTCTTTCTCTATGGTGGAATAATTCTTTTGATGCTCATTAAATTTCTTTGAAAAGTAAGCTACAGGATGGTCAATATCATCAAGGTCACCCTTCTGCAACAACACAGCTCCTGCAGCTTCATCACTGGCATCTACTGCTAATGAAAATGGCTTTTCAAAGTCAGGTGTTCTGAGCACAGGATCGTAGCATAAAATGGCTTTCAGCTTCTCAAATGCTTCTTGACAAGAATCTGTCCAAACAAACTTTACTCCCTTCTTCAGAAGATTAGTTAGGGGAAGAGCAATATCAGCAAAATTTTTACAAAATTTTCGATAATATCCAACCATTCCCAAAAATCTTCTAACAGTCCTCGTACCTGTGGGAATAGGGAACTCAGATATTGCTTGAACTTTTGCCTGAACAGGAGCTTGCTTGCCTTGACCTACAACATAACCAAGATACGTCACAGTGGCATGGCCAAATTCACTTTTAGCCAAGTTAACTGTAAGGTTAGCCTTGGAAAGTCTTTCAAACAACCTTTCTAACGCAGAGATGTGATCTTCCCAAGTATCATTCCCAGTCACTAAGTCGTCAATGTAGGCATCTGTATGTTTTAACCCATGAATCACTGAATTAATCATTCTTTGAAATGTTGCCGGAGCATTTTTCATTCCAAATGGCAAAACATTGTATTCATACAATCCAGAAGGGGTTACAAAGGCTGAAATTTCCCTTCCTCTATCTGTTAATGGAACACACCAGTACCCTTTTAATAGGTCAATCTTTGTAAGAAATTTTGCCTTTCCCACTCTGTCTATGCAATCATCCACCCTAGGAATAGGGTAAGCATCTGACTTTGTTACAGCATTCACTTTCCTGTAATCTGTGCAAAATCTAACAGTTCCATCAGGTTTAGGTACAATAACACAGGGCGAACTCCAATTTGAAGTAGAATGTCTAATAATATCATTTTCCAACATGTACTTTAGTTCCTGATCAACAAGTTTACTTTTTTCCACATTCATTCGATATGGGTGTTGTTTGATTGGTTTTGCATCCCCAACATCAACATCATGGGTAATTATCGATGTTCTGTTTGGAACATCTGGGAACAGATTTTTAAATTTTAAAATTAATTCTCTCATCTGTTGTTTTTGTGAAACTTGTAAATGGTCCAACTTCGTTTCAAGGTTCTCCATGATATTTTGGTTTTTCAGTTTCGATGGAACAATATTTGGTCTAAATTGGCCTTCCTCAACATCAACATCAGGCATTCTAGAAACAACCTTTTCACCATCCACCAAGGCCACAACTGAATCCTTCTCATAATAAGGTTTTAGCATGTTTACATGACAGAGTTGTGTTTTCTTGCGTCTATCTGGTGTTTTGATTATATATGTTAGATCAGTCACTCGAGATTCAATAACATAGGGTCCAGAAAAACGAGCTTGCAAGGGATTATTTTGGCTAGGGAAAAATACCAACACCTTTTGCCCCACTGCGAATGTCCTAGGCCGAGCACGTCTATCAAAATATGTCTTCATTCTTATCTGGCTTGTTTTCAGATTCTCTCTCGCTAGCTGGCAGACTCTCTCCAACCGAGTTTTAAATTTTTGGACATAGTCCAACAGACTCAAATGAACTTCCTCATTAACCCATTGCTCTCTTAACAACTCCAAAGGTCCTCTCACCCTATGTCCAAACACAAGCTCAAACGGACTAAATCCGATTGACTCCTGGATCGATTCTCTAACGGCAAACAAAAGTAAATGGATACCTTCGTCCCAATCCTTGGTGTTTTCAAAGCAATAAGTCTTCAGCATATTTTTGAGAGTAGAATGAAATCTCTCCAGAGCTCCTTGAGATTCTGGGTGATATGCAGATGATACAATCTGCTTTGCTCCCAGCTCATAGACTATTTGTTGAAAAATTTTTGACATAAAATTACTACCTTGATCAGATTGGATTTCTTTTGGCAAACCAAACAAGGTAAAAAATTTTACAAGAGCCTTTGACACCGTCTTGGCCTTAATATTTCTAAGGGGTATTGCCTCTGGAAATCTAGAAGTGGCACACATGATGGTTAACAAATACTGATTTCCAGTCTTAGACTTTGGTAATGGACCAACACAGTCCACAATCACCTTCGAAAAGGGTTCATCAAAAGCAGGAATTGGTTTCAAAGGAGCCACAGGGGGTTTTTGATTTGGTTTACCTACCATCTGACATGTGTGGCAGGTTCGACAAAACATCACCACATCTTTTCTCAAACCAGGCCAATAGAATTGTTTCAAGATCTTCCCTACAGTTTTATTCACACCAAAATGACCACCCAAAGGCATACTATGGGCCAGGTTTAAAATCTCATCCCTATAAACTTTTGGAACAACAACCTGATGAATAACTTCCCAATCCTCATTAACAGGAACATGAGGAGGTCTCCATTTCCTCATTAACACTCCATTTTTGACATAGTATCCAGTTGGCACCTTTTCAATCTCCTCACATGAGAGTGCTTTTTCTTTCAATTCTGTCAATTCAGGGTCCTTTGTCTGTTCCACCATAAAATCCTTCCTCGACAAAGACAAATCTTTAAATTCAGGCTCACTGTAAGGATGTTGATCCTCCAGTGAAGACAGAAAAGTCTCAGATAAGGCATCAAAATTTTCTTCCTGTTTAGGACTGTCACAAGGAACTACATCAGACTGCACCGGACTGTCTGTCTTGGCTAATTCTTTAGCTCTAGCTCGAGTCACCGCACATGATGGGTAAACATCTGGATCATCCTCAGACTCATCAATCCTTGGTTTGGTTGTTAACCGTACCACAGGATCACTTTCTCCATTTGCAAGGTCATTTCCCAATAACAAAGAAACTCCTTCCACTGGCAAACTAGGTCTTATCCCTATCTCGACTGGTCCTTCTACGAACTTTGACTTTAAAATCACCCTGTGAAAAGGGACAGACATGGTCTCACCTGTAACGCCTCGTACTAGATTTACTTCACCAGTGTCACTTTCTTCACCAAAATTTAAAACACTGTCCAGCAAGAGAGATTGACTAGCCCCAGTATCTCTAAGAATTTTCACTGGCACCTGGGGTGACTCATCATTCAGTGAAACAAAACCCTCTGATACATACGAACGGAATTCCTTTCTCACCTCCTCCAACTTTTCCGCTTTTCCCTCTTGCAAGGACTGATCTTTAACAGCATCTCCTAAACCTTTTTGATTTTTAATTGCCTGAAAGCAAGCATTGGGCCCAGCTTCCTTCTTTTTCTTCAAAAGGGCACAATTAGATATCACGTGGCCAGGTTTCCTACAGTAATAACAAGTACGCTCAACAGATTTCTCCAGCCCTGGCTTCTTTTCATCTTTTCCTTTTTGATTACCTCCCAATTTAATCTCTGGTTTACCTGGATTGTCTTTGTAACTCTTTTGAAAGGTTTTAGGTTGTCCCCATTTGGATTTATGGGTTAAAGCATAATCATCTGCCAACCTAGCAGTTTCTTGTAAAGTTTCCACTGCCTTTTCATTTAAATATGTTGTTAATTCAGCTGGAACACATCTTTTAAAGTCTTCCACCAGTATCAATTCTGTCAATTTATCGTAATCCCCATCTACATTTTTAGCCAGGCACCATCGTTCAAAACATATTCTCTTTCCATTGGCAAATTCCATATAAGTCTGATCTGCAGATTTCCTCAAGTCTCTGAATTTTTGTCTATAAGCCTCAGGGACCAATTCATAGGCCTTCAATATAGCTTGTTTTACCTTGGTATAATCAGCTGCATCCTCAACAGACAAAGCAGAATAAGCTTTTTGAGCTTTACCTTTAATCACACTCTGTACCATAAGAGCCCATCCTTTCCTTGGCCAGTTTGAACTCACAGCAACCTTTTCAAAATGTTGGAAATACTGATCAACCTGATCTTCTTCAAACGGAGGGACTAATCGAACCTCCCTGCTGGCTGAAAAACCATCATCAGAATCAGATTCCGAACTCCTACGCTTCATTTGTAACTCATGCTGCCTCTTTTTCTCCTCGTTATCCAGCTCCATCTGCTTCATTGCTAGATCAGCCTCTATCTTCATCTGAGTTAGCTTTTGTTCGGCCTCTATCTTTAACTGGGTTTGCTCTCGTTCAGCCTCTAATTTCTTTTGCTCTCGTTCAGCCTCTATCTTTAACTGGGTTTGTTCTCGTTCAGCCTCTATCTTTGCCAGCTGCACCTGTGCCTCAGAAATTGCTATTTCACTGCCAGGAAACTGTTTTAACACTTCCTTCTCAAACACTTTCTTTTCCACATAATGGCCAGCTATCAGTCTCTGAATATCTGCCTTTCTCATAGACTGCTTTACTTCTGTAAGGTTTAGCCTGGTAGCAATCTTTATCAAATCATCCTTTTTCGCCACCTCCAATCCCTTTTGGGTTGGTGACTCCACAAATGCCTTAATATCCATTGCTGCTGGTTTCCACACACACAAGCCAATTAAAAAGAATTTATCAGACCTCCCTCAAAAATCTTTGGATTGAATCCCGAACAAATCTCGTCAATCTGGGGTACAATCCCAGACGACACTCGTTAACCTTGGGAACTATCCCGGACGAGCCCCCAATTTTTTCACGAACCAGCAACAAAAGAAACACACTGAGCATGATTCAGTGTTAAAAACTATTTTATTAATCACTACTTATGATAATACGTAAAATAAAAGTAAAAATGTTAGTATGTTAGAATTCAAGAATGTTAAACCTCGAACGTTAACCCCAAACTAAACTCGTCGTGTGTGTGTGTGACAAAGTCCAAAACTCCCAGTTCCTGAATGGTTCTTAAAGTTCAGTTCCGCAAGCCATAAGGTGAAACATGAGCAAGGGCTTCTTCAACAACCACCGTTGTCTGAAGATAAGATGTAGATGTAGAAAAACATAGAGAGAGTACATACGAAATCCAAATGTTCCACGATGGAACCCAAACGACACTTCAGTGTTTACTCGGTAGTGACTTCCTCACCCCGAAAAGCATCCGAACCGTGGTCGTCCACACACAAATACCTGTTTCCTTCTACAGGTCAGCAACAAAGTGAACTCCACCGGATTACTTCCAACTTCCATACATGGATTTCAGTGGCAAACACAGTTATTGTTTCTCATCCATCGATAGAGAAAACAAGCAGGCTGGTGTCTCTCTCCCTTCTCTCTCTCTCTTTTTTCTTCTGACTTCTTCAACCACGTCATTACGTCCTTTATCTTCTATTGACGTAAGCACGCCCCACACACACATACACACACACTCTCTATCTTAAAGGGACTTTCACTGAGTCCATAATATCATATACATGGATTAATCATATATAAACACTGGCCATCTTGGTTCTTACAAAATCAAGTCTGAAACATCTAGGCCTAGGCAAATGAGAAGTATGCTCACCAAGGCATCAGAAGTCGACACAGGTTCTAATTCCACCAAATGTCTACTTTCTTTTTAACCACAATGAGAAATTCTACCAGCAGAAGGCAAGAACATTTCTTGCATACGTACATCACTAATTTCTTGATGAGATGGGACCTGTAGGATGGCTTGACCCACCAGTTATTTTTCCACTTTTTGCATTGGATACATTGCACTGATAGCACACCCACATGAAGCAAGTGCACTTGTAACCCAGGTAGAAGTAGGTCAAACAATGCCAGAAGTATTAAAGTTCAAAACTTGCACATGTAAAACAACAAATTAATCAGCTACAATCACCTACTTCCATCTGAAGCAGCCAGCTATCACCTTGAAATTAATGGTCTCACAAGGAATTGCTCACTTTCTACCAAAGACCTAGTCACCTGGATGTAGGACCAGAGTAAGCAAGGGTGAATAAATTTCTGCATTTACCACAGAAGATACTTCAAACGTGACTGGAAGAACATACATGGCATATTTTGGCTGCAATGTTAAACAGAGGCCTGCCTGCCAAGGTGAATTTAAAACAAGAACATGCCTTAAAGCTGGGCATGGAGTTCTCCAAAGCATTCCAAATATTTTCACTTCATGTAATAGCTACAAAATGTAGATTAATTGGTCATTTACCACAGCTGCTGTTCATGAAACATTTCTTTATACAAACTGACTTTTACATTTGCTTACATAATAGTAGTTCCTTCATCTCAAAAAATAATTCACATAAGTGGTTCTAAACTGAAGATAGAAGTTCTAAGCCTTTCTGAAGATAGTGTAAAAGGTGCTCTGTAAATGAAAGTTCTTATTTCTTTAGCAAATATGGAACATTCAAATGTCAAATCTCATGCTTAATTACTTTTGGTCAAATACCCAAATGAGGATGGCATAGTGCTGCAGCTAGTAGAGTTGCTGCCTTACAGCACCAGAAACTCAGGCTCAATCCTGACCTTGGGTGCTGTCTGGGTGGAGTTTACATGTTTTTCACTGTGATCACATAGATTTCCTCCAGGTGCTTCAGTTTCCTCCCACATCCCACACAATCTAGGCTTCCTCCCACACAAGACATGTGTTGGCAGTTTAATTGGCCACTGTAAATTGGCCCTGGTGTTGTAGGTGAATGGTAAGATACAAGGAAAGTTGATGAGAGTGTGTGGAGAATTAGAAACAAAAACAAAAAAAAGAAATCAGACTCATGTGGAATTAGTGCAATTAGGAGGTTGATGGTCAGTATGGATTCAGTGTTTCAGTGCTGTATTTCTCTTTGACTCTTTTAGAAAAAAGTAATTGTGCTTGAAATGCAGTGACTTCATGAAAAGTTTTTGCTGGTTAACCCACACAATGAGATACATAGTATTATGTTAGAAGCAGCTGCTGTGCATTGTCCCCACCACTGATAAAAACAATATAACAAAGCACAAGTATGCATTTTCGAGACTGACAGGTTTTCCCAATTTCCAAGGTCAATCAAAAAAACTGCAAGCATATGTACTTATTTCTCATTAACCCACCAACATGGACTAGCAGTATGCTGCTAGACTAAAAATAAAAAAGGCTGGTGTTCCAAGATAATGGGCTTCCCATTGATTTCCCATTGGAGCCCCAGCTCTAAAATGAAAGCATGTTTAGACACATCTAAAGTTATCATTGGTAATGTGACATCCAAAGCATTCTTGTACCATAGCAATATCAGAAGATATATGGGACTATAAATAAAAATCAAAAGGGCAAAAACAAGAAGTTGTCAAAAGATCCAATTTGTATCCCCTTGTAAAAAAAAATTGTTGAAACCTACCTTTACTGAGTCTCTGTCTGTTCTCATGGGAAGCCACATCATTAAATAAATGAACGAGGTTGCAATCAAGAATAGAGCAGGAAAAATGGGAAATGGGGAATGGGGTGGGAGGGAAAAACAAGCACCTGTTATCATGATTGTCAGGTTATCCAATCACCAGATGTGTTGTTTCCTGGTAAAGTACATTTTCACATCCTTTATTAACACACTTACAGATGGGACTCAAGTTTTAAATTCGCATCAGGTGACATCAGCAGTCTGTCCCACCCTACCTCCCAAGCCGAACGCCAAGATATTACTTTTCATTAGCAAAAAACAAAGTATAAATAATTCAGTATTATAACAATTATTGTGACATGGCAGATAGGACTATTTTGGTAGGGTCAAGGGTACTTGTATTTTTGCACAATTGCGTATTCTCCAGCAGTGTTGTTTCTTTGCTTAACAAGAACTCTCGAAACTTAAACAAGGGTAAAAGTTTGTTCTTGATGATTTCATTACATTTGTGAATCTTCAAAGTTGAAGAACAAATTAACTACTTTGTTTATTGATCCATCTGGCTCCTACTTGCAAGTACGAAGTAGGAAATGAATCCACTGGAAAAAAAAGTGGAATTTACCATGTAGTGATATGGTCATTTCCTTATCACTAATCCTCTTAAAGGCGGCAGCTGAATACATTATCGGACTCTACATAGAGAGACTGACTAATCATTTCAATAAACCCCAGAATGATTTGGTCAAAAAATATCTTTATCTTAACAAGTACAAACTACTTTATTTTTTCTTACTTTAGTGATAATTTACCACAGATAAGTTTCCCTACCCATGAATTAATGAAGAAAGCAGGTGGATAGTTTCACAACTTAATGTTGAAAATTATTCAAGCAGTTCTGGAATTTAGCATTTTTCCTGGTTGCAAAATCATCCCTATTTATATTGATGGAGAGGTGCCATAAAGAATGAACATACTGATCTTTAAAAGAACATACAATGACTGTACAAAGGGGCAAGAGTAAGAGATGGAGGAGATGGAGGCAAGTTCACAAGGCACTAATGGTAAGCCTAAGTTCAAGTGTCACTTTAGGGACCTAATTAGCTTCAGCACTGGCAACACTTGCCATCAAAGTCTATAAAACCCTCTTTCAATGAGAAAATTGATCCCTTTAACAGTAATAAGAGATTGTTTACATTTCAGCTTAATTTATAATTATTCACTTCAAAATCAGAAGCAATAATGTGCCGTAATTTGGTAAATTCGGTCAATTGTTGAAAGGGAAATATTTCCTACATCAAAAAGATGTACACATTAAATAACAAGATAAAGGAATCATTCAGTTCGCCATTCTTCATTGCTTCCAAGTGTGTATTAGGAAAAATAATTACACCTTATTTCAGTTATAACACTGCCTCTCAATTTATCCAGGAGGGGTTCCAGATTGTTTAGTGCAAACAGTTTGAGATGTTTTATTCTTGGATAATTCCTCCAAGTGAGTGAATATACATCAATGCTGCTTCTTTGGCATCAAAGAATTTGGACTTAGCAAGCTAAGGCTAGCTATAAAGCACTACCCTGAATGATGCAATGGTTCTCTTGTTGGGAGAACTTGGGAGTACTGATGTTTAAACTGTATTGTGGACAATACAATATCCAGCCTCTCCCACACAAAAAAATGAAAGCATTTTGCATCAATGTTTATTGATCAATGTAATGTTTATTTATGAAGTATCAAATTTAAATGACCTTAAATTTGATGAAAAAATTAAAAATGACTTAAATATACTAACTTTAATATCACAAACTTTACATGAAAAATGGGAAAGTAGGAAGGTAAAGAATCACTGTTACAATTAAAAATTTCAAAACAGATACACGTTAAGAGTATTATCAGGTACAACACCAAGACAATTTGGAGTTGAGATACAGATTAGCATTAATCTAGCTGAACAGTGGAAAAAGACCTGGAAGCTAAGTAGCTTACTCCTGTTACTATGTCACTAAAGAAATAAGATACTAACAACCAGGTTCCCATTTTGAGATTACAGCCTACTTTAACTCCAGTTTCAAACATTGTTTACCTCTTTGATGATCTGTTTCATGGTGCTTTTTCTCATCTTTCATAGCACTTGATAATGCCAGTAGTCCCGCACTGCTTCCAACAGAAGGGATTCCTGGAGGCTGCAGTCCAGATGGGTGCGGAGTGAGGGGTACTGGAAGTGCATGACCGTGGGATAGATGTTGAGCTTGTAGTTGCTGCTGCTGCTGTGGAAAAATTAACTTGTATTAACATACTGTGTGAAAAAATTTAGAAAATGTTCATAAAATCATGAGAACATTTACTGAGAAATATATTTTTGCAAAAAATTGGCAGATTTGCAAAAAAATTGCAAAAAAAACCTGGCAGATGCAGTTCAACCCAGATAAGTGTAAAGTGGTTCATTTTGGTAGGTCAAATATGATGGCAGAGTAGTATTAATGGTAGGACTCTTGGCAGTGTGGAGGATCAGAGGGATCTTGGGGTCCGAGTCCATAGGACGCTCAAAGCGGCTGTGCAGGTTGACTCTGTGGTTAAGAAGGCATATGGTGTATTGTCCTTCATCGGGGAATCGAATTTAGGAGCCATGAGGTATTGTTGCAGCTATATAGGACCCTGGTCAGACCCTACTTGGAGCACTGTGCTTAGTTCTGGCCGCCTCACTACAGGAAGGATGTGGAGGCCATAGAGAGGGTGCAGAGGAGATTTACAAGGATGCTGCCCGAATTGCAGGGCATGCCTTATGAAAGCAGATTGAGGGAACTCGGCCTTTTCTCCTTGGAGCGACGGAGGATGAGGGGGGACCTGATAGAGGTTTATAAGATGATGAGAGGCATTGATAGGGTAGATAGTTGGAGGCTTTTCCCCAGGGCTGAAATGGTTGCCACAAGAGGACATAGGTTTAAAGGTGCTGGGGAGTAGATATAGAGGAGATGTCAGGAGTAAGTTTTTTTTACTCAGAGAGTGGTGAGTGCGTGGAATGGGCTGCTGGAAACGGTGGTGGAAGCAGAAACGATAGGGTCTTTTAAGAAACTTTTGGATAGGTGCACGGAGCTGAGAAACATAGAGGGCTATAGGTAAGCCTAGTAATTTCTGAGGTAGGGACATGTTCGGCACAGCTTTGTGGGCCGAAGGGCCTGAATTGTGCTGTAGGTTTTCTATGTTCTTAAAAAAAAGTAGTTATCTCTTTCACCTTTTTCCCCCCAATCTAATAATTTATTGGAAGAGAAGGCTCTGGTATTCATGATAGGATGAAGGTGAAGGTGGGGGTATGTGGATATCCTACCAAATTTAGGAGTAGGTCCTTATCAAAAGTACTTTCTACCATTTTCCACCCAGCAGTTAGTAAACTATCCTATTAACCAGGCTATCATCAGGTGAGAAAACCAGCAGCATAGTGCTGTAACTGAGGACACTTGGGGATATTTCTCTGCAACCACAAGAAAGGGATACAGAGATTTGGGTTTAAATGGTGTAAAAGGAAAAGAGTAGTATTCATTTGGTTATGGGCAAGAGATAGGCACTTGGTTACCATAGTGATGGGTTAGGGTACAGTGAAGGGGTGGGTGGTGGTGAAGAAAGGTCAATCAAAAAACGAGGAAGTGAGATAGTGAGATACTAAAGACATTAGCAATTGGTTGGTCAAATCAAGAGACTAACTGGGGTGAAACAGACTACAGTTGGATAGATAAGCCACGAGTAACAAAAACTGCGTTGTGGGGTTGATTGTGCATTTCTGCTCCTCCAGCCCACAAGATGTACTATGAAAGGCAATTCCTGAGCTATCAGCTCCATCAGGTTGTGTGTCCTGGGAAACTCAAATATCAACTCTTAAATTTTAATAAGCCTCCCAATTGTACAGTGGGTCTGCTGATTTGATTATGTTAGTGACTTGAGCTATTAAAACACTAGTGAATCAAGGATGTGTTCCATGATTTTAAACTTTGAACAACCTCTCCCAACATTTTTAAGCCAGTTTAATTATCAAGGCCCAAATGTATATGCACAAGTATTTATATGACCATGCTGCATTGCTGTTTATAGCTATTAAAAAGTGTTTCACAATTCATCTGCTGTTTAATAGTTTCTTTTTAAAAAAAGCACAATTGAATCTAAAGAAAACAAATGTTAGCCTTTGTACAGAATTGAAAGCTACATTTGCAACAGTTTAAAAATGCTGTAAAACTTCAGATCTAGACAAGCATGGGCGAGTGCTCTGGATATTCACTTACCCAGCTCAACATTTTCAAATTTTTTCAATCCCAATTTCTAATTGTTTCATGCACAGGTCTTAATCACACAGATTGCTAGTGGAATGGTTTAGATTGTAATTCAGATAACCAGTTTGAATAATATTCCAGCTTAAAAATTGCCAAGAAAACATGATTAAAAATTAACAGATACAAAACAATAAAAAAAATGCAGAAATAATTGTAAAGCATAATGTAGCACATTAACCAAGAATAAGTTTCAACTACTGTGGCACACTGAATAGTCCTTAAATGCCAGAAATTTAAGCTATTCCAAATGAAACAACAGCACATTACTGTAAGAAGCTATATTAAGAATCTTAACTTAAATTAGCCATCTGCCCCTCCACAAATCTGCTGAAAAGAATTGACAATAAAAAAACCATCGCCTCAGCATTAAGTGCTTAGCAAGGGTTAACCTGTGAAAAAAAGTGAATTAAATAACGCAGAAAGGAGCCTGACTGCAGTGACTATTTAAAGCCCTTAGAGTGTCCTTAGCAGTACTTCAACAAATTACTAAAGGAATCTGATGTAGCAGAGATTCAGCTCCTTAGGCTTGCTCAATAATATTGAAGTAATTGTAAACTCTGCGCACGTTTGGTGATGCTCGAATAAAAAGCTAGAGGCCTGCCCTTGTCCTCTTTGCTACCCTGCGAGTTTATGTTGTGACAGGTTTATTTGAGTGGGACTATGATGCATGCACCAGCAGCTTCACTGACAAGAGTTTAAAGTCTGTTTTACCAGTACACTGGCAACACAGAGAAAAGCCCTCAAGAGGCTAGGATTTGAGTGTTTGACCTCAGCTAGAGCTGCATGAAGCTTTGTGCTGTACTAACCATTGCTGGGTAGATGGGTTGCTACTGTTGACAAGTAGAAGGAGCAATAAAAGGAATGCAATTTAGTTGGTGCATTATGGTATATATAATCCACAAAAAAACCTACATATCAAATACATCAGGATTCCCTCAGTTGAATATTAGGATTATAATATTTTTACATTTATTGGATCTAATTAAAAATCAATCTTCAATATTAGTATTACAGTAGCTTTTAATGAGCTGTAACAATTTAATGTAATTGAAAATGCAACTATTTATTTCATTACAGCAAATTGCTGTACTTTGTTAAATAACTAATTACATGAATAAGTTTAAAAGTATTCAAAGCTAAGGGAACATGATTTCATTTGCAGGGAGTCAGAGGAAAAGGAAAATAAACACAAGCAAAAGAGGTAAAATATAGGACAGCAGCAAGTTTTAATGGGAATGCTACATTGTGAATGCTTTACATAAATCTGAGGCACAGCATTAGAGTCATAACAAAGATCAAACTATATATATGTATCTCTCTCTCTGTCTATATATATATATCTATCTATCTAAGTTAACTGACAATGTATTTTTGAGTGAACAAAATAACCGTTTTGGAACAATTCAACCCAGCATCGCAGTCGCAAATCGAATTTGAATAATAAATAAGGAAACCCACATGAATGATATAAAAATGGAGGGCTATGTGGGAGGGAAGGGTTAGATGGATATAAGAACGGGATAAAATGTCAGCACAACATAGTGGGCCAAAGGGCCTGTACTGTGCTGTAATGTTCTATGAACAGCAGAACTCAAGCTTCTTTTTCCAATATGGATCATATCTAAGAGCCACATGCAAATTTTCAGACAAAATATATTAATATGCAGATACTACAAACTGTTATTATGACCATCCCTAAATATCTTGGTTGAGGGTTTTTGCACCAATGAGGCAACACCATTGCAAAGGGACAGCAAACCAAAATGCAAAAATTACATCAAGTCTCCTGTTCTTTACACGCCACAGGTCTATAATGAGCTCCTGTATCATGTGGGCCCCAGATGTACTTTGACATATGTGCCTGGAAATTTATCTCAGGTTGGCAGTGCTAAATGCACTATATTATTGCAACAAAGTTGACCCTGAAATTCAGTTCCATTGACCATAATAAAATAATGATATGTCATAAGAATAAAATAAAAAAAAAATTAGCTCTGCATTTTTTTACTGTGTACCGAGGGGAAAAAGAAATGGTGGGTGATGTGCAACAAATTCAGTTTCAGGCTTCTGGCTTCCCAGAGAAGGGAAGCTGCAAGCCTCAAATTGGTATCCCAACACAATTGATTGGATCCCTTTTCTGACAATGATAACAAGTTGCTTCATTGAAAGGGTCCAAGGGAAAGGAGAATTGGAATTTGGCTGCCTACACAGCCTGCCTTGATTCAGAAATGTGCTCTGGCACCTTCCTGCACTGCAAAAATAAAAAAAAACTTCCAAATGTTTTGAGTTTTTAAAAAAAATACAAACCTTCTCCACCTTTCCTTTTCAGACCAAAGGACCTGGTACAATTAAGTAGGTTTTATGCAAAACAATGTTTTATTTGTGCCTGAACTATGTATCCAAGTCCCGTACTCAGCATGAAGTGGATTAAGATGTTCCCTCCCTGAATATGACAACTCAGCATCCCATTCCCCCACCTTAACCATTTTTGAATATTTGGCTACATGTTTGTAGCAAAACAGATAGCCATGAGCTGAATTTTTCCAGTTATTTGATTTTCCCCATAGACATTTCAGTATGGGCTCACAAGTGCAACAGAAATGATGGCCAATGGATAATTTAAATTTTGACCAGGGAATAGATAGACAAAACACTGCTTATTTATTCACATCAAACACTTTAAACAAATCTTCCACTTCAACACATGATCCTCTGCCACTTCCACCATCTCTAACAGGACCCCGACACCAAACATATCTTCCCCTCCCCACCCCTTTCTGCCTTCCACAGGAACCGCTCTCTCCATGACTCCCCAGTTCACTCCTCCCCTGCCCACCCATCCGCATTCTGGGAACTTTCCACTGCCCCCACCATAGATGCAACACCTGCCTCTACACCGCCTCTATCTAGGGACCCAAACAGTCCTTCCAGGTGAGAGAGATTCACCTGCACCTCCCTTAATATTATCTACTGCATTTGGTGCTCCAAGTGTGGCCTCCTCCACATTGATGAGATGAAACACGGACTAGGTGACCGTTTCGCAGAACGACTGCGCTCTGACCGTAACCACGACCTGCATCTCCCCATTGCCAGTTACTTCAACTCCCCCCTCCCACACTATCACAGATATGACAGTCCTCTGCCTCCTCCACTGCCAGGAGAATTCCAAGCGCAAACTGGAGGAACAGCACCTCATTTTCCCTCTTGGAACCTTGCAGCCTAACGACATGAATATTGAATTCTCCCACTTTAGGTAATCCCCACCACCCTTCCCCACAACATGCCCCCCCTTAACTTTGCTTCTTCCCTTTCCTAGCCTCTTTCTACATTTTCCTCTCTCTCCTTACCTTTGACCCATCCCCCGGTGGATCTGCTCTCCCCTCCTCCCCCGCACCTGCCTATCACCATCTCTTACCTGCATCTACCTATCACCACCCTGTGCCCACCCCACCTCCCCTCTTTCATCCACCTATCACTGCTCTGCTTTTCCCTCTTATATAATGGGCTTCCCCTTTTCCTATCTTCAGTCCTGAAGAAGGGTCCTGACCCGAAACATTGACCACCTGCTTTTCTCCATCGATTCTGCCTGGCCTGAGTTCCTCCAGCATCATGTTTTTCATCTGGATTCCAGCATCTGTAGTCCTTTGCTTCTCAAATCTTCCACTGTCCTGAGATTATGATAGAGTGGTCTCGTATGCAATCTTTTGCCAGGAGGCCAGCTCCCATCAGATCAACATGACCCAGCCAGTGCAGTAGAACACCATCCCACAGCAAGTCGTCAGCTGCACTAACTGCTTTGACACCTAGTTGAACCTTCACAGGTTGCCAACAAAATGTAATTATGTCATAAACATTCAAAATCACCAAGGAGCTCAACTAAGGAAAACAAAATTAAAAAAAAGATTGCAAATGAAAATAGCACTCACACTGAAAAACAACCAAAACAGAATTAAATCAATTAAAACAAACTACTTCATATTGCCCCAGTAGTTCTTCCTTTTCATTGATTTCAATGGGCTTGGTGCACTTGCACCTGGGCAGATGTTCTAGCCTAAGAGCTGCCCCATTGGATTCCATGATGAATCCAGTGATGCAGTGCAGGGCATTTAAGCAGCAGACAGAAGATGCCTTCACTGGCTTAAGCCTACACCAGCACTCGTCTTAAGGGCTTCCATGGAGAAACACAAACAAGTACAGCAGAAGCACGAGTACCTAAGTGGAATAATTCCCTCATTCACATACATTTGCAGCACTGGATAAACAAGGGTGCAGGTTTTAAGGTGCACTGGTAGACACATTACTACTCCAGATACAAAAGTACATCAAGGACACTTAATCTGGATCAGCTGTAATATTCTATTTATGTATACAGTTCTGTTACTCTAATTAATAGATGGCTTACTATCAGTAGTTACCTTTATTCTTCGAGTGCACAATACCGTTTCTAGAACAGTATAAAAATGCTCTATTTACTGAGAAACTAAATTTCTATTGCATTATGTAATTTTAGGACATAGAACACTACAGCATAGTACAGGCCCTTCAGCCCACAATGCTGTGCTGACATTTTATCCTGCCCTAAGATTTTACTAGATAATAATTTACAGAAATTGTTGTTTTAATACATACACAGATTCCAGCAAAGATTTAAATATCTGGCACTCAAATGCACCCCTAAATATTATTGCAAATGCGCACTCACACACACTCAAGCTGCAAAGCTGAAAACCCATGCAATTATTTTTTCAGAGGATTAAAATGTTTTTTGGGAAAAAAATAAAATGAGGTAGTTTTAAAATGTATTACATGCTCCTATGGCCTCTTCCCGAAAAGAGCTAAAGGAATACAGTAAATCTCCAAAACTCTACTATACAACTATTCAAAAACTCAATGGTTCAGCATCTGGCTCACCAGGTGATATTTGCCATGTTCCCATTAAATTCTCTGGAGTCCTGGTTCCCACACTCCCTTCAAACTGAGCAGCAAACAGTTTCCCATACTCCCTTTCAACTTACTGGGTTCACAGGAAAATATATTATAATCTTGTGTAATATCTAAAAAAAAATGTAAAGTACATCAGGATATTAATAGGAATAATATCCAAGAGTCCAGAAAATTTGCCAGTCCGGTACTGCCAAAGCACTGAGTGTGTATCATCGGAGTTCTACTGTACTCAATCTTCATAAGTACAGTGCATTATGAGCCACATAATAAGTACATGATAAAAATACATACAAGCCAGAGAATTAAAACAGGAACTTATGCACAGCATAATCATAAAAAAGTTTAAATTCAGAAATTTTTCATGCTATGCAATTTCTCTAGTAATCCAAGTTTACACAAACATTTACATTACAGCAAACTAGGACCTGCTGTCAATTATTTGCCCCCCCCAAAAAAAAAGCATATTTATGATATTTTCCAATAATTTGGCTTTGCATAAACATTTTCTTTGAACAGCCCAAGAAAGTGAATTTGTTCTCTCTGTTAAACAAATATAACTTGAGTATTTGGGATTTCAGGGATAGAAAAGTATTGTTGGGATAAAGCAGTTTCATTTAATAGGCTCTTGATTTTCTCAGATATTGAAGACAAAATATCAAGCTATCCGTGTCTTCAGGGAATATATGAAGGTGCAGAGGATGTTCCCAGGGGGGAGAATTATAGCCATAAGAAGAAACAGGCTAGTTACTTCCTTTGCATCAAAGGATATTGAGGGGAGATTTAATTAAGATGTATAAAATTATGAGAGATTTGGGCTGGGTGAACAGGAAGAATCTATTCTTTGGCAAAGAGGAATAGATATAATTGGTAGAAGAACTAGAGGGTAGTTGAGGATTCCCTCCCCCTTCTCAATTCGTAGTGAGAGTCTGAACACACTGCCTGAAAGGGCTGTGGAGGTAGAAACCTTTTCTAGATTTAAAAAGTACCAACCTGAGCACTCAAGAATCATAATATACAATACAATATACAGACCAATAGCTGGGTAATGGGATTAATCTAAATTGCCTGTGCTGCAAATTTCTACGATTGATTTTATGATTTACTGGAAAACTTAGAATTTTGTTAATTGCTTAATCTACGCCATCCTGAGGGATCCTTATCCTTAAAGTTCACATATCAAATAAAACGAAATGAAACCAGTTACAGAATCACCAGAAGCTTGCAGCACAATGGGTCATTATTTGGCCCATTAAGTCCATGTCAACTCGACGCAAGAGCATTCCAGCTAGTCACGCCACCTCAACCTCATCTTCCCCTCCCCCCACACCACCCAACCCCCCATCCTGCAAGATTTCCCCCCCTTTCAAGCATTTATCTGTTCTGTTTTGAACACTGTGACACAATCTCCATCTACTTCTATGAACACATTACAAATTTTAACCACTCTCAGCATCATCAAGCTCTCTGTCACATCATTTTCGGTTCTTTTATCAACTACCTTCATTCTGTGTTGTTTGATTCTTGACCCTTCCAACAGCAGTCTCTGACAAACCTTTTAAATACCCTTATCAAATCCTCTGCCAACCTCCATTCCAAGGAGAACTCCAGCTCCTCCAATCCATTCAAGTCAGTATTGAGTGTGTATTTTGTAATTGGTATATACGAGGAGGAAAAAGCTAGGCTAAATTTAGTGGAAAGCAGCCATGGATTGGGGTGCTGGAAGCACAAAGGGCACTCAAAGTCTTAAGCAGTCGCCTGCAATAGAGGATGACTCGCTTCTACTTTCTGGGTTCCGAGTTGACTAATTATGCCAATGTGGGAAGCACAGACTCTTTCACAGATGAGGTCAGAACTGGCAGGTGGTTATTTTGTGGTGATCTGCACCTTCCATTGCTTATGCTGGGCCTCTGTATACTGCCAATGCTTGGCCTCAAGGTTCTCAATACCACTCCAAATGCTCTACTTTGAGCAGTCATGGCTCAGAGGTTCCCAGACATTAGTAGAGATGTCACACTTCTTGAAGGAAGCTTTGAACACCTCCTTAATTCATTTTCTCTATCTGCCTGGTAATCTCTTCCCATCGATTTCTGGAGTTGGGCATCAGTACGTGAATGACACGGCCTGCCCAGCATGGCTGAGCAAGTGCAGCTTGGACCTCAATTCTGGTGATGGCAGCCTGGGAGAGGATGCTGACATGGGTCTACTTATCCTTCCAATGAACTTTGAGGATTTGGGGTTAGAACATTAGTGCTATTTTTTCCAGTGTAGATAGACCAGGTTTCAGAAGCATATAGTAGGGCAGGGGTCACTGCTGCTAGGTCTGGGGTCTTGATTTTTGAATATCCTTTTCCCCATCTGGAGGCAGTGGTGAATTTCATCGTCGCTAAGAAGCAGCTTCTGAGATATGGAAAGTGATCCATCTTTTCCAGGATCTCCCCCAAACCTTTGTTGCCAGAGGAAATTGGTGGAGGACCTTAGCCTTCTGAATGTTGAGTGCGAAGCCCATAGTCTCAGATGCTCCAGTGAATGAGTCGGCAATGTCTTGTTGCTCAGCCTCTGAGCATGCACAAATGCAAATGTTATCTGCATCCTGAGGCTTGATTAATGGCATTTGTGCAGCAATAGATGCAGATCCGCAGCATGGCAACCATTACAACATCACCTTTAAATTAATGGTTGACATGGGTGCAGATTGCTCATTGGTGCATGGCAACATGCCTGAACAATTGTTTAGTGCTAGTCCATGGACAAGCTACCTTATATTTTGCAGGTACACTACTGGAAGGCTCTGTATCATATGATACAAGAACACAGCAAGAAAACCAGGAGTGACTGTAGCCAATTACAGAAAATGGCCGAGGAAGTGACTGACTAGAGGCACTTCGTATTGTTTTAAGTGGAGGTCCATAGTCCTTGCATGGTACCATTGGGTCTACAGAAGCTTTTGGCACTATATGGGTACTTTTCCTTGACTCAGTATAGTAGCATTATTGGGTACAAGGCCCAGATTTGCATTAGGCAAAAGTAAATGGGTGTGGGCCCTGGACTAAGGCCATCTTGCTATACCCCTAAACCATATGTGAAGAAGCAGCACAAGTGAGGAGAGAATGGACTGTTGGAGACAATTCAACATAACAAATGGACAACTCCATTAGTGGTGTTACCAAAAGCAGAGAAGACAGTACAAGTATGCAGCGTCCATAAGGTTACTCAGAACAGAACCATTTGTCCACTTTGCAAAATTTGTTAGCAGAGCAGGCAAGTTCTCAAATATTTTGGTAGACTGGACTAGTTGTATACCTGTGCACAGCTAAATGTGGATATAGGAAGTCACAGCCACCTGTCCAATACACTGCACAAGAGTTGTATGCTTGCACCAAGTTGTCAAATGGGATCACAAACTTCAATCCGTAATGCGCAAAATACTGCAGGGAATCCAAGATGACCATGCAACCAAAAAGATATCCTTGTTGTCAGAGACTGAGCAGGAGCACTTCTAGAGGAAGTGCTTGGGCAGATTGTGGCACCACAATGTACAGTTGAAACAGATAAGCGTGCAGTTACGCAGCTTGGTCAATTATGATTTTAAAATTGATCAGAATAGGAAGAGACCTGTCCAGCAGAAAGCAGTGGCAGTTTAGAAAGGGAGAGAGCTGACAAATGTTACTCAGTATCACTCTTTCCTGGGAAATGCCTCAAGCATTACTCAAAATCTTTACCAGGTTTGACCACCATATTGATTCTTCTTCACAAGATCTTATACAACAATGAACTCTGGTTCTAGGGTGAAGGGTAATGATAGCCTTATGAGCCACATAGAGCAACGCTTAGTAGTTAATCTTTCCTGGTCTATTGTGACTTACAATGTTAATGACAACAGATGCTGTGTGATGCTTCCATCTATGGGGCAGGTTGGTCATCACCCATGTTGCCAAATCAGGGCATGCACTGTCAATTGCAAACATTTCTCACAGCATCCTCTTCAGTGAGAAAAACAATACCCAAGCTGTAAGAGAGACTCTAGCTATCATTTTGATTTCAGAAGTTTATAGCTGACAGGCATCGCGCTCTGGTATGGACCATAAACTGCTGATGGTGATCCTTGGATGCTAGGCAACAGCTAATTTGGAGCAGAATATTTTCAACTGCAAGCCACTGGAAATGATTTTCCAGTCACAGCTGATGCGAGTGCCAAAGCCACTTGTACTGGTGTTGCCCTGAGGCAGGGGTGGACTTAATCAGAGATGGGACCTAGGCTTTCTGGAAAAGATACTATGGGCTGGTGATTTAGGGCTGCTTGAAGTGGGATCATAAAGTGGCGATTTCAAAAGTACCACAGGTGCACATACACAAGGATGCCCATGCTCAGCCAATGGGAATTGTTCATGCGATGGCTGTAGCTCCAGGGTACTGGTATTGGTTTGGGATTGACTAGAATACTGAGGAGCTCATGAAACCCTGCTCAGTGTGTCAGGACTGCACTTCACAGCAGCCTACAACAGTTGTCCAAATGTGGAGTTACTCAGTTTGTCCCTTAATAATGACTTCTTTAATCCTGAATTGGACCATTTGCTTTAAGCTGGCTGACAGCAACTCAAAGTGGTTAGGATTTCTCTGACACAACCATTGCTGGGCAGAACATTGGTCAAGAGGTACCGGAAACCTGAAATTGACCAGAGTAGAAAGTTTGGGTATAACTGAAACAATCTTGCAGTTGAAGACATCACAAAGATCAAGAAAACCTGTAGATCAATAAATTTATAGTAATTGAGCATTTACATACAAATAGTTAACTGATAGTGAGATGATATACTTACTCGAATTAGACAATAAGACAGTCAGCCATTTGGCCCATCGAGTCTGCTCTGCCATTCTATCATGAGCTGATCCATTCTCCCATTTAGCCCCACCCCCCCATCTTCTCACCATAATCTTTGATGCCCTGGCTACTCAGATATCTATCAATCTCGGCCTTAAATACACCCAATGACTTTGCTTCCGCAGCCGCCCATGGCAACAAATTCCACAAATTCACCACTCTCTGGCTAAAGACATTTCTCTGTATCTCTGTTCTGAATGGGCACCCTTCAATCCTGAAGTCATGCCCTCTTGTACTAGACTCCCCTACCATGGGAAACAACTTTGCCACATCTACTCTGTCCAGGCCTTTTAACATTCAAAATGTTTCAATGAGGTCCGCCTTAATTCTTCTGAACTCCAAGGAGTACAGCCCAAGAGCCCTCAAACGTTCTTCTTATGTTAACCCTCTCATTCCTGGAATAATTTGAGTGAATCTTCTCTGAACCCTCTCCAACAAAATACTCAGGCTGTGGATGAACCAGACTCAAAAGGTTTAACATAACTTGCTTTTCAAGTCTATTAAGCAAGCATTTTTAGAACCTAAGTGTTTTTGTTACTTGATGTCGGCATAGCTTCCATTCATCCACTCCAGCTTTCTCTACATGGCTCTTATCATCTGAAATGGGAAATCCCAATGGGGGTATTTTTGTGGCTAAGCACTCTTTCCCAGTTTGTCTAGAAATTCCTTAGCAGTTACATGGGCACGTTCAATACTTGCTGCACAGCGCAACCATGACTGCCTTGATTGTAGAATTTTGCCTGTCAAAACTGAAGCCAGGGAGAGAATCTCAATGATGGAGATCATGACTACATTAGTAGTTGGAAATGGGAAGGGATCAAGGAGAGCTGGCACTTAAAAAAATAAAAAGGGAACTCTGCGAGTTGCTGAACCAGGACCGAATTGGAAAGATTTATTTTCACCATGCAGAAGCAGGTCTAGTATTAGAAAGAAACAACCAAACTGCTGGAGGAACTCAGTGGCTCAGGCAGCATCCGTGGAGGGAAATGGAAAGTGGACGTTTTGGGTGGAGACCCTTCATCTCAACTCATGTTAGAAAAACTTGCTTCTCTAGGAATAGCCTGCAAACTAACTGCAAACTCCAAACCAAATACAAATCCTAGAAGAGGTGTCTGAATGTTCATTACATATCACTGATGCCACACTGCACATTATATTAGTAGGCAGACAAAGCAACCAAGAATCATGCTCACAGATTTGGCAATCCACACTGCAAGTCTGTGACTTTCATTCGGGTTTTAGTTTTCAAAGTTGGAACACTTACTGCAGAAAAATATGATGTGGCATTTTATGATCTAATGTCTAGGCAATCAATTCTGCAGCCGTCCCACATTTTAGGAATGTGGTCAGTTTGGCACTTATTGACCATCTCCAGTTGCCGAGAGGATGGAAGTACAATTTAATGTGACTGGGTGGATGACTAAGCCACCTGAGGGCAGTTAAAAATTACAAATCATTTTTGTGTGGTACTGAAGTCACACAGAGAACAGAACAGGCAAAAATGGCAAGTGATCTCTTCTAAAGTATCTCAATCAAGCAGATGGGTTTTTATGTTTATCCTGTATTATTCCTCTATCTTATAACCCATTTTCTCAGGAGTTGCCAACTTTTTATTTTTAGATTTAAAACAAGAATGAATTCAAATTCTCAAACTGCCGGAACTTGTATTATTAGTCTAAATCTTGACATTATTAGTTCAGTAACAAGACTATAGCTCTACCTGTCAATAACTTTGTAATTTATGTCCACATTAGGGGATGTAAAGTCATGGGATGGGTTGCAAACAAAACCACAAACACAAGCTGAAAAAGCAAATACAAGCACACCAGGGAGTAACAAGTATGGCTCCATATTTCCATGCTCCAAAGCAAGTTTATTCCCCAAGCTGAGAAAAGATCATTTTCAGAGATCATAAGGCAGGGATAGTGTGATTCATCACCATCATTCCTGAACTCCCAAAGAGACTAACATTCTAATATTGTCACAAAAAAATCCACAGAAACTACAGAAAAATTCATATACATGCCCATAAAATTAAGTCACTATACTTAACAATAAACACACCCAGATTGCAGAAAATAATAGTTAAATATAACTATAAAACTGCCAGGCCCTAATGGAAATTCATACAGCATCATGCTAAAGAAAAACAGCTTGTGATCCTTTTTTATTAATCAAAGAATCTCTCCTACAGTATCAAGTTTCTGTTAATGCACTGGGAAATCACTACTCATGCATACAATGCTTTCTGTCCTCCAGTCAAAAGGTCATGACTCTAACTCCTTAGCTGCTATTTGTCCATCTGGTGAAGGCATACTGCCAATGTAGCCATATTGGTTTTTCAGTCCACACACTGCCACTTTGCACCCTAGCACACTCAAGATTTACATGTGATCTGCAAAATACTTGATGTAACGCAAGGAACAGGCACAGGTGGGAGCCATACAGCCCTTCAAACCTGCTGCACTGGCAATGTTTATGCCCAAATTCCTTCATCTCTCAATGTCCTCTTTAAAAAAAACCCATCAGTCTCAATCTTGAAAATAGTCAGTGATTGAAATCCACAATCTTCTAGGGAAGGGAATTTTTAAAGATTCTTAACTCTGTTAAAGAAATTTTTCCTCTGTCCTAAAGGGCCTACTCCTTATCTTGAGATACTGCACCTGATTTAAACTCTCTGGGTAGGCCTTACAACTCCTTGAAATCTAGCAATGTTCTTGGAGAGTTTAAATGATGCACGAGGCTCTGTACAAAACATTTTCCTAATCCAAACCTCCCTCCTCAGGTTCTAAACCTCACATTCTGCACTTGCCCTGGGCTTAAATTAATATGGATGTCCTATAGCAGCCCAAGGTCTCCTCCTCCAGAGTTCCCTTAGAATTCAGCACATCTTTTATCCATGTCAAGTGTATACTCCAGTTTCTTATTCGAGACTCCTCCTTTATCCTCTCTGCAAAAACTATCAACGCACAGTTCAACAACCAGATGCCCAATTTCCATTCTCTCAACTCCAAACTCTCATGAATGCTCTGAAGCAATAAAATGTTCAGTTTCTTCCTAGAGCCAAAAATATCCTGTTTTCCAACCACTATTGGACCTTGTGTGTTCTGCTGCTACAGTTACAACCCGTTCTTTGTTGATCAGTACTCATCATCAACCTATATTAACACTTAACTTTGTAAAAATAAACACAAAATGGGAAATGATAGAAACTAACTATAAAGGCAAGGGAGCACGTGTTATAATGACAGAATGAGAAATTCATTGTGTCAGAAGATACACCGAAGAATGAGAGTCAGAAATCAAACGCCACAATGAGGAGATTCATTTGAGTAATGAAAGAAAGCAAAAACAGAAAGCCATTCAATTAGTTCCATTCCACTGGTCTTTTCCTATAACATTTACACAGACACAAAGCTCTCAATTCCCCCATACCTCCATCTTTATTTTTCATTTACAAAATCAATACAACCTTCATTGGTGAGATGGCCCAGGAATTTACCAGAATCAGTACACACTCCACTGCCATTATTCTGCCTGATACAACAGAAGCCCCATGTCTGACGCAATTCAACAAAAAATATGGCAGCAAAGATACAACTGTTGTTAGGAAATGACCATCCATAATTGTGCCTCAGCTACTAATTCTGAAAGTGTAAAAATAATTCTTAACACTTCTTGACAGAATAAAAAGCACAAAAGAGAACACAAGAGAAAGACGGACATAAAAGAGGGCAAACATGAAAAAGAAGAGCAGAGGAACTGAAAGAAATGGTTCTTATAGCAATTTTCCTTGCTGTGAGCATGATGGTGCAGGTATCGGAATTTGAAAAGATTGTGGTCTGTTATTATGTCTCTATTTTAACATTTCTCAGACTCACCAATAGCCAGCATTGAAACCTTCTCTTCTCTGTGTGCTATGGCAAAGATTAAAAAATTAATACAAAGCAAAATAAGTTTTTCTACATACTTGCCCTGCAAATACTTCTAAACTATTTAAGCATTTTGCTCATTTCAACATTTTTTTTCCAAAACTCCACAGAAGATGCCTCATGGGTTAGTCTCAATCACAGCTTCCATTTTTGCCTTTAACACAGCGAGCCTCCTCTTCCCAAGGTCATTTCAGAAACATAATCTGTCCAACAACTGGCACCAAGCCGCACAAGATGCCTTAATTAAATATATTTATGGAGTTCCAGAGCCAAAGATCTGGATGGCAGATGATGGAGTAGAAGAAGGGTTTGTTGGAGAACCAGAAAGATTACAGGCTTGTAGGGCTGGTGGTACTTCAGAGATGGAGGAAGAGTGAGATTAAGAACAAACTGGAACAAAAGGAAGATAATTTTGAAAAGCAAGTTGTTGTTGAACTAGGAGCCAGCATATGTCAGTGAGTACAAAAGGTTAATGGGATTTGCATATATTAGAATACAGACAGAATAGTTTGAATTGGATCAAGTTTACCAAGACTGTAGGAGAAAGGTCAGTTAAGAAAGCATTAGAGAAGTTCAGTCTAAAAGTAATACGTTTACAAATAAGGATATCAGCAGCTGAAGAGTTGATGAAAGACAGAGGAGGAAGTAAATGGTCATGGTTGCACGTAGGTGGCTTCATGAACTAGAGTCAGGCCAAATAGACTAGAAAAGAAAAATCAGACATAGACCGTTAGATAAATGACCTCCATACTGAAATCTTTAAAGTCTTTCCTCTGCTTCTCCCATCACCAAAACCCCACCCTCCTTAGAGTACATCTGGTCCTAATGGCATGCTAAGCACTGAGCCTCTGGGCCATGACCTGTGATATAGTAAATATAGGCAAACTTTTTGAAGACTGAATAGACCACAAGCTGGCCTTGCCCTCATAGAAGAGGATACATACAGACTTTCGAGCAGAGTTCACAAATGTAAAATGGAATCATCAACCCCAACTTCATTTCCTACACTATTCTAGAGATGGAAGCCAATTACAATGACCAAACCAAGATTAGCTAACTTATTAATATTAATAAACTAGCTGGGATCTCATGGCCTTTCTTGACTGGTTCTCCTTTAGGCAGAGTAAATCCAGAGTAATTCATGTAACGATTCCTCTTTCACTCATTCCCAATATCTAAGTATTTCCATAACCTATACACTAATGAAAGGGTCATCCCTATTCCTGCAGGTCTTGAATTCCTAAAAGGGTTTCAGTGAGGGGTGACTGATAAAAGCAGTACATAACCAAAGGAATTAAACCAGAACAATTTCTTGTGTATACCAAGTTTTTCGATTCACATGATATGATATTACAGCAAAGACTAGATATTATGCCCATAGTGAGTTTGAAAGAGATTCCCTATTAGGCATATTCCACTCCTCTTTCCCTATTGCCATGCCTTTTATGAAAAAGCTTTAAGTATTTATCCATTGCACTTTTGTAAATTAGTATTGAATGTGTTCTCTTTCAGAAGGTGTGATCCAAATCGTGACAGCCTCATTACATAAAGGGAAATCTTTACTCCTCTTTGCTGCAGCCAGTATTATCTGAAATTTGTGACCTCTGGTTCCTAACAATTCAGTCAAAAATATAAATCCCAATACGAGAGGAAAGCTGGGCATCTGAGCATACACTTTTTGGAGAAACTTCCAACAGGCAATGGAGAAATGTAATAATACTGAATGAAAACCTTAACTTTTTACATACTTACATTTATACTATTTGTAAAATTCCAAGCTAAGAAGTAGAAAAGGAAAGTAGAGTCATAACCATTCCTGCAAACTGATGGAACAGAAATGTTTCAAACTTGTGAAGCTGCCAGTTCAATACCACTTTCATTACTGGGATTCCATTTGGTCACTCCATACATTCCAACAGCTGGCTTGATTCCAATGGTTAATATCTTATTCTTACACTAAGTGCATGTTTCATGTCAGAATCATGACAATTCTAGATATTACAACAGCTCTCTTTTTGCTTTCCACTGCCACTTTGTACAACTGAGCACGGTTCTTTTACTTACTACTTCAGACTACTTGAACCGTCTAATGCCCAGAATCAGTAGCTCATGTATGAAGGTTCCCACTTCCGTAATGTTTCAATACAGAAGATGGTTCTCATTTTGGACAGGAAACATTAGACAAATTAGAAGCAGTGTACATTCTAATATCTCGGCACTAGTCAGACTAGTCTAGTCCTGACTTGCTCGGTGATCCATGCAATTAATGAGAATGATTGGCTTGGCAAAGCACCAATTTTCCTCTACATTTGGGAAAGTAAATGCAATTCAATATCGATATGCACCCTGTGTTAAACCCTCCAACATAAATAAAACTATAGTTATCCTTTTGCAAATATTAGTTTTTAAAAATGGTGTTAAGAAACACATGGATCAATCTTGTTATTATTGCAAATGAAATGTACAACTTTGGATATTGTGCATTAGATCAGCTCCAACCTACTGGAGTCTTCGAAAATTGGGAAAAACTACAGAAAGCCGAGTGACAAATATGGAGGGGTAGCAGTTATGATTACTGGTGACAGTGAACACCTTTCCTCATATCAAAAATCAAAATTCATTTCAATTAAAAGCCCACAGGTCAAAAAGGAACATTGAGCCAGATCTATTTGTACCCAGACCACTGCTCAGAATTTCCTCCTGCTTTCTCCACTTATCTGGGCAGGATGGAAAGGGCCTATATGTCTGGCTGTCTGCATTAAACCCTCCAACCTTTGTAAAGAGCTGTCTGCAACCACTGGAATTGGGGTGAACTCCATTGCAGGACTCTTTGGAGTCTAGTCACAGATGCAACACCACCCTCGGTCATTTAGCAAAGCCCAGACACATGCACAAGGTTTCACTGAAACCATTGAATGTTAGCATCTCCCTTTCAAACAACAGGGCCACCTCATTCTGACTATGGCCACAGTATCAATATGGAGCAAGCTTACTCATGGGGGTTGGGGGGGGGGGGGGTGGCATATTGAAAAGAACATGCAATAAACATTTCAGGAAGTGGTATAAACACATGTGAGACTTCAACGGCTTGTACTTGTAGAGATGAAAAGAGTTAAGTATGTTTATTTGCAAATAGAGTTAAGACATCGAAGTCATCAGTGGTGGTTCAATTTGAAACCCAAATTCAAATTTACCAACATCATCACCACTAATAAATAATATATTTTGATTACCTAGGCAGATAATACCTTTCACCTTCGATTTATAAAATCATGCTTTAAGCACTAGTCCAGGTCTTATGAATATAATCTAAGATATCACTGTACTAAGAGAATGTTATTGTCAACAATTTGCACGAGTCTTTAAATCAAGCTGGATGTAGAAACTGTTTAGGGCTTTTCTCAGTGCTATCACCCAGGTAAATAAATGGCAATTCATTTCACTGCTATATGTCGGAATCCAAGGATCAATCTGAGTCACAGTCAAACTCACAGTTATGGAGAGCCAGCAAGGTAGGGCCTCAATATCCAGCCTACCAACATGTCAGAAAAGCTGAAAGAAATTCCAAGCGATGGGCTGGATTCTGACAAAATCTGGCACAATGTTCCTACTGGTCCTGTAGGTTTCAGCTATTTTATGTTGACACATCTATTTTTTGCCTATTGCTCAAAAATTGTTATAGTCGCCTACGTAGCAAGTGACTGCTTTAACTATATTCATTGTAAATTTTTTAAGAGATGTGATAAGGGTGTTTCTTCTCATCCTTTTTCAGAGAACTGTAATTGAATATTCTCAGACAGGCTAGAACAGGAGCCATTTATCTTGTACACACTTATCCATTAACATGGCTCCGATTTGATTTTGTGGGAAACCACACTTATTCTGTAGTTTAGAATGCACATTATGCAGGTCACTGTGTATTTACAGGTAATAATAGCCTCCTCACATAGCCACTAAATCAATATACATATCTAAAAAATATAGTTAAGGTCATTGGTAATCTTACAAGATTCTTTTGGAAGTGATAAGAAAGGTAATTAATTTGAACCTATTTTTCCAATGTTATTGGGGATTTAGTTCTCTAAAGGACATTGGTAAATCAGATGGGCTTTTCGAACACAGTCACCATTTCTGCAGCTAACTTTTTGATATTCCCAAATCATTTAATTAATGGATTTTAATTTCCCTAGATAACACTGTGGGATTTAAGTCATTTTACAAGATCATTAAACCACTTAACCATTGCACTACATACCACAGCTTCAAATCATGAAACAAAATCTGCCCAAAGTTCCATTTTGAAAAATGTCAAAATCAATTTTAGAATAACACATTCATGTTTCAAGATTTAATTACTTTGTCATCACAGGACCTTGGGATAACTTACATTGAAAATATTACATTACTACCATTACATTTGTCACTTGTAGGGTTAACAACTTTGATCAACATGTCCTAAGATGTCAAGGCTACTGAAATTTTAGGACAGATGACAAAAAGAACTTGGCCAAAAGTTCATCTTGAGAAACATATTGGAGTAGGAAAGATAAGTGGGCAGGCAGAGATATTTATAGGGGAAATTCCACACAAGAGAGCTTGGCAGCTGAAGGCACAGCTACTCAAGGGGCCAGTATTAGAGAAATGCAAATAACATAGGATTTGACCTCAGAGATGGACATTACACAGACAGGGAGGGATGAGACCATGAAGGGACTGGTAGTATCTGCAGAAGGCACTGATGTTCTGAGGGCTAGCATAAGTCAGTAAGTACAAGGGGTGAAGGCCGTCAGGATCTGGTGAGAGTCAGCACATGAACAAGAGTTTTAGGTGACTTTATTTACAGTGGCCAGCCACAATTTCGATGGAATAGTCAAGTCCACAGCTATCAAAAGTATGGATGAGGGTTTCACCGTATGAGCAGAGTTGGTAAATGTCACTGAGGTAGGAATAAGCAGTCATAATTCCTCCAAAACTCATCTCAGGGGTCAAATATAATATGAAGATTACAAAGAGTCTGGTTCAGTTTCAGACAACAGTCAGGAAGCAGGTTAGAAATTGGTGGAGGGAGTGGAGTTTGTGATTGGAACTGAATCCAATGGCTTCAGTCTACCCAATACTTAGTTGTCAGACAAAAAGTCTGACAATTTGGAACAAGTGGAGGTGTCAAGGAAGGAAATCATAAGGTAAAGATGGGCAACATCAGCATACATATGAAAACTGATACTGTGATTTGTAATAAATGTTGGTGACAGAAGCATGCAAATGAGAAGTGTGAGAGCCAAGGATAGAGATGACAAGGCAACAACGTGGGAAAAGAAGGTGCTTGCTGATAAAAGTTGTTTCAGCACTATGGCAGGGGTGATTTATTTGATTTATTCAAACAAGGTGTCCAAGGTAAGATGGGCAGAAATTTAGGAAGCTACAACTCATTCATAGAATTTGAAGAAATGATTGACACACACACACTCTTAAAAAGAAATGATGAGATAAAAGAATATAATGTTAAGGTATAAATCTGTTTAGCTCTTCTTGTGAGCAATCTATACTCAGCATTAGCAAAGTCCTATTCATCTGAGCAGTGGGCATGATCTAGGGGCCTCCACCTGGTTGAGGTCCAGTTTCTTTAGTTACCTTGCTGACTACCTCCATATGGAGAAGCTTGTGCTGATTTCTTGCTTAGCTAAATGAAAAAAAGACACCAAGGGCTATGATTCAGTAAATGCTGAGAAATTGGACAAACATAAGTAGGATTAACTTTTCTTATCCAAGTTTCAAAACCAGTCAGAAAAATAATCTTGAAAACTAATATTTAGCCCTGTTAGAATAGAGCACGTTTTGCTGTATTACAAGTGGGCTAAATTAAGCTTCAATATTAAAAATATTATGCTGAAAAAGGCAATGCGTCATTGATGCCAATTGTAATGTTGGATGATGTCCAGATACAGAGGATGTGAATTTATCCAGTTTTTGATGGCATGTAATAAATGTAATGTTTGTGCAAAGAAAAGCAAATTACTGATCTGATCCTAGGGTTCCAACACATCCCCATTTATGCTATACAATCTTACTGCTACGATCCAGGCCCCATTCCATGTCAAATGAGCCCAGGATAGCATTTGTTCCAGAGTCCCTTTAGTTCCAGAGTTCCACAGTACTTGTGGTCAGTGTCAAGCTACCTATGCTTACTGATGACCTCAGAAGAACCTTGAACGATTCCTCTACTGCAAACTTGTAGTCCAGAGTCACCTCCATCAGTCACATCATGGCCCTTCCACATCGCAACTCCATCTTGTTGGTGGGCTCAGAACAAACCCTCCACACAGGTACTGAATATGTCACAGTTCCAACTGACAACACTGGGCAGGGGAAAGCCAGTGGGACACACTGATTCCAACTTTGCAATCTGATTTACTTGCTACTGTATAGCCAGATTTGAGCTTATGGAGAAAAAATAAACTTAATAGAAATGAAATTTGTACTTACTAGAACTGAAACTTCTATCCAGCAGTCTTAATCCCTGGAACAAAAAGGGATTCCCCTACTTCAAGTGGGTGGGCCATAACAGGTTCCACTTAAAAAAGCTAATTTTTAAGAAAAAGATGGCACATGTACTGCATTTTCATTTTGAAAAGGTGGTCACACTATCCAATGCAGAAAAAACTAATGGAGCAAGAGCCAGATTTCTAAGTTCTAATCATTTATCACATTACTGCCGATATCCAAGTTAAGCACTTCAACATGTGACTGAGGCATCCAGCAGCAGCTCAGAGAAATGAACATTGATAGGATGTCAAACACAAACCTACCGAGTATGCATCTCTGGAGACCAACAGGTCAAGGCAATCACCTTGAACAGCAGAGTTCATATATTGCAGGCTCAGGAAAATACAGCTCTGATCACAAAAGTAGTTACTATTTCTGGGCCAGACATTGAAATCTTGAAACCTGATATTAAGGTTGATGATTTATAGCCGAATCTTGCTGAAATTATGCATTGGGAGAACAGTATATTTTAAATGAAATTTCTCCACACTGGTTAGAAACTCCAGCCTCCCTAAACCCTTGTTTGTTGACTGCATCAAAACATTTGGTATTAAGTTACACACACCAGGAACAGCCCAACTTATCATTGGACAGAGAAGAGTATTAATCTCAAAGTCTATGGTTGGGGCAAAGTATTTAATTTCAGGTTCATAAATTCTTGCCAGTAAGCTTCGTGAAATTGGCATTAGGGTGGGCTTTGACGTATGCCGTGTTTTATATACGAATACGCAGGTAGGGCTTCCTCCTACAATTTTTCTTTTACTAGATATGCTTTCTGACTTGAAATCTTGCCATTTTCAAATAAAATACATTCAAACAAACAAGCCTCTGAAGTGGATCACATAATGGACTGGCAAAAATTAAGTTTTAAGTCAAATAAATCCAATGGATATGAATAATTAATACAAGATAATATGAAAGTACATCAAAATTGAAAATGACTTCCTATATTAAAATCTTTACACGAGCACTCAAGGTTAAAGCATAGCCTCAAAAGAGCCTCCAAAATGTAATGTGAAATAAAGTATTTTGAAATGTATAATTCATCTTAATAAATTCACTTTGTAATATTCAGAATGTAAAGATCTTGTAAATTCTATACCAGTAAGCAATTAATTACTACCAATGTTTACAAAATTAAATCACTTCACTGCACTCTACCTCAAATCATAGAGAGGGAGGCTCAAAGACATTCAAGTTTGACTCTGTATCTTACTTAATCTGCAGGAGTAGCATGGTCCAATTGAACTGCTCCTTCACCACTTTAATCAATTTCCTTCCTTAGCTTTTACTAATGCAGTTCAAGTTGTCCATTTTGACATTCCCAATCACAATGCAATCAGATTCACAGTCATTACTCAATAAAATTACTGTTTTTGGGAACAATTCTCTGAAAAAGTGATGACTTAAAAAGTAAATTCTGAAACAAAAGTACAGCCTTTTTAAAAAAAAACCTTCCATCTGCAGGTAGATCATAACTGTGCAAAGTTAAGATGGGTGTTTAAATTTTAGCGCTGTACCAAAAAAGTGACTGGAAACAAACATTAAAAAATGACTAATACCATTGTAAACAAAAACCCACAGTTTCTACTCAATGTTTCATTGCTGTTTATAGGAGACTGCTGTGTGTGAATAACCTGCTGTGTGTGTAAATTGCCTGTCACATTATAACAACTACATTCTTTTAAAAAAACACTTCAATGCCTTGGAAGCACTTCAGGATTTTGTAAATGCAATTGTATCAACCTATAGCTCATGGTATTTTGAAAATAAGACTTCGGCATATCAAGATTATGGGTATCAATTTCCATTTTATACTTTTAATTAGTGTAAACAATGACAATGAAACTGAGAGGTACCCAATTTTGATGTAATGTTTACAATCGAAAGAGCGCATGGATAAGACTATTAATTTTATTTCATGGAATGTTAACGGCTTAAATAATCCGCTTAAGCGCAAGAAGATTTTTTTAAAAAATTTTCATAGATTAAATGCTCAGATTATTTTCGTTCAGGAGACTCACATCAGGAAGAAAGATAATCAACATTTTTTTTTAGATTTTGGAGGGGTCAACAGTTCCATTCAAATTCACAAGCAAAGGTGGAAGGAGTTTCTATTTTTATAGACTCCTCAATTTCATTTGTCCATCATGAGACAATATCAGACCCAAATGGTAGATTTTTATTAATTACTGGTCTGCTTCATAATAAAAAAAGCTGTTATGGTTAATGCTTATGCACCCAATGTAGATCACCCTGAATTTTTTAAACATCTGTTTGCATCATTTCCTAATTTAAATGAATACACTGTGATTATGGGTAGAGATTTTAACTGTTGTCTAAACCCTTCGATGGATAGATCTGTGTCAAATCCTACACTTCCAAACAAATCCGCTGTCTTTATTAATTCCTTTTTGGTTGAATCCAGAATTTTAGATGATGTTTGGAGATTTCTACACCCATATGATAAAGAATTTTCATTCTTTTCTCATGTCTACCATAACTACTTGAGGATTGATTATTTTTTTTATTGATGCTAGATTAGCTCCACTTACTATGGACTGTAAATATGATGCAATTGCCATCTCTGATCATGCACCATTGACTTTATCAATTAAATTACCAGATGTATCCTTTGATGTCAGACAATGGCAATTTAACCCTTCTCTATTACAAGACTCAGATTTCATCCAATTTATTAAAGAACAGATTTCATTTTTCTTTTTAACTAATTTTACTGAAGAAATCTCCAGTGGGATAATATGGGATACTTTTAAAGCATATATCAGTGGTCAAATTATTTCATATTCCACTGGATTGAAAAAAAAGAACTAATAACGAAATACGTATATTGGCTGACAAGTTTAAAGAAATCGATAAAAAAAATTCTGATACTCCAAAAAAGCCCATCTAGGCCTAGAAATACATCAGCAGCCACAGAAGTGCATTAAACCAACTAGCTGTTGATTGCCTTAACAGATCTGCACAGGGGCCAATCTTATTAGTGGCTAACACCGATTCAAGGCAGCAAGTGATGCTTAAAAATATTAAGGTGCATTATGGTTGCAGCAGATGAAGTCATTCCAAAAGCTCACGAGAAGAAATGAGAGGACATGGGTGAGAGAAGATTTGCCGATTTTCCAATGCAGTACTGGAGGCTTTAATGGTGGAGGCAGTGAGGAATAGAAACGCCCTGTATCTGAATTACACCTCAACATAGCGATGGGAGGAGCGGCAGCTCAAATTTGGAGAGTAAGTATCATGACTACCTCCTGGACACCTGGAGGTCACAATCATGATGCTCTAGGTTAGGTCACACACCATAGAATTACTGAAGGCCACTTGCCTCATGCAGTATTTGCAAAAGCAATCCAGCTAATGTCTCACCCCATAACCCTATGAAGTTTTGCTCCCTTGAGTACTTGTCTACTTCCCTTTTGAGCACTATGACTGAATATGCCTCCAGTAATCTCCCTGGCAGACATAGATTATAACTACTCACTGCTATAAAAATCTTTCCTTATGTACATTTGGTTCTTTCGCCAATCACCTTCATTCTATATCCCTTGGTTCTTGATCTTTTCCCAATGGGAACAATTCCTCCCCATCTACTCAGTTTAGGCCCTTAGTGATATTAAATATTTCTCTTAGAGATCTTCTTGCAATTTCCTGTATTCTGAGGTGTACAATCCCAGCTTCTCCAGACAATGATACAATAAAGTCACTCTTCTCTGGAACCATCCGAGTAAATCTCTTCAGCAACTCTCAAAGGCCCTCATATGCTAAATGTGGTGCCAGGAACTGGTCGTAACACTCCATTTGAGGCTGAATCAGGAGTTTTCTAAAGACTCATCATTACTTCCTTGTTCTTGTATTCTGTCTTTATTTATGAAGCCCTGTTCTTATATTCTGTCTTCATTTATAAAGCCCAAGATCCTACATGCATTTAACCACTTTCTCAACCTATCACTTGCAATGATTTGTGCACATATTCCTCCAAATCTCTCTATTGTTATTGGAGACTCGAGAGACCGCAAATGCTGGAATCTGGAGCAACGCATAAAGTGCTGGAGGAACTAAGTGGGTCAGGCAGCATCTATTGAGGGACATGGACAGTCAACGTCTCCATTCTTAAACTCCTTTCAAGGCTTGTGCCTTCTATATTGCCTCTCCTCTTTCTTCCAACTGAAGTGTATCACTTTGCAATGTGTACACTAGATGAATGTACCAGGACTGGGAGAGACTCCATCTTAAAAGTTAACAGCAGAAACTACATACCAGTGCATGTACAGTCAAGGGCACCCTGCACCTCTGTGGTGTTCACCATTCTGGTGAGACCACATGCCTAAGCAGCCTAGTGCTGCATACAGAGGAGAGAGGTATGAATTCTGCTCTACTGAAACAACATTTGTTACTACCCACAATAAATACATGTTACTAACAGAGAATGTTACAGATACCTCCTGCTCTGCAGCAACAATTCTGGCAACATCACATGGCCCATTTTCGATAGGACGTCCTCACTGAAGCAGAATCAACTGCCACGTCAATCTCATGGTGAAGCACATAACAAGTGATTTCTTGGCATATTCTAGAAGGCAGGAAAGTTGAAGGGAGCAACAGGCGAGGTGATTGGTTGTCTTTTTTTTCCCCACCAACCAGGGTAGACGCCACACAATTTGTACACAAACTGATGCCTGAAGTTGAGGTCTAATTAATCAGCAATGGCATCAATGAGCATTTGCCTTTTGGCTGGCATCATAATCTGTATATGGTGCTGGTGCTCACCTCAAAGTGGAGGTCAGTACAAGTTGCATTAAAACTGTGCACATCAAACCGGAAGCAAATTAGCACTCAATGCCCAAACAATGAGTGCTATGAACCAGAGTTCTACAGTCATGGTATGCAGAATTACTTCAGACCAGTTCTGAACCAATAATTAATTAGCACAAGCCTAAGAAAACATTAACCATCTCTCTCTTAGTAGTGATTTCATCATTGAACACCTGAAAGAATTATGGTGCAATCTAGAGGGTTTAGCTGATAGTCTAGAGATCTGCTCAAGTACAAAATTAAAATCCAACTTGATCACAGCCAATCTGAACTCATCCTAAGTTGAGGAACTAAAGCTTTTTTAAAACAAAACAAACCTGACACATGGTCAAGCCCTCTTGGGCTCAGGCCTGGTTGTCAGGGCTTGCAGGCATTACTTCTCAAAGCACATTTGTGATGCAGTTGTGATTTAGCCTAATATATTAATATCCTCTATTCTACCTAGCTGCAACACATTCAGTACTCTTTGGCATTGCCTTTCAATAAGACTTTCAGCATCGGCCTAGTTATGACACATTTTTTTCAAAATTTAGTAAGGGTATCAACAGCACCATGTCTATATCACTGGGAACTTTGCAGAGGAACTTAATCCCCAAACTGGATCAGCCCCATCAGCCGAGATTTTGTTTGCTGAGGGTTGTTAGAAGAATTCTTAAATGTCATGGGTGATATGAATTTAATCCAAGCACTGTGCTTTCCCAATGCAGAGAAGATTTTCAATAGGCTGTGTTGTCTTTTCTTAATTACGTTAGACACCATTAGTTCAGCAAATGATTCTATCGCATAATTTTTTTTGCACACAACCACTCTTGGTCTTCATAGTTGTCATTGGCTGTTGTTCTGCCATTTGATATATTCGAAGGTGCATATCAGGAGCATGTGATCTATATCATTTCATGGGATACAGCCTTAGGTCAGCATACAAGATTCCATAATCAGAGTCTTGTGTCTAGGAACAAGCATTCAATTACCAACAGTTCGATTTTAGCTTTGGCTAAAGTTTTCTCCATTTAAAAGGCTTCTATGGTATCATAAGCTGCTGAAATATGAATTCTTTTTATTAATCTGCAGCCATTAGAGTTGCCTACACAGGTCCACAATGTCGATATATAGAGTTTGACATGCAAAATGCCCCATTCCTGGGGGATCATAAAATGTAACTGCACACTATATTCATCTACCATATGAAGAAATGAAGCGTGAAAGGCACAGAACAAACATAATTCACAATTCTTCATGACTGGTTTAGATTCATCCTACTTTGTGAAAGGTCATTAGCAGGAAATGAAGGTCACTCTTCTATTCCATTTCATCTAATTAACTGCCAATATCTTCCATGTGGTCATCCAAGCTCCAAACAGTGCTTAAAGTAGCCCATTAAAAAACAACTAACAATCAAGCCATGTCTAATGCTACTATCACCGGCAATCAGTGGGTTTCAATTTCCTCCTTTATAAAAGAGGAGAAAAATGAAACACTATCTGCACTTCAGACTGATTATTCAGTGACCCTTATCTACACATCTTCACTTAGCAATTTGAATTTTAATCAAAGCAAATGGAATAATTAACATTTCAAAGTATCTTGATACAATGAACAAAACAATAAAAGACTTCACACACAAAGAAAACTAAAAAGATGCTACAAGGCAAGTTAATTAAAATAAAATTTTAAAAATTGTATTTGCCAGAACCAGCTACAGTTACAAATGAAGGAGATTCTGCTGAGATGAAGTTATTTCTCACTTTTAACTTTAACAGAGTGAACAGCAGCTCTTTGGTATGACTGACTATTTACTAGCAGTATCAAACCTACAGAGATGAAAAGACACAAGTATTTACAGAACAGTTGTATTGCAGTTAAAGCCACATTAGTCAGTAGTATTTGGAGAGGAGTGCAATAAAAAATGGCTTCTTATTTGTTGTGTGATTTAGCAAACAAATTGGTGCTTCAGTGGGAAAAAAAATCAAAATATTTAGTCAATATGTCTGCTAACTAACCCCTTTAAAATTATTTATATATATTTGAATGATAACTGGTTAAGAAAATAACCATTGGATAAAAACCTTAATCCTATTTCAAAAGAAAGACTAAAGGAAAATACATTGGGCTCTCCTGATCTTGCAGCATAATTTTGTTGGGAAACTAACTGAATTCTTAGTAAAATGGTATAAATCATTTATTCTGTTATTTGTTGGTCCCTCACTAAAGGGTTCCAGGGAAATTATGGTAGAGTTGCAGGCTGATGCCCCTGATATAAATGAACAAAAGAACTAGAAATAGAAGCAGGAGTAAGCCATTAGGCTCAGAGCTGCTTACACAAGATCCCAAAAGGTGAAAGGTGCTTAAAAGCAAATATGCAATCAAAATGTATGAGACAATATTTCTGAGCTTTAAAACAATATTAAAAATGTTGGCATTCAAAGAGTCTATGTTGGATGGTAATCATTTATTGTTTTCTTACATTATTTCATGAAACAAGTTTTTTTTTAATTAGTGACTTTAGGAACCTTTTTAGCAGATTCTAGCATATTCATATTAATCACAGCAAGAAATTACAATCACGCTCAATCATTTAGGTTCCTGCAGAGATCAAAAGTTTACAATAAGATATGCAAGTCTGATGTAATGATAACCAGCACTAAATTTTAAGGTAACGTTTCAACTGATCATTCATGAACATTTATAGCAATGATACAGATGCAAATGAGATATCTTCAACAAAGCAAATAATGATGGATGGTAAGCTGTGCACTTTGCCAGAGGGAACAAGTCTATTTACGACATCTGGAGCAAAGTGAAAAAAAAAGCTTTTGTCACATTAATTCAAACTTTCTTTTTTATGGTTAACATTTTTGGTGACTATAAAAATCTAATTGTAGAATAAATACACATTATGTGCTTATAAATCACAATGACTAAAATCCTACCAGACTTGCACATATTATGCCAGGAAAGGCTACACTTTAGATAAGAACTCTATTGCTTACAGTCTCCCTTTGGTATACCAAATACAGAATGGTAATGGTAAATAATAATCTGAACAATTATTCCACTTTTTAGGGAAAACAAAACCATTTAGAGGCCTTTAATTCCACTGCCAAAGAACATCATGATGTTCCTAAAACACACAATATTTGGCACAGATAACTTAAATTTTAAATGTTCATGTGAATGACTTTTCTTTAAAAATAGGTGCACCCCTAATCAGTCACTTTTTATTGATTTTTCTCTTCTAAAATGTGGAGTGGAACTTGAATTCATCACACACAATATTCAACTGCAATAGCTAGATTGAATTGAGCAATAATTTATGCCTGTACTTTTAAATTAAAATCAGATTTCAAAAATAATGGATCCCTTTACACCTGATCTCCCTCATTTTAAATGTCAAACTGGCTCCAGCAGTGGCGAGGAGAGTAATAAAATGGGTATACACACTGTAAGGGGCAGACTTTGAAGACCACGTACCCCGATGATGGCGTTTAGCTCAGCCATGGTCACTTGCTTGGCCCGTTCCACTGCCTGCACCACTTGCTGTTGGTGCTGAAAGTGAATTTCAGAAAGCAAATAATGTCAGTTTCATTTGCATTCTGTAGAATTACATCCTCCTTAAACATAAGATTGAAAAAACCTCACTGGTCAATGCCATATGTAATTATCACAGAGCATATTTAACTGCTCAATCCAATCCCTTTTAAGGGTTTACTAACAAAAGGTTTTGATAAACTGATTTTTTCAACTCTAACTTAAAGGACAAACTATAACTGAAAAGAAAAATTACAAATTGGTTGCAAATCAACAAATAAAATCTGCTATTTTTCACTTTTAAGAAAATAAAATCTATTAAGAAAAATCTGAACTTAATCTACAAATACTAAGACTCAGTAAACATAGATAAGAAATACATTATGTTATGAAAACCATGATACAAGTAAATTTGTGATACTTTACAAAGACTGCCTCAAGCCTTAATACACTCCACCTCTATGATTGTTAAATACCTTGGTTTTTTTTGCAGCATCTAATAGATTATACATAATACCTTCTCAGTTGTGTACTTTCTGTAAATTCAAAGACTTACAGGAAGATGCAGTGAAGCACCCAAACAAAAGACATTTACTAGTCTTTACAATTTAATGAAGTCAGGTAAGTGTACCACATCCGGGTATTTGAATACAGACTTCCAACTTAAACATCACACTCAGTGGCACTTAGCATTGAGAATAATCTGCTGAAGCATCAATGAAAGTACAAGTACCCTTATCCTTAGCATGCTCTTTAAATGGCAAGATAAAGTGAACAAATCTAATTATGAGGTGGAAGAAACTCAGACTAAAAAATACCTACTGTTATAATGCTATATCTTTAAATTCATAATTCATTTAGCATATCATCTTTCAATAATCAACTACATAATAAAATCACAATGAAGTTTTTATTTTGTATTTTTGGTATCAAGTGGCCACTTAATCAACAATTTCCTCACCAATCCCTGCTTGTTATTTTTTTAAATTATGAATGTTGGTCAGTTTTTCAAAGTTTATTACAATTGGCCATGACATAAGTGACAAAGACTGTGCGTAACTATAACATTGTGCAAATTGTCCACACTACACCATTGTCCAGGCTTATATGTGAACTAAAGCCAATCAGATACATTTTAACCACCCATTCCATCAGAAGTTACCATTATCTGAAAAAGTATGGTGAAGGAATGTACATGCATGATTATATTGCCATAAATTTCACAAATATACAAGGTTAAACAGCCTAAATAGTTTGATTCATATACACTTAACATTGAAAGTAACAGATATTCTAAAATAAATTTAGTTTCATACCAATATTGACTTAAAAACAGTTCAACACAAGAGTTTTAAGTTCTCTCTATCCCATCCATTGCAGAGCTGCATTTTTATTAAGATTTGAAAGCAAGTGAAAGGAAGTCAAATTGGAAGTCAAATCTTCAGCACTCTTCAGCAGTCCAGAGCTAAACAGGGAAATTACCTCAAGAAAACCACTGAAGTAAGCCAAGTGCCATCCACACCATCAGCATCAAAATAAAATTGCAACATAAAGTAGAACTTACCTCCTGAGACAAGAAAGGAATGACCTGGGCACAGATGGCATTAAGTCTCTTGACAATTTCAGCCTGAAAGACAAAAGAACAAGCATGTCTTTGGTCATTAGTGCAATACAGTTGAAATACATATAGTGGGAACTGCATCATCTTGTTACTCAACCTTCAGGAAGCTATTTAACTTTTTAATCTACTTTATTTTCTATTGCAGCTAATCTCCAACTACAATTAAAAATAGAATGGATTACAAACTTTCCTGATGTGTGGGATTAATATGAAGTAAACATGAATAAAACAGTCAAATCAGCAAAAATAATTTGAGTTTTATACCTAATTTCAGACAAAATCCACACTTATATAACCAGCATAAAATCTTAATTAGTCCATCTGAAAGCTTTACAATTTCTAACCATTGTATCAATAATTAAATAATTATACATTTATTGGAATATAATTGAGAACATTACATCAGCAAAAAAAAAAATCAGATAATCTTGAACCTACAGGTTAGATCCATTAACTTTGAAATATAATTATATGATCAGAAGAAGAAACATTGGGACAAGTAGAACCTTGTACTATCAGCATTGCAGGTGAGCAGTCAAAATCATGTGCAGGTCTCACTTGTCACTGTCTTCCTGCAATTGTGTAAACAAACATTTTAATCTCCACCTTGGAAAGGCTATTTGTTAGAAACCACCAAGGTATTTCGAATCCCAGTAATGGCATCATTGCATGACTGGTGGTTTAACCAGGAGCCTGTGTATAGTTCAATCCCCAAGTAGAGCCATCAGGACTAGAAGCAGCTCATATCAGGAGTTAAAAATTTAGGCAACCATTTTTGGCCTTGAATTATTACTTATCATTAAAGATTAGATTTTAGATTGAAATGCAAAAGCTACAGTTTACATTATTTATGTTACTACATCAGAGAAGATCAGTGATTTTGGATGAATGTCATAAGATTCAGAAGAGTTGATGTTAGAAAAAGAGCAAATGCAACATTCTACAAGTTTGTAGTAGTCTGAAATGGCCTACCTAGTATTAAAAAAAACACATCACCACATTCAAGAATCAAAATTCACAAGTTCATAAATCCTGTTTCAAAGTGTCATCACAAACATCTGGGCCTGCTGTTTCCACTAGGTTACAATGTTTTATTCAGTACAATTGAGCCACTGCAAAAGATCATGGAAGTTTAAGTGCAAACATGTACAAAGCAACTCCAGTGTCTGCAATCTTTTGTGTTGGTCTTTAAAATATTACTCCAAGGCACTCCTATTAATAAAACTTACAATAACCCAAGAGTAAATGATTCAACATTAAGTATTTCCACACACTACAATAGTTTTGAGTCCCTTTGGGAGGCTCTAAGAGAAGGCAGACCCCGTGGGTGCAAAAACAGTTAAAGTTTCTATTTTTTTGTTTGCTCTTTTACATTAATTTAGTAAGAAATTGACATTTTTTCCAGAAATTTCTTTTTTTCCCTTAATTTCAGCTAACTAATATGGTTGAATGGAATGATAAACCAATTTTCATTAAATATCATGTATTTATACATCTTAAAATAACATATTTAAGATTGAGGTTTGATTAAGCTGTTTTCGTCAAAGATAAGGCAAAACAAAATAGTTTTAAAATTCTGCCCTATAGCATCCAGTGAGTTGCAAATGAGCAGAGTTAAAACTCAAAACCACTTAAAAATGGGAGCAGTGATGTACATATTTACATCTGTTATGCTGAGTTTATCTAAAGTGGAAACTCTTCCCCATCTAGATTGACAGAGAAACCTTCCTTTACATCTATTAAGTTTTACAACATATGAATCCCTGACTTACGGACACCCGCACATACAAACAAGCACTTGGGAGACTGCCTGGATGGATTTGCCGGCTGCAGGCTGCTTCTGCTGGATGGGAACAGGGCATTTCCATGAATATCCTCTTCCCACACCCACCACCCCCCCACCTCCAGGAGTTGAAACAATCAGGGGCTGGGTCGAGCCGATCGGAACTGGGAGCACTGAGCAGACTCACTCACTCACTCCCCCCACCTACTCGCTCTCCCGTCAGATCCATTTCTGTGATCCTTTCCCACACACTGTATTTGTTCATTTCAGACTTGCAAAAAAATTTGAGTTATGAACAGTTCTCAGGAACACAACCCTGCTGTAATCCAGGAACTGCCTGCAAACATTCTTCAATTGGAGATCTCAAAATAGTTTTAAACGTAATTATTATTAAAGACAAATACAAAAGGATTCCATAAGTGTCACAGGTGACTGCTATTCTTAAAATTAGACATTCAGATTGAGATTTTACTGAGATTTATTTACCAAAGGCTTGCCATGCAAATTATGAAAGAAGAAAGTGTCCTGAAGTGATTTCAAATCTGTAAACCAATATCAGAGTTTGGGAACAATATGTTATCCTTCAAACTTTGTTTCTCATTGTTAGTTCATCAGAACCTCGATTAAGTTACAGCTTTGCATTCACTGAATCCTAGAAATTACTGCAAAGAATGCCATCAGTTGGTCGATCATGCCCGTGTTGAACTTTAAGCTTGAGCTATCTGTTCTCATTCCACTTAACATGGAACAATACAGCAAAGTATGGGCCCTTTGGCCCACGATATTGTGCCGACCTATACAAACCTTATCCCCATTCAATCTATCCACCTCTCTACTTCACCTCTCATAACCCTCTATTTTTCTTTCGTCCACGTGCCTATCTGATAGTCTCTTAAATGACCCTATCGTATCGGCCCCTACCAGCACCCCTGGCGGTGCATTCCAAGCACCCACCACTCTGTACGAGAAACCTACCTCTGACATCTCCCCGAACTTTCCTCCATGCACCTTAAATAGGTGACCTCTAATATTGGCCATTGCCACCCTGGGGAAAAGATGCTGGCTGTCCACTCTGTCTATGCCTCATAATCCCCAACTTTTGCAATTTCCTTTTAAATGATTTTATCTCACATTTGTGGTTAAAGTATCCATCAACCCACTAGATGAAAAGATACTCCAATAAAACTTTTCTGTTTGCTAATAAAGAGTAACATTGAGTTTATGCCTTGATTATTTATTGATCTTCTCAAAACTTTATATCTTGAAAAGCTATTACATACTTGTGAATCCTCTCTGTTTCATTTAAAAAGCTCCAAGTTCTAAAACCTCCCTTAATTAATCTTTCCATATTGAGGTCCTTCTAATAAATCTGCATGGTGGATTTTTCATTGATCTAAAGTATTTCCTATAAAAGGAGTGCCCAGAACCTGAAACAATGGATTACCTTTGACCTATCAATGTTTATTATCAATACAACAGAGTTTCTAGTAAGGGCAAAAGGCACATAGGTTTTACTGACTCATTTCCTGGCCCCTAATATTATATATCTAGGAGATTTCTTGTGGTAATTCAGAGAACAATTCAAAGTATGGCAACAGTAATTTGTGCATGTACTTAATATCTCCAGTATTAACGCACAGATCAATGAAAACAATTTTCAAAAGTAAACTCTGGTTTTGTGTTTCACCAATTCCGCCTTCTAATCCCCAAGCCAGATATGAAATTAGTCTCCTTGAAACAACTCCCTAGCTCTCAGTACACCACTGTCACGTTTTCCTAGTCTGTGGTTTGGCAATTTTGTGTGCTGCTCGTCCCTTTGTTGCCTTGACTACAAACATACGTCTTTTTCTTTCACCTTGGTTCCTCTTGGCTTCTGTTTCTTTTCCCCACTATTCAAAATACTGAACCACCATCTCAACAGCACCCCCTACATTCATTTCTCATGTTTCCTCACATTCCTACATTTCCTTCCCATTGTGTATTCTCCCCCAAGACGTGTATCAAGAAATATAGCCCCTCCATTCATATTTTCATTTTACATTGATTACATGCTCCCCATCATCTCCTTAATTATCTGAAGCTGCCCAACCCTTGCCTCCCATTTGCCGAAGCCAAATTGCAAACTCCTTCAACCCATATCCTTCGTTGCTAGTGACTTATTCAATTTAGTCACATTCCTGCTAGCCACCATACAGGTAGTAAATTTTCAAACCATCATCTTTTACCCTGCTGGAAGAAGTTAGTGGCCAGGAAAAGTTGGCCAAATCTTTACAAATATAATTTAATGCCATTTTTAAGTCTGCACTTTGTTTTATATAAAAATTTAATACTATATTACACTAACTAGTCAATCTCCTGTGATGCTCAATACAAGACTATGGGGACAGAAGTATGATAATGTGCAAGTTAGTAATGCATACTTCAGTGAAACTAAATTTCAAGCAGAAAGATCAAAGTAAATATATGTTACTACATCATGTATTTAGAACATACAACAGAGATTGAACTTCTATCCTGAGGTCTCCATCCCTGACCTCTGGTGACTCTGTGATGCATTTTCTTCTCCCAATCCAGTCTCTCATTTTTTTGTTCTTGCCATTTCTGCTTCTGTCTTTTTTTCTTACCAGACAAGGTGGCAGTCAAAACTTGGTGGGGTGCTGTGGCGGCTCATGCCTGCAATTTAGGTGAAGGTTATAAGAAAAATGTGACCCAGAGTATCTCCCATTTTGTTAGCACAAAATAAACCTTAATTGTATACCTTCGTACTACCCCTTCTTATCCACCCATCATTACCTCACCTCTTTAGTACTCTCCACACATTACCCATGTTTAATGTCTTTTCCCGTCATTCACCCCACTTTTAATCCCCTTTTAAAGAGAGATCAAAGCTGTCCTCATTGTGACCAGTTTTACTGCTACTTCTTTCCTACCCATTTCCCTCAAAAGTTGAACTTGCCTGAACTGGAGAGTCTTTACCTGCTTGAACTAACATGGAAAGAATAAACTGCTCCTTCAAATGCTCAGCATAATACTCTCTTAAAAAAATGCAAAAATAGATGTATAATTATAGTGCAATTAGTTCCTCAATCAGAAACACAATTTTTTATTTAAACAAAGTCTTGAAATTCTGCCTGCACTGATGCCACAGAAAGCACTCAGGGATGAAAGTGCTAATGGAATCAGTATTAAAAAGGAGCGTTATAAATGCATTCTTGACAGTGCCGCTGTGCTAGGAACATGGCACAGATCCTGTCCCTGGCCAACGATCCCAGTGGACCTTATAATCATGGCAAAATCTCAAGGCTGCTGGGGAGTTGTGCAATCGAAACAGAGCCATGGCAGGAGCTTCATCACATCCAAAAGGAGGGAATGAGTGAGACCACAAGATCAGGGCAGTGTATCAACACATGCAGCAGCCACTACAGTCCACAGCAATGTCGGCGCTCACCATGCTGGCCAGGGTGCGGCCCTGAGCCCCACATAATAATGGGGAGTATCAAACTGCTTGCCCCAGCCTGCCAATCACCAGCCCTCACAGGCAACCTCTCCACACTGAAACATAGGATGATTCATTGCTGGAGGGACACCAATAGAGGGCATATTCCCAGCACAGCAGACCAAGTGGAGGTCCTTCTTGTCTGTACTCAAGGACAAAGAATGCTTTAGTGAATCAGATAGCACTGTGCAGATACAAGTGTATTTTCTTTTAAAAAGATAATTTGAAGAATAGCCACTGAGTAGAAAATGCTAAAGAAATAGATTGAACTGAACAGGACAGATACATCCTGATAAATTAGATCACCCTAAATACTCTGGCTGTAGAACTCAAGTTTAGCTCAGTGTTACAACTGTAGTAAAATAATTAAAATCTAAATGATAGATTTTTAGGAGTGGCTTCAGCTTTCAAATAAAACTGTAAAATGAAGTTAAGAAGGAAAGGATAGACAGTCAATTGCCTTGTTGTAAATTATGTAATTTAGGGACATTCCACAACTTCGTTGAAGCCGTTATTCTGCATATAAACCTTTTCAGCTATCTACAAAAAAAATAGTATGTATTACAAGTGATGTGGTGTTCAGTTGCCTAGATAGCACAGACTTAACTTTACAGGGGTAAAACCCATTACTCATGTGAACATAAGATTTATAGAAATAGAAACAGAAATGCTGGATAAGTCAGCATTTCAGCAACGTGTGGAAAGTGAAACAGTCAACATTTCAGATCAATGCCCCTTCATCAGAACTTGAAGGATTTTCATAAGATTTATAGAATTGGATAGCTTTCTTGACCCAGCCTCTTTGATCAATGAACTGTTCCATATCCATGAATAGTTCCACAATATGTTTGCCATTCATAATGGCTCACCACCCTGAAAATACTGTCCCTTGAACTGCTTGCAGCACACAAGTGGTATGTTTATCATGTTTACCTCCTCTCAAATGGAAGTAGTTACTTTAAATTTAACCCTTCTATGTAGTAACTCTTGCAAAGAGTCTATTAAACAGCATGTTATTAAGCAGCTATATTAACTGTAGCAAACATCCCAGGACTGTAACTAAGTTAGCAAGAACAATTTTTAAAACAATTTGTGCTGCTAATTTCTAATTGGCCCATGATTCTAAGTGTTTACTAAGTTTATATCAGATCATTAAGAATAGAAGCTTGCATTCAAGATCAGATTAGTTGGTCTGCACTCCCTGGCAATAACTTCCTTACTTCAGGCATGTAATATCTGCTTTCACTTGGCACAATTTAGGACTTCTGCAAAACCTCCTTCAACATTCTGGGAATCAATTACCAATTATTTTTTCTAATTTTAGTATCATCAACCTTTACTTTTGAATATGCATCCTTAGCCACGTAAATGTCAAATGCAGAAGCACCTGAATACAAAGTGGAACTTGCTATTCATTCACTCTTAACATGCACCCTCCAGGATAGAAACTAATGCAAAATATTAAGTTTACATGTTTCTTCATTCAACTTTGTGATCCCATCCTTCCTTTTGCTACCAGTTATCTGACACATTTTCTCACTAGTTTTCTTCAAACATTACTTTTTCAGAATTTACTTTCCCAAATGTTCTCCAATTCATTTATCTGTCCTACTTTATTAACCAGAACCATCCTTCTTGAACTTTGAACACATCTAAAGAAGCCACCCTCCATATATTTTACAAGCAATATCTATTTTGACCACAAACATCTTGATTTATAATTCCAACTCAATTTAGTTAAAACCCCCACCTACAAATCTCATCTTTGGTTTCAGGCAACCAAATCCTCTCATTAACTGGTTGATCACTGAAATATTATAAATGAGGCTTCCACCTCCAGTTTAATCTTGTTGTAAAAGAATGATTTAACCTTACAGCCATGGAAATAATGAACTACAGGATTCAGTTACTTAGTGACCAATCCCTTCCTGTCACTGCCAGTCTTACTGCATTTACAAAGGGGTTTGTTGAGACAACATTTGGAGTATGTGTGTACAGTTTTGGTCTCCTTACCCAAGAAACAGTGTAAGCAACACAGGGGGAGTGCAGCAAAGCTTTAATGGACTGGTTCCAGGGGCAGCGCAGAAAAAACAGGTAGAATGGAACTATATTCTGTAGAAGGACGCGAGGAGATTGCATCAAAACCTACAAAGTACTTATTTTACAGGCTAGCTCTAGGGACCACATTCCCTCTGACAGTCTAGGCTTAGACGACACAGTTTGAAAATAGGGGCAAGACATTTAGGATTGAAACAAGGAGAAATTTCTTCAGTCAGAAGATGGTGAAACATTTAAATTCTCTACCCCAAAGGGCTGTGGAAGCTCAATCACTGTGTTCATTCAAAACAGGAATTGGTGGACTTTTGGGCATTAATAAATCATGGAATAAGAGGATAGTGCTGGAAAGCGGCACAGAGGTAGATCAGCCAAGACTTTGAATAATGGTGGAGCAAGCCTGAAGGGTCAGATAGCCTACTTCTGCTCCTATTACGTTCTAATTTATTATGTTCATATATTATACCTTGACACCAATCCATCTGACCTTTCTTTCCACATTCCTCTCTCCCTGGCTTCAACCAGATGCTGAAGACTTACCCACCTGACAGACTGGTGGACACCTCATCTTGGTTGGATGTGACCAGAAAACAGTGATTAAAAATTGTTAACCAGATCCTGCCATTAGGTTCAGCAGGATCAAAAGGAAACATCAATCCCTCCCATCTCACTTCTGCCACCCACCAACCCCCACTTGACCCATGTCCCTCTCCCCACTTTTCCCTACTCCATGCACACCCTCCACCAACCATCTATCCCTCCTCCCACCCATTTTCCCCATCCCTCTAAAAGGCAGTATTAAAGGATTTAATTGTATTATTATATCACTCTCATTAGAGTTTGAATGCCTCCCTGCCAATACCCAATCTGCAGCTGCTTAATGTTAATGGTCAATAATTGAACATGAGTAAGATATTTCAATGCAGTTAACCTATAACAACAAAACAGTTTATGTCTATAATAGACTGAAATGATGAGTTGGGGGTTGGGTATTAAGCAAACATAAAACAGAGTGCAAAACATTTGATGGATACAAATCCTCCTGCTCATATTGTTAACATCTTTGCATTTACAGTAAACAATTGCATATTTACTAACCAAATGTGAAGGAAATCAAGTATCGACATTCTGTCTAAACCTACACTTGTTTCAAGGTCGTCTGCAAATAAGTGTGCTGAATCTGATTTTTTTTATTCACATAATCCATTCTTTTTGGTGAGTCATTGTGAAAGAATTCATTAGAAAACTAAATTTGATTACTCCTTTAAAATATTAGCGAGGGGATGATAAGGAAGAATTGTTCTGTAAATAAATACTCAAATGCTGCATCAAGCACATCAGAACTAAAGTTACAATGTACCCTGAATAATATTCCAGATAATTTAACTGATAAACAAGTAGCTCACATTGGGAAATGTTAGCAACAGCATTGTTCATCTAATCAGACAGAGGACCTTAATGTCCTTGAGAAATTAGAGTCATGCAACCATTTTGTAACTAGTGCAAGATATTTGTGTATTGAACTAGTTTTATTTGGGGAAAAAAAAAGAAAACTTTAAGGTGAAATTTACAGGATTATAAAAGGGACTGACAAAGATATTCTTGGCAGATTTGCACTCTGCTGAAGTCAAAGGTTTAAATAACAGACAATAAGCTGCAGATGTTAAAAGTTATGACTGAAGGAGAATTAAGCAGAAAGTTATGAAATAAGTTTCTAGCAAAAAACATTGAAGACCATATTACAAGAGGATGTGTGATACAACTGGCCAGCCTGTAAACAGATGGTATTCAGGAGACAACCCTAATTTGTATAGTTAAAATACAAACTGGGCCATGTCACTTTACTAAGGATAATGTGTCAGAGATTATTTCACAAGAATAGGTACAACAACATTGAATGATGAAATAATAATTTGCACAGACTAAAGTATATCAATTTTAATTGCAGTATTTTTAATCATCTAATTTTCATCCAGCTAATGAGCAATGAATGGAAGGGAGGTAGGAGTGCTGGAAATAATCCATACAATACCCATTTTCAAAAAAGATAAACTAACCCAGGTAATTATAACTAGTTTAAAATATGTGGTAGGGAAAGCTTTAATTAAAATTAAATGATTAAGTATCTGGATAAAGAAAAAATAATTAGGAGCAACACATTTCAGAAATGAATATTAAATAAGAGTTCTTTAAGAATATATGGTGGATTGGGAAAACGCAGTAGCTCAGATGTTCATAGACTTTCGTAGTATCTTTGACATCTACCATAACAAAGCTAACCAGGAGAAGATTAAGTAATACAGAATTAGGGGGAAACATTAAACTTGAATTAATGGCTGATAAGAATTGGAAAAAAACACAAAGCAAGTGTTAAGGTCAACTTCTAGAAATTTCTGAAAGTTAGTAGTCCTGATCTGGATCTGCTTTGTAAAATCAATGACTTGAATACTTGCAGAAAATTAGAGTTCATGAGATATTAAAATTAATACCTCAAGTGGTGGGATCAAAAAAGATAATAATTCAATACTGGGTTTACTGGCAAGAGATATAGGTATGAAAGTAAAGATATAATGGTAAATCAATACAAAACTTCAGTAAGGTTCCACCTGGAGTATTCCATTAAGCATGGCCTCTGATATACAGCAAGGATATTCAGCCCTTTAAAGAAGTGTAACACAGGTTGAAAAACACAATGATGCTGGAGGAATTTAGCAGGCCAGGCAGCATCCATGGAGACAGAAACTGTCGAGTTCCGCACAGGTACAAGAGGTGGCACCAATGCAGTCGTTGATATAGCAGAGAAAGATTAGGAATGGGGCCGGAGTAGGCTTGGAACAGAGACTGTTCAATGTAGCCAACAAAAAGGCAGGCATAGCTGGGGCCCATGCGATTGCCCATAGCTACGTCCTTCCACTAACATTCTCCTCCTCCTGGCTGAACTTGTCCTCTTTGGTGCATTGACTCGACTGCATTGGTGCCACCTCTTGTACCCGCACAGAACTTGACAGTTTCATAAATTTTCGCCACTAATTTTCACCCAGCTCTCCAATTCACTTGAACTATCTCTGACACCTCCTTCTCCTTTCTCAATCTTTCCGTCTCCATCTCAGGAGATTCCTTATCCACTGACATCTTCTACAAACCCACAGATGCCCACAGCTACCTCGATTACAGCTCCTCCCACCCTGTCTCTTGCAAGGATGCTCTCTCTTTTTCTCAATTTCTCCGCCTCTGCTGCATCTGCTCCCGTGATGAGGCCTTCCACTCCAGGATATCCGAGATGTCCTACTTCTTTTCGAACTGGGACTTCCCCCCCGACTGTGGTCAAGACAGCTCGCATCTGCATCTCTGCCATTTCCCGCACCTCCGCTCTAACCCCCACCCCTCCCAGACCCAACAGGGATAGGGTCCTCCTTGTCCTCACACTTCATCCCACCAGTCTACGTATCCAACATGTCATTCTCCACCACATCCAACAGGACCCCACCACCAAGTTTACCTTTCCCCTCCCCACCCCTTTCTGCCTTTCACAGGGGCCGCTCTCTCCGCGACTCATTCGCCGATTGCCACCATAGGTGCAACACCTGCCCCTACACCACCTCCATCCAGGGACCCAAGCAGTCCTTTCGGGTGAGACAGAGATTCACCTGCACTTCCCTTAATATCATCTCCTGCATTCGGTGCTCCAAGTGTGGCCTCCTCTACATTGGTGAAACCAAACGCAGACTAGGGGACTGTTTTGCAGAACACCCGCGCTCTGTCCGTAACTGTGATCTGCATCTCCCCGGTGCCAGTCACTTCAACTCCCCCACCCACACTATCACTGATATGACAGTCCTCAGCCTCCTCCACTGGCAGGAGAATTCCTAGTACAAACTGGAGGAACAGCACCTCTTTTTTCCCCTCTTAGAATCTTGCAGCCTAACAGCATGAATATTGAATTCTCCAACTTTACGTAATCCCCACCCCCCCTCCCCACAAACCCCCACCATGCTTCTCCTCTTCTTCACTTTCCTAGCCTCCTTTTCTTCCCCTCGCTTCTTACCTTTTACCCACCCCACAGTGGATCTGCTCTCCCCTCCTCCCCAGCATCTGCAGTTCTTTGTTTCTCTAGTTCACAGGTTCACTAGTATAATGCCCTGAATGAGGAAACAAACACAATAACATCTTGAAAAAATGGGCGTTTTCATTCAAGGATATTATGAATTGATTTGATTGAGATGATTAACATTATGAAGGTTAGGGCAGGGTGAGTAGAAATGTTTACTTTACTGCACAAGAGGCTATTGGTATTAAACTCTGCCCTAGCCAACAATGTTCATATCCCATGAGTGAATAAGAACGGAACAAGGTATAGTAAAATGGGATTTAGTACAGGCAGTAGGAGAAACTATTTATATACACGAGTTTTATGAAGCAGAATACATGAAACAGAGTCCATGATGATATTCATGAAATAAGTCAGCACGGTGGCTGAAAGAAAATGGCAAATAAGAGATATGGAAACAGACAAGTATAAATTATTCGGATTAGTGCCAAGTGAGGACAGGTACCACAGACTTCTCAGATCAAATATCCCATTTCTGTGATGCAATTGCTAAGCAATTCTAAACAAAACCAAATATTATATTGTAAATCAAAAGATGTGATGAGGAGAGTAAGAGGCTGGCAGTTAAGAGGAAACAGCAGCAGTTTGACAGAAATATTCATGAGAAGAATAAGTTAACGTACTGCACTGATATACTAAACTATATTTCAGCTGATGAATTATTTGTCAAATCCGCACAGATGAACAATAGAGGAGAAAATGGGTTTGAGAGGAAATTTTAGTTTTATTCTGGGGAACTTTTTTTTTAATCCCAACACAAATAGTTGTTTTCCTGCTGGGTTGCAAGTGTTTATGTCTGCTGTGCATTAGATTCTCAATGGGCAGTGCTGTGGAGTGTTGAATAAACTCTCAAAGGCTGTGGATCTGTTTGTTATATTAGCCAACTTTAAGCCAATTTTGCGAGCTTCTGTATAAACACTGCAGTTCAAAGAACAGTGAACCATAAGACATTCCTTAGAGCAGTAACAACATCAAGGTAATGTTTATACTTGTACTAGTTGAATATTATACCAGACAGATCCTTTAATTCTAAAAATAAGAAAAAGGAAATGAACCCTGCAAGAAAAAGATGTAGGTATCAACAGGCATGGATGTACATTCATTTTAGTAAGCAATCACTTTGTTTACTGAGATCTATTAAAAGAAACATATGTGTCTGATGCATCACTCATTGCATCTTCCTGAAATTGTGAGGAATCATCTCTGCAATCTAATTTCTACTCTCCCCATAGAGAATGGACTCCTTCTTGTAAAATCAAAACCTCTTGTACTGCTGGCAACGCTGATCCCTTCAAAGTAGTTCCAAGATACTGTGAACATACACCAATCTTGGGTTTCGATTTTGTCTCTCACTGTTTTTCTCTGGAGAATACTTTATGCCGTTTGCCTCGACAAATGTTCTCCATTGCAGTCCCGAAACATACGAGCTACAGATAATCGAGAGGAAACTACAGATGATATCCCAACTTCTGTATCTTCAGTTTGCTCTTGAAGTCACCATTGTGGTGTCACAACTTATCCAATTCAAGCTGTACCTGACAGACCTTGTGTGGGAGTTCCAAGATTACCAGTAATTTGGCAGACATAAAAATTTTACTGGTGAATCTGTACATGGGGCAGATGCCTTATTTAATCTCCTGTGTTAGGCTTCACATTGGCTTGGATTTGCTGTATACCTGTAGCCACACCTTCTACTAACCTTACACTGGGCTTTAATTGCTTTTGTTCCTGTTTTTCTAATATAGAAAAACTCAATGTGGAATTCTCTAAGAAATACAAGTCAAACTTTTCCCACAAATAATCCCAACTATAAGATTATATTCAGATCCTTCCCTTAATTTCCAAGCATCCCCTCAATCTAGTGTCACCTTTACTTGTGCCCCAACCATTGTGAACACACATTCCAGAATTCTGCTTCTACTTTCCAATTGTTGCTCATTTTCAAAATCCATATAAAACAAGTTTTCTGTTGGATCCAATTTGTACGTCTGTAACTGCCGGTTCCAGATATACCTCTTTCTGGTGCAGTTTCATAGCATTGCTAATCTTTCCAGATTCCTTTCATCTGGCCTTGCATTGTCCTCTTACTTCAGTGTCACTCTTTCCTCCACTTTAATGTACGTTACCAATCTCTCCCCCGACTCCTGATTTGTCCCTTCTGCTTTGGGATTCTCCCCTTCACTTCAACAAGCAGCAGGTTACCCGAATCCCTGCTCTCCCCTCTTTGCCACGTGTCAGAGCTGGAATAGGTAACTCTGGAGGTTAACATGAACTCACCTGCTTGCACTAAAATGCACATAGAGAGAACAATGGAAATATTCAGAAGGCAAGTCAGCATCAGTGGCGACAGAAAAAGGATCAACATTTTGAAGCGTCTGCCCAAAACATGAACTCTATTTCCCTCTCCACAGGTGCTGCCTAGTCAGAGTATTTCTAGCATACTGTTTTTATATTATATTTCAAATATCTGCAAGGTTTTTCTTTGGGATTCTCTGTTGCCGCAGGAGAAATGTGTTCAAACAGAATACCCTTGCTCCTTGTCTCTACCCTACATTGTTAGCTTTGAGGTATGGACTACCACAACTACTGGCACGTCACTTTTCTTGGCATCCTGAGAAAAACAGCACACCATCTCCTACTGGGTGTCCAGCACTTCCCTTAAGTACTTACATACACATTATGTAATTGCTCCTGATCAGTAGAGCTCGACTACACTTGTGTCCGTAGGTATCTTGCCCCTTCACCGAGTAAGTTGTGGTCGTATCAACGTGCATCTCAACACTCCAAATTGTTTACCTTGATGGTGGTCTTAAACTCACCTTCTTCAATGCCCCAGTCTGTATCATTAATACCACTCAACACATCACCCGCTCTTCATTAATTTCAGTTTTATTCAGAATAACTACAACACACCCAATTTGTATTCAGATGTTGTCTCTGCCCTTGCAGATGTGTGTTTTTTTTAATTTTAATTTATTAACTTGTGTGTTGCAAATGTCACAGGCAACAGTGGCACTTATTGTCCATAATTAAATGCCACCTGAACCAAGGAAGCCGTTAAGAGTTAACTGCACTGGTGATTTGGTGGGTCCGAAGTCACACATAAGCCAGAAGGGGAAAGGAAGACAATTTTTTTTCCCCCAAACCAGACGGGTTTTTAATGACAATCTGGTAGTTTCATGAGTACTGTTATTGAGGCTAGCTTTCTTCTTTTAAAAAAAAAGTTTCAGATTTATTTAGTTACTTGAATTTAAATCTCCCAGCTACCACAGTGAACTCAAACTCTGGATTAATGGTCCAGCACTCTGGCTGCAAGCCCAGATGGACCTACTGAAATTACATTCACTTATATCAATAGCAAGACTTCTGATCTTTCACATTTACGTGGCCCAAGGTTTTCCTGCTATACCTTTTTTATTGTCACATAACAGAGGTCTGATGAAGATGATGACACAGACATGATGAGTTTCCAATACTATCTCCTTCACCAGAGCAATCTTACTCACCTACTTGAAGGCAAGGCCTTGCATATCAAAGGGTACCACTTGAATGCAGTCATCTGCTAGTCTGTATGGAAATCCACCAAGATGTGGTCCAAGAACATTCCAAAATTATGTCTTGATTAGGTTCTTCAAATCTACAATACAACTGGCAATTGCTTCTCCCTGCCTATTAATTAAACATACCTAACATATAACTGAAAAATTTCAGCCAGTGCCAAGCTAGCCTTTAGTATTATCAAACAGGATATCAACTCTACTGCATGGTGGCAATAAGATAACCAGTGTCACAACCGATTTCTCCCAAGAAAATGGATTTCTTACACTCATGGATTACAACATTCTGTTCCTCAGCATTTTCTTCTGTCACTTTTGTGATATTATTTGCTGCAAAGAATATGTACATTTTTTCTAATTATGTGCTAAACACCTCATGCAAACTATCACAGCTACCAAGTTTTTCCAACATGTCCCATTGTGTCTAGTCTGCAATTGTTTAACTCAATTCATAAGTGCTCCTTTCCAATATTGTAAAAACGGATCCATCCTGGTGTTTACCATACTTTCCTTCTAAATTACCAACTTACCCAGTCTCACTTCAAACTGTAAGGACTTGCACAGTATCCATACCATCCTTGTCACCAGTGTTGTGCATTACGTTCTCACTGGGCTTACTGTGGACTGTTGAATAAATGGAGCACAGAGAAACACATCTGCTTGCACAAACATCCAGAATCAATGTTACAGCTCAGAACTGTTGACCATGTGACAGTTTCTCTAATAATAAGCTTAATGAATTATTGCTTTACAACTGATATAAAATTGTTTAAAATCTAAAAATGTTATGTACCATAATTTTAGACGAGTTAAACAATATAATGACGCAGCATTTAGAATGCAGAATTGTAAGAGCATGCAGATAAATATCTGCATTAAGGTACTCCAGACAAAGTAGATGCTATTTTTGTTTTAAATGCTCAAGTTTAGTTAGAGAGTGACAAGTCACAGTTTGACTAAAGTCATGCATTTTTCCCTTAACACATGCACAACAAAAAAAAAACAAGGTCACAAGATGCTTTTATAATTACAAATGACAAAGATGCTTGCTTAATCATTTCAAGTTTGATTACATTCCCTACAAAAGCACATTTATGATTTTCTTTGCTCTCTAACTCAAGGGAGATCCAATTAAACATGTTAGTAACAATGAATAGCAAGAAAGCTGGAGGAAACCTGATGAAAGGAAAGCTTGGAAACAGACTGGATACACAAAAGAAAGATTGCATTACTTAGAGAGCAGGTAAAAGAGAGTAGTAAAAGATTGCCAGGGATACTCAGGACTACAGAGTCCTTTTTAAATGTTAGTATGCCCAAGCTTAACAAGGCAAGGTAAAATTTTGACTGAAATCATGATGGCACAAAGGAGTGATTAAGGGTCAAGCTAAAATTTGGTCTTGACCCTATTAAAACAATAGGAACAAAGTGCCAGGTAATATCAAAACTAGTATGTTTAAAGCTATCAACAGGAATAGAGGCTTTGGAAGAAGGGTAGATGTTTGTGGATGAAGGCAAGGGAGAGGTTAGTGAAGAAAGGCAGGCAAAAGGAGTCTGTTTATACCTCACAAAAGTGCTCCACAGCAGGGATAAACACTTTTGCTCTTCCTTCATCAGCACAAATTGAAACACAAAATGCAAATTCACACGTAATTTTTGTACCAGCCACATCCATACCTGAAAGATTCGTGTGGAACAGGCCTAACTCCTGCTCTGCTCAGGAAGAACACATTTTATTAAGAGTTCTAAAACAGGCATTAGGCCTAGATTAGAATGTATAGAGGCCAAACACTTACCTGGGTAGCATCGCCTCATACCCAGAGAACTAAACAATTCAATTTCAGGTCAGGCACTTTCAGCACCTTTGGGAGTGCTGGACCCTGGACATTCCCAAAACTTGCCTTAGTTGGATGTTTGTTTCCACAATGATTTAAACAGGGAAGAGCAGGGCAAAATCTTAAGTATGGATGGTCAGACGCAAAGCACAATAGGCCAATGTTTCATTTTCACAAAGGCAGCCAATCAATCCACTCTCAGGAAATGGATTAGCAAATAAGACCCTGTGTGGCTCCATTTTAATATGACTTATTTTCAACGCATAGACACCATGTTTGCTAGATCTCAGGAAGTCTAGCTGGAAACAAGTAGACAAGTACAAATGCAGCACAGCTATGGGTTAAAAGCAATTCCTTCCAGCCCATCAGATTTGCCTTGCTACAGACCCTGCAAATGGCCAAACCTCTTTCCTACACCCAAGTAAATCATCAAAGTCAATGTGTCCTGCTTTCTCTTCCTCTTCCTCCACCACCCACCCCCCCCCCCCCACCAAGCACATTTGAAGTAAATGATTTCCAAATTCCTTGGCAGAAGTTTACATTTCACAAAGATGAGTCACATTGAATTCTGCCAGTTTCTTTTCATACAGTAATTGCTGACGACCAGTGGGGGAAGAAAAGCAGTTTAGCTCAATGGTCTGGATGCTGCATTAATACAACTACAATTAGGACCACAAGATCATCAATCTGACCTGCGTAAATGAACATATTTACTGTTAATAATATAGATCTCGATGTTCCGTTCAGCAACTTTCCTCAGCTGCGTTTTTTGAAACACCTAAAAGTGACATTTTTTTTTAGAAGAATGTACCTGTTGGCAGTTAGGCTTTCATTTTAATAAGTAAGTTACATCAGACAACTTACGAAGCTGAAAGAACTTTCACTTTTCAAATAATAATTCACTAGGGCCAAAGATAATATCAAAATAAAAATATAATATCAAAGATAAAACATAATATCAAATGGACTGATACACTCCTGTACACAGTTTCTATCTTAGACAACCTACTGTAAGGCAACACAAGTTTTCACAGGTACCCTAGCATCATGTGGAAGTTCTGTTGTGGTAACACCAGTCATCTTTATCTATCCAACAAAACGACAATTTTATTTGAACAGTTTGGAATTTTTGATATATTAGCAGACTAGAAACAAAACCATGTCATTAGATCAAAAGCCACAGTGAACAAGACAATATAGTCAGAGGTCTATATTCATTATAACAGTAAATGTTTTGGTCTGAACTGGAAGCAGGAAAAGTCTACTAAAATATTACATCCACTCATATGCAAATAGGTCAAGAAAGTCTATGCACTACAAAGACCGACATTGATACTGTAGCCTTTGTGCAGCACCTCTCAATTTTTGCTCTATAGCTCACTCTTGCTATAATTGGCTAAAATGCATTACCCATCAGCAAGTATAAATTGAGTCTTTCATATTTATGTCATTACAATACTACAAGTTCTGTGCTGAGCTTCCAAATTAAAATACCTCAAATTATCCATTACAGTTATGTAAACTTTCAGAAGTCAGAAGCAAATCACGTACCTATTGGATTCATATGGTACATTATCAAAATATAACTAAATCTGAACCTTCTGACTTGCTGGAAAGGGAAGGTACACTCCATTTGATGGGAGAGCCAACATTTTCTTCAATGCATTCTTTGGAAAAGCTTTAACTTGATCACAATATTACCATCTGGCTAATTAGGTAGATTTTTTTTAACTATTCATTTTTCAGGATGTGGGCACTACGGGCAAGGACAGCATTTATTGCACATCCCCAATTTCCCTCAAAGATAGTGGCAGCTATTTCTTTAACCGTTGCAGACCTTCAGACGGTCTTCCCACAATGCGGTGAGTTGCAGAATTTAGATCAGACAAGAAAGAATAAAAGGTGATTAGTTCCAGTCAGAATGACATGCCACAAGGCACTTGTGGTGTGTGTTCCCATGCACCCTGTGTCCTTCAGAATATCTGATGCGGGTTTTGATCAGAACCGCCAACAATTCCTTTCTCCCCACAGATACTGCTTGATCCGCTAATTCCCCCGTAGTTTGTTTTTTGCTCCAGATTCCAGCATCTACAACCTCTCATGTCTGCATTGTGCAGATGATTAGTTTCAGGGAATGAAGCTGGGCAGATGAGAGAGCATATTGTGGGGTAGCAATGCTAATTCCATTGGATTTCGCATAGTTATGGAAAAGTTAAAATGGAAATGAAGGTTCTATATATTGTGGTAAAGCTACTTTTACTGGACTGATATTTAGTGGAAGTGGACTAGAAACAGCTACCTGTAAAGCAAATCTGATTTAAGAAGGAGGTTCATGAGAGTTCAGGGTACATATGGGGCCATAGGAGCAAAAGGGTGAGCAGCTTCAAGTTCCTGGGCGTCAACATCTCAGAGGATCTATCTTGGGCCCAACACATTGATGAAATCACAAAGGAGGCATGCCAGCAGCTCTACATCATTAGAAGTTTGAGGAGATTTGGTACGTCACTAAAGACTCTTGCAAATTTCTGTAGATGTACAGTGGAAAGCACTCTGGTTACATCACCGCCTGGTATGGAGGCTCCAATGTGTAGGATCAAAAGAGGGTTGTAGACTCAGCCAGCTCCATTACTGGCACAACCCTCCCCATCATCGAGGACATCTTCAAGAGGCAGTGCCTCAAGGCGGCAGCATCCATCATTAAGGACCCTCACTATCCGGGACATGCCGTCTTCACGTTACTACCATCAGAGAGGTGGTACAGGAGCCTGAATACCCACACTCAGTGTTTCAGGAACACCTTCTTCCCCTCCGCCATCAGATTTCTGAACTGTCCATGAACACTACCTTGTTTTTCCACTTTTGCACAATTTATTTATCTTTGTAACTTATAGTAATTTTTATGTCTTGCACTGTACTGCTGCTGCAAAACAACAAATTTCATGACATATGTCAGTGATAATAAACCTGATTCTAGAGTAAAAAAAAAGAGTGGGGCTGCCAAATGCAGAGCCTTTGGGTGACAAGGTTCATAGAGCAAAGAATAAGGCAAACAAAAAGGAAACCCATCTCAATCACTAAGTGGAAAGCCTGGAAGAACCAAAAAAAGAGTGAAATTAAAAGTGAAACTAGGCAAGCCAAGAGCATGAAGAAAAATATGTTGGCAAATAAAAACCAAAGACGAGCACATAAAAAGCAAGAGAATGACCAAGGAAAGATTAGGACCATAAAAAGTAACCTGAATGTGGAAGTAAAAGAGTTAATAATAGTCAATTAACATTTTCCAACTGTTTTCATAAGGGGGTGATGCCAGTGTTGATAAGGCAAACTCACTGATTTTGTCTTCCACTACCAGTTCTGCTTTTCAAATTTCTGAATCTATGATAACATTTCCATTCCCTGCCAAGCTCATTTAAACCCTCTAGAAAAGCTCCAGCAAATCTACACGAGGGCTGTTAGCATTCTGACAGCTTGCTCAATTACATTTCTAGTGAACAGATAGCTTTAGTTCCCCTATCTGCTTCTCATTGCAGTCATCTGCCATGCTGTCACTGGACACTCTGCAGGCCTGGAGGTGTAAATACATCAGGGAGGGTAGAATGTATCAGCATGAAGGATTTAAGGCAGTAACTAATGGTATCTGGTGCACACCTGGAGAAAGATCTGCTTGTGATTACTGGCCACCTGAACATTAATAAAGGTAGAGGGCTTCCCAATTACATAAAGTTCCTCAATTTTTCTTTCCTGTGTCATTTGAACATATCCAGCATGAGTGGAGTTGATCACATCTGCACTTTGGCAAGACAGTCAGCAGCACTGCCAGCAGTAAGGCTTGTCAGAACATGTAGGTGCTGTGTTCAAAGTTGAAGCAATTGTTGACTCTTGCAAATAAGACATCTAACACTTGCCTGATTCATTATTAAGTGGTTGACCACAATAACTTACATGATCCTCTGCCAGAGCTTGAAACAATCACCAGTTATGTTCATTTTCTTATGTCGAGATGGCCCATCAGATCCAGGAGGCAACAGATTTCTCCAAGGCTGCAAAGATCTGTCGTCACCTGAAATGACATCCTAAGCCGCCTCGGACATTGACGTTCTGATAGATCAAGCAAACCAAGCCTCTGCTGTGTGCAAGGAATGGCTTCCTGAAGCTGCAACTCTCTCGTGACAACGTCTGCTGTGCACCTGCAAGGATGCAAGAACAGGCTGGTGCTGTTTCTGATGTACCTTTCATTACCCATCCCAGTCCTCATCTTTGACCCCATCCACCTTTCACCTGCTGGGATTCCCTCAAGCTGTGGAAAAATGAAAATGCGTTAAATAAAAATCCAGTTAATGTGGAGAGATTCTCAGATTCCATTAAATGGTTGAAATATTCTTGGATTAATAATAATGAACTATTATTGGGTTGAAAATATTAAATACTTTACTTCCATTTGCCCCTAAACCACTCATCGTTCGTCAGGGTTAATATTCCCCACATCAATTAATCAAGTGGCTTGAAGTCTCGATTTGCACTTAGGTTTCATAGGATTGTCAGTTCTCTGAACCACATCCCAAAAATTAATGCCTTCAGACCAACAACCCAGACTTGGGAGTGAAAAACATACAGTGGGAGAGGTGTTAGCCTAGCATCATGGTATTATCCTAGTATCACTATCACTTAGTTTTAATTGTGAAGACAAAAAATTAAACTTCACAGAAGCACTGTTTGTCTGAAGATAAAGGCTAGAAAAGTTAAGAAAATTCAACAAAATTCCCAATTTAAAAGGGAATGTTGCCACAGCAACACCGCACTTCTATGGTCACTGTATAAGGTGCCCTCCTTTGTCCTCTGGGAAAGGCAGATAGTGAGGCATCATTTATTTACAGACCCTTTCACAGAGACCTGGGTTATCAGACAATAATACTGCCAATACATACTCCTAATAGTCTCCTTTGAAACTGACTCTAATATAATGGCAACGAGCCCCAAATCCTTTCCAACCAGCTATTAAGGGATATAGGTTATTGCTGTTGTCACCATTGATATTTGTCATTGTAATGTAATTAGAAGCCTAAAATGATGCATTACAGCCTGTGGCATGGCTTTTATTAAAACCTTTTCTTCTGTTCACTGAACTGCAACTTGGTATCTGATGAGTAACAGACAGCTTAAGGGTGAACAGCAGATTCATCAAAGATTTATTTTTCACTTTGAAGTGCAGGCCACATAGGAGAAATAGAAAAGCAAAAGAAAACGGTGCACCACCTGAATTTCATTTGGTCACTTGAAATTCTGACTGCATCTGATGAATGTTGCTTTGGCAACAGATTCCAAGCCTGCAAATCACACGGTTAATCACAGCCCTTAATCTTCCATCCATCAGTGAATCCAACCATGTTGCCTGAGCTGCAACTTTCAATCAGATTATAGGTCACGTGGGTCATACATCCCCAAACAAACAACTACATTCATTGGGTCATTTGAAAAGCAGTCATTTCTTAATGCTGCCCGTCTTGGGTGGGTTTTTGGAGAGGGGTGGGCAGGAGCTAGTGGGGGTAGAGTGGGGCAAACAAGAAAGCATAGGAAAGAAAAAGGTTAATGAATTCAATAAAGGCACTTGAACCCTTCCAAAACAAATTACTCCAGTGGATGCTTCTTCATTGACAACCAGTTCCCAAGCAATGCTTTAGAAATTAACGTTTTTAAAACTGGCAAATTAATCCAAATCTGCCATAGAATTCTTGTTATAACAAAGAAATTTTACTTTCAAAAGCTTAAAATTGTAAGTTAAAGACACAGCAAAAGTTTAGAATCTTACTCTTTAAACCAACCAAAACCACACACGTTAACATATGTCTTTCAGTTGTTCAGAACTTGCTGAGAATCAAGATTCAGTCCTGTAGTTGCAAAATAAGAAAAGCACTAGTGTTATTTTTATTAGAATTATTTACTGCCATTAAGATTTTGTGGAAATGGAATAGAGTTCATGTACACTTAGCAGCGAATGAACACACTGCTCTATGTAGACATATTGTATTTTTAAAATGTGCAAAGTCTCTAACAGGAAGGGACTGCTTGATAAATTTAATATGCAGTATGCCTGTGTTAGTTTATGAATTAAAACACACAAATCATAGGGGGTATGACTCAAAACTATTGCATTCAATTAAGCAACAATGCTTAGATCATGTCCTGGTCAATTTGATAAGTGAATGCTAATAAATGAGTAGCTTTAAACAAATGTTTGATGAGAACAAAAATGAGAACATTCTTACTATCAAATGATGAAGAAAAAAATACTTTAGCAATACATTGAAAATGGAATGGCCCACTGGTCTGACACATCAATTCATGCAGCTGTCATTATTTTGTAACAGATCCAAGCAAGGACACTGCCAATGGGTTGTTAACTGATTTATTTTTCCAAGAAGAATTTTTAATGCTCCAGCTTGAAGTAAAATGAAAGAACAAGCAAAATAACTAAATCTCTTTGATTTTGTTATGAATAAACAGTTCAGCTCAGCAATGGACCTCATGGCTCATGTGTGACTTTTATTTAGCACTTAAACCCACAAAGACAAGGCCAACACTTCTGAACAGTTGAGATGGTGCTATGTTACTGTAGGAACCGTCTTTCAGATGAGAAGTTAAACTGATCCCTCTGCCTGCTCAGGTTATGATAAAAGATGTTGTGGCACTATTTGAAATTGACCAAGTGAACCCTCCTGGTATTCTGACGAAAAGTCCCTGTCAGTCATTTTGCATCTGTTTGTCCTACTATTGTATGCATAAACTTGTTGCTACCTTTCCCCAAAACAACAAATGGCTGGATGACACACAAATTGAACTTCCTATCCATGGAATGAATGATTTGAACTTCTTGGTTGTATCTATGTACAGCTGATAAACTGCAGAATAAAAGACCATGCTAGAAACCAGAGGTAGCATTTATAAGATAAGATATCTTTATTAGTCACATGTATATCGAAACACACAGTGAAATGCATCTTTCGCATAGAGAGTTCTGGGGGCAGCCTGCAAATGTCACCACACTTCTGGCACCAACATAGCATGCCCACAACTTCCTAACCCATATGTGTTTTGGAATGTGGGAGGAAACCGGAGCACCCGAGGAAACCCATGCAGGACACAGGGAGAATGTACAAACTCCTTACAGACAGCAGCCAGAATTGAACCTGGGTCGCTGGCGCTGTAATAGCATTACGCTAACCACTACACTACAGCATCTTCCATGACCCAAGGACATCACTGCCAAAGAAATACATTTTCCTTTGAATAATCATTGTGCTGCACAGAAATGTGACAATTCTCTCTCAGTAAAATCTCACAACCACCAATAAAGAGTAACTAGATGGAGAGTCTGTGCGATGTTATAGAAAAAATGTCTTTTAGATTTTCCTGAAAAGGAAGAGAGGTTGGCTCCTTAAGTGCAGTACTCCTCAGTACTGTACTTAGAATCAGGCTATTTATTGTCATGTAGGAAAATTTTCATCCTTAAATATTTTAATGATTTCAGTTTTCAGAACTGCTCTTTTCAAAAAACACCTTTCTTCACAATGACTAATAGGGCACTTATCCAAAGACAAAATATTCAGTAGAAAGATCATTAATCAGAATCTTTAACTCTGTTTTCTCTCTACAAAAATGCTGCCTGACCTGTTGAGTATTTCTAGCATTTTTTTCCCAAAGACAGATGCAACTGGATTCCATCATAGAAATGAGGTGCTATATTAAAGAAGATTTTATTTTGATTCATCATCAGGTATGAAGTTCAGATCTGGAAATAGGTGACAGGAAGTCATCTCTCAAGGAAAACTGCTAGAGAAACTCAAAAGAAGAAGCATTACAATGCAAGTATTTTAACTCTGATACCTTTGCAGTTATTAAGCACATATTCCTGCAAGATGCCTTCAGGCATAAAAGCATGAACCACAATTGGAAATGGCCTTTGCACCAATGAAAACTGCTATTTCCCCCACCCACCACAATCAGGGGATGGAAATGTGATTGCCTGCACTACAGGGAGAATTTCCCTTCATGATGTCATTGAAAGGAGATTCTGAGATGCACAGAACAATTGTCTTGGGCATAAAATATCAGGGTATCAATACTATTTCTAAAGGTTTTGAACGGATGAAGAACACAGTCATAATGATATAAACCGTTTGTATGCTGTAGTGTCTGAACTCCTCAGCTTCCAACTTTCCTTCTAAAAACAAAAGGAATCCTTCTAAAAGATCAGCTTGATTGATAGACAATGATCTCCAGTCAAACAGAGACAATTTCAGACAGGCCACAGTGACAGGCAAGAAGTGAAGAGCAGACCCTTGATTGGAAGGGGGCACCCCAAAGGAGGGAATAAGCTTAGCAGGTGTCGTGAGGTTAGGAAGAAATAGAACCAGAGCAGGAAGACACAGCTCTGCTTCTAATGGCACATGAAGAGTGTGCCAAGCACATTTACCATTTCCCCACAGTTGAACTCGGCTCCTTTCAGCTGCCAGTTTTCCCAAAGACCTGGGAAAACCCAACAAGCTGAGTTAGAGTTAAATTATAAGCCTCATTATAACACTACAATAGACAATAGGATGGAGCCATGGAATTCCACTCTGCTGGACAGTGATGGAAAGGCATCTGGAAATAGAAAGACGGGTGGCCAAATGAAGCACTTTGGTATTTTTCATAATTCCCTTGAATAAAATTAGAATTTTTTTTTTGATCATTACACCATCCCCATATCAAGGAGTTAAGATCCTGGACAGATTTTACCCTCACAATTTTAATTTTCCAAATCAAAAGTAATCTGAATACAAGAACAGAGGTAAAAGATCAACCATAATCTTATTGAATGATGGAAGAGTATGCAAGAGGCCCAATGGCAGGTCCTGCTTCTGTTTTCATACTTAAACCTATTTCCTTCGATTTCCATTGTGTCTAATTGGCTCAATGTCAGACGAGACTAAGATCACGTTCTCTATACAAATTAAGTAGCAGTTGGCCTGAAGTTCGCACTACTCTTGCTTTTCCAAAGAATCAAGCTCATTTCAGATGAATATGAATAGTTGCAAAAGCTTTACTTTGCATATCTAAATTGTTGCTTCTATTTACTCATGTGAATGACACTTTGTTTAGGATGCAATGGTATCCTTCATGCTCACAAGCACAAAAAAAAGATACAATATTAAACTTTTTTTGAGCTTTACACAAAGTTGTAAATGTCATATCTGTATCTCAAAGCCAATGTGCCAGCAACTAAAAGAATAGAATCTTTTTGTAATGAATCCGATACATGGTAGAATTTTTCATATTCACAAAAAAAAATGAAATACTCAACACATCACCAGGAGCTGTGCCATTGAGTAATGGAATACATTACCCCATGTGGAGGCAGTTACCTAGAACTACACCACCATAACCCAAACACTGGATTGGCAAAGACACTTCAAAGGCAAGAGAACATGTACAAGAACACACCTAGAAGCCACTAAAGCCAACCTAATTTTACATGTACATTTCTTTCTCCATTTTCTGGAGAGAAACACCAATTTATGTCAGCCTACTTGAAAACTATTTTTTAAATTTAAATTTGAGATAAGGTTTTGCCACAGGAGTGCCTCCAAGATGAGACCCTAATCAACACTTATATCTTAGATTTCTCCCTTAACCACCACTACATTGGTTAAGAAATGAGGAATGGGATTAATTCAACATCTGAAAAAATACTATGTTAGTGCAGAGTCAACACTGATTTACGAAAGGAAAAGTGTGTTTGACTAATCTACTGGAGTTATTTGAGAGACCAGAAGGATATGGAGGGAACCAGTGGATGTAGTGAATTTGTATTTTCAGAAGGCTTTCAATAAAGTCCATACAGGATGTTTGTCAATAAGGTTACAGCTTTTGGAGTTGGGGGAGATACACCTACACAGAATGAGAATTGGATTTCAGACAGAGCCACGAGTAGGAATATACAGATTTTATTCATCTTGGCAAGCTGTGGGTGCATATCATAGGGCTCAGTGCTTGGGCCCCAGCTAATTACAATCCATATTAATGATGTGGTTGGGAAGACCAAATATCACATTTCCAAGTTTGCTGATGAAACAGCACTGGGTGGGATAAATAAGGAGGATGTAAAGACTTCATAGGGATAGAGGCAATATGAGTAAGTGAGCAAGATCACGATGGAGCAAAAAAAAATGGAAAAAATAAGAAGTCTGTTGCACAAAACAGGTGTAAAATGGTGAAAGATGTTGATGTTCAAAGGGGACCTCGGTGACCTTGTACACAAGTCACTGAAAGCCAACATGAAGGTGCAGCAAATGATTAAGGTGGCAAATAATATGCTGACTTTTATCCTGGGAGGTTTCAAGTACAGGAGCAAATACTGCAAAAAAAGAGAATAGAATACCTTGCTGAAACTGCACCCAGAGTTGTGTACACAATTTGGGTTGTAATAGAGTGGAGCAAAAATTCACTGCACCAATTCCAGGGATGGCAAGTTTGCATATGAATTGAGATTACAGAATACAGGCTTGGTTTACTCAAGACCTTAGAAGGAAGAGCAATCTTAAGAAAATGTACAAAATTCCTTAAGGACTTTACAGGCTGGATGCAGGAAGGATGGATGTTTCCCCTGGCTGAGCTTAGACATTTGAATTCAACAATTTCAGATAATCAGTATTTCTAATTTATATCAGAATGGAACAATTTTGATAAAAGTCATCAACCTGTAAAGTTAATTCTGTTTCTCTCCATAGATGTTGTCTGACTAATTTCCAGCACTTCTTGTTTTTATTTTGCATTTGCTTCTTTTTTTGCTTTTTCATGTCATACACATGATTCGCATACTCTTTGAAAATTTAGCCATGGCTGTTCATCCAACTATATTATTAGCTTTTAAATAAACATTCTGGTCTAATCATCTTTAATGTCATCTTCAATGTGTTTCACAAGGCTTTCCCTCACAGCAGAGTCAAATTGGCACTGAAAAAACAAAAGAGGACTGGTCCTGACATACTTGTTGGTCCCAACAGAACTTTAAAAAGATTAGAGGTTTAGAAAGTGCTTTTCGGATAATACTTACCATGCAGCAGTGATTGACACACATCATACTTTATTTTCCCAAGTTATGCAGTTATGATTGATCCTTTTACAAGCCTATGGTGACAGCATTTTTACATTTACACTTTGATATGTATGTAATTAATATATTGCACTGCTAATAATGTGAGATTATTCTCACTCATGCAAACAACTGTCATTAACTCTCAGACTGGCAGAACCAATGATTAATGAGTCTTTCACATTTGTAAAGGAACTCCTGTAGAACAGCCCGCCCTGTTCCCAAGCAACGCGCATCTCTTATTGGCTGCCATCAACAAACATTTGTCAAGTAAATTTCAAAAACTCCCTTAACTGCTAAAATGTTGAACCAACAGATCTCTGTTTTAAATTTATGTTTGATACCAAGAAGCTAAACAAATATTCAAAAGCCACAGAGTCAATTGCACAAGATAGAGGATTTTATGAAAATAAACAGAAGCAAATAGAAGTAAGAAAATAACAGTCCTCTGCACTGAATACAGTCAGTTTTAACAAAGTAGCAAGGTAGTGTCAGCAAAATGTGGCTGATCTGTTTAGCAATGCTGCTTTTTGTCACATTTCAGCAACAGATATTGTTGAAGAGTAGTTTACAAAATAAAACATTTCTGGCCAAAGTACATACCCATTTCTACCCATTGTCCTTCAAACTCTTTGTGCTGCTTCAAGGAAAATAGTAGCATTCAACTGACCCCATCACTACTTGTCAAAGCAGCTTATGGGAGAGGTATATAGTATAGTACAATATGGAATTTGCAACACATATTCACATAGAAAAAAGTTGACAGCATGCATCAAAAATCATTGACAACTTGCATTTGTAGGATCCAGATTACTTCTGAATAGATTCTCTATATCTCCACTATACAAACTCCTGAGTTCATTATAAAAACAAAAGCTATACTGGCAGGATGAGGTTTGTAGGATCCCTTAAATTAGCTAATTGTATTACCACCATGAATGAAAAACACTATGATGCTGGAGGAATTCATCAGGCCAGGCAGCATCCATGGAGAAAAGCAGGGCGGTCAACATTTCAGGCTGACCCGAAACGTTGACCGCCTGCTTTTCTCCATGGATGCTGCCTGGCCTGCTGAGTTCCTCCAGCATCATAGTATTTTTCATCTAGATTGCAGCATCTGCAGGCCTTTATTTCTCTTGTATTACCACCATCATTTCCTTGATACTGATCCAATAGTGTAAGAGCCCCATATATTTCAACTGCACTATACCAATGAAGAATTGTATCAACTATCAACACAATGTCAAAGATTCACAAATTTAAACTTGAGTAAATATCTTGATGTGTTGAAAGATTAGATCATGCTATTTCACTGCAAACTTTATGTTAAAGGAGAAATCTCTGTTCTGCACTGAGTGACGAAAAATTAAGATTCACTTCCCTGGTCTATCATTTAGCCTCACCAGGTTTCTCAAAAGCATAACAGCATTATTTTTGGCATTTTTTTTTGAAACCTTTAAGCAGGACTCGAAACAAAAATTAAAATGACTTCAAGAATAATGGAAAAATGGGAAATTAAACTCTAAAACCTGGTTTGACTTTTTTTAAAATCCAAATATTAGAAGTTAAACATTATATAAAACTGAAAACAAGGGTCATATGCAAGTATAAACTCTGAATTCTCTTTTATATCATTGATTACTGTCACCTCCAGATATTATCTCATTATACAAGGTCTGAATATGAAAGAATTTACTGGATCTATTAAACACAGGTAATAGAAATGACTCCATTGGAAAATATATAAAAGGTTGTGGCGACTCACCTTAGCAGTATCGAACCGGCTCGCGAGCATCATCGGAGAACTGACCCAAGATGGCACGGGGCCCTCTTTCTTCTCCATCATTGGGCTAGGAAAGCCCACGTGCTGGAAGGTCAGGTGACCCGCACGGGAAGAGTTTCGGTATTAAAAGGCGCACCGCGCCCGTCAATCAATCGCTTCTAACTCCAATCAACAGACTCCGTGTCTTTATTCTATAGCAGTGCAGCTAGCCACTACAAGGTACTACCAGCCATCACTTTAGAAAATCTCACATGTGCATCTTGTTGCTACCACTGGCAAAATGAGATCCACATATTGGAACGGCATCAATGGTACCATATAAAAGTGGAGCTGGTCTACTTTTGAAATGTGAAGCAACTTTTTTGCTTCATGTTGCCAACAATGAGGCTACATTATCATAAAAATCCACTTGTTTCATTATACGAGTCTGGGGAGAAATTTGCCATCCTTGCCTACATTTGACTCCAGTATGCACAGAAATGTAGGTTGACTCTACCCAACAAGCTACTCTGTTCAGATACAGTCAGGGATGGACTAAGAAATGCCTTGCCAATGGAAAAAAAAGTGTAAATAAAAATATTAAAAGATTTTAAAAGAAGCAAGGAAAATTGATGGAATTAAGTAAAATAAGGCATTATAATAAACCAATAACTTTTCTGGCACATATACATATTAGTTCTTTTCACATTTATCATGGAGAAGTTAAAGCATAAATTCACTTCCTATTACTGCCCTTCAGGTGTAGGACTCATTCTCTCCTATTACAAGCAGGAAGTCCACTCAAAGACAAGAGCAGGCTCTCATTCACCTCTCCACACCCCCTATAACAATACCACTATCTTCTCCCCACCCACACCAACAATGAAAAGCATTTATGCAAGAAGTCCCATGCACACACTGTCCATCAAGATCAACTTTATAAAGGACAAGGGAAAAAAAAAACACAACCAATAAGGGGGCCCTGCAAACTAAAGTTTCAGAATTTCCATGTTTCAACCTTTAAACTTTTGCATATTTTGATCAACAAAGCCAAAATAAAATGTTCCATAAAGACTCTTTAAATGGAGAGTGGGATTCTGAATATTCTACATGGCAATAATCTGTCTTTAAATGGCCTTTAGAAACAAGAAACTCTAAAGGACTAAAAGCTAATGTGTTTCCACATATTAAGAAATCATACTTGTTCAAACAAATGATACGTTATAGTCACTAGTAAAACCCAAAAATGTCAATACTTTTATCATGAATGTGGTCAATCAAATGAATCTTGCAACCAAGAGAGGAATTTAAGGATATAAAAAACTAAGGATCTTCCAGTAAAAACAACCCCTAGCCCAATTTGTATCAAGTAGAAAAGAATTGAATATATATACTTTAAGATCTCAGGACGTTGTTAACAGAATCTCAGATGGCGATAAGGAGGCGTACATCAGTGAGACAGATCGGTTGCTTGATTGGTACTGCAACAACAACCTCGCACTCAACATCAGCAAGACCAAGGAATTGATTGTGAACTTCAGGAAAGGGAAAGGGAAGTTGGGAGAACACACACCAGTCTTCATTGAGAGGTCAGCAGTGGAAAAGGGTGAGCAGCTTCATGTTCCTGGGCATCAAATCTTAGAGGATCTACCTTGGGCCCCACACATTGATACAATTATGAAGAAGGCACGCCAGCAGCTCTACTTCATTAGGAGTTTGAGGAGATTTGGTACATCATCAAAGACTCTTGCAAATTTCTGCAGATGTACAGTGGAGAGCATTCTGGTACAGAGGCTCCAATGCGCAGGATCGAAAGAGGCTGCAGAAGGTTGTAGACTCAGCCAGCTCAATCACGGGCACAACGCTACCCACCATCGAGAACATCTTCAAGAAGTGGTTCCTCAAGAAGGTGGCATCCATCATTAAGGGCCCTCACCATCCGAACACGGGCTCTTCACATTACTACCATTGGGGAGGAGGTACAGGAGCCTGAATACCCACACACTGTTTCAGGAACAGCTTCTTCCCCTCCACCATAAGATTTCTGAATGGTCCATGAACCCATGAACATGGTCTCGTTACTGTCTTGGTAGTGTAGTAGGCAGGCACGGTAGTGTAGCAGTTAGCGTAACACTATTACAGCGCCAGCAACCCAGGTTCAATTCCAGCCATTGTCTGTAAGGAGTTCGTACGTTCTCCCCGTGTCTGCCTCTGTTTCCTCTGGGTGTTCCAGTTTCCTCCTACATTCTAAAAGACATACGGGTTAGGAAGTTGTGGATATGCTATGTTGACGCCTGAGGTGTGGCGACACTTGTGGGCTACCCCCAGAACACTATGCAAAAGATGCATTTTGCTGTGTGTCTCGATGTACATGTGACTAATAATGATATCTTTGCACTAGTTATTTATTTTTGTACTAATGTTAAATTTTTATGTCTTGCACTGTACCGTGGCCGCAAAATAACAAATTTCATGACATAGTCAGCAACAAACCCAATTCTGAACAGTTAAAAAAATATTATTGTAATCAAGGATACAATTGTATTATTCATTTTTAATGCCAAAGCTCTCTCCTCATGATAAATTAGCCCACACCAAATACTGCTGTGGCTTAGGCTAAAAGGAAATGTACATTCACAAGAATGAAGGATCTCTGTGTGCCTTTATCTTTAAAATGTTGTTTGAAAAAACTACACAAAGAATAACATTTCCCAGATGTTATTTTAAAATAATTAGCAACTGAACCAGATACGACAGAAGAGAAAAAAATTAATCTGAGAGTTTTTATGATCTGTGATGTGGTGCCTAAAAGGGTAATGGGAGCAGATTCAGTAATTACAGAAATGGAATTGGGAAAATACTTAAAAGAAAAAATAAATGGGTTGGGGGTACAAGTTAGTAGATTTTACAAAGAGCTAGCATCGAAGTAATGGACTGCATGGTCTCCCATTTTATATCATTCTATGATTTTGTTTCCTTCATCAAAGATGCTTACAAGATCTTTAGAAACAAACTCTATAAAAGAATCCTATTGTGCATAAAAGTCTAATATTCTACAGCAATAGTAATGGACAATGTAATAGTTCCATCAAGGAACATGCAGGAAAAGGGGATTGAGAGTCGATTAAAGTATTAGACACAGCCGATTGCTTTAAATCAGTGAGGTCCTATTCGACTACAGAAAGTGCTTCAACATTCATTACAGCCATTAGTAAACAGAACAGAGAAGTGCAAAGGACCATTAAAAATCTCTAGGTAGTATTCTTGCAGATTCAATAGGACAATTTTAAGATTGGGGTTTTCCCCACTTAATAGGAATAAAATAAATTATTTCTCTATTAAAAATGTACATAGCAAACATTGCCATAGCGCGCATTTACAATGATATCTGCCTGGATGATCTGACAAAGAACCGTTTAAATGTTTAACAAGTCAATCTAAAGCTAATTGTTATCTCCACCAATTGTGAACTGATGCCAATTTCAATACCCATCTAAACATTTTTCTAAAGCAAAAAGGTTGAAATTGCAATACCTACTGACAACTGGACTAAAATACACCTCATCAAAACATTTTCAGCTAATACTATATGAAATTAATCAGAGATAAAAACAGAATTCAATTGTTTCTTCATGCATAACAAATTCCTTATTGACTGCTTAAGGATATACTCCATTAAAAACTTACTCACTTAAATGTGCTCTGAAGCCTTAACTTCACTTACTTACACATTAGCTTCATCCTCTATCTAGCAAATAGTCTATCCTTATTGCCACACAAGGCCTTTTATCTGTTTTGGACAGCATATTCTCAAATAGATGAAGTAGATGCCAATTGATTTGCTGTCGACCATGGTAAATTAATAGCAACAAATTGCTGTGGGCCCCAGTCTTGCTGCTCCACCATGCTTCAGCAGTTTTGCTTTATTTGCTTCATGATGGGCAGCAGTCAAACCTCTTCAAGTCAATTTCTTCTTAACAACCTGCAATACTTCTCAGTAGTGAAAATAGAGCCATTGCTTGTAAGCTAGAAATCAATAATCCTATTGCCCTTAGAAAATGCTAAACAAGCAGTATTGACAATCCACTTGGTACTGGAGGGTATCGGATATAATGCAAATCTATGCTGCACTCCTCTGCATTCTCTGTGCCTTTCTAAAAGGTTTCTAATCCTATTTATCATCATTTCTAATTGACTGCTGCAGTTATGATTGTGAAATTCAATCACTGGGCCAAGCCCTTAAATTTATATTTTGTTGTTTTGAACAACAATCACATTGTTATTGCACATTTTTACACTAGAGCTTCACTCTGCCCAGGAAGCTTCTGATTGACATTAAGTGAAATAAATGCTCCAAAAAGAAATAAGCTGATTGTAATCCATGTAACTTATCTCCTCCACATCCCTACCTTAGGTGTCCAAAACAGTACTCCACATATATAGACACTTAAAATAATTTAAACGTTTATTCAGTAGTCTTTAAAATCATTATCCATAAACAATGCAGACAATTGCATCAGCAGTAACATTTGCTAATGATCCAAATTTCTGACATAAATCTGTTGTTGGATGGAATATAAGAATAATTGCAAGGTAGAAATCTAATATTGTGGCTCAAATAACTGTTACAAAGCACTTAATCAGCACTCTTGCTCCTTCTGATGTTATATGAATCCCGATATTAGATTAATTATATTCATTTTCAGTTTTATTCTGTATGGCCTGTTAAGCATAACAATATTAAAATACAAACAAATTAAAAGACAAAATCTGAACAAAATATAAAAATCATTAAAATTAGCATAGTTATAATGGATCAATAGATTAGGAATTCTAGAAATTTTAATGTGCATTAGTAAGCAACTATATTTGAACTCCTGCTATACAAACCCAATTGCAGAAAATTACCATGAAACAAGCAGCAACTTGCTTCTTTGGTTCAGTGAAATAATTATTTCAATAAGTTTCAGCCATCTGCTCAAACGCTACAGCATTAAATATTATTAATACTGAGGCTGGAATTGGTAAAAATAGTTTGAAGGTAGATTATAAAATCTCTCGGTTATACAGAAGTTAACATAGCTTAGTTTATGCATAGAAAGTTCATACACAAGTATTCACCATAGCTACAGGTTTTGACCTACAATTTATACATTACCACCAAGAAATAACAATCATTTTTGAAATCATAGTGAAAGCAATATCCCCAGAACTCCTTTAAAAAGTTGTCCTAAGCCCTTTTTAATTAATAATGGGAAAACAATATTTTGATTAGTTAGATCATGAGTTTTAAAAGCAAAAAGTTTAGAACAATTCTCTTATTTTAAATACAATCAAGTATCATTGGAACTTCTTCTATTTTAATGATCACAACAAAACCTTTACAATTTTAACTATGATACAGTATCTAGAACGATGTGCTGTATTCTGATTAACAAACATTTGATCAACTAAAATACTTCAAAATAGGTGGTATAATCAATATTAATTTAATCAGCAGAGTATGCCAACAAGCTGAGTGCATAGCTCTGACCAGTTTATCAAAACATCATAATGCTATTGGTAGAAATGATTTAATTGGTCCACGGTGCATTTATACCCATAAAGTCAATAGAATTGTTGTATTTACATCCAAATTTGATATGGGTAAAAATTATCTTAGACATTCAGAACACCCAAGTTCTCGTATTATTTGCAAAAGCATATAATATGATAATAAAATAAATGATAATCAAATAAATAAATAAATGAATAAATAAATAAATAGTCTTTTCAGTGTGACAGATATTACAAGTCATTACATCAAATATCCTAATTCAATCACAACTCCATTATAGCCATCATCCACTGCACTGATAATTTCCTGCAAACAAATTCTGATCAAGAGCAGTGGCAGTATTAAACTTTTAAAAAGATGGATGGAAGTAATAATTTGAATATTTGAAATATCAGGGCCTCCAATTACCATGTACCCCTAGGACTCTGAAGTCACTCCCTAAAGCACTAACCATACCAATCTAATAAGTGAATTAATCCTAGACAGATTTCAAGAACAGTGTTTAATTGCAGCACAGAGCAATACAATTAAATCTGTGTACTTTATCTACTGCAAGAGATGTCAGTAAAACAAATAACTGGAAGACTAGATAATTGAAACCAAAATTAACAGCCTGAATAAAAGAAAAAAGTATACGTATCTTTCATTCACCTTAACAAGCAGAAGAAGTAGGTGGCTTACAAGTTTCCAGTGCTTCAGTACAGATAGATTCTCTGATATGCTGCATTTTTATGAATGTGCCAAGTCAGAAAAACTCAAAATTGAAAATACATTTCCAAAACAAATTATAGAAAAAGAATTTTAAAATTATCAAAATGGTTGTACCTTAAGGAATTGAAATACACTTGTACTTCATTATTATACAATGTAAATAAAGCACAATTTAGGATACATCAATATTTAATCTATATTTGTTTAGGATTCAATTACATGAAAACAGAGAATCAGGGGAACTGAAAATCAAGTTAAAGCTTAAGTGCTTTGAAATACCAAATATTCCTTACTCTCAAGCCACAACTATTTTTGCACGTCAATTAGTTCACATTGTACGGAAACTCTGAAACATGATACTCTGAGCTTATTTATTTCAAATTATTTAAGTGGATAGTACTAAATAAACTCTGTGACATCATCCTTGATCAATTGTTCTATACAAGAGTAGATTAGGCAGTTCCTAATTTACGTTATCGTGAATACAGCCAGATCATTTGCACAAATCTGCAGAAACAGTGCTGGAGGAGGTGGGTGCAATTAGCAATGCTATAATTGCATAACTAAAAATTACTGTAACAGTTCTGAAAAATAATCTCACTTATCAAAACCTGTATTTTTAGCAGTTAAACCCTGAAATCTAGATAAGCCTCCCTCAAAGAGTGCATAATGAAAAAGCGGTGTTAAATCCTTCACATATTAAATGTACACAAAGAATTTTTTTCTGAAGTCATCATTTTAATTTGAGTTAGATGCAAAGATTAAAATATTTGTTAATCGCCACACATAATCGCCAAATGTTAAATCTTAAAAGTACACAACTTTTCAGTATTCAGTTCGACGCTGATTTGTAATGTATGCCCTCAACATTGTACTTCACAGTTGTCTTTCAAACTGATTAATAATTACTATTAAAGTTGACACATTCTAATTTTGGGTCTTATACAATAGCAAAACCGGTTTTCAAACACAAGATTTAAGCTGAAAATGGATAACCTGCATTTTAATTAAAAAAGTTAATTTTCTTGATTTACAAATTCCTCACCAACCCACTCCAAATAAAGAAAACCTCTTAGCTTCCCCTTTAGGTATTCAAAATTGATGTTATCATTTCATAAATCGCACCCCAAAGAGCACAAGGTGGGCTTATCAAAACCCATTAGCTCCCTCACACAGGATTTCACAAGCAGTAAACTGCTCAATTTCACCCAAACGAAAAAGGTTTTTTTTAATCTGAACTAATGACCAGTACGTAAGAATCACCAATTTGATCCTCATTACTATGCCTTATCAAGGCTCATTTGCTGTGCGAATTCAGACTAAAAGCTACAATTCCTGATTAGACCATATCCAAGTGGTGTCAAGGGACCAGTAGAGGGGGTGGTATTGTAACAGTGACTTTGCTAGTCCACAGCAAATTCTGAAGTGCTATTAAATTCCACTTCTTTGTTGATCAGTATTTTCCACTTGATGTTCACAGTATCTTTTACATCACTTCAGCAAATATTAAAAAAGTATCCTATTGGGTTGCAAAAATCACCCTATATACCCAGACTATTAATTAAATATCAAAATAATAATGTTATATTACATTTTAAATTTACTGTTTGCACAAGACTTCACTGAGTTTTGTATTGTAATTATTAAAAAAAATCATAGTTTGGAAGAAGAGAGCAGAGAACTACTGCATTGTACTTCTTGTATTACAATAACTACAACACCCGCAAAAGTACTTCATTGACTACTAAGTGCTTAAGACATTCCTTGTTGTTTTCACTGAAGGACACCTAATGAACAACTCTGGAAAATGGATTCTACTTTTCCCCCCCCCCCCCCCAATTGTTCGTAAACCAAGCAAATAGTGTCACTTGGTAGAGTTATTTTAGTTTTGTTAAAGAACACGAAGTATCCTTGGATTACATCTAAAATGATATAGTAGCAGAAAAACATACACGCACTGAGCTTGGTACATTAAACAATAATCCACTAAGGCTCTCTCAGAGATAGGGAATTATGATACGCATTTTACAAGTGCTAAAATCTGCACCCCTCAAGCAGAATCTCTCATTGTGGTACAAAAATACCTTTAATAAAGTTACTAAGCACAACAGTAGAGACACTTTGTTTGATTTACATGCCTGGTACTATGGCTGAGAGTGAAATTATAAATCATGCTGACAAGTACAATATATCAGTGCACTGTCATTGTCTTTCTTCAAGACTAAAAGATTCACCAAGTAAAATACAGGCGAATGATCAATGAAATATTTTAGAAATCACAGAAGATAAAGTGAGCCCCACTATGAATAAAGTTACAAAAATAAAGAGGCATGATATTTTAACTTCAAACTTGTTTACTATGCAAAATAATATTGAAATGTGGAAAGTTCTCAATGGTGTTCAAAAACGTATTTTAGTTGAGAGCTGGAAAGTTGTAATACAATGGCATATTGTAATTTCCACTACAATGTTTTGCATTTAAACATTTAACCCCGAATGTGCAAGAAAGTAATGTTACTTTGTTAATACTTCTTAATATTAGAATTATGACTTGTGGAAGCAGTTATTTCTAACTCAATATAAAATATGGAATAAGCTCACATTCAAAGGAGCAGTCAACCAACTCAATTTTGTTCTATCTACACTGTTAGCGCTGTCTAGTCAGCATCAGCTTTAAGGAGCTGGATAATTCTGTTAAAATTCACGCCATTGTCAGCACAGAACTTTCAATTCTTTTTTATGTCATAACCTTTTGAGGAATCTTATGCAAATCTGTTTCAAGAGCCTATCAACACATTTTCAAGTAATAAATAGGCATTAAAAATGTAAGAAACATACCTGTTTGTGCATTTCTATATTCAGACCGTAAGACATTTCATAATACTGCAAAGATAAAGAAATCAGATATAGTACTGGATAATCCATAATTTGTCACTTACAAACAATAACAGAAACCGATGAAGATACAAACAAAATTATACATTTGTCAATGACAACAAAACAGAAGTCCAAGATGTTTTTAAAACTTACCATGACATAGTGGCGTTGCATTTCTGTCTTTTCACTGGCTAGTTTTTCGCATTCCAATTTCAAACTGTTTAAGGAAAGAAAGATTGTTCAAGATACAACATGGGTATTTTACAGACTGCGCTGCAGCAGTACTTTCTCTGCATAAATGATCGTACCCGGATCATTAGAAGGTCTGCCTTACCAAGGCAGGGTGCACTTAATTAGTGCTGTAGTGCATTTTATTCTTCTGGAAATGATTTATGATGCCAACTCTATATGTGCCAAAATATGACAGTATTAAAATCAATCTTTGAATATACAAGTAGAATACCAAAATTGACACATGCGAACATGACAAATACGCCAACGTTATTTCTTTAAGTAATATGCTGCATTCATTACAACAGAAAATGAAACCACTACTTAGCAATTAAAACTGCTTGACGCAAATCCAGAAAAAAAACCAGGATTCTTAAGAGGTCTAGAATTGTTCCAAGACTAGTAACGCCAACGTATTGATATTAAAGTTTATTTTATCTGCAAATAAGAAATAGGATCGCACTCTTCAGATGTTCAAGAAAGAAAACAATCAGCATCTCAAAAAAAAAGACCGAAAAACAAATATGTCTATTACACAGATCTGTGCAGGCGATATTAAGCGCTTCAGTATTGAGAGAGAAGAAAAAAAAATCACCCTAGATTCCGATTTGCCAATCCGTACAAACCAGTGCAATTTTAATCCAGATTTGGGGGATTTACGATAATGAAAGATGTGATTGTTTGACACTGAAGCCTCGGCGCGTTAGGCGAATGAGCAGAACCTAATCGAGAAGACACTACTCCTTCATCATCACTTCACATGAAGCAGAACTGTGAAAGCGAGCCAAAGAGCAACGGCGGAAAATCAAGATCGAAATAACATCGAAACATCAAAGCGTTGGGCGTTTTAGTAATATTAATAAACAGGGATTACATGCATTTTGAATCACCCCAACTGCGAAAATCACTCTTCGAAAGTTAGAAAATACATCTCACAAGAAATTAAATACGGAATTCAGCGACAATATTAACTAAAGAAACCCTTCCACAGCGTCATTGCATCTATAAGTGATGCAAAAACCCATCTGCCCTACATCGCCGACACTACAAAGAGTGCGATTTGCCTCGGACACCATCTTCAACAAACTGGAGGAGTATCGGAGAGATCATTTTACATCAGACAACTAAAAAGGGAGGAGATGACTAAGAAAGCCGTCAGGATGAGAAACGTGAACAGTACGGACCATAACCTAGCCCCTATAGCGGGCAAGGCAGACAGAAGGTGGTTCACAATTAAACAATAATTTGGATTTCTCCTGCACTTCCAGACACATTAACGTTGTCAGATTTGTATATCTAGAAAGCTAATCTCTCTACCTGTGATACTGCGCCTGCAAAAACTGAAATTCTTCTTTGATACGATCGCACGATTCGGAGATGGTGAATTTAAAGGGCTGTGCGGGTTGGTGAGGCGCCTGCAAAGATAAACACAAACGAGCATCAGTACCGTGTCAAACTGGCAATCGACCTACAATCTCATGAGATTCCCATTTATTAATAATAATGAGAAAGCAAACATAAACATTGTACTTTGCACGTCTGCAAATATTAATTGAAAGACTATAATTAACCTCATATTGTGAAAAAGCTCGAACCCGCGTGCTACTGCCCGTGCCTGATGTTTCGGGAAGAGGAAAATAATAAACATGCACACAACACAAAAAAAAAACTTACTGGATGTCTGGCTTGAGGATACATCGCGCTGGGATTTTGTTATCTTTCCCCTAAAGCCGTCTCAATTTTTCAGCAGAGTTGCCTCATTCAAGTTGCTTAATTTAAAAGTCGCCAAGTTGTACGAGATCCGGCCGAAAGTAGCAAGCTCCGACCTTCCAGAGGGCGAACGATGGAACAACGTGGAACATTCGGCTGAGGGTTGGAGAAACGCCCGCCCGCCCGCCGATCCGAGATTCGCCTCGGCTGGGCTCGGCTCCGCTCCGGCGGGCAGCAGCTCGCTGCGACCTTACACCATCACTCCAGCAGTAAAGGGAGCGGGAGAAGCGCGGCCAACCTGCAATCAGAGTGCGGAGGCGGCAGCTTTCCCTCTGCCCTTCATCCGATAACATGCGAAAGTAATGACTTGTGTTTACCAAATTTAGAAGCACGGTGTCATTAACATTCTTACATATTCACACCCCGGTCAACTTCACTTCAGCGAGGGAAACTGGAGGTGGAGGGATGCGATACTTCGCCTATTCCCCAGCCCCAAACCGAGGGAGGGCAATAGGCGAGTTGCGTCTTGGATGTTGTAGTCCCATCTCCCCATTAACTTGCAACGAAGCCACTGAGAGGAACCCGACCCTAAGACTACAATTCCCAGAATGCCGACCACATGAACCGACCCATCGACAGTAGTGATTAGCACCGGCGTTCAACCAATCAGCAATTGGAACTCCCGGGCTCTCGGTTCCAAGCCACACGTCAGTTACGATTCATTCACCAATCGCCGCGGGGAAGAGGCGGAGTCTGGCCCGGGCGACGGCCCACATTGTTAGGTTCTCCAATCGTGAGCGGGCGTGGCTGCTGCTCCCACGTGGGGCGTTGACGCGGGGCTGAAGAAGGGACCAATTGGCGACGGGGAAAAGTGCAAAGCTGACGCCTCGTAGCGGAAGGCTAGCAGTCGTTCGCTGGGGCTTTGGATGGTCTTTACCCCTCCTCTAGCGCAAGTGAAAAGTTGGGAAAAAAGGGAGAGGAAACATTTGTTCATCTGTCAATCAAAGTAACGTGGGGCTCTGCCGGCGTTTCATGAAATGAGAATGTTTTTCTCTTGTGCTCCACTCCACCCGAGCGCTGTATGGAATGTCGGCTAATTAGGGTCGGATGTCTCTTTGCAAAATACTCGAGCAATCTGTCATTACAGCGTATTTTAAAAAAGATTGGGGACTCGCAAGACTCCATAAACACCGACCTCTGAGCAAAGAGACGAGGGTGGGGGTCGGGAACACTTCGTTGTACCTTCCAGTATTTGACATGTTTTAACTTTCGTTTCAATATTTGGTTAACAAAGCTCAATTCAAAAACAACCAAATCGTAAATTATATCTGCAGTCACATAAACGTTTGCGCTCCTTACTACAGCAATGCCTCCTTCAGTGATTCAGGGCGAATCTAAAAGGAAAATGGTTGGGTTTTAACGTGGATAATTTCGCAGATTTCTTGTTAACCACTTTCTGGCTACAACTTCCATGCAATTGTTAAATCAATGCAACACTTAAAGCGAGGTGAAACGGACACGTTACTTGTACGATTAGATTTATCACTGTAGGTGACAGGTTAAAACGCAGTTAATAAGAACAAATAAAAGATCTATGCTCAATATGGACAATGCTGGCCAAATTACTGACTGTGCTGTAAATTTTGACTCATAAGGGCTAAAAGATAACGTCTGCGAAATAATATCCATTAACAGCTGTTGCGGCTTCCCGCAGTTAGAACTCTGCGGTGGGTCGAAAAAATAATTTTGGTTGAAAACCGAAAGATGGGGACGTTGTCAGTTAGTCTCGTAATGGTGTTCTTGGTATTTACATAATTTTTCATGAATCTTTATACCTTCTTTCCTTTTGGCAGAAAATTCTGCAACATGAGTGTTTTCCCTTGACAATAAAATGCTCCTGTATTATGTTGTGAGATATTGCTTCCTTTGTTCTTTCCGGTTTCTGTTTACATTCTTATCAGCCTATCTTTTGATTGAATGATGCTGGGAGGAAGCTGTGTTTAAAACAAAATGCCTTTGTATTGGTGTCAATTTCAGTTATTTGATTTACACATTTTCTGACGTTCTGCAACAACGTAGCTGAAATAAATAACCATAGCCCACAAAACTTCTGCAGGCAAAGAATGGCACACATGGTTAGACTATGGCACGGACGATATTGCGTCAAGATTGTATATGGCTTGGTAATTACACTGGTAAGAATAGATACTTTGAAATGAAAAATACATGGCTTCAACACTACATCGTAACATTGCCACCCAACAAGTTCTACCCAGTTGAAGAATTTGGTTTTTGAGTAGGCTGTCTTGAAAATTCTGAAGTGTATGGTCAACACTAAAATCAAAATAGAATTTATTTTACTCCAGCATATCAATGCGTGTGACTGTGTCATTAATTATTAACAAAATCCGGTTACCATAGATGTAACAATCTAGAAAGTAAAACTCAGCAATAAGATTCCAGCTCCTGCTGTACGGTGTCTAGTTTTATAATTGCCACAAGGTGGATGTCTCATCTCATCTAAGCTTATTATTCTTTATCACAAACAATGGCAGCGAAACAGAAGAGGGTTGCCATCATTTGAGACTCTTAATTAAAATCATGGCTTTGAAACAGCTCCAAGCTTTGTTCGTGTATACAGATTCAGCAATGGATATCACTCTTGAATTCTAAGCACAACCATCTGACTTGGCATATAAATTGGTTGTCATTATGTCTGTTTTCCAAATGGAAAATGAGTCAAATATGACCATCCCGGTGGAGTATGAACTTTATATCAATGACAACAGAACAGGAATAAATGTGGTCAATGTCAGGAACACAAAATGAGCAAGGTAGTAGCCATTTTACCCTGCATTTTCTTCATTATTTGAGACTTTGAAAAGAAAGTGGACAGTAATTTTGAGCTATGTGACTTTGACCAATTTCACAACATATGAATTTAATAATCTTGCTTATGTCTTATATTATTAGTTATGTAGCATCTCAGCTAGCAACAAAAGCAGTACCAGTACAAGAAGACCACAATGAACGGGTGGGTCAGTTTTATACTTCTTCCACTTCATCAAATAATACATTTCAGAATTTGAACAACCATGTCACCCTTTAACTTATTCAACACACAAACCCCACAATGATTTAAAAAAACTCCGTGACCATTTCCAGTCACTGATAAGATCTTATTCAGAAATGACATTTCTTTCACAGTAGGGTTCCTTTTAACTTTTCTCTCAATGGTTCCTGAGATGATAATGATTCACTGCCACATATAAAAACTGAGAGAACTGCTGAAAACTCTTTAAAATAGCATTATTGGTGAATAGATAGTGATGCACAAAAGGCTATTTCATGAAATATTTCCAGTATAGAACCTTACCCACCTGGACCCTGTCTTAGTATTACATTTCTAGGATATTCTTGGTAGGTCAGCCAGTTTTTTGGTTCAAAATTGAAAATGACACATTTGGTGCAATAAATGAAATAAAAAGTGATTGACTTTGGAAACAAGCACCGGGTTCAACAATCTTAGGCAAAGAGGGAGGTTGGGGATGAAGTTGAAGGGACAGATAGATTAAGAATGGCAACTTTTGACCAAACATTTTGGAGACGTTAGAAGTTCAGGCAGTGGACAAAGCTATAATTGTGAATAAGCTCAGAGTAACCTAGACTGTATCTGTCAACTTCCTTTGGTTAGCTGGCGATGTGGAAGCTCCCTGTATTTGGCTCTGTACCTCTCCTATGCTGCTGATCTTGTGTGACACAGACAGTAGTTCTAACTCTTATAAAGTCCTATAAAATTCCCCAAATGATGCCAAAACCCCATATATCCAAGTACTAACATAAGCTTTCAAACTTCTGGGTCTGGGGAGTTCCATCAGACTTGCTTCAGAGTCTGCCAGATGAACCAAGCATGGTGGCATCAAATCTATGCCATGAATCAGAGTATCATAGAATCTTACAGCATTGAATGGGAACCATTTGGCTCGTTGTTGTTGTTGTGCTCTCTTTTAAGAGAACAATTGCAATCGCCAGCTATTTTCCTATAAAAGGAAAAAAATAGAACATTAAGTATTTATCCAATTCCCTTTTAAAAGTCATTATTGGATCTACTTTCATGGTCCCTTCAGACCCTAATTTTGTAAAAAAAATTATCTCCTTGCACTACCTTAAATTGTCATCCTTTGGTTATTACATCACTGCTAGAGAAAGTACTTTTTCTTTATTCACTCTGTCAAATCACTTCATGAATTAAACGTCTCTGTTAAATTTCTTCTTAATTTTCTCTGCTTAAAGGAGAATAATCTACAGATGGTGCAGAGATAACTGAGACCCTTATCCTTATACAATTTTGTATCTTATGATGAATTTTATCAATCACCTTATATCTAGAAACACTGTTATCAGAGCTTCATCATAGAACTCAACAAAGTTAGTAAAAACACAATTTGCCTTTAACAAATTTGTGTAATTGGTTAACCCATGTTTCTTCAGGTGGCAATTTATGTCCCAGATTTTGTTTCTGAAAATGATTCCACATTAGTCTGACTGGCCTGTAATAACTCATTTATCCTTCTTCCATGTAACATTTGCAATTCTCTGATACTATTTCTAAGGGTAATTGAAAAAATGTGGCCAAACAAACTATTACTTCCCTCTGTAAAATAAATATATCCAGATACGGTGATCATTTTTTCCTTTGAGCATTGGCAACCTTTTCATTACTTCCCTTTATTTTCTGTCATCCTATCTAATTTCTCAGCTTTTACCAAGACATTGACAGCATCCACATCCTGTGTTGTAAATTATCAAATAGTACCTCAATCTTCCTAATTTTCCCACCCTATCTTAAACTGCCCTTTTATTATTTGTATGTTTACAAAGTACATTAGAGTTGCTTTTAGATTACTCACAAATTTATTCCTGTGCATTCATTTTTTTGCCACATGTATTTTCTTTCAGTTCTCCTCTGTAGTTTTGATGTTAATTTTAGATCTTGACTTCATTATGAACTTGACATTTATCGTAAGTCTCTTTTTCCAGTTTCATTTTTAATATCCATACATTTAGTCATCCAGGGAAATCTAGCTCCGGATGCTCTTCCTCTCCTCCTTGTGGAATTGTGCCTTTTGGGACATTGGCTCGGTCCTCCTTGAAGTAATTCATGTTAATGTTCTGTTTTGCATGCTGTTTTTGATTCCTAATCACCCATACCAGATACTTTGCATCTCATCAAAAATAGCCTTAATTCATTTGATTACTTTTATTTTTCATGTTTAAAAATGTCTTGCATTTATCCAAAATGAACTTTAACTCTATTCATACTATCATTCCTGCTTCCCAAAGATTCTCCCACTTAAATTTTAAAAAACTGCTGGAGGAACTCAGCAAGCAGAGCAGCATCTGTGGGGGGAAAGGACCTGTCGACGTTTCGGATTGAGAGCCCCCATTACGACTGAGAGTAAAGAGGGAAGGTAGCCAGTATAAAGAGAAGAGGAGGGGAGGAGTGGTGAGACAGGGGTCAGTAGGTGATAGATGTACTGAGGAGGGGTGAGGGATAATGGCAGGAGGAGCTAGGTGGCGCAAGGGTGGTGGAGTTGACAGGTGGGTGATAGGTGGAAGCAGACAAAAGGGTAAAAAAGGCAGATGGAGTCAGGTGGAGGGAGGGGAGGGCGAAGGTGGACAGGTAGGAGGGTGATAAATGGAGACACAAATCTGATATGGGAAGGTGATAAGGGAGAGATGAAGGACAGATGGAACCAGAAGTTGGAGGGGATCCAGTGAGCGGTATGTGTGGGTGGTAGGTGGATAGAACCAAGAGGGGGAGGGGAGCAAAATGGGTGATGGGGGTCTGGAGAAGTGTTGCGGGGGATAGGGGAAAGGGAACAAAAATGGGAGGACCAGAGGTGGATAGGAAGGAGAAAGAGGTGGGAACACAGAAGGAGAAGGGTTATCTGCAATTGGAAAATTCTATGTTCCTATCATTGGGTTTGTAGACTACCCAGGCGGATTATGAGGTATTGTTCTTTTAGTTTGTATTGGGCCTCACCCTGGCAGTGGAGAAGGCCAAGAACAGACAGGTGGTGTGGTAATGAGAAGGGGAGTTGAAATGGGATTCAACCAGGAGCTCGGGATGGCCATTGTGGACAGAGCACGGGTGTTCTGCAAATCAACCGCCTAATCTGTGCTTGGTCTTGCCAATGTCGAGGAGGCCACATCGGGAGCACCGAATGCAGGGAGGTTGGAGGAGGTGCACGCAAATCTTTGCCTCACCTGGAAGTGCTCTTTAGGTCCCTGAATGGTGGTGAGGGAGGTGGTGCAGGGGCAAGTGTTGCACCTCCAGTGGTTGCAGGGAAAAGTGCCAGGTGACAGAGGGAGAGGTGGGATGAGCAGACCCGGGAGTCACGGAGAGAGTGGGCCCTGCGGAAGGCAAGAAGGGGGTGGGGAGGGGAAGATGTGGCTTGTGGAAGGATCCTGTTGCAGCTGGCAAAAATAACGAAGGATGATGTGCTGGATGTGGAAGCTGGTAGGATGAAAGGTGAGGACGAGGGGAACTCTTTCCCTGTTCTGTTTGGAGGACAGGGGCTAATAAGGGCAGAGGTCTGAGAAATAAAGGAAATGTGAGAGAGGGCTCCACCAACAACAGCAAAAGGGAAGCCATGTTTCCTGAAAAAGAAGGACATTTCAGATGGAATGAAAAGCCTCATCTTGAGAGCAGATGTAGCAGAAACAGAGAAACTGGGAGAAAGCGATGGAAATGCTTCAAGAGAGGGAGTGGGAAGAGTTGTAGTCGTGGTAGCTATGGGAGCCAGTTTATTTATCAGTCCACCTTTCACCTATCAACCCCTGTAACCAAGGAATTTCATTACATCCTGGTGTATATGACAATAAACTAATCTGAATCTGAATCTCAATTTGACCACTTCTCCCCTCCCTCTTTATACCGGCTATCTTTCCTCTCCATTATCAGACCTGATGCTAGGTCACAAGCTGAAATGTCAACAAGTCCTTTCTCTCCCCCCCCCCCCCCCCCAATAGATACTGCTTGACCTGTTGTTTGTTTTTTGCTCCAGATTCCAGCATCTGCAATCTCTGAATGTCTCCATTCTTCCACTGAAACATGATCCTGGCCTTCACTTCATACGCAAAACTTAATCTGACATGGTTTTCTTCCTTGTTAGAATGGAAACTGAGTAAGTAAACTCTCTTGTATACATTTCAAGAAATCCTCGATATCTTTGTCTTTTACGCTGTGTTTTTTCCTCCAATCTATATTAGGATAGCTGGAAGCTTCCAATATTACCCTCATGTTCATGTATATGTTTGATAATTGTTCCTCTTTTTCTTGCTCAATTAATAGGAAATGTACAGTATGCACCCGCAACAGAACACCATCACTTCAGTTCTTTAATTCTACCTAATTCGACACAATTCCATCTTTCATTCTTCAAGTATATTATCCTCCTCCAGAACTCTAACAATATCATGGATACAATGGTTGTTCTTTATATTTTTTGTGACCCTGACTAATATAGTCACATTTCAGTATTATCACTTGCTACTTATTTTGTTGAAATTACTTGAGCTATGTAAAGCATAACAATCTGCAACTTCTGCACAGTGGTGCAGATGTCAGAGCTGTTGCCTCACAGCTCCAGTGACACAGGTTTAGTCCCATCTCAGGTGCTGTCTTTGTGGAGTCTGCACATTCTCCCTGTGATCACATGTGTTTCCTTCAAGTGCTCCAGTTTCCTCCTACATTCCAAAGGTGTGCAGGTTGGTAGGTTAATTGGCCACTGTAAATTGCCCTAGTGTCTAGGTGGTGCTAGAACCTGGGGAGAGTTAATACAATGTAGAGAGAATAATAATAGGATGAGTATAGGATTAGAGTAAATGTGTGCTTGATGGTCAGTGAGGACTTGGTGGGACAAGGAGATTGTTTCCATGCTGTATGATTCTATATCTATCACTCTAGTTCATTTTTTGTACTCTGATGTTTCCACAATGCAACAATGATCATTCCTGTTGCTGAATACTTAGATTGGTCAGAATGCATAGTCACAGAGAAATATGATTGTTCCATTTTTTTTAAACAGGCCTGAAATAACACAGCATTTCTAACATATAAAGCTACAAAATGCAAAAACATAGTTATGCAGGATCATTGTTTTCAGACAACATGGCAGACTTGGATACATTCTGTCTCACCAGAGGTAGGAACGTTTGGCTTGGAGTGGCACTACGAATCTTCATCATTGCTTCCAGATGTCATAAAGTCTCATGGGATCAAGTCAAACATGAGTGAGGAAGTCTCTTACTGATAACCAGTTAATTTATCATCCTTCCCAAGCTGATGAATTGGTACCCCACTATATAGAACACAGACTGGAAGAAAAACCAAGGGCAGCAAAGGTACAGAGTGCATTCTGGTTGAGAGACTTCAGTACTTATCACCAAGATTGTTTTGGTACCAACAACACTAAATGCTGGTCAGGTCCTTGGGGTAAAGCTGCCAGGCTGATGTAGAAGCAAGAGGAGAAAATAGCAACATGCATTTGCCAATAACTGTATTGGTAGAATTGAACATTAAAGAGGCAAGAACACTGTTGAGAATGTATTTTCAGAGACAGAGGGCACATTTATTGAAAGATTTCTGAAAAGTACAAAAACACTATGGCTGTAATAGTGTGAGATTTCAATTACACTAATATTAACTAGGATACAGTAGTGTGAAAGGTATAGATGACACATAATTCCTAAATTGCATTCAATATATTTTTAGCCAATATGTAATTAGCCCAACAAGCAGGATGGAGCAGTTCTGTACTTCTTTTGAGCCAATGAAGCTGGGCAGAAGGAAGGAACATCAGTGGGAGAGCTGTATTGTGGTAGTGGTCATAATTAGATTTAGCAGTGTTTTAAAATTGGAATAAAGCTTCTATATTAAGGTAACACAATGTTACTAGATTGAGAAGTAATTTAGCAAAACTAGATAGGGGACGACTATTGAAAGTAAATCAGTTTCAGAGCAAAGGAGGCAGTTAGGAAGGAGATTCGAGGGATTCAGGGTAAACATGTTCCCACAAGGAAAAAGGATGGGGCTGCCAAGCACCTGGATGACAAGATGTATAAAGGGTAGACAAAAAAGGAGAACTTATGTATAACACTGAGAACTTATTACAATCAAAGCCCAGAAGAGTAATAAGTGCAGAAGTGAAATTTAAAGGAAAATTAGGAAAAGAGAGCATACAAAAAAGTATTGACAGGTAAAATCAAAGAAAAACCAAAGATATTTTCTAGGTTCATAAAGAACAGCAAGATAACTAAGACCTATTAGGATACAAAAAATTAATCTGTATATGGACATGAAGCATGTGGTGAGTTCCTAATGAATGTTTTCTGATGCTGCCTATGTTGTGGTAAGGGCAAATGAGTGTGAAGAATTGGATGGGATAAACAGACCTTATTACAGCCTTGCTGCAGATATGGAATTACAGTGGTGAAGAGACAATTACTGCTTTTGATTGCATGCAGCAAAACCTGTCCAACTCGCTGGCTTGTCCTTGCAAGTGGGGCAAATCCAATTGCCTAAGTACTCACCTCAAACTTTTCTTAATAATCAGAAAAATGATGGAAGGTCTCAATGACACGCTGCACAAGCATCAGCCAATGGCATCTCCAAACAAGACCAAGTCTAAACAGCTCCCCTTGACATTCAGCCGTATCACTATTCTAATGTCCATTAACATCCTGGTAATTACATGGACCAGAAACTTAACCAGCCCAGCCCCATAAATCCCATTACTCCAAAAGCAAATTAGAGACAAATACATGTGGTGAGTGACCCTTTAAAGCTTTTCCATCAACTTTTAAGCACATGCCTTGAGTATGAAGGAATACTCTTCACTCACCTGGATGAGTGCATGTTGGTTCGAGAAAGCAGACCTCTTGATTGGCATCCTATCTTCTTCTTCTTCACTCCTTCCTTTATTGATACATCACGGCTTACATTGGTACCATCTGGTGGAATGCTGCAATCTAACTAGGCTTCTTTAAAGTCACCTCACAAACCTATGATTTTTACCGCCCAGAACAACAAGGCCATTAAGTGCATGGGAGCACCATCATCTGCAAGTTCCTCTCTAAACTGGAAATATATATCACTGATCCTTCTTTATCATTGGGACCAAATCCTGGAACCCGCTATTTATCAGCTATGTCAGAATTCCTTCAACATACAAGTTGCAGTTGGTCAAGGTGCATCATATCACTGTCTAATCAAGGGCACTTTAGGGTGGACAATAAATGTTGACCTTAAACAAAAAGAGAAAGTGCTGGAAATACTCAGCAGATCAAGCCACATCTGTAGGAAGAGAAAGAATCAATGTTTCAGATCAGAGACCCTTCATCAGTGTTGGGATTGGTTGCAAAATCCACATTTTTTGAATGAAAAAAAGCAACTTTACTCCTGCATTTCTGGACATGTTGATTTCCTGAGTGAGAATGTGATCTGCAGGAATATTTCAAAGAAAATCAGGTTGTCGTGTCTGATGTAGGGAAAAGCAAAAGAGTTAGATTTCCCACAGAGCTTGTTGCAGAGATACTTGCTCTGACCTGGTCTCAAGATGATGGATTGTGAAGTGGAATGTTGCTCAACCAAAAACGTTTAAGAAAATACAACACACTGATCTGTTGAAATCATGGACTCAATGCAAATACATGACTTTTGAAAAATTGTGCTGGGAATTCAATTATTATTCACTAATTGATGAATAATCTTCTATTGAATGAAAACAGCAGGATAAGAATGTTCCCATTACCCATGAACACTGCATGTTCTACTGAGGGTTCATCAATATAAACTTTTATTTTCCCATTACAATAAATAAACTTAGCTGAATACCTTAATTAAGAAAAAGCATTGACAGCAATTTTAGAGCTATCAAAAGAAACCTATTGCTTGAGTGTGCAATAATATAATCAGCATTAAATCCTGGCTATTATAAAGCAACTCAGTTACTTTGGTAATCCTCAATCTATTGGTTTTCTAATTATAGATTATACTTGTCTCAGATTTGATTAACACATTCAATATATTTGCTTATTTTGTACCTACTGCCAATTAAAAAAAAATACCTTGAATTAATTTTTAAAATATCACAAAAAGCTACTGAAATGAAACATCATTGTGGGTGTTAACAGCATAGACATTTAGAGAGAACTTTCTAGCTCCAACAATGTCTTATAATTCTATATTCGCAAAAGAATAACACAGGAAAAATGATTTTTTGAAATATCCTGGGTCATTGCACTAACAGGTCCTACAACATACCCTAATGTCTGATGTAGCACTGAGGAATAGAGACCAGATCTCAAGATAAATTTCCATTTTATGCAAATCTAGTCAATCTGAGAAAGGAAAGTTGGAAGGCTATCATCCGATACAACGCCACTGGTTCATGGAAGAGAAATATTGACAAAGTTTCATGTTACTAATCAGTTTTCAGCAATTTATATTAGAATTTGCAATTAAATAGGTCTCCTTGATAACCAACATGACCAAATAACCCAGTGACTTTCATGGTCAGAAGTTGAACCAAGATGAACTTTGAGCTTGGAATCAAAAGGCTGCAACTGACCATCGAAACATGCTATATTAAAAATCAACACCTTCAGGAGAGTAAATTAGCAAAAAAAAATTATTTACAGCAACATTCAGCATGCTACAATATACAAAAGAAACATTTGAAAACCCATTTACATTGCCAATGTTGCCTCAGTGGTCTAGACCAGGCCAGCTAGCCATCTATATTCTCTCACTCATTCTACTGATTTACCCATGGCCCAAAATACCTTTTGCAGCTGCAATTTACCTGGGGAACTGAATGTTATGGCCATCTCACAAAACAAAGACTGCCAGGAGCCCAAGTCAACCTCAGTTGGTGGATTCTGAGGCCCTGCCTCCAAAAATTCCTGAGAGCCTTTTGACTGTGTGTCATTGTCAAAGACCTTTTAACTGCTGCATGTTTTAAAACAGTCCAAATGTAATAAAATAAAGCAATATTTATAATAGTTTTTTAATATATCAAAAAGAAATTTATTGAAAATACTATAAACTACTAGAAAATAACTAAAATCTTATCAGTTATAATAAAGAAAAATAACTAAATCACTTGCCTTATTAAATACTCTATCATGTTCAGCAACCTCATTCAGATTAATGGATTCACGCATCTTCACCTCAGTATGTGAGTGCTTTACCCCTGCACTCAGGACTCAGTGGTGAGCCCAGTTCATCACTGACTTCCAGATTTCAATGTGCAGAAGCAGAGGTCAGAATCGAGGATAATGTTTTCTATGGAACCATTGGCCAGAGGAGGAATGATTTGGCCCAATATGTTTTTAGGTGATCTGCCTAGCACCAGAGGTCATAAGTCAACAAGACTACGTTTGGTACACAAATGTTGCAGGCTTCCTAAAAATACCAACCTGCTTTAAATGGCTTCTTTAATAAGATGGTATTTAAGAAAAATCAAATATTCAACTGATTTCATTGTGTATCAAGACCATATTTCTCAACCCTCTGCTCCCATCCCAGTCTTATGTGGCTCACACAGCCATCATCTGCAATCCATTCACTTGGGAGATCCTCTAGCCTTGCCTCTCTAATCCAATGACCTTATTTGAGTTGGAAGCTTCTGCCTTCAAAACAAGCACAGAAGAGATTCTGGGTAAGTTGAAGCAGCGTTTCCAAGCATCAGCCTATATTCTATCCATTCTGTCACATGTCCAATGGAACTAAGAAAAATACTCATTTTACAACCTCAAGGAGAAGCCTACAAGTCTCCCTCTAGACACTTTCACTAAAGATGTGTACATGTCCTATCTCCATGCACTGCACGTGGGAATACTATTAAGCATAATTTTTTTAATCTTTAATGAGTTATGTTGGAAAACAGTTACATCACTGACTCTGGGGTGATCCGTTATAAGTTTTTTTCCAATTTCCTCCACACCTTCAGTGTGCTGCTCGATATCACATTCTATCACTACTGTTACTAAAACCCTTTTCCCCTTTTACAGCATTAAAAAAATCCTTGTCATAGTTCCAAATTCTAGAAATATTAATTCTATGCTACCAAACCCCAGAATATCCTGTCATCCCTGCTGCTGGACCCAGATCTCTGCATTCTATTCTGCAGCTGAACCCGTGTCCCGTACACTTAGTACCTGTCTTCACTTTTACCAAACAAGAAGATTACCCGGATATTTAACAGCAAAATGGTGCATCCTGCCTACCAGCATGCTGTGCATTTTGTCTCTTGCAAAATGGTAAGAGATTAAAATGTAAAATTTAGGCTGTTTTTGACATAGTGTATCAAAACACTTGATAACCTGTTTCAATCTTGCTATCATGTGGGACAGCCCTTGTCATCAGCAATATGATGATCAGCTGATGTGGAGGAGTGTGAGGATGACAAGAATGATAAAGAATTATGGAAGAGAAAAGATGTAATCTAGAAATATTCTTTCTGCCTGGACTTCCAGTGAAGGACCAATATAAGAGCAACCTCAGTAGCTGTAAGAAGTTTCACATCTACCAACAGTCCTGAATCATATCCTGTGATTGACCATGAGCACATTCATGTGTCCATATTAAAAAATAAAAAATGTACACAAAAATTAACATTCAAACCAAATTTATCATTCAATGCATGTCATGTTGCATAGAAGCATTAAACTGCATGCACCTCCATTCTGCCTGGCTTCAATATCACTTTAGTATTGTTTTATTATTATTGTCACATGTAATGAAATACAGTGAAAAGCTTTTGTCTGTATGCCAATCAGACAGATCATTCCATACATCAGTACATAGAGGTAGCAAAAAGAAAAACAGAATATAGAATGAAGTGTTACCGTTACAGAGAAAGTGCAGTGCAGCCAGGATGAGACGGTCCTGGCGAGCTCCTGCTCACCCAGCCTGGAATATCTAACGGTGAAATGTCGACCATTCTATCTGCCAAGGGAGTTCACATCAGCTATCCTGATGGCAGTCTACATCCCACCACAGACGGACATGAAGCCTGCACTCAATCAGCTACTCTCTGTGGTCAACAACCTTGAGGCAAGATACCCTGAGGCCCTCTTCATTGTCGCAGGGGACTTCAATCAGGCCAACCTCAAGAGTGTGTTACCAAAATACTATCAGCACATCTCCTGCTCCACCAGGAGCGCCAACACCCTTGACCACTGCTATACAACCATCAAAGATGCCTTCCGAGCCACCCCTCGACCTCACTTTGGGAAATCAGACCACCAGGCTGTGCTCCTTCTCCCTGCACACAAACAGAAACTGAAACGGGAGGATCCGGTACGGAGAGTCGTGCACTACTGGTCTGAGGAACCAGATGAGCTCCTACCTGACTGCTTTGAGACAGTGGACTGGTCCATGTTCAAAGACTCAGCTGCCAGCCTTGACGAGTATGTCACCACCATCACGAACTTTATCAGCAAGTATGTGGAGGACTGTGTACCAAAGAAGACAATATGGGTGTTCCCAAACAGGAAACCATGAATGGACCGGGAAATCCACTCCCTACTGAATGAGACGACTGCTGCACACAAATCTGGTGATCCTGATCTGTACAAGAAATCGAGGTATGACCTTTGAAAAGCTATCAGGGATGCCAAGAGGCAATACCGACTCAAAATAGAGTCCCTGACCAGCCGCCAGTTATGGCAGGGTTTACATGCCATAACAGGCTACAAGACGAAGTCAGGCTGCATAGCTAACAACAGCGCATCCCTTCCTGATGAACTTAATGCATTCTATGCATGTTTTGAACAAAAGGGAAGTGGATTGTCACCATCCACCCTGACAGCCACCAACGCAGCTGAACCTGTGATCACAGTGGAGGACGTAAGATCAGTCTTCCAGAGAGTGAACATGAGGAAAGCATCTGGCCCAGATGGTGTCCCAGGCCGCGTGCTCAGATCTTGCGCTGATCAGCTGGCAGAAATATTTGCGAACATATTCAACCTCTCCCTGCTTCAATCTCAGGTTCCCTCCTATTTTAAGAAGACCACTATCATCCCGGTACCAAAGAAAAGCAAGGTAACATGCCTCAATGACTACCGACCAGTGGCTCTGACATCCACCATCGTGAAGTGCTTTGAGAGGTTGGTCATGGCACGCATCAACTCCAGCCTACCAGACAACCTGGACCCATTGCAATTCGCCGATCGGTGAAACAGGTCTACAGCGGATGCCATCTCCCTGGCCCTACACTCAGCTCTGGAGCATCTGGACAGTAAAGACACATACGTTAGACTATTGTTTATTGACTACAGCTCTGCCTTCAACACAATAATTCCAAGCAAGCTTGTCACCAAACTCCGAGACCTCAGACTCAACACCTCCCTCTGTAACTGGATCCTTGACTTTCTAACAAACAGACCGCAATCAGTGAGGATAGGCAGCAATACCTCCGACACGATTATCCTCAACACTGGTGCCCCACAAGGCTGCGTCCTCAGTCCTCTACTCTACTTCCTATACACTCATGACTGTGTGGCCAGATTCTGCTCTAACTCCATCTACAAGTTTGCAGATGATACCACCGTTGTAGGCCGTATCTCAAACAGCAATGAGTCGGAGTACAGGAAGGAGATAGAGAGCTTAGGGGAATGGTGTCATGACAACAACCTTTCCCTCAATGTCAACAAAATAAAAGAGCTGGTCATTGACTTCAGGAAAGGGGGTGGTGTACATGCACCTGTCTACATCAATGGTGCTGAGGTCGAGAGGGTTGAGAGCTTCAAGTTCCTGGGAGTGAACATCACCAACAGCCTGTCCTGGTCAAATCACATAGAAGCCACTGCCAAGAAAGCTCACCAGCACCTCTACTTCCTCAGGAGGCTAAAGAAATTTGGTTTGCCCCCTTTGACTCTCACCAACTTTTACCGATGCACCATAGAAAGCATCCTATCTGGATGTACCACAGCTTGGTACGGCAACTGCTCTGCCCAAGACCGCAAGAAGCTGCAGAGAGTTGTGGACACAACCCAGCGCATCACAGACACCAGCCTCCCCTCCTTGGACTCTCGTTGTCTTGGTGTAGCAGCCAGCATAATCAAAGACCCCATCCACCCGGGATATTCTCTCTTCTCTCCTCTTCCATCGGGTAGAAGATACAGGAGCCTGAGGGGTACCACCAGACTTAAGGACAGCTTCTACCCGACTGTGATAAGACTATTGAACGGTTCTCTTATACAATGAGATGGACTATGACCTCATGATCTACCTTGTTGTGACCTTGCATCTTATTGCACTGCATTGGCTCTGTAGCTGTGTCACTTTACTCTGTACTGTTACTGTTTTTACCTGTACTACATCAATGCATTTTGTACTAACTCAATGTAACTGCACTGTATAATGAATTGACCTGCACGATCGGTTTGTAAGACAAGCTTTTCACTGTACCTCGGTACTAGTGACAATAATAAACCAATACCAATACAAATAAAGTGCAAGGGCCACAACGAGGTAGATTGGGAGATCAAGAGTTTGCCTTTTAGCATGTGAGAAGTCCATTCAAGAGTTTCATAACAGCTGGATAGAAGCTGTCCTTGAGCTTGGTGGTATGTGCTCTCAAGATTTTGTATCTTCTGCCTGACAGGAGAAGGGAGAAGAGAGAATGACCGGGGTGGGACGGGTCCGTGATTATGTTGAATGCTTTCCCAAGGCAGCAGAAAGTGTAGACAGTGTCAGTGGAGGGGAGGCGGGTTTGCGTGATGGACTGGACTGCATTCACAACTCTCTGCAATTTTCTTGTGGTCTTGGGCAGAGTAGTTTCCGTACCAAGCTGTGATGCACCAGGTAAAATGCTTTCTCCAGTGCATCTGTAAAAATTGGTAAGAGTCATCTGGGATGTGCTGAATTTCCTTAACCTTCTGAGGAAGTAGAGGCATCGGTGTGCTTTCATGTGGCTGGTCCAGACAAATTGTTGGTAATGCTTACACCTAGGAACTTGAAGCTCTCAAACATCTCCATCTCAGCACCATTGATAGACAAGGGCATGTGCTCCACCCCACTTCCTGAAGTCAATGACGAGATCCTTCATTTTGCTGACATTGAAGGAAAGGTTGTTTTCTTGACACCATGCCATTAGGCTGTCTATCTCCTACCTGAACTCTGTCTTGTTGTTGTTTGAGATCCGGCCCAGTACAGTGGTGTCGTCTGTAAACTTATAAATGGAGTTAGAGCAGAATTTGACCACACAGTCACAGAGTGTACCGGGTGTATAGTAGGGGGATGAGAACGCAGGCTTGCGGGGCACCAGTATTGAGGATAATCGTGGAGGAAGTATTCTTGCTTATCCTTAATGGTTGCAGTCTGTTGGTCAGGAATTTAGGATCCAGTTGCAGAGGAGGGTACAGAGTCCTAGATCTAGGAGCTTGGAGATGAGTTTATTTGGAATTATGGTGCTGAAGGCGGAACACTTGGATTGACTTCTTTGGCACATGGTCTCTACACATTTACTGATGAAGTCTGTGATGGCAGTGGCATACTCATTTAAGGTGGCCACTGAGTCCTTGAATATGGACCAATCCACTGGCTCGAAGCAATCATGTAGGAACTCGCCCATTTCCTCAGACCAGCAATGTTTCAGTTTCTGTTTGTAAGCAGGGAAAAGGAGCACAACCTGATGATCTGATTTCCCAAAATGCATGCAGAGGACGGAGCAGGAGCGTCTTGCCTGGTTCTTGAGTTCCCACATGGTGTTAATTTAGTCCTGCAGCATGTCTGTTGTAGATTCTACTTTTATTTTCTTCTGTTGATTACATACTGTTGCAGAGCTGGTGACATAGGGAGTTAAGTTGATGATGATGTGCTTTCATCTTCACTGTCTTCTTGTTTCTCCAGTTCCAGGTCAGGTTGAACTTTGTAGTTACCTGAAGGGAGGAAAGTACAAAGTTTAAGCTCTGGTGAGGGGATGGGGAAAGCAAAAAGCACCACCTGCAAAATGTAAATCAGAAAAACCTGTAGAATAAGAAAGAAATGGAAAGTGACAAGGAGGATTAGAGGTGAGAATAAGATTGTGTTCAATGGTTTCATCCCCCCAGCCTCAGCAATGGACATGCTGTAATGGCCGGCTCTATCCCTTCTATTCAAAATTTGGTCATGCAAGTCCACCTGTTCCCCTGTAGTAGTCTCTGCTGCCTTCAGTTGTACACGACCCACTCTCTAAGAGAGAGGAAAGTTTGTCAATGATGTGTGATATGCGAAGGTAGTGTGGATTCATTGCCTAATAGCTGGCACTTTCCTGTGAACACAGCACAACCCTTCAGTGTTCCACCTGCTTTTCCAAGGATTTCTATGGAGCATCTGAAAAACCTGGAGCTACTCTCTGCCATTCATACCATTTCTCGCAGGTTTCTGGATCAGATTCTATTCCTGCACAACTGTCTGTTGTATTTCCACCCCCAATGGCTCTCCCCTTTATGAAATGCAGGCTTGCTTTCAGCAGTGCAGGTTAGCTTTAATTGGTTCTAACAATTAATAGTTTGGGGCACGTAGGCAATAATCAGAGCAATAAACACTGACAGGACACATAAACTGTTTTAATGAGCATGAGTTAACCAATTTAGTCCCTACAGCATTTTGGAAATTAACATATCATTATAATCAAGATCTCTGATTGACAGTTTTCACAAAAAAGTAATAAGTTCAATCTTAAAACTACTGGCAAAATTCACACATCACCATGTAATGAAAATTCATCCAGTGAGAATAGTTGTTACCTTTGGCATTTAGGCAGCAAAGAGGCAGATTGGATCACAAACCAGTTTCCAACCTAACAATAATATGCCTTCCGTTGTGCGCTCTCAACATCATGCTTTCCCATTAGAAAATTAGAAAATTGTGGTCACCTTGCTGTTGCAGTGAACATATTGTGATTTCTCAGTTTGCTGAGACCACATCTGTAGCTTTGGTGGGCATTAAAAGTCTCAAATGGCACAACTGGAAGATGAATAAAAGGTTTTCCTGTTGTCTTAGCTAATAACTCTTCTCAAAAAATGAATTAGCTGATGATTCTGTTTGTGGGATCTTGCTGTGTGTAACTTATCTGCTATATTTACCCTATAAAGTAACAGGGACTGTTCTTCAAAATAATTAATTATTTATCAAGCACTCTATGATAGTTCTGATATTCATCATAAGGCATTTTATATAACTAATGTAGGCTCTTTCATTATAAGGCATAGCATTCAAGTTATGTCGACCATTACTTTAAAGTGGCATCTCTTCCAATATATTGTGAGCAATGTTATAGGAGGTCTACTGGTACTGTATTTCATATATATCTCAACTGAATTAAATAGCAAATTTTTAAATGCTTTTTATTCATATCTAACATTTTTCTTTTCAATGAAAAAGTGTTATATATGTCAAATATGGGTTGCTTTATATCATGTTCTGTCAATCAGCACAGTAGGCTTTATGCATTAGTTACTGGTATATTGGCACTCTTGAAGGGTGTTTCAAAGGGAGCTGAAAATAAATAAAGTTCCATCTGACAGTTTCTCATTTATGGGAAAGGAATCAAAGCTGTTTGAAACTTCATTTCCAGTCTCATACCCTGAAGATTGTGGTGTGATAATTCTGGATGGAACAGCTTATCTGAGAGGATTAGGTAAAACACGTTCTTTCTATTACTGGTGACTTCAGCTTGTTCAACTGGGTAGCCTGTGTCACACAGTATCTCTGCCCCTACATATGTCACTAATCTTATCTATATGATTTCTGCTGCTTCTCTCAGACTTCCAACCTCTACATCTTCACCCTTAATTTTATGAATACACTGAGTACATTCGCATTAACCTTCCTTTGCAGCATTTATGCAGTGCTGTTAAATATGACAATGTTGTCCTTATATTTTGAACTTTAACACAATTCTAGTGTACAACCAATAAATTCTACAGATGAGCATCTTGCACTAGTTTTATTCCTAGAAAAGATAATACTCAAAATCTGCATTAAGTTATTGCATTATAAAAAAGGTTTTATTGTACAATGTAGAGTTCCATCAGCAGAATCAATGTAGCCATTATAAGATAAAATGGAATTGAAAACAAACTGTCTGGCAACATCTGTGGAATGAAATTCAAAGTTATCATATAAAAATGGCCTCCTGTAGTCCTTTAACCAAGGTAAATCCAGTTTATATTGATAAAAAGAAAGCTAATGGATTAATACAGCATCATCTCATTTAAGTTAGTTGCCTCACCTTGCGTACAGGTAGCAAATTCATTGAGTCAACTGAACCAGTTTAAGATAAAGATGAGAAAATTTCATTGTGAACTTGAGTAAAGGAGCATTTTCAAACCTCAATATTACCATGGTTAAGTACAAAACTTAAGTTTAACTGGTCCTGAGATGGCCATAGCTTGATTTCTGGCTTTGCTGTTGCTTTAATCAGTCATGGCCTGGAATATCATGTCATTTTATTTCTGCTCCTCAGTGTATTGCGAGGAGAACAGGAGTGTGCATTAGGCAATCTGTGAAATGAAATCCAGGAGAGGCAGTAAAGAAGTGGATTATACCATTGTTCTTTCCCCTCAAACCAGACTTGAATCCAGCTGGAGGGATGAAATGAAAATCTTATCACCATGCATATTGCAAGGGTCCTGAGGGAAAAAATTGGATAGAACTGTCCAATGTGCGCTGGAATGGTGATGTGTAATAAACTCATCCTAGTTTGATCTGGTGCAAGTCACACACACAGAATCTTTGCTGTCACCTCTGGGTTGTTGCTCTCAGCCAGCATTAAATGGGCTGTTTAACCTATTGTGGTTAGCTGTTTCTGAATGAAGACATGCCTGCACCTCTTAAAGGCATGCTCATTTCCTCCAACTATTGCTGGAAGTTATTGCAAAGGTTTGGGAAGCCTGCTGGAAGTAGTGTGTCAACAGGGCAGAGAGTGGCACCCGCTATGCTAAGTTCTTCCAGAGGCCTTGGCTGATAGAATGGAGATGAGAAAAGAGCTCAGCTATGCCAAGGTCACAAGAGGCCATCTACATCCATAATGAGGCAAATGTTGGGAAGGTCACTAACAGGGCCAACGCCAGGCATGAAGATGCTTTGGAGTGATGCAAGTCCAGAAATTATCTGAGCTCAGATCAGCATATAAAAACCATGACTTCTTCTAATCCATCACCAAAGAAGTAGTGCGCCATCATTTGACCACAAATAGCTTCCACCTTCATCAAAGCTAAGTGTTGTCAAGCGCTTTTGTTCCCAACCAAACAATGAAATATGCATTTAAAAGCATTTTTCATTGTTTCATAGAAAAGAATAGACTGATGTCAGCACAGGAGGGGCCATTCGACCCATCGTTCCCACGCTACCCCTCTGTCAGAGCAACTCATGAGTTCCACCCACCCAGTGCCTTCTCCGCAGCCTTGCAAATTTTTCCTCAGTATATATTTATTCAATTTCCTCTTGAAGACCACAATAGGAACTGGCTGCATCACATATGGAGACAGTGCATTCCTGATTCCAACCACACCTTGTGTCAAACAGTATTTCCTCATATCACTCTTAATTTTTTTGCTTTTTATTTCCTACCTATGACCTATAGTCCTTGACGCCTCCACCTCCCTCCCACCAAAAGGAGTAGCCTCCCATCAACCACTCTGTCCAAATCCATCATCATTTTATATACCTATCAAATCTCCACTCATCCTTCTCTCCTCTAAAAGAAACTATCCCAGCCTCTCTAATCTATCCTTTTCACTGTAATACATCCCAGGAAGCATTCTCATAAATCTTTTCTGGGCCGTCTCTAATCCTTTGACATCTTTCACATCTTTCTTATAATGAGGTGACCAGAATGAAAACAATACTCTAACTGAAACCCAACTAGTCTTTTATAAAGGCTCGGCCTGAATTCCTTTCTTTTGCACTTTATAACTCTACGTATGAAGCCCAGAATTGTGTATGCCCTATCAACCACTTTCAATGACTTGCTTACCTCTCACTTCCTTGGATCCTGCACCACTTTTAGAACGTTATTGTTTATTCTGTATTACCTCTCTTCATTCTTCCTACCAATCTGCATCATCTTACATTTTTCCAGATTAAATGTTGTCACTATGCATCTGCATTCCACCAGCTTGTTTATATCCATCTGTAATTTATCACCAGTTTCTTCACAAATCACAACACACCCAAGTTTTGTGTCATCTCCAAACATAGAAATTGTGGCTTGCACCCATAACTTTAGATTGTTAGAATAGATAAAAAGAGGCAATAGCTCTAACACCGATCCCTGAAGAATACCCTATTCATCTTTCACCAGTTTGAAAAACAACCATTGATCACAACTCTCTATTGTCTGTTGCATAGCCAGCTTCATATCCAATGTGCTTTTTATGTTATGTGGTTCAACTCCACTGATAAACCAGTAATAACCTTACCAAAAGCCTTCTGGAAGTTCATGTACATCATTTCAACTGCATTACCCTCATCAACTCTATCCATTATGACATCAAAAATTCCATCTTACTGGTTAAGCATGACTTGCTCTTAACAAATCTTTGCAGGCTTGCCTTAATTAATCCATTTTCTCCAGGTGACTATTAATCCTTCTAAATCAATATTTCTAAAAGTTTTCCCACCACTGAGGTTAAACTGACTGGCCTGTAATTGCCAGGCTTATCCTTCCTCCTTAATCTGCACAAGGCAGTAACATTTACTGCTTTCCAGTCCTCTGGTACAATCCCATACCTAAATGATTATGGTCAGTGCCTCCCGATTTCCTTCCATACTTTGCTCAGAATTCTAGAATGCATCATGTCCAGTCCTGGTGACTTACCTACTTTAAGATCAGCTAACTTTTCTAATACCTTCACGTAATCATGTTTTAATGTATCTATTATCCCATCTATCTACTCCTTCACTACTACTCTGAAGCATCCTTTTCCCTGGTGAGCTTGATGCAAAATATTTATTTAGTACCTTAACACAAATTTATATGCTGATCTTAGCATTCATGTGCAAATTTCCAGTTTGGTCCTAATGGCCCCATTTCTCCATGCGCTACCCTTTTACCATGTCTATAGAACAGTTTTGGATTTCCATTTATGTTAGCAACTAATCTTTTCTCATACACTCTCTTTGCCTCTTTTACTTTAGTTTTCATTTTCCTTCTGATTCTTTTGTAATCATACTGGTTCTCGTTGATATTCACAGGCTGAAGCTTGTCATAAGCACTTTTTCTGCTTTATCTTCCTCTGTATCTCTTTCATCATCCAGAGAGCTCTGGATCTGTTTGTTCTTCCTTTGTTCCTCATGGAAATGTGCCTCGAGTGTACCTGAACAACCTCTTCCTTAAATGCAGCTCATTGTTTTGCTACTGTTCTGCCTGCCAACTTTCAGTTCCAGTTTACTTTGGGCAGGTCTACTCTCCTCTCATTGGAATTGGCCTTCTTCTAATTAATCAATTTTACTTTGGATTTCTACTTCTCTTTTTCTATATCTAATCTACACATTTTGATGTTCTTTCAGTGTCTCCTAAAATTTCTCCTACAGAAACTTAGCGCACTTGACCAACTTCATTCCCTAAAACCAGAACCAGCAATTCCTCCCCCTTTATTGGATCAGAAACTCCTCTGGAAAATTATCCTGCATACATTTTTAGAACCCTACACCCTCTGTGCCCTTAACACCATTACAATCCCAGTTTACATTGGGGTAATTAAACTCCCCTGTTAAGCACTTCTCTGTAATCTCACCACATACTTCTCCCAATAATCTTAGCTCTAGAAGTGCATTTTAAACTTTAACTTTAGCTGTCAACCCTTGGGAAACATCTTCTTAAAATTTACATACAAGCTTCTGCCTTTTCAACCTTGGTGCGGTCCCAATGTCAAGCTCATAAATGAGTACTTGTTGTACCATGTGTTATGAGAAAGGTTCTTTTGGATCTTAAAGATAGAGGTATCTGGACACACAGTCTTTGTACTTTAAAAGGAGGATTTTATTTACAAAGACCGACACGGGAACAGAATGTGAAGGAACAAATGCACACTCACACTCGGGTGATTGCGAAACGTGGGGGATGTCGAGACGGGTGAAGTGCACACACGCACGCACACACACGCACGCAACGAACTAGTACAAATGATCGGGGAACGAACAAATACATTGTCTGAACCCCCTGAATCTGGACAAACAACGGCTCTACGCTACTGGAAATCTACTTAGGATGCTCCTAGACCCCTGTGGAAGTGCACCCTCTCACCTGTGGTCTCAACCATGGCAGCAATCGGAAAAAAGAGAGAGCTGCCCACGTGTACTATCTTTTATAGGGCTGGAATTGGGTGGAGCCCGTTCAGGTAATTCAAGCAATGATTCAGGGTCAAGAACAAAAGTATGTTACCAAGCCAATCCTTAGGTGTGCTCTTAATAGGTGGGGCGGAGCCGAACCCTTGATTGACAGTGGTGTAGCTTCCGACCCGATGGGCAATGCTATCATCCGACCATGGGGGTCAGTAGTGTTGTCACATTCATCTGACCCCTGGCCTTTCATACTGCACAATGTAACTAAAATCAGGCAACATTAATACATTAATCCTAGATATTTCCCAATCACAGGCTTGATTGGAAAATTTCTGGTCAGCACTTTTTGTTCCTACTCACAAATAACACTTGCTCCTTCCAACAATAACAAGGTGACTGCCCGTGAAAGCTGTCTGTAGGTTAATGTGAATCAATGTCATTTCAAATGGCTCTGAAAGCTACTTGATAGCTCAATGGGTAAATACATCAATTGCTTTTGTACTGACCTAAACAGGTAAGGAAGATGCCAGGTTTGAGTCCTGAATACTGATAAATCAGCTGATCCCAAATGGAGCAAAGGTATCTCAAACAAAGGAATAAAAGGATATCAATTTAGACGGATTTCTTGTTCTTTAGTGCTATTGAACAACTCTTACCAGAAAGTGCACCTATGTGGACATCAGAGGAGCAGGTTAGGATTCGGATCTGATGCTCTGCCAGCACTCACCATCTGGATTCACACACAAAGACACCTGGATGTAGCATCAGAGGGCAGGTGGCATCTAATAACTGTCTAATAAACTCTGCAGGAGAGAAAATTGGAAAAAGAATGGCAGGCTTTTTAAAACATTAATTCAGGATAAAAATGCTGATACCTGATTAACATATTTTCTTAGTAGTTTATATAATGTTCCATATTTTCCTAATACAAGCTTTCAGGATCACTGGAACTTACTGGTAGAATTGAAATTAAAGCTCCACACAGCAGCTGCTTAGAAATGATAATGGTATCAGACAGAACCTTCCATTTGTTTGGAGATATATATATTTGTGTATATATGTTTTGTGTGATTTATATTGAACTTAATGAGAAGGTAGAGTAAGAAGTATGTATAAGGCTGTAACATTTCCTCAGGGTATTAAACTAGAATACTGGCATAGTAAGGATAAAAGTGATACTTTATTGTAATTCATAATGCCCAAGGCAATGGGTAGTTATGCACAATTAAACCAATTCTTCAACACAAGCAGAAATATGAGTGAGCTAACACAAAAGTGTACCTTCTTTTGCTACTTCTGACCAAGCTGTAGACTGAAGAATGTTCACAGGCTTTGCCTTGAATGCCTCAGGTAAAATGTTGTTCTTTGATACAGCTACTTATGTTCCCTAGCTGTGTGTCTTAAATAATATACAAATTTATTATTTAATAACATATCTTAATATACTATATTATTTAAAAATATTCACTAACATGTAACTTCTTCACAGCATGATATAAAAATATATTTTTTTAGCAATAAGATTTCAAATGTAGTTCTGTAATATGGACAATAAACATTTTGTTTTGCATTCAAAGGAATGAGTGAGTCAAAGTGGTAAGGGAAGAAGGGATTTTGACTTACAGGATACAAGCAGCAGAACTGGGGTAACAGAAGGCTATTATCTTGAGATGGACTTCTCTAAAATGGGCTGGGACCAGTTATTCAAGGAGATGACAGGGCTTTAAACCAATAAAGTAAATGGGGAGATCGGGAAGTGTGTGTGTGTGTGTGTGTGTGTGTGTGTGTGTGTGTGTGTGTGTGTGTGTGTGTGTGTGTGTGTGTGTGTGTGTGTGTGTGTGTGTGTGTGTGTGTGTGTGTGTGTGTGTGTGTGTGTGTGTGTGTAGGATATGGTGGGGAGGAGAGGCTATGGCAGTGTTCAATAAAGGGAAAGGTTAAAGATTTAAAGAAAAAGAAAGAAGTGATAGAGTAAGAAGTTTACCTGTAATAGTGCTTCTGTAAACATTTTCCATTCAAGGTAAAATGGTACAAGGTAGAAGTTAAATGTATTATGTCTGAATGTTTGAAGCATTTATAACAAAATAAATAAACAGATAGCACAAATAAAGATAAATGGGTTTGACCAAGCGTTATTACAGACATGTAGTGTTGACCAAGGTTGGGAATTATTATTCCAGGGTGCTTGACCTTTGGAGAGGATAGGTAAACTGGAAAAGGAGGTAGGCTGGTGGATTAGTTTATCCTTGACAATAAAGGATGAGATAAAGACAATACTGCCAGGTATGAGAACTAATCTTGACCTAGAAGAGCAGGGAGTAGAATCATTATAGATGAAGACAACGAGGGATAAAACATTGGTTATGCGGTTTAAAAGTCCCATAATAGAAGCAACTGAATTGGAGGGAAAATTAATCAAGGGATAAGAAAAAGCTTGTAACAAAGGCAATACAATAAAAATTGGGCTAATCAAATTGGCACATGCAGATTGGAGAATGACTTTGTGACACTAAAATAGGTGGTAACGAAGACAGTGATGAGGGTTATCAAAAATTACAACAGAATCTTGATCAGTTGAGTAGGTGGGCTATGGAATGGCAAATGGTGTTCAATCCAGATGTGCAAAGTGGGAAGTCAAACCAGGGTAGGACCCTGCGGAGTGTTATAGTACAGAGCGACTGAGGAGTACGAGTACATTGATCTCCGAAAGTGGTGTCACAGGTGGACAGTGTGGCAAAGAAGGCATTTGGCACACTGGCCTTCATCAGTCACAGCATTGAGTATAGAAATTGGGATGTTATGTTGCAGTTGTACAGACATTGGTTACCCTGTTATAGGAAAGATGTCATTAAGCTGGAAAGAGTGCAAAGAAAATTTACAAGAATGTTGCCAGGACTCGAGGCCCTGAGCTACAGGGAGAAATTGGGTAGGCTAAGACATTATTCATTAGAAAGTAAGAGACTGAGGGGTGACTTTATAGAGGTGTATAAAATCATGAGGGGCATATATAGGGTCTATATTATAACACAGTCTTTTTCCCAGGGAAAGGGAATCAAAAACTAGACAGCATAGGTTTAAGGTGAGAAAGGAAAGATTTAAAAGGGACCTGAGGGGCAACTTCTTCACACTGAGGGTGGTGCATATATGGAACGAGCTGCCAGAGGAAGTGGTTGAGGCAGGTACAATAACAACATTTCAAATGCACTTTGACAGGCACGTGGATAGGAGAGGTTTAGAGAGATCTGGGCCAAATGCAGGTAAATGGGACTAACTTAATGGGCATCTTGGTCGGCATGGATGAGTTGGGCCAAAGGGCCTGTATCCATGCTGTAGTACTCTATGACTCTACATCTGCTTTCAGGATGGTTTTGTGGACAACCTATGATAGAATGTAGGAAACTGTTCATCTTAGAGCTTATCTTGTGTACTGAGATAAGGTTAATTAGTAACCTAATAATAAGGAATTTTCTGAGAGAAATGATAACAATTTGATAGAATGTTGTATGAATTTCAAGAGAGACACAAAATAGTCAGAACCTAGTTAATGTAGCTATGATTGGTGAATTAGCAAAGACAGATTACAAAATTAGGTTAATGTTCATTAGTAGAGGCAAGCAATTTAAACAAATATTTTAAAAATCTCAATTAATACACATTCAATTGAGAAATAAAAAATCCACAGGAAAAGTAATACATCTGTGACTAACTAAAGAGGTTAAAGCTGGTATTAGACTGAATGAAGAGCCTATGTAGTTGCCAAGAATGATCGCTAGAGTTTAAAGATGAACCAACAAATTACCAAAAAAAATTGACAAACTATAGATTAGGAATGCAAATTAACAAGAAATCTGTGAAAAAAAATAGTAGGAGTTTCTACAACTTTGTATAAGGGAAGAGAATAACAAAAATAAATGTGGCCTTCTCAGAGACAATGGCAGAAAAAATTAAAATGGGAAATATTTTGTATCAAATTCACTGCAGAAGATATGATAAATGTCGGAGAAATGGAGGGGAACCAAGGGTCTAATGACAGTAAAGAACTTAATGCCTTTAATATACTTAAAGAGAAGAAACTAAGGAGATACTCAGGAGTGTATAAGCTAGTCTGGCAGGGGGATGGGACCCAAAGTAGTAGTGTAACAGATGAGAACGTTGAAGAAAATATAGAAGTTAAAGCGAGCATGTCCAGTGAGCAGAACAGGCAGGGGCAGGACAGGGTGCGAGGAAGGTCTGATAGGTTAAACTGCATTTAAAATAAATGAAGAACTTGGGGTATAGATAGGCACATGGGTTTGTGATGCTATAGTTATTAGAGAAACATGGTTGAGGGATGGGCAGGACTGGCACCTCGATGTTCCAGGTACAGATATTACAGGCACAATATATTGTGGAGGTAAGTAAGAAAGGAAGGGGAGTTGGGATATTGATTGGAGAGAACATCACGGTAGTACTTTGAGAGGAGATATTCCAGGGAGAACATCCAGTGAGGCTATATGGGTAGAACTTAGACATAAAAAGGGGGTGATCACTTTGATGAGATTGTACTATGGGTCCCTAATAGTCAGCGGAAATTAGAGGAACAAATACACATGCAGATAAGTGTAGGAATAATAGGGTGTAATAGTAGGTGATTTTAACTTCCTTAATATTGACTGAGACTGACATAGTGTTAAAGGATGAGATGGGGCAAAATTTGCTAAGTCTGTTCAGGTATGTTTTCTGAAGCAATATGTAGATGGCCATATTAGAGAGGGGGCTGCATTTGACCTCGTCTTAAGAAATGAGGCTAGGTAAGTGGCTGTTGTATCAGAGGGGTACACTTTGGGAACAGTGACCGTAATTTTATTAGATTAAAAAAAAACAATTATGGAAAAAGATAGGACTGATCCGCAAGTTAAAGGCTAATATTGATGGCATTAGACAGGAACTTGCAATGGTTGATCGAATACTGAAAGCCCTGGATAGAGTAAACGTGGAGAGGCTGTTTCCATTAGAGCAGAGACTTAAGATCTGAAGGCATGGCCTCAGAATAAAGGGCCATCCCTTTAGAAATGAGATGAGGAGGAATTTCTTCAGCCAGAGGGTGGTGAATCTGTGGAATTTGTTTTCACAGAGGGCAGTGGAGGCCAAGTCATTGAGTTTATTTAAGGCAGAGATTGATAGGTACAATAAAAAGTGAACTTGTTAATGAGGGATTGACAAGGAAGCCAAGACACTGATCCCTCTACTTAGAGAGACTAGAACGAGCAGGTAGGGTCTATGACTCCAGGCTAGGGGGTTGGCCATTTACAACCGAGATGTGGAGAAATTCCTTCACACAGATGGCTGTGAATCTTTTAATCCTCTGCCTTTTCAAACTGCAGATATACAGTCATTGATTATGTTGATAAGCCTAGACATTGGGATCAGCTGTTGGGGAGGCTGTATGTGACAGACTGGTGGTCAGGGTTAGGGTTCAAGCAGAAGCAAGTTGTTGGCAGATCAGTGATTGAAGGTCAAAAGCTGGGGTTGTATACATTGTGAAAAGGGAGGCTGGACCTATAGGGAGCCTGAGGGAAAGAATCAACATCAGTAAATACATTAGTTAAATACATCTCTCACTGCCAGCGAAGCGAGGTCTTAGTTCTTGTTTCTGAGTTCTGGTGATGAGACCGTCTGCCAAATAGCTCTGCTCAGAAAACCATCCCACAAGATCCATTGTGTCCTCCTCCTGCATGACGTTCCATGCTCACCAATTTCTGATGGACTTGTAGTCAAAGGTGTTTTTCTGAAAGAGCTTTTCCACAAGGAGAATGGTGTGGCAAAATCCAACTGAATGAACATTCCAACGCAATGAGGCCAGGCCCATCCTTCCCAACACCAGGGACAGGTAGAACTTCAGCACTTAGAGACACTTGGTGTTTGCGTACTTCAGTTCTATGCACAGCTTGATGAAGCCACACCCAAAGGTGGCCATCAGGACGGGAGCAATGTTAGGTACAACTTTTCGCCCATACTCTGGAGACTCATGCATCATGACCCATTGGACTCATTCCATCCTGGATCCCAGATGAACTGTTAGATGGCTTGAACAACTGCCAGAATCAAAATCAGCATCAGGTTTATTATCACTGACATATGTCATGAAATGTGTTGTTTTGCAGCAGCAGTACAGTGCAAGACATAAAAATTACAAAAATAAATAAAAGTGCAAAAGAGGAATAATGAAGTAGTGTTTATGGGTTCATGGACTGTTCAGAACTCTGATGGCGGAGGGAAAGAAGCTGTTGAGTGTGGGTCTTCAGGGTCCTGTACCTCCTCCCTGATGGTAGTAACAAGGAGAGGAAATGTCCTGGATGGTGAGGGTCCTTAGTGATGGATGCCGCCTTCTTGAGGCACCGCCTCTTGAAGGTGTTCTCGATGGTGGGGAGAGTTGTGCCCATGATGGAGCTGGCTGAGTCTACAACTCTCTGCAGCCTCCTTCAATTCTGTGCTATGGAGCCTCCATCCAGGTGGTGATACAATCCATGAGGAGAAGGCAGAAGAATGGGGTTGAGAGGAAAAAAGAGATCAGCCATGATTGAATGGCAGAGCAGACTCGAAGGGCCGAATGGCCTAATTCTGCTCCTATATCTTATGGTCTTATAGCAGGGAGGTGGGGAATAGGCCACACCTGCACGAAGTACAATGGCACTGAGATCACCTCACATCTGATAACTAGGTTCTTGACATTTATTGAGAGAAAGCACCTCTCTCACAGTCCCAATTTTTGTTTAATCCTGTCTGTCCACTCCGTCAATTTTTGTTACACAACTGGACCTCCCAACCAGATCCCCAGCACAGTTAATCAAACCTGACAGTGAAGGGGATGATGGATTGGTTGAGCCAGTTGCCAAAGAGCATAGTCTTGATCTAGTTTTATTTCAAAAATAAACTTTATTCATAACAAAAAATACATACAAAAGAATAAACACAGTACAAAACTCCTGATGTTCTTAGTGTCATTTGGTCAATACATTCAGCAGTGTTAGCATATTTTTTTATATTGCACCATTGCCGCTTATGGCCCCTGGGGTGATACACCCTCCCATTGTTTGAGGGGCTTCCCCACCGAACTCAGCCCCTAAATGTCCTGTAGCCGAAGGACTCTAGACTGTGGTCCTTCCCCACAGAGCCTTTGCGTTGGCTGCACCGAGCTTCAGTGCATCCTTCAGCACATACTCCTGCAGCCTGGACTGAGCCAGTCGGCAGCATTCCCTTCCGGACATCTCGCTGTGCTGGAAGACCAACAAGTTTCGGGCAGAACAAAGAGCATCTTTCATTGAGTTGATGATCTTCCAGCAGCACCTGATGTCCACCTGTGTGTGTGTTCCTGGGAACAGCCTGTAGATCAGAGAGTCTGCTGTTACACAACTGCTTGGAGTGAACCATGACAAGGAACTTTGCATTCATCTCCACACCCACTTAGCAAATCCACAGTCCGCAAAGAGGTGGGCAACCATATCCCCCTCGATACAATTGTCCCCAGGGCAGCATGCGTGAGGAATGATAGTCCCATCATACAGAAGGGACCTGACCGGAGGGCCCCTCTCACCGCCAGACTGGCCCAGGAGCGGTGGCACTCAGACGATGCACAGTAAGAGACCGCCAGACCACAACCATGCTGGGGACAGGGAATGAAAGGTGGGCGTCCCATGAGCAGTTGGGGGGAGTGGAGCCCCTGGGAGAGGTGGTGCCAGACAAGGACAGGGAAGAGAGAGGAGTCATCAGGGGCTGTATATTGTGTTTGTAATAGGAGGGGCTTGCTTTTTTTTATTTCAAAAATAAACTTTATTCATAATAAAAGACAGGAAGAAAGGAAGAAAACAGTGCAAAATACAAAAGCTTAACACTCATGATTGTTACATTCAGCAGTGTAAAGCTTAAGGAGAGAAAACAAAACACAAACATAGCGCCATTGCCACTAATGTGGCTCCCTGAGGTGATACCCCTTTCACTGTTCAAGAGGCTTCCCCACCCAACATTGCCCCTCCATATGCAGTAGTGGAAGAGCCTTAGCATTGGCTGCACTGAGCTTCAGTGTGTCCTTCAGCACGTGCTCCTGCAGCCTGGAATGAGCCAGTCGGCAGCATTCCCTTATGGACATCTCACTGTGCTGGAAGACCAACAAGTTTTGGGCAGACCAAAGGGCTTTTTTCACCGAGTTGATGACCTTCCAGCAGCACTTGATGTCTGTTTCAGTGTGTGTCCTCAGGGGACTTTTTTTATTATTCCAAAATAAACTTTATCCATCATAAAGAACAACTATATACAACAACAAAACAGTGCAAACCTTTACATTCGTGTACAGATCAATCATTAGTGTTACCTTTTTATAAAAAACCACAGCACCGATGGCACTTGTGTGGCTCCCTAGGGTGATACCCCAATCCCATATTCACACCACTTAAGGGGTTTCCTCACCTGACCCTGCCCCTCCCTCTCCAGTGGCAGAACAACCCTAAACTATGGTCCTTCCCCACTGAGCCCTTGTGTTGGCTGCACCCAGCTTCAGTGCATCCCTCAGCATGTACTCCTGCAGCCTGGAATGTGCCAGTCGGCAGCATTCCCTGATGGACATCTCGCAGTGCTGGGTGCGTCCCCGGGAACAGCCCATAGATCAGAGAATCCTCTGTTACACAGCTGCTGGGGATGAACCGTGACAAGGACCCTTGCATCTTTCGCCACACCCTCCTCGCAAACCCACAGCCCGCAAAGAGGTAGGCCCTGGGAGACTTCCGCTGAGCTGAATTACTGGAAGTGGTATTTATATGCCTTTAGATGATACCATACATATCTGAGCTCCTCTGTGCAGCAGCACATCAGACATACTGAGGATCCAGAAGCAACACTGCCGGCATTGTGAAATTCATTGAAAATTCACAATTTTCCATTGAAAGTGAATTGCATAGCACAGAAAATCATGGCACCCTGATATCCAGTTTTTGAAATCAATGTTCATAATGAGAGAAATTTTGCATTCATGAATATATTATTTCCGCATTGCAATAAATAATTTAATTCATGTATTGTTTAAAAGACATTGCCTTCTTTTTGGAAACATCATTTTAAAAGTAAAATTTTCCACAAATGTCTGCATTTCACAAACCGTTGTTATGTGGATATTAATTTATTTGCAGGATTCAGGGCTATCCCTCAGGTAAAATTGTTTGGGTACGATCTATTTGTGATTTCTATCAGTTATTAACAAGAACAAACTTCATTCCAATATTTTGGGCCAATTTCATTCTGGGGTCTCCAGAGATGATGAACATTAATTGAGATTTAACCAGCTGTATCTCTGCTTCTTATTTGTCCCTTTGCATGGGGCTTACCACAGGCTTACAATAGCTTAGCAAGTACTACAACTTTCTGCAATTAGACTCCAAGTACAAAATATATTGCTATTAGATCTTAACTTGCTTGCAGAAGTCCAATAAAATTTTAGATATTCACAAAATATTCAAAAATAATGAGTACATCAACATGTCTGCTTGCAATATTAAAACACACTTAACACATTCATAATTGTATAACTTCAAATGTTTTTCGTGCTGTCAATTATAATGTTAAAATAACCAGTAATCAGTGTCATACAAATATAACAATTATTCATATTTTTGGTGGACTTCTATGGACAAGTCATATTAGATCAAATTTATATTGCAATTCTTGGAGCGTTACATCTATAATAACTGTCACATGGTGCAGTTTTCAAAAATGTGCTGCCAAAAATATTTGCAGAGTCCTACTGCAAAAAAATCTAATGCACAAATAGTTAATGCATGCAGATTATTTTAATGCCAATGCATTAATGCAGAAAATACAGAATGAATCATAGCTTGGATGGACAACCACTGATTAACTACACCAGTGTAATAAAGCCCAATGGAGCAATGACTGAAACATTCAGATCAAAATGTAAATCTTACTACACTGCAAACTATTTGCATGAAGGTATATTACAACATCAGTGGCAGTGTATAAAATTGTAATAATTCATATGAGAAAAGTGGAGCAAGTGATGAATTTTACTGTAGCACAGGCAATTAAAAGGTCTAATTCCTTGTTTTGGCAAGAATAAATAATTTTAAATGAGACCATGAGTAGACAGTTTCATTTAAACATGGAAATGAGATTTATCACTATAAATAAAGATGCTGCTTTGTGCAAGGCAATATCAAAAAGGTAGAAGGACAAAACTGAAATTTATTATTCTTATTGCAAATGAATATATGTAATAACAAAATTATAATGTCCTTGTGTTAGTCTAAAGTTTATAGTAACATTTTTACAGCGCTGACAGAATTATCTATCAAGTTTATAACATTTCAGTCTTCTTGGAAAGTACACCCTTTTATCTGACTGAACATAATTTAGCATTATTGTGACTGGCTGCCTAGGTTAACACAGGCTAACCTGTTGGTAAATGCCTGCTCAATTCAATCAGGAGGTGGTTGCAATGGAATGAGTGAATACAGAGGTAAATATTTTTGCATTTGGGGGAACTCACTGATGTGTGCACACATCATCATGAACTTCATGCTTTAAAGGGGAATTACTATAACAAAGCCTGTGCAAGTCAATTTAACATGTTTGCGTACAGAAACTAGTAAGATGGGAAAATAATAACTGATTTGCCTCTGTAAACTTCTTAGTTTTGTTATAAACTAAGAAAAACATCAATGGTTACATGAAAAGCTGCATCACAACAGTACACAATGCAGCTGATATAATACCTGCTCCAGCTTGCACAATGGTATTTTTGTTATAATTTATAAAATTAACTATTCTTGGCAAATCTAGGAACTGAGTTAATTTCAGTTTGTCCTAATGTGACAGGAGCATATGAGGATAACCACAACACAGTCATTGGGAAGTTATTTTTTACTTAATTTTTGTTTTGCTTCCTCCATACCAATCTACTGGCTTGGCAAAAACAGACAAATATTTGAAATCCACTTTAATTGTGTTAAAGGCTGAAACAATTTTGTCCTCGCCTGCAGCTGCTTACCTTGGGGGCAAAACCCCTTTAATTTTAAGCTGTAGACTTGATTTTCAGCTGTTGGCACAAGATCAAAGCTGTGTTGTGAACATCTGCTGATTAACCTAATGACGCAAACCAACAAATGCATGTTTCGGGAACTCACTCTTGTTTGGCTGAAATGAGTCCAATTCTCAACATAAGTGCTGGGAGTGAACAACTAGGTCTATAATACAATGGTCTTTGTCAATGCTTTGTTATTTTTATCCATTTGATTGACTTTCGTTTTTTTTATAGCTTTGTTGATAACAGTGATGTAATTCTATCAAGCATGGAAAGTTTCTCATCTTGTAAAATCTAGTGGTATATTTTGCTTCAGATATATCAGTGTTATGGTACATATTAAATAAACTTGGCATAAAAAGGACATAAATAACAATGGATACAAAGTTGGCCAAGTAACAGACAACAGAGATTTGTGGTGTTTGGTCGTGACTTGGACTGGGGGAAGATGAATAATGGTGTTCCCCAGAGATAAGTGTTGGGGTCACAGCTCTTTTTGATCAATATTAATGACCTAGATTTGGAGATGCAGGTCACAATTTCTAAATTTGTAGATGATACAAAACTAGGCAGTATTGTGAACTACAAGGAGGATAGTGATAGATTGCAGCAGGATATAAACAGGCTGGTGGAATGGGCAGATGCATTGAAGATGAAGCTTAATGCAGCAAAATGTGAGGTGATGTATTTTGGTAGTAAGAATGAGAAGAGGTGAGATAGAATAAAGGATATTGTTCTAAATGTGGTGCAGGAGCAGGAGGATATGGGGGTATCATTAAAAAGGACAGGACAGGTTGAGAAAGTAGTAAATGGCGGATACACAGTTCTGGGTTTTATCAATAGAGACACGGAGTGAACATTGGTCAGGTGTCGGCAGGAGCATTTTGTTTACTTCTGGTTGCCACATTATAGGAAGCTTGTGAAGTCACAAGAGAGTGTTAAGAAAAGATTTATGAGAGTGTTTCCTGGTATAAGGGACTATAACTACAACGATAAATTATGGAGGCTGAGACTGTTTTCTTTGTAGAAAGGAAGATTTGATAGAAGTATATAAAATGATAGTGGGTCAGGACAGAGTGGATAGTAGAGGCCCGTTGTCTTTGGTGGAGCGGTCAGGAACTAGAGGTTGCAGGCATAAAATAAAGAGGAAGAGAATTAAGGATGAGGAGAACTTTGAATGTAGTGTGTGATTGGAATATTGAATGCACTGCCTGCAGATGTGGTGGAGCCACATTCTATTGTGGCCTTCATGAAGGTATTCAGTAAATATATGGTGAAAATAAATTTGTAAAGCTAAGAGAAGGGATTGATGGGTGAAATTAGTGAGTTGGTCTGGTATAGAAGCAGCACAAACACGATGGGCTGAACAGCCTCTTCCAGTGCTATAACCATTCTATGATAACATCCTGTTCAAGGTTTACTTTTGCCTTGTCAAAAAAAGCATCAGTCTTTCAATGCCTAGTACTTTGTGAAGCTGTTAACTTTCCTATAAGAAAACAGGCTTACTTTTCTTGTCCATGTCACTTCTTGATGTTGATAAAAGTTATTTCTTTCTTGACCTACAATAAAATTATCCCCCCTCATGTCTCTAGGCTGTTTTGCACTGCACTGCATTCTTTTCTCTGGTTCTAACTATCCCACTCACCATCCTGAAATGTGCCTCCAAAGTTTGTTGGCCTTTGGCATTACATCCTCTCATTGTCAGGTTTGTTTCTCCTTGTGTATTTGCTAAAGTTCATCAAGTTTCTAAGTAAGATCATGGTTCTTACACCAAACAACCATCCTACTTGTTGATGGTTCTTTCCTTTGATGCCTCAATTACAATAAAACAGAATGGAAAATAAATATTACTTTTTTTTCTTAAATATCTTTCACTTTCAGAAGGCACATCATTTTTCTTGCTTTCTTTTACTTCTGTATTTTTATCATTAAAGCTTTGCTGCCATCTTGGGTAGAAATTACTTGCCCCTGGTGAAGAGAAATTATGGCCAAGGAAAGAAATCGAGATCCTTGGAAGATGGTGTGGTTATCTATTAATTCCCCAATTTATGCAAGAAAATTTACTGAGGTCCTGAAAAATTTACTCTATATCTGCATTTAACTTTTTCCTTGTATTTTCTGGTTTGATTTGCCATTTCACCACTTCTTATCATCTATGCTGATCTATCAATTCTGTTTTCCATTAAAAGAAACCTTTAATGCGACATGTAATATTGTATTAAATATTTTATTAAGCAACAGAGTTGCTGCAATGATAGACATTTATTCCTTTACCAGTTATGCCCTCAATCCATTTGTTCAATATAATGAGCCATGAGTTTTCTTTTCCTTTGTCTGAGACTGACACATAGCTATATTGTTCCTGGTGCCAATCGTAGACCATTGCCGTATGCTGCACTTGTTGCACCCAGTTATGTAATATTCTTGTCAACCAGCAACATTGGCATTGCAGTAAAGGATACGTATACAGTAAATATGCAGAACAAGATCTGCTTGTTTCTGCGTGTTTTTCAGTAGGTAGTTTTACAACAGGATAGAGAAATTGTTCATGTTATTTTTGAATTAATAGACAAAGTCATAACTATATGAGGATGATATTGATCACAAAAAAAGCAAAAACACTGCAACAAATCTGAAACAGAAACAGCTGGAAACATCCAGCTGAGCTTGGTGGGGCGTATAGCTCACTCAGCTTTCATTATCTGAATTTTTAAAAATTGTCATCAGATGATTTTATTAGGAAAGGGTATCAAGGTGCATGGATCAAAATTGGGTAAAGGTGGAAGTGAAGTACAGATGAGTCATGATCTGACTGAATGGAAGAAAAGGGTCAATTGGCTGCACAAAGGGTCAGCTTCTGATCCGATGGAAAAAGGAAGGAAATGCTGGAAACATTCAGCAGGTCAGGCAGCATCTGAGGAAAGAGAAACAGTCAATGTCTCAGGAAGATGCTTCGTCAGGGCTTTTTCCTATGAATATATGCATAGTTCATTTGCATAATCAGGGTGCATATTTCTCTGCGGTTCATCAATAAATTGTAATAATAATGATAAATTTTAAGCAACAAACACACAGGGAGAAAAGTTTGTATCTCATCGTCATCACAAAAACACATGCAAGCATATCAACCACTGAATTGTGCTCACCTCCTGTACATTCATTTCCATGGACTTCAGTGGAACCAAACATGCAGGTGGTGAACACAACCAACCACCAATACTCTCAAACTTAATTTGCATTCACTATCAAAGAAAAAATATACCCTGTGCATATATTTCAGAAAATATATATCATAATGAAATACAAAAAGAAACTAAAGCTGGAATAAACATAGAAAATGATGAAAATGTTAAATAAAACAACTATAATTTGAAAAAAAATGATTCATCAGAATATCATTTCAAGTAGGGAACGTTTTGTAGAATCTTGACTTGATTAAGAAGATTTCTCCTGATGTAATTTTGTCATTTTCTGTTCTTATTATATGTTAATGTCATATTGACAGAGCCAATTATGATACAGTATCCTGAAGATCAAAGCATTTAGTGTTGTTTTATGTTAGAAAAATACTGCAATCTTAGAAACTAACACTTCGACTCCACAAGATTAAATTAGGCTCAGGACTATAAATCTGTCACAGGGTCTTAACGTGGTAAGTGAGCAATAAAACCATGAGCACTTTGTAATATTAAAAAATAGTTGCTTCACAAGGAAGATTAAATTTGCACTGGATTTTTATTAACCTATGTAGCTGACTCGATATAATTCATAGTTTGGCAAAAATTTACATTTTATATATATAGAAAGAACAGTTAAATTTATCATGCCAAGGACACAACCTTGATAAGGGAAGCCAACTAAACAGCAATGTAGATGTCAATAATCTTAAAGGCAACTTTTCTCAAAATTAAGACTATTAAACCACAAAAACCAATAAGACATTAAAGTTAAATAATTCATGTTTTGGTCAGCATTCGTCATTTAATGAATTTATGCTATTATCCTTCAGTGGGTGGGCACACACACAGAGACACACACACGCAAACACACAATAAAAATTCATGCTGAGAATTTGTTTTTATCACTAAAATTAGTGCATTATCCCATCAAATTTCAGCTAAAGACTTCTTGTCCTTCTGTATGCATAAATTTCCAGCTAGCTTGACATAATGTTGTTCTAATTGCTCTGAACTGCATTTCCTGACCTCAACCTGGGCAGCAATAGGAGCATTAAAATTGGCATTGGTCTCCTATTGAGTGGAAGTAAGCCATCCTTAATCCTGAGGGACTGCCTAAGAAGAAGAAGGTCTCTGATGCATAAAGGTTGATGGCTATCCAGTGACCCCTGTTGGATGTGTGTGTAGGAAGTGTGGGAAGGGAAGTAAAGAGGGAACATTTGTCACAGCAGACACAAAGATTTAAATGACTGGATAGTGAAATTACAATCAGTAGCAGGAAGAAGATAATTTGGCAGACCAGTATTTGATAAAAGCAAACAATAATTTTGCTGTGATTCCGCCGTATGTAAAATAGAATTCAAGTTCTAATGAAGGGAATTAAGACTTCTTTTTCTCCCCTCACTTTGTTAATTGGTATGTTTGAGGAATTCCTGGAATGTCTGATATTATGTCCTTTTGTGGTCTCAACAAAGTGCACACCAGATCTGAGCTCTCAAGCCCAATGAGGATTCTAGACAAAGAAAATGAATTCCAGAGCGGAGTCGATTACCTTTATGAAGCCACCCCACCCAATTGGAATGGGAGTATGAGTTTTAGTCCTTCAAACCTGTTCCACCATTCAAGACTCATCCATGGCCTTCTCTGTAAGGTCATTCATTCTCCATATTCTTTAGTATCTGTGATTTACGAAAAAAAAACATTAACCACGTATCAACCAAGATAGTTCAGTTTTTGCTAGGATGGAGAGAATGGACAGAATGACCTCCCACTGATTCATGAATTTCTACAACTATCATTGTACAATTCCGTTCAAGACCAATATCTTGTTTAAAGTTTGGTGCCAAGAACTGAACCACCTAAGAGATACTAAGAGTTTTTTTAATATATAAGGAGTAAAAGAGAGACACGGGTTGATATAGGACCAATCGATAATGGTGAGGGAGAGATTATAATGGATGATAAAGAGATGGCAGAAGAAACTAAATGAGTATTTTGGCATTGGTCTTCACTGTGGAGGACATCAGCAATATACCAGTTAGTCAGGGGTCTCACGGAATGGAACTGAGTTCAGTTAAGATTACTAGAGAGAAGGTGCTAGGAAAACTAAATGGGCTAAAGACTGATAAGTCTCCCGTACCGGATGACGTGCATCCCCAGGTTCTGAAGGAGGCGGCTTTAGAGATAGCGGAGGCGTTGGTGATAGTTTTCCAGGAATTGATAGACTCCGGCATGGTTCCGGACGACTGGAGGGTCGCAAATGTAGTTCCACTGTATAAGAAAGGAGGGAGGCAGCATAAAGGAAATTACAGACCTATTAGTCTGACGTCAGTGCTGAGAAAGTTATTGGAATCGATCCTCAAGGATGAGGTTATGGAATACGTAGAGGTGCAAGGCAAGATAGGTCCTAGCCAACATGGTTTTGTGAAGGGAAGATCCTGCCTGACCAACCTATTGGAGTTTTTTGAAGAAATCACAGGTAGGGTGGATAAGGGAGAGGTGGTAGATGTTGTGTAGACAAGGTGCCGCATAAGAGACTGATTAATAAGATGAGAGGTCATGGAATTACAGGTAGGATAACAGAATGGGTGGAGCATTGGCTGGTTGGCAGGAAGCAAAGGGTGGGAATAAAAGGATCTTGTTCTGGTTGGCTACCAGTTACTAGTGGTGTTCCGCAGGGGTCGGTGTTGGGGCTGCTTCTTTTTACCTTGTACATTAACGATTTGGATGATGGAGTAAATGGTTTTGTGTCTAAGTTTGCGGATGACACCAAGATAGGTGGAGGAGTAGAGAGTATTGAGGAGACAGGAAGGTTGCAGAGAGACCTAGACAGTTTAGGAGAATGGACAAAGAAATGGCAGATGAGATTCAATGTTGAGAAATGTGCAGTTGTACACTTTGGAAACAGAAATAAAGGGGCAGATTATTATCTAGAAGGAGAGAAAATTCAAAGTACAGAAGTACAAGAGGACTTGGGGGTACTCATGCAGGATACCTTAAAGGTTAACCACCAGGTCGGATTGGTGGTAAAGAAAGCGAATGCTGTGTTGCCATTCATTTCGAGAGGTATAGTGTATAAAAGTAAGGAAGTGTTGATGAGGCTCTATGGGACACTAGTGAGGCCTCATTTAGAATATTGTGCACACTTTTGGGCCCCATATCTTAGGAAAGATGTGCTGATGTTGGAGAGGGTTCAGAGGAGATTTACGGGGATGATTCCCGGAATGAAAGGGCTTACGTATAATGAGCGTTTGTCGGCTCTTGGACTGTACTCACTGGAGTACAGAAGAATGAGAGGGGACCTCATAGAGACATTTAAAATGTTGAAAGGACTGGACAGAGCAGATGTTGTCAAGCTGTTTCCCTTGGTGGGTGAATCCAGGACCAGAGGGCACAATCTTAGAATTAGAGGACACAAGTTTAAAACAGAGATGAGGCAAAATTTCTTTAGCCAGAGGGTGGTGAATTTGTGGAATTCCTTGCCATGTACAGCAGTGGAGGCCAGATCATTGGAGGAGTTTAGGGAAGAGATAGATAGATATATAAATAGTCGGGGTATCAAGGGATATGGGGATAAGGCCGGAAATTGGGTTTAGAATAGTGTTTTTTTTGCCCCCCCCCCAATTTCTCATTTCTTTTTCTTTTTTCCCTTTTCTTTGGAGCCAACTCGATGGGCCAAATGACCTACTTCTGCTCCCTTGTCTTGTGATCTTGTGACCTATGGTCTAATCAGTGCTTTACCCAGCTGCAACATAACTCCTATCACTGTGTACCCCATATCTATGAATTAGAATACAACATACCATTAGCTTTTATATTAACTTACTGTATGAACATTGATCCTTTTGTCTCTTTGGATTGACACTTTCTCTAGCTTTTCACCATTTACATAGTATTCTGTTCTATTCTTTTCAGATCCAAGTGGATGAGAAAATAAATCCAAATAGAAGGCTTTGAAATGCACTTAGAGGCACAAGCTAACCACCCAATAATGTAAATGCTTCAATGCCAAGGATTTAGAATAGGGACTGTCTTCATATTAAATGTCTGATAGTTCTGCTCTACTGCAATTGCCTTGCTGGAATTGGGCCCAACATAATTTTAGACCCCTGCTAATCATTTTGAATGGTAAACACCTAATTAAAAATTCTCAAAATTACACACCTCTATTAATGAAGAATTAGGAATTGGTTCTATCAGCTGCTTTCTATCTTCACTTACTCCCATCACATTTAATGGGCAACACAGAAAAACAAATGAAATACTTACCAATGACTCCTACAAAAAGTCTAAATTTAGTTGTTGCTATTTCAAAATGTACCCCAGGCCCATTTTATTTGGCCGAATGTGGACACATTGACAGTGTTGACCATTAAGGGCCTTACATACATTGTCACCCCCAATCCTTTTGTGTTCAATGAGTAGAATTAAAATAATTTGACATAGTAATAGTTATTTTCACTGGAAACTTATCTTTCTACACCACAGGAAAGCGACACTGAAGAGCATAGTTATATTCCCAGAAACTGTAGGGTTTTATGAAAGGAGTACTGTGTTTGATAAATCAAATAAAGATTTTTGAGAATGTATTCAGCAGAGTGCTGCTGCTGCAAAAAGGTAATTTTCATGGCATTGATATCCTGTGTACGTATGACTATAACAACAATAAACTTAAACTTGAACTTGAGGCCCCTTGATCAGTGTGACAGGGACAAACCATGCCCACAAACCTGATCTATAAAACTTTGAGTAGCAAGGTCACATCACCAGCTTTGCTGTCTGTCACAGTTTTAAGGTTTATCAGTACTGCCAAATATTCAAAACCATTGAAAAACTATTGAAGGATTAAATCATCAATAACAAAAAACAGTATTTTTTAGTTTAGAAAATTAATTTATCCTTAAACATTTATAAACATTTTTAAAAATTAAAAACATTATCAAAAGTACAAAAAATAAACAAATGTAACTTACCTTATGTTTTTTCCACAGCCATGTAAACTCCATTTAAATGAAGAGGCATGGATCCTGCTCCAGGTCTGATCTGCAACAGGATCCAAGAATAGTTTCCTCAGGGTAAGTGCTGGGAAATTCCAGTAAGCTTATGCTACAGAGGCAAACAGTGAAGTCCATCTGAAGATTGCCTGTGGAACTTGGCCAGCAACTTTGGGACTTTGCACATTCACAGAAGAGTCCTAAAACATATTGGGTGAATGACAACAGTTTTGCATGGAACTACCAACAAAACTCAGCAAAGTTCTGGCCAATGATAATGTTGTAGTTTTGATGACAGGTCGTCAACCAAAAACATAGGGGTTGAACCTCGCTGGATCTGGTCCAATGTTAAGAATTGGAGCCTGTAGTCCCCACACATCTACATGTACCCAGGCCAGATGTGGATGGCCAAACTTACTGCCCTCCTCTGAATCCCAGAGGCAAGTGGTGAGGTCTGGATGGTGCCTGGGCCCTGCTCATGACCCGCCCAGACGTCCCAGACTGCCAACAAAGCTGAGGGCAGACTTCTGCCAGCTCTGAAAACTATGTCATTTAAATAATTTTTAAATGTTTCTTTAAAGACTCAAAATTGAAGTAAATAATTAAAGCAACATAAAAATCAGATTTTTTTTTAGTTTAAAACAATTAAAGTCAATTAAAACATAAAAACACTTAAAACTAATTAAATACACTAAAATAAACCAAGATAATTCTAAAACAGCAATTTAGCTTCCTGCTTGCCTCTCACCTACATCTGCATCGTACACCCCAGTGCAGAAAGTGAATGATTATGGTCTAGCCTGCTTGGAAGTCCCAAGTAGCCTGGTTCCTGCCACTGGACTCTCTGCAGAATGCAGCAATACATGGAACTGACAGATTTGGCCCCCATGTCTGGGACTTTGTCCAGTTTGAATGGCTGAATACTGGTGGCTCTGTCCAGAACTGCTAGACTGCAGCTTTATTCTGGAATAAACTGCTATTACTAGTATTGGTAACCAGGAAGTGTCTGAATTATAAAATAAAATTCACCTTCACTAATATCTCTCAGCAAAAGAAACCTGTTCTGATTTTTATGTGATTCCGAACACACAAAATATGGTTAACTTATAAATGCCTTTTGAAATGAAAATCATAAAAAACAACCTGCAGACGCTGGAAATCTGAAATATAAAGAGAAAAGGATGGAAATGCTGAGCAGGTCAGACAGCCTCTGTGGAAAGAGAAACAACTAATATTTCAGGTCTAGGACCCTTCATCGGAAGTGAAAAAGGGCAAAATAATTTCGTCCAGGTGGGAAGAACGGTGGGTGGATCAAAGGGAAATTCTGTCTTTCTCAGTTCCGATGAAGAGTTCAGACCTGAAACATTAATATTTCTTTTTCCACAGATGTTGCCTGACCCTTTGAAATGATCTTATACAGAAGAATATAACAACAAGAGGATGATATGAAAAGAAAGTAGGAGCAGGGATAAGCTCTTGGGCCTCTCGAGCCTGCAGTACATTCAATAAGATCATGGCTGACCTAACCTTTGGCCTCAACTCATACCCACTCTCAATACACATAATCCTGCAGCAGTGCAGTAATGCCTCTCAGCCTGAGATATATTTAATGACTTAGCATCCACTGTTCTCTGGAGCAAAAGTTCCAAAGAATCACAGCCTTTAGCAAAGGAATTCCTGCTCACCTCAGAAGGACTAAAACATAGTCCATGTGCATGCTAAATATACATGCAATTCAAGAAGGCTGCTCACCTTCTCAAGGGCAATTATGGAATGAAATTGAGTATTGCCCTTAGCAGCAATATGCATGTCTTGAAAAATCAATCCAAATATGTATGCCAGCAAGTTATGCACAGTTCTACCAGTTTCCTATCTGTATTCTCTGCTAATACAACATCCTTGCTTAAGGGCAAGGATGGTAGTGTAGCGGTTAACATAACGCTTTACAGCACCAGCGACCCGGCTCCAATTCCCACTGCTGTCTGTAAGGAGTTTGTACTTTCTTCCGTGTCCTGCGTGGGTTTCCTCCGGGTGCTCCGGTTTCCTCCCACATTCCAAAGACATAAGGGTTAGGAAGTTTTGGTCATGCTATGTTGGCGCCGGAAGCGTGGCAACACTTGCGGGCTGCCCGCAGAACACTATGCAAAAAGGTGTATTTCACTGTGTGTTTCGATGTACATGTGACTAATAAAGAAATCTTATCTTATCTTATTTTATGGAAACTCTGATAGGTTACTGAGCACAGAATTCTGCAGCAGAGTGTGGGCCTATCCATGATGAAGACTCACCCTCCCACGTAAACTAGGACTCCCTTACTCTCCTAAGCTGTTCCAACACAAATTACAAATCAGTTTGTCATTTTCCTCTTGTGCACTCCCTTGATCTCTGGTCTGAATGTCCAGTTTAATAAATTCAAAATCTAGATAAAACTATTCTTTTTAAAATAAGTGAAACTAGCACTGGGACAAGAGAATGGAACAATTACCATCCAGGGACATAAACAACATTTCAGAAGTGGCCCATTGATTCTAACCTTTTCAGGACCAGTGTGCTTGAAATTCCTGAAGGTCCTCCACTTACCTGCCGTAACCAGAGTGCTGCAGAAACTCGGGATAATGGCTGAAATTGAATTCACATCATTTTTACCCTAGCTTCCCCTAGCATTCCTCTCTCCCACCGGCAAGCACAGTCTGTTGACTGATATAGTGTTTCAGCCAAAACTTACCCGAGGAACTTGATTGGCATCCAGGATTTCCTTTTCTTCATGAGGCAACAGCTGATGGTAGAGCAGCATGCATCAGCATCTAATCCTGAAGTTGCAGATGGAACCCGAGGGCCAGTCTTGGGACTGTTTTGGGACTTTCTATTCAGGTGTTTGTCGCTTGTGACACAAAAATGGGTCCAAACAATTACTATTCCATTCAACTGTCTTTTTCCTTCGTAGATGTTGCTGCACTTCCGGCAATGTCTTTCTGCCATCCCCACATCCCACAGGGTGCCATATCACGGTGGCTTCCTTCTTCAACATCCAATGCTATTGTACTTCAGGTTATGTCATGAAAAGACAGAGAAGGGAGATGGAAATAGACCACGGTATGAGCAACCTGAGGGATTAATGGTGTGAATTCCAATTCAGCCATTTTCTAGTGTTTTTGCATCTCTTCAGGCAGATAAGTGAACTGTCGTCAAAGTCAAGAAACATCTTGGTAAACACAGACACTTGAAAAGGAAAATCATAAACAAAAAGCATTCATAGTAGACGGTCTGGGTCAAAAGTCAAGATCTGATAAGGACAATACTTTCAAAATCCATTCAACTGGAAGCCAAAAATCACATGCACTTCAAACTAACTTAACCAGAACAATTTGCAATGAATGTATTTTAGTATCTTATATCCCATTTTTACTCTTTCTAAAACACAAATCTTTTATCATGCTGGTTTCTTTTCTTTTGTTGTAAGTATCTTCTCCTCAAATGAGTGTTATGGAAATGGATAATAAGCATCCCTGCAAGCTCAATTTCTAATCTCTATGAATATTAATCCTCTTGTATGAAAGAATAAAAAAATTATGACACCCTGCAGACTGGCAGACTGCCTACTATCAGAAAAAATGGGTCATTAATTTTTAAAAAGGAAACATTCATTATAATGCTTTCTTAGACAAGACTTTGATTTTTTTTTAAATTACGACCTTAATTTACCTTTTGATAATGAACATTGGTAATACTAAACAGCCTCATGCATATACTATTAGGAGCCTGAGAGGTGCAGGTATAAGTACAGAAATATGTCTGATCAGTGGCTATTTAATGTCTGCTTTGCATGTTTTTAAAGGACAAGGGCTAATAATGGACTGTTTAACATTCCAGTCACATGACACCTGAGGAGAATAAATCAGCTGCACAGCAAGACACCGCACAACTAATTTTCATGTAAAAGGGTGATTGCCTTTTTGCCGTTGTGATGTTTTTCAAAGCTGTTTAAGCACAAACATCCTCATCTATTGGATATGAATTATTAATAATAAAAAAAAGAGGCAAAGCTTTCTTTTTCTAAATACCATCCACAAGCTCAAGTGCTTAAAGGGATTCCTGATTTACATAGTCCCAGTTGGAGTTTAATGAACACTGCCGGGCCACCCTTCAACATGGAAATGAGTCTTCATGTTTTTAAGCAGGGAATAAGTGCTTTTTGCTAGCAATTTATTCACCTAAGAGCTAAAGTTTTTGACACAACGTGCATCAGATAAACTGTCGTCTAAATTGCAAACTAATTAGTGATTCAAACATTTTCAAGCTGATTGATGACAGAATAATTTACACTTGTTTCTCAGCTTCTAGCTGGCACAGTCTGGTGATTTGAGCCCTAATTAATGCTGGTACATCATTCATGTTCTGTCATACCAGTACATACAATTAAAAGGTAGTTTAAATGAAATTTCAAATAAAAAGGGCTTGTGAGTGCAAACATGTAGAGAGCAACACCATTTATGCTCAGAGTGATTGCAGGCAGCAGTAGATCTGATGGAAAACATTTCTGTAATGGTAGGGAGAAATAGTTATTATCAAACGACTAATTTTATATTTGTGTGTGTGTGTGCGTGTGTGGGGGGGGGAAGGGGGTGTTGAATATGCATCTATGTAAATGCTACATTGACCTGTAACTATTGGCTTGTAATTATTTAAATTAGTTTGTTATAGTTTTCAAGTGTTGGAATATTCTGCAGACTCTTTGTCCTCTTTGGCATAATAAAATGCATGTTCAGATTAGGGTTGTGCAAAATGGACTGCGTGAACTATGGTTAGCTCATGCCTTTAAGTATTAATCAATAATGTACCACTGGCAAAGGTGAATGATGGCAATTCTTGCATGCATGTGAAAGACCCCAAATTAATAAGAGCTGCAGAGATCCGTGAATAATGGTAACTTACTATTGAGTGAGGTTTATTGCTGCCAGCAAAAAGATCTGTTTTTTCCATGGATACATCAGGATGGCACAGTGGCACTGCTAGTGGAGCTGCTGCCTCACAGCGCCTCACAGAGCCACAGGCCCGAGTTTAATCCTGACCTTGGGTGCTGCCTGTTTAGAGTTTGCGTGCTCTCCCTGTGACTGCATGGGTTTCCTCCCACATCCTAAAGATGCGCAGGTTGTTAAGTTAATTGACCACCGTAAATTGGCCGTGGTGCGTGGGTGAGTGGTAGATTCTGTGTGGGCTGTGCATGGGAAAATTGATGAGAATGTGGGGAGAATTTAAAATGAATGTAGGATTAACGTAACCGGGTGGGTGATGATCAGCGCAGACTTAGTGGGCCAAAGGGCCTGTTCTTGTGTCATATTTTTCTGTGCTTCCTCTGAGCTTCTTAAGTAGGTTGGTTCTGAAATGAAATGTCACTGACCAACAATTGTGATCACAGAACAATGATTTGATAAGTTCGATCTTTCAAATATTAAATATTGACCCATGGGGCAGTGAAATGGAATAATAATTGCACCAACACAATAAAATATTTTAATACACAGCTATTGTAAATTTGTATTTTTGTCCTGTAATAATCTCACAAAACGTTGATTATATTTGATTTTCTTCCTTCCTTTATTATGTGTCAAAACACCTTGGGCTGTTTAATGTGATGTCGTTGTAGTATTGTTGTTGTTGATGTGCCTTTACATCCATATAATTCAGAACAAACAGGTGCCAAACATGTGTCATTCAGTCATTACCTCTGGTATTAATCCCTGTTTAATTATACAGACGACTATTCAGTTGGCCTGAATTTATGTTCAACTGGTGTTTAACCATACATGTGGATTTCTTGCTGATCAGCTTTACTTTGTGGTGTCACCACTAACTGCGTGGTGCAGCAAGAACTAATCTCCTAAAGGAAGCCAAAATTTTAAAAGCAAGAAAAGAAACAAGTAATATTCTTATAGTTAATAAAGTTTGGCTTTTATTTACATGTCTTTGTTCCTGTAATGCATCGCTAAAAGGTTTACAGATAGATAGACATAAAGATCCCATTAGCAATTAAACAGTAGAGTTGTTAGTTCTGGCAGAATACCTCAGCTGCTGAATGAAACAATCTCTAATATAAAGAAGGAATGGAGTTTGGAGAGAACTAATATTGGAAGAGAACTAACAATGGACCAAGTGTGTATTTTTTTAACTGACTCTCCAATATTCAGTGGCAAGAGGTCTTAAACAATACTACGTGGAATTCTTCAATAGGTGCATCAGAGGTTGAAGTACAATGAATTGCTTTAAAGCCGTGCTGGACACTGATGCAATAGAGTTGCCACAGTATTTATGGAGAAATTAATCTCTGTACATTCGTTCAGAGGTGTACACTTTTTCTTAAAAGAAGAGAAATTAGACAGTAAATTCCAATGCATGGCATTCCCAGAATTTATATTAAGCTATAATCTTCTTAAATTAATATTTTGGTGTTGAAATCCTCTTTCAACACTCAAAGTATTAATAATGAGTTTATAGTCCTATTGCTGCCAAGATTTCTTGGTGTAAAACACAGCACTAACAACACTAAGCCAGTAGTTTCCCATCGGCTTTTACTAGATATCCAAGTATTTCAGCACCTATATCAGAATGGGTTGTTGTGGCAAGGATTAGAACAGATTAGAACAAAAATGACAAAAATGTTGACTTGAAATTCACAGATATTAATCAGGTATAAAACTGAATATGTATAACATTCCAGTCTTAATTGGAATCTTACCTAGTCCTGAGCCGCTAAATTTGATGGAAAAATGGATGTGATAGTTAGCAGTGTGTTTAAAATTAAATTCTAGTAATGAATCAATTATACAGCTTTACATTTTAAAATAAGATTTTTTTTGTGAAGTAAAATAGAAAATTTCAACAATGTCATATAATTTGTTGAGGACTACATCATTACTGGATTGAAAACTTCCCAGAAGTTACCACATGATATCACTGATCTAAACATATGACTGATACTGTGCAGTATAACATTACTGTTCAGAAAGGATCTGAAATTACATATAGTTGAAAAATGAATAATATATTATTATGAATAAATAATGAGAAAATTGTTGCAGTCAATGCAACAATCCAGTGGAAAGATACAATTGCACTACATTATTATCCAATTTAAGATTTATACATTATTGCTCAGGAAAAGGAAGTAACAGTATTAAGTGTTGGGCCTTAAAATGGTTGTTCATAAATAACGTATTTTCCCCATATATATCCGTACATTTTTTTCTTTCTGCACCAAACTCCAATGAAGATAAAACTGACTATCTTAGATTACATTACATTAACAGTTAACAATTCTTCTTGGGAAAATTTTTCAGATATGGGGCATCCACAAGTATTGAATGGCTATTCTCCATCTGTCAGCTTTGGCAATCAATTTGACTTGAGTCAACTGCAATTCTGCCCTTATTCAACAATACTCACTTGCAGTAGACCTATGAGCAGTGAGCATTTTGTACTCCTCTTTAGCCCATGGGCACTAAACCCAGTGGCACCATTACGGTAGCTCAGCTGGAACCAACTACCACAACACAAATTGGGGATCAACCAAAGACTTCCCTCAGCAACAGGATTTGTCCAGACTTGAGAAGATTTTGTTTTATCAACTGAGTTATTTAGGAGCAATTCTTCTGTTTTGAATTACTCATGAGGCCAAATACAGAGACACTGTCACAACTACCTTTTCCTTTTACCAAAATGTGCAAGATTGCAAAGATCTCTATTTAAATTAATTTGGTAAAACTACACAAGCACTGATCATTTAGAAGATCTTCATTCATCAAACTGTGAGGTGTTCTGTGATGCTACGCTAGTTTTGTCTCCAAGGTAAAAGGCACCTCCAACATCCATTGAAATTCTTTTATCGCTCATCAGTTTATCCCAAAGTAAAATTTTTCAAACAAATATTTGCTTGAAAAATTCACATTTTGATGAATTTTACCATTTGTGATTTGAAGTTTGGGGCATGAGGTTTTGTGTAGAATTGGTGGAAATGCTAACTGGAGAACCTTTGATGTCTGAGCCCAAATTCTTGATAAATGAAACTATTGCTTAAAGCTCTATATCAGGAGTGCTTATTTGTAAATTCTGCTAGACTGTCTGCTGTCTTATAATCTAAAGGTTTGAACCCTGTCTGTTACACTTCAAGTGACACACATTGCAACACACATTGGATTGGACGTGGATGTTCTTGAGAAATGCCAGCAATTCCATGTACAAATGCTGGCATTTCCCCACGTAACTGTCAACTGTCATGCAAAAGCCCATTCTGCACAGACGTCCCTAACCCAACCCAAAGGAACATAACAGTACATAAGTAAAATGGATAATATTCACTTCCCAACAAACTGTGCTTTCTACATGATTTAGAAGTATTCAAATGAGAATCACAGCAGTCAATTTCACTCCAAAATTATTATGTCACAACCATTCCGACTGCATTTTTTTTGTAACCTATGGAAGTAAAATGCCATATTTTCCATTCAATTTCTCTTTGTTCTTTGCACAAAACATATCCCTCTGTCAGTAACAGATGAGTTATGTGTGTTGCACACTAGTGACATATTCACAGCATTTGGTGTTAAAATTCTTCTGGTCTAGTCTGATAACCTCTTTTTATTTTCATTTCAAAATGTTTTTTCCCGAGAGAACTCTGCACAATAACAGTTTCCATTAAAGCTGAAGCATCTCTTCAATTTCGAAGGTAGGTGCACATAAAATGTTATTGAGTTTATTATCAATTTTGTAAGTGTCCAACTTCAAATATATAAAAAGCAGTCACAATGAAAACTTTACACACATTTACTGAAATATTAGTTATTAAAAAAATCAAGGATTTGATTTTAGATTATTAGTTTGGAACCAAGAAGAATGGAAAATAATATTGGGATATTAAAAATTGAACACCTTGGCTTGAATTTTAAATTAACCCTTCGAGTCCTCAAAGTTTTCTTTTATAATGGCCAAAATGTACCAACATGCTTCCGTCACAGAACAGCTTCAGGAAAGCCTGTGATGTTGAAAAACATGAAGTGGAATTACAGAGAGACGAGTTCCATTAACAAGAATCTTGTAATAGAATAATGTTTAATTTGGGCCTTGTTTCAAGAAATGCCACTTCTTAAGAAATTCCAGTAACTCAATATATGAAACATGTTCTTACTTGATACATTTAGGTCACACAAGAATGACACTGAGATTTAAAATATGGATCTTACAGATTATTCCCCTATAAATTGGAAGGACTAGGTATTATATAATAATACCAGAGTCCTGCACAAACAGTCATCGGAATATTTTCTTAATTTTTATTATGGAATTAGAACCATACAATTACAACAGTGATTTCTAAATAATTAATATTTTCTGAATTAAAAAAAACAGAGACGTTTATTGAGTATTTCCGATTTGGTTTGGGTGATCTTGTAAAATGGACTGAAAAATGTGACCAGCTATTAGCTTTCCTTTCTATGAGAGTGTAGCTTTACCTGTGGCATTTTCTATCTGCCCTCTCTTTCTCTTTGTTTAAATGTCAGACATGAAGTGTTTATTAGTAACATCATAGACTGCAAAAAGCAAAGAAAAACAAATGCTGTTACAATTAAATGGCAATTTTTATAAAAAATGTCATCAAAAGTCCTTCAGTTCTGTAGATGTAAGTTCAAATCCAGCTAAATGATAAGTTGCAAATGTCAGCATTCATCAGTTGCAGGTCATGATTAGAATGTGTTTTGGCAGTTTCACTCCAAGGTACAACATAGTGCATGCCGTCATAATTACTCTGCTAAGATTTCAACTCATACCCATGAGTCCAATTGAATTTCAAGTTGCAAATGAGTTGTCAGGTATGATGCCAGAACAAGCTGAGGTATGTTCACACTGCAAAATAGAGAAGGATTTTTAAAAAAGCCTTAACATTTAGCGCAGAACATATTGGGAGCAGGGAATAAGGAAGGGTTGTGGCTGAGAAACCTAGAAATGTGGCTTTTCCTAATGATTTTATTTGGCTTTCCCGATTTCCTGCTACACAGTAAGCCCAATTGATAGAGTCCCCACTTGCAAGTGGGAAATCCTGAAGCACAAAAATGGGGAGAGTGTGGGGGGCAGAGAGAATTTGACAGGGAAGTTGTAACAGATCAATGGGAAGTTCAATAGTTATGGAGATTTGATATCTTATCCAGATTGTTGTGCACCTCTAGCCTACAAGCAGTGCTGTAAAGACTTCTGACCGATGGTTCCAACTCTTTATAGCTACTAAGTTTTAGGAGGCCCAGGAAATGCACATAAAAACAGAAAAAATTCAAACCTTGTTAAAATGGAGTATACAGTCTCCTTAAAAGGTTATGCTCAACGATTTCCTATACTGAGAATGGAATGGAGACTTGTCCCTCTCTTCTGCCTCCTTTATAATGAGTTTGAAGTAAATTGGGGAAAGACATCAAATTTAAGAATTTAGTCTCCTGTCCATATTGGGACGTTTAAAATCCTCTCACCTCCCCCATCCATGCCATTCCATTACACAGTTCAAGGCCCCAGTACCCTTCAGGACTTTCTAGATTTAACCAAGATATGTTTCAGCCAGAGGTGACTGCAGGCAGCATGACTGAGTGGCAAGCCCAAGGCAGTACATTTTGGGCCAATTTTACCAAAATAGCAGATGTGGAGGCAAAATAATTACTGGCTTTTAAACTACTCCTGATTTACATAGTTAGATTGATGGCCTAACTTGGAGGTAGAAGAATTACATCTTGCTGCTTTATCAAATATGTCTAGCTACTGCTTGTATGATACTCATTCCTGTACACTCCCTATACTTAATAAAGTATTTTCCTTAACCGACAGACTAAAAGAAAAAGAGGAGTATTTTTATCAAGTTTTGCAAACTCTAGAAGATATTGCTCCTTTGAATTCTATTAGGTTAAGTGTTTTCCCTCACTGCTTTGAACTGCCCTTTAAATAACATTTTCAATAAAAACCACCTGCAGAGATGAGATTGTGTCTCAAAAATCTGCGCAGAAATTTTCAGCCTTTATCTTCGAGGCCAGAATAAGGCATTGTTGAAGACTCATGAGAAAGAAAGTCAGAATACTTCCCAGTTTCTAGACATCACCTGCAGCAAGAGATCTCACTGGGGCAGTCACAGTAGGGATGGGTTGGGGAAGAAGTCAAATCAGTGAGAATATAAATGAATTCTTCAAGCATTATTTACACTGAGGTAATGATGTTGCTTTTCAATGACTTCCAGGAATTTTTTTTCTGCTTGCTGTTAGAGTCCCATGAAAGCATTATTTTAGTACTTCAATAAATATTGTGAATGTATTCCTTCCTTGGTGGCAACAAAACAAATTATAGTTGCGGCTGTGCAGGGTTTGCATCTGTCAAGATAAGAAAGCAGGTTGGCCTTTCTGTAAATAGATTTTGTTTTATTTCTTTATTTTTTTGCAGTCATTGTAGTGCTCCAGAGCAGGAATGGATACTGATTGATTGCAGTGTGCCTTCATTTATCCGAGAACTTTTTAAAAATCACCCTTTAGGAATTATTTCATATCAATTACTTCATTTCCTTTGAGTGTGTTGACTGAGATTGGGTACAGTCTCAGGTACTAATGCCTCACTTATGAGATTTTCCTACCAATTAGACCTTTGGTGTGAATGACAGCTGGCTATTCAACTGTGGAAAGTATTATGTATTTATTCAATCTTATTCTCACTGGTTCTCCACACACACAATGGACAGTGCTCAGGAGCAGGAATCCTGACTGAATGTTCCCCTTTCCAGGCCTTTCCTTCCACTGAGATCTACTAATTAACCCCACATCAACGCCTTTAGTCATTACGTTCACTGTGACTAGGGGTTGCTCTAAAGTTACAGGATTTGTTAATAAGAATATAATAAATAGGGAATTCATTTAGTGAAAATACCTGACTGCCCTCTACAATTTCTTATATAGCAATTTTTTTCAGGTGTTTATACAGTGGGATCTGATTTGCAGTTCATTTGAAAGAAATATACCTTTAAGAAATATCTGAGCATTTCAGCAAAATGTTTAGGCAGCTAGTGTCATGTGGCATTCATGTGTGAACAATCAAATCAAATCTGATTTGAGCATTGTCAGTTGGATCTAGCACATAATAGCATGGAACTAGCAGGATGAACAGATGAGTAAGAGCACTGATCGCTGAACTGACAAGTCTTGAAGATGGGTAACATCCTCCTCCCCCCTCCCCTCCCCTCCCCTCCCCTTCTCTCCGCCCATTCCTGCTCTGCAACATCAGCCATTTATTTCAGAACACCCTCCAAACTGTGGCAGCTCTTTGATACTTGCTCACTTCCCCTGCAAGGCAAACAGGAGCTTTCCACCCCCACCCCCACCTGCCCAAAGTTGTCATCAGCCACTGTTTCATTTTATTTTTTAGCCTTTGGGGTAAGAAAATTGAAGAGATTAGGAGCCCATCTCTTTCCTGTTCACTGCGTTTCTGTTTCAGTAAATTGCCACCAACCTTCAATCTCCTGGTCAAGGATCTCCAAGCTCTTTCCACTGATATGACAGCCCAGTCAGCTTGATAAATGGTGCACACCCCCTCCAGCACAATGTAAGAGATTTGCAATATAAGTCCACTATTGCACCTTGTGCACATAAAGGAGAAAATTATCTTCACCGTTACTGTTCCAATAAGGCACAGTTCATTGCACAGTTGCTGCTCCTTGGCTTTTTACCTAGTGAAATACAAGAGCATTTTTTTAATATTTTAAATTGCTACACTATCAAACTGCAATGTAGAAAATTCTTGAAGCACATCCTCTGTGTGTAATATTTTAGAGCAATCTTCAATAAATTATGACTAAAACTGATCATTTGCAATTTTATGTTATGAATATCACATACGTATTTTTCCTCAAACCAAATCACACGTAATTTCACTTGCAAATTTATAATTGCAATTTTGCCAATCATTCTGATTGTAGCACATAATTTCCAATTTGCAGCCCTGATAAAATCACTCACAATTACAGGCTCTTGTTGAATGTGAATGATGCTGTTTTACTTGTGTCTCCTGAAAACTACAGTTTCTGTTTAAATCCCCCAGCACCATCAGGCTGAATCAAAGTCATCTGCCACAGACTTGTAATAAAATAACTTCACTTACATGCACTACATTCCTATTATAACCCTGCAATGAAGCATTATCTAAATTGTGTGTTATTTATTAGGAAGGCAGCAAATAGGTAATCCTGAAAGACAAATCCCTTTAGTCATGCATGCAGCTGCTGCAAGTTGACAAAGATACGATAACTGAAAGGGCTAGTGAGGAGGATAGTATCTATTTAACATAAGCATCATCTCTGACCACACAAATCATGGGAATACACAGGGATTCTGCCTTGGGACTGCTTGCAGGACCCACTGATGCTCACAATAGCTTCAAGTTCACCTTGTGTGAAGAGAGGTGCCTGATGGCCCCAGAGAAAGCGAAATCCAAATGTCGATTTGTAGATGGAGGGAGGAGAGCCTGCTGGCTGACAGGCTGATTTATTGGATTCTTCCAATTAATCACCGCCAGCCTGTGGCCAAACTGATTTCCAGCAAAACTGAAAGGCAGCCGAGGGAAACAGGCTTATAAGCATAAAGCCGCATAATGGTGTTCAATGAAGTGTGAGACTTTTAGTTCAGTTTCACTGAGCTTACCACACCACCGGAATGTCAAAGAGGATTGTGGGTGGAAAAATTATGGATTTAAACTGCTAGCTGTAAATGAGGTCAATATGTCTGGTTCATAAACAGTCCAAACCATTCCTTGAATTCAGTGAGGAAGAAAATTAGTGTACAGCCAAGGCTGTAGACAAACCTCATTGAGATATAATTGCAGCTATAAATACAGGTGGAAAGCTTGGGCCATACTAACACGCAACACATTTCTTCTGGTATCTTCACACTGCAATATCTGCATCTCTGCCATGTATTCATGGGTCAGCTGGTGTTCAAATTAATTGATGAGTCTATTATATTCCATCTTATTTTATTCAGGCAATATTGAAAATCAAAGGAGCACATCAGAAAGCTTTTTCTAGGTTTTCCATTTAAATTATTTTGAAATGTGTGAAGAGACACACCGTTTTGAAAAGCTGATAGTTTTTAAAACAATACATCTGTAAGATCCTTTTGAAGCTCAATTTTAATGAGGTTACATCAAACACAAATACAATATCCTCAGAAGTTTTTATTCTTTACTGCCTCTTTTCTTAAAGGAATCACACAGAGATCTAAATTCAACACTATTACCTTCATGCTCTGGCTGTTATATTTGAAAGGACTGCAATTTATTACTGGAAAGCTCCAAGCACAGTTTGCATATGTGACTTTTTGTTTAGATAGCCAAGGTGGTGATTAGAATCCTATGCCCATTTTCAAATGCATTTTAAAATCTTAGTGAAAGTAACGTGAGCTTTCTTTACAACAACCAATCTGACAATACTTAAGTGGGGGGGGGGGGGGCAATGTCTGTACTCCTTCTGTTTCCATAGTAACATGAAAATATTGCCACTGGTCCTCATTTGACCCCCTGAGCATTCCCGCCCATGTCTGAGATGTGTCAGGTTGCCATTTGGCAGCCACAACAACCAGCAATTATGCTTATGAGGCTCAAGGAAAAATTAAAGGTCTCTGGGCCTCCACATCGTGGCCCACCTTGGCTACCATCAGACCATGCATCCAGGTTTATGCTCTCAGGAGCTTCAGTAATATTATGCAAAAGCTCTTTTCCTACCCGTGTTAGCAATCCCATATTCCCACTTCAGGTGGTTATGGTTCACATTGTTTTGGCTCCTTTTGTGAGAAGATCCACCCCATGTACCTGGCAGGGCAGATTCCAAATCATTGTTCCTTGAATGATTACTGAAAAGGTGTAACTACACATTTTATCTGGCCTTGAGTGACGATTGCTAAAACCAGAGATAAGTGTTGCCTGCATAACATGGACAGTTTGAGCTCAATTGTAACCAGCAAACAACATAGGTGATGTCCTGTATGGGTGGCTGGGAGCAGTTTAGTTAACACAGCCAAGTTTGTTGCCAGGGGACAGAGAGTAAATTCACTTTGTGAACTGATTCTTCACATTGCCAGCAGTAGCAGACGGGCTTCATTTACTTTGCAGCCTGAGCAGCTGAAGTTGAGCTGCTGCTGATGGCAGGGTTATAGTTAGAAGCAAATCATCCACAACTTTCATGGCTGATGCCAGTTGTTAAGCGAGGTCATTCAGCAATAAAGTCAGGATGTTCTTATTCTCACAAAAGGTAGTGGAAACCTGGTGCTATCTCACTTAAAAGGTTATGGACGTTGGATATTTTCAGGACCAAGATCAGCCGATTTTTATCATGCAAGGGAATTGAGGGATTGGGATCAAAGGGAGGTAAATGGAGAGAGACAACTTTCAGCCATTATCTAATAGAAAAGGCTTGGGAGGTTGAAATGACCTACTCTGTTCCCAGTTTCCTATGTCTGCGATAGGATTTCAAAGTGTATAAAGTATGATGTAGAGCACAAAACAGAAACAAATTGCACAGAAGAGTGTTTGGTCCTTTTGTTTTCCTGTACAAACTCATGCAGTGATGCAAATCTTTTGAAAAGGAGTTTATTGACTCAGTTGCATGGGATTCTTTCATGGTGAATGCATCTTCTCATTGCCACTTCTGCAGCTATGGCATTACAAAGTGCATGAAGTATTTGACAATCCCTTATTGCTCCTTCCAGAAGTTCTCCTTCCCCAATAAACAGATACTTATTCAAAAAGTTGCTAACCTTTAAATGACCATTTGGCTGATTCTGTCTTTTCTTTAGTAAGTATACATCTGACTCCCACTATGTATAGGGTGCAGATGGTGCATGCTGTGTTTTTTGTTAAACCAACAACAGAGTAAAATTTGTTTTTTATGTGCCCATTTTCCAGAATGAAAGCTGAGATAAAATTGACCTATTTTGCAAAGCTTATTGGTGCGTGAGAAACATACAAAGACATATTAGTCTTGAAAGAGCATGGGATAGCATTGCAAAAGTCTCAGTTTTGTCAACATTTCATTCTATAAAACTGTTGCACTCCAGGCATTTATCTCTGGTTTTCAGTTGATAACACTCAGAGATCAACACCATCCTGGACAAAGCAGCTCATGCGGCTGGCATCCATCCACCATACCAAGCACTGATTCCCTCCACTAAATAGTGCAAAATGGAGGCAATGTGTACCAATTACAAAAGGCACTGCAGTTACTTGCCCAGGCTACTCTGACAGCACATCCCAAATCCACAACCACCTCCTTATAGGCAGTCTCTTGGGATCCAGGAGAACTTGCTTCTATTCCAGTTTTACAGGTCCTGAGATGGCTAAATGAGACCAACGTGGGAGCTGCAGTCGCATCCACAGATGGGCAGGTGAGATCAATTGGGATGGATGGGTGGGTCGCTTGTAAGGTACTGCAATCTTTCTGTCACTTAAGCCAGGCTCCTGATGCTTAACCTCAAGGTTCACAATACCATTCAAAATATTCCATATCCACTTTGAGCAGTCATGGATCAGAAATTCTCAGGAGTCAGTAGGGAGGTTTTATTTCTTCAAGGAGATTTTGAGGACATTCTTGAATCTTTTCTTGGAGCTAGCACTTTGTGAAGATATGCCTACTGTGCCTGCAGGTGACGTTAACCACACTGCGATTCAGGGAGCAGTTCTTCATCCACTGGAAGGTGGTGGTTGAGGAGGACTCTGCCGATAATTATCCCTGCGGCAGGCAAGAGGGAACTCCCCCTCCAGTTATCATCATTGGACATTTCCTTTCTTGAAAATAGTCATGATTAGAACTTCTCTGTGCCCCCTTGGAATATCCTCCTCTTCCCAGATGTGAATGATAAGATTGCGGATTCATAACCGAAAATTTTCCCAACCTCTGATAGTAATGAGTACAAGAGCAGTAGGCACATGGGCACACCACCATTTGCAGGGTTCTGCTCCAAGTCACACATGACCCTGACTTGTGAATATATCACCATTTCTTCATCAATACTGGGTCTGAACCCTTGAGCTTCCTACCCAATAGCAATGTGCAAGAGCCTTCGCTACAAGGACTTCAGAGGTTTGAGAAGCCAACTCACCAGCACCATCTCCAGGGCAATTAAAGATGAGCAATAAATGGCCTTGCAGGTGACACCCATGTCCTGAAAAGTGCATAAATAAAAAACAAACAGTCCTACCTTTGTTTTCTGAAAGGGTTGAGCTGTTTGTGTAGGTGTGGCAGATGCCAGCAACTCGCTAATTTAACTAAAGTGAGCCAGGTCCAATTTTTAAACACCTCAGGCTTTGCAGTTGGATTCTTGTGCAAAGCCCCTACCAGCTCTGATAATGAGCCCAGCTAAATCCCTCTCCTTTTCCTATATTCCTCTGTGTATTTGGCTTTCAGTAGAAAATACTTCATATGATTGACAATTTTCAACAAAAAAACATACTAATATTATTTTGTGGAGGTTGACTTTATATGATAACGTGAAATGGATGACAGTGAATCAACAGCCTCAATAGTAAGCTGAGCTTCAACAAAGGTAAAAATTGGAAAGGATGTAAAATGGGCCTCCAACTCTCCAGCACCAATTTTACATTGCTGCACAATGTTGTAATCTATCCCATTGACAGAAATACATATTGACCGAGTTACATGCTCTCTTGTGTAGAATATTGGCAAGGAGCAAAGATAACAGAACACATCATGAATTGGAGATGGCCATTTTCTGCCAGTAGAGCAAAATGATGGGTTCTATGTTCTGGTAAAGGCAGCGATCATTTCCCTTATTGACCGGGAATCATTGTTGCCAATATCAGGGCTTCTGCTGCTATCAGTGCTGTAGTTAATTGAGATGAAGCAATGCAAAAGTGAAGTATAGAAATAGGTTAACTGAGGCTTTTGTGGATGATGTGCTTTGTAATGAATTTTGGAGTGCTATTAGGATAACATTGACATTCCAGCATCTCTGAGTATGATGTTAGCCCAGGTTCTGTGCTCAAGCAATGGGCCGTAACCCTGCCAGATTTGGGCAGGCAGGTGCCAGAGGTAATGCCACAAGCACTCACTGCAGAAAAATTTGGACAAGGGTTTCTGCACCTCCTATAGTCTGTTTGCTGTTTACTGCTAACTTTGAGTAGGCCCTCCACATACCTAGAAACACAAACCCCAAATGGGAAACTGCATTCCCTTCAGTCTTGTTCTTTCTGGAAGCTGTCTAGAAGGGGGACAAAGTGTGAGTCACAGGCAAGCCTCTGATTTTCAGAAGCCTGTCTGAGGGTGAGGAGGTAAGGGAAGAAATACTTGTATCGTAGTATTGGAAGAAGGTTCCCAGCTATGCATACACCAGGTAGAGAAAAAATTCACAGTGCTTTGATTGAATGTTTTCAGGACGTAACAAAGGTTATTCACAGAACCAATAAAAATGTATAGCACATAAACAGGCCTTTACAGCCCACCTTGTCCATGCTGACCATAATGCCTATCTACACTTATCCTATTTGCCTGTGTTAGGCCCATATCCCTCTACTCCTCCCCTACTCGAATACCTGTCGAAATGCCTTTTAAATATTGTAATAGTATTTGCCTCTACTACTTCCTGTGGCAGCTCATTCCAAATATTCACCACCCTCTTTGTGAAAAACTCACCCCTAAAATCTTCTTTGAATTTCTCTCCTCAAACCTGTGCCCTCTAGTCCTAGACTTCCCTTTCCTGGGAATAAGATTCTAACTATCTAACCTATTTATTCTCCTCATAATTTGTTAACCTTGATCATGTCACTCTCAGCCTCCTGCATTCCAGTGAGAATAAACTCAGCTTATCCAATCTCTCCTTATAACTACAGCCTCCCATTCTAGCCAATATCCTGGTGAATCTTTTCTACTGCTACCACATCCTTCCTGTAGAGTGGTGACCAGAACTGTGCACAATACTCCAAGTGCAGTGGAAGCAATGTTTCATTCAACTACCACATGACGTCCCAACTCTTATACTCAATGCCTTGGTCTGTGAAGGCAACCATACCAACAACCCTTTCCGCCACCTTATCCACCTGTGTTGTCACTTTCAGGGATTTGTGGACTTGCAGCCCAAGTCTCTCTGTACATCAACACTCTTAAGGTTCCTGCCATTTATCTGTGCTAACAGAATTTGACCTCCCAAAGTGCATTATCTCACACTTTAAACCATTGGAAGTCTGTGACCACTGGTGTGCCAGAAGCATTGGTGCTAGGTCCTTGATGTTTGTGATATACATTAATGAATTGGACGTGAATGTAGTAGGTATAATAAGTAAATTTGCAGATCATACAAAGTTGGTGGTGTTGCAGAAAGTATGGATGTCTATGGCTACATAATGATATAGATCAGCTGGAAAGTTGAGCAGAGCACTGGCAAATGGAATTTAATCCTGACAAGTGTGAGGTGATGCATTTTGGGAGGGTAAATAAAGGTAGACGTACACAGTAAATGGTAGGGTCCTAGGGAGTGTGGATGAACAGAGGGACCTTGGGTGCAAGTACATGGATCCTTAAAAGTGGCAATACAGGCGGATAAGCTGGTGAAGGTGGTATAATAGATGCTTGCCTTCATTGGCATAAAATACAAGAGCTGGGACACCTTATTACAACTTTCTAGAACATCAGCTAGGCCACACCTGAAGTACCGTGTGCATTTGTTGTCACCACACCATAGAAAGGATGTGATTGGAGTGGAGAGCATGCAGAAGAGATTCACCAGGATGTTGCCTAGATTGGAGCATTTCAGTTCCGAGAGGCTGGGTTTGGTTTCCCTGGAGCGGAGAAGTCTGAGCAGTGACCCGACAGAGGTATAAAAGTAAAAGGCTTTTTCCCAGGGTGGTGGTATCCAAGACAAGAGGGCATAGGTTTAAGGTGAGAGGAAGAAGGTTTAAACAAGATCTGAAGGGGAATATTTTTACCCAGAGGCTGGTTGGAGTCTGGAAAGCACTGCCTGAAGAGGTGGTAGAGGCAGATACACTTGTGACATTTAAGAAGCATCTGGACAGGTACTTGAATCACCAAGGTTTAAAAGTCTATGGACCTAATGTGGGTAAGGGGATTAGTGTAGATAGGTACATTGGGCAGCATGGATATAGTGGGCCAAAGAGACTGTTTCTGCGCTATTCATTCTATGACTCCATGAGCTTATAGGTTCAAAGAAAAATTACCAGGTTCTGGCTCCAATTCAGGTAGCCTTTTAATGACCTTACTGAATTATCAAGGCATTTTATTTCTCCATCTCTCTCAATATTGCCTGTTAACAGTTCCCACAGCACTTTCAACACCCTTCACCACCTAGCTCAAGGTCATGCTGTCCTCTCATTCTCAGTCCAACCACAAACACACTCATTTCTCACTAATTAATCTTTACAAATAATAAAAAAAAATCAGCAACTCATCTCATGCTCCCCTTGTCACTTCACACTCCATTTTCCAGTCAACACTCTCCATCTGGCTTGAATCTTGTTTTTTTTCTCCACTCCGAGCAAAGGGATCACAAGCAGAAGTCTGAAGACGAGAGCGGAGCTGGACTGGGATTGACCAACCCAAGCACTTTGACGGATCACCAACAGAGCAGCAGCTCCTAAAGTAAGTTGTCCTGCAAGGGTTATGGACGTCCAGGTTTGGTAGCCTGGTAACTTCTCCGAACATGGCCACTGACTATCAGTGTACCCCACACTAACTGAAGGCTGTGAAATAAGTTGTTCGTGGTACAGGGAGACTTTAAGAGAGGAAGAGGTTAAATTAAGTTACACAATCAATTGAATATGTTGCATATCCCTCTTCTTCTATAGAATGCTGGGTCAATTCTAACCCCATCTGCTGTGTGGAAATGGGGGTGGGGAGGGATGAGGACATGGGTGGAGGTGAACATGGTAAAGAATTTGCACTCCTTTGCTACTCCATCTATATTACTTAGTTCCGTGTAACCAGGGGGATCCTGTCAAACAGAACACTCAAAATCTGATATTGTCTTCAATGCCCAAGCTCCATTTCACCAAAATCCTCAGGTAGCTGTACAATATCAAACCTCGCAGAAGACAGCAGAGTTATCACAGGATGGATAAAGTTATAATTTCTTGGAATTAAGTGTGGTCAGAAGCACCAGGAGTGCCTTACATCAACTGCTATCATCCCCAGGGGACCCACACATAATCAATACCTGGAATTATTCCCTTGGCACCCCAGGGTCTTGATCCAATCCTGCCACTGTCCTTCTGCCTTGAATCTCTGTGTGCAGCATTACGATCCTGGTCCTCACACTCGTGCAGAGAAATAAAGGCTTCTCACCCACCCACCCTCATAGATGCTTGCCAATTTACAGTCAACACTTTCATTTGTAATTGGCAAGTGATTTGGCTCCCATAAGCTAGGATTCAAATTTAAAGGTAAATGGTCTGGTCCCAACACCAAGTAATCAGAGCACTTGAGTTTTGCACTGCGCACATTGGAAATATGGAAGGCCATTGAAATTCAGAGAGTTCTGCTGCGGGTTGAAGGCTTGCCAAATGAAGTACAGAATATTTGGGGTATTGGTAACCTTTCAAGGGGTGCAGACAACTAACCACACATGTGCTCCAATATTATTGATAGATTGAGACTAACATAGGGTTCAAGTAGAAATTAGCAAAAAAAAATTTGTAAAGGCAAAGACGTAACACAGAGGCACGGCTTGTAGAGCTGCTGCCTCACAGCTCCAGTGACCCAGACCTGACCTTTGGTGCTGTCTGTGTGGAGTTTGCACATTCTCCCCGTAACTGTGTCAATTTCCTCCCACATCCCAAAGACTTGCAGGTTGGTGGTTAACTGGCCACTTTAAATTGCCTCTGCGGTGTGTGTGAGTGGTAGAATCTGACGGGGGGGGGGGGGAGTTGATGGAAACGCAGGAAAAATAAAAGGGGATTAGTGTAAGTGGGTGTCAGCACGGACTCATTGGGCCAAAAGGCCTGTTTCCATGCTGTATGACTATGATGTCCTGACGTGATAAAATGAATGTGGGTGCAGGGACCCTGATCTGAAGCCACCGTTGCCGATGAAGGTGTTGCTGCAAAAGATGAGTACCAAAGGATTGTACTGTCTGACATTCCAAGACATCTCCACAGTTGACAGTAGTGTAATATGTCTGGAAGGAGATAGCAACAGGGGTCAAAATTGTGTACAGCACTCTCTGGCCTTGGGAATAGGTGCAACAAATCCTGATAAAGCTGGGAAGGCATGGCCACACAACAGGACAATGAGCTATACCAGCAATATTCTGTGTGCTAATCTTCTTCTAGTCTACGTCAAAACCTCAGACAACCTGAAGGCTCTTTTGTTGTTAATCATGTATATCCATTCTCAACAAGGTAATCAATGAGGGGGAACTTAGAATAGTTATTTGTGATACACTCATGTCTGGAGAACCACTTATTTAAGATCAGTCTAACTAAATCTTTGACCATTCTGGCTTATTATTAGGGAAAAATAGACAATAAAAGAACAGGAGTACAAAACCAGAATTGAAAAGATTCTCCGAGAAAATGAAAGATAAAAATGGAAAGAAATTCCATCTGGTCATTTAAAATTAACATTGCACACAGCGATGGCTCTTCCAGCCACTCCTGATGAGTGAATAGATTGTACAACACAATCTGTCCTGAATTGCATGGGAGCTTTTGTGCTTTCTAAAATAAATGTTAATATTTCAATGAGAGCACTTAAGGCTGGTTCAGATAACTAGCCTGAATGGGAGTTCAGCACTAATTGAACGAGGATCTGGCAAAATATTTGATCCTTGTACATACAATCCAATCACAGCAACTTTTCAACAAGGTTGAAATCCTCCTGAGTACCTTTCTTTAGCCCTCTAGTTAAAGTATGTGTTAATTTCAGCCATTATTAATCCATTTAATGTAAATCTTGAATGATTTCACTGAATTTGCTAGCTGGCTCAGGTTTACAAACACAGGGGTAGAAATGTTGGAATCATACTGTGGCCTGTGGTGAAAGAAAATGAGTTATTGTCCCAGAATTTGCAAGCAGGGGATGTAACGAAGCATAGGAAAACCACCAAGGCTCTGGGTAAGAAATCTGTCACATCTGGCATCAGGAGATGATTGCGATTTTCAGCTCCTTCATTGTGAGGGGACAGGCAAATTGATGGACTGGTTCAAATTTTTACAGTAAAACAAGCAGCAGGAGACATGTACACCAGGAGAATGTCCACAGCCATCAGGACTGTAGGCTGCTGACAGTAGCTTGGAAAGTCAGAAGGTGGAGGTGTCATGATGACGATAAGGCTGAGGGAATGGCCACAAGCTGTAGAAGGCAGACTGAAAGTTCTCTTGATGGTTAAGAGCAAGGCTCCTGTTTCTCCTGGCTCACAAGGCATGGTATAATATAGATTTACCTTTGCCATTCAGGAGCCCCTATCTCCAATTTGTTGCCAGGTTTCCCCAGCCAGTGAAATTTAAATCAGGTTCTGTGGGAACCTAATTTAAATGCTTTAATAATTTTTTTTCTCTCTCTCTCATGTTACAAAGATACTACTTGCCACCTAAAAATGCCAGTGATCATGCACATATCAGTTTGGAATTAAGTTTGATATTTCTAAACTTTTAACCCTTCATCTGTCCTCTTCCTGAGTCGTGGGTTAACATCATGTATATTGTTTTAGCTCAGGCACTGTGGGACGTCTTCTGTGGATTCCTATGTTATCTATTTTCAGTGCTCAGATAAATTCAGGTAGACGTTACAATCTACCTCGTTATGACCTTACGCCTTATTGTCTGCTTGCACTGCACTTCCTCCGTAACTGTAACACTTTATTCTGCATTTTGTTATTGTTTTCCTTTGTACTACCTCAAAGCACTGTTGTAATGAAATCATCTGTATGGATGGCATGCAAAACAAGTCTTTCACTGTACCTCAGTACGTGTGACAATAATAAACCAATTTACCAATGGAGGAACAACACATCATATTCCACCTTGGGAGTCTCCAACCTGATGGCCTCAACATTGATTTCTCTAACTTTCAGTAACCCCAGCCCTTCTTTTTTTTCCTCCCCCCCCCCCACTCCTTTGTCTTCCCTTATTCCAGCGGCTCCCTTCCCCTGCCTTGATGACCTGCCCATCTCCTCTCCTCCCCTCCTCCATCCTTTATTCCATGGTCCACTGCCCTCTCCTACCAGATTCCTTCTTCTTCAGCCCTTTACCTCATCTACCTATCACCTCTCAGCTTATTACATCTTCTCCTCCTCCCCCACCCACCTATCATCCCCCCTCACCTGGACTCGCCTCTCACCTGAACTCACCTGTCACCTGCCTGCGTGTGCTCCTCCCCCTCCCCCCCACCTTCTTATTCTGGCTTCTGACCTCTTCCTTTCCAGTCCTGATGAAGGGTCTCGGTCCGAAATGTCGACTTTTCATTTCCCTCCATGAATGCTGACTGACCTGCTGAGTTCCTCCAGCACTTTTTGTGTATTGCTCCAGGTTCCAGCATCTGCAAAATTTCTTGTCTCAAGATCCACTGTTGGGGCTTTCCTCAACCTGGACAGCAGTGAGTCATTTTTAACACATTCCAACACCATCCTTGTCAATTCTGAGGATGGTGTCGGAATGTACTAAAAATGACCCACTGTGGGGCTTTTCTTGTCCACATCACAGCTTTTTGTGGACCCTTACCTCAGTGCAATGATTTATGTTTCTTCAATTCTCACGAAGTGATGCAGGCACCATGATAGAATTGGGTTGGAAGTTGGATCATACAAAAAATGACCTGAGGTCAGTAACATTTTCAGGATTCCTGGCTTAATGACAGCCTTAATTTCTTTTTTTCTGGCTGGAGCCCATTTTCATTTATTCACAGATTTAAATAAATTACCTCCTTCTGGATGAAGGCACATTTGCTTTCTTTAAACTCGACACTATGCTGTTACAATCTTCCAAACATTTCCTCGGGTATCTGAAGGTTCTCCAAGGCTGTTGCAAGTGCCGTATCATCCTGATTGCACAGACTGTGCTGGACCCCTGCAGTTTCTTATCCATTGTCGCCTCCAACACTTTTGGTGCATTTTTTACCTCAAACACTATCTTGGTCTACGAGTACAACCACTTGGGGATATTAAATGTCAAGAAATGCTGGCTGTCTTCATCTAAATTAAGCTGGATATTGGCATGGGAGGGGATCTAGCTTCATAAACACAATTAACCTGCCATCGTGACGCACAAATCTGGGGACAACAGGAGATCGGGCAAAGGGGATCGTTTGTCATCTACTGTTCTACTCAGGCTCACTTTGTCAATTTCACAGAGCCACACAGTTTTATCCATCTCAGGGACCACTGTGATGGCCCACACCACTCACTTTGTGCCACTTTCACCAGTCACAGGATCACAATATCCCATGCTGCTGAAATTTGTTTAACTTTTCTTGCCCCTTCGCAGTCAATGTACAGAGCCTGGGTCAAGGTTTTTTTTAGTAGATTGGGCTGGCATCTGCACTATGTCTCTCAATGCCTGGGAATCAGTTCTTAAATATACCTTCATATCACCTCAGAATCCTTTTCAAACCTGATGAAACTCTATCAACTTGAATAGTATTTTTAAAGCACTTCTGAAAATGGGCACATAATGAAGCATTTATTTCTACGTATCCCTTTCCATGTCAGAACAATCTGTGGCTATGTCAATATTTATATCGATTTCAGGATTATTAATCCTTAGTTTAAGTTTCAATGTACACTTTTATATAAAGCTGTTGTTGTATATAGCATCCAAACTGCATTCCTCATATTGCTCAGCTGTCTCATTGATGAGTAGACCTCCTGTCTGTGGTCTTCTCTTTCAATTGTTTCCCTTCCACTGGGACTTGCTTGCTCACTGTGTTCTGTCTAGCCTTGCGTACAGAGGCTATGTGCCTTTTTTTGCAAAAATTAAAACATTTTCCTGCTCTAAAATGATATGTTTCCCTTGGCAACAGTAACAGGGTTTCCCAACATCAGAGATTTTCATGTCATTTGTGCTTACATGACCTAGACTCAATGTTGCAGTTTCTGCCTTATTTCTTGCCATTGATCCATATACTGAATTTACACAAATATATTGGCCAAAACTCTTCTGGATTTTCAGAGGCCATTTCCACAGATGTAGCTATCCTGAAATGCATGTTTGAATATTATGTCTTGCTTCTTTAATAACTTGGACTTAGTGTGATCATCTGTTAGTCCACAAATAAATCTATCAGAGCCTATGATCCAAAAGTGTTCCATTGCCTTGAATCTGACCTCTTATTGCAGGTCCTGAGTTTAAAACCCTTCATGATTCTTGGTGACACTGGACTGAAGTCATTTTGCAACTTCTCCACTATTGAATGGGACATCAATTATAGGTTTGTTAACATCACATAAGATGAAGGGTCAATAGGCAAGCACTTTGGGGATAGTGACCATAACTCAGTAAGTTCAAAGTAGTTATGGAAGAGGAAAAGGATAGTCTGGAAATTAAGTGTCTGAATTGAGGGAAGGTCAATTTCAATATCATTAAACAGAATTTTACAGAAGTGGATTGAGAGCAGCTAGTTGCAGATAAATCGACACTTGGGAAGTGGGAATCTTTTAAACATGAAAAAGTGAGAGGTCAGGACCAATGTGTTCCTGTCAGGGTGAAGGGCAAAGTGTAAAGATGGCAAGTCCAGGAAACCTTGCAGGTCAAGGGATATCGAGAGCGTGATAAAGGAAATAAGGAAACATATAGTAGGTATAGAGCACTGTAAAAGAGGTGGGGAGTGGGGAGGCCCTTCAGGAGTACAGAGAATGTAGGAGAGTGCTTATAAAAGAAATTAGGAGGGTAAAGACAGGCCACAAAATATCACTGGCAGATAAGATTAAGGAAAATTCCAAGGCATTCAGCAAATATATTACAGGGAAACTAGGGGATATGGTCTTAAATTAATACTTTTCATCAATATTCACTCAGGAGTGAGTTGGAGATTTTAGTTGGGATGGTGAAATTCTAAAGCATGTTAAGATTAAAAAGGAGAAGGTATTGGATGTCTTAGTGGACCAAAAGATGGATAAATCCCCAGAGTCCAATAAGGTTTATCTCAGGCTACTCTGGGAGGCAAGGGAGGAGATTGCTGGGGCCCTGATGGAGACATTTAAATTGTCACTGCCACAGGTGAGAAGCCAGGTGACTGGTTGACAGCAAATGTGGGAGCTTTATTTAAGAAGGCTGCAGAGATAAGCAGAGATAGGCCAATTAGCCTTACATCTGCATTTGGGAAGATATTTGCAAAAATTCTGAAGGGTTGTATTAATTTACACTTGGAAAGGCAAGGATAGCTAAGTCATATTCGGCTTGGATTTGTTGGTGGGAGATCCTGTCTGACTAATTTGATTGATTTTTTTTGAAGAGGTAATGAAAGAGGTTGATGAGGAGAGTGTAGATGAGGTAGTTTACATGGACTTCAGTAAGACTTCTGACAAGGTCACACATAGAAGAGTGATCCAAAAGATTAGAGCCTGTGGGATCCAAGGCAAGTTCTATCTTACCAATCTCACTAATTTTTATTGATGCACCAGAAAAAACCTCCTATCCGGATGCATCACAGCTTAGTACGGCAACTGCTCTGCCCACGACCTCAAGAAACTGCAGAGAGTTGTGGACACAGCTCAGCACATCACAGAAACCAGCCTTCCCTCCAATGGACTCTGTCTACACTTCTTGCTGCCTCGGTAAAGCAGCCTGTATAATCAAAGACCCCACCCACCCCGGACATTCTCTCTTCTCCCCTCTCCCATCGGGCAGAAGACACAAAAGCCTGAAAGCATGTACCACCAGGCTGAAGGACAGCTTCTATCCCACTGTTATACGACTATTGAACGCTCCCCCAATACGATGAGATGGACTCTTGACCTCACAATCTACCTTATTATGACCTTGCACCTTATTGTCTGCCTGCACTGCACTTTCTCTGTAACTGTTACACTTTATTCTGCATTCTGTTATTGTTTTCTCTTGTACTACCTCAATGCACCATTGTAATGAAACGATCTGTATGGATGGCACGCAAAACAAGTTTTTCACTGTACCTAGGTACATCTTACAATAATAAACCAATTCCAATTCTAAAGTTGGCAAATTGGATCCAAAATTGGCTTGGTAACAGGATGCAGATGGTAATGGTGGAGTGTTGTTTTTGTGACAGCAGCCTGTAACCAGTGGTGTACCACAAGGAGCAGGCTGGGACCCTTGCTGTTTATTATATCAATTAATAACTTCAAGGTGAATGTAGGAGGCATGAACATAGACCAGTACAGCATGAGAACAGCCCTTCAGCCCACGATGTCTGTGCTGAGTATGATTAATACATCTGCAGATAGCTAGAAAATTAATGGTGTTCATGGTGTTGATGGTAGTCTTAGGCTGCAGAATGATATTAATCAGCTGATAAATTTGGCGGGGGAAATGGCAAATGGAATTTAATTATGATAACTGAGAGTTGATGCATTTTGGGAAGTCTAATAAAGGTAGGATACATATCATGACTGGTAGGACCTTGGAAATATTGAGGAACAAAGGGACCTTGATGTTTAAGTCCAGAGGTCTTCGAAGGTGGCAACATAGGTAGATGGGATGGTGAAGAAGGCATACAAGATGCTTGCCTTCATTATCTGGAGCATAGAATATAAGTGCACTGGGGTCTCGGTACAACTTTATAAAACACTGGCAAGGCCACAGCTGGATATTTTATGCAGTTATGGTTGCTGCACTCTAAAAAGAATGTGATTACTCTGGAGATGGTGCAGGTACACCAGGGTGTTACATGGGATGGAAAGTTACAGTTATGGGGAGAGACTGGAGGCTGGGTTTGTTTTCCTTGAAGCAGAGAAAGCTGAAGGGGTGATAGAGATATACAAAAGTATGAGAGGCATAGAGTAGATAGTTCGAAACTTTTCCATGCCAGAGATATCTAAGACCAGAGAGCAAAGATTTAAGGTGAGGAATAAAAGTGCTAGAGTGGATCTGGGGAAGAATTTTCACCCAGAGGGTGGTTGCAATCTGGAATGCACTGCCTGAAAAGGCGGTGGAGCCAAGTAACTTCACAATATTTAAGAAGTGTCTAGTCGAGCACCTGAATCCCCAAGGCGTAGTAGGCTATGGACCATGCGCTGGTAAATGGGATTAGTATAGATAATTACTTGATGATCAGCATGGTCCTGGTGGCCTGATTGACCTGTTTCTGTACAAGGAAAATTGGATGGTTACAACACAAGTCTGAAAACAAAATAATTGGTCCAGAGGAAATATAAGTAGTTTCAATGGCATAGCAAATGAGGAAGAAAGCATGCCAGACCTGACAAAAGGAAGGTTTGCATGGATCAGGAATGCGGCAGCTGGACCCAAGCTTTTTATATCATAGTCAGTCAGCAGCTCCTCTGCAGGTCTCCAAAGAGCAGGTCTCATGAAGCAAGTGGCAACAAGAGAGGAAAGCTGGTTCACTAAATATAACTGCTGAGAAGACCAGCATTTTAGTCATTGAAATGAAGCTAGAGGTGAAATTATTAATGTGTTTCTACCATGCTGAGTAGGTTTGTATAACAAGGGCACAAGAAAGCTACTTTCAAGTCCTAACCTTGGCTGACATTTGCACTTGGGCTTCCCCCCAACAGTGAATTGAATTAACATTAGCAATGGCATTCAGATAGCGTCAGAATCTTGCATTGTTAAGTACAAAGGCTTTACAGAATTCATACTGAATATTGGATGACTGACTGTTTGTCGTCGAACTTCTGCTCTGTACAATCAACATTCCCCTGACAAACTGCAGTCAAAAGTGTTGCTTAGAGAATATTTTAATAGGTTCAGGTATGTTGCTTAAAACTTTTGTTTTGTACCCTATTATACCTACATGTTGAATGAAGTTTTTAAAAAGCGCCTTTAAGACAATTCACGTGTGAGTATTTAAAGCTGAGTCATGTTTTAACTTCCATTGGAAACTGAATAGGTAATCATTGAATGATGACCCTACAGTGAGGTACCTCTACAACAACCATGCTGTTCATCACTGTGTGTCCCTATCTTCCTTATGCAGTATTTCTGTCCCCTGCAGAATTCAAAACCTGTGAGAATGAAGAAAGAAATCTCATGTATATTTAATTCAATATGATAATTTAATTTATTGAATACTGCCTTTCCAGAATACTGCTTTGATTATATTTGTTCTCCAATAATACGTACATCAAAACATTATCCATTAAATAATGATCGACCCTCTGGACTCAGTTGGCAAATGCATAGTTCTGTTTGCATTTGATGAGGAGGGTATCAGCTAGGAACTCCAGTATGTTTTGCACTCTGCACTCTCTAAAGAAGGTATTATTAAGATGACTGCTATAGCCTACGTGGTGTAGGAGGGTGGGGAATATTGGTAAGTGTTAACACTATACACCTCATGGGAATGCGATACTTGAGCAAGCACAATTCGAGCAACTTGCATTTATAGAGAAACTTTAAAGTAGCAAAACAACATAAGACAAATAACGTGAACAATATCATACAAGACTGCAGAGAATGGGCAAGTGCAGAAACTGGGGAACATAGAGACAGGAAAAGCGCAGAGGAGGGAGGAGCACAGAGATTAGAGGTGCGCAGAAACTAGAGCAGTAGTAAGCCACTCGGTCTCTCAAGTCTACTGCGTATCAGTCTGCGGCTGATCTGATTGTGACATCAGCTGGGCATTCCCAAGCAGCCACGGTAAACTTTCCCCTTGTTGCTTATCAAGAATCAATCTATTTCTGCCTTAAAAATACGTAAAGGCTCTGCTCCCTCCACCCTTTAAGGAGGTGATTAAAGTTCATCTCTATTTAAAATATTGACACATTTTTCAACAGTGACTCCTAAATTCTGCCACAATTGAAAACATTGTTTCCACACCTTCTACTAAACACAGAGACTAGGGGAGAATAGAGACTGGAGGATGACAAAGGCTGGACATATGAAGAGGCCAGAGGAGCCCTGATACCAGAGCAGCAGACGCAATGGTGGAGCAAAGACTGGACAAACACAGAGGCAGGAAGAGTGCGAAGGCTAAGGCAGTGCAGCGGTTGGCGAAATGCATGGCGTGGAGGATTACAGAAACTTGGGGGCAGCCCTCATTGGAGGAGCACAGGGACCAGAGGTGTGTAGAGACTGGAGGAGCATAGAGAATGGATGAACTCAGAGACTGCGGGAGTGCAAAGGCTGGGAGAGCACGAAGGCTGGGAGGGCGCAGAGAGTGGAGAATTGCAGAGAGTGGCAGAGTGCAGGGGCTGGATGAACGCAAGGACTGGGTAAGTGTACGGAATGGGGGACTGCAGAGAATGGAGGAGTGCAGAGAATTGAAGAGCACGGAGACCTGCTGTGGAGAAGCTGGAAGAGCGCAGAGAGTGGAAATTAGAACATAAGAAAGAACATAAGGAATAGGAGCAGGAGTAGGCATTCATTCCTCAAGTTCAGAAGATTAGGCAGAATATGAATAAACAGAAAAAAATGACAAAAAGATCCATAAGCAAGGAGAAAAATCAGAGTCAGAAAGCTAGCCAGGAATGTAAAAACAGATCGTAAGAGTTTCTATAGATCTTTCAGGAAAAAGAGTTAACAAAATGAACATTTGTCCCACAGAAAATCTTGGCAATTAATAATGGAAAACTGGGAAGTGGCAGATGAATTAAATAGTATTTGTGTTACTTTTCAGTATAGAGGATGCAAGTAATATTCCAGAAATAACTGTAAGTCAGATTTTTAATAGAGAGAAACTCAGGGAAATTACATTTACAAGGGAAGTAGGAGGGAGCAAATTCCTGAAGCAGATCCTGATGCAGGGTTTCAACCAGGAAACATCAACAATTTCTTTCCCTTGCAGATGCTGCTCGACCTGCTGAGTTCCTCCAGCAGATTGTTTGTGGCTCCAGATTCCAGGATCTAAAGATTTTTTAGAGATTTATTTATTAGTCACATGTACATCGAAACACATGGTGAAATGCGTCTTTTTGAGTTTTTGAGTTTTGAGACACTCTTCCGGCACCAACATAGCATGCCCACAGCTCCTAACCCGTACATCTTTGGAATGTGGGAGGAAACCGGAGCACCCAGAGGAAACCCACACAGGTACGAGGAGAACGTACAAACTCCTGACAGACAACATCGGGAATTGAACCCTTGTCACTGGCGCTGTAATAGCATTACGCTAACCGCTACACTGATCTGCAGTATCTTTTATCTCATCTTGGAGCTGTGGGAGGACAAGTCTCTGGGTCCCAATGGATTTCGTCCCAGAGTCTTAAAATGAGATGTATTGGTTTTAATTTTCCCAAATTCCCTAAATTCAGGGAAGGTTCCATTAGACTGGACAATAGCAAATGTAACTCATTTATTTAAAAAGGAAGAGAGAAAGCAGGAAACTGTAGGCTAGTTAGCTTAACATCTATCATAGGAAGAATGTTAGAAACCATGATTAAAGATGTTCTTAGAGGGCATTCAGAAAAATTCAAAAATCAGGCAAAGTCAATTAGCTCTCGTGAAATGGAAATCTTGTTCCACCAATTTATTTGAGTTCTTTGAAGAAGTAATATGTACCGTGGATAAAGAGGAACCAATGGACAACCTATACTTAGATTTCCAGACTACATTTGATAAGGTACCATATCAAAGATTACTGTGGAAAATGAAAGCTTATTGTGTAGGAGGTAACTTATTGGCATGAACAGAAGATTGGCTAGCTAACAGGAAGCAGAGAATAGGCACAAATGGTTCTTTTTCTGGTTGGCAAGATGTAACATGTTATGTGCTGCAGGAATTGGTGCTGGCTCTAATCTATTTAAATAAATAACTTGGAGGAAGGCACTGAAGGCATGATTGCTACATTTGCTAATAACCCCAAGACTGATGGGAAATTAAACTGTAAAGGTGAAAAAAGGAGGCTACAAACGCATATAGATAGGTTGGGAGTGGCTAAAGATTTGGAAATGAAGTATAATGTGGGAAAATCTAAACTGGTCCATTTTTTCATATCTGAAAATAAAAAAAAGGTGAGGGATTGCAGATCTCTGAAATACTTAACTAACCAAAAACTATATATAGTGAAAGAACATCAGTAGCCTAACTAGAATGAATTCCCCTTCATAAGTTCATGTTGATTTTTCTCAAGCATATTATTATTTCCTAAGTGTCTTGATAACATATCCCTGTGTTTTCCCTGCTATTGATGTTAGGCTAACAGGTGAATCATTCCCTATTTTCATTTTCTGTTCTGCCTTAAAAGAACGTATATTTGTGACAAATCATGTATTATTTTTAAATGCTAGCCGTTGTTCAACCACTGTCATACTCTTTAAATGTAGTTTCCTGAACTATCTCAGCCAGCCTGCCCTAACACTTTCAGTTTCCTTTGTTTTGATGGGCAAAGAGTGCATAAAGTGGAGAAGCACGGAGACTGGAGGAGTGCAGGTACTGGGGGAGTGTCCCTCAGCATTGCTATTAACAAAATATTATTACACAGACAATGAAGCATAAACTGATCCTAACTGCTACATCTACTCATTTGGTCAGAGATTTTCCCTTTGTTCTGCTCATTCCTCCTTCACCTTCTCTGCTACTGAAAACTAACTTGTTTTTTTCTCTTTTCCAGTTCCGACAAAGGATCCCAGATCTGAAACATCAATTGTTTCTCTTTCCACCATTGCCTGACCTTCTGAGTGTTTCCAGCATTTTCTGTTTTATTTCAGTTTATTAGCACCTGCAATTTTTTGATTTTTGCGATCTAAAATTCTACCATAATTTTTAAGATAATTTTTTGGCTTTTCAGTTCTATTCCTCCATAAATAAACTCTTGGAAGTCCCACAATACGCTTTTACGTTTTGTCAGGATGGTGCCCTGTTTAGAAAAATGCTAGGCTTGATTCACTGTTTCCCCAAGGACAATCGGTGCTAGGCAATCTCTCATTCATTACAGTCTTGTTATTGGAGGCTAAGGAAGGTCCTAGAAGAAGCAAAAAATTGAAATCAGGAGGACACTCTCAAATGTGGTGCACCTTCATGAGCTAAACCTGGATTTCAATGGAATGATTCTACCTAAACAGTTGAAGCACCATTCCTGTATCAGGAAATCCTCTTCCTTTCTCCACAAGGAGAGAAACTCCAGCTCAAAGAGCAAAAGACACACATTAGACAATATCATCAAAGGAAGCACCAGGATATTTAACATTAGACCGTAAGTTATAAGTAAAGAAAGAGATAGAATAGTGATTGACTTTATTTAGAGGAGAACTACGCTGGTGTTTATGTCTTAACTATTGTGTCCAAAAGATAACTTATGTTGAATGTTTTGGTATATCTGGTGAGGGAAATCTAGTCCTGTAATACTTCTGCAAAGGCAAAAACTATTTGAGGTGATGTGGCTGTGAGTTAGTTGTATCAAATCAGAGATGCGTTGATGCTCACTCAACACGTGCTGGTTACAGGCAGTTCTAAAAGCTGTGCCTTTTTTTCCCTTCTCTTCTGCGGCTCCCTACCTCGGTAATGCCTTTTGCAAACCCACCTCAAATAAAGCTGGCAGACCTCAAAAGAATTCCCATTTGTTTAAAACATTAAAATTATGGGCAAAATTTTCAAATGAATTAATGAAGATTTCTTTTGCTAATATTGAGGACATCCACAATCCTCCCTGCAAGCCTTCTCTGATGGCCAACGTTACCAAGCTAGCATGATTAGACAATATTCCAGGATGTTTTGGGATGAGAAAGTCAATTTTTCCAAACAAATGCTTGCAAATGGCAGCTCCATGCTACATTATAAATTGCACCAAAATTCAAAGATTCTCAACCCAGATGAGGGGCGAAATATAAATCTACAATGGAAAGAGCAAACAAAAAAATCTATAAAAAATTGAACTTGAAGACAATAATCACAATTTCATCAGTTTCTGGGGCTTGCAGTGACAGTAACTGCAAGCAAATCCAGAAATCTTTGGTCAGTGAAAAAAAAGGATATTGCATCAAGGATGCACAAGGTTCTACAGATGCTGGAGCATCTGGAGTAACAAACTATCTGCTGGTGGAACTCAGCATGTTGGGCAGCATCTGTGAGGGGAAAGGAATCGTCAATGTTTCAGGTCAAGACCCTACATGAAGACTACATCTTGAAACGTTGACAATTCCTTCCCCCCCCCCCCGCAAAGCCCGCTGAGTTCCTCCAGCAGATTGCTTATTGCATCAATGATGTAAAATATTCCAGCTTCTCAGAAAATCAAATACAGTACTGCAGATGCTGAAAATCTGATATAAAAACAGAAAGTGTTGTCAATACTCGGCAGGTCAGGCAGCATTTGTGGAGGGGGAAGCATGTACATTTCACAGATGAGTGACTTTCCATCTGATGGCAACTTTCTCAACCAATTTATGAAATTCTCTTGTCTGTTTTTTTAATAGGTTAGCCTATTAATTTTAAACATTAATATCATGGGCGAACATTTCAGACGAATTAAATAAGGTTTCTTTTGCTAATATTGAATACACTTCTCACTGTAAGCCTTCTCTGATGTCCAATGCTGCCCTTTTATGTTTGCTATATAGGTAAAAATCACCACCAAAGTTGATCCTATGTTTCAGCAAAGATACTCAGCGCTTCATTTATAATCTCACATTTCTCACAAGTTGCAGTTGCCTCTGGCAGTGGATCTGTAATGTAAATGCAGCATTTGAAGAAGTAACAACAATCATGAGCCATTTTCACACCCATCTGTGATTTACAGGGAGGAAGAATCGACATGGCTGATTTACAACTAAATCACTCCAGATCTGCGGTCAAATTGCTGTGGGTTATTTTTACTTAATGCCTAACAGCAGGCAATTACAACAAAACTGAAAGTTGCAAATGCCACTGTACAACTGGAACTCAGCTCCAGGACTGCAGTCTTTGTTTTCAATTTTCTCACATCTTCTCCTGAAAGTGGTAATTCAACTCGCAGAAAGTTCCATGACTGCTGGCAGGCCTCCAGTTCCTTACTCAAGCTGCTATTCTTCATATGCGAGCTGGGAAGCTAAGTGTGGGCAGGCTATTAAATCACAGGGATACATTCAAGCTGTGCATGTTTAAGTTCTCACCTGACACTCATACATATGCACTTTCCAGAAAGGGCAACAGCCAAGAACCCAGACTGGTTTTGCCCCTCCTTATTCCTGGCACACTGAGGCTCATCAACATCTACCCTTACACTAATGAATGTGGCCTTTGTCTTTTATAAAATGTACATTGCTGCTGACTGGCACATTCCAAGGCACACGAATACCTGCTGAGGGATGACCTAAAGCTCAGTGCAACCACTGCAAAGGGTCTGTGGGGAAGTACCACTCTCTTGGGCCCTGCCATCACTGGACACTAAGGGGCTGGGCCCTGTGTAACTGCCTCTCAAACATTTCACAGATGCATTGTTCAAAGAGGAAACTTAAGTGGTGCTGAAACATTGTTCAAGAATGAACTGAATTGATGATTGTCAAGAAAGACATGTCCTAACTGTATATATTATGAATAAAGTATAGCTTTTGAAAAAATGTAGATTTGAATTAAATATAACATTTTGCAAAAGGGGCGGCGCGGTAGTGTAGCGGTTAGCGTAACGCTATTACAGCACCAGCAACCCGGGTTCAATTCCGGCCGCTGTCTGTAAGGCATTTGTACGTTCTCTCAGTGTCTATGTGGGTTTCCTCCAGGTGCTCCGGTTTCCTCCCATATTCTAAAGACGTACGGGTTTGGAAGTTGTGGGCATGCTTTGTTGGCGCCGGAGGTGTGGCGACACTTGCGGGCTGCCTCCAGAACACTCTATGCAAAAGATGTATTTCACTGTGTGTTTCAATGTACATGTGACTAATAAAGAAATCTTATCTTATAAGCGAGTAGAAAAACAATATAGTTCAGTTTGCCTCCGACACCTTGGTATTGGTATATTATTGTCACTTGTACCAAGGTACAGTGAAAAACTTGTCTTGCATACCATTCATACAATGTAATTGCAGAAGTGAAGTGAATATTTCTTTATATACTTTATGTCCATTTCTAAATACAGTGCTCAAATTCTTAACCACACATGACAGAATTCTGCCTTCCCATCAGCTCTAGCTCAGCACACTGAGGCAGAGAGTTGACGGTTCAGGTTTTGCTCCAGGCACTTGACCACGTAATGCATGTTGGCACTGCATTGTAGTACTGACAAAGTGCTGCACAGTCAGAGGTGTCACCTTTCAGATGAAGCATCAAACCAATGTCTCATTTATCTGATCAAGTGAATGTAAAAGGTTGCAGGGTACTATTTGAAGATGAACAATGTTCTTCTAGAATCCCAGCCAACACCTAAAAAATGATAATATAGTCATTTTGTACACAGCTGATGTGGGGACTTGTAGTTTAAACATGAGCTATTACATTTCCTACTTTACAACAATTGGAAAATACTTCATTGACTGTAGGGTGTCCAAGGTCAAAGAAGCTCCTGTATAAAAGCAAATTAGCTGTTCTTACAGAAAATTACAAGCCCTTCTGCTTGCAAATGGAATAAATAATTGCTTACTTCCATCCTTCAATTACTAGCTCTTGGACTAGCTAAATGCCAAGGCCAAATATCAAGGAAGTCTACTAACAACCACGTAAAGAACAGATTAAAGATGTAGGTGGTAGCAAGTAAAAAAAAACAAATTAATTTCCTTCAAAAGTACCTGACAGCTGGATTGAACCAAAGCATTTTTTTATTTTATCTTCATTTGTGACTCAACAGATTAACTGCACAATGCATTGTGTTAAACTTAAATCAGAATTCTTTGATTAAACCTTTAGTCCATAAATTATATAGCATCCTGCCTGGTTTTTATGTAGTACAAATTGCAATCCAATTTTAATGAAAAATAAATTGTGAATGGAAACTGAGTACAATGGTACAAAGTTGTTTGTGAAGACAAAGACTTTTGTTCTTGGTTTCTCTGTACACTATCTGCAACACACATCCACAGAGGCATTTAACGTTGTCCTAATGCCACCTCAAGAACACACACATTGGAGTTGCCAAACCATCAATGGACCTCCCTTATAGGAGTAGATTTCCAATGGACCTATGAAGCCTACTTCTGCTTGATTTAATGGGGCCCATATTTAGCAAGTCCAAATCATTACTGGGAACCCTTTAAGCTATTTACTTACTGACTCTCCTGCAGCTCTTCATACTGTCTTCCACCACATTAGTGTCAATGGCCAACACCTTCATGCTGATGACCGTCAACCAGCAATTCCCTTCAATCGTCAATGTTTCTGCCCATCCACCAGCCAATTAACAATCCACACAACTATTAACTGAATACCCAACTGCAGATTATTTGACACCCTCCCCATCCCCCCAACAACAATGATCACCTAATCAGCTCCCTTTCTCACTAATTACACCAACCTCACCACCATGTGCACCACTGAGCTCCAACCAGCAATCGCAGGCCTCCTCTTCCACCACCAGTTGCAGGAGCCAGCCCTCAACCCAGTCTCACCTGGCTTTCTCCCTCCATCCATGTCTCTGTCAGCCCCGAAACCTCACTAGACCTAGCCACAATCCTAAACTTGCACACTTTGCTCCAATGCATTGCCTGAAGGAAAAAGTTTCCCTTGGGCCTTAGGCTATTGTATTTCCAAGCAACAGCTTCATGAGTAAAATAGTCATTGGCCAAGCAGGCAGCAATAATTTAACATGCCTTTGCAGCACCAAAGAAATTCCAGGTCTTTGTCTAAATGTAGTAATATCATTCCTCATTATATGTACTTTTAAATATTTTTTAAATTTAACATACTGACATGTGTTCAAAAGGAAGATGTCCTCATTACATTTTCCTTCTGCAGCACCCTATATTTTAATTTTTGCCATATTCTTTGTTCTCTGAGTTTACCTGAGAGACTGCTCAACATAACAAAATCAGATTATTGAGGTAATTGAATTTTGTTCTGCAAAATCGAATCTCGAAGACATCAGTTAATTTTTTTTACTGGTACCAGGACAATATCAGTCAAGCAGAGCTTAACAGAGCTTTTATCATTTCTTCTGTTTTTTTTATTTTTTGTTTTATGAGTTCAGCACATCTGTATTTATAATGGGAATATTGCTACAGCAATTGGATTGGATTTCTGAGAGTAAAGCGTTATAATTGTTATATAGGATTTGACATTTGTATGTATCATATTTGTATGTGACTGCAATTCCTCTACAATTCAGTGTGAAACTCAAGCTGCTTTGCATAAAACATTTTTTTTCTCAAAATTGGACATCCTTTCTTGTAGATGGTTAGATCTGTAAGAAATGAATGTGAAGTCAGTGAGTCATGATTTCAATAGTTATTGTGATAATTCAATTAAGACAATCAATGTAGATTATGTGATCAAATTGATCTAAACTTTCACATGCAGATGATTGATTTTTGTTTTGAACAGTTCTTAATCAGGCCATTAAATCAACGTAGAAGCCTTTACCAACCATTGGTTAATCTAGCTCTTGCATTGTTTTATAACAAGGTTCTCCTCACTCCACATATTGAAAAGCACTTCGCTGTTTTTATTTACTGCAGTGGATTTTCAAGTAAGCCTAATGGAAAAAAACAGCAAAAGAAGTGATGAAAAGATAAGCACATTGAGAAAAAAATTAAAATCACCAATGACAATGCTCTTACTCTTTTTGTTTGAAAAACCTTATATTCTCAAAATGAACAACAAAAAACAATAAAGCTTATAAGGTAGCATTTTAGACCATTTTCTTCAAAAGATTAGCAGGGTGATGGCACAGTGTTAAAACTTATTATTCCTTGCCATAATTTGCAGCAGCATTTGCCTCTGCACAAATGTCATTTGATTATTAGAAAATAAACAGGAAAGCACACAGAAATGGTGTTATTTGTTTACTTGCTGCGGCTTTCTTACAGAGTGAACAAATGTCATGCAAATGGCGCACTGGCAATAAGCTGCCAATCATTTGGCTGGCATTCATGATGATTTGCTAAATCATTTAAAGAGTCATGCTTTACTAAATGAAAAAATATCTGCAGCGAGGGCCTATGTTTATACATGGGGCAAGTTATTATCCCAGAAGACTGGAATAAAATGAAGACATCTTCCAATTAAAGCTGCATATGAACCCAGACAAGGCCCTTTTCATAAAAACAGGCAGATTATGAGTGGGAACTACAGCGACAGAAGCTTTCATTACAACCTGATTATGGTGATATAATTCCCAACGCTGTGTCTGGGCCGAACTTCACATTTGATGGTTTTTAATATAATTTCCTTTGGGTGAATTGCTGAAGATTTATTAAACTTTATGAAAGGCTTAGAGATCCAATTTAAGAGGACATATCAGGGCAATACTGACAGAGGATAAAATAAATTCAAAGAAAGTTTAGCATATACACTGCCAGAACTGTGTTTTATTGAAATTATTCTTGTGCAAATGATTCATTTTAAGCATGAAAAACTAGGTTTGACTTTGTATGAGATTAAAGTCATGCATTCAGAATTTGTTTCCCTCGAGGAATATAATTTATATTATTATCTAACAAAACCAAAGTGGTATTCTGTTAAAAAAAGGGTATTATGAAGCACAATGAGGATAAAATACACACTAACACACACTTACTCTGGTATTTTAATTATAAGCTTTCCAATGGTAATGTTACGAATGACCCAAGTGTGCTAGGTTTCACCTTTGGTTGTGTTTTATCCTGAGAGCACATTTCTCATTTGCATTTGTCAGAACTAATAATGTCTTACCCAACAGATAATTAACACAATAAAATGCTGCTAATTTCACAGTATGCCATTATAGAATTAGTCAGTTTGCAGTAGAAAGCAATTAATTCTCCGAGGTGGGTGATAACATTTCAGCTACTGACTCTGGAATTAAATTTGCAGTTTTTTTTATGGCAAATTATTTTACAACTAACCATTTTTGATAATGACATCCTGCGAAGTAAGTACCCTTCAATTAGCAAAATTATGTGTAATTATCCTAGACTCTTAATTCATATATGTACCAGGAAAAGAAATTCTCTTCTACTCTGGTGTATCTTAACCATGTTACCGATTTCATATATTGCAAAGGCCCAATTGTGACCAAGTTTATCAAAATGTTCTGCAAAATTCCTTTGAAAAGTCTTGATAATTTCAATGTCAAAAATGCCCTTGAAATTTACCTTAGAAGTTAACTGTCTATTTGAAATGCGTGCATATTGAAACTTAATTTATCAATAAAATATGAAATGCAAAATCATGGACTTTATTATTGAATTCTATTTGTACCTCTTTCGAAGTATACCGGTTTATATTAAGACCTTGCCAAGAATTTCAATAGAGTAGTAACAAAGATATCAGACTACTCTTATTTTGTATTATTTATGTCCTTTCAAAATTGTTAATTAATTCAGGGAACTAAGCAATTCATACTTAGCTTTAGAAATTCATATTCTAGAATTCAAATCCTTGAACTGTAAGTTCAATATGTTTTATTTTACTTGCCTATAAGTAACTCTTAAGTTCATTACTAGCACCAGTTCTAAAGGTACGGATGAGTAAAGAACATAAAAATCTTTTTTTTTGGAATTAGCTGATGAATTAGACACAATTTTAAGAGGAAGAAGAAGGAACAGGAAGAGTAGGAGGAGGGATATAGAGAAATTGAGGGGAAAATAGAAAAAAAGGATTAAAGAGGTGGATCAAAAAGGAAACAGTAATTTTATATTCACCAAACCCCAATCACTGTTATGTTCCCTTTCCTCAGCTCGTCTCTCGGAATCTCATCTCACATCCCCACATGACATTTCCCCCTCCCTTTCTCTCACCCTCTACCCATCTCCTTCTCTATCTGACATTATATTTCTTCATTTTATCCCTTCAATCTCCAATGCCCCTTCCCACCTATGTCCTTGTTATCTTGTCACTTCCACTAACGCTCCACTCTCCTGCTTCTATCCATCATCAGGGGTGGCACGGTAGCATAGCGGTTAGCGCGACGCTATTACAGCGCCAGCAATCGGGGTTCGATTCCCGTCGCTGTCTGTAAGGAGTTTGTACGTTCTCCTGTGTCTGCGTGGGTTTCCTCCAGGTGCTCCGGTTTCCTCCCACATTACAAAGACGCACGGATAGGTTAATTTGGGTTTAAAAATGGGCGGCGCGGACTCGTTGGGCCGGAAGGGCCTGTTACCACGCTGTAAATAAAAAAAAATTAACCCTGGCCTCCTGCTTATTTCAGATTGTTCTCCTTTCCCTTTTTGTGACCTTTCCCTTTCCTCTCCATCCCTCATTGTACATCTCATCTTCTACTCCCACTTTTTCCTTCTACCAATTCTTCTTTTAGAACTTTTGTTCATCCCTTTTCATCCCCTTCTTTTATCCCTTCTCATCCTCTCTTCACCCTCCCATTCTCCTGTTAATTCTCCTATGAAGTAAATTCAGAATGTTTTTACTTAACTGCTTGAAGCAAATATAAAATGTTGTTAATGCAAGGTGGGTTCAAACAATCAAGCTGTTCATTCTTCTGAAATTTCTTTAGTTCCCCTTTGAGTTATGATTTGCTACGAATAAAGCCTCCCTGGCTATTCTGTAATCCTTGGAATCATTGAAAGGAATTGGAGTGGGAGGAGAGTGGGGCTGTTTACATGTGGGGTGGGGAATAGAGTTTACAAATAACTGGCGCTATTAAAGGCCAGCCTTTTTGTCAATTATAATCCTATAGTTCTAGAGTGTAATTGTGCTCATTTGACATAGACGGAAGATACCCCTAGTGCAGATTGAAGTATTCACCACAGATTGTTTAAAAACACTCACATTAGTGCATGCAAGGAAATATAGCCTGCTGCTTTTTTGCAAATGCTTTTGAAATAATAGAAAGATAGCACTGGAAATTTCATCAAATTAAGTCTCAAGTTTTTCAAAGAAGAACAAGTCCTTAACTAGAAGCATAAGAGGCATTTTGAATACACTGGAGCAATTCGGTGTACTCAGCAGTGCTCAGGCAGTAGGACTCCTCCCGCACCCATCCCCATCCCACCCCCCACAACCTGAGAACTTGTGTGCAAAGATAAAGGGGTTGGTGTGGGTGTGATGCAGCATTTAGATGTTTCTGCTTAGATAAACAGTGGACTTGGGTGGTGGAACAGAAGAATTGAGTTTGGGCAAATGATTGGCAGCCAGTAGAAATAAACAAGCTCACAATCTATGGGAAGAAAGGAAACAGTTGATGAGCATGACAGGTTGGAATACCATAGTGAGAGGAGCTGGGTCATTGGGCCATTGAGGAAGTATCAAGAAGAGAAGTTAAGAACCAAATGCTTTACACAAAAGTAAATAATTTTGTAGGAATTTTGAAAATTATAATGTGAAGAATATGAAAAGAATAAGAATTATATTTACAATTGATAAGTTTTCTTCTTGTTTTTTTTCGCTCTATTTAATGTAAAATTCACCAAGTATTTGTTTTATTTTAAAATTCGGGCATTGATTATGTTGATACTATTAAGGAATCAATTTAAGATTTTGTTGATTTTTAACTGTAATGGACAGATAGAAAATACGTGCGTGTGAGGTTTATTTTACAAGGGTATCATTTCTCGTTAGCTTTTACAGGTTCATGTGCTATACTGAAGACTGATTCCAGCACTGTGAAAACAAGAGAATGGGGAGAAGATAGGGGAAAGAGAAACACAATACCACAGAAAGAGAATAAGCAGTCAATATTTGTCTCTGTGTGTAGGAATATGTTGGAATGGCATTTGCTTCAGCATAAATGTTGGATTAATCGTTTTGCCATAGAATTGGTGGGATCCAAATGTTTGGGGATATTCATTATGTGGATGAACACTAACCTTGTTCCCCAATCCTTCCCCTCCACCAAAGAATTCAATTCCTTCCTTTACTCATCTCGCTCCCTTTTGTCCCTCCCTCTTCACCCATATTGTCCCTCCCCCCTCTACTTCCCCTTTCCCTTGCCCATCTTGTTGCTATGACACTTCATCTCCTTGCTCCTCCCACTTTCTACCGTTGTCCTTCTCTTCTCCCCTCCTCATCATCCTCCTCCCCCTCTTCCACTGTGCTAATTTATTCCACTGGTCCTTACCTCTGTTTCATCCAGACATTACTTGGCCTTGTAAGCAACATCCTGGGAAAACAACCAGAGTATAATAATCACTTGTATTTAAGTCTGTAGACCTAATGGTGAGCTTGTGGCTTAAGGGAATTAGGAATTAGGAAGTTCAACCCTCATTTTGTGGCTCTCCAACGTAAGTTTCCCTGGGGACTTACTTGCAGTTAGGTGTCCACCTTGCTTAAATATGGCCCCAGATATAATAAGAAGCAGGGAAACATGAATAGACTTGGCTAAGAATTCCCTCCACCTTGGTTTTGGTGCTGTTGAGCCTCCAACCCATTGGGTTCAAGCAGTGTAAAGGCTCAATGGATGTGGCATCCACCAAGGGATTGCTGTATCTGCCTGGAAATAATGCTCAGCTGTTGGGTCAAAGTGGTCCTCCTGCCCTGTAAAGGACGTGGATGGGTCATTAGTATTAATGTTTCTGGCATATTTCAGAGCAGTTGGCCAATGCTACATTTCCAGGATAGTAAAGGGTGGCATAGTGGTGCAGTCGTTAGGGCTGCTGCCTCACAGTTACCTCAATATGGGTTCAATCCTGACCTTGGGTGCTGTCTATGTGGAGTTTGCACATCCTCATTGTGACCACAGGAGTTTCTTCTGGGTGCTCTAGTTTCCTTCCACATCCCAAAGGCATATTAGTTGGTACATCAAATGTTTACTGTAAGTTAACCCTTATGTAGATGGCAGGTTGGAGAGTCAAGATGACATTAGTGGGTGTGTGAAGAATAGGTTACAGAGAAATAAGAGGGTGAATGTCATTGAAGGGATTGCTCTGAGAGCTAGCATAGACCCAAAGGATTGAATAGCCTTCTAAGTTGTAAGAAAATATGAGATTCCTAACAGCACTCTACTGGTAGCACTCAAGACATACCCCTAGTGGAATAAGCACCTGTTTCTATCAGGTTGATTATAAAACCTCCCCTTGACCTCAGCTACACTGACATTATTCTCAAAGGTTTCCAGCTGGCACCTGTACCTTTGGATCTTTATCTTCTTATCACAATGAGGCTTTTCACTCTATTTCACTATGGCTGGATTAATCACATTAATATGCAAACCTCTTAGCCATGTGATAATTTAAAAAGAGATTTGTAATGTAACATGGAACTAATTGAGCAGCTACTGCAAGTGTAGTAGTTTTTAATACTTTGAATATAAGAAGGTGACACTGAAGATGTACAAAATCCTGACTGCACGCAGCAGGGTTTTGTTAAGAGAACTGCAGTGAGAGAAAAAGAATTCTAGCATAACCCAGAACTGTAACATTCCATCTTTCATGTACATAAATACCAGAAGATAATAACCCAACATTACAAGAAAGCCATTAAATCTGTAGATGTTATCTTTGATTGGATATCTTATCAACATTCAGTAGCTGTCAAACTTTCATTCAAAAATGTATTCATAATGTAGCTTAACTGACAGATTATGCCTTGAATTACATACTTATTACTGGATAATTACTGCTGAAGACTTGTTCATGTCTAAGGTCACTATAAGTCAAAGGAAAGCACCTATAATAAAATTCTGATATTGTACAATAGATGCAAGCTTCAACTTTGTTAGGGTTGCAGTTTGACTGGGGAGGTCGGTGGGCAGGGCAAGTGGGTGAGAAGTTTGAACCCCTGAGAATCACCATCATAATTCACACTCCTGTCCGAAGCTAGCTAGAAGTCTGTGATGTGTTGCAAGTGGCTATGGAAAGCCACAAGCCAACAGTGATCCCAAGGGGTGATTGGGCTGAGAGTGGATGTTAGGGTACACAAAGTGTTTGCGGTTGGGTGAAAATAAACAGACAGCAGCTCAAAGATTCTCAGTGAGGCTTGGAGGCAAGCCCACAGATAAAACTTAAAGCGATTGAAAATATAACATGGTGTCTTCTGTCTAGGATGCAGTTAGCAGCAGTTTTCCCAGTTGTGGTCAGCACCTTGTGTAACTTGAATATTTCGGAGGCTTGTGACTGCCTACAATGAGAGCTTTGCACTCTCCTAAAACAAGATACGACAGTCTGCAAATTGTAGGGGAGCAAAGCAAAGGTAGTAAGCTACACTACTGTCAGATTAATCCCCACATCTGCCAGCATTCTCCTTGGTCAATAGGGCCATGGAGGTGGAAGGGATGGGTGATGCAGTTAAAATCAAGGCTGTTTCAGAACCTAATCTGTAGGTTTCCTGCACAATAAATTACTTTTCAGTAAGGCTGTCACATACATCTGTCCAGCCCTAATTCATTTTCGAGGTTTCACAGGAATTCTAATGTGATAACCCCAGAGGAACCCACATCTGTTGAGATCAGGTAAGGGTCCCATTATTGCCCTGCAGGAGACTAAGTCCCAGTTGGGGGGGGGGGGGAAACATGAGGATGGGGTGGTGGTTGTAAGTGGTCCTCCAATGACTTAATTAGCTCCATCGCTAAGATTTGGGATGTGGTCAGCAGAGGGAAACATAACTGAAAAGTAATTCTGCCCTATCATTTTTTGCAAAATCTTGAATTAGACTCAAGAATTTGAAATTCAACACCAGATAACATGTATTTCATTTTAGGATATAGGAGTTGCTAATCCTTGAGGTTCTTTCTCCTTTATATCAAATAGGATAAAATGTTGTCTAACTGCTCTATCACAGGGAAATATGTTTGCTGCTTGGTGGTAACTTGGTGTTATTTTAGTGGTATTCACTTCAAAGACTCAAAGATCCCGATTATAAGCAATATTCTATCTGGCCAGTTTAATGGTATAAAGGCAAGAACAATATGTTCACTAACATTTGCTTCCAACTGTTTAAGGATACCATTCTGCACATAAAAACATTTATTTAAAAATCACCCAGTAGAAATATGTAAAGTCTTGGTAAAGCCACTGTCAAATCCCAGCATACTGTTTCACTGAATAGACTGATAACTTAATTGATTTTAAGTTGTGGTTGACCCTGTCTCTTTAAGAAGTAAATAGCAAGCAAGAAGTAGGCATGAGTGAGCCAGCATTCAAGCCAAAATTCAATTTGGTTCAGACACTGCCATTAATTGAAATTTGAACATCAATCAAATTGGCAGTTCTTACTTCAAAATGTAATTAAAGACACCCATAGTCCCCCAAAAATATTCTACGTACATGACATTTGCTTTTGAAAAATACTCCCTAGGGCACGGCAGTTTCTGATTGCAGTAAAAGTGGGAAGACTTCATCCTATGCTACTAATTCAAATATTTCCTGCCACGTTTACAGTACAATATTTCTGAAACACAACACATAGAGAAATCACTTCCATTGTTTCAGAGTCACACATATTGCTAAACAGATAAAATTCTGATCAACTCAAATGTTCAGATTATATTGTAAAACAATTTTCTGCTGATTCTGATTCTGATTAATGATCAACCATCGAATTTTAGAAAATATCTACACTGCTGCCTTCAAACTTCCTCTGCAATCCACAGTGAAAAATTGTCATGGACATGAAATAAATAGAATGTGTAACTTTTACAAGTTCTCATTGGTTGTGGAACACGCAACATGTACAGTAGATTCAGGGTAAAGGTGTTGATCTGGATATCACTGGAAAAGATGCACTGGGATTGTCCTGTTTGATTAACTCACACCCATTCAATCTGATGTAGGCTGAGCATGAACTATCAGAATTTCAGCAATCAGCCAGCACTGTCCACGATGTTGATTGCCTTAACATATTACCACATGGTCCAGTTGCATGAGTGGCTTTTACCAGTAGTGTTGATTAAGTCCATCTTGGACTTTTAAACAGGAGGTGGATTGTGAGTGCGTCAGGTGGTGAAAGTCATTGCAATCCACAGGAGGAGATGACAGAACTCAGGTGAATAGGGCATCTACGATTTTCTGACAAAGCTCTTGGCTGACAAGGTAAGACAACAAGAGAGGCATTCTCTACCATCAAGGCCCTGAGGGTTTCTGGATACATGCTGATCAACAGTAGGAGGAGGCAGCTGTGGAGATGAATGCCAGAAGTGCAGTCCCAATGATGTGGAGACAGTGTCAAATAAAGTTTACTTCTGGGTACAATCAGTGAACACTTTCAAGTAACATGTCTGACCAACTGTCTCACCAGCAACAGGTTCTGGCAATATACTGCCATCCCACCTCTCACCTACCACAACTGCTTCCAATCAGGATTTGGACCTAACATTCATATTGTGCACCACATTTACTTTTACTCAAACCCCATTCACACCTTACAGGTCAGCCACACTGCCAGCTATTCAACTAGAGTATATATGTCATGTTATACACTCACTCTTGCAAGATTAGATGGCACAAGGCAAGTGCCAATGCTAACTTACCAGTGGGGCAGACCTGTGGCTGCAGAGAAGGATACCCATAATTGGAAGTGACCATGTTGGAGAATGGTGGCCCACAGGAGGACCTGGAAGATAATAGTATCCTTATTCCTAATCGTCCTCGCATCCTACACTCCCTAAATCCTACTAATCCTTCTAATTTACAAGTTGCTGAGGGTGTAAGACATGCAACTCCCCACTGTACAACCCAACCCATGCCTTTCAGATGGCCTTCAAAATCCACTGGCCTTCAACATCCGCTGACCTGTTCAACAGGAGACAAAAGGCAATCACTCCATCTAACACTCACAGCCACCGGTTCAGATACAAACCATATGCCACCTTTCTCAGTCTCCTGTTGTGTGGTGGAGGTAACTCAGATTGACCAGCACTCTGCTCTGTAAGATTCTTTAGCACCATCAAGATCATATACAATCTAGGGCCCATTCCGCTGAGAGTCGAGAGCAGAGGATAACTTAACGATGTCAGGGAGGCAGTCAGCACCCGCTGGAAGAACCATTACATAGAACTCCACAGTCAAGACTAGCATCTTTGGCTCCAACCTGCAACCCATCATCAGTCCAGTCTGACTGTAAACCCCGGCCGGCAACAGATTGAAAATGCCGAAAACCAAGATGCTGCAGATTCTCAAAATCTGAAATGAATATAGAAAAGCTGCAAATATTCAACAGGTCAAACAGTATCTGTGGAGAGAGAAACAGAGTTAACAATTCAGGTTGAAGTGGTTCAAATGACCTTTTGTCAATTAAGAATCCAGGTTTCTGGAGCAGCCAGTGTCCCTGCTGCAGTTCTAGAACTTAGCAGAGAGAACTCCAGACACAAACTCAAAGCCTCAGCTCCCACATCAGAGAGAAAATTCAACCAAGGTACCTGCAAAGGGGTCTCCCTGCTGTTTGTCACGAGGAAATTCATCACTGGGGTCTTCCTCAACTGCTCTTGAATCACAGTGTGAACTCCATCCATTCAGAGGCAGATTGGGCATGATCCTCACCATGCAACAACTCTACAAAAAATCCAGGGAGTGGCACTTTCTGACCTTATAAAAGACTTTGACTCTGTCACCTGAGAGGGTCTGTGGAGAATTGCTCCCAAATTTTGCTGGCCTCAGAAGTCTATTCTTCATGATGTCATGCATTTCATGATTGAACCAACAGGTCCACGATAGCATAAGCCAGTACAGACTGGAATCAAGCAGGCTTGTGTCTTGCTTTGACTCTCCTCTCGAGCTTCTCACTGCAATATTGGACCTGGCCTCCAAAAAGTTTCCATCTGGAGTGGAACTGATCAACAGGACAAGTGGGAAATTGTTCAACCAACATCACCTCCATTCCAAGATCCAAGGTCACTTCAATCTCAGTCATTGAGCTGCAGTTCCAGACAATATTGCTGTTTGACACATTGACGGACCAAGATCTGATTCAACACTGATTGTTTCACTGAAGCATACAATGAGAATAGACTTTGCACTAACCACCTACAAAACAAAGATCCTCTATCAACCTGCCCCCCATTGCATAACACCATCCTCCAACAATAAAAGATCCATAATGAGACCTCAGAAAACATGGAAACACTTTGGGAGCCACCTCTCAACAAAAGCACTCATTGACAATAAAATAAACAGTGAGTCAGCACTATATTTGGCTGTCTAAGGAAGAGTATCTGAAGGTCAAGGCCTCAAACTTTGCACAAAACTCATGATCTCCCAGGCAGCAGTGATCTCCACCCACCTGAATGCTTCAGCAATGTGGACTACCTACTGATGGCATCTCAAAATTACTGGAAAGACACAAGCAAAGTTGTCTCATGAAATCTTTCAAATGCACAAGCAGGATTTGTAAGCTATTATCAGTTCCCTCTCCCATTATCCCTATCACTGAAGCATTAATTACACAGCTGGTCATGGACCAGTGATTCCCATGTGTCAGCACATGCTTTACACATTTTCAAAGGGACTGAGTCTTTTCGTCTGTCTACCTCGTAACCTCTTGCTGTGATGGAACTTGAACAAAGTGTCTGTTTCGGGAGTCTGGTGTTATGATGTGAATGATGTGGCCTGCACAACAGAGTTGGCCAAGTGGTGGGCTGACCTTGGTTCTGCAGTGGAGATGATGTATGTTGAAAAAGTTCCATTAGTCCTGTAGATTGGCTTCAGTCCAGTGGGAAGCTTGTTGGAGGTTAGGTACAGCATTGCCGCAAGAGAGATTAGGAAAAGTGTTGATGCAGTGACTAAGTCTTGTTTGCTGTTAGTCTGCATTGATTTTGCATCTCATGTTTTACATATTATTTCACGAAATGGAAGGAGGCCATTTGGCCCATCAAGTCTCTGCTGAATCTCAGAGCAATCCCACCAATCTCATGCCCCCATTTTCTCTCTCACATGTCCATTAACTCCCCACTAATTCTCCAGCCATCCACCTACACTAGGGGAAATTTATGTCTTTGGGATATGGGGGGAAAGCAGAGCACCTAGGGAAATCCACCTGGTCACAGGGAGAACATGCCAACTCCACACAGACAGCAATAGAGGTCAGCAACAAAGCCAGGTTACAGGAACTGTGCAGCAGCAGCACTACCTGTTACACCACCGTGCCACCCAACAGGTCTATTGTGGGCCCATTGCTATGGTCAGGTATGCCATAGATCATCTCGGCTGGTAGAGGCTTGGCCATGAATAATGATTGGCACTGCTTCTCTTTTCTCTCTCTCTTTTCCTTTTCCAATTTCTCCCCTGTTTGCTTCCCCCCTCCTGATCCACACTCTCTTCTTCTTCCCCCCCTCCCCCAATCTTCTCCTTTTTCCAGGGTGTGGAAAATAAGGATCAGAAAGCTGATACTTGTATGTCCAAGCCAAGGAACATGGAAATTGGGTATCTGAGAGCTTTCATCATTTTTATGCATTATTTTCCTTTGAGGGCTACACATTTGGGCATAGGCACAAGTACCCTTGCTCACTGCTTCCTCCTTCCCTTGACACCTCACACCCTCAGCCCTCTCTGTCTTTGAATCACTTCTCTTCGAGCATCACCAAACACGCTCTCTCTCTGATCTCTCACCCTCCCTTCTTTCCAACCTTTACAGCCCTACCTCTCTGGGAACATTTGTCCACATTCCAGGCCACATTCAGCCCTCAGCTCCTGGTCCTATGTGCCTAATTTCATCTTATTTAAATACTTCATATTTGGGCAATCACTTTTACAGAGGTGGGGCAGTGTCTGATAATACTGGACATATGTATCCACAGTGAGCCCTTGTGCCAGGAAGAGTCATTTCCTCAGCTTACAGTTGGTAAAGTTAGCCTCAGCTGGGGCTATATTCAACAGAAGCTATCAAGACCACTCAGCAGTGATTGAGCTGATCAGTACTGCTGTTATTATATGGGATTCTGTGATACTTGATGGTGTTTTGGAGATTGCATCCAATTTGCCATGAGAAGGGAAAACAGTGGCCTTCTGTATACTCTATTCATTATAATTGGTTTATGATGACTGACAAAGTCAAATTCTGGCTTAGTACATGGGGCTGTTTGCTATTTACTGGTGTTTTGAGAATTGTATTCCAGGATTCAACCGCTTTTAACGTGATAATGGAAAATCAATGGCCTTGGACATTATTTAATGATCTATCCTGTCACATTGATTGTACAAAACTATAGAATATCGAAAGAGTTGGATAGCTAATTTTACTGTTCAATTTGTCTCTGACTTAGCTAAGGCCAATGATGCACTTAGTTCATTGAGTCAGCATTAGATTTAGCTCTACACTGCCCTCTTCAGTAAGTTGTTTAAAGAACATAACCAGTATTCATCAATACTTTTCATAACGTCCCAAATTAATTGCAGCCCAGAGATCAAGCAGGACTAAGTTTATAGCAAATAAAAGGTACAGTTCAGAAATGGAATACCTTATTAATTGACTTTTCCATGAATCTATACTAAATCATTATTTCAATAAAAAGCAGATAACATAGCTGATGAATTCATATATTAAACTAAATTATTAAAACTTGGTTTTCCTTTATTTAATATTTCGCTCATCATTGTTTGATTGTAACAATGTGGTCTACAGGTGAAACTACTGGTTGTTGTTGTCTTATTGATTTTTCTAGCTTGGATCAGTCGGTACCTCTCTGGATCAAAATGTCATTAGTTTGGGCCTAAAACCAGGTTATGTGTGTTTATTTCAGACTAATGTTCCACTGTTGTACTGGGGTAGTCTGCACTGCTGGATGTACTGTGTTTGAATGAAGGTTTAAACCAAGATACTGTCTCGTTCTTCTGGCGATTCAAGTTAACTTGAATACTGCTATTTAAAGTCAAGTATGGAAAGTGACTTGTTTGTCCTGGCAATGTTCCATTCTCAAACAATATCTTCAAAAATGAATTAACTGGCTGTTCATCATTTTTCGGCATTTATGTGAAAAGTGACTGCAATGTTTGCTTACCAAATAGCTTTTAAATTTATTGGGTATCAACTTTAAATGTTTCTGAAAAATGTGACAAGGCACTTTAAATGCAAACCATTCATTTAGCAAACTAAACTTTCCAAAGACTAACAGGAAGAAGATAGTACAAAGCTACAAGTTAATTATGGACGGAGAAGCCCATTCAGCTCATTCTAAATTGTTCTCCTAGAGATTCTAACATGTCTTCATTGTATATTCATTTGTGTTTTAAATTACCCAAGAGTTTTAAAATAGCTTGAAACAGTGAACTGTTCTGCTTCTACAGTTTAATTTAAAGCAACGATCTTATATTAATCAGAAAAAATGTTTTCGATAGAATTAAAATCTACTTTATATCTATTTATAATCTCTCATGTGATACACAGTGTATGTACGTTTAGCGCTTAACTCCTGCAGTATTTCCTGCCATGTTCTTTCCATCATTTGTCCATTGGTCACTCTTTCCTGACCAATTAAACTTAATAATTCATTTTATTTATCTATGATTGAAATACTTAGGGTTCTGAATTAATTTTTCAATTGGAACAGAGAAGCCTCAGAGAAGATTGAATGGAGGTTTTTTAAATTTATGAAGGGTTTTGACAGAGTAAATAAAGAAAGACTGTTTCCTCTCACCTGGAGAATCAGAGCTGAGAGGTCATCATTTAAAGCTGTCACTAAAAGACTCAGAAAAGAGCTAAGGAGAATTCCTTTATGTAGTAAGTTGTTAGAACATGATATACTTTGCTATAGGGAGTAGTTATGGCAGAAAACATTCTACCTTTTAAGAGAACTGTGGACAAGTGTTTGAAACAGAGGAAAACACAGGACTCCATATGCTCTTCTGTACAGTGTAGAAAGCCAACAAGCATAGAACCACTAAACACACATCTATTTATTGAAGGTAGTCAACTATCAACCAATAGGAGTGGCCGGTACTACAGTGTATCAAAAGTCGTACTACATAGAGCATACATACTCGATATATACTATAAGGCTTTCCCTTTTAAAACAGAAGTAACAACCCTTACAACTATCTACAGGTACTAATTAAATTAATTAACCATTTTTGCAAATGAAATTATGCAATTAACTTATTATATACAAAAACCCATATCTCTTAGATGTAACTAAACATAAATTCACTTTCTCTAGTCCAAACTAGTCTAGCTTTTTTTAGTTTAATCTATGAGCCAACTACAAACTCAACACTATAAACTCAATTTAAATCTATGGTATCCACTCGTAGTATTGATAATCCCAGAGGGTCACTTCTCCAACAGATTTCATGTGTAACACATCACACTTCCTGTACCACAATTATTACCTTGACTACAATTAATCATAATATATTGTGTTAAATATATTTTTAGACATCAGCCATAACCCCAAACCTAACATGGATAAATATACCCATTAACTACCACAATAATTACAATTTTGCATCGTTTCCAATATACTGGCAAGCACCGTGAATTCAATGATAACATTTTCTAATTTGAATGCTTTTTAAAAATTCCCATCTTCCTGCTTTTGTGCTCACTCTGGCTTCCACTGTGGCTTTCCATAGTTACCGAATATTATCAATAAATTTATAAAGAAAAGATAGAATAAGAGAGCAAACTGGAGAGATACATAAAAATGGGTTATTAGTACTTCTTAACATATGTTAAAAGGATAAGACTGATAAGGGTAAATGTGGATCTCTTATAGACAGAACCATAAGAATTAAAATGGGAATAGGGAGCTGGAAGAGAAATTAAGCAAGTACAATGTGTCTGATGTCACTGAAGAAGAAACAAAAACAAAACTGCCAGAAGAACTGAAGGAAATTAGTATTAGAAAAAAAAGGAAAGGTAGTGAAAGCCAATAAATGCAAAGGAGTCAATGATCTACATCTGACACACAAGAAATTCTGCAGGTGTTGGAATCTGGAGCAATACACAAAAAGTGCTGGAGGAACTCAGCAGGTCAGGCAGCATTCATGGAGGGAAATAAACAGTCGATGTTTCGGGCCAAGACCCTTCATCAGGACTGGTAAGGAAGAGGTCAGAAGCCAGAATAAGAAGGTGGGGGAAGGGGGAGGAGTACATGCAGGCAGGTGACAGGTGAGTTCAGGTGATAGGCGAGTCCAGGTGAGAGGGGGAAGGTAGGTGGGTGAGGGAGGAGGGGAAGATGTTATAAGCTGAGAGGTGATAGGTAGAAGCGGCAGAGGAAAACGGAGTCCGGTAGGAGAGGGCAGTGGACCAGGGAATAAAGGATGGAGGAGGGGAGGAGAGGAGATGGGCAGGTCATCAAGGTGGGGTAAGGGAGCCACAAGAATAAGGGAAGACAAAGGAGTGGCGAGGGGGGGGGGGGGAAGAAAGAGAAAGGGTGGGGTTACCAGAAGTTAGAGAAATTGATTTTGAGGCTATCAGGTTGGAGATTCCCAAGGCGGAATATGAGGCGTTGTTCCTCCAACCTGCATCTGGCTTCAACACGGCAGTGGAGGAGGCCATAGATAGACATGTCAGTATGGGAATAGGATGTGGAATTGAAGTGAGTGGCCACTGGGTGGTCCTGGCTGTTGAGGCGGACGGAGCGAAGGGGCTCGACGAAGCAGTCACCCAATCTGCGTTGGGTCTCACTGATGTACAGGAGGCCGCACCGGGAGCATCAGATGCAATAAATGACACCTTCAGACTCTCAGGTGAAGTGCTGTCTCACCTGGAAGGATTGTCTGGGGCTCTGAATGGTGGTGAGGGAGGAGGTGTAGGGACAGGTGTAACACTTGGTGCGGTTGCAGGCATAAGTGCCAGGGGAGTTATCAATGGATAGGGACAAGTGGACAAGGGAGTCACAGAGAGACCAGTCCCTGCGAAAAGCAGAGAGAGGTGGTGAGGGGAAGATGTGCCTAGTGGTAGGATCCCGTTGGAGGTGGCAGAAGTTGCTCTATATCTCAGGGGTTTGAAAGCAGTGACTGAAGTACTCTGGTTATCATCTTTCAAAATTCTGCAGATTATGAGATGTCTCCTGCAGGCTGGAGGGTATTAACCATGACTTAACTATTTAAGAAAGGAGGGAGAGAGAAAACAGGGAACTACAGAAATTAGGAAAATGCTGGAATCTATAGTGAAGGATATTATAGCAGAACATATGTCCACGCTTCATCCGCTGTGTACCTGGGATCTCCTGGTGGCCGGACATTTTATTTCACTTCTGATTCCTACCCCAACGTATCTGCCCATGGCCTCCTTCACTGCCAGGTCAAGGCTAAATGCAAATTAGAGGAACAACACCTCATATTCCGCCTCAGCAGTCTCCAATCCCGCAGCATGAACATTGAATTCTCAAACGTCCACTAACCACTCCCCCTCTGGCCCCTGTCAACCCATCTCTTTCCCCTCCCCCACTCTCTCCATCTGCCCATCACCCACACACTCCTCCCATTGGCTCCCCTCCTCACCCCCCTCCCCTTATTCCATGCTCCACCATGCTCTCCTATCAGATTCCATCACCTTCAGCCCTTTGTCACCTCCACCTATCACCTCCCAGCTTCTGACATCATTCTCACTTTCCACCCTCGCTCATCTGCTTATCACTCCATCGGTGTCATTTATTGTATCCGGTGCTTCCGGTGCGGCCTCCTCTACATCGGAGAGACCTGACGTAGGTTGGGAGAATCACTTAATTGAGCACCTTAACTCTGTCCGCCTTGCGAGCCGGGATTTCCTGGTGGCCTGCCATTCTAATTCCACTTCCCATTCCCACACCGACATGTCTGTCCATGGCCTCTTCCACTGCCAAGTTGAGGCTAGTCACAGATTAGAGGAACAGCACCTCCAACCCGATGGCATGAACATCGATTTCTCCAACTTAGAGTAGCCAGTCCCCCCCTCCCTTTTTTCCCTTATCCCACCAGCCCCATCACCCCTTCTTTATCCCCTCCCCAGCCCTCTTGATCTGCACATCACCCACACGTTCCTCCCTCCAGTTCCCCTCCTCACCTCCTTCCCTTTATTCCATGGTCCACTTTCTCCAATCAGATTCCATCTTCTTCAGCACTTTGTCACTTCCACCTATCGCCTGCCAGCTTCTTACATCATTCCCACTCCTACCTGCCTATCATCCCCCTCACCTAGATCCATCTATCACCCGCCAGCTCTTGCTCCATCCCTTCCCCCCACCCTTTTATACTGGTTATCTCCCCTCTTTCTTACCAGTCCTGATGAAGGGTCTCAACCCTAAATGTTGACTGTCCATTTCCCTCCATGGATGCTGCCTGACCCATTGAATTCCTCCAGCACTTTGTGTGTTGCTCCAGATTTTCAGCATCTGCAGTCTCTTGTGTCTCCAGGCAGAAGATCACTGTTGATCTTGATGAATGACAGAGCAAGCTTGTAGGATGGCCAAACACAGCTCTTAATTCTTAAGTCTGATGTTCTTATGTTGTCTGCTTTTCTTCTTGAAGTTAAAGGTCTTTAGTTCTGACCTCTTTCTGGACCATTTCCAATGTTTGTACTTTGGCCAAAACTTTTTCCAGCCCTGGCACACTTTGACTTCACTGTATTGAGCCAACATCAGCAAGTCCAGGCCCAACATAACCTCACTCGGAACTCTTGAATTGCCTTCAACTCACAACAGAGTCCTCCTTCAAGCTATCCACCTCAATCTGAGCTTGATTCTACTCATTTAGGAAGTCAGTGAACAACAGAAATCCGGTAGATAAAACAATATTTTCCAAGACTTACGCAGTCTCATCCACTGCAGAAGCATCATCTTGCTTGATTGAGATGGCTCTGCAACAGTACCCTACTACTGACCTTTTCACCTTCCACCTGGATTCTCGCAATAGAGGAACCAACATCCTAATGTTCCAGTTAACAGGCTGTCTTGTATCAAGAAAAGAATTCAGAGTTTTATTCCAAATTGCTTGTTTGCAACATCTGGCGCTGCTGGGTAAAAGCAAGATCACTGTCCCCACTGTCTGAATGGCTCAAACTGCCATCAGCACTGTTTATCACTTTAGGACATCTCACTCCATGTGGTTCTCTTGATGCTGTACTCCACAACTTTTCCTTCCTTCCTTGTTGTGGCCATGGCAGGTGTGGTCACCATGGACACCTTCAGGCCAAGCACCGTACTGGCATTGTACTATAGTACTTGCTTCACTTGCTGCCCCACGGTGAAGTAAACATGCAAAGTTCTTGCTGATGAACACCTGAACAGCGTGCACAGTAAACCCACAGGAGTTGAAAAATGTTCTTAGCACTGTCGTAAAGTGCGAAAATGTGTATTTTTACATTGATGTTACCAACTTGTGCTGCTACATTTCTGAGAATATCTCTTCTCTATTTGCTGTGTTGCAATTTCAACCCAGTTCTGGGTTCTATGTCATTCAATCTCTTTGGCAGACAAACATTGCATTCATTGGCCTCTCTGCTAGTTTGCTTGTGGAAGAAATGGGTTCCGGTTCATGGGATACCAGCACCAATGATGGGGAAGGAGAGAGCTGTTCCGTTGGCATGTGCTTCACCTGAATCATGCTGGGACCAGTGTCCTGGCAAATCACATAAATAGGATTGTGGACAGGGCTTTAAACTAAATAGGAGTGGAGAGGGGTCCAAGAACTGGATGTTTAATAAATGACAAGGAAATGAGAGAGTGGTAACGAAGGGGAAATTGATAAGCAGTGCATGAGAGGCTGGGGCAGAAAACATAAGTATGCAACACAGAGTAAATTCAGAGTTAGTAAACACTATAAAAATCAAAGCCTAACAGTCTTTATTTGAATGTACTGTAGCGGTTGCTACCGCGGAATAAAACAAGACTCTACCCAGAGGATTGCCAAACAGAACTGGTTAATTTTCCCGCCTTGCGCGGGCCCTTTAAGGGAGAATGTTCCCACCCAAAACAACCGGTAATGACGTAAGTCCTACGTCATCAGGACTTTCCCGCGCGCGGGTTCTCCCCATCGCTCGGAAAGACAAGGCCCGCCGCCATCTTGGGCCTCGTCGCTCCGACGCCGCGCGACCCGACTGCCGAGCCGGTTCGCCCGACTAGACGGTGAGTCGCCACAGTACACAGTTTTTGCAATATGATGGATAGGTTGACAGCACAAATGAGTATGATCTAGGCTTGGTTGTAGGGTGACCAGGAGTGGGTGCACGTTATTCCAGGTTATATGATATCCCAAAAGAATAGACCAAAAGGGAACAGAAGGTAGGGGAAGCATTGTTAATTAAGGAAGGTATCAGAGTGGCATTAAGTTGTGATATAGAGGGAGTGGATAGTAATGCAGAATCACTTTTGGGTTGAAATCATGAAAAGCAGGGAAAAGAAGACATGGGTGGGAGGAGTCTATAGACCTCCAAATTGTCAAAGTCAAGTTTATTGTCATGTGCATAAGTACATGTATGCACCGGTGTACAATGAAAAACTTACTTGCAGCAGCATCACAGACACATAGCATTGGAAACACAACATTCACAAGAAAAACATAAATTATACAAAAACTATACAACAAAGAACACAATTAGAACAAAAAAATACTTATTGCAATGCAAAGAGGTCAAGGTGATCATAATGTTGCTATACTGAGGTAGTGATTAGGGTTGTGCAGTTTGGTTCCAGAAAAGAATGGTTGAAGGGAAGAAGTTGTTCTTGAACCTGGTGGTGTGGCACTTCAGGCTTCTGAACCTCCTGTCTGATGATAGCTGCAAAAAGATGGCATGGCCCGGATGGTGGGGACCTTTGATGATTCATTTTCCCTTTTTGAGGCAGTGCCTCAACATAGATACTACATTGGTGGGGAGGGATGTGCCTGTGATGTATTGGGCTGAGCCCACCATTCTCTGCAGCTTCTTACATTCCTACATGTTCTTATTGCTGCACCAGACAATGATTCAACCAGTCAGGATACTTTCAACAGTATATTTTGTTAGGGTTTTTGTTAGGGTGTTTGGTGACATACTGAACCTCCTTAGCCTTCTAAGAATGTAACGGCACTGGAGGTGACCTCTTGACAGGATGGAGCATAAATGGGGAAACTTCTCGGGAATGTTTGAAGAGAACCACAACTACCTTGGGAGATTTTACTCTACCTACTGACGAACCAAACTGGCAAGTGTATAGCAGAAGAAGAATAGGTGGAGTACATCAGGGATTGGTTCTTAGAGCAGTATGTTACGGAACCTATCTAGGAACAGACTATTTTGGATGTGGTCATGTGTAATGAGGAAGGATTAATAAGGGATCTTGTTGTTAAAGATCCTCTTGGTGTTAGTGACCACAATATGATAGAACTCCAGATGCAATTTGAGGGTGAACACCACAGGACCAAAACCACTGTCTTCAACTTAAATAAAGGCAACTATAGCAGCACGAAGGTGGAGTTTTCGAAGGGGACTGTGTAAAGCAGCTGGATAAGCAGTGGAAGACATTTAAATAGATCCATAACTCTCAGCAGGAATTTATCCCAATTGGAAAAAGGGATTCTGTGAGAAAGAGACACAATCTGTTGTTAACAAAGGAGGCCAAGGATAATATTTTGAAAAGTAAAGCAGACACAGTGGCAAGGACTGGTGGTAGGCCAGATTACTTAAACGATTTTAGGATCCAGCAGCGAAAGATTAAAAAGCTCATAAGAAAGGGAGAAAATTGATTTTGAGAGAAAACTGATGTGTAATATCAATGAATTAACAACAGGTGAATTAACAACAGGAAACAAAGAAATGGCAAATTGGAGGATGTTGACCTTTATTGCAAAGGGGTCTTTGAAACAGTACATTAATCTAACTAGTTCAGTCCAATCAATATCCATGAACACTGGCTAATGGCTCTGGGCCCATCACTACAATAAGCAACCGAACATTTCCGTCCTCACTCATGACTCAACTGAGCATCACTCCCTTAATTCACAGCTTTCTTCCTGCATACATTTCTGTAGATGGAAAGAATGCACACAGAGTCCAGAGTTTACCTTCAGAACAAACTTTTTTATTACTAGGTTATGTTAACAGGGGAGTCACGTCCTGGAGTGAATGCTCGCCAAATTCAATGTTTCTATTATTCTTATACTTTTCCTTATTTACCTCTTTCCGCTTTATCTCCCCCACATGCACTGTGTATACATAGAGTGAGGTAAGCCTTTTGCAATTCCAAGCTTCAGTGCCTATGTGCTACATGAGCCATCAAGCTTGAGCACCTCGTGTGCTACATGAGCCGTGTGCAGTTCCGTCTTTACTTTATATGTACGATGGCAAGCTTCCACCCTGGACTTTACGAGATTGTTGTTAGGCTGGTAATCAGGCATGGGTTTACTATAGTTCACTTTAGCTTGCAGTTTGTGGTTTGGGTCGGTTTGAACCAGTTCCTGACTTTCTCTGTCTGGTACCAACTCTGCAGAGTCCCCTCTCTGCTACAAGATCATCTCCCTGTTCTCTACTGCAGTGCTACAGAGCCATTTCACTATTTCCTACCACAGTTCCCAACACAGCTTTGCACCACCTTAGTTGTGATGTTTCCAACACACATGCTGCAGTTTTCATATGTATGCTGTGAAGGGTTTCTCAATCATTAAGGTGCATCTTAATGTACCATTGTTGACTCTGTCTTCAGGCCGACAGTTAATTCGATTCAACAGACCCAATTCCAGTTCCTAACTCTCAGATTACAATACCTGGATCGTATCCCAGTGGAACTGCTCTACACCTTAAAGGCTTTGTGTCTGAAGTTACCTTAATTGGGGACCTGCACCCATGTACAATATGCCACATTCTATGACAGTGAAAGCATCAGACAATTTAAGTGAGTATTCTGAGACACTAGTGGCTCCCATGACATCCATGGCTAGACCTCCTTATGCATCCAGATAACTTGCAGTCTTTCTGCCCCACGTAACCAACTGACTTCCCACCAAAACAATTTGCAGCATCCACATCACTTGGCTGTAAAGGAGGTTATGCATCCAATACTCTTGCTGTGGGTTTGTTTCCCACCTGTACCACAAAGAGTGACCTGAGTAAAACTGTCTTATGTTCCTCAGTGCTGTGTCCAATCTGGTGGCACATTTCCTCAGATATTAAGTTCCATGTGCCAAAGTTTGCTGGAATTATCTCACTTGCCAGCCCTCAGACCAAGTGATCCCAGAACAACCAATCTAAAAAGGTCTGAAAATTATACCTTTTAGCCAGCACCTTTAGCCTGACATTGTCACCAATTGTTTTTTTGGTCCTTGGTTCCATGTCCCGAATTTAAAACTCTCAGAAAATTCTGAAGGCACCTGTTTAAGATATGCCTTCTGAATTGTTACAATGTCCTCATAAGCGGTCTCATCTATGTTCCATGGCACTCAAAAGTGCCTCAGGTATCTTGGGTCTTACTGTGTTACCTTCCTGTCTTCACATACAGCCATGTTCCTCAGTTCTAAGTCCTCCAGAACCATCCAGAGTCACAATGAAGAGCTTTCTATTTCTCCCCCCGAGCTCTTTACAATGTCCCACTGAGTGTCCACCTTATGCACTCCACACCTTCATGCAAATAAGGGTAAAAAGCCCATAGTTACTGCTCCACACCAACTCTTAAATAACAAATTCAAATCATGGTAATCAGCAATTAGGATTAAAATTACAAGATCTTGAACAGATGTGCTTAATTAACATTACACTTAATTAACATTACTTTTCATCCAAAGTAATCTCCAAAGGAAAAGAGATTCTGAGGAAAAAAAGAGTACTTAAACCTAGAGAGATAGTGAGGCAAAAAGAGAGAAAAACAGAAAGAAGGTTAAAATCAGAGAGAGAGAGAGAGAACAACCAAGAGAAATGGAGAAATAAATTGTGAGTTTTGTTGTCACTTACTTCAAGACCTCAGATTACCATCATGGAGCATTCCTAGCCTAACATGGGTTCCAATCGATATTTCTGGACCCAACAAGTAGCACATTACTCCCAAACTCCAGGATCATCCTTCCTACTCCTGCCAGACCCTAACAGACCCTAGAATTATCAGATATTTTCCACCAGCTCTGTCATTTCTCCTCCCTCTCCTTTTTGCTGCAGTCCTTGCTCTCAATTCCAACCAACATTAACATTGGCATTAGATTTATAGTTTTCAAGGAAAATGGACAATTGTGCAAATTGAAGCCAAAGTTGATACAAAACCTCCAAAAAGGTCAAAAATGGAATTTGGCGTAATCAGCCACTGTTCTTCGATGGCCAGAGAAGACATTGCCCTTGGTGTAGCATTACATCAATGTAGTTGCAAATAGTGTATTCACCATGAAAAGCTTCTACAGAGAACTGTTATGATAAGGGAAACACAAGTCTAAAGGCATCATCACATCTCTCAGAACATCTCAAAGTATTTCATGTTTGGAATTACTTTAGAGTGGTTATTAAAATGTGAGGAACCATTTGCACACAGCAAGATATTATGAGCCACATTGAGATGAATGACCAGTTAATATGCATTTAGTACTGCTGAATATTGTCTAAGGTAACCAGAGCACTCAAAATGAAACCGCTTATTGTTGTATGTATGAATTCTTTTAATGTACTCTTATATATATTAGGCTATTAATCACCATAATAGAGAAACAGATGAAGAGAGGAACACGATTTTAATAGGCAAGAAATTTCAGGGAAATGCTGCTGTTACCATTATACATTAATAGTGCAGATCAGTACTAACTTATAAAAACCTAGAAATTATGGACTAAAAGAAGTAGGTCACAATCGTCCCCAAAATGTTGTGTGATTTGGCCCATTGATGGACATGCTAAACGATGAAACATTCAATTTTGTCATAAGATTTTCAATGGTTCTTATAGCAATTGTGAAATCAATGCATTTTCAGTGTTAGTACAAATTATTCCCACTGGAGCCATTTAAGGTGGCGATTAATGTCATAGAGGACCTTGTTAATGAAGTGATTTATGCTTGCGACATGATAATCAACCTGAAGATCTATAAAGGCACCAATGAAGCTGTGGAGTCTGACTCCTTCATATGATGAATTGTTCCTTGATTTTTTTTAATCTATCCTGGCAATAATTTTCTGCTGATCTAGCAGTCCACATTCCAGTGGGTGTCTGAAAACAATAACTTCCAGGTCGCAAATCTACCTTGACACATGGTCAAATGAAAATCAGACAGATTTATTTTTTAAAAATAACATTTTGAGATAGGGTATAACAGTAATCTGCCAGAGACATGTGATGGGTTTAGCATACTTGAAAGAAGAAGGGTAATTTTGGTCCTATGATTCCTAAAACTTAATACCAATGGGGTTTTCCTCATTTCTGCATTTCTGGGTCTGTTCCAGATTGATTGATAGAAGTGATTAGTTGTTAACTAATTAGATGTTAACTAACATCTCCAGTTTTGTTGTATCTTACCAGTATCTTGGTCTCTTATTGCCTGGCAATTCCAGTTTTTTTTTCCTTAAATGATATTAGTGAACAGGTTTTCTAATAAACCAACAGCTTTGTGCTGGTTTTCGCTGGTACTAGGATTTGATTATCGCTTTATATTTAGCTCACATTTAGACCATTCTAAGTAGAATGGAAGAGCTCTTCCTATTGCTTTATATTTGGTGACTGCTTATTGACTACATTGAGACTGGGTTTCCCTAATCTTATAGATTAAGTTACAATAACTGTTTTGCTAATCAGTACTATTGGTGAGATATTGTTGAGCACTAGAGAATGGTCATGATGATGACTATTTCCCACAACATCCTTGAATACTTATTACATGAGGATGAAGCAGTATGTTATTCATGGTTTTCATGCATGTCATGTTTTGTCACCCATCCCCTTCCCCATCCTTTCTCCAGTGCTTGTTTCCTCCAGGAAAATTTTAAACTAATGGCTTAATGATTCTGTTAAAAAGAGCAGACAGGAGAATTTATTTCAGCTGGTTAATGTTGCACAGCGTTATGTTAAGATATCATTGGTTGCCAAATTCAATATAATGATTATAATTTAGAGGGCATAAAGCAGTTTGTATCTGGGACACATTAGTCATAATTTCTTTGGTACAATTGTAAAAAAAGAAATTCTAACTGTGGGTCTTTATATCTTTTCTCATTCATATTCCAAAATACTGGAGGATAGCTGATAATTTAAATAACAAATAAAAGGTACATTATTTATAAAATAAATTCCATTGTGTAAAACAGCACTTCTTACAATGGCTTCCTCTGTAGAGACAGACAACTATTGGCAGGATCTACACTGAAACATTGCACAACATACAGAGGACAGTTAGTCAAATGCTACAAGCATAATTACACTCATCACATATACGTATTACAATATGTACAAATATGATCGCCGCATATGGTAGATAAAACCTATGCATTCATTAATACAGAATTCCTGATTCAAACAAGATGTACGTCTGAAAAATATTCTAACCTTCTGGGAAATTTCTTTTGAAGGCAGCTGTACTTTCCAGAGGTCTAATTACTTTTGTTTATAATTCATTGTTTTTGTTCAGCACATTTGTTTTGTTTTAATTGAATGTAAATGAGCGATTAAATGAGCCATGATACAATGATTCTCTGAATGAATATTTTAATCTAGAACTTCTAGAAGTCCTGATCCAACTGTTGTCTTGATCCAAATGTAGCATCACTTGGCAAAGCAGTTGTGGCTTTGTCAAGAATTAGTGTGGCATAAGTGGAGATTTAGACCCACATTAACCATTCTGAAAAGTAAGAATCATTACATGATACCATGGTTCCAAACATTGCTTTTCCAACAAAATATCCCTTTTGGAAATGGACACATATGAATTAAACACGAATGATTTGATAAAGCTGTATTCCTCCTATAAATATTTATATGCAAAACAGTAATGTGAAAAGAGGGGAATGGTCCTTTAACTTTCTAGTGGCAGTTCTGGGCATTTCTTCCCAGCACAGAATAGAAGATGATAAGTCAGGCATCTGTTTACACCCAGAATCCACATTATAATATAATTTGTGTACCCCGCAGGCTCTACTCCATGCCACTGCACAAATGAATATTAAATTGCGTCCTTATGCACCAATGAACATTCAGCAGATGCATAAAGGAGAATAACATGAGCTGCAAGACAATATTAAGCATGGGCTACTGTATAAATAGAATGCATGACACAGAATCAGTAGTAATGAAAAATAAACCATTTGTGACATCAGGCAACATAATTCACAAGTGCCTATGTGTCTCACCATCATTGGATTCATTTCTTAAGACATTGTTTTCCATTGTAAACCTCATACTCTGTATATTTAGTGAAACGATAGATACATTTTAGTCACTGAGAATTATGAATTACCCATTTTACTTGTGTGGGTTGAGATATGTGTAAGTTTACTGAAACAATAATTAGTTTTGTGTGATAATCAATGAAATAAGTCCTTGTAATACAGGGACCTTAACTTGGATACAAGATTTTAGACTTGTCTATTAGAAGAGTAACATGTGCTCCCCATTAAAAAAAAACATCATTTTGCTAAAATTAGTGAATGGCAGAAATCATAATATAAAATGGCTTATAATTATTGAAACCCCTGGTGGTTATTATTCTGTTTAATTAAATGTTGACAGTTTTGATCCCAAATACATTGAAACTCCTGTACATAAATTTTCAGCTGGAAAGACCAATTTGAAATGTTAGTGTATCAACAGAATGGCATATTAAATGTTTCATATTCATGAGTCAATCTTACAAAAATGTATCCTTAAAAATTGTATTTTAAAATTCCACTGTCATCTTTGATTTAGCTCAGTTAATGCCCCTGGTTAAGTTATATTATTAATGTTTGTCACCAATAATCCAGTTCCCGACTCTTGGTGGAATTCTACAGAAAGTCCTTTAACAATAATAGAAATGATGGTTGTAGTGAAACTTTAATTTGTGGAAATCCAGATTTGGGAATGTGTAAAAGTTAAAGGAAATCTCTGGAAGATTCAAGATTAACACTTCATAATATTAAAAGAAATCATCTATGATCGTAAGATACAACAATGCAAGGTCACTTCACCGAGGGCAACAATTGCCTTTCAGAATTGACTCTTTGACTACAGAATAAAATTCCTCCAGAGCTCTGTTTGGTTTAGTTCACATTTTCTAAATGACTACATGCACATCCAACCAGAGAACATTGCACACCTATAATTAAGCATCAACTTCAGAAGTACACACATACATACGTAACGTAATTTGAATTCATTAAAATATTATTTGGACTAAAACCCTCAAAATTGTGATGCAGCTGACTTACTATTGTTATTTATAACAATAAATGCTTCCATAGACTTCTTCAAATCATGGTGCTGTGTCATAATAAAAACAAGATTTTTGTTTCTTTCAGCTACTCATGGACAGCATAAATTTCTATGCCCATTATAAACTGCAGGAGCATAAGAATGTTATCCTCAAACTAACCAAAGTGCTAGTCATTTATAAAGAGAAGCAGTGAAGACATGACCTCATTATCCTGAGTGTACATGTTACATCCTGCAGCAAAGCAACTATTCCATAACTGAAACATCCTATGCAAGTCATCGTATTAAGAGTCTTTCTATTGTAGAATTGCAGAGAGCAAACAAAGCAATGTTTTGAATATTATTTTAACAATAGAGGGAGAGCAATGCCCTATTTACCCTCGGGTTTGAAATGCTACTTGACTACTTTGAATGGTCAATCTAAAGTCAGATTCATTATAAATTTGTTGATTTTCTTGAGAAATAGAAGAGAAAAACTGTCTCCAGTACATCAATATCAGCTCTTAAATCCTTATCAGATATAGACTGTACACCAGAGTAATTCAATCTCTTTTTTCTTACATTTAATACGGTCAGGAAGTGAGAATGAAAACAGCCTCTTGTAATGTGATGGAAAAATAGGATGCAATCATTTTGAAGGAGCTGAGGAAAGCAGTCATCTAAGAGAGTCTGTCACCATGGAAACAAAATATAGGGGACAATGTACATCTAACAGGCGACATTTTACCTGAGAAATTGCTTTTTTGAAATTATATACCTATAAAAAATTTGAGATGCAAAAAAAATGCTCTGTTACAGACGCTATAAATTGTCATATACTGTAGGTCAAAGTGATGTTGCTGACAGTATCATCAAGGGAGAAATGTGAACTGTATCCCCCCAGTGCTTTAGCCTCACTGAAAGGCACATTTATAAATTGATTTTTATGGGAAATGCATTCCTTTTGTTCTCTTTTGCAATCTGTGTTTTAAAACTGTCAAAGAATAAAATATTCCTATCATTTCTTTTAATGTCCCTAATATCCTTCAAAAATCCAGCCCCTCTAAATTCCCCAGGATGGAATTAAAGGGAAATAAAGGAATGACTTGTATTTATATCACACTTTTCATGTCCCTTTCAGCACATCTCAAAACGGTCTATAGCCAATGAAAGTACTTCAGAAGTATAGTCACTGTGGTAAAGTAGGAAACATGGCAACCAATTTGCAACAGTGAGTTTCCACAAACAGCTGTCTGACAATGGACAAATAATCTGTTTCATAGAAATATTGAATGGGGGTTAAACATTGGAGAAGACATTTGGGGTAACTTCCGTGCTCTTCTTCGGAATGGTGCCATCGGATCTTTTACCTGCATTTGAGAAAGCAGACGGGACGTCAGTTTAACATCTCAATTACAGCACCTCTGATCACGTAACACTTCTTCAGTACTGCACTGAGCACACATCTGGACTTCAGTGCTCAGGCTATTGGACAGAGAACTTAGACTCATCTGGCTCAAAGGCAAGAATTACATTGACTGAGCCACAGATGATAATATAAATAGTTAAATATTATTTCAAATTCTTATATGTGGCAAACTTTAAGTAAATGAAAACACAATAACAATGTAATCTAATCCAAGTCTTTCCATGCCAAATTTTTCCATCCTTCCTTTATGTTGGGCCATCATCTTTCAGCATTCTTCATGCATGATGATATTGGTGATAAGCATTGCAATGCTATTTTATCATGAGGGTATTCTGACCAAGGATTCATTATTATGGATAAACACACTGCCTGGCTCCCTTTATCGCAAGATAAACAGTAGGATCAGCATCTGTGGTATTTTGTTTTTGTACAGGATCAAAAATGCAGGCTTATTTTTGGCTTCTCTAGCTCAGGCAGGATTGATCCTATTTTTGAAGATTTTTACTAATCGCCTTTGTGGAGGAATAGCCTGCTGATTAGCATGAAGACTAAATAAGGTGCCAGAGGGCAACCAATGTCCAAGGAACTGAATTCCACGAAGAAAGCTAAGACAAGGGAATGAAAATTTAATGAAAAATGGTTAAAGTTGTAATGCAGTATTCCAGGATTCCTGAAGATTTATTTTCATAAAATACCTAAATTAATTCTTCTATCAGCAATGAATGACCATTCCTCACAAAAGATAATGGCAACCTTCTATTTAAAGGAAAGGGATGCACATGAAAAAATGAGGTTTCAAGCTACACTCTTATTAAGATATAATTTCACAAAATAACTTGGAGGTGTTGGAGGGAATTTTTGCCACATCACTTGCTCAAGAGGAATAAGTGCAATTTTAACAGTCATAATTCCTAGAGTTAACATTTTGCATGTGTCCAGCATATTGATTGGAGAATACTCAGGAAGTAAAATTACATAATGCAGGGGAAACGATGGGATCTGTAAAGAAAAAGCAAGAGGAACATTGTGGGTGAGGATCCTGGGAAAATCTTTAAGTGATTTTGTCTTAATGTCAGTATTCCAGCACTTAGGGAGCATGAGTTTTGTATACTACAATACAAAAATCAGATGAATATTTTAGGAAAAAGAAGAGAGGGGACTCCTTCACCTTGGTAATTCCCATCCAATTTATGAACACGCCAAAATGAGTGAAAGGGAACAATATTTATCCTAGGAGAATGACTGTTATTTAATTTGAGGCAAGATTTATTTTTAAAAATGAAAACACTATATTTAACTTTAAAGACGGATGCCATGTAGTTTCTTCCAGGGCACAGACATACCCAGGGTTGCACAGTCTATTGGATACAAATGCAAAAGCTGGATTGTTTGCTGGAACTGGGAGAGATGTAAACTTCTGTGGTCACAGTAGCCAGAATGAACTGGAACTCAGATTTGTCTCTGGCTGGCTTCTCATAGGGACAGGTTGTCATTGACTGCACACATGGGTATCTGAGCAACCCCAGATCAACAAGGAGCATTCAACTGCAAGGGATTAATTCCATCCGTGTTCTGCTGGTGTGCAACCACAGGAAAAGATTCATGTGGGACTGCGCCAAACTTCCCAAGAGCTGCCAAGATGATTCTGAACTGTGCTGGCAATCCAACATCCCAGATATGTTCATTTCTGAAGCCAGCCTTAAGCATGCATACGAGATGAGAAAGGATACATCTATCACAATTTCTTCTCCATATATGGCTAAAGTATCCATCATCCTATGTAAACTGGTAGAAGAGTTGAAAAGCACATACCCAGTGCTTGGGCCTCCACTCAGTTTCCATGGAGGAAGTCATACCTAATGAGCAGCAACACCAGTCAACAGAATCTTAAGTTGGACTTCCATCCTTTCTGTTATTATGGATGGTCTACCTGATACTGCTGGTTACAATCTATCATTTCTTATTTCATTGATTGCCAGTGAGCTTCAACATGTCTGTTCAGCTGAGCAAAACTTGTGGAGAGCTCTGCAAATAACTTTACCATCACTATCTACTCATGTTCACATATCAACCAGATAAGATCCAAACAAGCTCTATAACAGAACTCAGTGAAGTGCTCATATCTGTGCTGTCTCTCATTAGGATTTATCCTGTTAGAGTCTATCCACAGAAGGAATTTTTTCTTCCAAGAACATGTTGTCCAGGGGACTGCAGGCTTCTCTGGAGGAGAGAAATGTATAATTCCTGCTCCATAATCATGAAAATTGATAATTTCTAAAGAAGAATGTGATGAAATGATCTGCAGGTCAAATTGTGTCAGTCAGGAAGTTCAATCCTGCATTCCTGCTCCTGAACTGCACCTGTGCAGATGCTGCAATTTCTGCTTCAGACGTGCTGGGAATGCGTAATTGCTCAGGCAATGCTCCTTCAGAGTGGTGCCTGGTAAATTCCGTCATGTTGTTTTGAGGTATGCCTGTCATTGGGCAAGATCAGAATAGCAGAAAATTCTGGAAACACTCAACAAGTCAGGCAGCATCTGTGGAAAAAGAAGCTGAGTTAATATTTCAGATCTAAGACTATCATCAGAACTGAAAGTTTATTTCAGATTTCCATCTGCAGTTTTTTCTTTATTTTCAAGCTCAGGATAGCTGTGTTTTTAATGCAATTCTCTCTGAACCTGATCTAGCCTGAGGCTGAAAACCTTTCTAAGGTGAGTTCCCATATTTTCCCTCTCCCAAATCCTCCCCCCACCCACTGATCATATGCTCTTTCTCTCTAATTGCCTCCTCTGACACGGGATCCCTTTCCCACCTACCCCCTAATGTAACCTCAAACTCAACTGCCAACCACAATCAAAGCTGTGACTCCACACACAACCAATACCCTGATCCAACCCCAGATTTGACTTCCAACCCCAATCTAAGAGCCTAATTCAGCTTCCTTGGCTTCCCAACTCCCGGCCCTCTCTCCCAGAAACTCCAGGCCCATACCCCTATGGCTTTTGCACGCTCCAGCATGGCACAAAGTATGGTGGAAAGTGTGCAAGAGCCTCAAGCACAATTGAATTTTACTCCTTAAGGTTCACCTTCCCTAGCACTAAGGAGTTTCTAGACAGTTGTATTTCACCTCAGCAAATGTCAACTGCATTACCCTTGGCGAACCACCTGTGGTCCTCTCTCTTGTACCTTAAGCCCTTTTTCTCTGCAACTTAGCAGAACAGATGTATGTACCACCATTATGCATGCAAAGTTAGTATCTGCTGAAAGCATTCTATGAGAATGTCCATCAGGCATCAGGTCCCTTGCAAGTGACACATGCCAGGCACCTGAAGATATGTGCTGAAAATTTATTCTAGCTGCTCAGTATCTACATGCCACTTGATTCCTTAATACAAGAGATTCACCAAAAATGCATGCCATTGGTGATATCCCAGGATACTTTAATTGTGTCATTAGGAATTGAGGGTGCACAATTGATTCATCCATTTTTCTTTACTTCTTTATGGAAAGTCACTAAAAATACCATAAGAATCTAATATTTGGGGAGCTTCAATTCAGTCTACTATGCCTTCTTACTGTGACAAAAAAGTACACCACATTGTAAATACCACTAAACTGAGCAGAAGATTTAGACTCTTCAACATGTTTTTGGTTCCCAAATGATGCACACAGTGCACATGCACATTTGTGGCACAAATCGGACCACATCAAACTGAACATGTGCAAAGTCTGCATCCGCATAAAGTATTAGAGTATGATGTCAATCAACATATGCTGCTGACTTGGATAAGTGCTGCCAAATTTGAGATTTAAGTCCCCCTCTTAACCTTGTACAACCTCATTTTGATGGAGGCTCATCCCTTGCCTCCAGCTCCAGAGCAGGAGGAGGAGGAGGACTCATAGGGTAATGCAGCATGGAAACAGGTTCTTTGGCCCAACTTGTCCATGCCGACCATGGTGTCCACCAAGCTAGTCCCATTTGCCCATGTTTGGCCCATATCCCTCTAACTCCTCCTATCCATGTATTTACCCAAATGTCTTTTAAATGTTGTTATTTTACCTGCCTCAATCACTTCCTCTGGCAGCTGTTCCATATATGCACCACCTTCTGCGTGAAGAAGTTGCCCCTCAGATCCCTTTTCAATCTTTCACCTCTCACCTTAAATCAATGCCCTTTAATTTTTTGGTTCTCCTTTCCTGGGAAGAAAACAATGTGCATCCACCCTATCTATACTCCTCATGAGTATATATGAGTACACCTCATTATGAGTACACCTCTGAAGTCAGCCCTCAAACTCCTACCTTCCAAGAAATAAAGTCTTAGCCTGCCCAACCTCTCCCTGTAACTCAGGCCCTCGAGTTCTGGCAGCATCCTCGTAAATCTTCTCTGCACTCTTTCCATTTTAATGATGTCTTTCATAACAGGGTGACCAAAACTGTACACAGTTCTCCAAGTGCGGTCTCACCAACATCTTGTACAACTGCAACATAACGTTCCAGCTCCTGTACTCAATACCCCGACTGATGCAGGCCAGTGTGCCAAACGCCTTCTTCACCACTCTGTCTACCTGTGACCACCTTTAGCGAACTATGTACTTGTAGTCCTAGGTCCCTCTGTTCCACAAAATCTCCCAGGGTCTAACCAGTCACTGGATAAGTCCTACCCTGGTTTGACTTCCCAAAATGGAAAACTTCGCATTTATCCAAATTAAATGCTATTTCCCAATCTTCAGCCCACTTACCTGGCTTATCAAGATCACCCTGTAATTTTTAATACCCTTCTTAGAACCATAGAACAATATAGCACAATACAGGCCCTTCAGCCCACTATGTTTTGCTGTCCTTTAAACCACGCCTAAGACTATGTAATCCCTTCCTCCCACATATCCCTCTATTTTAAATTCCTCCATATGCTTATCTAACAATCTCTTGAACTTGACCAACGTACCTGCCTCCACCACTACCTCAGGCAGTGCATTCCATGCACCTACCACTCTCTGGGTAAAAAACCTCCCTCTGATATCTCCCTTGAACTTCACACCCATTACTTTAAAGTTATGCCCTCTTGTGTTGAACATTGGTGCCCTGGGAAAGAGGCGCTGGCTGTCTACTCTATCTATTCCTCTTAAGATTTTGTATACCTCTATCATCCCCCCCTCATCCTCCTTTTCTCCAAAGAGTAAAGCCCTAGCTCCCTTAGTCTCTCCTCATAATCCATACTCTCCAAATCAGGCAACATCCTGGTAAATCTCCTCTGCACCCTTTCCAACGCTTCCACATCCTTCCTATAATGAGGCGACCAGAACTGGACACAGTACTCCAAGTGTGGTCTAACCAGAGTTTTGTAGAGCTGCATCATTACCTTGTAGCTCTTAACTCGATCCCACGACTTATGAAAGCTAACATCCCATAAGCTTTCTTAACTACCCTATCCACCTGTGAGGCGACTTTCAGTGACCCATGGATATGAACCCCCAGATCCCTCTGCTCCTCCACACTACCCAGAATCCTGCATTAACCTTGTACTCCGCCTTGGAGTTTGTCCTTCCAAAGAGTACCACCTCACACTTCTCTGGATTGAACTCCATCTGCCACTTCTCAGCCCAGCTCTGCATCCTATCAATATCCCTCTGCAATCTTCGACAGTCCTCCACACTATCCACAACACCACTGACCTTTGTGTCATCTGCAAACTTGCTAACCCACCCTTCTATCCCCTCATCTAAGTCATTAATAAATATTATGACAAGCAGAGGTCCCAGAACCGATCCTTGTGGGACACCGCTGGTCACAGCCCTCCAATCTGAATGCTCTCCCTCCACCACAACCCTCTGCTTTCTACAGGCAAGCCAATTCTGAATCCACACTGTCAAGCCTCCCTGGATCCCATGCCCTCTGACCTTCTGAAGAAGCCTACCATGTGAACCTTGTCAAACGCCTTACTAAAATCCATGTAGACCACATCTACTGCACTACCCTCATCAATATTCCTGGTCACCTCCTCAAAGAATCCTATCAGGCTTGTGAGACATGATCTTCCCTTCACAAAGCCATGCTGGCTGGCACTAATCAGTCCATGATTCTCTAAGTGCTCATAGATCCTATCTCTAAGAATCCTTTCCAACAGCTTGCCCACCACAGATGTAAGGCTCACTGGTCTGTAATTCCCTGGACTATCTCTACTACCTTTTTTGAATAAGGGGACAACATTCACCACCCTCCAATCCTCTGGTACCATTCCCGTGGACAATGAGGACTCAAAGATCCTAGCCAATGGTTCAGCAATCTCCTCCCTTGCCTCGCGGAGCAGCCTGGAGAATATTCCGTCAGGCCCCGGGGACTTACCTGTCCTAATATTTTCTAATACCTTCTTCACTGTCTACAACACCACCTAATTTAGGAGGAAGAGGAAGAGGACAATTGAAATCCTTCTGGCAGGTTGATCATGAACAACTCATTCAATGTAATACCAATGCAACTTCAAATGCCCAATTGCTAATCATTCTATTTCTTACTATCTGTCTGCCACCTTCTCTCACAATACCTGGTTGGGTGTAATGAGGAAAATAAAAGCCTGATAGGAAATTAACATTCTAAACTAAATTTACAAAATAAAGCAGGTCAAATTGCATAGAAATGTCTTCTGATCATCACTGGCAACCCATTGGTGCCTTTATTCCATGAGTCTCAGCTGTTCTGTTTCTCTGCTGAAGTAACATTGTTGGCAGGAGGCTGCTGACTTTCAGTGGAGGAGAATGCAGATGGGCTTGGAGGACAACATCAGGCACCTTTGGGCCTGGAAAGCCTGACTTTAAGAGTCATTAGGTCATACAGCACGGAATCAGACCATTTAGCCCATAGATTCTGTGCTAACTATCAAGTACCCATTTACATTAAAGAGAAACAAAGGACTGCAGATGCAGATGATCCAAAATATTGACCGCCTGCTTTTCTCCAGTCCTGAAGAAGGGTCCTGGCCTGAAACATTGACCGCCTGCTTTTCTCCACTGATGCTGCCTGGCCTGCTGAATCCCCTTTACATTAATCCTATCCTAATCCCATTTTCGTTCTCTCCCCATTTTCATCAACTTCCTCCACATTCTCTCATTTGGGGCACTTTACAGTGGCCAAATAACCTACCAATCCACGTGTCTTTGAGATGTGGTAGCACCTGGAGGAAACCCACACAGTCACAGGACAAAGGTGCAAAATCTGTATAGATAGCACCAGAGGTCAGGTTCGAACCTTGGTTACTGGAGCCGTGAGACAGCAGCTCTACTAGTTGTGCCATCCTATGGCACCTTTTTTTTGTGCTATGAACGGCAGCAGTCTGGATGTCTGACTATCACAGCTGTCATTGTCGTCACCAGAAGAAGGCAGCAAATTTGTGTTCTATGGAACCACAGCCACCTCTAAAATGGCACTTCAATGAATTCAGTAATCTATTAGAGTACATACTGCTGGAGAGCTATGACAAACTGCAAGGCATTTTAACAAAAATAAAGCAGAAAGTACTGGAAATCCTCAGCAGGTCAGGCAGCATCTTTGAAGAGAGGAACAAGGTTAATGTTTTCAGGTGACTTTTCATCAGAACTGAAATGAAACAAGCTTTAAGTTGCAGGGAACGGGAGACGGTCAGAGTGAGCAAAAGGGAAGGCCTGTGAAAGAGTGGAGACCAGACAAGTCCACACTTTTGAACACTGACCCCCAAGAAAGAAAGAAACTCAAAATATGAAGTACTTTGAAACAGTCTGCCAAGGCAGTAAGTCTTTCTAGAAAATTGATTCCTTTACTTCTTTAAGATTTAACATTCATTCTTATCATTTAATGTGATTTTCTTCTGCAGGTTTGTCTCATCTGTTTTGTTGAATATTTAGTGACATGATACAATCAACTCTCGATTGCCTGTTGGTTTCATTGTTGACATTCTACAAAACGTTCACAAATTGTGTAAGAATAACATTTCTCACCAGCAAATTACTTCATATAATGAGGCAGATTATACTTTCTGCAATATGAAACTGTTTGTTCATCCACTGTATGTCAAGTGTCAGGTGTACTCAAAGGGAGGAATAATAGAATTACAGCAAAGATTGGAATGAGAACATCCAGTTTCTGCTGTAATAATTCTGCTGTTGTAAAGAAACATTTAAAATTGAAACAACAGTATCAAGTTCATTTTACTATATTTGTACCTTAAGCTTTTATACAGAAATACTATCAATATATTTCTTCAAACACTGAAGAGACATATCATTTCAAACAAAGAAGCTGGACACCTATTCCAATGAGACTGGTGATACACTTCTAGCAATGTGTGCCTGCTCTTGCCACTTGCCACATTGGCCACTACAGTTTCCAGTTTACAGAGTGAAATAGGTGCAGCATCTTCAAAACATTGTCATTTGTTTCATACTTAGGGTACAATTATATTTTAATTGACCAAAAAAGATAAAACAATATATAATTTTAAAGAGATGAATGAAACAGATCATTCTATATCTTGTATGGAAAAATTCATGTGGAATGTTACCAATTTTTCAATTTCATATTAGCTTCTCACATGGTTGGGGAATGAAGGATGGCATGCACACAAATTTCCGTTATGTTCCCCCACTCAGCAAGTTTCCATGTTGCAACAAGAATCCATAAAATAGTCTTCCATCTACAACAGAGGCTTGAGATGGTGCAGGAGGGTTTCACAGCTAGGGAGGTTCTATTGCTAGTCACCATATTTAAATATTCTAGGTGGCATAACTACAGAATATGAACCCTACATGTTTTCCACTGTCCTTTAACTCATCAATAAAGATACCTATTAACTATACCGAAGTTAGATATTACATTCATCAAATGGAGAATAAGAAAATAATGGACATTTAAGAGTAATTACCAGGCATGCATCTTTTTCAGTGTTTGAATGAAATCATAAATTAGGAGACTGAAGTCTGAACAGTTCATAATCACTACTTGAAATGTGAGATGATTTCTCTCTTTGAAATCACTCTCATGTATTAGGTAAGGTTAAATACACAAGCAGGAGTTCGTAAGGACATTTTTATTTTCAATGTTTTTTTTATTTCTTGAATACCTGTAGTTAGTCTGCTTCACACTGTCAATGTTGATATTGTGAGCAAATTAGAAACACACAAGCACCTTTAACACAGTGAAACTTATCAAGACATTTTACCTAAATATTACCAATAAAATTTGTTCGACAGCCACATGAGGGGATAATTGGACCGATGAATGAAAGGTGAGTGAAAGGGATAGGTTTTAGGAGCCTCTTAAAGGGAGAGAGAGAAGCACAAAAGTTTAGGGAGGAAATTGCAGTACTTAGAATCTCAACATCTGAAGCAAACCAAAGATACACAAGAGACCAGAATTGGAAGAACACAGATAACATAGAGGGACATAGAGCTGGATGAAAATACACAAAAAAGGAAAGGTAGAGTCATGGATGGATCAGAAAACAAAGATAAGAATTTTAAAATTGAGGCAATGGCAAACTGGCAGCTAATAATTTGTTACTTCCAGACTGAATATCATCTGCCTAAAAACCATCTCATTGCACCACCTTATCTATATGCCATTCCTGGCTTGACAATTTGAGAATTCTGGAAAGTAACCTAACACTTTGCTTTCCAAACTGCAGCAAATAAGTTTCAAAATCCTCATCCTTATCTTGAAATCCTTTCCAAGTTCAATGTATTTAACCTGGAAATCCAGTTCAACTCTACATCCCTCCCTGCACCCCTTCCTGATTCACTTTTTCAGCAATCACTCCATTCCTCCGCTTGTGAAATATCTCAGCCACTAAACCTTTGCTCTTTTTTGCACCTCACACCTCCTCAGGATCTAGGTCTCAAAATATCAACCCCTGTTCCAATCCCTCTCTGTGTCTATCTGCTTCCTTGCAAATCATGTTGATTCGTTTATTCATGGTAAAAGTATATCATGGCTATGATTAATGCTGATCCTATTTGACCCCTTATCAGGCCAATAACAGGTACATGAGAGAATTTTAAAGTGCATCCTGTTGTCTAAGAGAACATTTTTGCCCAATTATTGTTATCTTCTTTTCAGCATGCTGTAGACTTGGAGGCAGAAAGCTCATGCATTAACTCTCTGCAACATAGTGCATTGGTTTGGCAAAGGAACAAATGAACACTAAGGAGAGAGTGCATGTCAGAGATTGGAGGGCTCTGGAAGTTTATTGGTGGGTGACATTTGAGGAGTTAGAAAGGATATCTAAAGGCAAGTTCATAGAGTTGCAAAGTTTCTATCTTTACTTTGACCGAGAATAAATACTTTAACAGAGGAGAAACAAAAGACTGCAGATGCTGGAATCTGGAGCAGCAAGCAACCTCTTGGAAGAACTCAGTGGGTCGAGTGGTATCTGTGGGAGGAAACAAATTGTTAATGTTCTTCCAGCAAACTGTTTGTTGCTTTATATTCTGACGTTCTCTCTCTCACTTCACCCTCACTTCTTACATGTATCCCTATTCCACAAACCTATAAACTTGCTTCTTGAACGCTGACAGATCTTTCCCCACCTTCATCCTGATCAAAATGAGTACCTAATTCACTATTCCTTTCAAACTGTCTATTAAATTTTGAGTCAGAAAGTTTAAAATTCTGTAAAACTCTGTTGATTGATCATCATCTCCTGGTGTATTCTAAAAGGAAGGAACTTGAACCAAGACTAGTTCACCTTGCTCCTTCTTATAATGAGGCAGATATTTTGATGGATTGCTTCAAAGCATCTTCATCCATTCATAATTCTGAACTCTATACAATTATACAATGCTTTTAAACGTATTAATGATTTCAGCTGCTTCTAATTACAGTTCCTCTTTCTTTAGCCATGCTGACTATAATATTTGTGGTTTCAAGTTTTATTGAGTGCCAGACAAGTAGTCTGTCTACTCTGGCTCAGTTTTCACATTAATGAGCTTTGTTCTATTCAGATTTGACTTTATACGGAATTGAAATAATTATTATGCTGGCTTCTCCGCAGGTCATTTTTAAAAAAAAAATTGCAATCTTCAAGTACTTCTTTGAAGAGAACTAATTCTTCTGGTGGGTAGAGTGGGTTTATGTGTTATTATGACTACACTTTAGCAGTTGTGATAGTATCCAACAAGTAATTCCATAAGTGCTTAAGAATTTGAACATTGTCAGGGAAAGAAGGAAGTGAAATTTTAACTCTCATGAAATCAGAATCATAGAACAGCACAGCACAGTACAGGCCCTTCAGCCCACAATGTTGTGCCGACCTTTAAACCTCGCCTAAGGCTATCTAACCCCTTCCTCCCACATATCCCTCTATTTTAAATTCCTCCATATGCTTATCTAGCAATCTCTTGAACTTGACCAACGTACCTGCCTCCACCACTACCTCAGGCAGTGCATTCCATGCACCTACCACTCTCTGGGTAAAAAACCTCCCTCTGATATCTCCCTTGAACTTCACACCCATTACTTTAAAGTTATGCCCTCTTGTGTTGAACATTGGTGCCCTGGGAAAGAGGCGCTGGCTGTCTACTCTATCTATTCCTCTTAAGATTTTGTATACCTCTATCATCCCCCCCTCATCCTCCTTTTCTCCAAAGAGTAAAGCCCTAGCTCCCTTAGTCTCTCCTCATAATCCATACTCTCCAAATCAGGCAACATCCTGGTAAATCTCCTCTGCACCCTTTCCAACGCTTCCACATCCTTCCTATAATGAGGCGACCAGAACTGGACACAGTACTCCAAGTGTGGTCTAACCAGAGTTTTGTAGAGCTGCATCATTACCTTGTAGCTCTTAACTCGATCCCACGACTTATGAAAGCTAACATCCCATAAGCTTTCTTAACTACCCTATCCACCTGTGAGGCGACTTTCAGTGACCCATGGATATGAACCCCCAGATCCCTCTGCTCCTCCACACTACCCAGAATCCTGCCATTAACCTTGTACTCCGCCTTGGAGTTTGTCCTTCCAAAGAGTACCACCTCACACTTCTCTGGATTGAACTCCATCTGCCACTTCTCAGCCCAGCTCTGCATCCTATCAATATCCCTCTGCAATCTTCGACAGTCCTCCACACTATCCACAACACCACTGACCTTTGTGTCATCTGCAAACTTGCTAACCCACCCTTCTATCCCCTCATCTAAGTCATTAATAAATATTATGACAAGCAGAGGTCCCAGAACCGATCCTTGTGGGACACCGCTGGTCACAGCCCTCCAATCTGAATGCTCTCCCTCCACCACAACCCTCTGCTTTCTACAGGCAAGCCAATTCTGAATCCACACTGTCAAGCCTCCCTGGATCCCATGCCCTCTGACCTTCTGAAGAAGCCTACCATGTGAACCTTGTCAAACGCCTTACTAAAATCCATGTAGACCACATCTACTGCACTACCCTCATCAATATTCCTGGTCACCTCCTCAAAGAATCCTATCAGGCTTGTGAGACATGATCTTCCCTTCACAAAGCCATGCTGGCTGGCACTAATCAGTCCATGATTCTCTAAGTGCTCATAGATCCTATCTCTAAGAATCCTTTCCAACAGCTTGCCCACCACAGATGTAAGGCTCACTGGTCTGTAATTCCCTGGACTATCTCTACTACCTTTTTTGAATAAGGGGACAACATTCACCACCCTCCAATCCTCTGGTACCATTCCCGTGGACAATGAGGACTCAAAGATCCTAGCCAATGGTTCAGCAATCTCCTCCCTTGCCTCGCGGAGCAGCCTGGAGAATATTCCGTCAGGCCCCGGGGACTTACCTGTCCTAATATTTTCTAATACCTTCTTCACTGTCTACAACACCACCTAATTTAGGAGGAAGAGGAAGAGGACAATTGAAATCCTTCTGGCAGGTTGATCATGAACAACTCATTCAATGTAATACCAATGCAACTTCAAATGCCCAATTGCTAATCATTCTATTTCTTACTATCTGTCTGCCACCTTCTCTCACAATACCTGGTTGGGTGTAATGAGGAAAATAAAAGCCTGATAGGAAATTAACATTCTAAACTAAATTTACAAAATAAAGCAGGTCAAATTGCATAGAAATGTCTTCTGATCATCACTGGCAACCCATTGGTGCCTTTATTCCATGAGTCTCAGCTGTTCTGTTTCTCTGCTGAAGTAACATTGTTGGCAGGAGGCTGCTGACTTTCAGTGGAGGAGAATGCAGATGGGCTTGGAGGACAACATCAGGCACCTTTGGGCCTGGAAAGCCTGACTTTAAGAGTCATTAGGTCATACAGCACGGAATCAGACCATTTAGCCCATAGATTCTGTGCTAACTATCAAGTACCCATTTACATTAAAGAGAAACAAAGGACTGCAGATGCAGATGATCCAAAATATTGACCGCCTGCTTTTCTCCAGTCCTGAAGAAGGGTCCTGGCCTGAAACATTGACCGCCTGCTTTTCTCCACTGATGCTGCCTGGCCTGCTGAATCCCCTTTACATTAATCCTATCCTAATCCCATTTTCGTTCTCTCCCCATTTTCATCAACTTCCTCCACATTCTCTCATTTGGGGCACTTTACAGTGGCCAAATAACCTACCAATCCACGTGTCTTTGAGATGTGGTAGCACCTGGAGGAAACCCACACAGTCACAGGACAAAGGTGCAAAATCTGTATAGATAGCACCAGAGGTCAGGTTCGAACCTTGGTTACTGGAGCCGTGAGACAGCAGCTCTACTAGTTGTGCCATCCTATGGCACCTTTTTTTTGTGCTATGAACGGCAGCAGTCTGGATGTCTGACTATCACAGCTGTCATTGTCGTCACCAGAAGAAGGCAGCAAATTTGTGTTCTATGGAACCACAGCCACCTCTAAAATGGCACTTCAATGAATTCAGTAATCTATTAGAGTACATACTGCTGGAGAGCTATGACAAACTGCAAGGCATTTTAACAAAAATAAAGCAGAAAGTACTGGAAATCCTCAGCAGGTCAGGCAGCATCTTTGAAGAGAGGAACAAGGTTAATGTTTTCAGGTGACTTTTCATCAGAACTGAAATGAAACAAGCTTTAAGTTGCAGGGAACGGGAGACGGTCAGAGTGAGCAAAAGGGAAGGCCTGTGAAAGAGTGGAGACCAGACAAGTCCACACTTTTGAACACTGACCCCCAAGAAAGAAAGAAACTCAAAATATGAAGTACTTTGAAACAGTCTGCCAAGGCAGTAAGTCTTTCTAGAAAATTGATTCCTTTACTTCTTTAAGATTTAACATTCATTCTTATCATTTAATGTGATTTTCTTCTGCAGGTTTGTCTCATCTGTTTTGTTGAATATTTAGTGACATGATACAATCAACTCTCGATTGCCTGTTGGTTTCATTGTTGACATTCTACAAAACGTTCACAAATTGTGTAAGAATAACATTTCTCACCAGCAAATTACTTCATATAATGAGGCAGATTATACTTTCTGCAATATGAAACTGTTTGTTCATCCACTGTATGTCAAGTGTCAGGTGTACTCAAAGGGAGGAATAATAGAATTACAGCAAAGATTGGAATGAGAACATCCAGTTTCTGCTGTAATAATTCTGCTGTTGTAAAGAAACATTTAAAATTGAAACAACAGTATCAAGTTCATTTTACTATATTTGTACCTTAAGCTTTTATACAGAAATACTATCAATATATTTCTTCAAACACTGAAGAGACATATCATTTCAAACAAAGAAGCTGGACACCTATTCCAATGAGACTGGTGATACACTTCTAGCAATGTGTGCCTGCTCTTGCCACTTGCCACATTGGCCACTACAGTTTCCAGTTTACAGAGTGAAATAGGTGCAGCATCTTCAAAACATTGTCATTTGTTTCATACTTAGGGTACAATTATATTTTAATTGACCAAAAAAGATAAAACAATATATAATTTTAAAGAGATGAATGAAACAGATCATTCTATATCTTGTATGGAAAAATTCATGTGGAATGTTACCAATTTTTCAATTTCATATTAGCTTCTCACATGGTTGGGGAATGAAGGATGGCATGCACACAAATTTCCGTTATGTTCCCCCACTCAGCAAGTTTCCATGTTGCAACAAGAATCCATAAAATAGTCTTCCATCTACAACAGAGGCTTGAGATGGTGCAGGAGGGTTTCACAGCTAGGGAGGTTCTATTGCTAGTCACCATATTTAAATATTCTAGGTGGCATAACTACAGAATATGAACCCTACATGTTTTCCACTGTCCTTTAACTCATCAATAAAGATACCTATTAACTATACCGAAGTTAGATATTACATTCATCAAATGGAGAATAAGAAAATAATGGACATTTAAGAGTAATTACCAGGCATGCATCTTTTTCAGTGTTTGAATGAAATCATAAATTAGGAGACTGAAGTCTGAACAGTTCATAATCACTACTTGAAATGTGAGATGATTTCTCTCTTTGAAATCACTCTCATGTATTAGGTAAGGTTAAATACACAAGCAGGAGTTCGTAAGGACATTTTTATTTTCAATGTTTTTTTTATTTCTTGAATACCTGTAGTTAGTCTGCTTCACACTGTCAATGTTGATATTGTGAGCAAATTAGAAACACACAAGCACCTTTAACACAGTGAAACTTATCAAGACATTTTACCTAAATATTACCAATAAAATTTGTTCGACAGCCACATGAGGGGATAATTGGACCGATGAATGAAAGGTGAGTGAAAGGGATAGGTTTTAGGAGCCTCTTAAAGGGAGAGAGAGAAGCACAAAAGTTTAGGGAGGAAATTGCAGTACTTAGAATCTCAACATCTGAAGCAAACCAAAGATACACAAGAGACCAGAATTGGAAGAACACAGATAACATAGAGGGACATAGAGCTGGATGAAAATACACAAAAAAGGAAAGGTAGAGTCATGGATGGATCAGAAAACAAAGATAAGAATTTTAAAATTGAGGCAATGGCAAACTGGCAGCTAATAATTTGTTACTTCCAGACTGAATATCATCTGCCTAAAAACCATCTCATTGCACCACCTTATCTATATGCCATTCCTGGCTTGACAATTTGAGAATTCTGGAAAGTAACCTAACACTTTGCTTTCCAAACTGCAGCAAATAAGTTTCAAAATCCTCATCCTTATCTTGAAATCCTTTCCAAGTTCAATGTATTTAACCTGGAAATCCAGTTCAACTCTACATCCCTCCCTGCACCCCTTCCTGATTCACTTTTTCAGCAATCACTCCATTCCTCCGCTTGTGAAATATCTCAGCCACTAAACCTTTGCTCTTTTTTGCACCTCACACCTCCTCAGGATCTAGGTCTCAAAATATCAACCCCTGTTCCAATCCCTCTCTGTGTCTATCTGCTTCCTTGCAAATCATGTTGATTCGTTTATTCATGGTAAAAGTATATCATGGCTATGATTAATGCTGATCCTATTTGACCCCTTATCAGGCCAATAACAGGTACATGAGAGAATTTTAAAGTGCATCCTGTTGTCTAAGAGAACATTTTTGCCCAATTATTGTTATCTTCTTTTCAGCATGCTGTAGACTTGGAGGCAGAAAGCTCATGCATTAACTCTCTGCAACATAGTGCATTGGTTTGGCAAAGGAACAAATGAACACTAAGGAGAGAGTGCATGTCAGAGATTGGAGGGCTCTGGAAGTTTATTGGTGGGTGACATTTGAGGAGTTAGAAAGGATATCTAAAGGCAAGTTCATAGAGTTGCAAAGTTTCTATCTTTACTTTGACCGAGAATAAATACTTTAACAGAGGAGAAACAAAAGACTGCAGATGCTGGAATCTGGAGCAGCAAGCAACCTCTTGGAAGAACTCAGTGGGTCGAGTGGTATCTGTGGGAGGAAACAAATTGTTAATGTTCTTCCAGCAAACTGTTTGTTGCTTTATATTCTGACGTTCTCTCTCTCACTTCACCCTCACTTCTTACATGTATCCCTATTCCACAAACCTATAAACTTGCTTCTTGAACGCTGACAGATCTTTCCCCACCTTCATCCTGATCAAAATGAGTACCTAATTCACTATTCCTTTCAAACTGTCTATTAAATTTTGAGTCAGAAAGTTTAAAATTCTGTAAAACTCTGTTGATTGATCATCATCTCCTGGTGTATTCTAAAAGGAAGGAACTTGAACCAAGACTAGTTCACCTTGCTCCTTCTTATAATGAGGCAGATATTTTGATGGATTGCTTCAAAGCATCTTCATCCATTCATAATTCTGAACTCTATACAATTATACAATGCTTTTAAACGTATTAATGATTTCAGCTGCTTCTAATTACAGTTCCTCTTTCTTTAGCCATGCTGACTATAATATTTGTGGTTTCAAGTTTTATTGAGTGCCAGACAAGTAGTCTGTCTACTCTGGCTCAGTTTTCACATTAATGAGCTTTGTTCTATTCAGATTTGACTTTATACGGAATTGAAATAATTATTATGCTGGCTTCTCCGCAGGTCATTTTTAAAAAAAAATTGCAATCTTCAAGTACTTCTTTGAAGAGAACTAATTCTTCTGGTGGGTAGAGTGGGTTTATGTGTTATTATGACTACACTTTAGCAGTTGTGATAGTATCCAACAAGTAATTCCATAAGTGCTTAAGAATTTGAACATTGTCAGGGAAAGAAGGAAGTGAAATTTTAACTCTCATGAAATCAGAATCATAGAACAGCACAGCACAGTACAGGCCCTTCAGCCCACAATGTTGTGCCGACCTTTAAACCTCGCCTAAGGCTATCTAACCCCTTCCTCCCACATATCCCTCTATTTTAAATTCCTCCATATGCTTATCTAGCAATCTCTTGAACTTGACCGACGTACCTGTCTCCACCACCACCCCAGGCAGCACATTCCATGCCCAACCACTCTCTGGGTAAAAAACCTCCCTCTGATATCTCCCTTGAACTTCCCACCCATTACTTTAAAGCCATGCCCTCTTGTGTTGAGCATTGGTGCCCTGGGAAAGAGGCACTGGTTGTCCACTCTATCTATTCCTCTTAATATTTTGTATACCTCTATCATGCCTCCTCTCACCCTCCTTCTCTCCAAAGAGTAAAGCCCTAGCTCCCTTAGTCTCTCCTCATAATGCATACTCTCTAAACCAGGCAGCATCCTGGTAAATCTCCTCTGCACCCTTTCTAACGCTTCCACATCCTTCCTATAATGAGGTGACCAGAACTGGACACAGTACTCTAAGTGTGGTCTAACCAGAGTTTTGTAGAGCTGCATCATTACCTCCCAGCTCTTAAACTCAATCCCACGACTTATGAATGTTAACATCCCATAAGCTTTCTTAACTACCCTATCCACCTGTGAGGCAACTTTCAGGGATCTGTGGATATGAACCCCCAGATCCCTCTGCTCCTCCACACTACCCAGAATTCTGCCATTAACTTTGTACTCCGACTTGGAGTTTGTCCTTCCAAAGTGTACCACCTCACACTTCTCCGGATTGAACTCCATCTACCACTTCTCAGCCCAGCTCTGCATCCTATCAATATCTCTCTGCAATCTTCGACAGCCCTCCACACTATCCACAACACCACCAACCTTTGTGTCATCTGCAAACTTGCCAACCCACCCTTCTACCCCGTCATCCAAGTCATTAAATAAAATCACGAAAAGTAGACGTCCCAGAACCCGTCCTTGTGGGAGATCGCTAGCCACAGCCCTCCAATCTGAATGCACTCCCTCCACCACAACCCTCTGCTTTCTACAGGCAAACTCTCTTAACTCTTCGTAAATAAAGCAGCTATATAGTTAAAATGAAGTCACCCTGTTTTCAATTTTAATACTAATGATTGTCGTGGTGGATAAGGTCACATACACGTTTTAGAATCCAATCCAAAGGGATCAAAATGATAAGAAAATTGATGACTCATTACTATTGAGTCCTACCTTCAGTGCACTGATTTTCTAATTTTAGTAAATAATCATTTTAGATAATAAAACTACAAACTTTTGCAATTTGGTCTCACCCTAAATGGAAAGTGGTAATGAGATGAAAGAAAATTATAAGTTAAGCAAGTTATTTTATAAAAAAGTTTGCGAATCACAATGTTTATGCAAAGTTGATTTTTTTTAGGATATAGTTTAGCAATTATTTTCCATTAGTAGTAAAGTCTAGGATTCAAGGGCACAACCTCAGCATGAAGAGACGTCCCTTTAAAACTGAGATGAAGAGGAATTTCTTCAATCAGAGGATGGTAAATCTGTGGAATTCATTGCCACAGAGGGCTGTGAAGGCGAAGTCATTGGATGTACTTAAGTCAAAGATTGATAGGTTCTTGATTGGTAATGGGGTTAAGGGTTATGGGGAGAAGGACGGAGAATGGGGATGAAAAAAAATCAGCCATGATCGAATGATGGAGCTGACTCGATGGCCGAGTGGCCTAATTCTGCTCCTGTATTTTAGAACATAGAACAGTACAGCACAGAACAGGCCCTTTGGCCCACAATGTTGTGCTGACATAGTTATTCCCTCCTACCTACAGAATGCCCATATCTTATGAATAATAGTAAAGTAGAATTTAGAACATTGAACAGTACAGCACAGGAACAGGCCCTTCAACCCGCAATGTCTGCGCTGAACAAAATGCAGAATAAAACTAATTCTCTTCTACTAGTACATGATCCATATCCCTCCATATTCATTTGTCTATCTAACAGCCGCTTAAATGTCACTATCATATGTGCTTCCAGCACTCCCCTGGCAGCCTGTTCCAGGCACCTACCACCCTATGTGTAAAAAAAACTGGCTCTGCACACCTCCTGTAGACTTTTCCCCTCTCACCTTAAATGTATGTTCTCTAGTACTTGACATTCCAGCCCAGAGAAAAAGATTACAACTGTCTGCCCTATCTACGCCTCTTATAATCATATAAACTTCTTTCAGGTTTAGGTGGATTGGAGTGGTTTCTGATAATAATTAACTTCAATTGAGAAATCTTGCAGAGTGTTTCATTTCGTTATGATTGGTAATGAAGAAAACAGACTAATTTTCTTATGCCAATTTTTCAAAACATTCCTTATATTAGTGAGAGGAATCTTAGTCTGAGGAGCACATGGGTTTGGATGAAAAGACTCGAGAGGGTTAAATCCAGCAAAAATATCAATGGACTGGGAAACTGATTCCAAACTCCTCAGGATTTAACAGCAGCAGCCTTCTTGTACAAAAGCTTTTCCAGAAAGGCTTTGTTAAAATCCATTCATGGGATCAAGGCAGGAATCTGAACACCAGCATTTACTGCCAATTATCTTTACGTCACCTTCTTTATCTGCAAAGTGCCATTGACTCAATATTGCAGCACACAGGTATGAATGGCTTCTTTATCGAAGGAATTACAAATGGAATTGAACACTGCAATCATCAGTTAATGCCCCAATTCTATGATGTAGTGGATGGAGAATCATGGACAGAGCAGCCAAAGATGGTCAGGCCTAAGACATTCGCCTGTGGCACTCAGCAACAATGTAATAATTATAACCATCTTCCTTTGTGCAAGGTGTGATGCCACCTAGTAAAGACCGTTCATTTTGATTCATATTGACTTCAGTTTTATCAAGTCTCTGGATGCCTTCCGTCATGCCAAAGGCAGCTATTCTCATCTCACCTCTGGGATTCAATGTTCTTGTCTATGCAAGGACCTTTAATGAGGTCTGGAGCTGAATGGTCCTGGCAAGGATCAGTGAGTAGGTTATTGGTGCGTGAGTGCTGCTTGATATCACTGTCCAAGGCACATTCCATCACTTTGTTGATGATTGAAGGAACATTGATGGTACATTAATTAGCTGAATTGGATTTGTCCTGCTATTGGTGGATAAACAGAGCAGCGTGATTTTCTTCTTTGTCCAGTAAATGACAATGCTGCAGTTGTGCGAAAACAACTCGACAAGAAGCATGACTAGTTCTCAAGCAAAAGCTTTCAGCACTCTACCCTGACATTGTCAGGGCCCAGAATCTTTGCTGTATTCAAAATGCTTAGCTGTTCCCTTATGACACAGGGTGAATCAAAGTGGTTGTAGAATGGCTTCTGTTACAGTCGAGACCCCAGGAATAGGCCAAGATGAATCGTCTACTGGGAACTTCTGGCTGAAGGTAGTTCCCAACACTTCATCTTTCTGTTTTGCATTTATATCCTAGGATCTGCCTCACTGAAAACGGGGATATTAGTGGAGAATTCCGTTCTCTTCCTCCATCTGATCAGTTATCCACCACCTTTCATGAGAGGAATTGCACTGTGGATTGTAGTTGCTTTGCTTCCATTGTTCAGCACAAATGTAGTTCTGTGGTTTAGCTTTACTAGTCTGGCACTTCATTTTTTGGTATTCTTGCCATGCTCTCTAAATTTCTCACTGAACCAGAGTTTGATCCCCTAGCTTGATGTTAAAGTAGAATGAAGAATATGCCGAATTAAAAATACAAACCAAGTTGAAATATAATCCTACTGCTGCAAGTAAATCTTTTCTCCAAAGTCTTCATATCTTTCCTAAAACGTGGTGACCGAAACTGAACATGATATTCTAGTTGTGTTCAAACCAATGATATGTAAAAAATCATCATAACCTCCTCACTTTAGTATTCTCTGCCTCCACATTTGAAGTCCAGGATCCCACTTCTGTTAAATTTGAAGAAAGTAAGTTGGTTGATAACAAGTTATATTCATAAATATAATCAGGTCTTTCTCCTTCTGCGTACTTTCAGAATTCTACCTTTACATTATAATTCCTCTCTTTAATCTTCCTACCAAAATTCATCTCTTTGCATTTTTTTGCATTAAATTTTATCTGCCTGTCCATTCCAGTAATCTTCCTATGTCCTCCAGTATTTCAAAATCCAAGTCATTAACACATATCAGGTAAAGCAGTGGTCCCAGAACCAGCACCTGGCACTTTCCAAAGTTTACCCTTCTCTATACCACAAACAATTATCCACTGTAACTGTTTTCTGTCACTAAATAATTCTTTATCCTTTCTACCACTCTCCTTTCATTCCATGGGCTTCAAGCATTTTGAGTGGTACTTTATCAAAAGCCTTTTCAAAGTTCATATATACCACACCAACTGCATTGTCCTCATCACCATGTTACCTCATGGCAAGCTAAATCAGGTTTCTTAAACATGATTTGTGTTTTACAAATCCATGCTGATTTTATTTATAATTATCCAAGTGAATTCTCAATTTGATATATCATTTCTTAAGTGTTTTAAGTATGGTAAAAAGAAATCAACTTTGTCATTTGCTACTGCTTTCTAAATTTTTTTATTTGAACAGCATTGGTAAATGTTATTGATACAGATCCATCAAACTTGGGGCTTTGTTTCAAGCAGTGAAGTGTCTGACACACACAGAAACCCAGGATGAAGAGTCACCAATACAAGGTAAAAAAAGACTTGGAAATATAGAATTGCACATTGTCTTTCTATCGGTACATAGCTAAGTTCAGAGAGCTTTTAGAGTCGATGTTTAAATAAAAGCCTTAGAAGAATGGCAGTTCAAGTCAAAGTTAATGAACACTGTTTAATTGCTCATGGTGGAAACTGCCAAATCCCTTAATTCCCTCCAACCATGCTGATGTTGAGAAAATGATAAACACAAACTCATGCTGAATTTAGGGCAGCTGGGGAAGGGAGTTGGAAGCGTTAGGAGACCTGATCCCTTAAAGACTCCAAAATGTTGAAAGGGATCCAAATGTGTTTTGATACAAAAGCAGAATTCTGCAGATAGTTCTGATGAGAGGTCACTGACCTGAAATGTTAACTCTGTGTTTCTCTCTCCACAGCTGTTGTCAAACCTTCTGATATATCTCCCAACATTTTCTGTATTTAGGAGACACAAGAGACTGCAGATGTTGGAATCTGGAGCAAAAAATAAACTGCTGGAATAACTCTGTTTTATTTTACTGTTGGACTTTAACCACACACATGCCCAATATGAAACAAAAGTAAATCCAGTTCAAGGAATGATCACAGAGTTCATCAAACCTCTTCAATACAGTGCTCATGTAAGATTATTCCATAGAGTTTCCATGTCATGCTGCTTGTTGACCTCCTACTTAAATGATTTCTTGTTTATTTCCCTGTTTCCCAGCAAAAAGAAAGTAAGCAAACTGTGTCACAAGAGATTTTGCAGATGCTGAAATTTGGAGCAACACACATAATGCTGGAGGAACTCAGCAAATCAGACAGCATCTATGGAGGGAAATAAACAGTCGACATTTCGGGTCAAGACCCTTCATCGGGACTGCAAACTGTGTGTTCTTTTAATTACTTTAAAAACAGCTGACTGCCTGTTGAAAATCAGAGGGAGTCCCCTGGGTCAGGCGTCTCTCCCAGGCAACGTGTTGCAAGTTTCAGATGGCCCTGTGATTGATTAACAGTATACCTGCTCAAAACAGACAGGAGCCCGTTTAAATATGACAAGCAGGGTTTTGCATTGTATGATTTTGGTTTTAATTTACAAATAGGCTGACTGTACATCATGCAGTTCTGATGAAGGGTCAGTGTTAGGCTACCCTTCTCCATGGCCCACAGATGCTGCTGCTAGATGTGCTGAAAGCCCCCAGAATTGCTCTGCACATCCATGACCTAAAGGGAAACGGAGATTTCCTATTCCTAACTGTGCTCAAGGCTAACAGATTTAGTTCCTGCACCTTCTCATTTAATCTTCATTGTTTTAATTAGAATTATTTTGAATATCCCTCTTATGTTTCCCCTCGAACTTCTTATTTAAGCTTGCAATGACATCCACTGGAACAGGCCAAACTGGAGAGAATTTGGGAGCAGCCAATGACCACGTTCTGTGCACGTTTTGAATAGAAGGGAAGTGAAATGACACCACCTGCTCTGACAGCCTCCAACACACCTGTACCCACAACCCACAGTCACTATTGCAGATCAGCCTCCTGGAGAGCGAACCTACAGAAAGCATCTGGGCCGGCTGAAATTGTGTTCTTAGATCCTGCACAGATCAGCTGGTGGGAGTATTTGCAGGCATTTTTAACCTCTCCCTACTCCAATCGGAAGTACCCACCTGCTTTAAGAAGACCACTATTGTCCCGGTGTCAAAGAAAAATAGGGCACCATGCCTTAATGACTACAGCCCAGTGGCTCTGACATCCACCATCATGAAGTGCTTCAAGAGACTGGTCATGGCACATATCAACTCCAGCCTCCCAGACAACCTTGACCCACTGCAATTCACTTACTTTCAAAATAGGTCCATGTTAGACGCCATCTCCCTGGTCCTACACTCAGCTCAGAAGCATCTGGATAACAAAGCCACCTGCATTGGACTCCAACTTAATCGACAACAGCTCTGCTTTCTATACCATAGTTCCAAACAAACTCATCTCCAAACTCCTAGACTCAGGATTCAGCACGTCCCTTTGCAACTGGATCCTTGGCTTCCTGACCAACAGACCACAATCAGTAAGGATAGGCAGCAACACCTCTGACACGATTATCCTCAACACTGGTGCCCCACAAGGCTGTGTCCTCAGCCCACTACTTTACTTCGTGTACACTCACAACTGTATGGCCAGATTCTGCTCTAACTCTATCTACAAATTCAGAGAAGACACCACCGTAGTGGGCCAGATCTCAAATAACAATGAGGTGGAGTACAGGAAGGAAATAGAATGCCTAATTGCATGGTGTCAAGACAACAGCATTTCCCTCAATGTCAGCAAAACAAAAGAGCTGGTCATTGACTTCAGGAAGTGGGGCAGAGCACACACCCCTGTATGTATCAATGGTGCTGAGGTGGAGATGGTTGAGACCTTCAGATTCCTAGGTGTAAACATCACCGATAGCCTGCCCTGTCCCATCCACATCGACACTATGGCTAAGAAAGCATAGCCTGCCCTGTCCCATCCACATAGACACTATGGCTAAGAAAGCATATCGGCACCTCGACTTCCTCAGAATGCTGAGGAAATTTGGCATGTCCCCATTGAGCCTCACCAAATTTCATAGATGCACCAGTGGATATAGCATCTATCCGGATGCACCACAGCTTGGTATGGCACCTGCTCTGCCCATGACTGCAAGAAATTGCAGAGAGTTGTGGACACAGCTCAGCACATCATGGAAACCAGCTGCCCCTCCATGGACTCTTTCTACACTTCTCGCTGCCTTGGAAAAGCAGCCTGCATAATCAAAGGCCCCACCCACCCGGGACATTCTCTCTTCTTCTCCCTTCCATCAGGCAGATGATACAAAAGCTTGAAAACTCACACCACCAGGCTCAAGGACAGCTTCTATGCCACTGTTATAAGATTCTTGAACGGACCTCTTGTACATTAGTAATGAACTCTTGTCCTCACAATCTACCTCGTTATGACCATGCACCTTGTTGTCTATGTGCACTGCACTTTCTCTGTAACTGTAGCTCTATATTCAGCATTCTGTTATTGCTTTGCTCTTGTACTACCTCAATGTACTTATGTTTTGAAATGATCTGTACAGATGGCTTGCAAAACTAAGCTTTTCTCTGTATCTCGGTACATGTGACAATAATAAACCAATTCCAAATCCAGTTCCAAAATTGTATAGCATTTAGTCCAGTAAGCCAGCTAGTAATAAGGCAAAACAGAAACTGGGGTGTATCAAACCTGTCAGATTTGGAGATGATGTTATCCAGAACGTTCTTCAGGAGTCAAGAATGAGGTGCAAAACTTATTGTTACAGCCATTTTATTAGATGTTCATCAAAGTACAGGTCAGGCAGTGTCAGCTTGTAACAGCAAGTAAGGCAAGTAAAATGAAGTAACAAAGATCTTGTCCTCATGCTCTCCCTTTACACTGCAAACCAGGCTAAACTGGTAAGATAAAGGAGTCTTTTGATAAGGTAGGCAGTGAAAAAGCATTGTCTGAGTCACACTGCCATAACATTTCAGTCTCACAGACAAAGAAAATACAGAACCAAGTATACTACAAGTAGCTAAAACTTTACAAACAGGTGATTATACAAACATACAAGCAAGTGTAAAGAGAACTAAAACTACAAGAAAAAATAGCAATCTAGACCCTAATCCAACAAACCCTGTCAGAAAAATTCCACCTTCTGTTCATTGCATCCCTATCGAGAAACCCCAGTAACCTCTCTCACTGCAGCCACATCCTCTTTCAGCTTTGCACAGATGTGCTTCACCTACTTGACCTAGCTTCTTGCATACAAGGCAGCTAAAATCTTTCACCTGGGTGCTTGGTGGCACGGGAGCCCGAGACAGAATTATTGAAATATATATCTTACATTCTGCAACCTCAGCTCACCTTGGGGTTTGCTGTCATTGAAGTAAAAATAAGGAGGTCAATAATTTTTGAAATGGTCACTGCAAATGGTTGCATGAGCTCCAGTATTTCATTGATATCATTGTCAGTGTGGTTAGTGATTCAGTGCAGAATGCAGGGAAAGTATTTTAATTCAAAAATGTTCTTCTGACAATGATTTTATATCACATGCTGGTGATTATATCATAAATTGGCAGACTCTTTTCCTTGATAAACAGTGAATATCTATCTGTTCAAAGGGATCTAGGTGTCCTTCTTCACAAGTCATTGAAAGCTAAGATGCATTCTGTGGGTCGCCATTGACCAGATACTAAACAAGTCCAATTGGATGAATGTAGTGAATAAAGAAACTGATGAGTTGCTGGGTATCCCATGGCAAGTGACTCACCTCCTGAGTCCAAAACTCCTTTCCATCATACACTTGGCCAGGACTCTCCAATTCCCTTAATATTTTCAGCTTCAACAACAGTAAAGAAGCTGGACAAAGCAGGATACTTCACTTGATTGGCACCCAATCCACCACTCTAAATATGCAGTCTTTCCATACTACGGCTGTATCTGTAACTTCCAAATACTGTATTGCTCTTACCAAGGCTTCTTCAATAGAATCTAACAAACCCACAATACCCAATGTCTAGAAGGACTAGGGCATCTGATGGATGTGAACAACACTGGCTGCAGGGTCCCCTCCCAGTTGCACGCCATCCTGACTGGGAACTAGAATTCTGAGTCCAAACTTTGGAACTCCCCAATGAAAGCTTTAAATAAATAAGGTTTTCATTTATTTACCAACTTCTGAAGAGATGGTAAATAAATGAAAGCCTTATCAGGAGGGCTTACATCTCGTCAGTGAATAAAACTCCTCAAACATAGATGTTGATAACCCGTTGTACTGTGAACTCTCATTTCAGGAGGCTTCAAGTCTATTACCCCAAGAGTTGCTATAACTGTTTAGAAGCACTGAGACCAAGGCAGGTATGATGTCCTGGACCAAAAAAACCAATAAGTCTTTTTAAAATTGGTACAGAACTTTCATATAGAGAGCTTACTGGACTTTGATTTTTGTTGAGAATATGAGGAGATTTTTTTCCCCCATCTCACATAGGCCACATTCTCTGCATGCAACTTTGAAAAATAGTCATGTGGCTGGAAGCACATTTGAGAGAATCATCTGCCAAAAAAAGCCAGAAAATGTGGCATCCGTCAGATGTGAAAGATGGGGAAAAGTGGAGTCAAGTCCTCATGTTCTCAGTAGAAATGCAGACAATCTTCCCAAGTGCGCCTCCAGCCATATAATTCCTAGTGAACCCACAAATCGGGGGTTAATCACAAGGTGACTCGTGGGTGCAATCCTGCTGTAACATTCAGCTGTGTGCCAAATGAAACTACCAAACACTTAAAAGAGAAAAGCCACAGAAGAAGGATAATTGGGTGGTGTTATTCTTCAGTACATCATCTTTAGCACCTATTGAAATTGTAACAGAAACTAACAGAATGTACGGTTTCACTTTGAGGTTTCTCTGTCAAGTAAGAACACATTTAAATCTCATAAGATTTCTCATATGAGACACAGTACTGATTAGCTTCTCCCTCACAGATCCTGCCATGTCTTTTTCTGCAAAGAAATTCTTATCTACGTTTCCTAATGCTTTTATTATTAACTTTACACAAAGCCAATTCATAATGTGCATATCTTCAGCCTCATGAAATCTTTACAATCTTATAATTTCTAAGGTTAGACAAGTTACATTATAAATCAATTTTTTCCTGTTTCAGTAAAACATATCTCCTTTCAAGACACCTAAAATGACAATCATAATGGTTCCACCTACTTTTACAATTTAGAGTTTATTTTTCAAGAATAGTGACCAATCTTAATACATAAAACTCATCATCATTTTTTTTGCATTAAGGATATTAATTTACACAACAGTAAGGTAATGCTTATTTTATATATTTTTGTATGTGTTCTTTTTAACAAGCATTTTCCAGTTTGTTGGGAATTCTGCCTCTTACAGATAACACACACAAGTTGTTCTCTGGTGGGTAATTAAATAGTTAAAACAAAAGCAAACACTCCAAGAAAAGAACGTGTGTTATATATAAAACAGGAACATAATAAAGCTCACATCCCACAAATCTGTTTCCAGTCTCACATGCGATTGCATTTGAAAGCCCCCTGCATCCCTTGATACATTACAAGGACATACAAAGTTACTGTTCTACATAATGCTTCCTCAACATCATTCTGTTTTCAAAAATGTTAAAACCTACATTTCTAAAGTATACCTCACCTTCAAGGAAACTGATCCCATTAAAGTGCATTTTAAGAACATTTTTAAACAACAGCTGACAAAATTACACAGTGCAGCTGGATACAGACAATTAAACTTTTTTTTACATTTTCTCATACATTTATTGTTGGCTACCAGTAAAATGCAAAAGCACTTTCAGTGTATGTTTCATGAACGGAATATTGGCTATTGTTATCAAAACCACTTACCAAGCTTTTGTTCTCCTGCTTTCCAGGAGTACAATACAAAGAAGTAGCTCCATAGAATGGCTTTAACACTGAATAATGTTCCTTTATAGAACAATGAGGACAATTCGATGCTACTATGACACCTGAAGTTGATGTTAACAGTAAACAGAAAAGAATTGACTAATTGAGTGAGAAATTAAAGCTGTTCACACCATAAAAAAATCCACCTTTCTGACAGAAGTGAATTTGCTGATGTTTTCTTTGCAATTGTTTTTATCTTTATTAACCAAGAGGGGACATTACCTCTTTTTGCTAAATTCTTGATAGAATCAGAAACATGTTCATTACATAACTTTTTGCCATTCTGCTATAAATAGCAAATAGTCTTCCCCTTTAATGGAACTGGATTTTGGAAGCAGAGCACCACAAACCACTCATACAATGTATTTCATGAAAGTAACTTGGGTCAAATTTCTAAACCAGTTCTTTGTGATTGTAAGCATCTCTTTGCTGGAACCTGAGCCTCTTCACTAGAACTGTGTATGAACCTTGCAATTCCTAATCTGCCTAAAATCTCAGAGATTCCATCCTAGTTTATCTTCTCTTCCTTCCTATTCTTTTTAGTCTTGAATGATCCTGTTTTACTTAAGTGGTTCCTGGAGATTGAGCATGACTGGCTTCCAATCCTGTTTGGTGGGTTCTGAGGTAACTGATAGGCTCAAAGTGAAACCTACTGAGAGTCCCCTTTGCCCGCAAAGTGCGAGCAAGTGTATCTTTGACATGTGAAGTGCTTGGGTGATGTGCCTGTCATGGTTGAATAGCCATCAGTTTGTGGAAGCAGGAAGACATAGGCATTAGGTCTACTGTAATACTAAATACGTGAAGCTGTGCTGCTAATAGACATCCTAATAGACATTGGTAGGTGAATGATAGAGTGACATACATTGAGACTTGCTATGGAATGTGTCAGTTCTCTGACTTTGACTATGCATTTGAGATGATTGAAGTTAAAAGATATGAATTAGAAGCACAGTAGGCCACTCAGCTCCTCAAGGCTGATCCACCATTTAATAAGATCACAGCTGACCTGACTGTAACCTCAACTTCACATGCCCATGTAACCACAGTAACCTTTCACCCCTATGCTTGTCAAGATTATATCTACCTCTGGCTCCTGCCTCCAGCGCAGTGTCTGAAAATTGTGGAGTCCACATATTCTGGGATTGCGTTATTCTTCATTGTCCCCCAGATAAGAACAAGCTCTGAATGCCTGTCAATGCCTGTGGCAGCCATAGTGAACATCCCCTTTAAATTGTGCAGGCAATCATTATTGGCTCCTCACAAAATTGGGCCACTGATGAATTGATAATCCAATGATCAGTGGATTTAGCACTGACTGCACACTGAAATAATTATATTGAGCAGACAGCATGACTTTGATGCCTGGATCAGGTTTAACAGTTCATGGCACTTCACATTCCCTACACTTGATTTTGGACGAGTCCCACTGAGCCCTCATTCATCCATTACAGTCATCAACAATGAGCTTTTAAGTATATTGTGCACAGATATTCATCATTCCCTTATCTGACTTTTGTTCATGCTTCATTGTAAATTTGTAAACTTACATTATGTCTTGAAACTTTTTCTGGCCTGTTTTGTCTGTGTTATATCAAAGTTGACTGCCCCATGACACCAAAAATATCATTTATTTTCTTCAGTGTTTTTCAAGTTAGCTAAAATAAATTGGATCTTGCACCAAAGTTCAGCTCTCACTATTCATTCCACAAATGGAGGAATAGCATATTTTCATTTTTTTAGCCATTAAGTGCCAATTTGCACGCTTCAGATATGTGAAAGTAACATTATTTCTAGTGAATTGTGAGGAATCAGTGTTCATTCATTTCAGCTAACAAATTCAAGTTTCATGAAATAAGCAGCTTGAAAGTCAAGACCAGTGCTGTTTCTACACAAAAAGGAATTTATTATCTAAACAGGAAACCATTGACTGAAAATGATAAACCTGTGACATGCAAAACATGGCCCACAAACAGCCTTTTTGGGATGCAAGGTTTGGCTAAATCCACTGAACGTTGGATTATCAATTCATCACCGCACCCTGCAGTGGGGAGCTCATGAAAATCTGCTAGGTGATTTCCTTATTCTATCTCCAATTGTTTTGAAATTTTGCCCCCTTAATAAGAAAGATGCAACTACTTTACAATGCACAAACTCCTACATGACTTCCAAGTGCACAGATGCAGCCTGTGATCCTCTGTCACAGAATCATGATGGAAACCAATAAAATATTTTGCTGATGAGACCAATCACGGAGTCATTACATTTACCTGAGTTTCTCTGTGACTTTTCATCCTTTCTTGTGGCATGCTGATGAAATTGGTGAACTAATTTCCCTCCTGTGTACTGCTTTCTTCTGGATCTCAGTGTGGAAGTTGATAACAGACTCTGAAATGCAACAGCAAAGACCTTAAGTCTTTCTTGGAGGAGAAGACTGTCTCTTTCCATTCTCATCTTTCTTCCTCCCAACCCGAAACATTTATCTACTAAATGTTCAAAATAACTGATGACTTTAGAGGTTCAGCTCTCTTTTTCGGTTTTGGAACTGTAGAAACAGAAACATTAATATTTGACTATTCACACTGGCAATCTTCATATTAATGGTGTGAATCCTGCTGATAGTACAAAATGATTGCTAAACCAGAGACGTAAATCAAGGCTGAGGTTGATTCAAAAGGAGGGATTGAAGAGAAGATTTCAGCCCAAATATTTCCACTCAAATTTAGCAGCAGAATTCTAATTGAGGTAAAAAGAAAGTTGCAGCCTTTGTGCATTTTATATATAATACTTGTGTGTGAAAAGAACGGAGCATTTCATAAGATAGATGAAGAACCTCAGTCCATTAAATCACATCCTTTCAGATTATCAAATCCACCACTTCCCCTTTATAATATTCAATGAATGCTCGGTGAGCCATTCCACCCATAATTTGCCCTGAATGTAAACCACCATCTGTTGACACTTGACCTAAATTTGTTCATCACAATCTAATCCCAGTCAATTATGAATTAACTGGTCTCAGCTGCGACAATAAAAAGCAGGCTAATGGGGCAGGGGGGCGCAGGGGGAAGGAAGATTTAGAAAGTGTTCTTGCTCCTGGTTGCTCATCAATGCTAGATTTGTGGATGTTAGTTATGGAGAAGATTAGGCTGAAAAAAGAGAACCTTCCATCCAAAATGAGGGAGAAAATAGGCCTGGGAGACTTTCCATCAGCTCCAAACTAATTTCCATTACTTCTAGGATCTTGCATCAAAAATGACATCAAATTACACAGTGATAATGTAAAAGCTAAATTGCCATATGTAGCACTAATATCACCAAAGAAATTAGTAGCATGTACCCACTTGATTTCATGGAAGGGAGAGAATTTAGATATTTTAGATATTAGATATTTATTTATTAGTCACATGTACATTGAAACACACAGTGAAATGCGTCTTTTTGCATTACTGAGAGAATGCATTGGGAACAGCCTCTCTAAAAAAAAGCAATGAACTGTAGAACAATTGAATGCACTCACAGATCATGCAAATTCTCAAATATTATGAAAAGCCAGGTTTTGCTCTTCAGCTGGTCTGGTGTATTGCCTTCCACCAGTGGTGCCAAGAGCTATGGTATCTAGTTTCTTCCCACCCGCCAAGTCTAGTAATATTACACAATTAAACCACTCCATTCATATTTCACTGCCTTTCAGTGAAATAATGCTGGAGAACCCCTTTATTACTACTTCTGGCAAGTATCTGAAAAGAATTCAACATTATGGACTTCTACCTGGAGGAGAAAGTCTCCAAACCAGAGAATACATTCAATCTGGATTTTCTGAACATTGCCCCTCAGGCTTTTAAGATTTTTTTGAAGAAAGCATTGGAAGTGGCTTATGGGAGCTTCAGGTAAAACTTCTTAGCATCTGCCGCAATCTAGATGACACTGACTAGAATGCTTTACTGCCAAGCATCAGATGTTTGTTTTCAGGACTCAGTGAAAGTGACATGGCTGACTGCATCCTCTCTTCCAGATAAGAATTCAAGCAACTCGTCTAGCCAGCCTCAGTAAGTGTGAGTCCAGGTAGGTGCTAGGTTACAAGACCAAGGTTGCAGAAGTGTTGCAGATCTCTGAAAACTCCTTCCAAAGGAAAATCATTGACACACTATGAGTTCCACAAAGTCTCTGATTTTTCTTCCTGATTTGTTGCATTCCTGGTGAACTAACACAAATAGGACCCTGGATATGTACGGTGGTCCCCAATGGGATATTGGATCACAGCTGCTGAAGCAAAGGCTACAGACACAGAAGCAACTTCACTTAGCCTGTTCCATCACTACTTAAAGGAGATCCACCTGATCTGGTCACAGGCCATGGAGCCATGGAATCATAGAACTATACAGCACAGAAACAGGCCCTTTGGCCCAAATCTTCTATACTGACCAAATGTTGTAATTGTACCCACCTCTACCACTTCTTCTGGCAGTTCATTCCATATACCCACCACCCTCTGTGCAAAAAACCTGACCTTCCAAGTCTTTCCCCTCTCACCTTAAACCTATGCCCTCTAGTTTTATACTTCCCTACCCTGGGAAAATGATTGTGACTGTCCACCTTATCCATGCCCCTCATGATTTTATAAACCTCTATAAGGTCACCCCTCAGCCTCCTACGCTCCAGTGAAAACAGCCCCAGGCTACTTAGTCTCTCCTTATAACTCAAGCCAACCAGTCCTGGCAAGACTCTTCTGAATCTTTTCTGCACTGTCTCTGACTTAATCACATCCTTACCATAATATGGCAAACAGAATATTCCAGGTGTATCATGACATCCCAACTCCTGTACTCAAATGTCCCATCCAATGAAGGCAAGCATGTCATATACCTTCTTCACCACTTTGACTACCTGTATCACCACTTTCAGGCAACTATGTACTTGTATCCCTGGGCCTCTCTGTTCTACAACACTCCCCAAGGCTTTATCATTCACTGTGTATGTCCTGCCCTGGTTTAACTTCCCAAAAAGCATCACTTCACACGTCTTATATCCGCCATTCCTTTGGCCACTTTTCCAGTTGATCTGGATCTTCTGCAACCTGAGACAACCTCCCTCACTGTCCACCGCACCACCAATTTTGGCATGAGCACTTGCCTTTCCAATTGCAGATAGATTCTGTCTCTCAGAATCCCTTCCAGTAACTTGATGCTAGGCTCACTGGCCTGTAGTTCCCTGGCTTGTCCTGGCAGCCCTTCTTAAATAAAGGCACATTAGCCACCCTCCAGTCTTCTAGTACCTCACCTGTGGTTAAGCAAGATACAAAAATCTCTACCAGGGCCCCAGCAACTTTTTCCCTTGCTTCCGCCAACATCCTTGGGATTTATCCACCCTTACGCATCTCAAGACTACCAACACTTCCTCTTTCAGGATGTCACCATTCTGATTTCCCTCACTTCCATGGCCTTCTGCATGGTAAATATGGATGACAAGTATTCATTTAAGAGCTCACCCATCTCCCATGGCTCCACACATAGACAGTCACACTGATCCTTAAGGGGACCTATTCTCTCCATAGTTACCCTTTTGCTCTTAATATACATATAGAATCTCTTTAGGATTCTCCTTTACCTTGTCTGCCAAAAATACCTTTTGCCCTCCTGATTTCCTCCTTAAGTGTACTCCTACATCCCTTATACCCCTCAAGGGAGTTGCTTGATCCCAGCTGCCTATACCTGACAATTGCCTCCTTCTTTTTCCTAGCCAGAGCCTCAATATTCCTTGTTAGCCAGGGTTCCCTAATCCTGCCAGACTTGACCTTCACTCCAACAGGAACATACTGGCCCTGAACTTTCCCTATCTCACTTTTAAAAGTATCCCACTTGCTAGATATCCCTTTACCCGCTAACAGCTTCTTCTAATCAACCTTTGGGCAAGTTCCTGACTAATGCTATCAAAATTAGCCTTTCCCCAATTTAGGTGGTTAACTTGTTGACCAGTCCTATCTCTTTCCTTAACTATTTTAAAACTAATAGAATTATGGTCACTGGTCCCAAAGTTCTCCCTGACTTCAGTCACTTGCCCTGCCTCATATCCCAAGAGGAGGTCAAGTGTTGCCCGCTCTCTGTTTGGTCCATCTACATATTGCTTGAGAAAGTTTTCCTGGACACATTTAACAAATTCTGTCCCATCTAATCCCTTAACACAACTGCAGTCCCAGTCAATATTAGCAAAGTTAAAATCACCAACTATTACAACATTATTATTCCGATAGCTACCTGCAATCTTCCTACATACTTGCTCCTCTAATTCCTGCTCTTTGTATGCCGATAGTACAATCCCATCGAAGTGATCACCCCTTTCTTATTTCTACCCATATAGCCTCACTGACTTTCCCCCAGGAATATCCTCTCTAAGTACTGTCATGATGTCCTGCCAAATCAAAAACACAACTCCCCCCTCCCTCCTTACCTCCATCTCTATTATACCTGTAGCATCTGTACCCCAGCACATTGAGTTAACAGTCCTGTCCATCCCTCCACCATGTTTGTAATAGCTATAATATCACAATCCCAGTGCTGACACTGGGAACCTGTTTCAGGACTCTGGTGGCTCTCATGAAGGCCCCGACCCACTTACAACCACCCTACCCCAATCACCCTGTGGAAAACAACCCCAACCTACAACCCTCATCTGACCTCCCCCTCCATACCATACTTGAACATCCACCCCAATCGTCAGTCTTCCAACTGACCGCACCCCCTTCTGCCTCCCTTATTGATTCCTAGAAGTCAGTGCTCACTCTGAAAACCCTAATGGCTTCTGACTCAACCACAGGCAAACAATCTTGGTCCAACCCCCACTACCGAGCTACTGACCTGACACTTGTCGTGACACTCCTTCTGATCCTCAGCAACAGATCAAGGTTACAACCATTCCCCGGCCACCCCTGATGGCCTTACCAAATCTTCCCTCCAAGTCCTGACATCTCCAACTAATGCCCTGAAACTTCCCTCCATCCATGTGGGTCTTTCTCCCCTGCACTTCAGTCACCATTACTCCCCATACACCTGTACTTGAAGCCCAAGTAAAGGACTTCACCCTCTGCTGAATTTTGAAGGAGCAAGTCCTAGAACAAAGTGTACACTGTTTCACTGCATACTACCCAACAAAGAATCTTATTCAGCACCATTCAATTCCTAATCCCCTGTCCTGCATTTATGTCCTCGTGTTTTCATCATTCATTTGAACATTACATGCCTCACTTTATCATTCTGTTACATTCTGGAGAGGGAAGCAGAATTCAACATCTAAAGATTGAGCATTATGAGAGGGCAATGTGCAAGAGAGGGTCAGGGAATGGAATTAATATGAGAAACACATCCTTCACACAATACAGGCATGGCACTGGTCTTTCAGATAGACGTAGACAGGATGGTTCCCTTGCATCTCCCACCATGGACTCTGTTGACCGTCTGGTTCACTAATGCCCTTCAGGGAAGGACATCTGCCACCTTTATCTGGTGTGGCCTATCTGTCACTGCAGACTCATTAACACAGTTGACTCTTAACCAGCTCCTCAGTTCAGGGGCAATTAGGGATAGGCAATACACGTCAACATTGCCAATGCTATCCATATCCCATGAATGAACGAATAAAATATATTGAAAGCGGGCTTAAATTGGGAACATGTAAAATTTACTGCTGCAGTTCCACAATGCTTGGAAAAGTGGGAGTGCCAGTTTATAATACCTGTACTGCTTGTGGTTCAGAGAGAGTAGGGCTGCTGCTACCATCTTCTCAAGGAAGCATTTAAGCCCCTCACCTGAACAGGCAGCTTCTCCCAGCCACACCAATCCTCACCCACCCCTCAGCACCCAGATCACCAATCTTCCTCTCTTCCATTTCTCTGAGGTCCAGCTGAGCCCTCTTCCACTGGTTTTTCTTGTCAGCCGCTGGCTTGGTTACTTGTTTTGCGCCATGCAAGGCAGCAAACTTATCATAAAAAGTCCTGCTGAGATCCTTATATTAAATTGGACATGTTGTAAATTCCACTTGCTTATTGGGTTCTTCAGTCAGTTTTGGTAATCATTCATCTTCTTTAAACTTCCGTTAAAAATAAGATCAGTGCATTTTTAAAGGATACCAGAGTTCGTTAAAGAATAAAAATATAATACCCTGCTTTCCGTTGCGTTTATTCTAGGAGAAAGCACCCTCATTACTTTGACAGAAGTAGAAATAATAAAATGATATCCATGTTATGGGTTACTTGTTAGAAGAAAATAATTGATAATTATGGTTTTGTCCAAAATTTTATGACAAAATTTACTTCTGTCTTTGTCACACTTCAATAGAAAACAGAAATATCTTCCATTTCCTACGAGCTATAATACTAACATCAGAAAAGGGCTGATAATCAGGAGGCTGAGGGAGTTAGAGTGTGATTCAGGGAGACCAATACCGACATGAGGAATCTTCAGGTGAATTCCTAATGATGGGCTCAGCATATCTCCCATGACCTCAGCACTGCTGAGGGACAAAACTAGTCAGACCACAGGAGGGAACAAATGAAGATTGAAAGAACATCACAGACCTTTCAGTGATGCAAGATGGAAATAACAAAGCACCCACATACATTTACAGATAGATCTTTCCTTGTCTTTATCTAATTCTCTTGAATGAAGACGTAGTGAGATAGTACTGTGTGTATTACATCTTCTGGCAGTACAGATGACAGGACAACACAGATGAAAAACATGGGAGGGCAGAGTTTTTTTTTAAGTGCTGCTTAAACAGATCTGATGTTTCAGGTTTTTAAATTACAGCCTTGGCAGGTTGTCAAGAAAAACATAATGTCTGTTTAAAAAAAGTAACTGAAGAAGCATTTTAAAATTGGAGTAAATGAACTGGTCGTTTGAAGGAAAAGGATTGCTGAGTTGCTAACAGATGCAGAACTAATGAGAGTTTCTGAATTGAATCTCCAAGACTCCTGTTGTCAGTAAAACTCTGTTCTAACCGCAATGTGCCACGTACAATAAAATCCACATGGGGCATTAATCGGATTAGACATACTAATCACTTACCCATTCAGCACTCCAAAGCCCAAACAGGTGAAAGGGTTAGCTTTTTCAGCTATTACTGTTTCCTGATCAAGGGTTTAAATTAATTATATCTTGCTTTTTTAAAATCCTTTCTGCTCTTAAAAGTATTCGGTTCTGATGTCACATGTCGATGCAACAGCAATCAGTGGGTTTACTGAACCTTCTTAAAGAGGAAGAGACAGATCCTGATAACAAAGATGTGCTTCATAGTTTCCTGGCACATTTATCAGCTTCCCAGAAAGCTGGCAGTGTTAATTTCCAATGAGGTCTGAAAAAGCTTAACCAAACAATCCCTGTCAATCTGTCTGTACATTTTTGCCTCTAACAATTTCAAATAACCTGCTTATTAAATAAAGGATTGGTTTGAAAACTTATCTTTGTGTGGGTAATGGAAAATAAAAGATGGATATTGATTTTGGAGGTCAACAACCCTTTCAATACACACACACAGACATACACATACACGCACTCCTGACTAGGTTTCAAATGGCCTTGTAGAGTGGAGCCTTTGTCCACACCTTAAAAGGCCATTAATGTAAGGTGCACAGGGTTTGAAGCAGCAACTCATTGCTGGTGTTCCCACAACAGAAGCCTTCTTTGGGATTCGGTGATTGGTCAAGAGAATTGCATTGGGTTACATCAATTGAGTTGGACGACTCAGAGAGACTACTGAGGCCCACTTTAGGTTTAAGCCTGGGATTGAAACCAAGAAGATATGAAGCAGATTTTCATTTTCATTTTTATAATGGTCATCACCTACGTAGCAGCAGCAGACTTCCCTCAATGAGTGATACATTATATGAACCAGCACCCGCAGAAGGCAGCAAAATTGTGGGAGTTCTCACTGTAACCAGCAAACTTCAGTGGTATCAGAGAAGTACGCAATGGATAAATGTATTTACACCAAAATAAAGCACAATGTTTTCTGGAGCTGAAATTTTAAGTTGATATGAAAAGTTCTGTTGGATTTGTGACCTGCGGTCTTGACAGTATACCTGATGTAACCTGTAAATTTTCAGACATTAACAAAAGGCGGGTGGTTAAAATGATAAGTCCAAAGGGAGAGAAGTGTAGTCGAGGGACAGACGTGGAGAGCTGGCATCTCAATGACAACCAAAGGAAGGATGTGGACAGCTGACACTTCAACACCAGATGAAGAAGGGCATGGAGAGTTGGCATCTTAATGACAGCCAAGGAAAGGTGGGGAGAGTTGGCAACAACACCAAAGAAGGACCAGGATTGGTGGCATTTCAACAACAACTGAGAGGGACATGGAGATCTGGAACCCACACCTCAAGAACGGCTAAGGTAGGAGAGGCCCTATAAAAGGGCTGAGAGGATGATGGAGTGAAGAGGTACCTCAACAACAGCTGAGAGAAGGACAGGAAAAACTGGCTGATCATCAACAGTTAGTGAAAGATGTAGAAACCTGGCACCTCAACAACTGGGAGAAGGACTCAGGAGAACAAGCACCTCAATAAGAGCTGAGAAAGAATGTGAAGAGGTGGCACCACAAATACTGCTGGGGAAAGAGCAGGGAATGCCAGTACCTCAATCACTGCTGGGAGACGGCACGAATAGCTGGCACCACAACTGCTGAGAGAATGAAATGGGCAGCTGGCACCTCATCAAGAGTTGGGATAAGGAAAGGCACAAGTGACACCTTCGTGAGAGTTGAGAGAAGGACGTGTGGAGCTGGCATCCCTACAACAGTGGCTTGGCCCAAAGCTACTTTTAGAAATCAGCCATTAGTTTTGTGATTGACTGGTTTTCCTGTCCCCCATTAAATCCAGCTGGATCTCAAACTCTGTCATTGCTCTTTCCCTGTTGGGTAAAACTGCTGGGCAGCAGCTCTCCCCTGTTTTCCTGGAGCAAAAATAATCCTAAACATATCCACTGAAGCTCCTGAAGCTCACACCTCTGCCTTCCTTCCACCACAGTCCCTGACCTCATGTTAGCATAGGAGTTTATGGGTCCAGATATCCTTCAATTCTTGCTCGTGATGGCCGGACGGAGTCCGATTCCATCTCTGTAACCTCAGACCGTTCTTGGTGGATCCATATTTCCTTTCCTGTGGCCTCAATGGACACCAGTAAGGTAAGAACTTTATGCTACCCATCTCCCTCATTCTCCTCCTCTATTAAATTATCATACCATAACTATTAGGAACCTAAATTATACATTGACTATAAAGCTCAGATGTGTGGAGCACTGGCTTCCATTTTATACTTGCATTTCTTTGTTTCAATTTTTGTGTAACAATGTTGTCCAACGGACTTATCTATCAAGTCTGGCTGTCATACCTGGGCAAAACTTTTAACGTTTATGTAATGTATGAAGGGAGACACCTCTTGGCAGACTTTGAAGCTGCAGTCTCTGGTCGGATTTCTGAGAAGTTTCTATGGAGGGGAAGACGAGCATTCCAACTGATGCACTGGATTGCTGATGAGTGATGCCTGAGAAATGAGGCAGAAATTGACACCACCCCCTTCCCCACAGCCACCTTTACCTTCAACCCCACCATCACAGAGTCACCTGTTCTCCAAAACCAGAGGCTCAAGAGAGAACCTTGAGAGAATGAAAATGAGAGAGTAGACAGCCCAATACATCAGGGGCACTTCCTGCCCCATCATCAAAAGTATCTACATGAGGCACTGCCTCAAGAAGGCAACATTTATCATCAAAGATCCCCAACGTCTAGGCCATGCCATCTTCTCACAACTACCATCAGGCAGGAGGTATAGAAGCCTGAAGTCTGACACCACAATCTTCAAGAACAGCTACTTCCCTTCAGCCATTCAGTTCTTGAACCAACATGCACAACCCTAATCACTACCTCAGTGTAGAAACCGAACGACTAAACTACAATGGACTTTGTTTTTTTGTTCCAGTTGTGTTCTTTCTTGTGTAATTTTGTATAATTTATGTTTAGTTTGTTTTTCTAGTGAATGTCATGTCTCTAATGCTATGTGCCTGCAACACTGCTTTTTCATTGTAACTGTGCATACATGTACCTGTGCATATGACAACAAACTCAACTTTGACTTTGAGAACCATCCAAAGGACTCAGTGCTGTCACCAGTTCAGTCAGATAAATGGGTAAGGAATCTGTGATCCAGGAGTACCAAGTCAGGGGAACTTAAATGCATATTCTTTTTCCATGCATGTTGAGGCCTGATTATAATTGACTATTTGCTGTACTTTTAGACTGAGTAATGAAGACAGGCTTCCCTATCATTTCCTTAACGGTGCGCACCTTCATTCTATTGAAGCTGCATGGCAACATAGCCAGTCCGAAGGTGGTACAAAAGCAGAACCAACTGCAAAGCGTAATATAAGTTATCTCAGGAATGTAATACAGCATTATCTTATCATTGATATGAGACAAAGGAAGGTGTTGCAGCAAAACAAAAAAATGCACAAGTTAAACACAAAGGCATATTTTTCTCTGTTGCCTGAGGGTGTAAATAATCAGCTTGGTGGAACACAGATGAGGAAACTGGGATGGCTCTGTTCTATCCACCTCACTGATATTCTCCTTTTGACTCCTCTCCTGGGATTATTTCAGGCTATCAGAATAAGCAAACTCTCTACTTCTCACCTTTGGGGATTTGGTTTGATACCTCTTTCATGAGACCAGTTTTAGGTATTTCAGACCCAGTTTCTGGGGGCGAATGTGCCCACAGCACAGACCAGTTTGGCTCCAACTTTACAATCTCACTCTCAGAGGATGAGAGCAAATTGCTGGCAGTATCTGGATCTAACTGTGTTGAATCTGGCACTGTCTGATGCAAACTCTAGGTGTTCAATACCATGCCTCTTACCTTTAATGAACACATTAAAAAGAAGACAGTGGCATGGCATTTTCAAACTGTTTCCTGTTATCTTTTAATGCTTAAAATAAAACTTAATTTCCTCTTTCTCTATAACTACATAATCTGAACCATTGAATTGTAGCCTTGTGCAGGGCGATGGTATAATGTGTTCGATATACTTACCTCGTGAATGAGATGAGGTTGGTATTCAGTTTTCCCAGGAAAATACTTACAAGGTTAGCTAATTCCATTAGACAACATGAAACCAAGCATTTAAACTGCATGAAGCAGTAAACAGACTGGTAAGTGCATTCCAGACAGCTCCAGCTGAGAGAAGAAAATCAATAGTTTGTAAGGGAAGGGTTTTCAGCAAGATAGATTATCTAAACTGTTATATCACAGACCCTTAAGATCAGCACATTCTCCAACTGCCGAAAGAGACAGCATGCCACTTCATGCCTATTAGTGGCAGCTTTCAAACAGTTAATAGTATGAGGCATTTATTATATAATCATCTCTAACATCATTTATACTGTATATGTCATAGAAAAAATTAGCTCCAATATGGCAGTATCTCAGTATATGGAGGTTGAATAATTATGCATGGAATGAAATTGTTCTGGGCATAGGGAGGGATAGAGACAGAGAGAGATGGGAAGGACAGGGTAAAGGAAGGGACAATGGAGAAAAGGAAGGAAAAAGGAAATGTTTGGAAAAAGGAAAAAAGAAATCTGCATTTCAGGACTTGTATGCTTCTTAGCCAATTAACTACTTACCAAAGCCCCAAAAACAACAGTGAAACACCAACCAGATAATCGGTATCTTCATGTCTCACATGTAACGGCTTCAAAATAAGAAAGTGAACTGCAAACATTTGTGGCCACTGTCTCCAGAACTGGAGCAGGAGACTGCAGCCTTAGCTGGGACAATATGAAGAAGAACCACTCCCTCCCCACTCTGCTTTCCCATATAAAGACAGTAAAAAAATATCCTCTGCTGATATTTATAGGTCTGGTTGGCCAGACAAGTCTGCATGTCCACAACAACAGGAAGCTAGCAGGGGCTAAGATGAAGGTGACCCCCATCACTGATGAGACCATACCACCATCGCACATGCACGACTTACACACAATGCTGTCCAGGCTGTAAAATATGTACTGAAAAAGGACACCAGACCCCTCTACCTTGTACAATAGAGGAGAATTTTTAAAAGTGGCCGCCTTGAGATGGATCAGTCTGACCTTATATTAATCCTCTTGGCTGCATATTTGTCAGCTATAAATCAAGAAATTAATCAGCAAGTCCCAGCCATGGACATATTAGTAAATATTGAGACTACCTTGTATTAACCACTGGGATTGGGGAGAACCAACTTTCTGAGACAGCGGCTCAACTTCATTAGGAGTTTGAGGAGATTTGGTACGTCACCAAAGACTCTTGGAAATTTTCTACAGATGTACAGTGGAGAACATTCTGACTGGTTGCATCACCGCCTGGTATGGAGGTTCCAATGCGCAGGATTGAAAGAAGCTGCAGAGGGTTGTAGACTCAGCCAGCTCCATCACGGGCACAATCCTTCCCACAATTGAGGACATCTTCAAGAAGCGATGCCTCAAAAAGGCGGCATCCATCATTAAGGACCCTCACCATCTGGGACATGCCGTCTTCACGTTACTACCATCGCAGAGGAGGTACAGGAGCATGAAGACCCATACTCAACGTTTCAGGAACAGCTCCTTCCCCTATGCCATCAGTTTTCTGAATGGTCCATGAACCCATGAACACTACCTCATTATTCCTCTTTTGCACTACTTATTTATTTTTGTAACATATATTAATTTCTATGTCTTGCACTGTACTCCTGCTGCAAAACAACAAATTTCACGATATATGTCAGTGACAATAAACTGATTCTGATTTCACAAAGTCTTGGCCAGTATCAAGCAGAGGCCCACTAGTAGCCCAAACAGTATCACAAACAAAGTCGTAACCCAGAAGGGAAGGGGAGGGAGGGTGGGGTGCGGAAGGGGTTAGGATGGGTTATCTTACCAGATTTTGACAACTTGATCCTAGTGATACTAAAGACATTTAAAATGGTAACTGGCACTGAAGTTTTTGATGCTAGAAAGATAGAACTAAAAAAGGCATGTTTATGAGAAGAATCTAGCTTTAGTTTGTATCAACATCTGCCTGGATATTGCCTGGGCATTTTTTGTTTGAAAATAAGTTTTTAACATGTCTCCACTTGTTGTGTCTTGTGTCAATTGCTGTTCTCTTTACAGCTGAAAGCTTTTAACCCTTTGTAGTTTTGTCTTTGTTGGTGGAAGCTGTCAGTTCTGTATGTGTACATACTTTTTTTTGAGTGATGTTTTGGTTTGGAGATGATTTAAAAGGTGTGAATGTTCTGTCAAGTTAATGCTTGACTTTCAGAGATAAGATATGACTACGAAGTCTAAATTTTAAGTTACAGAATCTGTTTTATTTTAAGTAATTGGGTTACAACTAGAAATTGGTTTCATTTTCTTCAGTTTAAAGTAAAATTAATGAGTGATATTTATTTTTCTCAAGCAATATTAAGTTTTACTTCCAGTTACAATGTAACCTAAAGGTACCTAAAGAAAGAAGGAAAAGATTATGTAATTTAGTGAACTTTGTTGCTAAGTATTAGTCCTTTCCTGTCTTCCTCCTTTATTTAAAATCATGTTTCAGTTAATAAAGTATTGACTTGAATTAAACTTGAAAGAAATGATAAAGAACAAGATTCCACACACATATCTGCAAATCTGGCTAATGTAGTGACTAACTTTTGAATCAAGCTTTGAAAGTTACAAAGAATGAATAAACAAGTGCCAATGACTTCTAGGAATCACAAGAGGCATAGCAAGAGATTGAGCAGTTTCGAGAATTTAAGAATTTATCTGAACACCTTGTGACAATTTGAATTTAAGACTTTGCCTGTCAGAACTGAAGTGTTTAGAACTGTTATTTTCCATTCTAGCAAGGAGAAATTTACTTAAGTCTATGGAAATGATCAAGTCTTGACTGAAAAAAATTAAACTACACATCAAGGAATAAACATTTAATTGGAAATAATACTGAACGTTGGCATAACCTGTCTGTTCAACAATGTTTAGATTTGGGGCTTTGAAATACACTATGCACCATATACTTTATGACATTTTTGGAACACTTTCAGGATTGAATTAATTTAAAAAAGAATTTGCTAGCAACTAGGACCAAATGGGAATAACTGATAATAAACTTGTTATGAAAATACTGTATTGAAAAGTAAAAGTTTTTCAGAGCTCCTGAATAAGATAACCACAAGCAGAGCAATTAAACAACAAAGTGGGAAGCTTTCCAAAACTGATATTGCTTTGGATTCAGTTTTGGAACTGAATAATTCCAATTTTGGTATAATTTATAAATAGATATCATTAGATTTTTTTTCAGGAGAGTTATTGTTAAGGAGAATTAAGTCATTAAATATTGAAAATCAAAAAAATCAAAAAACGGCAGATCCTGTTAATTTGAAATACAAAATGAAAATTTTGGAAGCACTTACAGGTTAGGCAGCATCTGTAGAAAGAGAAGGAAAGTTAAACACTTCTGGTCAAAGATGCTTCATCAGAGTTAATTAATTACTTTGTTTTGGAGAGGTTTTTCTGCATGTCCATGAATATTTTAAAAGAACAGCCTTTAATAACTTGACCACAACTTGAGACAGTGAATCATGGAAAATCAGGCAGAGATCTCTAGACTCTCTTTGTTCTTTAAATATCAGTTAAAAGCCCAAGCACGGTTTCCATTGGATCAAGTACGTGGCATGATACTGAGATGCTGTGCTGAGTGAGCAAATTTGATTGGTAGCATATAAACAATGTACCTGCTGAAATGCATGGTTAATTTGCACTGAGGAAAAGTCTTAGACACGCTCAGTTTATTGACAATAATTTCCCATAAAGTGATTAACGTGGCACAGGAGAGAGAGATGCAACTGCCTAAATCATCAAGGCACTGACATATACTCCATAGATAAACTGATTTTAAAACACATGCGTATTTTTCAGGGAATCTCATTTGGAAGTAAAAAGATACATGGAGTTTCAAATGAGACAACTGAAGGTTAAGGAGAGATAACGCTTCACAATAATCACTCATGGGATGAATGCATGTTTATAAATGAGCATTAAAAAAGTTTCATGTCCGTACTCACAATGAGGAATTTAGATTTCCTTTGCATGTGTAATTACAGCAATTAATTTAGAAATTAAGGAGCGCAACAAGCAAGTTGAAAAAACAACTAGATTAATCAAGGGGTGATTGTAAGAACTAGGTATCACTTTCTCCAGATGGTTTAAAATTGAGGATTTTAGTTCCTTTATTAATAAAACAGTAGAAGTTAGGTTACAAGCCAACAGGCAGGATTATAATCAGAAAAGTTGATCTGCTCAATACTTATAACACAGTATTTAGATAAATTGTGACAGAGGAAAGGACGCTGCAAAGGAAAGAGAAAGAAAAAAGAAAAGCTGCTTTTAACTTAAAAGTTATTTTAACTTAAAAGGGTTAAAAAGATGGTTTCCAGCTGAAGCTTACAGAAGCAGGTTGAGTGTGGTACCATGTTGCCCACATTCCTCTTCAGAGATAATGAAATATACTGTGATGTTAACACAGTGGGAGAAATATGGGTTCTAGACATTCTGGCAGATAAAGAGGATCGATATATTTAAACGTGTGCCTTCAGGAAGAATCTAAACAGTGGGAGTATGCAGACAAGAAATGGAGAGGTGACTTGAGCAAGAACAGAGGCAGGGGAAGACATGAGAAAGACAATTTGACAATTAGCTCACCAAGGAGGAGCTCATTGGGATACCTGTCAGTTTGTGGTTGGTCCACTGGTGATTATGTTAGTAAGGGGCCCTCTGAAAAGGTACTTCAGTTGATGCATAGAAGGACAAAAGAGGAGGGCAGCAACAAATCCTCAGTGGAACTAATACTGTCCCTGGCCTGCCTTGGGTGGCATTTTGAGTAGTTCAAGAAGGCAACCAAGGCAAAGGTCTTATTGATCTCTAACCTGCTGCTCCCCTCCAGAAATGAACCTGACAACCATGTTGCAGATTTCTTGTCAAAATGACTGGGGCCAACATCAGTTTTGAGTCATCTCATATGTCTTGTATTGTTTCTTTATGTGCAGTATGTATTGCTTCTTTATTACCCAATAAACACACTACCTTGTAATCCTGTCTGGGTATTTTGCATTAAAATAGAAGCAACCTCTTACTTTTCTGCTCCCCTCACTATGATCCTTTCCCTTTCAGAGAGCTAATAATTTTAACCTAGCAAAGTGGAGGCAACTGATCAGCTAGAGAGCACTGAAGAAAGCACACTGTTATTCCAGCTAATAGTCTTAGCCAGCACACCAGAATTTGACACAGCACATACTGCAAAGGTTGCCATAGAATTCAGACCAGCAAGTAATGAGTTACTAAATTAGCTGTAACACTGAGGTCCTATTTAGCAATATTCCATTAAATCAGCCTTGCAAGCTGGTCAACATCACTATCTGCCTCTCCTGCATATTTCATGGGGGATTGTCTCATATTCTAGCACTCTTACAACAATGTCAGCAGAGATGAAATGCACTAAAATGAACACATGTATTTAAAATTCCAGCTCCTGTAGCCCAGTACATTTTTGCAACCCTACAACTGTGAAACCTCTGTTTTTCCGATTCTCAGTCTCTTAAGTTTCCTCAAAACTTGTCACCTTCACCAGATTTTCAGACCCCTACTAATTTCTCCCTTCCTGATTCAGTGCTCATTTTCTCATCAAGCACCCTTGGACGTTTCCTGTACCAAAGGCATGATATAAGGCATCAGTCTTGCAGGAGTTTTTTTTGTCAATAATCTATAATTATCCCTTCTCCTTGCTTGCAGCTATTGACATGCAATGGATAAATCTCCACAGGTTTTTTGCGCTGTCTGATATGATTACAGAAGTGGCAATTTTTTTGCATAAAGTTAACTTATTTTTGGTCTTGTCCACATCCATGCATATTACACTAAAGATATTAGATAGATTTCAGGAGGAGAAAACCTGACTGAATTCCTTCCTCCTCAGCCCAGCTTTACAATTGTAATACTCTGGCTACTGCCTCAACCAAAGATTTATAATATTGTGTGCTTCTCCTCTCTTGCTGTCCCAGCTCTGCAACAGATGTCCTAATCAAGCCTCCAATTAGTATTATTCATGCTGAGCGTTATCAACTAATTTTCCCTCCTCTTGGCAATGCCAAATTATACAGATCACTCACATTCATTTTCATAATGCGGGTGATCTCCCAGGCTTATCAAGCCTGGAATTGGATACTTGCAGGACAGTGAGGCAAAATATTGTCTGTAAGCGCAACTTGAGGAATAAACAGTAAAATGAAAGGGTTGCTGCCACTTAAGAGAACAATAGCTGCAAACAAGAGGAAAATAGTGGCTGCCTTTATTAAGATTTCTGTATTTTAACCGAGACACAAGAAATACTGCAGATGCTGGATATGTTTCTAAATTATCAATTATTGTGAAAACAAAAGTGTTTGGGAAATCCCCAGAGGGCCAGAAGTGTTCCCAATCCACTGCTGTAACATATCTGGAAATGTGGCCAAATCATGTTTCTAAGAAGTTCTGGAAATGTTTGAAAAAGAGTATCAGAATGCATCAACTTCCTTATAGGCCTTTTATGATTACTTCCTAACAATACATCCCCTTAGAACAATAGATGGTCATTTTATATGGGCATATTTACATCTCACTATTATTCTGATGCAAATGCTGAGCACTTGCACACAGCCTTGGTTCAATGGCAGTATTCATACTTCAGATTCAGAAGGTTCAAGTCCCACTCCAGGACTTGAGTGTATAATCTTAGATGGTGCTTCAGAAGACTATTGTGTTGTTGGGAAAACAGAGCTATTAACTGAATGTGCAGGTGAATAGAATAGATCCTGTGATATTATTTGGAGATGTGTGCTTGCTGTCCTGTCCAATATTTATCACTGAACAGCACTGTACCCAATTTATTGGCTACTCCTGATACTTGCGGAATGTTGCAGTATGCAGGTCTGCTCAAAGAATGTTCAAAGTGCAATATGTTATTAAATAGTATTAACATCTTTCAAGATATAATATGAAAATACCATATCAGGTTTATTAGGCTCAACCAAATGGGAACTCTTTTTGCCTCCTCCTGTAGGTCACCACTGGAATTATTTTTCTTTGTTTTTGCTTTGCTGTAGTTGTCAGTCTAAAACAAGTGTATTAGGCAGAGAGCTTAACAATGAAATTTGGACTTTAGTGAATAAGGCCATATGAGAGGAAATTAATAAAAAATGTTAAAATTAAAAGTGCTATATTTAAATCCTGGAAGCCTTTATCACAAAATAGGTTAATAAATGGCAAAAATAAATGTCAATGGATTCAATTTAATGGTTATTACTGAGACATGACTGCAGGGGAAATAAAAGTTGAAAACCAAATTTTTCAGAATACCTGATGTTTAAAATAGAAGAAGGGAATAGCCCTGGTAATAAAAGATGAGATAAAGGCAGGAAGAAATCAGCATGAAGAATTAGATTGACAACAAGCTATGGTGGGAAGAGTTTATTGTTCCCCTCGTGATAATTATAGTGTTGAACTGTATAAATTAGGAAATTAGAGGTACATGTAACAAAAGATAATGCAATAATCATGAGGGATGTCAACCTTCATAAAGACAGGGAACAGTAAATAGGCATAATCTTGGAGGACCAATTCATGAGATACATTTGAGGCAATTTTCAACAATATGTTGAAGAACTAACCAGAGAACAGGATATTTTAGATTTGTTATTGTATAGTGAGACAGGCAAAAAGATTGTTAAAGGAAGAATGATCATAACATGAAAGAATTTCATCTTAAGTGTGAAAATGATGTGGTTAGGTCCAAATCTAGTCTTCTGTTTGAACAAAACCATTATTGAGGACAAGAGAGACAATTTGGTAACTTGGGTAAGGCACACTGGGAAATCACATTGTAAGATAGGATAACAGATTAGTAATGTCAAACATTTAAAGAAAGCAATAATAATTCTTATGAATTATGTATCCCCTTGAGAAATAACAATGCCACCAAACCATGCTAACTAAGGAAGTCAAGCATAATATTAATTTAAAACATGAAGCTTACAATGTCATCAAAAATTGACAGGGTTCTAAAAAAACAGGAAAGGGTGATCAAAAATGACACAGGGGGATAAAACAGAATCCAAGAATAAACCAGCAAGGAATATAGCACAGATTACAAGATTACAAGGGAGAAATCTTCATGGTAGATGAATAATAATGAGAAGAAGGAAGTCTTGTCCACAAATTCATGCCAGATTGGCAGTACAAAATCTACTGGATAGTTGCAAGAATTCATTGTATCCTGCCTCTGAAATTCATCCCTTTGACTTCAAGGGAGGAAATGCGAAAACAGGGAACGATACAGCAGATTACCTGATATCACTAGTATGGAAATTGCTAAAAAAATTTTAAGGACTGAGTTTAAGGGTGCGTGGAACCTGTGGGAGATGCTGACAGTTACACGCCAAGCTGCTGGGAATATCTTTTAGTTTGCAACTCCGACCCAAAAATGGTTGTCCCAGGCTTGAAAGCTAAACTCCATTGGTGATTTCCTGACTTTGCTCTGACTTTGAACTCTATTTGGAACTCAGCATGGGAGCATGATCTTATTACAATCCCCTAGCACTTACTTTGGAGAATCTGCCTGCTGAACCATTACCAGGTTAAACTGAGCAAAGAAGCAACAATCCCATTCATTTTAATGCAGAGGAACAGCAGCAATGAAAGAGGATAAGTAAAAGATTATTTTCATTTTTTTAATTGAGTTTGCTTTCTTTTAACTGTTTAGAAGTGTTTTAAAGTGTGTATTTAAGTTGTTTTATCTTTATTTTTACATTATTTCAAAATATTTTAATTATTTAATTAATGTTTTAATAGTTTTTTAATGTTTCAGAATGTTAAGGGACTTCAGAAGCATTTAAAATTCTTCACAGCTTTCAACATGATTGGATTACCTTGCACATAGCTCTGCTGCCAAATACTTTTGAATGTGACAGATTCAGGCACCAACACAGTTCAGGAAAAGTTAAGTCTGCAATGGGTATACACATCCGTCATTAAATAGAGGCAACATGCTTTAATGAAAGGAAAATCATTTTGACAAACGTATTTTGATGGTGTAACAACTGGATGTAGTATATTTGGATTTTCAGAAGTGCTACCCAAGAGGCTTTTAATACAAGATAACACATCATGGAATAGAGATAATTTATTAACATGGATTGAGAATTAACATGGAGCAGACAGAAAAAAATAGGAATAGACGAGTGATTTTCAGGATTGCTTGTGTGACTGATGGGGTGCCATAAGGATCAATCCTTGGGTCCCAGCTAATTACACCCCATAATAACTTAGATGAGGAGGCCAACTATAGTGGAACCATATTGCTGCACATGCAAGGCTGAGTGGGAAATAAATTGTGAGTAAAGTACTAAGAGAATGGAAAGGGGTAAAATGATAGCATAAGAAGGTGGCAGACAGGGTATAATAGGAGGAAATGTGAAATTATACATTTTGGTAGAAGAATGGGAAAGCAGAATGGTTCAGCAATTCAGCAAACTTGTGAGTCATGACAGCTGATGCATAACTGGCACTGTAAAATTTTACTGCTGATGAGGTCAGGTGAAATATTGCAGAAGTTGAGTGACTTAGCACACATAAAGGCCTTCCCTTAGGAACTTAGGGTCATTGTGGGGGTGGGGGATGCAGTTATGGGGGTTTACAGCATTGATAGCCCCAGGGTGAGGAAAAAGGAACAGACCAACACTCAGGGGAGGACAAGGATCTCAAGGATTTGGTCGAGGCATTTGGGGGTGGGGGGAGAGGTAGGGGAAGGGGGGAGAAATCATGATCAGATCCTGACAGAGGGGGCATGGGAGATTTATACCTCGTCTAGTAAATACCTGGAATTCTGTAGCATAGACTGTGGTTGCTCAGTCATTGGATATATTCTTGACAACGTTTGGTCAAATTTTGCACCTTAGATGTGTGAATAGGGGAATGTGGAAATGATGCAAGAGTTCAGACATAATGTTATTGAAGGAAAGCAGGATCAAAGCATTGTATGATCTATTTGTGTTCCTGTTTCATATGTTCTTACAATTAGTCTGATGATAATAAGGAAATCAAACCACGTTCATGCTGAATGTCTCCAGAGGCATTGATTCTGCCTTGTGTTGGTCTGTGGTGAACTAGAAACCAAGATATATTCTTCTTAATGGTCAGCTTTACCCAAATGTACCTTCATTACCTCAAAAGTATTCAGAAATAAACGTGCTTCTCTACAGGATTTATATGACATGTATTACGAACCATGTTTTAATCTACATTGAAATATCTATAACATGTGGGAAGAGACACCTAGAGTTTAGAGATAATACAAGTTAATTGGATATAAAAGCTCACTTTGACTAATAAGTTTTGTTCAGTACTGGAGCTTATTTGTTAGGCTTCAATCAGTCTTTCACATGCTGCTCTACAAGTGCATTCTCAAGAAAGATTATATTGATTAGGGTTTAATCTAAAATGGAAGTAAAGATGATTGCAATACACAGTAAATGTAAAGTTTATTGTGATCTGTAACAAAAGCAAGCCTGCACTTTAATTCACATGGTTGATAACGGTCATTACTGACATCATTTAAAAGGTATTTAGAACTTCATGGTTATCCATAATGGAAGTTAGTAAGAGCTTGTAACAGAAACAGAACTGATTGCAATCAATAACAGGGACAGACTTGGTAGCAGTCTGAGAGCATTAGAGTTTAGTACTTACTGCTGATAATGGTTCAAAAAAAGGCTAGTGATAATAGAAAATAACAAAAATAGGGTTGGTTGGTTGCTGGAAATGGTAGTACAGGTTTTGTTGTTGGAAGGAACATAAAACTATGATTATAGTCTATAAATATTGGTGCAGCAATAAAAATCTATACTACAAGGAGAGCCGATGTTAGAGTCTAAAGGATACAGAAGTAACCCTGATTCTTTGTCAAAATGAAAGATTAGAGTTCTGTTAACCAAACTATTGCTCTACAGGATTATTTAAAGTGTTATCTGTTCTACTTTAGTTTCTCAAGTTAAAACCACTTTGGAGTACTTGTAGAATAGTTAATTTCTAGGCAATTCATTAAAATAATATTATGCCTGTAGATATTACTTTAATGCCAAATTCAGTCACAATTCAGACAATATTTTCTTCTTTGGCATCCACTTGGGATTGAGGATGACTCACTCTTACTGTGGAGACCTCTGATTTTATTGGTTCTGAGGTGCTTAATGAGGCCAATATGAGGCAGGTGGGTACATTGTGAGGTGGTCCACTCCTTCCAACATTGAAGCATGGCTTCCGTGTGCTCTCAATGCATGGAGTCAAAGTTCTCAATATGATCCCAAATGCTCCCTCTCCGCTTTCAGCAGTGATAGGCCCCAGATTCCCAGGAGTCAATGGGGAAACTCAAATGTAAGATTTATGTTTTTGCAAATTGCTTATGGAAAATTTTGCGCTTATGAAGATCCTGTGTTTGTATCTCTACCGTTCACTATCAATAAAGGGCCTACTATCAATTAGTAATGAAAGGGCCTACATCATCAGGCAGCTTCCTTCCTTTGGCTTTTCTCAAGCAGGCGGCCTGTAAAATTTTCCACACATATTTGTTGCAGCCCAGACAATCCTTAATAGGGAGAACAGTATTAAAGCAGCAGTAATGTCCTATGAATTGATACTACACAGGGCATGTATGTTACATCCCTCCTTAAGATTGAAAGGCAAAAAGAAAAAGCCAACATGTAAATTATTACCTCATCTTTATATTGACAGACTATGCTCCCAGCTCAGCCCCTGATTGATTCTATTGCTGAGCAGTAATGTTCTCACACTACAGGGTTAGCAGTGTGTCCTCTGCTATTTCCAAATCCACTCCAGTCAAGCAGATCTCTGGTCATCCTGAGATGGCACTTGTTACTCTGATATGGGACACCATCCTTTATGAAGGCTTCATGTCACCCGTGGTGTCAAGTGATGAGTCAAAATTTATCATCTTCCTCACTGCAACTTTGAGTGGTGGTGGGTCCTTGGCACTCCTGTTGCAGCAGTGAACGGGTCTGCTTTTGGCTGCCTTCAGCTGTCCTCCTACACCTTTATCAAACATTTAGTTCTTGCAGCCTTTGCTGTTGGGAGTAGAGTTCTGATTCTTATCTTAAGTCTCTACACAGGACTGTTTGTCAAACCATGGACTGGGGTGCAGTACTCAAGTAGGTATCTGACTATGGTGATTTACATTTTGTCAGCAGTTCAACTTCAGTGGTCAACTTCAGTGTTCTCTGTCCTTTCATTACTCTGTGAAAAGTGAAGTGATGATGTGAACACCCAGTCCTCTGAGAACTTCACAAAGTTGTCTGTGAACTGCAGCCTATTACCTGTGTTTAGCACTTCAGTGAGGCCATTTTCAGGATACCATCCTTTGACCTTGTCACAACCATTCATGAGTTGGTGTTTTCCAAGCAGTCTCTCTTTCAGAAATCTGAAAAACAGTTATTCTACACCACATACTTTTTCCGATCTAGGTGAAACATGTATGACCTAACATTTGTCCAGGATCTGCCTGGGACTTGATGAGAGTGAAGTATTTTCTTGGTTGGTTCTTTTCTAGAAATCTGTACAGACACCACAGGACAATATTGTTGGCAGAGCAATGGCAGATAGAATTTATTCACTACAAGTGCAAGTTGATGCATTTTGGGAGGTTTAAATAAGGGTAGGATATACAGCATGAATAGTAGGCCCTCAGGACTATTGAGAAACAGAGAGATGTTGGTATGCAAGTAGCAGATCAGGTAGATAAGGTGATGAAGAAGGCATGCAGGATTCTTGTCTTCTTTCGCCGGGGCATAAAATATGAGAGCATGGAGGTCATGGTAAACTTTATACTGTAGTTAGGCCACAGCTGGAGTGTTGTGCACAGTTCTGGTGACCACACTATACAAAGGAAGAGATTGGACATGAAAGGGTACAGAGGAGGTTGCCTGGGATGCAGCACTTCAGTATGGGAAGAGACTGGATAGGCTGAGTTTGTTTTCCTTGGAGCAGAGGATCCTGATGGAGTGATACAAAATTATGAGGGGCACTTATAGGGTAGATAGTAGGAAACATTTCTCCATTGCAGAGGTGCCTATAACCAAAGAGCATAGGTTTAAGTTAAGTGGGGTAGGAGATTTAGAAGGGATCTGAGGATGGTGTTTTTCAGCTAGTGGATGAATGGAATCTGGAACACACTGCCTGAATGAGTATGGAAGCAGACACTCTCACAATATTTAAGATGTATCTGGAGAGCACAAATGGCCAAGGCATAGCAGGCTAGAAACCAAGTCCTGTTAAATGGAATTGATATAGATGGATACTAGATAGCTGGCATCAATATAATGGGCTGAAAGGCCTGTTTTTGTCTGTAAGACTCTATGACAAGATCAGTTTTTGCATGCAGAACATCAATAATCTTTGCTCTACTCACGTCTGGCAAATTGTCTTGCATTGTCTTCATAGGACAATGACTACCCTTCAGAGCACAGCTAAGGTTTTTTGGCTCTCAGTGAATTCTTAGTTTGCCACTTAATTTCTCAATCTACGGCAAACTGAATACACTGGGGATAGGATGTCTATTGGGACTGCTTTCTCTGCCTTTATCAGTCTCACCAACGCAACTTTAAGAGCCACTGAAACAAGCTTCAGAAGCTGCGCTGCCATCTACTCTCTCGTCTCAGATTAGATGGTACTTGCCTATGGATTCCAGGTTCTGAGAAAAAAGTATCAGCAAATTCACCTGTATGGTGCACGGCTGAAACAATTGTTTGCAGTCTTCACGATCCTGTCACGATGCATCTTTATCAGTCCCATCTGTTGTGTCGTACAATTCCAAGTGTAGGAGCAACATCTTTCAGGTCTATTACGATTAAATCAACATCTCACCCCCTCTTGATTCTTTGTGATCTTGTTTGTTTTAACTGCATCAGTTGAAATTAATGATTTGATTCAGGAGGACGTCGCATGTTACTCTAGAGTCAAGTTGAGGTATTGAGTATAGGAGTCAAGAAGTTATAATGCATCTATAGAACTCTGGTTAGGCTGCATTTAGAGTATTGTGTGCATTTCTGGTCACCTCACTGTAGGAAGGATGGCGAGGCTTTAGAGAGGGTGCAGAGGAGGCTTACTAGGATGTTACTAGGATGCTTGCTGTATTAGAGGGCATGTGCTATCAGGAGAGGCTAGACAAGCTTGGGCTCATTTCTCTGGAGCGGCAGAGACTGAGGGGTGATCTGTTGGAAGTGTATAAAATTATGAGGGGCAAAGATAGGGTGGACAAGCAATATCTTTCTCCCATTATTGAGCAATTCAATACCAGAGGGTACGCATTTAAGGTGAGAGGGGGTAGGTTCAGAAGAGACGTGAGGGGTATGTTTTTTACACGGAGAGTGGTGGATGCCTGGAATGTGTTGCCTGATAGGGTGGTGGAGGCAAATTCAGTGGGGGCTTTTAAGAGGGGCTTGGGTGGGCACATGAATGAGAGGAAAATGGAGGGAGGCAAACTAAGTCAATTCTGTGGAAGGAATATCACTGGATATCTCTACACTCAAATATTGGCTGGTGCAAGGGCAAGTAATGACATTTCATAGAACATAGAACAGTACAGCATAGAACAGGCCCTTCAGCCCACAATGTTGTGCTGACATAGCTAATCCCTCCTACCTACAGAATTCCTGCTGTAGAATGGATGTAAGAAACAGGTAATGGTCAACTGCTTCATTTCTGAACACATTTGATTATATAGAGAAAATAATGATGGTGATGATATGAAATAAAGACAGAGCATTCTGGAAACACTCAGAGTTTAGACAGTATCCATCCAAAACCATAGTCAAACCAGCCAATTTCTCTTTCCTCAGATACTGCCTGACTTGCCGAATGTTTGCAGCATTTTCTGTTTTTATTTCAGGTTTTCAGCATCTGCGGTGTTTTATCTTTCATTTATGGATGATAAGATGAGCTTTGTAAAAATTGCAGATTTGACCAAACAATTTTTAATGTAATTCACAATATGCAATACAATCCCTTCTCACCTCAATGCAGATGTCAGCAGTGAAATATTGTAATTATTTCAGCAGTTCTTTGAAATCCTACCATAAATAATCATATTGTCACAAGACACAAATTTGAATTGCAATTTTCAATTAAACACTTCCCAAGCAGAAATCATTCAGAGGCTTATTTGAACATAATCAATAAATATCATGTACTTTGGTGAACTTGCACAAACAATAGTCTACACTTGGGGATTGTAAGGAAGTATTTAAAGATCACAGAACTTTGTGTGGTACACAAACAGACATATAAAATGTACCCATTTCTATGCTCGTAAATCTTGTCCAACCTAATATAATGGGATATTTTTTCCTCTTTAGTCACCGGATATAAATAATTTTATAGAGAAATATCAGATGGGATGGTCCATAACATTGAACCTAATTTTCCACTCATTCATTAAGCAGATGGAAAATCAAATCTACCAGCATGTTCCCTACCCTACCCAGTTTTCCATTGATAGATCCATTCATGCAATATTTTACATTCAAGTCAATGTTATATCTGATGATCAGATGAAGTGTCTCGACCTGAAACCCTATTTCCCTCCACGGATGCTGCCTGACCTGCTGAGTTCCTCCAGCATCTTGTTTGTTGCTCCAGATTCCAGCTCCTGCACTCTCTTGTGCCTCAATATCACACCTGTAAACTGTAGAAAAACTCTTTAGCTAATTAATTGGAGTTCTTTTGAAGTCAACCTCCAATGTTGTTGGATAATAACTTCTGAAAATTAAAGAAACCAAAATGCAAAGGACTAATAACAGCACAAGCTGATTGTGATGGAGTTTTGCAGAAGTGGTGCCTTCCCACAGTGCTCACTACAGCTGTGGGAAGGAAACATATTGGCCCAGATTCTGCTGCGTCAGGCTCACCACCTGCATTTGTCACTCCAAAACGCACTTGTCCCATGTCTAATAAGTTTGAATCCATAAGGTGAGATTTGCCGGCTAGAAGAATCCTGATCCCTATCATTGACTTCCCAAGCAACAACAGGACCTTGTGTGACATAATCAGGTTATACACGAGGCCTAGAACAAGCCCCATCCAAAAAGTGCTGAGAAGACCTTTGATAGATAGCACGGACAACATCACCAATTTTGCCAATCTGTCAATGAAAATCTAGAAATGTAGATTCTGGAAATTTGACAGAAAAACAGAAAATACTGCAAACATCAGTAGGTCAGGCAGCATCTGTGGAAGGCTCTTTCTGTCAAATCTGTCAAGCTTTCAGGATGCATTGTTCAAAAACTATTGAAATTAAATAAACAGTTTAAACATCTTAAAAATTAAGATATTTTAATAAATAAAATAGCATTACCTAAAACCAGTTAACTACATTTTTAAATAATTGTAAGCATTACAGCAAACACAAATAATCATTTAAAAATAATAATTTCCTTTATTTACCTTTTTTCATCTCAGCTATAAATCTCCTTTGAAATAAAAGGGCTTACAAACACTTAGTCAGAATCTATGAGCAGATTTATGACCGTGAATGCTGGGCCTTTCAGGAAGTTCCTGCTCCATTTCTGGATGTTAGAGATTCACAGAAACACACAGCATGAAACCAGGCCCTTCAGCCACTGAGTCCATGCCCGCCGTTTATGTGGGTATCCAGTGACGGAACAGAGGCAGATTCAGCTGCTGCAATTAGTCTGCAATTCCAAATTTCTGCTTTCAGACACACATGCACTGAAGGCCCGAACTTGCAGAACTATTGGTATTTCCCTGGAAGGATTTGCACCAATAAGAAAGCGTGCAAATGATTAGACTATAATGGCTAAATTATGCTGGCTACGGTCAGTAATTCCGAAGGGAACTGCCTGTGTTCAGTAACTCTGCTCCATCATTGGAAGCCATGGTGGCGAACAGTGGAGCTCATTCTTGCTGGGCTTCTCTTCCATCCTGTCCCAGATGAAAATCCTATTCATTTGATTTACAGGAAACTTTATTTCATTTCTTTTTCTTAATTATCTTAAAAATTATCCACAACAACTTTAATCTTCAGAGCTTTAAAATTTATTAAGATAACTCACCATTTTCCCAAGAGATGCAAATCCTTCCCCAACTTTGTCCCCTATTAAAGCCTGTCTGAGCCTTCTGCAGTGAGGCCTTGGTGGTGCCCTGAGGCCTGGTTGCCTCTGAGACCTCTCTAAACCTTGATGCTTGACTCTCTGGTACTGAGAACCAACTCAATCAGCCCTCCACATCCAGCCCAGGTTAAATCCAATTCAATTTGGCCCAATATTTAGAAATAGTAAATTTATGCTTCGGAATGTCTGACCAGAAAGTGGAAACAAACAAGGTAGAGTAGCAACACCTTTGGAAAATGTTGAAGCCTATAGTTAGGTACTTGGAAATAGTATTCAAGAGCCTTCAGAAAGGGAAAGAATCTGCTGGGTTAAACGTGTTGGTCTTTACCAGTGCTGACTGCAAGGACATTAATGGCCATCTGTTCAGACAAGTGCAATAAAATTCATGGAAGCAGAAAAACAAAATGGTGCTGTATCACAGCTGTCATATCTCAGCAATGGCCGTAGAGTATGCAGACATTAGAAAGGTATAAGATGTCAGCAGTGACTCAGTTCTAGCATGTTAGCCTTTAAGCCAGGAGACTGTGGGTTCAAAGCTCTAAGAAACACTATCAGGATGTAGGTGTTTCAATAGTATGCTGAGGAAGTGCTACACTGTGGGAGGTGAGGGTCTTTCGGTTGAGATGCTAAAATGAGATCCCCTCAGGGTTCTCAAATGCACGTACTAGATGAGGTGGCACTAACAGGAGAGTTCTGGCCAATATGTTTTCCACAACCATCATTCCTAGAATAAAATTACCTGCTAATTTACCTCATTGATCTCCATGGCAGTTTGCTATTTTTAAATTGTCTCCCACATTTCTTGTGTCATTATATTTCAAAGAAAATCATTGGCTGTAAAGCATTTTTTCAAGTTCCAAGAAAAGGCACCACATAAATACAAGTACCTTCCTTTTGCCAAATCACCTGAAGAAGATTTAAAGCTGTACAGATAATTTTGGTGTTCATTGATCAGGTTATCCACTGCAGAAATGTGAGAATGAATCCTTTTACAGCTGTAGTCACATTGCTGATCTGCTGGTAGTTGAATTTTATAGAAAAAGTATTTGAAAATATACATGTGTCTGGATTACTCAAGAGATCAGAGCCCAGATTATTTTTAGATGCAGTTTATGTTTAATCATTATCAGCACAATTAATGGTTATAGTTAAGATACCAAATAGTTTTACAATATAATACTTTTTATAGTATGTAAATGGTGAATGACTAAATTCTCCACATGAATTATGCTGCATGGAGCAAAGGGTTGTTTTCCCTCTCATTTTTATAGATTTATGATTCAGTGTTTACATGCCAAGGAAAGCTCATCTTATCTCATTAAAATGCTGATTGGAATTCAATTACCACTTAAAAAAACTGAATGATAAAGATTGTAGCAACTTCTGTCAATGTAACATTTACATTTGTTTGGCATTATTGACACTTATTGAATAAAGCCAATTTCCTCTGAGTACTAAAGACTAATTAAATGTATGAATCAGCTGAAGTATGTGATTGAGAAATTCCCTGTAACTGAATGAGATTTAAATAAGCACTCTACAGAAGTGTTTTAATTACACTGCTGTTTGTAGTGTAATTTTGACTGTTTAAACTATGATTTAGGAGGAGCTAATTGCAAATCATTTTCTACTGTGTAATTATTAATTACAAAATTGCAATTAGACAGCTGCTAGCTTGCACTGCAGTTGTCTATGTGCACTGATGCTGACATGATTACAGCATTACAAATTTACAGTATCACCTCACAGCAATGACTCCATTTTGAAAGAAATAACACTTCCTTCTTAATGTTTTTATATAAACCTGGATATGTTAAACAGCTTCTTAACATGTTGTTACACACTGCTAAGGGAACTATATCTGAAAATGCAGAAGAAGAAAAGACCTTTCAATCCATGACACGTACTCCCTTCGCAAACCACCACTTGCTATCATTTAGTCTCTGAATGATTCTGCACAAAACCCCATGATCTCCAAAAGAAATAAAGCAAAACACCAGAATACTGGCCCATTGACACTCTTCCACTATTTGACACTGGCATGCTGCCATTCATAAAAATAAGAGCATAGGAATTAAATGCAGGAGGGCACCATCTGTCTCTTCTAGCCTGCTCATGACTGAACTACCTCAGCTCCATTTACAAGCAATCTCCACAAACCCCTAGGTTCCTTAAATATCCAGAAATCTACCTCTGTTTTGAATGAACTCATTGACTGAGCTTCACATCCCTCCATGTAGAGATCCTCCACCAGTAAGGAAGTTTCTTCTAAACTTAGTCCTAAACGGTCTACTGTTTATTCCGATACTGTGAACCCTTCTTCTGGGCTCCTCAGCCAGGGGAATCATCCTCCCTGCATCCATCCTGTTGAGCCCTGTAAGGTTTTCCTAAATTTCAATGACACCTCCTCTCATTCTTCTAAACTCTAGGGAATAGAAACCTAATCCACCCAATCCCTGCTCATTTAGCAAACCTGCCTACCAAGGAACCAATTTGTAGAATGTTCATGGCACTCCCTCTTTGCTAGGCAGACACTTTATTAGATAAGGAGATCAAAACTATACACAATATTCCAGGTGTGGTCTCGCCAAGGCCTAGTACGTGTCATTATACCACTTGGCTTATTGCACCTGCATGTTAGCTTCAAAGCTTTCAATATCAACATTTCCCAATCTGTCACCATTTAATAAATTTGCTGCTGTTTTTTCTGCATCAAAGTGAATAACTTCATATTTTTCCTCATTATATTCCATCTGTCACATTCTCATCCACTCACTTAGCTTGTCTATACCCCCTTGAAGCTTGTTTATGTCCTCCCCTCCCCCCACACCTCCCCCCCCCCCCTTCGTAATCCCACCTTGTTCAGTATCATCACTAACCTTGCAAATATGACACTTGCCTCCACCTCCACCTCTCCCCCCCTCCCCCCTCCTCAGCTATGCTGGTGATATAGAACATGAACAGCTGGGGCTCAAGCAGCACTGAACACTACAGCATCATACTAGTCACAGCCTGCCAACCTGAGAAAAACCCATTTATTCCCACTCTTTGCATTCTGTCTGTTAATCAATTCTCAATCCGTGCCTGTATGTTACCTTCAATTCTATGTGCTTTAACCTTGTTGATCAACCTCTGCATAGTACCTTATCAAAAACTTAGAGGTCTAAATACACATCTTCTACTTCCCCCTTATCCATATTCACATCCTCAAGGAACTCCAATAGCCTTGTCAAACATGTCATGCATAGTGTTCAGTGGTACAGTATTGGTATTAGTATTGGTATTGGTATTGGTTTATTATTGTCACTTGTACCGAGGTACAGTGAAAAACTTGTCTTACAAACAGATCTTACAGGTCAATTCATTACATAGTGCAGTTACATCAAGTTAGTACAGAGTGCATTGATGTAGTACAGGTAAAAAAAACAATAACAGTACAGAGTAAAGTGTCACAGCTACAGAGAAAGTGCAGTGCAATAAGGTGCAAGGTCACAACAAGGTAGATCGTGAGGTCATGAGGTCATAGGTCATAGTCCATCTCATTGTATAAGGGAACTGTTCAATAGTCTTATCACAGTGGGGTAGAAGCTGTCCTTAAGTCTGGTGGTATGTGCCCTCAGGCTCCTGTATCTTCTACCCGATGGAAGAATAGAGAAGAGAGAATGTCCTGGGTGGGTGGGGTCTTTGATTATGCTGGCTGCTACACCAAGACAACGAGAAGTAAAGACATAGTCCAAGGAGGGGAGACTGGTGTCCGTAATGCGCTGGGCTGTGTCCACAACTCTCTGCAGCTTCTTGCGGTCTTGGGCAGAGCAGTTGTCATACCAAGCCGTGATACATCCTGATAGGATGCTTTCTATGGTGCATCGGTAAAAGTTGGTGAGAGTCAAAGGGGACAAACCAAATTTATTTTGTCCAAATTATTTTATCAGCAGTCGGGAGTCATTTATATCTGTGAATTACTTGGTCATTTCCATCTATACTTGCCAGTCAATAGTGTATATGACAGGCAACATCACAAGTGAGTGCAAGTTAATTATGGAATCTAATTCCTGCATCAGTTTGGGGGCTAAACAATTCAGTCCTCATTTCCCTCTTGTGGGTCCATATTCTATTTACATTATTCTCTCTACTAAGTCTTCTGCTTATCTGTAGGGTATCAATTTAAATTTGCTCTCTTTAGTCAGAGTCATAAATTGCTGACATTTCTATTATGTGTGTGACTGGGTATTTTAATGTTCCGAATCAGGTTCCTACAATCTACCAAAAAAGATAGTAAAATAAGATTAAAAATGTGTTCATACAATATTTCACTGTGTCAAGATATAAGGTATATATGGTCTTGATTTTCATAGTGAAATATGTGCAAATGAACTTGAGTGTAACTTTCAACCTACTTATAAGAGGATCCCTCTGTGCATTCTGCTCATCCTTCAAGAACAGGTAAAAAGAGGAAACTGAAACCTTGAAGGAACTGAGAAAGAGACAAATGAAGGCTAAATTTGATAGTCCTGAAAATCAATCTGGGTATCAAAATGCACAATTAACTCACAATCACTCAACTCAGTATAGATAACATATAAATTTTGTGGTGCTGGTTTTATTATTATCATAGGATTATTGCAACTACACAGCTGATAGGCTGGAATCTTGCAACTGGAGGTGAGTATTGTGAATGACCAGGAGCAGCTGAAAAGAGCCTGTATCTCTTGAAGGGATTGTGATTTGTGCCTGGAGCGGGAACTAACAGTTTTTATACAAACGAATGTAACCTGTAAAGGATGGTATATTATTTCTGAGAATGGGTTCCGACATCCCCAGGCTGCCTTGGAGACCATTGTGGAGGTGATAGAATTGCCCCAGTGTGCAGATGAGTGACAGAACCCAAGGAGGGAGGTAGGAGAGAAGTTGATGGGAATGTGGGAATAAACAAGATGTGGGTCAGGGTAGGATTAGTGAAAAAATGGGTGTTTGAGGGTCGGCACAGGCACATTGGGTTGAAGGGCCTGCTTCCATGCTGTATTCTATTGGCCAGTGTAAATTGTACCTACTGTGTGGGTGAGATGATGAGAATGTGGGGAGAATAAAAATGGAATTAGTGTAAGGTTAGTGGGTGATTGATGGTCAGCGTGGACTCAGTGGGCAGAAGGGCCTGTTTCTGTGCCGTATGCCTCTATGACTTTCTATGACTCTTCCATCTCATTATTCTCCTATTCAGCTGCTTGCCGTATGTTGCTGGTAACCAAAGACCATCCCCACTTGATGGAGAGGTTGCATAGTACAGAGGAATAAGTACAGATCTTGAAGATAGCTCTTGAAACAAACCTCCTCCAGTGTGGTTCCAGAGGAGGAAATTTTGCCTCAACTTCAATTTCTAGCTCGATCAGATTCCCATTGCCCAACAGCTACTCTTTGGCTTATCATTGTGGCTCAGATGAGTTTGGCACTGCAGACAACCACAGAAAGAAATAACAAGGCTCTTTTTAAAGTCGTTCACAGAAAATGGGTTAATTGCCAGTATTATTATTTATTGTCCATTCCTACTTCTCCTCAAGGCGGTAATTGTGTGTGACTTTCTTGAATCGCTGGAGACCATTACTTCCACAAAGCTGTTAGGTTTGGAGCTTCATTACTTTGACCCAGTACTGATAATGGAAAGGCAATTTATATCTAAGTCAGGGTGGTGCACATCTTGAAGGGGTATTTGCAGGAATTCCCATGTGCTGCAGTCCTTGTTCATCCAGGTGTCAAAGGTTGTGGGGTTTGGAAATGCTGTTGAAGAATCCTTTACAAGTTGCTGCTGTGCATCTTCTAGATAGTACATTGGGCAGTCATGGAGCGGCAGGTTTGTTGCTGTCACTGTTCCCCATGAATTAGATCTTCTATTTTTTGTTCATTGTGATGTTTATCAGTGACAAATTAAAATGAGTCACTGCTTCTGGGACTTGCCAAACCATCTCTGACTCTAAATCACCCAAGCTTTTCCAACATATATTGTTGATTGAAGTCTTCTATTAAAATAAATTTTCATTCCCCTCAACCTTCTTAATACTTCCTGGAGTAGACCTTCCTCTTTCTTACGTGGATTTGGCAGTGCAAAGCAAACCTCTCTTGTATTAATTTGCAGATTAGTTCTGTCTGTAGTCCACTCCCCAAACCCCAGATAGAATTAATGTAATTTACATCTCTGTTACCCTGATATACATGTATTTTATAGATATCTTCTGTTAAGTGACTAAGTTGTTTTTCCAGCAATCCAGGTGTTGGATGCAAGTAGCACTGGAGCAAAATATCTTGAGAAAAGAAATCCACATTTCTGGTAATGTTTGCATTTATGCCTTTTCATTTTATTAGTTTTTTTTAAATATTTCAGTCATTGAAAATTATCTCCCTGGGATTTAACTTGGTCATCTGCTGTATCTTCACCAAGAGATAGGCAAGACAAATATCAGATAAATGCATTATGTTAATTCTGAGTGTACATGACAGCAACCTGTATTTTAGAGTTCTGGTGATCAAATACTACCTTCACCTTAGCAAAACAATGGTTTCTTGTTTATATATGATTTTACATTGGCGCAAAGAACTTGCATGCCCATAGGGACGTCAGCCACTTCTCTTGCACTTTCCTCTCAATGGCCATTGTCTTGGAAAACTCAGCAAATCACTGCTGTACAATATGTTATGATGCTCTGTAATCTGACTAGTCTGATGGAGGTCACCCAGACTAGCCTAAGCAGCAAGCTGTGACTTTAGCTATATAGGCAGACCTGCATGAGTGGAGAATTAGATTTCTACCTCCAGAAGAAAGCAAAATTCTGTAAAAGCTCATCAAGTGAATTGGTGAAGCCATAGTTCATTGGGCACATCAAAGTGATTATAGCATCTTGTTGGGCAAGAGAGAGCCTCCTGAGTCCTTCAACAGGACAAATATTTGTCTCTCCTTATGACCAACTTCACGTTGCCAAGCAATATTTGCAAAGGAGCATTCAACAATCTTAACAAAAATCAATGATAAAAAGAGATGTAGAAAGAAAATAAATATTAAAAAAACTCAAATGCAAAATATTCAACTCTTCCAATGCAACCCAAGTAAATAACCATAAATAATTCCAGATAAACTATATGAATGCAATGCTCAGCAGAGTCTTGAAAAGGATAGAAAGAGCCCATCTGTGGTTGTGCAACCATTGACGTTCAAAAAGGATGAATCATGGTGGCTGTGACTGGTTCCAAAGAGAACCATTACCTTTCAACCACTCATAGACAAGTACATCTAGAACTCATGCACACCTGCCCTAAGTCCAGGACAAGCTGAGTAATAAATGTCTTTGTATCTGGAGTCCACATGGAGAGCAGTGGAAGAACCTGGTCTTTCCAGGATTAGGGTCATAGTGTCATACAGCACAGAAACAGGCCATGCCAGCCATCAAGTACCCATCTATACTATTCCCATTTACCAACACATGGTCCATTGTCTTATATACCTTGGTGATTCAAGTGTATGTCTAGATATTTTTTAAATGTTGTGAGAGTACCCGCCTGAACCACCTTCACAGGCAGTGTATTCCAGATTGCTATCACCCTAAGGGTGAGTATTTTTTCCTCGGATCCCTTCTAACTCTCTTATTCCTTACCTTAAACCTATGCTATTTGGTTATGGATGTCACTTTTACAGGGAAATGTTTCTTACTACCGTATCTGCACCCTTCATAATTTTCTATATTTCCATCAGGTCTCCCTTCATCCTCCTCCACTCCAACAAAAACAAACCCAGCTTGTCCAGTCTCCCTTCATAACTGAAACGTTCCATCCCAGGCAACAGCCTGATAAATCTCTTCTGCACTCTCTCCAGAGCAATCACTTTCTTCTTCTAGTGAGGCAACCAGAACTGCAAACAAAGTGCACCTGTAGCCTAACAAATGTTTTACAGAGCTGTACGATGACACCCCCACCCCCCGCTCTTCTACTCTATGTCCTGGCCAATGAAAGTCAGCATCCCATCTGCCCTATTCACCACCTTATCTACCTGTGCTGCCACCTTTATTTTGGAGACTTTGTCCTAGTGTTTCAATATCAGCGAGACCTAGTGTAGGATCATAATCACCTTTTGTTTGAATTGTGGAAATAGAATGTAAAAGGCAAGTCACATTATTTTTTTAATTATTTTACTTTAATGTTTTGATTATTTATTAGTATTTAATGTATTTTCATATTTAAATAAATGTTTACTTTGTTATTTTTTATAAAACAATTTCAGTAATTGTTTAAAAGTCTCTGACTATTAGGAACATTTAAAACCTTACAGACTTTGATAGAAGGTGAGGTCACACCCTGGCTTTGCCTCCTGACAGATCATTGCAAGGTCAGGTCCTCCAGCCTGGTTGATGCTGAATTCTTGCTGTGTATTTCTGCCTGACTTGCAGGGATAGAAAGCCACCTTTCTTTCCCCACTGGATCATAGAAACATAGAAAAAATGAGAGAGTGTAGGTCTTTTGGCCTCTCAAGCTTGCTCCGTATAAGTGCTTGTGGGATCGTTTCTCCATGGTGATGACAAATGTTAATTTGCAATGAGCAAAACATATAAACTGGGAAGTTTCACCAACATATGTCACAATTTTAAAAAATAAAACTTTCACAAATCTGGTGGTTTTAGTACCGTCACCATAAAAATACATGTTTTCGGAGACTTTAAACAAAACAAGAAATGGCGCAGAGAATAATAATAAAAAAACATATTCCCTCAACCTGAAACAAGGTGGCACTTAAGCTGAGAAATGCAAACAATTCCGTGCTGAATTACTGGCATTTGCCAGCAAGGTCCAGCCCATTGAAGCAATGAATCAATTAAACAGGTGGTAAACACCACCTTTTCCAATGTTACATGTGAAAACTTGTTTCCAATTTTGACAACAATCTCAGTTGTAAATTCAATGTGAGTCAAACTGCTTGGCAGAATAGATGACACATAAGCATGTGCAATGCACACAAACAGCAGAAATATGTTGAGGAGGTAACTGGTGACATCACTCCTGGTACATTGGTGAGGTAAATGCAAAATTGCTGGAAACACTCAGCAGATCAGGCACCATCTGTGGAAGGAGAAACAGAGTCAAAGACCATTCATCATAACCAGAAAAGAGAGAAAACAAGTTGGTTCTATGTTATCAAGTTAAGGGTTGGTGTGGGGTGAATAGGACAAGGGGAATAATGCTAATAAGGTGAGGCCAGTGTTGCCGTGGGGATAAGTCATAAAGGAGGTCATCTGTTGATGAATTAATAGGGGGTAGTTAAAGAGTGAGTGAGAATGAGAGTGAGAGTGAGAGTGAGAGTGAGAGTGAGAGTGAGAGTGAGAGTGAGAGTGAGGGTGAGAGTGTGAACAAAGGAAACTGACTTGATTGATACCATTCAGGCCAAACTGTGCTGCAACAATTCAAACAATGCAATGCATTAATCACAGACTGAAGACCTGTCCTTTAACTGTAGCTGGATTCAAAACACTTTTGCAGCTTAAATGACTTGCATGTGTCATAATGAGAGAAGTGGAGTTTAAGCTTTGGAATGTTCTATATTATTTCATTGGAATGTGATGTGTGAGAGGTGGCTGGTTGCTACCCAGAAACATGCCTGAACTGGCCCCTATCTCACCTGTCCTCCATATACCGGCTATCTTCCCTCTTCACTCTCTGTCCTGATGCAGGGTCTCAACCCGAAATGACAACAGTTCCTTAACCTCACAGATGCTGCTCGACCTGCCAAGTTCCTCCAGCAGTTTGTGTTTTGCCCATAATTACCATGGCTACACAAGGTCATCAGAGACACATTCTGGAGTAGGAAACTCAACTCCTGACTCACCAAAACTTTTTCACCATCTAAAGGTCCAGAGGGTGGAATATGCTGCACCTGCCTGGATAAATATAGCTCCCACAACACTAAAGCAGCTCAGCACAGGGCAAAGCAGTCCACTTGACTGGCACTCTATCCTCCACCAAAAACATTTCCTCCTTCCACCACTGCTGCACAGTGTCTGACCCATCAGCAAAATATGCTGCAGCAGCTCTCCATGCCTTCTCTGAAAACATATGGCAATCCCAAGATCTCTACTAGTTATAAGGTGGCAATTGCATCGAAACACCAGCAAGCTGTACACTGCCCTGATTTGGAAACACATCTATGGTTCTAGCCTGTTGCTGGGTCTGACCTTGGAACTCCCTCCCAACCTTCTCCATAAGCAACACTGGTGAACAAAAGGTGACACCTCAACATATTCTTTTGAGCAATAAAGGACATATTGTATTATTTTGTATTTCCTTGCAACATAGAAGATGCCATTTGGCACATCAGGTCAATGCTGACTCACCAACACCACTCCTCAATTAATTCTCCCTATAACCTATTGACGTAGCACTTGACCTTCCTTGGCCTAACCGCTGCACCTCCCAACCAATATGGAACTTCTGTTGACTGATATTTCTACTTTCAATGCAGCTTCTCAAAGTCTGGGTTCAATAGTGGAGACACAGATTGCTGGTTTTTAAACACATTTAGGCCAATTAACCTACCAATTAAGTGCTAGCCCGCCAGCAATACCTTCATCTTGTTGGTGAATAAGGATAAAAAGATAAATATCCCCCATTCCACCACAGTTCCCATCCTTGTACCCTTCATTGCTGGTCTTCTCACCATTCACTTGACCAGAATTGATAAAAACAATCAAATTATCATTCAAAATCATATTCGTACATCCATTAAGATAAGAAACATAACTCCTGTATCTCTCTTGGTACTTGTCCTTGTCTGTACCACTGCCTCTTTGCAGTGCTTCCCCTGTGTTTTTAGCCAAGCTGGTGTAAGTTGCTCGCTTGAAATGGATAAAACTCCACTAAGCCCTGAAGGATGACCCTGGCCACACCTCTGAGCCATGGTGTGCCAGCCTTAATTCATCCCACCATCAGCAGCAGCCGTCTGGGCTAACTGGCTAATTTGCTATGGCTGACTGGTGATATTGGGATCTCAAGTGCTGTTACCCTGAGAGATGGCAGACAATTCATTCCATGGAGTCACAACCATTCATCTCCGAGAGCTCTCCCAGTAACCTGGCAGTGGACTGATGGCTTTTGAATTGTGGTACACAATCTCATGATGGCAGCATGTGTTTAAAAAACAGCAGTCTGTGTCTCCAGTATTGAACCCAGACTTTGGGAAGCTTCTACAAGTGCAGCATTGAAAGTAGAGATATCAGTCAACAGAAGTTGCCTGATGGTTGGGAGGTGTAGGGGTCAGGCCATGGAAGTGATATGGAACATTGATGGTGTCATTCTTTAAAACTGGTTGACTTATTCTCCTTAAGCCAGCCACAACAATCAGGACCCAGCAAACCAGGGCAGGGTATATGCAGATATTAGAACACACTCAGAATTAGAATGCAACACTATGTGTGGCATTTGTACCAACTTTATAGATCGCGCGTTCAAAAGAGGCCTGCTCCTTTCTCATAGGGCAAGGGAAACTAATTGCAGCACTTACCCCTTCCACTGTCATGTAGCTCTTAATAGCTAAAGAAAAGAACCAGAAAGAAAGTAAAAATCTAAGTGACATGAAAGTGGAGATTTTTTTCTGCCAATTAGAGTATTTTCCAAAAAAATGAACACATGCGATGTTAGCGAAAGTTGCACATTTCCAAACTGCTTTCTGCTGACCATTTGGACATGGAGGTATGAAGTGCAGTGATGGAGCCACATTGTAAGTAACAATTCAAAGTAGTCCCACGTGATGTGAGGAGGTGTTAAACAGAAGGTTCTAAACTTGATGTTTTGACTGCGAGAATTTCTGGAGTTATGGTTCGGATTCAGACATTGTGACTTTTGTCAGAACTTTGGCCCAGCTGGAGTAAGAACACAATAAGGTCTGACAATGATTTCTGTCAGCATCCTGCTACAATGCTTATTTCTGGATTGAGGCAGATATTAAATTAATTACAAAGTGAGACAGATCAGTGTTCTTTTCCTGGAGTGTAATAAAGGCAGTTCCAAATCTTTCAGGTGGTTATCAGATAACATAGATTCTCTCCAGGCTTCTGGGATACAGAGATACTCTTTAAATAAATTGATGAATACCTGAAAATCAATGCAGTAATTTCAGGCAGACATACTGCAAAAGAAGAATATTATGAAAACATTTATCTCCCTAGAAAAGAAGCAAAAAGGCAAAGAAATATTTGTCAGTACATCTGTCTTGGCACAAAATAGAGAATTTTTTATATAATTTTGGGACACTGAATTTTAAAGAATTTACAAACTAAAGTGTGAGTTTCTGAGCAGACAGAGAAAATCTGAAGACGTCTAATGCATCCGATTCCTAAATATGTTGACTCATATACATGATGCATGGAGAAACAAAGGACTGCAGATGCTGGAATCAAGATGAAAAACACTATGATGCTGGAGGAACTCAGCAGGCCAGGCAGCATCCGTGGAGAAAAGCAGGCTCTTAATGTTTCGGGTAAGGACCCTTCTTCAGGACTGAAGATAGGAAAAGGGGAAGCCGAATATATAGGAGGGGAAAGCAGAGCAGTGATAGGTGGACGAAAGAGGGGAGGCGGGGTGGGCACAAGGTGGTGACAGATAAATGCAGGTAAGAGATAGTGATAGGCAGGTTCAGGGGAGGAGGAGAGAGCAAATCCACCGGGGGATGGGTAAAAGGTAAGGAGAGAAAAGGGGGGATAGGAGAAAGAGAGATAGGCTAGGAAAGGGAAGAAAAGAAGAGGCATGGTTGGACGTGGGGGTGGGGTGGGGGTATGGGGATTACTTAAAGTGGGAGAATTAAATATTCATGCCACTAGGCTGCAAGGTTCCAAGACAGAAAATGAGGTGCTGTTCCTCCAGTTTGCATTTGGAATTCTCCTGGCAGTGGAGGAGGCTGAGGACCGATATTTCAGTGATAGTGTGGGAGGGGGAGTTGAAGTGGCTGGCAACGGGGAGATGCAGATCGCAGTTACAGACAAAGCACAGGTGTTCTGCGAAACAGTCACCTGGTCTGTGTTTGGTCTCGCCAGTGTAGAGGAGGCCACACTTGGAGCACTGAATGCAGTAGATGATATTAAGGGAGGTGCAGGTGAATCTCTGTCTCACCTGAAAAGACTGTTTGGGTCCCTGGATGGCAGCGATGGAGGTGGTGTAGGGGCAGGTGTTGCACCTATGGCAGGAGCAGTGGAAAGTTCCCGGGGTAGGAGCAGGATGGGTGGGGGGAGAGTAGTGAACTAGGGAGTCACAGAGAGAGCGGTCCCTGCAAAAGGCAGAAAGGGGTGGGGAGGGGAAGATATGCTTGGTAGTGGGGTCCCGTTAGAGACAGCAGAAGTGGCAGGGAACGATGTGTTGGATATGTAGGCTGGTGGGATGAAATGTAATGACAAGGGGGAACCTATCCCTGTTGGGTCTGGGAGGGGTGGGAGTGAGAGCAGAGGTGCAGGAAATGGCAGAGATACCGGTGCGAGCTCTCTCGACCACAGTCGGGGGAAGTCCCAGTTAGAAAAGAAGTTGGAATCTCGGATGTCCTGGAACGGAAAGTCTCATCGTGGGAGCAGATGCGGCGGAGGCAGAGAAGTTGAGAAAAAGGGATAGCATCCTTGTAAGAGACAGGGTGGGAGGAGCTGTAATCGAGGTAGCTGTGGACATCAGTGGGTTTGTAGAAGATGTTGGTGGATAAGGAATTTCCTGAGATGGGGATGGAAAGATTGAGGAAGGAGAAAGAGGTGCCAGAGATAGTCCACGTGAATTGGAGATCAGGGTGAAAATTTGTGATGAAATTTATGAAACTGTTGAGTTCCGCACGGGTACAACAGGTGACACCAATGCAGTCGTTGATATAGCGGAGAAAGAGTTGAGGAATGGGACCTGAGTAGGCTTGGAACAGAGACTGTTCAAAGTATCCAGCAAAGAGGCAGGCATAGCTGGGGCCCATGCGAGTGCCCATAGCTATGCCCTTGGTCTGTAGAAAGTGAGAGGAATCGAAAGTGAGGTTGTTTAGGGTGAGGACAAGTTCAGCCAGGCAGAGGAGAGTGTTAGTGGAAGGGGACTGTTCTGTCTCTGGTCAAGAAAGTGGAGGGTGGTGAGGCCGTCATGATGGGGAATGGAGGTATATAGGGACTGGACGTCCATGGTGAAGATGAGGTTGTGCATGCCGGAGAACTTAAAGCTATGGAAGAGTTGGAGAGCGTGTGATGTGTCACAAATGTAGGTGGGAAGGGATTGGACCGGGGGGGACAGGATAGTGTCCAGGTACGAGGATACGAGCTCCTTGGGGCAAGAGCATGTGGAGACAATAGCTCTGCTGGGACAGTCCATCTTGAGGATTTTGGGGAGGAGATAGAAGCTCCCTAGGTTGTGGGACTATCATATTAGTAGCTGTGGGGGGGACACCTCCTGAGATGATGAGGTCAGTTATGGTGCGGGAGATAATGTCCAAGTGGTCCTTGGTTCAGGGGTAGGAAGGAGGAAATGTCCGAGATTTGGCGTCTGGCCTCTGCAAAGTAGAGATCGGTATGCCAGACTACCACTGCACCCCCTTTGTTGGCTGGTTTGGTGACGATGTCAGGGTTGGTGCGGAGGGAGTGGAGAGCAGAGCATTCAGAAGGGGCAAGGTTGGAGTAGGTGAGGGGGGCAGAAAAGTCAAGACGGCTGATGTTGCATTGACAGTTGGCTATGAGTAGGTCCAGGGAAGGTAACAGGCCCAGTGGAGGGGGGTCCAGGTGGAAGAAGAGGGCTGGAGGCGGCAGAACGGGTCGTCAGAAGGGGGAGAGGACTCCTTACCGAAGAAGAAGGCATGGAGGTGGTGGAAAAAGAGCTTGGCATTGTGTTGGGCTCCGGATCCGTTGAGGTGGGGGCATAGAGGTATGAAGGTGAGGCCTTTGCTGAGAACAGACCACTCAGCCTCAGAGAGAGGGAGGTCAGGGGGAATGATAAAGACCCAGCAGGGGTTAGAGTTGGGGCTGGAAGAGGATGGGTGGGGGGAGGGTGGTTGAGGAGCTGGGCTGGTGAGAGGAAAGGGGTGAGAGGGGTTGGGAGTGGTAAAGGGGTGAAGAGTGTGATGAAGGATAGGAGGTGGATGTAGTGGAGGGAACAAGAGGGGGAGCAGGAGGAGAGGTTAGGGTAGGGGAGGGGATAAGGAGGGCTGGGAGTGGGCTGGTAGAGGTGCAAGGTGGGATGCAGAATTAGAAGTAGATGGGGGAAGAAACATGATGCACACCTCCATTGTTTTCTGTTGTTACCATCTTCCAGACTCATTTCTTATAAGTTATTTATTGTGGTTTATCACTCAGATTGTGGTTTGATGCACTGGGTTGCTTCTTCTTAAACAAATCAAACCAAAATGTTTACATTCTCAAGTTCAGTTCTTTAGAATATTCTTCTTATTATTCCTGAAAGTAATAATTCATATTGGACCTTTCTGTACTTGGCCCCAGTTGCCATTCTTCATTTTGGAAATATATTTAAACATTTATAAAAATGTAATAGGTCCTTGCATCTGATCCCGTCCTTGGCATCCAGGTATTTTTAGGAGGGATCATGTGATAGCAACCAAAATGACAAACTCTGGCTAAAATTCGTGAACCCAAGAAAATAACCAGGGAACACTTTATCATGTACCACAGCAAAAGATTCAACAGTCACCAGGAAGTCTTTGGTTTAACCTCATTTTAAATTAGGAGGATTTTAACCTACCCTTTTGTGTGAATGAGTCAGGTGTCCATTTTACATTCTACTCAATATAGTACCCAGCCGATTCTTTCATTAAAGCATAGAAAATTGGGCGGACAGGATTTCCTTCCCATTTGACACACGTTTGGATTCATTTTCTTCCCAACCTCCATACTCTACCAACTCCATTTTTTAGTTACTCGAGAAAATCAAAACACTACATTCTTTTCAGCTCATTAAAACCAAATTTATTTTATGATACATATTTAATAATTGTTCCAAGTTTATTTTGAACAATTTCACATGAGCTTTCATTTTGATTTTTTTTTCAATAATCTGTGGTTAGACAGTTTTTCACTATTAGAGAACATCTTGGTGAAATGTTTGGAATCTTTTCTCTCAGAGAACTGAGCAGTTTTATTTATTCTGCACCATTCATTCTTGCACCTGCTTTAGTTTGTACCAGTTTCAAGAAATGCTATTTTGCGATATAATTGCAAACAAGGCAATGGTGTTCCAGAGAACACAGCTTTGAAAAGAGTGTGGATGCGCACTAGGACACAGGAAGAAGGAGTATTCAGCAACCCTTCAATTAAAAAAAACAGATGTGTGTCCTGCAACTTCCAACCTTATCAGAAAATGAAAAGGTCTTCCGCTCATTGCATTGACCAGTTTGAAAGACATGGGGTCAAATTGATGGATGACTTCCATTATTTTAAATTATGTGTTTAATGTCTGTGGTCTGCTGAGAGATTGGGTATCTCCCAGAGATCTATATAACTGAAAAGAAACACCAACTATTGTATGTCTTCCCAGTTAACAGAACTTTGTGGCACTGTGACCTCTAGCTAGATTATACAGCAATGTTTACTCTTGCATTCTGCCTCAATATATTCAAGGATTAAAAAACATTGCACTCTTTAAACATACTGTCTGAAAATATAGTTAGCTTCTTCAGAATTCACAGTATGTTTTAAAACCAATCAAATATTGAAAGGGTATATGAGTCAGGCTCTTCCATAAACATCTAACAGACTGGTTGGAATAACAAAGACTTACTAATATCACAGCCTCTTGGGATAATTGAGTTTATTTCTCATATTGACCTGTGCAGCATTTCTGCTGATCTAGTAAAATCTTATAAAGGTGTAGTCAACCATTTTCTGGTTAACTTTACTGAACAAACGTGCTAATGTGGTTAGCTCAATAGATTTTTTTTTGCTTGTAGTCTTGATATTGATATATATTTTATTGTGGTTTTTCTTTCACAAAATACATTATTGATTTTTGAACATCAATGTGTGCAGTCTGGTTGCTAATATGGCTTGAATTTCAAAAGATGAACAGAATCATTTCCATTCTAATATAACTATCAACACTGCATTTCCCAGGGTTTCTGCAACTCTTCTGACAAAGTGAGGGAAAACAAGCAGATAGCCTCAGTAGAAAATAAAGAAAATTTCATTTTTACTAATGCATTTATTTTCCCAAATAACCTGCACTTGAGAGCTGGGACAGTCATTTATCTTGAGTGGTAGTTTCTAAATATGCAAACATAATTGTACCATCCCTTGAGTAAAAGAAAGGAGAAAGAAACAGCCTGGCATCTTTGCAGTGACAAGAACATCTTCAGGACATCATAAAGTGTATTTCAACCAATCAACTTTTTTTATACATGTGATCTGTAGTTACTGCATTAAAATGGGGAATGCAGCAGCCAGTTTCCACGTAGCAAATCCCACAAACAGCAATGTGATCATAGATCAGGAGTGCACAGGAACAGGCCCTTCGTCCCACAATGTTGTGCCAAACCAATCAAGCCAATGATGCCTAATTAAAATAATCCCTTCCACCTGCACAATATCCATTTCCCTCCATTTTCTGCATATTCATGTGCCTTACCAAGACCCTCTTAAATGCTTTGGCAGCACATTCCAGACACCCACCACTCTCTGTGTAAAAAATTTGCCCCACACATATCCTTTGAATTTTTCGTCTCTCACTTAAATGCGTGTCCTCTAGTATTGGACATTTCGACCCTGGGAATGATGATGAAATTCACCACCAACCTCATTATGCCAGTACAACCTTTGGTAAATTAAGGGAAAGGATATTTAAAGTTCAAAATCCCAGACCTGGCATAAAAGTCATTGTCAACTGAACAGCAGTAATCTCTGCCTTCCTCTATGCACTGAGACCTGGACTACCTACAGCAGGCATCTCAAGACGCCAGAAAGATAACACCAATGCTGTCTGCTCAAAATCCTCCAAACTCACTGGAAGGACAAAGGAATTAACATTCGTTTTCTCCCTAGGCAAACATCCCCAACACTGAGGCCCTAATTACACTCAGTTAATACTGGTAGGCAGCTCACATCACTCTCATGCCTGACATCAGACTCCCAAAATAGACGGTCTTTTCCAAGCTCTGACATGGGAAAAGATTATCAGGCAGACAGGAAGAAGGGTTCAAGGATGTGCTCAAAGCTTCCTTGAAAAATGCAACATCTCCACTGACAGATCCATGGTCACTCAAAGTGGAGAAAGAGCATTCAGGATTGTATTGAAAACCTCGAGATGGCATGTCAGGAGCACAGAGCAGCCTTGCAAAAACTGAAAGAGCATACCACCTCACAGGATACCCAACTGCCTACCCCATCAGACTCCATCCGCCGCATTTGTGGAAGAAAATGCAGTTCCCATGTTGGCCTCGTCAGTCCACAGAATCCATAAAACCAGAGTGGAAGCAAGTCATCCTTGATCCGAGGATGGAGGGCTCTGGGCGTGTGATAGTTGCTGGTTGTTGAGTGTAGAATAAGCACAACACGCAAAGCAGCTGAAAGGTATTTTGATTGTCAGCTAAGTTACATTGTCTGGCTGCTCCAGCTCTTAAAACATTTTTCCACGTTTCTGACATTTGGGATTTTTCAAAAGCACTCAGAAAGTATTTTTTTTACAGAAAAATAGGGGGCTATGTGGGAGAGAAGGGTTAGATAGATCTTAGAGAAGGATAAAATGTCGGCACAACATTGTGGGCCGAAGGGCCTGTACTGTGCTGTAGTGTCCTATGTTCTATGTTCTATGTTAATATAATCTAAAAGCTGAAATTACTTTAAAATATTTAAACAATTTAAAGTGAATTCTAAATTTACGAATGCACTGGATCATGCCCTCCACCTGGAATTGCAAACCCACTCTTTGCAATGCATATGTGCAGATCCAAATGTTCCTGGGTTTCCTGCTCCTGAATGAAATGGCCAGGCATAACAGAGCCTCAGTGATGACTGGATCTCATCTGGTCCATCACTCTTTGGTTACTCTCGCAGACTGTCCAAACTGCCTTTGACAGTTAGATGCTATCAAAGGTTTTCAAAATTTTTTACATTTCTGACAAACAGAAACATTTAAAAAATATTTAAAGAGATTTAAAATTAAAATAGAGGAAAAGAATATGTATATAATTAAAATGATACTGAAATACTGTAAAGAAGTCTTGTACTTACTATTTACCACATGAGTCCAGCATAGAGCCAAATGTCAGATGCATCAGGATGCATGGAACTCTTTAAGACATATTGAGTATCAAATGGCTGATCACCAGCAGCTTCCGACAGAAATACTAGCAGCAGTTAAGTACAATTTGGCCCAATATATATCATTGCCCGTCACAGCCATTCCTCTCTACTGGAAGCAATGAAGAAGCTGTCCTTGGACTAGATCAAACCCTGGCACAGATTTTCAAGGAAAACTCAAGAGTATGTGCATAACAAAATGCCCAAATTTACACCCTTGCTAGATTCCATGAGGACCGCAACATCAGAGCTTAATAAAGAAACCATCAACAAAAAGCTGACCACAACTTCAGAACTTCCACACTACTTGCACTTACCTGTATGGAAATCCATCTGCTGCAGGTTTACATATTTAATTTGTCAATAGTTCCATACAACCTAAAATAAAAACAGAAACTGCTATAAATATTCAGCAGGTCAGGCTGCATCTATGGGAAGAGAAACAGAGTTAACATTTCAGGTCGAAAACCCTTCATCAGACTAAGACAAGTTGGAGCCAAAGACATATGCTGAGGAAAGAGATGTAGCTGTGGATACAAGATTTTGTTAATACCTTATTAAAGACTAGAAGGGAAAGAGACACCACTGAAGTTCAACAGGGCAAGAGAGCCAGACGAAAATCATATCAAAGAGCAAAGTAGAACCTCTTCAGGTTAGGCATTTAAAGATCCTTCATGAGCAATGACGAAGGGTTTTCAACCTAAAATATTAATTCTGTTTCTCTTCCCACAAATGCAGCCTGACCTGCTGAGTGTTTCCAGCACTCTTTGTTTTTACTTTAGATTTCCAGAATCCGCAGGTTTTATTTGATTTTCACGATCCATGCAACTTTAAGCCCTTACTCAGACTTCTAATTGTATAGCAGATATTCGTGTCATTTGTAAATTTAAATATCTGGTTCAGTACTGACTTATTTAAGTTAATGATAAATATAGTGAATAGTTGAGAGCCTAGAACAGATCCTGGTGGGATACCATTTGTCATTTCTTTCCCAAGTAAGTACAGATCCATTATCCCTGCTACCACCTTACTGACTACCTTACCAGATTAGTGATTTTTCTCACATTCCATGAGGCTTAATGGTAAGTTTAACATTAAACCTTATGAAACACCTTCTGGTTGTCCAAAGACCTATAATCCAATTGACTTTGGACAATAAAGGTTCATGCTGTTACCGTGGAAGTTATGGATAATTTCACATACCAAAGAGCAACCTCTTGGTGAAGGCAGTCATCAATGATGAATTTCACCATCAACTTCAAAAGCCAGCACTGCCTTTGGTCAATTAAAAGAAAGAATTTTTGAAGGTCAAGATCTCAGACCTGGCACAAAACTCATCATCTATAGGTAGCAGGATCCTTGCCTTTCTATATGATTCCAAGACTGCAGACTGCTCCAAAATCACTGGAAGAGTGAAGCAATTTCAGGGTCCTCTCCCAGGCCAACATTTCCAGCACTGAGGTCCCATGTACCCTCAGTTTACTTTTCAGGGTGAGCCACATCATTCACATGCCTGAAACAATGCCAAACCACACCGTTTCTTCAGAGGTCTGAGAGTGTAAATGATGGAAACAATGAACCACCTCACAAACAATTCACCTAGTCAGGCACCTATGGAAGATGTGTAGTTCCGACATTAGTCACCTCAGAACCCAAAGTCAACAGGTGGAAGCAAATCATTCTCAATCCCAAGGAACTGCCTAAGAAAGAAAAGGTCCATGGGTATCTCTCTGCCCACAACTTCAGAAAATTCCTTCAAATATTCAAAATGCTTTGTTGGACAGTACTTACACTTTATGAATCTACATGTTTTGAAGATAGAGCTTGTTCATATTTCTCATATTCCCTCATGACCTAGATGGAGGCCATTCAGCCCACTGAGACTATGGCAGCTCTCAGAGCAAACCAAGGACATGACCCAGTGCAAATGCAAATGCAAAAGTACTGGACACTGAACTTATTGATAGGTATTTGGCAACATTGTTGGTTTGCTAAACCTGCAGATCTTCTGATCTGAATCATATCACTTGCACTATACATCAGAGCAAGAAAGATGATGTACAGCAATAAAGAAAATGACTGAATCACTGATATTGTCAATATCTTCATTCATCTCACATAGCTCTTCGACTGAATTCCATTTACACAAAGTATGTATTTAATCGGCTGAAAACCATTTCTACTTGGTCACATGCTAACAACTCATCTAGATAAAATTGGAATTAAAAGTCAAGGGGAAAGGAAAAGGATCTGCAGAGGAAAGTACATGCTTTGGTTAAATTTGATCACCACCAGTCTATGCTTCACCCAGTCTTTTCAGAGCTGATAATTGATAGCTATATGCCTGCACCACTTCAGCAATACATGGTGCAGATTGAACTTATGTACCATTAATTTGTATTTGTAAATCATGCAAGACTTCTTGGCTGATGTTTGTTCCACCTGCCTGACTATTGAGGAATTTAGAATTAGTTTCTTTGATTTGTTGCCCTGAAACTGCAGTTTATGTTGGTCCATGTGACCATAGTATTTGTCCACATAGTACAGGATGAATGGAGAACTATGAGAGACAAAATTTAGAATTTTATATTCCAGGTAGCACTGATATTAGAAAAATTACACATTGAAGCATGTAATGGGTGCTATGCCAAATTAAGGTAACAAGAGGAACCACATATGTATTCTCAGAGAAGGGGATGAATCACACATATGAACACAAAAACATGGAAACATGGGTGTTAGAGTCAATGTAAGTTTATCTGCAAGGTACGTTTTTGATCTCAACCATCCCTTCTAGCATTGAAGGCAAAAAAATATTAAACTTCAAATCATATTAAAAACTCTGTTCCCTCCTAGTCATTTTGGAAAACTGTATACACCAGTCAAAGGAGTGCCAATCTTCTTTGATCCCTTATAGGCACAGTTGCCACAACAGTTGATGGTCAAAGTATATTTCAGTATTCTATTCCTCACATATAACAACAAAGATTCAGACTGAAGAAGAATGTTAAAAATCTTATCAAAATAATTTGAGCATCCATTTTGCAGCTATTACATTATCTTCTATTTTCAAAATTACCAGTGACATATTATCAACTCTCATCAACCAAATAAGTAATTGTTCTCAGTTCCATACATTTTTAGCTAGCATTTGAGTACTATTATAATGATCTCCATAATGCTCTCAAGGACTTTCAATTAATGTCCTTTTATGCAGCTAAAATAGATACTTAGCCATGTATAATTGGGCATTTCTATAATTAGTGCAGTTTTGGTAAGAGGTTTTGAACTGTAATCCATACAAGCAGTCAATTAAAATTTCACCCATTAAAAAATTTTTGTTTGTACTTTCAAGGGTTGATTCATTTTTCACCACTGAAGTACCCTTGTGATTTTAGTACTAAAAAAATTATATACAGAAAAGATAGTGCAACTATATATGATGGAGCCATAATGGAAAGAAAATAAATCCAGGAAAATTGTCCAATGGCTAAAGGGCTCACGTACATTAGGATACAAATTAAAAATCAGACCAAGTAAACAGAATTTATTTTTACACAACAGAATAAAGATTTGTGTAAGACATCCCTACTGAAGACTTTTGACACAAGTAGGATCATTGTCCCCAATATCTATTGAGGCATGAATGCATAGGAGGGCGGAGGAACTATGATCAGCAAGGCCAGAAGGGTTCCCTGAAAGTCTTGGGGTTATAGATGGTTTGAATTATTTAACTGGGTTTCTTGTCTGGCAGCCAGGTAGGCCGTATGCGTAATGGAAATCTGTTGTACTTTGCCTTTGCACTGTTCCTTTGCGCTCATCGCCAAATACGTTGTTGTATGTATTATTATCATGTATACTGTTTATTCTGTGAGCTTCATATGAACAAGGAATTTCATTGCACCCTGGTGAATATGACAATAAATTCATCTGGGGGAGCAAAGAATCACATGGGTGGCAAGGAGAAGTGGGTGCTGAGGGGTGTCGGAAGAGCCGTGATATGGTGGATTTGCAGAATTCCCAAAGCAGCACAAGCAGTTATAACAGATTAATGGGAAAACTCCGATGGAAGTTACCATTGATAGCGAACCTCAATAAGAAAGGTTAATTTGGGTCACCTGAACATCTTTTTATCCCACAAAATTCTTATACACAACCATACACATGGTGGACCGAAGGGCCTGTATTGTGCTGTTGTGCTGTATTGTTCAAACACATTTTGCATCAAATTACAATTGCAACTAAGAAAACTGAACATAATTTGCCTGTTGACCATCTGTGCAATTTTTTTAAACAACTTTCTTACATCATATGTGAAATACAGAGGCTACAAGTTCTTCAATGTGTAAAAATGTATGTTAAATGTGCATCCACTCTCGTTCCATGCAAGGTTATAGTATTCCAAAGCAAACAACACAGAAAAGAATCACAACTAAGTGCAGATGGCAGAGGATTTGTGCAAAAAGCCTTGTAAGAACATCACCGCACAATTTCTGAGTCAGAACTATTACACTCCTGCTTCAATTGTTGAGAGACTTTGGGGCAGATGTATCCTCAAGTGGTGAAGGGAACAACCATGGGGACCTAGGGCAGTGATTAGCATCACTGGACCCCTCCTGCCCCATCTGCCCCTACTAAAACAAGAGGATTTACCTGGGAGATGGCTAACATTAGGACCATCCTCTAAGATTAAAGTTCTTCACTTTCTCACTCAATAGCTGAAGGGCTGAAAGACACAAGAATACAAATGTACTTCACAAATATTACAATGGTGGCATTAATCAAACTGCATACAGACTGATGTGTGCCCAGCAGGTTCTATGTGTAAAAATATATTACACATGCAGGATAACACCATGCTTTTCCTAAGTGCATCCACTACACATGGAGCTGTCAATCGCATTCTGACAGAAGTTTTAAGACAGAAAACTATTGAGTAACACATAACATGTTGCACCATGCAATTAAATCTCTAGCCTATAACATCATGCCAACAATATTCTATTTTAAAGTCATACATGACATTCTACATAGTCTAAGAATCACCTACAACAGGTTTTCTTCCCAGGCCTGCATCTTTGGTGTCCCTCCCCTCTTCCATCTTCTTGCTGCCATCATCCATAAACACTGTGGAAGTTAGCACATGTAAGCTGATAGCAGCAAGCTCAACCTCCCCTCCCAAATGTCTTGACCCCACCCCTCCCCACGTACATACACACACAACACACACACACACACACACACACACACACACACACACACACACACACACACAAAATTTCTTTAGATTTTCACTATTTGACCAACATACAGCACTGGATGCACAGGAATTTCCTCCAACCAAGTATCAGAAAGACGGAAGTATTTGTCTTTGGTCTCTGATGCAAATTCCAAGCCTTTCCAGGATGTCTGCCTGTAACTGAAGCAGATTCTTTGCAACCTTAGTGTCATTTTTGACTCCACCATGAGCTTTGGACCATGTCCACAATGTAATCTGATTCTACCTCCATAACATCAGCCAACTCTACCCCTGGCTCAGCTCATCTGCTGCTGCCGGATTTCCTCATCCATGTGTTTGTCACATTTAGGCTTGACTATTCCAAAAGTTGAGGTCACCCAAAGCTCTGCTACCCTTGTCCTAATTTACACTGTCCAGTTTACTCAGCTTCACCGAACTTACATCTCTGTGCCTGTTCCTGGTTAAGTGATGCCTCAATGTTAAACTTGCCACCATTGTTTACAAAATTATCCCCTTCAAAATCCTTGTTCCCTCTTACCTCTGCTTCAGCCCTACAACCTCACGTTTCCCACTTCCTCCAATTCTACCTCTTGGTCATTGCTGGTCTTAGTTGCTCCACTAGCAGCAAAGCCCTAAACTCTGAAATTCCTTCCCATAAACTTAACCCTCTCTAGTTCTTTCTTCCTTTAAGATTCTCCTTAAGACGTACCACTTTGAGCAAGCTTTTAGTCATCTACCCAAATGTCAAATTTACTTTGGCAATGCTTCTGTGGAGGACCTTGCTATAAAAGTACAAGTAGTTGTTGTTTAACAGGCAGTATCGTTAGCCCAGTCCTTTGCTGATCAGCAAGCTACCTGAACTTGCCAGTCCCTTGAAGCCCGAACTTGCCTGGAGCAGCTCCTCAGGCAGAGTCTTACACTGGGAAGCCAACTCAGCAAAGCCCACAAAAGTACAGGCCTTTTTAAGCGAATGGCAAGTTCCCTGCAGAGCTGCTTTGAGAGCCTGTTAAGCCCTGCCTCCAGGCTTACTGGCTGTCAAAACTGTCAAAGACATTGGATGTCTGTGACCATCAAATATTCACAAATATTCAAAAACACTCAAATAAAATTGTTGAAAATCAAATGTAGAATTTTTTGAAAACCTTAAAAGATTAATAAGATAAAAGCACTAGGGATCAATATAAAATAAATACATTTTAATTCAACTTTTGGGGTCAGTGTATAGTGTAGGGACCAGGTAAAAAAAGACCAAAACTATTCTCTTTTACAACGTTTCCAAGAACAGTTATTGAATTATATGATAATGACAGATAGCTTCACTTCCAGAGGATTGAAATGCCAAACCATGGGAATGTTACTTGTTAAAGTCATGGCCACTCCTTCAGGCAAATTAGAGTCCCAGGGTACAAATGTCAAACACTAGAAGACATGCATTTAAGGTAAGAAGGGAAATGTTTAAAGAAGATGTGCGTAGCATGTTTTTTCTTTTACACAGAAAGTGGTGGGTGCCTGGAACGGGCTGCCGGGCGTAGTAGTGGAAGCAGATACAATAGTGGTGTTTATGAGGCTTTTAGATTGGCATATGAATATGCAGGGAATAGAGGGATATGGATCAAATGCAGGCAGAGGAGAATTAATTTAATTTGGCATGGTGTTCAGCATGAAGCCTGCACTCAATGAGCTATACTCAAGGCGGTCAGCAACCTTGAGACAGGATACCCTGAGGCCCTCTTCATCATTGCAGGTGACTTCAACCAGGCCAACCTCAAGAGTATGTTACCAAAGTACTACCAGAAAGTCTCCTGTCCCACCAGGGGCCCTAACACCCTTGACCATTGCTATAACACCATCAAAGATGCCTTCCGAGCCACCCCTCGACCTCACTTTGGTAAATCTGACCACCAGGCTATGCTCCTCCTCCCTGCATACAAACAGAAACTGAAATGGGAGGATCCAGTACAGAGAGTCACGCAGTGCTGGTCTGAGGATACAGATGAGCTTCTACGTGACTGCTTTGAGTCAGTGGACTGGTCCATGTTCAAAGACTCAGCTGCCAGCCTAGATGAGTATCCTCACCACCATCACAGACTTTATCAGCAAGTGTGTTGAGGACTGTGTACCAAAGGGGACAATACAGGTGTTCTTAAACCAGAAACCATGGATGAACCGGGAGATCCACTCCCTACTGAAGTCGAGGACTACTGCACACAAATCTGGTGATCCTGCATAGTTAACAACAGTGCATCCCTTCCTGATGAGCTTAACGCATTCTGTGTGTGTTTTGAACAGAAGGGAAGTGGATTGTCACCACCCACCCTGGCAGCCTCCAATGCAACTGAACCTGTGGTCACCACCAAGGACGTAAGATCAGCCTTCCGGAGAGTGAACACGAGGAAAGCATCTGGCCCAGCTGGTGTCCCTGGCCGAGTGCTGATCAGCTGGCGGGAGTATTTGCAGACTATTTAACCTCTCCCTGCTTCAATCTCAGGTTCCCACCTGTTTTAAGAAGACCACTATCATCCTGGCACCGAAGAAAAGCAATGTAACATGCCTCACTGACTACCGACCAGTGCCTCTGACATCCACCATCATGAAGTGCTTTGAGAGGTTGGTCATGGCACGCATCAACTCCAGCCTCCCAGACAACCTCAACCCACTGCAATTCGCCTATCGCCGAAACAGGTCCACAGTGGATGCCATCTCCCTGGCCCTACACTCAGCTCTGGATCATCTGGACAGTAAAAACACATATGTTAGACTATTGTTTATTGACTACAGCTCCACCTTCAATACTATAATTGCAAGCAAACTCATCACCAAACTCCGAGACCTGGGTCTCAACACCTCCCTCTGTAACAGGATCCTTGACTTTCTGACCAACAGACCGCAATCAGTGAGGATAGGCAGCAATACCTCCAGCACCATTACTCTCAACACTGGTGCCCCACAAGGCTGCGTCCTCAGCCCTCTACTCTACTCCCTAATATACTCATGACTGCTCTAACTCCATCTACAAGTTTGCAGATGATACCACCATAGTAGGCCGAATCTCAAATAATGATGAGTCGGAGTACAGGAAGGAAATAGAGAGCTTAGTGACATGGTGTCATGACAACAACCTTTCCCTCAATGTCAGCAAAACAAAAGAGCTGGTCATTGACTTCAGGAAAGGGGGCGGTGTACATGCACCTGTCTACATCAATGGTGCTGAGGTCGAGAGGGTTGAGAGCTTTAAGTTCCTAGGAGTGAACATCACCAAGAGCCTGTCCTGGTCCAACCACGTAGACACCACCGCCAAGAAAGCTCACCAATGCCTCTTCTTCCTCAGGAGGCTAAAGAAATTTGGCATGTCCCCTTTGACACTCACCAACTTTTATCAATGCACCATAGAAAGCATCCTATCTGGATGCATCACAGCTTGGTATGGCAACTGCTCTGCCCAGGACCACAAGGAACTGCAGAGAGTTGTGAACACAGCCCAGCACATCGCAGAAACCAGCCTCCCCTCCGTGGACTCCGTCTATACCTCTCACTGCCTTGGTGAAGCAGCCAGCATAATCAAAGACCCCACCCACCCAGGTCATTCTCTCTTCTCTCCTCTCTTATCAGGCAGAAGATACAGGAGCCTGAGGGCACATACCAACAGGATCAAGGACAGCTTCTATCCCACTGTGATAAGACTATTGATCAGTTCCCTTATACGTTGAGATGGAGTCTTGAACTCACAATCTACCTGTGGTGATCTTGCACCTTATTGTCTATCTGCACTGCACTTCTCTAAGCTGTGACACTTTACTCTGTACTCTATTGTTTTTTTTTACTGGTACTACCTCAATGCACTCTGTACTAACTCAATGCATCTACACTGCGTAATGAATTGAGCTGTATGAACAGTATGCAAGACAAGTTTTTCACTGTACCTCAGTACAAGTGACAATAATAAGCCAATACCAATATCAATGCATAGACATTGTGGGCCAAAAGGCCTTTTTCTGTGCTGTACTGTTCTATGCTTAATGACGCCTGGGCAGCTCAGTATTAATATGAACTTTACCTCAATATTTGAGTAGTTATTCTGGGCACGTTTGATTAGAATCCAGTTGTGACTTACCAAAAAAATTATAATTTGCACATAATTCATTTTGATTCAGTCAAAGCTATTGATTAGATGTCTTGTGTATTGTGATTTATTTCCCCCACAATATATAAAAATATAAAAAAAGGATTGACCATAAAAACACACTGACCCACCTTTATGGTCAGAAAAGACTGCAGTCAGTATAGACAGGAGTCGGTCAATTGACACAATGCAGCCAGCTTATTACTTCACATCCGTTCAAAGCAATTTTAAAAATCAAAGGCTCAAGTAGTTAAATAAAAGTGCAATACTTACCAAGTATCCAGAGTTATAATGTTTCAACTTACATGGTAGCAACAAGTGTTGTCTGCACTTGCATGGGAGAAGTTAGAGCTTACACTGAGGTATATACTCCAGTGAACATTAAGACATTGACCATTAGATGCACTTTGTTAGTTGGACATGAACTTTGGAGCAGCCCACCACTCCCATTGATGGAAAGGATGGCTCTAGTTTTATGAGAGTCCTGTGCAATGTTGTTGTTGGACTTTTTGATACTTCCCCAAGAAATTATGTTAAGTATGGGGAGCTGACAATTGGGCGAACTTACTCCCTGTTCAGGTTGCAGACTGCTCTTGCCTATGGACCAGGTGCTGATACTACCCTCAGCAGCATGTGGATTGTCAACATCTAAACAGCCGTTGGCGAGAATCAGATCAAGGAATGAATTGTCTTCATCTTGATCGCTAGCTGCTACCTGGCACCTAGCCAAGTTGAATGATTTATCAATATGGTGAGGCCAGGGATAGGAAGTGAACTGGACATGGTTTACATTCACTACACATTGTAAATCTGACCATGTGATGAGAGGTAAATGAAAGACGAGGGACATTGAATATTGGCTTACCATCATCTTCAGTTGTCTCACCACTCTCCATTATCGATACTGATGGCTGCTGCATTAATGGCTATGGCTTTCCACCACTATGTTGTATTGCCAGTAGCTTACAAACTATGCACCATTTTCTGCTGTAAGGAAGAGTAAAGTGAGTTTTGCACCATATGCTTGGGTGCTATGCCTGTTAAGGTTGACTGTGCAGAAGCTGAGAGATCTGGATATAAGGTTTCTATGAGGGCGTGACGGGTTACTTGATGGTTTAGCAGTGCATTGAGAAGAGTGTGAGGCTGGTGGCACTGTGCAGAATTTGAAGATGCCTTCAATGACCAAGAGCATGCAAGTAATATCATTGAACTTTTTATGGCTCTACGTTCTTGTCCTTGGAGCCTGACTCCTTACATAGACCAAGACAGCTGTCTCTCTCAAAGCTGCTTCATTGTGAACCCAAGGGACATCCTGCTTTCCTGTACTAAGGGGATCTTCCTCCTGCCCCCTGACCTGTCAAGTAATCTCTCTGGTGTTGTGTCTGAAAATCAATGTGTCAACTCCTACCTTTGTTCAGCTATTGCTTCCAACAAGTTGCAGTAATCTCTGAAATGACTTCTACAATCATCTCCAGCCATAGTGTACTTCTTCTTTAAAAAATGCAGGTTGGTTTTGATCAGTCTTAATTAGTTTTGAATTGATGATAGTCCCTCAGAGATGAGGAGAAATTTCTTTAGCCAGAGGGTAGTGAATTTATGGAATTCCTTGCCACGTACAGGCGTTTAAGGAAGAGATAGATAGATATCTAATTAGTCAAGGTATCAAGGGATATGGGGATAAAGCCTGAAATTGGGGCTAGAATAGTTTTTTTTTGCTCATGGAGCAGACATCCCCCCCCCCCATTTCTCATTTCTTTTTTTCTTTTTCCCCTTTTCTTTGGAGCAGACTCAATGGGCCGAATGGCCTACTTCTGCTCCCTTTTCTTGTGATCTTGTGATCCCGTGATCTCATGAAATTGAATACTATGGTGACGTATTAAAGTTGGCAGTGCCTGGCCGGCTGACCAAGCTTCTGAAATCATTGATCAGGGAGCATGAATTTGGGTATGGATGTGAGTATGGCCTCCACTTGGTCAAATGGGCACATTGCCATATCGGTGGTTTTCAATTTACCCCAACGTCTCGTAACCATTTCTGCAAATAGTCTGATTAGCCTGCAGTTCTCTCTAGTCCAGTACCACTGAACTCACATAACAAAAAATGAGTGACTGATTAGCAGAAACATTTAAGCTGAACCCCCACCCAATCAAATATTCAATTTAATTTTCCAATTACTGGCCATCATGCACTGCTAGAACAAAATATCTTTCAAAATATGCAGACAATACCATGGAGCTACATTGTTACACTACGTGGAGAAATCTCATTTGGCTTTGACATAAGTAGATGGAAATGACATCTTTAAATGAATAAAGGGCAAAGAAAATGTTTAGTTAATCAAATATCAACACAGAAATGCCAATAGGTACCAGAGAAATAATAATATTTCCCTTTAGTGATGGCTGGGTTCTCATTAAATGTTCTTTTTTTACACAGGAAATGCAAATGTCTCTGCTAGTAAATTATTAAGCAGTGCTGCTCAACACCTCTCAGTTTTGCACAGCAAACATAAGGAACCTAATACAATAACACAAAGATATCCGAATGTGTTTTGGTACTGTGTCGTTTGACATTACCAGAGACAGCCATCAAGCAGCTCAATTTCTGCAATGAAACCAATAAAGTTTCACAGCTTTTTTATTGTAATCAACAGCCAAATTGATCTGACACTTCATCCGTACAGAAGGGCCCCTGAGGGAAAGTGAAGTCATCAAAAAATAATGAGCCTGTTCCACCCAGCTTCCACTAAGGCAAGGTGCAGAGAGCCTTTTTCAAATGGGGTACTGCTCGGCATTTTAAATGATTGGTCATAGAGAGCTGCTAGCAAATTGCTTTGACAAGGCTGTTACTGTTGTAAAGTTGAAAGGTTTTTGCCACTAGGTCAGTGGCTGCCAATCAAGTGGATAGAAAGGCTGCTCAGTGAGCCGGTGATTTCCACCTATGCTGTAATTATCCCTGACTATTCCTGTATCTCAGCAACTCCTCTGATTAAACCTGCCTTCTTTAAATCTCTTTCAGTCTGTGATTCAAACACTAATTAGTTCCTACTCTCTGCAGAGATGTCAGGCACTCACTCAATTTATCTCTATTTCAGTGCACTCAGAGTGACTACCCCGGTTATCAAAATTTAATCATGCCTGCAAAAATGTTGAAAAGTGGTAATTAGAGGCAAAAGGCCACAGGATACAATATTCATTTTTCTCTATCTTGTAGTCATCCAGCTGGCATCTATAATGGATATCCTGGGGGCTGTGCGAACACATTGATTTATGCAACCTCACTCTTGCTATCACTGTGGTGCACCAGGCTGCTTTAAAGAACAGATTTTAACAAGGTCTGAGGTGGGAGGACATTAATCACGGTAGCATTGTCTGTTAAAAGGGCGCCGTGTATCCAGGAATACCCCCCACAGGAGGGTAGTTAGACTTTTACCACTTTCACAGACAAAGGGATAGATGGATATTGATTAAACCTCTCCCCATTGCGCTGCCTTCACTCTCACCTCCCTCCATCACGAGCTTGAATTATCATGCCAGCATCAGGAAAGCCACAGTAACCTTTTTTTTAATGCTGTGAAGTCTTTAGAGGCTGATTTTATGGCCATCAGAAATGGTACTGGAAAAGCTACAGTTCAGATAATCAAGCCTCGTTAAAATTTTGTGCTCAGTTCCGTGACACCCGGGGGATGATGGCTTGCTCCATGGTGTAAGTTTAGTGATTTCACATGCTCCATTTCCATTGCTGCATCACCATGCAGACTCCAACCTAAAAATCAATCTGTGTGAGGAGTTTTATTAACATTCATTTGGGACAAGGAGTTATCGACAGCTTACCTGGAGAAAACAAAACATGATTAGTTTATGTCACGGTGAACATCTAACTTTCAGGTAACCAGACCATTGGGAACAAACTATTCACATGACTTGGTTTCATATGAAGAAGCCAGGGAGCTAAATTAGGATAACCCCTGAAAACTATTTAACTTATATTCCAATGTAGAGCTACGAATTTATACGATTGCTGGATGCAGCCAGCACTAACCACACCATGACATGGCTGCACACCTCAGCAGGGGATCAATGTCTTGGCCAGCTAGTTTCCACTTGAAACCAACCTGCAATATGAGGGCCACACTACACCTTGAAAAGGAGGGTCATTCCGTGACAGCAGAAGTCTTGTCAAATATTTGGAAACCTAGTCTGGCCAAGAAATATTGAAGAATAACATAATATGTGAGAGTGGACTTCAGGTTTTTCTTACGCTGCCCTTGAACGTTGGTAAAGGAGATGGAGAGGAGGAAGTATTTGTTCCACCTGCAGAGAGCCAGGAGATGTTCCAGACAAGGTTCCTCCAGGCACTAAAAGCAGTTAGTCATGTGGCCAAGGGCAGTAATCAAGACCTGCACACCTGGATGCAGAGCTACATGAAGTTCAATGACTTTACACGTACAGTCAATGTCAGGAAATGTTTCTTCAAATGTCATTTTGTGTCAGGTTTACCACAAGTCTCATACATTGATCCATACATCACAGCCCTAACACCGACCTTCCACAAACTCCAACAAAATGGAAACATTGACTCAGCTCATCTTCACACCCTTAGCACGGCTTCTGCCGTCACACCCACGTCTCACAGCATTACTCAATCATGACAGGCACTTCATCCAAACACACTGCTTAACATTGCACTAACACACGTCTATTTATGCTGGGGACACAACAAATCACAATATTTTTAAATGACTCAGTAATGAGATAAAATGATGGGATAAAATGCCATGCATCTACCTTTGCCAATTACACAAATTAGTGCTGAGACATTTTAATCCCACACACTGCCTAATTTTCTCAGATTAATCAGTCCCAGCAACTGTATACAATATTGGGACAAGTTTATCAGTAGCCCTCATCAAACAGTAAACTGGGTAAACAGAAGCATTAAAATAATAACTAAATGAATGGGGGAATAAAGCTGTAGAGAAAAGATTTCATTGTAGGCAAATGTGAAATACTTACATCACTCCATCGAGATCCCTTTCCCATTTCAAATAACTAGGATCCACAATTTCATCAGATACGGGTGAAAAAGAGCGAAAAGACAACGAGTAGGAGAGAACATTGTCATTCCATTCAAAATTCACAGCTACCAACTGACTCTGCATGAGAGGAGCCACTTGGGACTGATCAGCACTGTGAGACACTGGGCAGCCACCACCCACAATCAAGGCGGGGTCATGGGTTGCTCAAATGCCAGTCCCCTAGTGGGCAAGTTACACACGAATTTTACTGTAGAGGGCTACTTCAGAAATCCAGAGGAAAACTGATGAGAATGAATAATAAGTAGAGTGCAAGAGCAAGAAACCTTGTTCAGCCACAGCTGGAGAATTGTGTCCAGTTCCGAGGACTGCATTTTTAGGAAAGATGTAAAGGCTTTAAAGAAAGTCCATAAAAGCTTTCCTGAAACAATTCTAAGGATGTGGGACTTATGTGGATGGACTGGAAAAGCAGGGGTTCTCATTAGAAGTCATCAAGTTGTATGGATGGAGACACACTGTGGATGCAGGAACCTGGAGCAAAAAAAACTGCTGGAGAAATTCAGCAGGTCAGGCAGCATTTGTGGATGAAAAGGGATGGTCAAAGTTTTGGGTCAAGAACCTGCATCTAGGGAGATATCCAGTATAAAGAGGTGAGAGGGAGGAGTGAGGCAGGGGCTGGCAGGCAATGGGTGGAACTAGGTGAGGTGGGGGATGATGGGCAGATGGAGGTAGGTGGGGAGGGGGAGAGGTGGAGTCAGAAGACTGTGGCTGGTGGGTGATAGGTAGAGGCAGAGAAGGAGAGGGTTGAAAGGGGGCAGAATGAGCAAGGTGGGGGGAGGGAAGGAGAGGGGGAAGGTAGGGTCAGAGATTGGAAGGTGATAAGTGGAAGTAAGAGGCTGCAGATGTGAGAATCTGATAAGTAAGGAAAGTGATAAATGGAACCAGATAAGGAGGGTTGATGGGCAGACGGCACCAGGTGGGAGACGGGGATGAAACTGTTCGATGATGGTGGGGGGAGAGGAAACGGAGCACAGTTAGTGTGGTTTACCTGAAATTGGAAAATTCAATGTTCATGCCATTGGGTTTGACACCACCCAGGCAGAATACAAGGTGCTATTCTTTTAGTTTGCATTTGGCCTCACCCTGGCAGTGGAGAAGACCGAGGACAGACAGGTCAGTGTGGGAATGGGAAGGGGAGTTTAATGCCATGCAGCTGGAAGGTCAGGATGGCAATTGCGGATGGAGCATAAGTGTTCCTCAAAACCGTGGCGTAGTCTACACTTGGTCTTGCCGATGTAAAGGAGGCCACAATAGGAGCACCAAATGCGGTAGACGAGGTTGGAGGATGCGTATGTGACTCCTTGGAAGCAGAAATAAGCGGGTAGATTATTATCTAGAAGGAGAGAAGATTGATAGTGCGGTAGTACAAAGGGACTTGGGGGTACTCGTACAAGATACCTTAAAAGTTAACCACCAGGTTGGATCGGTGGTTAAGAAAGCGAATGCTATGTTGGTGTTCATCTCGAGAGGTATAGTGTATAAAAGTAAGGAAGTGTTGATGAGGCTCTACGGGGCGCTAGTGAGGCCTCATTTGGAATACTGTGCGCAGTTTTGGGCCCCACATCTTAGGAAGGATGTGCTGACGTTGGAGAGGGTTCAGAGGAGATTTACGAGAATGATTCCGGGAATGAAAGGGCTTAAGTATGATGAGTGTTTGTCGGCTCTTGGACTGTACTCGCTGGAGTACAGAAGGATGAGAGGGGACCTCTTAGCAACATTTAAAATGTTGACAGGTAAGGATAGAGTAGATGTGGCTAGGCTGTTTCCCTTGGTGGGCGTGTCCAGGACCAGAGGGCACAATCTTAGAATTAGAGGGTACAGTTTCAAGACAGAGATGAGGAGAAATTTCTTTACCCAGAGGGTGGTGAAATTGTGGAACTCCTTGCCACGCACAGCAGTGGAGGCCAGATCAGTGGGGGTATTCAAGGAGGAGATAGACAGATATCTAAATAGTCAGGGTATCAAGGGATATGGGGATAAGGCTGGAAAATGGGATTAAAATAGTTTTTTTTTTCTTTTTTTCTTTTTCTTTTCTTTTCTTTTCTTCTTTTTTTCCCACCCCATTTCTTTTTCCCTTTTCCTTGGAGCAGACTCGATGGGCTGAATGGCCTGCTTCTGCTCCCTTGTCTTGTGATCTTGTGATCTTGTGATCTGGATGGTAGTGAGGGAGGAGGAAAAGGAACAACTGTTGCACCTCCTACAGTTGCAGGGTAAGGTGCCACGAGACAGGGAGGGGTGAGTGGGTAAGGATAAACATATCTGGGAGTCACAGAGAGAGTGGTCCCTGTGGAAAGGGAAGATTTGACAAGTGGTGGGATCCTGTTGCAGCTGGTGGAAATGATGAAGGATGATGTGCTGGAGGTTGTGTGGATATCTGACATGAAGGGCTTTGACAAAATAGATAGAAACGTTTCCATCAGTGGAGGGGGCAAGAACTAAGCCAGGAAGTGGGATTGGTTTGACTGCACTTACATACAGCCAGTATATGCTTGATGGGCCAAATGGCCTCCTTCCACGCTGTAGTCATTCTGTGATTTTGTAAAATGCTTAGGGCATTTGGCACCCCGCTAGAAAGCTCCATCCTTGCTTAGGGCTTCACATGGAGCTTGGAGCTATTCTGTTCAGTGTAGAAGTTTTGGGCTCCCAGCTCTCGGAGTTTGGTGATGAGTTTACTTGGAATTATACTATTGAAGGCGGAGCTGTAGTCAATAAACGATAGCTTCTATCCTGCTGTTATAAGACCATTGAACTGTTCCTTAGTACAATAAGATGGACCCTTGACCTCACAATCTACTTCTTGCACTTTATTATCTACCTGCACTACACTTTCTCTGTAGCTGTGACACTTTACCCTGCATTCTGTATTGTTTTACCTTGTACTCCCTCAAAGCGCAGTGTAATGAATTAATCTGTATGAATGGTATGCAGGACAAGTTTTTCACAGTACCTTGGTACAAGTGAAAATAATAAGCCAATTCCAATTCCAACTCCATTCGTACACTTACAGACCTATGCTGAGATGTCTGACCAATGACTCAGCTTCTAGTGCAGCACAACTGGGATGCGACCAATGTTTGAGTGCAGTGGAAGTTCAGACTTCTGCACTTCTGCCATGCAACTCAGACTTCCCTGTGTACAAAAGGAGTTTCCAGGGTATCAAAATAAATCAACAATCCATCTTACAACAGATTATTTGGATTACTGATGCAATGCCCCTCTGCAATGGCCCTCTCTCAGGAAAGCACATCCAACTCTGCCGTCCTTGTTGTCTGTTAGTCAGCCAGCCCAGACTGCCACTGCTCATACCGCAAGGGCCAGCCTGAAGCCCCTCTGTAGTCTCCTCTGATAATCAACCTCCTTCCACCAGTCATGCTGCAGCCACTGGGTTAGTGCTGTGTGGTAGCACTAGACAGGCAAAGGCACTGGGGGTACACAAGGGTTATTAGCTGACTTTTCTATGCAGTTTGGTGTGTTTTGATTTATAACACATGTTAGCTTTTATTTTTGCATTGTCAACATTGTAACAGAGAGATGGGAACGCACATTTGATGGATGGGGAATTAGGGTTGTGCCTACTGTTACCAAACTGCATGATCTGCTAACAGACAGCCCAGTAAGAAAGGAGTTTCCTAGATTGTCTCCTCTATTACTTAATTCCTTTTCATCCTCTTCCTGCTCCTCTGCATTCTGTTCTTTGACTTCCCACCATCACAGTGCCTGTGCTCTGTTGATGGCAAGGTCAATACAGAGGGACCAATGTTTCAGCATGTTAATAATATGTTCCAGCACATATTATGAAGCAGCATAGCTGCTTTCCAGATAAAGGATCTCGACCCACAACGTCAACTGTAGTTCCCTCCACAGATGCTGCCTGACCCACTGAGTTCCTCCAGCATCTTGTGTGTTGCTCCAGATTCTAGCGTCTGCAGTCTATTGTGTCTCCAGTCTGTGGACAGGGCCTTACTTTCACTGTCTGTGGTCTGGTCCATCTTTCAAAATGATCAAGGCAGCGATGCCAGCAGGATTTTAGCAGCCGCGCAATCGCAGCATGTTCTTGCAGCTAATGGGTAGGTGGCGTAGTTGAGAGGGGAGGGGTACTGTGAGGCACAGGCTAATTTGAGTGCAATTTGGCCCCAATATCCATTTTTTAAAAAATCAACCAGAGCTGGTCAGTGTAAGAGTAGGGAACTGAGGCTTTGGCTCAAGGGATTTGGTGAGGAGGCACAGGTGACGAGGCATAGGTAAGAACAGGTAAGGTTTTATTTTCCTGTTCATCCTTAGCGCTTGACTCAGTGTAGGCAAGATGGTAGTCAGGGCAGTGGAATGCTCCTCCTGCAAGATGTGGGAAAGTCAAGGAACCTCACGGTCTCCCTGATGACTGCATCTGTGGGAAGTGCACCCAGCTGCACCTCCTGACAAACCAGGTCAAGGAACTGGAGCTGGAGTTGGATGTGCTCAGAATCATCCGGGCTGCTGAGAACATCATAGATGAGACTTTTATTGAGGTGATCACACCCAAGGTGTAGGCTTCAGATAGATGGGTGACCAATAGGAAACATAAGGGTGGTATGCAGACAGTGCAGGGTTCCCCTGTGACCATTCCCCTCACTAACAGGTACACCTCCTTGGATACTGTTTGGGGCGGATGATCTTTCAGGGCCTAGCAGCAGCAGTCAGGTCTCTGGCACTGTGGCCAGCTTGGAGGCTCAGAGGGAAAAGGTGCAGTCAGACAGGGTGATACTGACAGGAGACTCAATAGTGAGGGGGGCAGACAGGAGATACTGTGGCAACAGAAGAGATGCCAGGATGGTGTGTTGCCTCCCGGTTGCCAGGGTCAAGGATGTCTCTGAACAGTTGCAGAACATTCTCGAGGGGGAGGGCGAACAGCCAGAGGTCATTGTACACATTGGTAGGAACAACATAAGTAGAACAAGGGAAGAGGTCCTGCAGAATGAGTATAGGGAATTAGATTAGAAATTAAGAAGCAGGACCTTGAGGTTAGTGATCCCTGGATTACTCCTGGTGCCACATGCTAGTGAGGTCAGAGATAGAAAGATAGGCCAGATGAATGTTTGGCTGACGAGCTGGTGCAGGGGGCAGGGATTCAGGTTCTTGGATCATTGGGATCTCTTCTGGGGCAGGGGCCACCTGGACAAGAAGGACAGGTGGCACTTAAACCAGAGAGGGACTAATATCCTTGCAGGAAAATTTGCTCGTGCTACAAGGAAGGGTTTAAACTAGATTGGCAGGGGGGTGGGACTCTGAGCAGGAGCAAGTCATAGGATAAAGCAGTAGCCAGCGAGAGAAAGCTTAGTAATCAGGATAGCCAGAGGCACAGTAAAGGCAGGGAATACAATACTCAGTTAAAGTGCATTTATTTTAATGCATAATACTTAGCAGGTAAACTCAGAGTGCGGATTGGCTCTGGGGACTGAGATGTTACAGCCATAATAGAAACATGGCTGAGAGAAGGGCAGGACTGACAGCTCAGTGTTCCAGGATACAGATGCTACAGGCGTGACACAGGTAAGCGAGGAGGTGGTGTTGCCTTTTTGAAAAGGGAGGACGTAACAGCAGTGCTTAGGGATGAAATTCTTGGGGGATTGTCCAGTGAGGCCATATGGGTAGAACTTAGAAACAAGAAGGGGACAATCACTCTAGTGGGGCTGTATTATAGACCCCCCCAGTAGTCAGTGGGAACTTGAAGAGCAGGTGTGTAGAGAAATTGCTCATATTTGTAAGAATAATAGGGTTGTATTAGTGGGAGTTTTTAATTTCCCCAGTATTGACTGGGCCACCCAGAGTGTTAAGGGCCTGGACTGGGTGGAATTTGTAAAATGTGTCAAGGAAAGTTTCCTGAGTCAATATATAGAGGGTCCTATCAGAGTGGTGCAATACTGGACCTTCTCTTGGGGAACGAGGCAGGGCAAGTAAATGAAGTGGCAGGGAGCACTTTGGCTCTAACGACCATAATTCTATTAGTCTTAAGATAGTGATGGAAAAGGACAGGACAGGCCCACAGGTTAGGGTCCTCAACTAGTTAACGTGTCAGCGACCCGGCTTCAATTCCAGCCACTGCCTGCAAGGAGTTTGTGCGTTCTCCCCCTGTCTGCATGGGTTTCCTCCGGGTGCTCCGGTTTCCTCCCACATTCCAAAGACGTACGGGTTAGGAAGTTGTGGGCATACTAGGTTGGCGCCAGAAGCATGGTGTCACATGCGGGCTGCCCCCAGAACACCCTATGTAAAATATGTATTTCACTGTGTGTTTCGATGTACATGTGACTAATAAAGATATCTTATTTTATCTTTTGGGGGAATTAGGCAGGATCTAGCAGAGGTTGATTGGGAGAGCCTGTTTGAAGGGAAAGGAACGAATGGCAAGTGGGAGGCTTTTAAGAGTGTAACAACAAGAGTCCAGGAACAGCAAGGGTAAATCTGGCAAATTTAGGGAACCCTGGCTGACAGGAGATATTGAGGCTCTGATCAAAAAAAAGGAAGCATACATTGGGTTTAGGAGGTCAGGGATGAGTGAATCCCTTGAAGACTATAAAAGGATTAAGAATACACAAGAGGGAAATCAGGAGGGCAAAAAGAGGGTATGAGGTGGATCTGGCAGGTAAGGTAAAGGAAAATCCTAAGAGGTTCTAAAGCTATATATTAAGAGTAAAAGGGTGGCTAGGGAGAGAGTAGGTGCCTTAGAGATCAGCAGGGCTGCTTATGTCTCGAGCCGCAGGAGATGGGTGGGATTTTTAACAAATATTTCTCCTCGGTGTTTACTGAGGAGAAAATCATGGTTGCTCAAGAGATAAGGGAAACAAGTGGAGATGTTTTGGAGAACATTCATATTACCAGGGAGGAGGTATTTGCAGCCTTACAGTGCATTGAGGTGGATAAGTCCTCAGGGTCTGATGGAGTGCATCCTCAGACTTTGTGGGAGGCTAGAGAAGAAATTGTGGAGGCCCTTGCGGAGATATTTGCTTCATCATTACCCACTGGTGAAGTTCCCAAAGACTGGAAGGTGGTTAACGTTGTTCCATTGTTTAAGAAAGGTAACAAGGACAAGCCAGGGAACTACAGGCCAGTCAGCCTGACATCAGTGGTGGGGAAGTTACTGGAGGGAATTCTGAGGGACAGGATCTACCAGCATTTGGATAGACAAAGTCTGATTAGGAGAAATCAACATGGCTTTGTGCATGGAAAGTCGTGCTTGATGAACCTTTTAAGTTTTTTGAAGAGGTAACCAAAAGGTAGATGAGGGTAGGGCAGTGGATGTTGTCTATTTGGACTTCAGCAAGGCCTTCGACGAGGTCCTGCATGGCAGGCTGCTCTGGAAGGTTAGGTCCCATGGAATCCAGGGAGAGCTGGTTAGGTGGATTCAAAATTGGCTCAGAGGTAAGAAGCAGAGGGTGGTGGTTGAAGGTTGTTTATCAGAATGGAGACCGGTGACTAGTGGTGTGCCACAGGGGTCAGTGTTGGGACCCTTGATATCATTATTAAAATAAATGATTTGGATGCAAATGCACAAAGTTTGATCAGTAAGTTTGTGGATGACATGAAATTAGGAGGTGTTGTTGATGGTGAAGAAGGTTATCATAGATTACAGGAGGTTCTTGATCAGTTAGGGAAGTTGGCCGAGAAGTGGCAGATTATTTCAATACAGATTAGTGTGAGGTGACGCATTTTGGAAAGTCAAACCAGCGTAGGACTTATACTATGAATGGTTGGACACTAGGGTGTGTAATGGAACAGAGGGACCTAGGAGTACAAGTGCATAGTTAGTTGAAAGTGGCGTCACAGGGAGACAGGGTGGTGAAAAAGGTGTTTAGCACACTGGCCTTCATCAGTCGGGGCAAAGAGTACAGGAGTTGCGACATTATGTTGTAGTTGTATGTCTTTGGTGAGGCCGCACTTGGAGTACTGTGTACAGTTTTGGTCACCTTGTTATAGAAAAGATGTGGTTAAACTGGAGAGAGTGCAGAGGAGATTTACAAGGACGTTGCCAGGACTAGACAGCTTGAGTTATAGGGAGAGGTTGGCCAGACTAGGTCTTTATTACTTGAAATATAGGAGAATGAGGGTCGAGCTTATTGAAGGGTTTAAAATAATGAGGGGCATAGATAAGGTGGATGGTAAGTCTTTTCCCCAGGGTAGGTGAGTCCAACCTAAGGGGCCTAGGTTCAGGGTGAGAGGAGAAAGATTTAAAAGGGACTTGAGGGGCAACTTTTTCATGCAGAGGGTGGTGAGTACATGGAATGAGCTGCCAGAGGAAGTGGTTGAGGCAGGTAAATAGTATTATTTAAGAAGCACTTGGATAGGTACATGGAGGGGAGGGGCCTGGAGGGACATAGGCTGAATGCAGGAAATTGGGACTAGTTGAGTGGGCACCGTGGTCGGCATGGACTGGTTGGGCGGAAGGGCCTGTATCCATTGAGTATTGCTCAATGGCTCTCTGACTCATCTAATAACCTTCTAAATTCCAGAAAATACAACCATAGTTTGCAAAATGTCTCCTAATATTTCAATCCTTAAAGTTCAGGTATAAACTGATAATTCTTCACTGCACCCCCTCCAAGACGAATATCTCCTTTCTGAAGTCAGTGCCCAAACTGCTCACTATCCTGCAGATGCGATTAAACCAGGTTTTGTATAATTCAGATGTGTTCCAACCAGAATCCGGACACTTTTGGTAGGGAAATGTACACATTCTAATACCCTCAAAAATATAACTTTCTGCTCAACTGTCTTCATAATTATGCATGCTGATTTTGGAACCACTTTGGTACCTGCAGTACCCAACAAATCTATAACAGGCAAGGATATGGCAAGAAAACGTGAGGGAATGCCACAGATAAATATAAGTATTATTCTGTTTAAATTTGACTTGCAATGACTCATCTTATATTTAGGGACTAATTAATCAGCATTTCTAAATGTTAAAACACCAAGGATATGATATCCCTTCTGTAGCAAGGACATTTCAAGTACAAGGGTGGTCCTACTTGAGAAGGGATGACATGCTCTTCCACAAGGTCAAGCTTCTAATTGTCAATCAAGAGGTTCAATAGAGGCCGTGAAACAGATTGGTACAAATAAAGTTAACACTTTTGCTTTTCAGTAGGTTGCATCCGCCCCCCCCCCCCACCCCATAAAGTCACTGAAAACATGTGAAATTCAACAGCTACATGACAACTTTTAGCTCCAAGCATGATGTGTGTCACAGGAGTAGAGGCTCAATTGCCATCCATTTAAAAAGACAGATGACAGCTTGTACCTCCTTGACATAGAATATGAACAGACAGATCTGTTCTATAACGGAGGAAAGCAGAAATCTCTGCAGAACAACCCAACTCTACTATTTTTTAAAAATATGGCAGTCCAGACAGCATCAGATGTGGTGAATTAGTCTGTGAATCAAAGGTAACTTTCTTGCACTGAATTTAGATGGAATATTTATTTCCTCTAGGACCTTAAACTGTAAGAAGCCACTTTCTCTTGCACTAGATTTGAATTCTGTTTACCTGTTAGCTTGTTGACCCTTCTTAGCTGACAGAATTTTTCTCAATGAAGAACCTAGTTAACTAAAACAAATGAATAGTTTTCATTTCTTAAAGTTATGAATATTATATTATAAAAATGAATTGGATATGTTTATATGAATTTCATTGTTGATCACCTGAACTGTCTCACAAGACAAAACAAAACTGGCCCAGAATTTCTTGCCAGTGGTGAATTCCCCCACAGGAAGTCCACATTTACCTTCTTCATATCTATCAGTATCAATTTCTTGCTATGTGCCAACCCAATCATTAGTGTTGAGGCTTTATATGTTTATAAGCCCCATGCACAAAACAGCTCAAAGAATTGACAACTCACTCTTCATCAAAATCCCTGTCTCCCCCAACTCTTATTGCCCAGAGGCTGGTGAATCTCTGCCACATTCAAGAACTACTAAAAATCAAACAATTCAAAATGTAAAAAAACGAAAACATTTAAAAGTACTTCAGTACACTTAAAAACAATTAAATCAGTTAATTAAACTTTAATAAATGTAGATTGCTTGCAGAAATCCTTACCATTGCACTGCACTTAAAGTGGACAAATCACCTGGTCTAGATGGAACGCGAAAGTTAGTAAGGGTGGAAATTTCAGAGGCTCTGGTATAATCTTCCAAATGTCTTTAGAAACAGGAATAGTGACCGAGGACTGGAAAAAATGCAAACATTATAATTTGGGCCTGTATTCCTGGAGTTTTGAAGAATGAGGGGTGATCTTATTTAAATATATAAGATCCTAATATATAAGAGGCTTGACAGGGAAGATATTGGGATGTTTTCATTAGTGGGAGAGATTTGAACAAGGGAACATAACTGATGAGATAAAGGGTCAGTCATTTAAAACTGAGATACGTAGAGGGTGGGGAATCATTGGAATTCTCTGCCCCAGCAGGTGGTGGAACCTGGATTATTAGAAGTATATAATGTGGAAGTGGATAAATATTTGATAGATCAAGGAACAGAGGGGTTTGGAAAATGGCACAGAGAGGAGTTGAAGCCAGCATACATTGGCCATGATCATATTAAATGGTGGGGCAGGCTTGAAGGGCTTGATGGCCAATCCTGCTCCTATTGTGTTCTTGTGTTCTCATACCTTTGATCACAAAAAGGTGCAGGGTTTAATCCAGTAACCACAGACCAGTCATTTTAGCCTCAGGTCTTCTAGAACCAATAATCTGACAGAAACACCAATTATTTGGACATGTATAGATTGAGTAGAGAAAGCCAGTATGGATCTATTAAAGGCAAACCATGTCCAACTAACGATTGAATTTTTTGATGAAGGATTAGAGAGAGTCAGTGAGGACAGTACAGTTGATGTGTGAAATATGTTTGATAATGTGCCGCACCAATAGGCTTGTCCTTCAGATTGAACACCAAGGAATAAAAGGAGCTGTTGCAACATTGAGAAAAAAACTGGCTAAGTGAAAAGACACAAGGTTTGGTGCTGAAGATTTATTTTTCAAACTTAGGGGAAATACACAGTTGATCTTCCAGGGTCAGTACTGTTTTTGTGGTTTTTCTTAATGTACATTACTGATTTGGTACAAAGCATAATTTCCCAACTTTCAGATGAGTCAAAACTTGGATAGTGAACTATGAGGACAGTAATAGATTTCAAGGAGATATAAACAGTCTATTGAAATGAAATGAATAGATGCCAGGTGAAATTTTATGGTTAAAATGTGAAGAGTTATATTTTGTTCAGAAGATTGAAAGGAGACAGCATGAACTAAAGGGTACAATTCTAAAAGGGTTACAAGAACAGAAAGATTTGTTGATACATGCACATATTTCATTAAATATCACAGGGTTGATTGAGAAAGTGGATGAAAAGCAATTCAGGATCCTGGACTTTATAAGTGGAATTCAAAAGGAAGGAGGTCAAGGAGCACTTTGTGTCGATTTCTTAGGATGAGTGCCAAAGCTTTGGACAGGGTGCAGGATATATACCAGAATGATTCCAGGAGTGAAGAACTTTAGTTACATGGATAGATTGGAGATGCTGGAGTTATTCTCCTCGGAACACTGAATGTTGCAAGGGAATCTGATAGCGGTATTTAAGAATGTGAAGGGTATAGATAGAGTAGATAGAGAGATTCCGTTCCCATTGGTGGAAGTGTCATGAATCAGATGATAAAAATTGAAATTGAATCACAAAAGAACCAAAAATGATACATGGATGAAACTTTTTTTTATTAACACAGCAGTCCAGCACTCCAGATACAGTCACAGAGGCAGATTCTATTGTAGGTGTTCAGAAGGGAGCAAGTAGGTATCTGATGAGTAGAATTATGGGGAGAAAATGGACGAACGGAAGTAGATCTTACATAGATCCAGAATGGACTCGATGGGCCAATTAGCCTCCTTCCTTACTGTAACATTCTGTGAAGTGAATGAAAAGATTGTTCTTATGCCTGGTTGGGCCCGGCACAGGATTTTCAAATGGATGAAGTTGAATCACAGTTGAGAAAGGACTGGCTTTCCATGTTTGCATGCGCACACAGAAATCCCATACAGGACAGCTCTGAATCACTGAATTCTTGCACATGTACAGAAAACTCTAATTCTGAGCCATTTGTTTTATCTGAAGAAAATACAGCAGGAGCACTCAAACTCATCCAAAACTAAAATGGTTGAAAAGTCTGCAGACTTTTCAATTGACTTATTTTATAAAATATACATTAGGCTAAAGTTATATTACACCCAGTGAGTAGCAAAAGAGTGTGAATGGTTTCTCATACATTCTGCTTCTGTGCACTCCACAGTCAGATGGAGACCTGATTTGCAAAAACACATTCCTGCTTTTGCATCAATGAACACTCAATATTGCTTGGCATTGATGCATATAAACACTTCTTTCTTTTTATATTCAGGAAACAAAATAATTAAATTAAGAAATACCCCTTAAAGCTCCTGAGCTATAATTTAAACCAGAAACTGACTAAAAACAACTTTTCTCAAAATGAACATTTTCTACTGCAGTTGAACAATTCCTTTTTAGACTAGACCACTTGAAATTTTCTACTCCTGTGAACCAAAGATATTCTGGCAGACATTTGTGATATGTGTCAGTGCTTACTTTTACCTTTATAAATTTATAAAATGAAACAGAATCATCAGTTCCCCTTCTAAAAACAATGTAAAATTATTCCATGTGGATTGATATTGATATTGAAATGATGAGAGTAATTTTTTTGTTGGAAAGTCCTACTTCTTCTGCAATGGAATTACTGGTCCACTGATTTAAAGCAGTCCAGTAATGTGAGCTATTCAATTAGATAGGCTGTGTTTGATCAGGCTCATTGCAATGGCAAAAGCCTTGATTTTGCAGTCTACTTTAAATGCCTTTCTGTCTTTCTCAATCTGTGCAATGTAATTATCACCCATTCAAACTGTAGAAAAAGATGGTAACAATCATTTTGATTGTGCTATTTTATTCCTTTTGCCTATTAATCCTCTTTTTTGAATGTTCTTATTATCTTCAATATCTAATCATACCTGCGGTGAGATTCTGAAATCTGTCTGTGATTATTCTGTGGTCATCAATCACAATTCATGTCATTTACACAGCCATTTTTGCTCGATCTCACTCTGAGATATATTCTTTAACTTTTTGTTCCTGATACAACCAGAATTTCCTTGTGCTTAGGTGCCAAGAACATTGTTCAGGTTGTATATTTTTCGGGGAACAGCTGTCAAATACATTATCACCACCACCACAGCATCGCTTCTACCCCACCACAGCCCACCACCCTCCTGACCCTTCCACCCACGCTTGACACCAATGCTTCAGGGATTCTGAAAGAAATGACCCTTCTGTGGAATTAAAAGCTCTGGCATAATAAGATATGCTTAAATAAATGTAACACATTGCAAGTATACCTTATGAATTAAATAAATGAAAGTTATTGTAAGATAAAAATAGATTAAAAATAAAGTATCAGAGGTTTTACTCAAAACATGAACTTATTTCTAAGGTAAGATAAGATAAGATAAGATCTTTATTAGTCACATGTACATGGAAACACACAGTGAAATACATCTTTTGCATAGTGATTTTGGGGGGCAGCCCGCAAGTGTCACCACGCTTCCGGCACCAACATAGCATGTCCATAACTTCCTAACCTGTATGTCTTTGGAATGTGGGAGGAAACTGGAGCACCTGGAGGAAACCCACACAGACACGGGGAGAACGTACAAACTCCTGACAGACAGTGGCCGGATTTGAACCCAGGTCGCTGGTGCTGTAAAGCATTATGCTAACCACTATGCTACCGTGCTACTGTAGGTTATATTCCCAAAATATAGTTCTGTAACATGCAATGCAACCCCATAGTTATGGTTTCTTGACCATTATGGCACAATTTGTTTTCACAGGAACATATCTGGGTATCACTAATTAACTGGTAATACAAGTGACAACACCCCATCAATAAGTAATCTAGAAAATTTTGAAACCAATGACCAAAATCTAAAAGACAAATATCATGTTGCTACATAACTTACTTTGATATCTAGAAACTTATCTTAAAATAGGAGGTAATGCAGTAAGTGATTCCTTTACATTATTGAAAGGCTCAAGGAAACCATTCTGATCTGTAAGATAGAAGGGCTGAGGATTCAAATTCCATTGGAAGCTAGAATGCTAGCTGTCATTTGGATGAGATGTTAAATCCAGGTCACATTTATCTATTAGAGTCTGTAGAAGGTCCCATGGCAACATTCCAGGAAGTGTAAAGGGAATCTTTCTGATATTCAGGCCAACATTTACCTCTCAGCCAACACCACCAAAAGAGATGTCTGGGCATTTATTCAAACAGATCAATCTGTGAGATCTTGCATGCAAATTGACTGTTGTATTTGCCTGCATAAAACACTGACTATGCTTCAAGGAAGTAATTATATGGTTGTAAAGTGCTTTAGGATATCACAAAAGACACCACATATTTGCAGAATTTTTTTTTCCATAAAGCACATTGAGAATACTGAGCTCCCAGCAATGAGTTTAATTAATACTTCCATAACATGTCATAAAAATGTAGGGCAGAATTCACAATCATTGTCATGAGAATTTCTTAAAAATTGTTAATGGATTCATAGAAGAGATTCCTTAAAGTGACAGCAAACTTCCACGGTTGTCCCTCCCTGAACAAGACTGTCTGTGGAACGAGAAATAAGTTGAAATTTCAGGTCAAAGACCCTTCTCTCATTGGATCGTGCATTTTTTCAGCAAGGAGACATTCTCCACCGCCGGACGCAATAGACAGTCAGATACACCAGCGTCTGATCGACATCGCATCTCGGGATATCAAATCGTTGACTCTGTTCCCCTTTCCACAGATGCTGCTTGACCTGCTGAATGGTCCAGCATTTGTTTTATTTCAGATTTCTTGCATCCGCAGTTCTTTGATTCTCAATTAACTTTCTAAATTCCTTTAGTCTGATTAAATATTCCTAATTGTTTTTAAAGGTTATAAATAAAATTTAATAATGCTTAATGTTATACTGCCTCTTAGAAGATTTGAAATGTTTTGATATTCTTGAATTTCAGAAATATTTAAATCTATTCACAGTATTTGACAGCTTCCACAGACAGCTAAGCCAAGGGGCATGAATTAAGCCACTTGTTCAAGGTTTCTTTCAGCAGTTTTGTGGGCAGAGGTTATTTTTCTCCCCTCCCTTCCCTCAGTGGGATGGAGTTTACACAGGCATGGCCACTGAACTGATAATTTTGAGAAATGGTCAAATTGACTCTGGGTATTGAAACTAAGGAACTGTACACACTTTTTTGTAGGTTGACTGCAATTGCAAGTGACTCACCGTTGACTACAAATGCGGAGCATTTCCTCGAGGTAAATAAAGACTGAAAATCTAAGAAAAGAAACAAATAAATTGAATGAATAAATATAAAAGAGAATAAGCAATAGCAGAAAGCCAGCATTTCTTTGTGCAACAAAGGACTGGCATATTTATAATGCCTTCCATAAGCCAAGGATATTGATAAAACTTAACAGCTAATGAAATATATTTTGATGTGTAGTCATTACTGTAATGTAGAAAGCATGGTCAATTTATGCACCACAGACTCCAATAAACAATGGCCAGAACATCTCTTCTGTGATGTTGTCTGAAGAATAAATCTTGGCCTGAGTGCCATAACCATTGCTTTTCCCTAAGATAATGCTACAGGACCCTTAGTGTCCACCATAAAAAGCAGACAGAGGGCCAATCTAATATCTTGCTGAAAGATTCACCTTTGGGAGTACAGTACTACATGTCATTACACTAGAATGTCAGCATAATTTTTTGTGCCCAGTGTTTTGGAGTGGGATTTGATCTACAATCTTATGATGCAGACACTACGATGCTACCAATTGGACAGCAGCTGTACCCTCACTCAAACCTCCCAGATTTTACTGGTGGGTTGACACTTTAAATAGAAATCTTCAGGTCCACTCTAACCTGCCTGGAAAAAGAGTAGCCTGCCCATTTCAATGTTCAGCAATCAGATGCAAATGAATCCCAGGAATTACAACAGTCTGGGCTTCAGACTAATGAATGGTGGGTATGTTGCTTGCCCTTCCCTTATACAACCAAAAACCCACTCCTGGTTAAAATTCCACTCAACGCCTGAACACTTTCCAGTTGATGTCAAAGCACGTGTATATGTCAATGTCAACAATAACATGACAAATATACATTCACAGTGTATGCAGAAGCAAAAAACACACTCCAAATATTTGAAAGGTTCAAGACTGCATAAATAGCAATAAAAGATATGCAGTCTGCTAGAATGTATTATTTTTCAGGAATCTTCTCTTCCAGAGCCCAATAGACAACATAGTCTTTGGATAAAACAGTGATTTGTTCTTTGGTAAATTTTCAGTGTGCATTCTTATACATGGCATGTGACAGCAGACAGATGAACTGCTGGTTCATCCATGGAATTTAGATCCTAATGCCACTCTATTGATGTGAACAAATTTATTGAGAGTTCAGCAAAACATTTTCTCAAATGAAGGCTAGTGCCTGAACTGTAGCAGGGCCTCACCCCAAGCTCCCCTGACAGCTTTAACATTCAGCAAAGCCTTGCCCCCTCCAGTTTTGCCAGATGTCAAAGCCATTGGAATTTATACATACTTCTGGGTCTCTCATTTTTTTGAGAATTAGCTAAAGAGTTTAAAATACATTTAAACAATTAGAAATATAAAACAGAGCATAAGTAATTAAGATATGGAATTTATCTTCAACTTACTATTGATATATAAACTTAGTACTTTTGCATTTGACTGCATATGCACAGAAGTTCTGCACTTGCTGACACTAAATAGGTAAATGTCAAAGGTGCCAAGCAGAACCCGTAATGTCCAATGTTACAAGGAAATGCTGGAAATGCAGTATCTGTGGAAAGAGAAACAAAGTTAACATTTCAGGACAATCAATTTTTTTATCATTGATTTATTGTCTTTTAACTTGAAAGCATCTTTGTAAAAATAACTACAATATTAAAACATTCAAAGTAACTTACTGCTAAAATAAATAAAATATTCAGGATAATTAAACAGAATATTGAAGCATTAAATATTCTGAAGAATGTCAACTGAACATTCTGTTATCTCTAATAACAGAAATTAGAGATTGCAAAAAAAGAAATAGAATTCCTAAAATAATTCCAAGAAATCACAGCAAATAAGGTGCAAGCATAATGCAAGTGAATTACTCTGTAACGAAGCCAGCAGAGATTCAGTGGGCCAAAGATGATGTAGTTTGAACAATTTCCCATTTGACCTAGAGATTAATTTTACTCCAGCAGAAAGCTTGTTGGATGTAAGGTGCAAGCTTTGCAATTAAGAACAATCAAGAAAAATGTTGAGGTGATGTTACACCTTGCTTGACCATAGTCTGCTCCGAGATTACGTCATTTGTGGACCCAGTGATCAAGACCACAGCTTGCATGTCGTCATGTGGCACTTGTAGGATGGAGTCAAACTTCTGAGGGCAGTTAAATTTGAGGATGCTCCACAGTCCCTCTCAGTTCAAGGAATCAAAGGCTTCGTGAAGTCACGAAAAGTCCTTATATCAGTGGTTGTCGCTACTCCTTATAGTTCACTTGGAGTTGTTGTGTAGTAATAATCATGTCCAGTATGTCTTTAGATGGATGAAATCTAAACAGCAATTCAGAGAATGACTTCTCAGTCACTGAGTGGAAGTGGTTGAGGGAGACCCTTGAAATAATTTTGCTTGTGATAAGGCGGAAACTCTTCTTTAGTTACCACAATCAGATCTGGCCCCATTTGTGAAGGTGGTCACAATTATGGAGTCACTGAGATCCCTGGCAGGTCTTCCACTTTCCAATGTGAATACATATCTGATGTTCTTCTCTGTCAAACTTTAGAACTTCAGAAGGATACCATCTTTTCCTGAGGTATTCTTGTTCTTCAGTTGGCCTTTTCAACCTTTTGTTGGTCTGGGTTGGCAGCCAGGATGGATGGTTTGCTGTGAGATGGAATCAAGGGCACTTACATCAAACACAGAGTCACAGTTTGGGAGTTGTCTGAGGCCAAGAGTTCTAAGAGATCTTCAAAGTGCTTCTTCTAACCGATGTTGACTTCCTCTCTACCTTTGATAAGTTTTCCTCTGTTCTTGATTCTGAAAGTCATTAGCAAAGTTAAACATTTTCACTTTGCATAGATGTGATATATTTTGTTATTCTTAGCTGGGAATAATATTGAACTAATATTCAAGCAGCCATGGGATATTTCTGAAAACAAAAGCTGCTAGTATTAGTTCACTGTTACATGGTATTTGCCTTGGTGGTGTCACTTGCCTTAGTGGTCTAATCTTTTACTGATAAGAAGAGGGTCCGATGAAATGTTTCTGGCATTTACTATTGACTTAGGTATCAGAAATGTTGCTTAATGTAAGATGATGGCACGATAAATTTTCTCAGTATTAACCCAAGTTAAAAATTACATTCTGAGAAAGAAAAAAAGTACACTGTCTCCGTTTATTAGGCTGTAGAAAGGTCTTCCTGACAAGTATCTCTGGACGAAATGAATTGGGGGTAATAAGAGATGATTTATTTGTGCATTGTAGGTTAAGGTTGCCAGCACATCTCCAATAAGCAATCCATCTGAGATACCTACAGATGGCAAATTGTTACTTTTGTGGAAATCTTTTGCAGACCATCTTATTACATTAATTTTTCTGAATCATATGTAGTTATAAATAAACAAAGGGTCGTATATTTGTGACTAATGTATAAAGCACAAAAAAAGAATGTTAAAATGTTTAATAAGAGAATGTTCAGTATAATTGGGCTATAATTTTTAGGTGCTGTCGTTGTGTAGGCATTATGTGTCTTCTCCTCTTTTTCTTTCTTTTATCCATAAAGCAGAGATGCTGTGCTGTTACTTCAGGGAGTACATCTTTATGGCAGTCACTCGGAAAGCTTAAAGGGCACTGGTATTAATCAGCAAGTGCTATGGCTTTACATCATAGTTTATAGGGCAACGTGAAATATAAGATAAGGCTTCGAATGAATTTAACTTTCTGCACTGGTGAACACCAGGGCTAACCAGGAGCTACATGAAGCTGATAATTGGTTATTGCTATTACAGTAGCAATTTGGAAATGAAGAAAAAAAGATCCTTGAACATCATGCTGCCAATTTAATACTTACATTGACATATAACTATACTAAATAAATTGTTTCATTCATGAACACAGATAAAGAATAACTCTCATCAAATGTATTTGCGCATTAAGAAAGACCTTCATTTACTTTTTTTTACCTTTTATATCCCCCATTCCTCAAAGCAATGACATACAGGGTTACAGTAATTTATGTCATATGTAAAGAATGGGAAGACTATTGGCACAGCTCTGGGATTTAGAAAAGGGAGAGAAAAATTATGTTGAAAGCATTTGGAAAGGATACACCCACCTTCTCTACTGTGGGTACTATTAAGCATGATACCAGCAAAGACTCATGAACCTCACCCAAAAGCCCACAGATCATGTAAAGGCCAGTAAAATGAGTCTCAATACTATTCATTCACAAATGAAATAATTGCTATTAACATTCAAGCAAATGAATTTTCTAGAAGACAGAGTGAATGATTAAGAGCAAATACCCTGTCTGTTTTCCCTTTCATAATCTAGGAAATGGTGCATGACTTTCCTTATAGTTCCCTAATTACCGATGGTACTAATTTCTATAATATAGGAGATGGGAATTATTCATATGAATTCAGAAATATAACACACATGGGGAAATGAAATATTTCCCCATGTGTGAAGCACACAATCTACAATTTCCATGTCATTTTGCATCACTCAACAGACACTTTCTGTCAGGAGTCAGCCTTTTGAACAACACAATTTCCCCATTATGACTGCTCAGAATGATGTCATTTCTCATGCAACTCTCTTATTAAGATTATTGCATAGAACCTTGGACCCAGTTGCCCTGAGGAAGCCCGCCCTTGTGTTCTTCATGGACGGCTAGCTTTTACAACCACAGCATCAATCTGGTAAGGGAGATATTTGTCTACGTGCCACTCCACCCCACAAATGTGCCCACCAATATCTGTCAATATCAAAGGCCTCCCTAAAACCTCAATCTATTAAACTCTAGTATCTCCACCACCTCCACTCCCAATCAAAGTTGCCTCCAATCCCCCACCAACACCAGTGCAGACAAAGTCCACACTGTTCACTAACCACCTGCTCCCCAAGAGAGCCCGCTACGTTTATGATTCCTCAATGAGTGACTTCATAGGGTGCCAGGAAGTCCCTGATCCAAGACCATTCCCCTCAGTCCACCCAAGGACCTGCTCAAGCTCCTGTTGTCAGCTTTCCAAACCCAACCTCAGGACAAGAGGACTGGTGGCCCATTTTCAAACATGAAGATATGCAATGACTGTTCACAATTGTATTTTGATGTGGTAGAACAACAATCAAATGACTTGTTATGCCTTTAGGCTGTGCTACATTAGCAAGGCACTAGAATACTGTTCCGGCAATAAAATGGTAAGTAAGCACATTAAGGAATGCAATTAAAATAAGCAAGTCAGGGTTGGTGGCAAAAACTCTGACCCTAAAAATGGAGGATATTTAAACCTGACAAGAGGGTCAGGAAGGACACTCCACTACAATAATGATCACTACATTTATGTGTATGACGCTGCCATTTCCAATTCTGGATGGTCTCCTACTTACAACCACACCAACCCATCCCTCAAGAAAGTGTGGAAAGTCTGAGCCTTTCAATTTCCTTGATAGCAGGGAAGAATAATGGATGCACAGTTCAATTCCTCTACACTCTTGGTCACTACACAAACTAAGTTCAGTGGGTGACATTTACTGAGGTCAGTATGTTTGTTTATCTCCAGGCCGATTTGACATTCTCCCTCCTCCTCTAATTAAAAGAATCATATTTAGGAGACCATAGAACCCAATGGGAAATTTTCCAGGTTCAACATATTGAAGTCCTAACGAGTACTGCATCCTTTGTATTCCTGTCTTGTCTATGAACAGTATTCTAGTGTCTTGCTAATGTAGCATAGCCTAAAGGCATAACAAGTAATTTGATTGTTGTTCTACCACATCAAAATACAATTGTGAAAGGTCTAACTGAAGAACCAGGGCTTTTAGTTTCTTTTCTTCCAGCCTGCTTACCTGAATTAAAACCCACAGTCTGATTATAGGAAGTGAATCAAAATATCACCCAGCTGAAGAGAGAAACAATAGGAATTCTCTCAAGTAACTTCAGTATTCTGGAGCAAGGGAGGTTGAATCAAGAAAGTTTCCAATACTTCTTAATTATGGACTGACTCTTGCTGGAGCTGTAAATTATTAACATCAGGTTAAGGTGTTGAGACCCTTTATTTGAAAAGCAGTGCTCACAATCTAGAGTTACATGTCCCATCAAGCAATGCCTTAAATTCAAAGGCCAATGGTCCACTTCACCAACGCTCAATTCTTGCATCTGTTATTTGCACTCTTTAGTGACATACCTTCCAGGTTTAATACTTTATACACACATCATCATGCGTTTGTTGTTTCTGTGGCTTCATCAAAGATCAAGATGGATGACAGTTGTTCTTATCCTGAGGATGTAGCTGCAGCAAAATAATTTGTGGACATATTAAAAAAAGATTTGCTTAATTTATATTTGTACATAAATCAAATTCTTCAAAGAATTTTTAACATCAAACATACACAGATGAATAATGTTGTAGACAAAAACATGTTAAAGAATTTGCACACAGTTCAGAGTCAACTTTACCAAATATGTGCTACTGTTGGGAAATATCAGCTTACCATATCACAAGATGGTTACCAGTATACACATTCATAGTCAGGCAATTAAGTCTCCCTGCCAGAAATCCGCACATTCATAACACTTACCCTCTCACTGCAACGTGGGCTAAGACAATGGGGAGAGACTGGATAGGCTGGGAATGTTTTTCTTGGAGCGAAGGAGATTGAGGGGCCATACTATGGAGATTTATAAAATCATGACGGTCAAAGGTAAGGTGGATGGTCGCAGTCTTTTTTCTCAGGGTAGGGGAGTCTCTCTAGTCTTAGAGGACACAGGTTTAAGGTGAGAGGGAAAAGATTTAAAGGAGATCTGAGGGACAAGTTCTTCCACACAGAGGGTTGTGGGTACATGGAACAACCTGCCAGAGGAAGTGCTAGAGGCAGGTATATTTGAACAGTTTCATGGATAGGAAAGGTTTAGAGAGATATTGGCCAAATGGAGGCACATGGGACCAGCTCAGGAAGGCACCTTGGTTGGCGTGGATGAGTTGGGCTGAAGGACTGTATAATTTCATGATTCTGTGACTTTAATGTAATGGAACAAGCAGATTTGCAATATCTGGAACAATACAGCATGATTTTATAAATGACTGGATCTCTGGAATAATAGTCATAGAGTGATACAGCACAGAAACAAGCCATTCGGCCCAACTCGCCCATGCCGACCAGTGGGCACCCTTCCATATTACTCCTTTCGCTCAGCACGTGGTCCATAGTCCTCTATGCCCAAGTGATTCAATTGTTCATCTGGACCCTTCTTAAATGCTGTCACTAACCCAGCTTCAACCATTATATCAGGCAGTACGTTCCAGGTACTTACCACTCTCTGTGTGAAGAATCCCCCTCATTCCCTCTAAATTGCTTCCCTCTTACCCTAAATCTATGTCTTCTAGTTTTGTCTACTTCTGGTATTGGGAAAAGTTTCCTGCAGCCTGCCCTATCCATATCTTCAATAACATTATATACCTCAATCATAGAACATAGAACAGTATAACACAGGAGCAGGCCCTTCGGCCCACAGTGCCTGTGCCACCCAATGCCAATCCAAACTAACCCCATCTGCCTGATCTATATCTTTCCCTTCCCTGCCTGCCTAATTCCCTGCCTGTTCATGTCCCATCTTAACCTCCTCCACTGCAGGGAGAAGAGACCCAGCTTCTCCATTCTCTTCTCATAATTGAACTGCTCCATCCCAGGCAACATCCTGGTGAATCTCCTCTGCACCCGCTCCAGCGCTATCACATCCTTCCTATAGTCTGGTCCTGGAACTGCACGCAGTATTCCAGCTGTGGTCTGACTGAGGTTTCATAATGTTGGAGTATAATCTCCCTGTTCTTATATTCAATGCACCAGCTAATGAAGGCCAGGGTCCAATATGCCTTTCTAACCACATGATCTACCTGTGTTCCACCTTCTAATATCTATGGAGTTGTATTCCAAAGTCCCTTTGTTCTTCAATACTCCCTAAGATCCTACCATTCATAGTATATGCCCCGGCCTCATTAGTACTCACAAAGTGCATCACCTCATATTTGTCTGGATTAAACACCATCTGTCATTTTTCAGCCCATTTCACCAACACATCAATATCTATCTTCAGCCTAAGACTATCTTTGAAACTATCAACAACTCCACTAATCTTTGTGTCACCCATGAACTTACTGATCACACCTCCCACAACCACATCTAAGTCATTCATGTATATTACAAATAGGAACAGTTCTTGTGGGACACCACTACTCATCCAATTGCAAATAGTCCTCCACCATCACCCTCTGTCTTCTATTGCCAAGGCAATTTTAGATCCCCTGGATTCCCTGGGACCTAAACTTTTGAACCAATCTCCCATGTGGAGCCCTTGTGAAAGGCCTTACTGAAGTCCATGTAAATCACATCTGCTGCCCTGCCATCACAGATACACTTTGTTCTCTCGTCAAAGAACTCAATCAAATTGGTTGGACAGAATCTGTCCTTGACAGCCATTGATTTGTCCCTGCCTTTCCAGGTGATCATTAATCCTCTCCCTCAGAAATTTTTCTAATATTTTTCCGACCACCGATGATAGGCACGCAGGTCTATAGTTACCAGGCTTTTCCTTGCTGCCTTTCTTGAAAGGGAGGAACTGCAGCTGTTCTCCAGTCATCTGGTACCTCAATCATGTCCAGCAAAGATTTAAAAATTTCAGCCAGAGCCCCAGCATTATCTTCCCTTGTTTCACTTACCAGCCTGGGATAAATCTCATCTGGGCTTGGGGATTTATCCACCTTTAAGCCCACGGAGGCATTGAATATCTTCTCTTTATTTATGGAAACCTGCACTAGACTTTCACCTTCCCCTTCACTGAATTCTCCAACTACAAAGTCTGCTTCCTTTGTGAGTACCAATGAAAAGTTTTAATTTAGTACCTCACCTAGACCTTTTAGCACCATGTACAGATTGCCCCTGTCATCACTAAAGGGCCATACTTTCTGCCTGGTTATTCTTTTGCCTTTAATATACTTACAGAATGACTTTGGATTTAATTTAATCCTGTCTACCAGTGATTTTTTGTGAATCCTGTTAGCCTTCCTAATTTCCTTTTTAAGCACCTCCCTACACTTTTTACATTCTTGACGAGCGTTCCCCATCATTATTCTTCATTCTCTCTCCTCCCCTGTGCCATTGGGCAGAAGATACAAGAGCCACGTACTACCAGGATCAAGGACAGCTTCTATCCCACTGTTATAAAACTATTGAACGGTCCCCTTGTACGTTAAGATGGACTCTTGACTTCACTGTTCACCTTGTCATGGCCTTGCACCTGATTGTCTGCCTGCACGGCACTTACACTGTAACTGTAACAGGTTATTTTGCATTCTGTTACTGCTTTTCCCTTGTACTACCACAATGTACTGATGTGATGAAATGATATGTATGGATGGCATGCAAAGCAAAGTTTTTCACTGTACCTCAGTATATGTGACAATAATAAACCAATTTAGAGAAACAAAGGGCTGCAGATGCTGGAATATCTAGATGAAAAACACTGTCTTGCTGGAGGAACTCAGCAGTCCAGGCAGCTGAGTCTTATGCTCACGTTCTAAGCCTCAACTATGAGCATTAGACAGCTCTTTTCTTGTGGGAAATAGAACCTCTGAATTTTTGTCCTCAGTTAATTTTCACAAGCACACACTCTTCTCAGATGAGTCATGGAACAGAGTTTATAACTGGAGCCTGGATTTTGTATGCCCAAGTATGCAAATGCAAAAGCTAATTGTTACGCTTCTAATGCACTCCTGACCAAATAAATTAACTGAGCATAGGTCAGGAACTGAACTACACAGCATCTATCACAACTGGGCAACACTGGACATGAAATCAGGCTGATTTCTGTCTGGCAACCTATATAATTTATGCATGCTAACCAGTAATAAAAGTGCTGATTTAAGCTTCTAGCAGTATAGAAAAGCAGACAGTCAGATCAGCTACGGATTTAATTGGTCAGGATGTATAATAAGTAGACAATCCATCATTTCTTTACGCCTACAAAAAGTTAAAATTTGCCCCTAGATCTTGGCTACATAAGGAGCATTAGAAGTATAATTTATAACAATGTTCCAACAAAATCAATGGCTTGCAATAGCAAGTATTCTTGAGAATTACATTCAAAGTACTTAGGAAGCCAGTTTGGAGGTCAAGTGCTTTGATTTCGAGTTATGAGTAATTTTTAAATGATTACAGCTGCATTCTGATTTTGTGATTCTTTCATGTACCATCAACAGTGGATAATCCAACAGGAGAAGAGTTTTCTTTTCCTTTCAAGGGAGCTCCAAACCTGGTGGCTCACAACACAGATGATTTGTCCTGTTTCAGAGGAAGTCACATAATTAGCAGTCTCTAAACAGGAGAATCTCCAAGCTTTGTGCACACATACAAAGTATCAACAAGGGTCCTGTGCAGGCAATGGCCCTGCAGCAGGTCTGCATGAAATTCATTAGGCCTTTATTTTAATGGAAATATTAACTGAGATAAAGGACGACTGAGCTGGCTTCAGCCCACTGTCTAGAACCCCTGCCCACTAAATTTACCTGGGCCTGGAAGGCTGATCAGGCTGTCTCTCCAGACTCTATAGTTAGATGTTGAGGTATAGCAAGGCCTCAGGCATAGCAATGTTGAGGCCACAGCCCTGGAACACCTAATAGTTTGACAGGAGGCAAAGCCTGGAGTGGAACTTTGCTTTATGTCAAAGCTATTCAGAGACTTTTCAAAACTATTAAATTTACTGCAAATCGAAACAAAAAACTGTATCATATATCACATTTACATGTCAGATATTCAGTTATGCAGGCATCATGTATAGAGGAGGAAACAAGTAATATTCCAAGTTGATGAACTTTCATCAAAACTCAGAAGTGAGGACAAGGGAACCCTCTCCCTTTTTTAGGGAAAGGGAAGAGTGATGAAATGCAGATGTATATAATGGATAAAAGAGGCAAGTAGAAATCCTCTCAGAAGTAAACTGGCTGGAGTGACTAGGCAAAAATTGGGAACATGGGAGCATTGCATCCTCTTGATGGCAGGCTAGAATCTGGTCATCAGGTGCAACGTGCTCATCGTGTTCTACGCTGTGGCAATTAGCTGAGCCTTCCACTTCATCTGGGGATCAGAGATGGAGAACATCCAAAGGGTCATGATTCACAAGTCTCCAGAGAACGGGCAAATAAGTGTACCCAACATTGCCCTCATCATGATGGCCACATTTTTGTGCAGTTGCATCAAGCTGTGCACAGAACCAAAGTACGTATACATTCAAGTGTCATTACATGCTGAAGTTCTGTCCCTGTCCCCGGTGTTGTGAAGAATGGGCCTGGCCCCATTGCTGTGAAATATTGCCTTCATTTGGACTTTGCCACAATATGTCCTTTTACAGAAAAGTTCTTTCAGAAGAATACCTTTGACTACAAATCCATCAGAAAGTGATCAGCATAGAACTTCCTGTAGGCCGTGCGGGCGAAGGACACAATGGATCGGTGGGGTGGTTTCCCGAGCAGACCGTCGAAGCCATTTAACAGACTGCCGCATCATCAGAACTCTGCAGAAAGCACCAAGACCTCGCTTGGCTGGCAGTGAGAGATGCCCTCCCCATTAGATCCTTCAGCACAGCTAGAGTCTCACACCCAACACATACTGTCCTTGAGATGGCTGCAATGAATGAGATAGTCATCCAGCTCTTTGCAGACTGAGTGTTTGCAAAGAATGTCTGGAAAAAGATGCAAGAGTCCTTGTGAACATACATCCTGAGCAGTTGCGTAACAGAGGATGCTCTTGTCTATGGGCTGTACCCAGGGATGCATACTGAGATTCATATCAATTGCTACTGAAAGATCATCAACTCAGTGAATGATTCCCTCCGGTCTGCCCAAAACTTGTTGGTCTTCCAATACAATGAGATATCCACTAGTGCATGCTGCTACCTGGCACAGTTCAGGCTGCAGAAGTGTGTGCTAATAGACACACTGAAGCTTGACGCAGCCAATGCAAAGGCTTTGTGGGGAAGGACTGAAATCTACGATCCTGCTGCCACTGGACATTGAGGGCTGGGTACTGTGTAACAGCCCTGCAAATACTTGAAGTGTGTATTGTCCAAAGGGGCCACATGAATGGCATTGGTGCTTTGTACATAGAATGTATCAACTTGATGGCACTGCAAATGTATAGATCTGACAGCACTATGAATGTTAAACAAAAGCCAGTCACTATTTCCTGTATACATTACTACAAATAAAATTTAGTTTTGAAATAAAAAAATATAGAAAACCTTTCTGAGAAATTATCTCTAACTTTTTCATTTTCTGATCAAAGGTCATTGACCTGAAACATTAACTCTACTTCTCTCTCTACAGCTGTTGATTGACCTGCTGAGTATTTCCAACATTTTCTGTTTTTAATTTAGATTTCTGATATCTTCGGTATTTTCATTTTGTATAGAAAATATTAATAAGTACTAATTTCTGTCAATCAGTAATCAGGAAATTAGCAACGAATCTTCAGTCATGCAATACAATTCACAAACAAAAACAAGTTCTTAAATATTTCAATGAACAGAATCTCAAGGATGGATTTTGTTATGATAATCCTTTTGTTATGATGGTCCTTGTTATTATAATCCAGTTCTGTTCTAAATTTAATACTCCTGATATAGTTATTCCACCTACCTTGAGACTCAAATCATTTATGGCACGATGTTTTCAGAAAACTGAAAGTAATATTCAAAACCAAATGTTTAATTGTTGCTGTTATATGAACCTGATTGGCATCCTGCTGTAATGCCCATTTAGCACAGGATTCTGAGTGCCTTAGAAATTCTAGGCCGCAATTGATAAGATTCTGAAGAATTTTTTTTAGTCTTTAATGAATTGCTAATTTAGATTCAAGGCTTCTGAACAAACTAGATTTTCCCAGTCAAGGGTGCACTGGCAACATTCCCACTGGTTCACGGCAGGACAGGGAGAATAAGCAGAACTAGTCCTAGAAACTATTGAACCGTGCAACAAAAACAGAAAATGTTGGGGAAAAAAATCAGCAGATCAGGCAGCATCTGTGGAATGAGAAATAGTCAATGTTTGGGGTCTGCAACCGTTCATTAGAACTGGGTAAAAGGGACAGGCAGACATCCTGTCGGAAAGCGGAGAACTTCTTCAAGGTTGGCATTCCTGGAAGGGAAGCGGTAGTGAATTTAACAGTAAATGAAAATCAAAAGAAAAAACTGCAGATGCTGGAAATATGAAATCTGATTTCCAGCATCTGCAGTTTTCTTTCTGATTTTCATTGATTGTTGCAATGTTTTTACATAAGCTCTAGAGCTGCAAGTTCTTGACCAGGTTCATTGCCCACTCTGTTCTCGCAGCCACACTAAGATTTTGCAGCATCACACTCCCAACACTCTACTGGCAATATTGCCATGACCCCACTGCAAGACTCAGGAGGTCACAAGCACATACCATCAAAAGGTCACTCTATGATTTCCATATGTTTCCGATGATCATAGACATGTGAAGAGAGTTGAGAAAAACTAAATTACCTTAAAAAAATAAATATTTTAAAAATATAACTTTATTCAAAACACATTAAACTGTTGTTAACCAAGTAAAAAGATACATACTTTATACAGAAATAACAGCAATTCAAAATAAAAACTGCTAAATGAAGGTGAGTGAATGGGGCCATTTAAATGAATGGGACCAGACTAAAAATGCCAGCTGTGAATAACATAAAACTAAGTTCAAATGTACTAGTCCCCAAGTACAGGGGCAAAGCAAGAGGTCAGATGCACCCTTGTGCACTTCAGAAAGCCAACAATTTTCTATAAATGTCCCAGCTAGTGGGCTGCGTCTCGCAACCAATTCACTCATCACAACCTTCTGGACTTTTGACATCCATACACAGAGAGGCCTTTGATGTACTAATTCTCCTGATCATGCCTTATTCCAGAGGAAAGGCTTACCAGAGCACCATTTCTGAGAGCAGTTCTTTTTGTTTGCAGAAGTTTTGAAGTCTGAAAGAATCATTTCAACACTACCACACCGCTCCTTGCTGATTTTTGAAACTTGAAGAAACCATGTACGAACACCAGAAGCGATCAGCCAGCAACTAACCTGACAGTAGACGATGGGCCATTTAAATAGGGAGAACCAGATGGAGTCCTTTCCTTTAGTTTAAGACCTGTTTAACAGTGTAAGGTTAGGATAATGTATCAACTGGAGTTCTGAGCTCAGAAAAGCCATTGCTGATAGTTGATTAACATGGCTTGTGTCTGCAACAAGATGGCACTCCTTCACATTAAATGTGTGCCTACCAAGTGTACCATTTTGGAGTTCTCAGACTGTATTTGTGCCCAAAACCTGGTGTTACCCACTCCAAGTTTTTGTCACTAGTTATAAGTTTTAGAACCCAGAGGCAATTCAAAGTAAGATCATCATCAATTGGGACTAAATTGCTATTATAGCAGGCTTTCAAACAGAGATCACATATTTGCACAACACCCATATGGAACCTATTTCCATCCTGTCCCTAAAATAAATCCATAGAGTGGATAAAATAAATTATTATTAGGAATTTCTGTAGGACCCCACATAACCTTCTCCAAAGCTGATTCACTCCAATTAACATCGAAAAGATGACCTTTTTGGGATAAAAATGACATCACCAAAATGATACTTTCAATACAAATGCAAATAAACTGTTAGAAGTAAGATGCTCACTCAGATAACTAAGACAACATGCATTACACTACCTCAGACCATCTCTTAAGGCTTGCATACTATTATCCTTAGAGGAAGATGGTATGATTTTAAAACTGTTGATATCTCTTGAAGTGGGTGTAGTAATCAAGAGCTGCTGAGCTGGCAATGTTTACATTAGAAAGTTTAACATGCAAACAAAAGTTATGACCATCAATATTCCTTGGCCACAGATAACCCCTTTTATGATAAGTCCAGTATTTGGTGACAGAAAGTAGCCCTATGAAGTTATAAAACATATTGGTCAAGCAAAACAATACATTTTTTTCACAGAACATAAACAGCATTTGATCAAATAGGTTCAAGTACCTCACAGTTTCTTTGCTGATTTCTGTTGTCAGATAAACTTTGCAAGACTTCAAGTGCAGAGATGACATGTCCCAAGTCTTTTAACATTAGCAGCCTGTAAGCACTTTTTCCTTCAAGAACCACAATGTTTTGTAGTATACTATAGAGATTCCCCTCAAGCATCAGGGGAGTGAGGCTCAGCATGTACTGGCAGCCTGAGTACTGTGCAGACTAGAAAAAAATAGCTTCCTCTAGAGCTTTGTAACTCTCAGATCACAAAGCTGTACATTACTAGAGTTTCACTGTCAGTAAGGTTTTTTTTTGCTGAGCTGTTAGAATTTTAAATGAGGAAAACAAAATGCATTTCTTTTTAATGTTGGTGTCAGTCAGTAGGATGCAGCATTTGCCAATACTGCACAGTTGTTCCTAATCATGTGTAATTATTAAACTAAGACTTGTAAATGATGAAAACTGCAAAAATGATTAAAAACTACCGTTATAGAAAGAAAACTACTTTCAATATAATACTAATTGACCTTGTTTCCGCTGTAGCCATTGTTCCTAATTATACAGTAAAAGATTACGGAAAAAGAGTTCAAATTGCATCATGGATTCACCATTGGGGTGCTCAAGTCTTCCAAAATCAAATGATTTTTCATTTGGGTTTTCTTAGTGATGTAAATTTAATTTTTTTTTTCTGGCTGTATTTGGCTTACTGGAACCCTTAAACATGACATCCTAATACAAGGCTCTGAGTCATCATGATTGGTCACATAATAAAGGTGTCAGAGGTATCTGCCATTGGTATGAAACATAAGGTGATTAATATTGACTACCAGCTTGAGAACAATCTTATCAGAAAATAGAACTTTGTTTTCAGTTAGTTGATCTTTGCACTGTGGAATAATCCTGTTTGTTTGCCTGGTTCCATTGGGAAGCCCATGGATTGTGCATTCCTTCTAAATAAAGCAACAGTCACCTTCATGATAAAATGATGAGCTGCCACCTGCTTTATCAGGCTATCTGGAAGGATCCAGTCCCAAAGAAATTCAAGGGAGTAGTGATAAATGGAGATAATTTTGGTATACTGGCATATTTCCCCAAAAGATAAGGGAAAGAAGAGTATTCAGGGGACCAATCTGACAAGACTTAGAACTTTCTGGACCTTAGTCCCTAGTGAGTGAATACATATACAACTGCAAGAAAAGCTTTGTGCGATCACTCAAACTAAGAGCTTCAATGTCTGCATTCTGCAGAACAGAAGAGCTATTTCAATTTGGTAATTCATATCCCTTGTGTAAAGCTGTACTTTCAGAACAGCTGAAGTCCTGACTAAGCCTCCTGAGAACTGGAGTCACTGGTATGCAGGGAGAATAACATCCATCCTCAGTCACACCTTACAAAACTGCTCTCTCCAAGAGACATACCCTTGACAGGACCAGTTGACCAATTGTAGACCGAGTCCAGAGGGGAGTTGGAAAATTGGGTGTGCAGACCTCAGACATGTGTTCAGTCTGAGCCTTTCCAACTTTCTGGATGCTCTCAATTATTTCAGAGGAAGCTTTCATCTTCAGCCTTGTGGTGCAGGGCTTCATGTATATATAATCACCTTATCAGAACATGAAACACTTGACATCCATGGTATTTTGTCTGTTGTACCAACTCTACAGAATTGGCAAGAGTCAAAATTTTCCAAATTGCCTTGAAATTTTTATTGGAGTTATTTTCAGGAATGCTGTTGAGGGGATTTAATTCAACACACACAAAATGCTACAGGAACTCAGCAGGTCAGGCAGCATCTATGGAGGGAAACAAGCAGTCGACATTTCAGGTCAAGACCCTTCATCAGGACTGGAAAGGAAGAGGGCTGAAGCCTGAATAAGAAGGTCGGGGAGGGGGGAGGGGGGAGGGGGAGGAGCACAAGCTGGCAGGTGATAGGTGATTCCAAGTGAGGGGGGAAGGTAGTGGGTGGGGGAGGGAAGTAATGTAAGAAGCTGAGAGGTGATAGGTAGAAGAGGCAAGGGGCAGAAGAAGAAGGAATCTGGTAGGAGAGGGCAGTGGACCAGGGAATAAAGGGAAGGAGGAGGGGAATAGATTGGCAGGTCATGAGGGCGGGGGAAGAGGAAAGAGGAGGAGTGAGGGGCCACAGGAATGAGGGAAGACAAAGGAGGGGGAAGGAGGGAGGAAACAAATGGGAGGGGGGAAGAAGAGGGGAGGGGTTACTAGAATTTAGAGGAATCGATGTTGAGGCCATCAATTTGGAGACTACCAAGACGGAGTATGAGGTGTTGTTCCTCCAACCTGCATCTGGCTTCGACGTGGCAGTAGAGCAGGACATGGACTTGTCAGTATGGGAGTGGGATGAGGAACTGAAGTGGCTGGCCACCAGGGGATCCTTGTTTTTGCAGCGGACGGAACGAAGGTGCTCGACAAAGTGATCTCCCAGTCTGCGTCGGGTCTCACCAATGTAGACGAGGCCAAACCGGAAGCACAGGAAGCAATAAATGACAACCTCAGATTCACACTGTCTCACCTGGAAGGACTGTCTAGGGGCCTGAATAGTGGTGAGGGAGGAGATGCAGGGACAGGTGTAGCAACTTAGTACAGTTGCAGGGATAAGTGTTGGGAGGGTCATCAGTGGGGTGGGACAAGTTGACAAGGGAATTGCGGAGAGACCGATCCCTGTGGAGGTAGATAACGTGGTTAGGAAGGCATATCAGATACTGGCCTTTGTTAGTCAGGACACTGAATACAAGAGCAGGGAAGTTATGCTCCAACTTTATAAAACATTCATCAGACGTCAGCTGAAGTATTGCATGCAGTACTGGTCAGCAGACTATAGGACAGTGCTGGAGAGGGTGCAGAGGAGATTCACTAGGATGTTGTCTGAGATGGAGCAGTTCAGTTATGAGAAGAGACTGGAGAGGCTGTGTCTGTTTTCCCTGGAACAAGGGAGCTTAAGGAAATGACTGAGGTATGTCATATTATGGAATTTGACTTATAACATGGAAACAGGCCAATCGACCCACCACATCCACACTTACTCTATTAATCCCATCGTCCAGCACTTGGCCTGTAGCCTTCAATGCCTAGTTGATTCAAGTGCTCGTCCAGATACTTGTTAATGCTGTCAGTGACTCTGCTTCTACCACTCTCTCAGGCAGTGTATTTCAGGTACTCACCGCTCTCTGGGTGAAAAAGGTCCCACTCAGATCCTCTCTAAATCTCTTACCCTTTACAATAACTCTATGTCCTCTAGTTTTATTTACCTCTGATGTGTTGAAATGTTTCCTACAGTCTACCCTATTGATACCCTTAACTCTAATATAAGGAGCAAAGGACACATGGTCAGTTTCTGTTGCTTCAAATATAATGTAATGATTTGAAATGAATTAGGACATGCATTTAGTTAATACGTTAGCCATCCACCCATCAGACAACCTGGCCAGCACTTTCATCTTCTCTCAATGCCTTCCAGAAGAGCAACTGGAACTTGAATGGTTGCTCAATCCCACCTCACTGCTGGATCTGAGGACAGTCAGGAACCACTGACAGCAGCAAGTGGCCATCTAGCCAGCATGTTCCTGCTTTTTTATGACATCACCACCCATGTCCCCTCTTCATCAGCACCGTCCACATCAGCTGATGCGACCTCTTCAGTTCACTAACTAGATGTTCTGAGATGTGTAGTGCTGGGGTGGACGGTTCAGAGAGAGGGAAGTGGAATACAATCTGTCCTCACTTTCTGGTTTTCTAGCTGTTTTGATAGATTGTTCTGTCTGACCTACACTAAATGAAAAGGTGATATTACATTGATAACACCAAAGGACACTGTCAGACAGTTTGTGTTCCAAGACACTATGGATTGAGTATTTATCCATGACCAGTCACACTAAATGCTCTAAATAATAGCATCAGCATGTTGGAGTCTGCTTTGAAAATTAATTCCATTGAAGTTTATTACCACTGACAAGGAATGAATTTCTAGATGATGCACATACATTGTGCACAAGAGAAGAGGATAGGGACAAAATTCAAAAGAGAGATGATGCCAGCCTGGATACAAGAGCACTAATGCTTCACCTTTCCTTGCTCACATCTTGATCTCTTAATCACTGCTCCTTTCTGTGTTGTGTCTTCTTATCAAGCAAGCAGAGAAGTAGTCTTCATATGTTGCAAGTTTATTGAGCACATTCACAGTGACAAGTGTGTGCCCATCCCGGAGACCATGTGTTATATCAGTAAGTGCTCTGAAACACAGAGCTCAGACACAATGACTCCTCATTGGTGAAAAATAGAAGGCAGCAATTGAAAACCATAAGAGGGCATCTGCCTATCTCAATGATACCCAATGCCTTCCTGAGGCAATTTTCACACTGGCAAGTTGAAGAGTGAGCAACCTGTCTGCCAGAAACATGCTGGGGTCTGTTTGGCTAATCAGATCAGTTTTAATGACAGCAATTACAATTTTCCTGTGCAACTTGTTATGGAGGTGGGATACTAGGCAATGATGAGTTCAAGCCTCAATCATTTGTACTTGGCATTGAGTAGTCAAATGGTGAGTCCTTGAAGAGACCAGGGAACTGCTGAAAAGAGGCCCAGGAATCTTTCCTTTGGTGGAATCAAGAGGACGAGAGTCAGGTGTGGTTGATTTCAAAGCTCTCTCAGGATCACGTCCCAGCTGAAGCCAAACCTACAAACATTGACGTTATCCCATTTTGCAACCTCCAATAACCAGTGAGCTGAAGCGTGGTAACTGTTTGCTCACCATCTTCATGAGACCCAAGCCGCTCTGTTGACTTCCTTCCAGCTCTTGCTTCCCAGACCACTTTCAACTCCTACTTCTCACCTTTGAAGGGGATTTTAACTTTCCCAATATTGACTGGGATTGCCCAAGTGCAAAGGACTTGGATGAGGTGGAATTTATAAAATCCATCCAGGAGAGTTTTTTGAAACAGTTTGTAGGGAGTCCTACTAGGGAGGAGGCTATACTTGATCTTATCTTAGGGAATCAGGACAGGCAAGTGATAGAAATGTCTGTTGAGGAACTCGTTGGGAACAGACACCATAGTTCAATGAACTTCAAAGTAGTCAAGGAAAAAGGTAAGGTAGGTCCTTGAGATAGGGCCCTAAACTGGGGGAAGGTGGATTTCAATAGTGTAAGACAGGACCTGGTGGAAGTAGGTTGCGAGCAGCTTCTAGAGGGAAAAACAACATCCAATAAGTGGGAGGCATTGAAAAGCAAGATAGTGAGAGTTAGGGTTAGTATATCCCTGTAGGAGTGAGAAGCAAAGATGGTAAGTTTAGCAAACCATAGTTAGCTATAACGGAGGATATTGAAGGTTTGATCAGGAAAAAGAAGGAAGCATACATCAGGTATAGGGAGTTGGTATTAAACAAGTCTGAGTTTATAGAGGATATAGGAGAGAACCTAAGAAAGAAATCAGAAGGGCAAAAAGCAACAACGCAATTACCTTGACAAGCAGGAGTAAGGAGAATCCTAAAACCTGGTCCTGCATGGTAGGCTGGTTCAGAAGGTCAAAGCACAAGGGATCCGAGGCTTGTTGGCAAACTGGATCCAAAATTGGCTTGGTATAGGAGGCAATTGGTGGATGGGTGTTTTTATGACTGGAAGTGGTACACTGCAGGGATCATTGCTGTGACTGTTGTTGTTTGTAATATATATAAATGACTTAGCTGAGAATGTATGTGGTCTGATTAATAAGTTTTCAAATGACACGAAAATTGGTGGAGTCGAAGATAGTGAAGAAGGTTGTGAAAGGATACAGCAGGAAATGGATCAGCTGGAAAGCTGGATGGAGTGGTGGCAGATGAAATTTAATCCAGACGAGTGTGAGGTAATGCATTTTGGGAAGCCTAGTTCTGATAGGGCATATAGGGTAAATGGCAGGGACCTTAGGAGCATTGATGTACAGAGAGACCTTCGGGTGCAAGTTAACAGCTCCCTGAAAATGGCGACACAGGTAGTGAAAAAGGCATTTGGTACGCTTGCCTTCACAGGCCAAGGCATTAAGTATAAAAGTTGGGACAGCGTGTTGCAGCTGTAGGGTCAGATACGATCATGACAATTAAGAGGGCGTTTGGACAGGTACTTGGATTGGAAAGTCGTAGAAAGATACAGATCTAATGCAGACAAATAAGATTGGTGTAGATAGGCATCATGGTCAACATGGACGAGGTGGACTGAAAGGGCCCTTTTCTGTGCTGTACAACTCTGATTCTATGAAGTTATCAACTGAAAGTTGAATGAATATGCTAGCTGGGCCCAGTTATTTAAGATTATATCAATGATATTGCCAAGAGTACAAAATGCCATACTTCCAAGTTTACGGATGATACAAAACCGGGTGGAATAAGCCTTTGACAGTCACATCCTCAGCTGATCTGACTGTCAAAGCAGCCATTTTGTCAGTGCCTGTGAAGCACTCAAAAACTATTAAAAAGTTAAATAAAGATGTATTTTTCTTAAACTTAAAAGTGAAATCACATACAAAACACTTAAAACACTTGCAAATAATTCAAAGCATTACAGCAAACAAAAATAATTAAAGCAGAGACACAAGAGGTGACAGATGCTGGAATCTGGAGGAACTCAGCAGGTCGAGCAGCATCTGTCGGGGGGGGCGGGGTGGGGGGGGGGGCAAGAAACATTGATGTCTCGAGTCAGGACCCTGCGTCAGGACTGAAGGTGAAGAGGCAAGGTGACCACAATAAGGAGGAGAGGGGGAGTGGTGAGACAGGGGCCAGTATATGATAGGTTGACCGAGGAGAGGTGAAGGATGGCAGGCAGATGGAACCAGGTGAAGGAGGGGGAGAGGTTGAGTTGGGAGACGGAGACAGGTGAGTGAAAGATGGAAGCAGACAAGGAAAACAAAAGGGGCAGGTGAGGTGAGGGGAAGGTAAAGGTGGAGACAGCTGCTGGAGGGTGATAAGCAGGAAATAATTAAAGTCGTAAGTTTTCTTATTCGTACCTTCCTTCCTCTCAGCCGTAAACTCTCCATTCAAATGAACAGACTCAAAGATCCAGCAGTCCGTCTAACCTAGTACAGAGTCTGCAAACAGATTCTCCAGAAAGCATCTTTGGGAATGCCAGTAAGTCCATGCTCCACCACATTCTTGCTTGAGTCTCAAACCTGAGAAGTGTTGGCATTTCTATGAGAAAATTCCAGCATTTCTTGGCTGCCTGTGTCAGCCACACCATCTGTGCCCCATTTCTGTAAGGGAAAAGACCTCGAAGTCCCCATATTTCTTGAAGGTTTCTCATAGAACTCTTAACAGGATGAGGTACAATGATCATTTCAATCTGAATGTTTTTAAAACAATTTTGAAAACCATATAATACTGGAAACGAAAAATACTTTTGCAATTACTTGACTAATTCATTCATTAGTCTGTACCTGTGCCAACCACTTTTTATAACAATTTATTTTGCAGTAATTTGAAATAAAACATAATCAAAATGTGTCCTGGGATTCAGAAGCATGTGCTATGAAAATCAATGTTCTCTTGAGAATGCAGTAAAAGAGTGCACCATATATTATGAAATATCAGATACATTTATCATCATACCCTATGCAATTTCCCAGTATTTGAATGTTAAATTAGTATTCTGGCTTACCTACTCTAATTATTGCAATTGCTCCCAGCAAACTAAATACAACTGGAACAAGAGGCAGTGCATGTTAGAAAAAAGCAAAATGCAATATATCAAATATTTGAGAATTCAAACACATTTTAGCTTGATCTGATCGGCGTTTATAAAACTATGAGAGGCATAGATAAAGCAGACCGCCGGTATCTTTTTCCCAGGGTCGAAATGTCTAACACTAGAGGGCATGCATTTAAGGTGAGGGAAAATTCAAAGGGGATGTGCGGGGCAAGTATTTTTACACAGAGAGTGGTGGGTGCCTGGAATGTGTTTCCAGGGGTGGTGGCAGATATGATAGTGTAGCGGTTGCTACCGTGAAATAAAACAAGAAACTAGTTGAAGGATTGTCAAACAAGAACTGGTTTATTTTCCCGCCTTGCGCGGGCCTTTTAAGGGAGACTGTTCCCGCCCAATGCAACCGGCAATGACGTAAGTACTACATCATCAAGTCTTTCCCACGCGCGGGTTCTCCCCGTCGCTCGGGAAAGACGAGGCCCGCCACCATCTTGGGCCTCGTCGCTCCGATGCCGCGCGACCCGACTGCCGAGCCAGTTCGCCTGACCGGACGATGAGTTGCTACACAACCCCCCCCAGAACCGGCGATACAGTCCCCAAGGTCCACGGGCTGTGCCAGCCGCCGTTTAGGGGGCCGGCCTCTGCGTCGCGGCATTGAAACCTCGACCGGTTGTTGCAGATCTTTGAGGCGGTCCGTCGTGAAAACCTGTTCCCTGCCTCCAACACCCAAAATAAAGGTGGATCCATTATTCCTTATGACTCGGAACGGTCCCTCATATGGTCGTTGCAACGGCGCCCGAGGTGTGCCCCTGCAAACGAAAACAAACTTACAGTCTCATAGTTCTTTGGGCTGACAGGATGGGGCTTGACCGTGCCGCGAGGTGGGAATCGGGGCCAAGTTGCCGAGCTTCTCGCACAGTCTTTGTAGGACTGCTGGGGGTTGTTCCCCTTGGTCTCGAAGGGCAGCTATGAAATCCCCTGGGACAACTAGGGGCGCCTCGTACACAAGCTCAGCTGACGAAGCACGGACGTCTTCTTTGGGGGCAGTGCGTATGCCGAGCAGGACCCAAGGCAGCTCGTCAACCCAGTTAGGACCCTTCAGGCGGGCCATCAAGGCTGATTTCAGATGGCGGTGAAAACGTTCCACCAGCCGTTTGATTGAGGATGGTAGGCTGTGGTGGTGTGCAGCTGCGTCCCTAGCAGGTTCGCTAATGCAGCCCAGAGACTGGAAGTGAATTGGGTGCCTCTGTCTGAAGTGATGTGGGCCGGAACACCAAAACGTGAGACCCAAGTTGTGAGCAGCGCCCGGGCGCAGGAATCAGTCGTGATGTCAGTCAGGGGGGTTGCCTCTGGCCACCTCGTGAACTGGTCCACGATTGTAAGGAGGTACCGGGCTCCTCTTGAAACCGGCAGAGGGCCCACGAGGTCGACGTGTATGTGGTCAAACCCCCTACAGATAGGCTTGCACTGCTGTGGCGGGACTTTGGTGTGTCGTTGGATTTTCGATGTCTGGCAGTGCGAACAAGTCCTGGCCCACTCACTGACCTGTTTGCGCAGGCCATACCAGACAAACTTGCTGGCGACCAGTCGGACAGTTGATCTGATGGACGGATGCACCAACCCATGTACCGAGTCGAAAACACATCTCCGCCAGGCTGCAGGGACTATAGGGCGGGGCTGACCTGTCGCGATGTCGCAAAGTAGGGTCTGCTGACCTGGACCAACCAAGAAATCTCGGAGCTGCAGGCCCGAGACTGCGGTTCTGTAGCTGGGCAGCTCGTCGTTGGCTTGCTGTGCGTCAGCTAGGGCCGTGTAGTCGACACCCAAGGATAGGTTGTGGATGGTCGGTCTGGAAAGTGCATCAGCAACAACATTATCCTTTCCGGAGACATGTTGGATATCTGTTGTGAATTCGGAAATGTAGGATAAATGTCTCTGCTGACGAGCTGACCAGGGATCGGAGACTTTGGAGAAGGCAAAGGACAAAGGCTTATGGTCGGTGAAAGCGGTGAAAGGCCTGCCTTCTAGAAAGTATCGGAAATGCCAGACTGCCAGATACAGTGCTATAAGTTCCCGATCAAAAGCACTGTATTTCAGTTCAGGTGGTCTAAGGTGCTTGCTGAAAAATGCCAAGGGTTGCCAGCAGCCTTCGATTAGCTGTTCCAGTACACCACCCACCGCGGTGTTGGACACGTCCACCGTGAGGGCGGTTGGGACGTCTGTCCTAGGGTGTACAAGTGTCATGGTGTCTGCCAGGGCATCTTTGGCCTTAATGAAGGCAGCCGCAGCCTCGTCAGTCCAGGTGATGTCCTTGCCCTTACCAGCCATCAGCGAGAACAGAGGGCTCATGATACGGGCTGCTGCAGGGATGAACCGATGGTAAAAGTTGACCATCCCAAGGAATTCCTGTAGGCCTTTGACCGTGTCGGGGCGGGCAAAATGGCGGATAGCGTCTACCTTGGTGGGTAGAGGTGTTGCCCCATCGCTGGTGATTTTGTGGCCGAGGAAATCGATAGTCAATTCCGAATTGGCACTTGGACGGGTTGATCGTGAGGCCAAAATCACGGAGATGGGAATACAGCTGGCGGAGGTGGGAAAGGTGTTCTTTGCAGTTACGGCTGGCGATCAGTATGTCATCTAAGTAAATGAACACGAAGCCCAGGTCTCAGCCTACCGCGTCCATCAGCTGCTGGAAGGTCTGCACGGCGTTCTTAAGGCCGAACGGCATTCGAAGGAATTCGAGCAGGCCGAATGGGGTGATAATCGCAGTTTTGGGGACGTCATCCAGATGGACCGGGATTTGGTGGTATCCCCGAACTTTGGAAAAGATGCGGGCCCCGTGTAAGTTTGCTGTGAAGTCCTGGATGTGAGGGATGGGATAGCGGTCCGGGGTGGTGGCATCATTCAGCCTGCAGTAGTCGCAGCAGGGCCTCCACCCTCCAATGGCTTTGGGGACCATGTGCAGGGGGGAGGCCCAGGGGCTGTCTGACCTGCGAACAATCCCCCACTCCTCCATGTGACGGAACTCTTCCTTTGCCAGGCGGAGCTTGTCTGGAGGTAATCATCGTGCTTGGGCATGAAGGGGTGGCCCTGTAGTAATGATGTGGTGTCGTACCCCGTGTTTGGGCCTAGAATTTGTAAATGGAGGTGCCAAAATTGATGGGAATTCGGCTAGGAGCTTGGTGAAATCGTCACCAGAAAGGGAAATGGAGTCCAGGCGCTGGGCTGGTAGGCTGATTTCTCCCAGGGGATAGGTCTGGAAAGTGATAGAGTGGACTAGCCGCTTCCCTTGCGGGTCGACTAACAGGTTGTGGGCCCAAAGAAAATTGGCTCCTAGGAGTGGTCGGGCGACGGTGGCAAGGGTAAAGGTCCAGGTAAAACGGCTGCCGCCGAATTGTAATTGAAGTGTATGGGTACCGAAAGACCATATCGTTGTACCGTTGGCGGCATTGAGTACAGGACCTGGTGGCCTGTTACGAGTGTCGCGGCCGGTCGGGGGCAAAATACTGACCTCCGTTCCAGTATCAATGAGGAAACGCTGTCCAGATTTCTTGTCCTGAACGAATAGGAGGCTCTGTTGGCGGCCAGCCGCTGTAGCCATCAGCGGTGGCTGGCCCTGGCGTTTCCCTGAAACTTGCAGGGTGGGCGGCATCGATGGGCCTCCGCACCCCACCTCTGATGGTAGAAGCACAGCTGGTCACCCGTGTCGTCGTCTGTGGTCCTGGGGTGTGGCTGCTCGGTTGCTGGGACTGGGCGAGGCGGGCGTTGGGCTCGCGGCTTGGTGATTTGGCTGACTGACGAACCGCTCTCGCATTTGGCCTTCCACAGGATATCTGCCCGGGCGGCTACCTCACGGGGGTTGCTGAAGTCGGCGTCAGCTAACAACAGGTGGATGTCATCGGGGAGCTTTTTCGAGGAAGGCCTGTTTGAACATCAGGCATGGCTTGTGTCCCTCGGCCAATGCCAGCATCTCATTCATTAGGGCGGATGGGGATCTGTCCCCCAGGCCGTCCAGATGAAGCAGGCGGGCGGCGCGCTCACAACGACAGAGGCCGAAGGTCCAAATCAAAAGGTCTTTGAAAGTCAGGTACTTATCTTCCTCCGGAGGCGACTGGATGAAGTCTCCAACCTGGGCGGCTGTCTCTTGGTCCAGAGAGCTAACCACATGGTAGTACTTCGTGGAGTTGGAGGTGATCTGCCGAAGGTGGAATTGCGCTTTGGCCTGGTCAAACCAGACGCTGGGCCGAAGTGTCCAAAAGGTGGGCAGCTGCGTTGGCTGCTGCGTTGTCGTCCATCGCGCGGGTCCAAAATCCGTTTGGACCGTTGGGGTCACCAATGTAGCGGTTGCTACCGCGAAATAAAGCAAGACGCTAGTCGAAGGATTGTCAAACAAGAACTGGTTTATTTTCCCGCCTGGTGCGGGCCTTTTAAGGGCGACTGTTCGCGCCCAATGCAACCGGCAATGACGTAAGCACTACGCGGATTCTCCCCGTCGCTCGGGAAAGACGAGGCCCACCGCCATCTTGGGCCTCGTAGCTCCGACGCTGCGCGACCCGACTGCCAAGCCGGTTTGCCTGACTGGACGGTGAGTCGCTACAATAGAGGCATTTCACAGGTTCTTAGATAGGCACATGAATATGCAGAGAATGGAGGGATGTGGACCATGTGCAGGCAGAAGGGATTAGTTTAATTAGGCCTCATTAGCTTAATTAGTTCAGCACAACATCGTGGTCCAAAGGGCCTGTACTGTTATATGTTCTATATTTCATGTTCTATGTTCTTATGTTTAATTAAATACCAGTCTATTTTTTAGAAAAAAATACTCACCTATTATTTTTTACCCTATATTTTCTATGTAAAATGCAATTTTGGCTGGCTGTCACATTTAATGAAACATTGTCAGTTTTTCTTTTAAATTCATGGGGTGTAGTCATTGCCAACACTGTCACCACTTATTGGAAATCACTATTTACCTTTGGGGAGGTGGTGGTGGTACTGAGCTGCCTCCATGAACTACCGCAGTCCATCTGGTAGAGCTACTCTCGTGATGCTCTTAAACAGTAGGTGATAGAATTTCTGCTCAATGATGGTGAAGAACAGAAATATATTGTACAGTTAGGATGATATGCAACTTGGAAGGGAACTTGGAGGTGGTGACATGTCCCATACCTTTGACCTTCAAGGTGGTACAAGTAATTCAAAAAAATTATGAAACAGTTACAAAACTTGTCACAAGCAATAAGTATTAATACATTATAACATGATGGGCTTTATGTAAAAAGCATGGAAAGATTTTAAAGGAACATTCTGTATAACACTGCTTATGAATCAACCATTGCTATTTTGATAAAAGTGCAGATATCAAATAGTTGGGTTTATTTAAATCAAGACGCATTGTAGAGCACAAATGGAATTTTAAAACACATGATTGATTTTGAATATTAAATCTAGTGTCACAGCATGTACATCTTTGTGAACACCCAGATTTCCAACAGTTTTCCATTTAATCCATTCTCTGGGCCTTTTAGCAGTTTAGGAATTAGGTACAAGCCAAAATCTATCAAAATGGGATTTCTGTGTTAGCAACACCAGTAGAAAGTTTCTGACACTGTAAGATCAATTTTAAATCAAGCTTGTTCATAGTGGGTAGGATGAAGAATAGGAGGGAAATTCCTGTAAATAACTGAAAATCCCAACATTTTCCCACTTTACCTTCCAGGCACTTTTGCACAGCTTCACTCTGGAACTATCTCCCTAAATTTCTCAGTGTCATAGCCTTCCTTTGTTACTTATTAAAATGTATTTCTTTGTTCAAATCTTTGGCCTCTACTTATAATCTCTCTTTCTCTCTCTCTCTCCCTCTTTAGCTTACCATCTATTTCTTAACACACCTTCAGACTTTTTTTATGCCAAAGGCACAACTCGGATCTGTTCAAATCCACAGAAAACTGATAATTTACTTTCAAACCGCTAATTAAGTTTATTGCAAGAAAGAAAAAAATGTACAGAAATAAAAAAATATAAATCAACAGTTAACTAGACCAGATGTCTAAGTCAATAATATTCGTTGCAAAGTGATAAAATTTAGATTTTTGCCTCAGTTGCTGTTCAACATTTGGCAAAGTTAAGTAGCCTCACGTAAAATATTGACTTCAGGGACCTGAAGCATTTCCCTAGTTTGTATATCTCCTTTATTTATTTTGAAAGATAAAGTGATATCCTTTGGAGGTCCTCAGAAATTGCCTTTATATTAAATCACTGTCTAAAGTACCAGACCAGAATCAAAAGGAATTGCACACATAATGGGATGAGATTTAATTTGATTGGGATTCCCTTGATGGGAAAATTATTACAAGTGATGATACTGACTCTTAATTTTGCAACAGAAAATTCTCAAACATCAAAAGAAACAACCAAACTGTTTAGTTCTGTTTGGACAAATTCTGCATAAAGGAATTTTGCTTCACCTCAATTTTAAATGGGCTTTCCCTTATTCTAAGTTTGTGATGCTGGTTCTTGACTCCTCAGCCGAGGGAAACATCCTCCTTGCATCCAGCCTGTCGAGCCAGATAAGAATTTTGTACATTTATTTAAGAACTCCTTCCATCCTTCTAAACTTTAGAGAGTACAAACTTAGCCCTCTCCTCATTTGTCAGACCCACCACCCTGGAACTTGTCTAGTGAATCTTTGTTGAACTCCCTCAATGACAAGTTTATTCTTTTAAGAAAACCAAAATGGTACATGATACTCCAAGTGCAGTCTCACCAAAGCCCTTTAAAATTGCAGTAAGACATCTTCAATAGACACATGAATGATAGAAAAATAGGGGGCTATGTGGGAGGGAAGGGTTAGATAGATCTTATAGCAGGATAAAATGTCGGCACAACATTGTGGGCGGAAGGGCCTGTACTGTGCTGTAGTGTTCTATGTTCTATTATATTCCATCAGCCAGGCTCTTGCCCACTCATTCAATTTGTCAATATTCTGTTAAAGCCTCTTAACATCAGCTTCACTGCTCAATATTCCACCTGGTTTTGTATCATTGGTAAACGTGGAAATGTGGCATTTTGTACCCTTGGCCATATCATTGATATAGTCCTAAATAACTGAGCCCAGCTAGCAAATTCGATTCTAGTCACGTCATTCAAACCTCAAAAAGATCTGTTTATTCCACTCTTTGCTTTCTGTCTGATAACTAGTTCTCAGTCTGTTTCAGTTTATTACCCCCAGCTCTGTCTGCTCTAACCAACCTCATGTGTGGACCCTTATTGAAAGCCACCTGAAAATCCAAATATATCACACCCCCTAGTTCTGCCTTATCTATTCCACTAGGCTTGACTTTTTACTTACACTCAAACCTGCAAGGGGTACCTTGTTTCTTTCCTTCCTCTTACTTGATTTCCACATTCCACTGGCTACAATTGGTCATGAGCTCCACAGACTTACCTTATCAACACAATCATGTTTCACTCAGCATCCTCAATAACATTAATTCTTTTAATGGCTTGGTTTCTTTACTATCTTCATCACCTGTGTAAAGCCTGTGTGCTCGGTGGGTTCATAGAGTGAAGTTCACTATGGAATGTGTAAAGTTATACATATGAGGCACGAAGAGCTCAAGATGATTTATTCAAAGGCCCTTCATAGACTGCCTCTCTGGAACTTTCTATAAATCATTGTTGCAACCTCAGAATCCTTATCAGGAAGACAGCCAGTAACAATTATTATTCATAAACCAATGTTACATATACTATCAAGCAAAAAATCAGGCAGGTAAAGTGTGCTTCACACTACCATCCAAAAACAATTTCAACTCTATGTCACAGTTTTGAAATAGTATGTTATTTCAAGAAGGAGTTTTATTATTATTTTATGTTAAAACAAAATGCTCTCAAGTGTTTTAATCACTATAATATAAATAGAACATTCATAAACATTTTCACTAAAACAACAATGGAATAACCAGCTGTAGGTATATGTACCTTTTGCAAGGAGGACAGCTGAGTTATGATCTCTGCAGGTGCCAGGAGTGTCTCTAGAGTGCTTGCACTCAAGCTGCTGATTATCCAGATTTAGATGACATCACCACAGTTGGACTCCAGGGATCCCTTCGTATTGATTCCTGACAGCAAAAAGCACCAGAAAATGAGACTTTTTGCCACAGAGATCACAAGGTCTTTGTGAGGAGCTTTCTTTGAGCACAAGGGCAAGAACTACTGCTTCACTACTGACTGAAAATACTGGGTTAATATACCTGCACTCCACTGCTCAGGTTCTCAGACACCGAAGCCTATTTTAATTTATTATTTTGAGCAAACAAAAGTAGCATTCACATCTTAACTAATTTTTGACTAATTGTTGATTAATTATCCCTTCTGGTAGCTCGGCTCAGATCTGGAAAAGCTCACCTTTCAAGAGTAATCATGTTTAACTAATTTTCCAAGCAGGAGCAACATTTAGCCACACACAGACACAAACAAATGCTCATTAATACAATTATAATCGCATACATGTAGAGCCAGATACTCATATCTTAAGCACACATCTCAATCATGTACATACTCACAATATACTCACAAATCAGATTATAGATCTACTCTCTGTGATGCTGCACAGAGACCCATAGAGAACACTTATTGTATTTTCCTGCCTTTAATGTTGCCAGATAGTTCCTTTTCACTTTTACTTCAGAACTTGCTGGTCTGATTACTGGTATGCTGAGGGGAAAAAGGAGGTCCATGTCCTTTTCCAAACATAAGTGCAAATCTGTTGGACATGGCAGAAAAAGAACATCAAAGGACACAGCACTTGGAGCCTCTGAGGAAAATATGATGTATGGCAGAAGGTAGAAAATAAATCATGGCCAGTGCTCCTGGACAATGAGGTAATTCTCCTGAACATTCTTTCTTCAACAGGAAAGGGAAATAAAGTAATGAAGTTGCGATTGTACAGGTTGCCTCAGTGCTCAAGAGTGCATGACACTGCTATTATTACAAGCTTCTAACATCCACTTAGAGCTAACTTCCACCAATGAAAATACAAAATGTATTTTTTCATCTGTTCGCATCATTATCAGCATGATGGAAATTATAGTATAACCTGGCATTTGATATATAAACACAATTAGGCCCAGAATCAGCCCCAAATACAGCACTGCAGCAGAAATGTCAGGTTTTTAAAGATTCATCAATATCATCGATTTACAATGTAGCAGGGCTGAACTAGAATCAAATGTGTTTGAGCCAGGAGAAAAAAATGCACCCAATCTGACCCAGGATATGTAATATAGAAACAAAGTACAACTTGAACCCAAATCTTTATTCACAGTTGTCACTATCACTGATCACTGTGAAGAAGCGAGACATGTAGTCAATCTGATAGTGCAGAAGGCTATGGAGTGAACATACATATTGCAATATCTCTAACTTAATTTAAAAACAATCACACCATTCCCAGCAATTCATCACAGCCTATGTATTTGAATTTAATTGATTGATTGGTGGTTAAAAAGAATGAACAAAGTTATACACCTGAAACGTTAATCTATCTTTAATGAGCTGAGGAACCTGCTGCATACATTCAGTGCCTTCTACATCAAATTCTCATTATTTTGCAAATTATGAAGTATGGAGGTTTTTGCTATTTGTTTTTATTTCTTTCTTATTTAACTCAGCATTGGCTGCATTTCAGATGTACGTCCACTGGTTGTGAAATTCTTCAGGAGCATTTTCTATTATTGATTGTTCTTTAGTTCCATCCTTTCAGACCATGGGGACATCTGCTGTAACACATTTAGTCATAGTCGAATGATACAACTTGCAATGTTAGGTTTCTGTCCTAGAATTCTTATGCAATTACCTTTTACATAAGACAGTGTTTTCCTTTTTGGATACTTCATCAATTTCATCCCTTCTTCTCCACCCTCTTTAAGTTGCCTAAATAAATAGGTTAGAGCAGTTAATGCTATGTTCAGGCTGATGGAAAGGTTATATTTAATGTAGGGCATAGAATCTTCTCATTTTGTGTGTAATAGTTATATCTTGGTGGTATAGTATTCATCTGATTTGATGTATTTCATACACCATAAATATTATTTTGCAAATTCCAATCAATAGAAATATTAGTAATTGTCCTATCAATAATATCCAAATATGATAAACCTAACTCATTTAAAAAATGCTAATAAAGCAAAAAAAGACAGTCTCTGTTCACTTCATCCTAATCATATTTATGACCTCTAAAAGCTCTTACTTCCTAGTATCTGCAATATTCCAAATTAAATTACTATGGACAAAACTCAATTAATAACGTTATAGCCTCATCCCTTTTTTAAGCTATGATCTTTATATGTATAGAAATGCTTATTCTAACTGTCCTCTTGTATCTATAATCTTATTCCACACAAGGGTAACTTGCCGTGTTTTGTTCCCTTAGTGCACAGCTCTGCAGCCAGAGAGCTTTAGAGGTGAAAAGTTATTCCAGACTCATTTATTATATAATACAACATGCAAAATCGCCAAAATAGTATATATTTTAAGCCAAGACCAAGACATTTGTTGTACTATAAATAACAAGTGATCAAAGTAAGCAGTATGTTTAAAATACTTTGGACCTAAATGCTTCCCAGAATATTTCTTTGCACAAGTGTCAGTATACAAAAAAAGGAGATTGTCCATCATCTAATTTACCTTTTTGCACATTAATTTTATGGAATGCAGCAATTGCAAGCAATACCAGCATTTATTGTCCATTCATAATGACTCCTGAAATGAGGAAATACTTAAGAGTCAACCACATTGATGAGTCCAGAGCCAAATATATGCCAGACCAGGCAAGGATTGGAAATGTCCTTCCCTGAAAGACATCAGGGAACCAGGTGGCTTTTTGCAACAACTAGACTTATTTTTAAAGAATCAAGAATTATTGGACCATTTAACAACCTGGAGGTCAATATTTCCCAGAAAATTAACTGGAACAGCCACACAAATACTGAGACCACATGAGTAGGTCTGAGGCCATGTACCCTACAGCAAATAAATCACTAGCTGATTCCCTAGAGCCTTTCATTTAAAAGGCAGAAATCAAAAATTTCCTACACCTATGACTTCTAGCACCCAGGAACTCCACTAAGTCATACAGTTTGGAAAAATATTGGATACCAGAATCCCCTTCCAAATGCACCTCCCCCCACACTCCCCCCACAAAACAGGAAAAATTGATTCATCAAGCCTACTCTTTCCTCCAAGTATGTTCCACTCTTTCGAGAACTGTACTGTGATTACCCAAGAGAAAGTTCAGCATACATACTAGTAAGTTCTCAAAAGACATTCACAGCTTCTAACTATTAATCTGTCCCACATCATTGTTATTTATGATTCAACTGGAATCTTCTGGATGGCATTGCCTAAAAATTATATTGTGGAATGCTATTTCTTTTCCATGCTACATAGTTGAAATGAGAGCTTCCATGAATTGAAACTTGATAACAATCATTTTTGGATTGTTCCGTGCCACACCAGAAACAGGCAATTTTGGCATCAATTGTGTTTGCGTGTTTGATGTGACTTCCACATCATACATGTCTCAAATTATGTTATTCACAAGAAAATAGAAGCAGGAGTAGGCCACTAGGCTTCTCAAGCCTGCCCTGCCATTCAATATTATCATGGCTGATCTGCCTAGACCACAACTCCTTTTCTGTATCAGTTGTACATAACCCTCCATTCTTCAATCTTCCAAATATTTATCTGTCTCCACCTTAAATATATCTAATAATCTGGCATCCACCACCCTCAGGGGCAGAGAATTTCAGAGATTTATTACCCTCTGAGAGAAGACATTTCAACATCAAGCCCCCATAGGATCATATAGGTTTGAATAAGGTAAACTCCAAGGAATATAGACCCAAACAGACTAACCTCACTTGATAAGACAACCTTCTTATCCCAGGAACTAACCTGGTGAATCTCCTTTGTACTGCCTCCAATGCTATGATATCCTTGCTTAGTTGGGAGACCATAACTGTGCACAGTATTCCAGGTGTAGTCTCACCAACACCCTGTACAACCGGAACAAACCTCCTTATTCTTAAACTCCAACCCCTTTGAACTAAAAGCCAAAATTCTTTTAGCCTTCTCAACTCTTTGTTGGACCTGCCTGCTAATATTTTGTGATCCATACACTAGAACATCTAGATCCCTTTGAATTTCACTCGTTTGCAGCCTCTCTTCATTTAGGTCATAATCCACCTTTTGGTTCCTCTTACCAAGGTGGATGACCTCATGCTTCCCCACTTTAAACTCCATTTGCCAGGTTTTCCCTCATTTTGGAACTTTCCTAGTGAAATTAGACTGTTATCCCAGGAATATCAGTTGCTAGGCACTTAAGTCTCTAGGGCTGGTAACCTACTAAAGTGAGTCCGTGTTCACCTGTAATTATCCTTCAGAAATAAATAGACACAATAGGTACAAAGACAAGTTTACAAAGTGACCAAGGCTATTTGAAGTTACTAAACTTTTAGAAAAGGTAGTCAAAATGGAAAAGGAGACTGGATAGCCCTGATATTAAATAATAGGATAAAAGCAGAAAAGGTAAAGAATGTTAGCAAATAAAATCAAATATAATCAGATTGGATGTAGCTAATGAACATAAGGGATGAAAACGTTGGTGGGAGTTGGATATAGACCCCTAGGCAATAATATAGGGCATAGCAGAAGCATCTAAAATTAGAGGGCATAGATTTATGGTAAGGGTTAAATGATTTAGAGGGGATCTGAGGAAGAACTTTTTCACCCCGAGGATGGTTGGAATCTGGAACATACAGTCTGAGTGGGTGGTGGAGGCAGGGACTCTCACAACATTTCAGAAGCATTTAGACAAGCACTTGAATTGCCAAGGCATAGAAAGCTACAGACCAAGTGCTGGTAAATGGAACTAGCATAGAGAAGTACCTAAAGGATGGCATGGACATGATGGGCCAAGGAGCCATATGATTCTATAACTATGACTTACAGATTTGGACAGTATATTGAAAATAAAGAAATTTAATAAGTATTTTATTATTGTAGAAGGAGACACAGAATACATTACAGAAATAATGAGGAATCACAGGATCTAGAGTAAATGAGTTCAAAGAAATTAGCGTTAGTGAGAAACAAATTAGACGTTGTAGAAACTAATGGGGCTGAAAGGCAATAAGTCCTCAGAACCTAAAAACAAAGAATCTAAATACTCGGAAGGAGTTGGCCACAAGTTAGTGGATGTTCCAAAATGCCAAAGGTCCTAGCATGGCTTCCCAGATTGGACAGAAGCAAATGTAACCTCGCTATTTAAGAAAAAAAGAGAACAATAGACAAGTTATCCTGTAGGGAGAATGCTGGAATCTATTATTAAGGGGTAATGGACACTTAGAAAATAATAACAGCATTGGGTAGAGTCAACAGGAATATATGAAAAAAGGAATCCTGTTTGATAAATTGTTGGGATTACCTACAGAATAGGTAATTGCAAAACATTTGATGTGCTGTTTCAGAAGTTGCCAGAGAAGTGGCTTTTAAACAAAGTTAAAGCACACATCAGCAGTAATACTCTGGCGTTCACTGAGGATCAATTAGTGTACAAACACAGAATGGAATAAATGCATCATTTTTGGGTTAGGAAGTTGTGACCGAGTACCACAAGGATTGGTGTTGTAGCCCCAGCTGTTCACAATTTATATCAATGCTTCAGATGTGGGGATCAAATATTATATAATCAAGTTTGCCAATGATGCAAAGACAGGTGGCAGTGTAGGCTATGAGAAAGTTGCAGAGAGGCTTCAGAAGAGCTTCATAGGGTTAAGTGAATGAGCAAGGAATAAGCAAATGGAATATAATGAGGAAAAATGTGAAGTCATCTATTTTGGTAGGAAAAAGTAGAGATACCAAGTGTTTTTCAGATGATGATAGATTAAATGTTTTCGAGGGATGTGGATATCCTTACACATGAATCACTGAAAGTTCAGGGGGCAGTTAGGAAGGCAAATGCTAAATTGGCCTTTACTGCAAGAGGATTTGAGTACAAGAATGGCAATGTCTTGTTTCAACAATATAGGGCTTTATCAGACCACACCTGGAATACTGTAATGACCTGGTGTCCTTACACAAGAAAAGATACATTTGTGATAGAGGAAGTGCAGTGAAGTTTGACCAATTCATTCCAATGACAGGAGGTTTGTCCTAGGAGGAAATTTAAGCAAGCTGGACCTTATTCTCCACACAACCTTCTGGTCAGCTCCAACCCCAGTCAGTCAAATCTCAGGCTCCAACTCTTAGTTGTCCCAAGGCCACCACAACCTCTGAATTGGTCCAACCTCACATGCTCCACCTACCGATCTCACCCCTCCCAAAGGTTCACAACAGAAATGCCAATCTCCAGCAATTCCCTTCAGTCACCTTGTCGCCTTATTCACCATACCCCCAACATTACAGTCATTTGCTTGCCTGCTGGCACACCCTGCCCTCAGGCCCCAACCTGACTTGCTGGCATCCTGCCCTCATCATCCCATCTCTCTGCACAGTCACTTACCAGATTGCTGACATAACTTTAAACCCTGATTAGATTTATCAGCTCTTGCCCTCTTTCTCCCTCAACCCACCAGATCTAACAGCGCTCCTTGGAAATGTATAAGGCTTCCAACACAGCTGAACTTTTTAGTGGCTCTTTCTTTTCCTGAGGCAGTCTCCTAGGATTGGGGATGACTTGCTTCCACTTCAGCTGCATGGGTTCTAAGGAGGCTGACAGGATTTGAAGACTCTGCCCAGAGGTGAGGGATGTTTTACTTGATGGGGCAACTGGGTGATTTATTTGGGACGTTATGCTCCCATCATAGAGACTCAAGGTGCTAAGCACTTCCCCTAACGCTCCATTTTGAGTAGTTATAAGCTAGAGATTCCCACGTGTCCAGGGGATGTTACATTTTTTTCCAAGAGAATTTGAGCATGTCCTTGAGGCATTCAGCAGCCCCATGCCTATAATGATCTTGGTTATGTGCTATTACAGCCACCTAGCAAACCCTTTAGGATCCCCGTGTTCTTCCTTCCCAGTCAGTGCAATGTAATATTTCTAAATAGTTATCCATCAATCACACTCAATCTGACCACCATTTGAACTCCAAATCAATTTTGGCACTACAAATCCTGAATCACACATGCTATGTATTGCCTCTAGTCTTTATTTTGCCAATTGATCCCCTGGTACTTGTTTTAAGAACAAGCAATGATACTGTTGTAGCTTGAAGGTGGGCTTGTTACATTTCATTCTTTGTTTCAGAAATACTGATAAAGTTATACGAACTTTAAGTAATTTAAAATAACAGAATTTTACATTGAGTTTGAAAGTCTGAAAGGTTCAATGAAAAACAAGGCCTTAAATGTAAACAACAGAAACTAGGAAGATACAAGTGTTGGCTGCAGTTGATTCATTGATACATATGGCAGAGAGACAACGTCTGGCATTTAAAGAAATAATGCACAAGTTGCAAAAGAGGCACAAAACCCCAACTGATTCATCTGTGGCTGACAAGAGAAATTAAAGATCGTGTTAAGTTCAAGGAAGAGGATTATGTAGTTTGCAGAAATAGCAGTAGGCCTGACAATTGGGAACATTTTAGAACTTAGCAAATGAGAATCAACAAATTGATTAAAAAGAAGGCAAAATAAAGTACGAAAGTAGACTGGTGAGAAGCATAAATATAGACTGTAAGACCTTTTTGGTCTAACATATAAAAAAGGGAAAAAACAAGAGGGCAAATGCGAGCCCCTTACAAACAAAGACAGGAGAATTTATAATGAGAAATAAAGAAGTGGCAGAGGAGTGAAACAACTATTTTGCAGTTGTCTTCACAGAAGAACACATGCAAGAATGAGAAACTGAGGGAACAAACTATTCATCATAAAATAGTAGTAGAGAAATTGTGAGCTTGAAAGCTCGTAAATGCCAAGATCCTGATGATCTACATCCTAAAGGTTTGAAAGAGGTGGCTTTAGAGATAGTGGATGGTCTTGCTGTCATCTTCCTGTTCTCTGTAGATTCTGAAATTGTTCCTGTGGATTGGAGGGTAGCACTATTTAAAAAACGAGGGAGAGAACACACAGGGAACTACCAACTATTTTCCCAACCTTAGTAATAAGAAAAGTACTGGAATCTATGATGAAGGCTAAAATAACAGAGCATGTTGAAAAGAATAATAGGATTGAGCAGAGTCAACATGGATTTATGAAAGAAAGATCACACTTATACTAATCTACTGGAGTTCTTCAAGGACGTGACTGGTAGAATAGATAAGAAGGAAGCCAGTGGATGTGGTAGGTGAATACAGAGGGTAGTGGGTGATGGGACTTATTCTGGTTGGAGGTTCGAGACGAGTGGTGTTCTGCAGGGATCCATACTGGGACCTCTGCTGTTTGTGATATATGTAAGTGACCTGGATGAAAATGTGGATTGGTGGGTTAGTAAGTTCGCAGATGATATAAGGATTGGTGGTGTTGTGGATAGTGTAGAAGATTGCTAAAGATACAGCGGGATATAGATAAGCTGCAGGTATGGGCAGAGAAATGGCAGATGGAGTTTAATCCAACCAAATGTGAGTTGTTGTACTTTGGGACATCAAATATAAAGGGACAGTACACTGTTAATGGAAAAACCCTTAACAGTATTGATGGACAGAGGGATCTTGGAGACCAAGTCCATAGCTCCCTGAAAGTGGCTGCACAGGTTAATCATGCTTGCCTTTATTAGTCGGGCATTGAGTTCAAGAGTTGTGTTGCAGCTATATAAAACTCTGGTTAGGCCACATCTAGAGTATTGCATTCAATTCTGGTGGCCCTGTTATGGAAGTGGCCCTGATGTGGAGGCTTTAGAGAGGGTGCAGAAGAGGTTTACCAAGATGTTACCTGGATTAGAGGGCATGTGCTATGAGGATAGGTTAGAGAAATTTGTTTGTTTTCTCTGGAGTGACAGAGGCTGAGGGGAGATCCGATAGAAGTTTATATGATTATGAGAGGCATAGATAGTCAGTATCTATTTCCCAGAGTTGAAATGTCTAATACCAGAGGGCATGCATTTAAGGTGAGAGGGGGTAAGTTCAAAGGAGATGTGCAGGACATTTTTTTTTACACAGGGAGTGGTGGGTGCCTGGAATGCGCTGCCAGGGGTTGTAGTGGAGGCAAATATGATAGAGGTGTTTCAGAGGCTCTTAGATAGGCACAGGGATGTGTAGAGAATGGAGGGAAAATGACATTGTGTAGACAGAAGGGATCAGTTTAGTTAGGCATTTAATTAGTTCGGGACAACATTGTGGGCTGAAGGGCTTGTTCCTGTGCTGTACTGTTCTATGTTCTATGGTGCATTTCGTTCAGAAAGCTTTCAATAAAGTCCAGGTTAGTCCACATGTGGAATTGTGGGCAATGTACTGACATGATTAGAAAAGTGGTTATCAGACAAAAAATGGAGAGGAGAATAAATGGATTCTTGGAAGGCTGTGATTAGTGGAATACTACAGAAACTGGTGTTTGGGCCCCAGCTACACACAATCTATATCAACAGTTTGGCTAAGGGACCACATATTATATTGTGATATTTGGTCACTTCAGCCAAACGTGAGTACAGATGAGGATCAAAAGAGACTTCGGGGGATATGGACAAGCTGAGTGAGTGGGCGAGAACACATCAGATGGAATATAATGTGGAAATATGAGAGGTTAACCACCTGTGTAAGCATAACAGAAAAGTAGAGTATTTGTTAAATGACATATTGGGTAGTGTTGATGTTCAAATGGACCTAGATATACATGTACATAAATCACTAAAAGCCATATTGGTGAAGCAGATGATTAGGATGGCAAATAGAATATGTTAGCCTTTATTACGAGAGGGTTTGATTACAGTTATATAAAGTCTTAGTGAGAATGCACCTGGAGTATTGTGTGCAATTTTGGTCATCGTGCCTAAGAAAAGACGTACTTTCCACCTAAGGAGACATTGAGTAGACTGGGACTGTATTCTCTAGAGTTTAAAAGAGTGAAAGGAAATGTCATCAAAGCACAGAATATTCGGCAGGTAGATGCAGTGAAGATGGTTCCCCTGGCCGTGGAGCCTAGGATTGGAGACACACATTGAAAATTCAATATTCATGCCGTTAGGCTGCAAGATTCCAAGACGAAAAATGAGGTGCTGTTTCTCCAGTTTGCGCTTGGAATTCTCCTGGCAGTGGAGGAGGCCGAGGACTGTCATATCAGGGAGTTGAAGTGACTGGCAATGGAGAGATGCAGGTCACGGTTATGGACAGAGCACAGGTGTTCTGCAAAACGGTCACCCAGTCTGCATTGGTCACCTTGCGAACTCTCTCAACCACAGTCAGGGGAAGCCCTGGTTAGAAAAGAAGTTGGACATCTCAGACATCCTGGAGTGGAAAGCCTCATCATGGGAGCAGATGTGCTAGATGCGGAAAAATTGAGAAAAAGGGATAGCATCCTTGCAAGAGACAGGGTGGGAGGAGCTGTAATTGAGGTAGTTGTGGGCATCAGTGGGTTTGTAGAAGATGTCAGTGGATAAGGAATCTCCTGAGATGGAGACAGAAAGATTGAGGAAGGAGAGAGAGGTGTCAGAGATAGTCCAAGTGAATTGGAGACCTGGGTGAAAATTAATGGCAAAATTTATGAAACTGTCGAGTTCCGCACGGATACAAGAGGTGGCACCAATGCAGTCATCGATATAGTGGAGAAAGAGTTGATGAATGGGGCTGGAGTAGGCTTGGAACAGGCTATTCAAAGTAGCCAACGAAGAAGCAGGCAAAGCTGGGGCACATACGAGTGCCCATAGCTACGCCCTTAGTCTGCAGAAAGTGAGAAGAATCGAAAGTGAAGTTGTTAAGGGTGAGGACAATGTTCAGGCAGGTGGAGGAGAGTGTTAGTGGAAGGGGACTGGTTCTGTCTTTAACCCAGCCTTTAACGTTAGCAAGACAAAAGAACTGGTTGTTGACCTAAGGAAGCATGGGGTGGGGGTGGGGTGTGAACGCATCTCTGTCCTCATCAACAGAGCTGTTCAACAGCTTCAAGTTCCCAGGCATCCATATCACCAGCAACATCTCCCTGTCCCTCTATACTGATGTGACGATCAAGAAGGCACTTCAGCATATGTTCTTTCTTAGGCACCTGAGAAGATTTGGCTTGTCCACAAGGATTCCCTCAAACTTCTACAGATGTGCTATAGAAAGTATTCTGGCACATTGCATTTCAGCCTGGAATGGCAACTGTTCTACTCAGGTCACTGGAACCCACAGAGAGTGGTAAACACTGCCCAGTCCATCGCAGGCTCACCATTCCCTTCCATCCAGTCCATCTTCACAGTGCGTTGCTTTAGGAAGGCTAACGGTATCATCAAGGATACCTGCCACCCTGGTTATTCCCTTATCTTCCTTCTACCTTCTATGAGAAGATACCAGAGCTTGAAAGTTAAATAAACAGACTCAAGAACAGCTTCTTCCCCACTGCTATCAGACCTCCAAACCAATTACCCTTTCACACCCCCTTCCTGGTGGTGCTGCCATGATCTTGAACCCTTAATTCTACCTTTTCCATTATTGTCACTTTAGCACTTCTTTTTGACCTACTATACTTTGCACCATTCCGTTGTTTTGTGCTTGACGCTGCATTTATTGCTGTACTTATTATTACCATGTATACTGTCTACTCTATGAGCTTCACATGACCAAGGAATTTCATTGCACCCTGTTCTATATTACAACAAATTGATCTGAATCTGAATCTAATCTGAATTAGAATCTGGACTCCGCCAGTATATAGTGACTATCAATAGTTCATAGAAAGTTCATTCAAACTTTACATCAAAGTTCAGGCATCCAACTTGAAGAGATTTGTAGACCTCCCATCATTTGGTAATTGAATTCCTGAGATTTAAGCAGGGCTATAAAGAGAGAGATGATGGTTGTGATTTCTAACAGGAAGGCTTAAAAATTTCTTTGTACATTTCTGAAAAATACGCTGTGGAGCTGTTGAAAATGAGCCTAACCTAGAGTAGAGCAACTCTGTACACATTTCTAGATGTCTCAGTGTCATCAAAAAGATTGAACTGTTGACTTTTCCCTTGTATTTTTATTTACCTCAGCAACTTACATCAGTGGAGCAACACTCAAAAATTTTCTCAAATGTGATTTTCATTCTCATTGATTTGAAATAAAAGCAAAAGCCTAGAAAATGCTTGATGCCTTTTTCTTATTTTTGGTGTTAAAAAGCAGCATATCAGATCATCCTATTGCTGTTTGTGAAAGTTGCATCAAGAGCTAGGACTTAAATTGTGAAGCTCACAGACATGATAGTAAGTTTTTATATAAAATTGCATTGAGACTGACAGTTTTATTGCAATGTTCACCACTAATATGTTGCAGGTTCTCAGATTTATTAGCTTTTAGTTGCAGGTGCAGTCTTTGTACCCAGTTCTTAAAGTGGCATACACAATGCAAGTAACACTCTGCCAGCTGCAAAAAAGTGTTGCTACTGAAGGAATAGAACCTGAAGTGATAGAGGAGGGGTGGGGGAATGCTCCCAAGGGGTCAAAGAGACCTGGATGAGCTCATGAAAACAATGTCTGTAAGAGGTATGTTCTTTTTTGGAAGATTCATTGAGATTGTCCAGGTAAAAATCCAAAAAACTGTAGATGTTGGAAATCGTAAATAAAAATAGAAAATGCCGGAAGTGCTCAGCAGATCAGACTACGTCTGAGGGAAGAGAAACGGTTTCTCTTTCCTCAGATGTGGGCTGACTTGCTGAGACCTCCAGGTTGCTGTTTACTGCCTTCTCCGAGCAGTCAAGCTGAAACCACTTGCACTGACTTGAAAGTGAGCCTTTAGTGGACCAATCCTATTGGAAGATGCACTGAAAATCTCACAACTGGTTATGCGAGGTTTAAATGAGTTTTCCATGGTACACTAAGTCATAATTACTGCTTAGAAATCCATCTGGCCCGAAAACCTTACTTTGTGGGCCTGCATCATAATTTCCTTGCATGAGTATTTCAAAATAGTTAGGACTTAATTGTTTTCTTATTTTTAAAAGATTTATGATTCAGATTCTATCTTAATTACATGTCTACATTCAAATCTAAATTTAGCAACTTGTATATTGTTTAGTATGTTCATAAAAACTAATCACTTTCATGAGAGTTCAGCTCTATTCTTATTACATGGTAGAGGAAGCTTAAGGGCCAAGCAGCCCACTCCCACTCCTAACTCCTATGTTTGTATGTGATTGGCACTCAATCAACTTGATGAAAGCACAGTTGCCGAACACCGGGGGTTGTTTGTCGTGTCGCCAGATAGCAGTAGATGCTAGAAAAGGAAAAGTTCTCATCACAGATAGCTAGATCACTGTGCCACGGATCACAATTTCTAGGTCATTGAATTCCACCAGTTTTGCATTGATATTATTGGCAACTCATCCTTTAATATAAATGAATGAGAATATTGATCCACCAATGAACTGGACATTGTCTGAAGAGATCTGCAAAGCTTTCTGATACCTCCCAGCTCTTTAACTCTGTGTCACTTATCAGGAATGAAGCAGCAGTTTCACTTGTTCAAATTTCACAATATAGTGTGCTATAAGATATTGTCCCCTCAAGTTGCCAATATCCATTTTCACAATTTTTGTCAACCATACCAAACGTACAAATATACAACAAATATACAATTAAGTATCTTCACACATTCCCCCATGCCCTCACACCCCTCACACACACACACACACACCACACACACACTTCTCTTCACCTACTTCCAGCACTAAACACACACAGGCCTGTCTCAGCGTCACATTATGAAAAAATGTAAATGTCGCTTTTTCGTTTTCCAGTGAGCTAGCCGAAAACCTGCTGGTGAGTCTAGATCTCACAGCAACACATTAATTACCTGCTATAGTACTTACCACAGCAGAAATAATTGCTTAATCATTCCAGTCAAAAGGTCTCATGTCAATTTACTCCACTTTACTTTCATCTGCTAAAAACCCAGCATGTGCATGTGTGCTATAATATAAGCATAAGGTTGGAAATACCTCATCTGAAGTTTCAGATAAACTAAAATATTGATACATTCAACCCTAAGAGCCATTTTTGCAAGTTGCAAAACACACTCAATTACATTCCCAATTGAATTTAAGATTAAGAGGATACAATACATCTGTTCCTATTATATGTCAAGTAATTTGTACAAGTTAAATTCTATTTTCTATATATACTTAAAGATTTGACCACTGTTATTTTGTGATAGAGGTGAAATCTTTGTGGGAAGTTCTGAATTTAATTTTATTTTTAGAGGTATGATTATCACGTAAATATTTAGCCTAAGTATACAGTAACTTAATTGAACAATAAAATTATTAATCAGTTAGGAACTCCCTAAAATTCTGCATTCCTCTAAGGTATTTAAACAGGCTCGAACTATTTGTGAATTTTTCTACCTGCTAAATACCGGGACCGTTCACCAGTACTATTTTTAATGTAGAAATAAAAGTCAGTGTAAAACCTCCCTTTCTATTGCTTAACCTTACACTTCAGGTACTTTTCCACAATCTGTTTGGCAAACTTTATATGTAGAGTAGGAATGCATCAACATTGTTTAATACTGCATTCATATTTATTTAAATTGAAACAAAAAAAATCAAGGATGATACCAAAGGGATGAATACTCATAAACATGGTCAAATTCTTCACAAAACATTTTAAATCTAGTCCTTTTGGAATGTGGGAAAGATACTTAGAATACAAACATGTGGATTATAATGAAGAATTGACAACCTTTAGCTTTTATGTGAGAAATGTGATAGAATTACACCTGTAGTGATTCATCTCAACATGTGATTAGACAAACAGGAAAAAATCCTCAATGGAATGAATTGCACACAGAAGGAAAGAAGGAATTCCACTTCTTTGCACCTTTCACAGTCCTTAAGTTCTGAGACCCAGTGAATTATTATTGAAGTTCAATCACACAACAGTCAACTTGCACACACTCAAGGCCCCCACAAATAGCAATGATGGGACAATCTGTTTTCGTGGAGATGATTGATTGATAAAAATTAGCTGCGTCCCTGGGGATAACTCCCCTGTCCCTCTTTGATTTAGTCCCATGATATATTTTAAGTTCAACTGAGAAAGCACACAGTGCCTTGGCTTAAAATCTCATCCAAAAGCAGACCTCCAATAATTCAGCACTCCCTTGGTATTCCATTCAGTTGTCAACCTAGATTTTTGAGCTTGTACCTCCAGAGCGAGAAGTCGATCTACAGTCTTCTCACACAACAGCAAGTAGGATGTCAGCTGAGTCACATCTGGTAGCAGTTACATCCTCTATTGACGGGATTGGGACACAAGTCCTCCTTGTTACATTCAACCTTCTATACTGAATCTCACTCATCCATTAGAGATTATCAATTTGAATGAACTCAATGACTGAGACCTCCAAGATAGATAATTCAAAAGATTTGTCATCTTCTGAGTGAATAAATTTCTCGTCATCTCAGTCTTAAATGGTCTATCCCATATTCCACAACAAACATATTCTCTGCATCTGCCCTGTCAAGCCCTGTCAGAATTTTGTAAATTTCTATCAGATCATCTCTCATTCTTTTAAACTGTGGAGAATATAGGACCAGACTATTTGATCTCTCCTCCTATGCCAAACTCACCATCCCAATAATTGGGCTGGTGAATCTTCGTCGCACTCCTGCTAATGACAAGTATATCCTTGCTCATGTAATAAGACCAAAGTACACAACGCTTTAGATGGAGTTTCACTAAGGCCCTTTATAGAATGTAGAACAGTACTGCACAGGAACATGCCCTTCAGCCCACAATGTTTGTGCTAAACAAGATGCCAAATTAAACTAATCCCTTCTACCTGCACATGATCCATATCCCTCCATTCCCTGCACTTTCATGTACCTATGTAACAGACTCTTAAATGCCATTATTGTATCTGCTTCCATTCCTGGCAGCTCATTCCAGGCACCTACCACTTGCTGTACGAAAAATCTTGCCCCATACTGTACATCTCCTTTAAACCTTCCCCCTTTCACCTTAAAGCTATGCCCTCTGGTATTTGACATTTCTACCCTGGGACAAAGATTCTGACAGTCTACCCGATCCATGCTCCTCATAATTTTATAAATTCCTATCAGCCACAGCCTCCGGCACTCAAGGGAAAACAATCCAAGTTTGCCCATCCTCTCCTTATAGCTCCTAGTGAACCTCCTCTGCACTCTCTCCAAAACCTCCACATTCTTCTTGTAATGTGGCAACCAGAACTGCACACAGTACTCCAAGTGTGGCCTAATCAAAGTTTTATACAGCTGCAACATGACTTCTTGACGCTTATACTCAATGCCCCAAATGAAGAAGACAAGCATGTCATATGCCTTCTTCACCATTCCATCTATTTGTGTTTCCACTTTCAGGGAGCTGTGGACTTGGACCCCAAGATCTCTCTGTACATCAATGTTATTAAGCATCCTTAAGTGAATACATAAGGGTATACTTCAGTGTATACTTTTCTCTTACATTTGACCTCCCAAAGTGCAACACACTTGCCTGGATTAAACTCAATTCTCTGATCTATGTCCTGCTGTGTCCTTAGACAACCTTATTCATTGTCCTCAACTCCACCAATTATTGTGTTGTCTACAAATTTACTAACCAAACATCTACATTTACATCCAAGTCATTTATATACATTACAAAAATCAGAGGTCCCAGCACCAATACCTGCAGAACACCACTGGTCACATACCTCCAGCCAGAATAACACCCTTCCACCACTACTTCTCTGGGCAAGCAAATTCTGGATCCAAATTACCGTGGATTCCATGCATCTTAACCTTCTGGATCAGCCTACCATTAGGGATCTTGTCAAATGCCTTACTAGTT